>NC_092743.1:21455991-22705991 GCF_047496795.1 Chiloscyllium punctatum
AGTTAAAAAATTCACTTCCTGAAGTAATGACAATTCATCTGGTGTTAAAATGGAAGATGCATAGGATAAATAGTCTTTTACCTGGGGTCAGGGAATCCAGAACTAGAGGGCATAGGTTTAGGTGAGAGGGGAAAGCTATAAAAGAGACCTAAGGGGCAACTTTTTCATGCAGAGGGTGGTACGTGTATGGAATGAACTGCTAGAGGATGTGGTGGAGGCTGGTACAATTGCAACATTTAAGAGGCATTTTGGATGGGTATATGAATAGGAAGGGTTTGGAGGGATATGGGCCAGGTGCTGGCAAGTGGGACTAGATTGAATTGGGATATCTGGTTGGCATGGACAGGTTGGACTGAAGGGTCTGTTTCCATGCTGTACGTCTCTATAGCAGCTGAAACAACTCATGATTATGAGTTGGTCCATAAATCCAAGTTTGCCTTCCAAAATCAGTTTCAATCTGTCAGGGATAGAAATGGGGGACAAGCGAAATCCTCACGTGTAAAAGGAAAGGTAGATTTCAGTGAAGACCATAAGGATAACTTACCACAGGATAAGAAGGAAACCCTTGAAGGGGAAAGAGAAGTTAAAAGCTCCAGTGTTTTCACTGCAATAAAGCAGGCCACATGCAATCAGTGTTGGTGGGTTACGAAAAGCACTAGGAAACGAGATGTAAGAAAATAAGATAGGCCAGTGACTTTTGTCGGAGTGGTAACAGAAAGGAGAGTGGGGGCAAGAAAGCTGCCACCAGAACGTACAACCTGGTCAGTGGTTGGTTAAGGAAGAAGTGCCAGATCATCTTAAACAAATACCTGTGACAAAGGCTAGGGACAGCAGGTAGAGGTTACAATATTAAGTGATACAGGATCCTTTCAATCTGTGATGTTGAAAGATATGGGGATATGTACTTCTGAAGAACTATTGCCAGAAAAGGTAATACTAACAGGAATTCACAGTGAGACAAGAAGCGCTCAATCATGTGATGTGAGGTTAGAGTGTCTAATGAAGAGTGGAGAAGTCACGGTCGGAGTACTAGACAAACTCTCAGCTCCAGGAACTCATTACTGACTTTCGGCTTTCTTTGACTCCTCATGTGGATGCACTGGTTAGAAAGGCCCAACAATGTCTCTTCTTCTTCAGGCAGCTGAGGAAATTTGGCATGACGTCGAATACCCTTGCCAACTTTTATAGGTGCGCCATCGAGACCATTCTGTTCTGGATATATCACTGCCTGATATGGCAACAGTACCATTCAAGATTGGAGACTGTTACAGAGAGTGGTGAACTCGGTCCAAATGATCACAAAGGCCTGTCTATAGGATCCATTTACCAGGCCCTCTGTCAAGGAAAGCGTTCTCAAAGATCATTTCATCCTGGCAATGTTTTTCTACAACAATGTTTCTCGCATCAGAGAGCGGCGGGAGCTTGGCAGAAGTGAAGGCAGAGCGCAAAGCCGGTCGGGAAGGTAAGTTATTGTTATTTTAGTGGGTGTGTTCTAGATCCCAGGTCCTCCAAACTAGAACCTCCCTCCCTCCCTCCTCCTCTAACCTAAATTAAAAAGTCCACAGACTTGCCCCAAAAAGAGGGTGCAAGGAAGTTCCTGTGTATTGAACAGTCAGGCTTTAGCTCAGGAGTCTTTGACAAGGAGGTTGAGTGAAGTGATTACGCCACAGTTGAAGAGGGTGAAGACATGACTGCCAAGCTGGTTCAGTGTGCTACGTGCTTGATGTGGGAGGTCAACAACTTTGGTGAGTCTGGCTCATATAAGTGTGGAAAGTGTGTGCACGTTCAGCTACTGATGGAGCATATTGCAGCACTGAAGAAAGAACTCGAGGACCATAGGCTCATCCGAGAGAACGAGATCTTTCTGGACAAGACCTTCAGCGAGGTTATTACACCAATCGTACCAGAAGAGAGCAGACGATGAGGAAGGTAGAGAGGAGACAGGTGCAAGAGACCCCAGGGGAAGTACCTGTCAGGAACAAGTTGAATCTTTTGGAAACAATAGAGACAGATGACACTGCCAGTCCGCGAGGCGGCCAGGTCTGTCAATCAAAAGTTGGCGTGGAGACAAAGCGGAAGAGTCGGACATCGCACGGAGCCATGGTACTCGTGGACTCCATAGTGAGAGAAACTGACCGAGGTTTTTGTGGCAGCAGGTGAGACTTAAGGATGGTGTGTTGCCTTCCTGGTGCTAGGGTTAAAGACATCACAGACAGAGTGCAGGAAATCCTCAAGGACGAAGGTGAAGAGCCAGAGGTGGTGGTACATGTAGGCACAAATGATGTCAGGAAGAAGAA
The DNA here is from genome assembly GCF_047496795.1 of Chiloscyllium punctatum. Lineage (NCBI taxonomy): Eukaryota > Metazoa > Chordata > Chondrichthyes > Orectolobiformes > Hemiscylliidae > Chiloscyllium > Chiloscyllium punctatum. The sequence continues at coordinate 21,458,289 of NC_092743.1, forward strand.
GAGGAGGAACATACTACAGCGGGACTTCAGAGAACTAGGAAGGCAGCTGAAAAGCAGGACGTCCAGGGTGGTTATCGCTGGTTTGCTTCCAGTTCCTTGGGCTGATGTGGCCAGAAACAGGGAGATAATGGACTTGAACGTGTGGCTGGGGAACTGGTGCAGGAAGTAAGGATTTAAATTCTTGGAACACTGGGGTATGTTTTGTGGTAAGCATAAATTCTACGGTTTGCACCTTAATAGGTTAGGGACCAGCATTCTGGCAGGCAGGTTTGCTACTGCAACACAGCTACGTTTAAACGAAGTAGCGGGGCGGGGGGACAAACTGGATGTTTAAGAAGGAAATTGGAGGGAAAGTTAGAACAAGGGAAGTCAAGAAAGACAACTATATCAATGAGGCAGAAAACTCAGAAAGGGATCATGCTGTAAGGCTGAGTGAAATAGGAGTTGATGGGAAGGGTGAGGACAGTAACAAATTAAAAATACTATACATGAATGCACAAAGCATTATAAATAAAATGGATGAGCTTGAGGCTCTTTTGGAAATTGGCAGATACGATATTGTGGGGAAACTGAGACGTGGCTTCAAGTGGACAGGGCCTGGGAAATGAATATTCAAGGCTACACGTGCTATCGTAAGGACAGACTGACAGTCCCTTGCACGGGGGCGTGGGGGGGGGGGGGGGGGGGGGGACACCTAGAATCAGGGGATGTTGAGTCAGTGTGGATAGAGCTGAGAAATACTAAGGGTAAAAAGACCCTCTTGGGAGTTATCTACAGGCACCCAAACAGTAGTCTAGATATCGGATGCAAGTTCAACCAGGAGCTGAAATTGGCCTGTCGCAAAGATGTTACTACAGTTGTTATGGGGGATTTCAACATGCAGGTAGACTGGGAGAATCAGGATGGTATTGGACCTCAAGAAAGAGACTTTGTGGAGTGCCTCCGAGATGGATTCTTAAAACAGCTGGTGCTGGAGCCGACCAGGAAGGCGGCAATTCTGGATATGGTATTATGCAACGAACCAGAATTGGTCAGGGACCTCGAAGTGAAGGAGCCATTGGGAAGTAGTGACCATAATACAATCAGCTTCAATCTGCAATTTAAGAGGGAGAGGGTACAATCGGAAGTGACAATTTTTCTGTTGAATAAAGGGAACTATGGAGCTATGAGGGAGGAGCTGGCCAAAGTTCAATGGTGCAATACCTTAGCAGGCATGACATGGGAGGAATAATGGCAGATATTTCTGGGTATAATGCAGAAGTTGCAGGATCAGTTCATTCCAAAAAGGAAGAAAGATCCTAGGAGGAGGCATGGGTGGCCGTGGCTGATGAGGGAAGTTAAGAAACATATAAAGTTAAAAGAGAAAAAGTATAACATAGCAAAGATAAGTGGGAAAACGGAGGACTGGGAAGCTTTTAAAGAACAACAGAGGATTACTAAGAAGGAAATACGCAGAGAAAAAATATAAAGGAGACTAGTAAAAGCTTTTTTAAGTATGTGAAAGGCAAAAAAATAGTTAAGACTCAAATTGGGCTCTTGAAGACAGAAACAGGGGAATATATTACGGGGAACAAAGAAATGGCAGAAGAATTGAATTGGTACTTCAGATCTGTGTTCACTGGGGAAGACACAAGCAATCTCCCAGAGGTAACAGTGGCTGAAGGACCCGAACTTGAGGGAATTTATATTTGCCAGGAATTGGTGTTGGAGAGACTGTTAGGTCTGAAGGTTGATAAATCCCCGGGGCCTGATGCTCTACATCTCAGGGTACTGAAGGAGATGGCTCGAGAAATCGTGGATGCGTTGGTGATTATTTTCCAGAGTTCAATAGATTCGGGATCAGTTCCTGCGGATTGGAGGGTGGCTAATGTTGTACCACTTTTTAAGAAAGGTGGGAGGGAGAAAGCAGGAAATTATAGACCAGTTAATCTGACCTCGGTGGTGGGAAAGATGCTGGAGTCTATTATAAAGGATGAAATTATGACACATCTGGATAATAGTAACAGGATAGGTCAGAGTCAGCATGGATCTATGAAGGGGAAATCATGCTTGACTAACCTTCTGGAATTTTTTGAGGATGTAACTCGGAAGATGGATGAGGGAGATCCAGTAGATGCAGTGTACCTGGACTTTCAGAAAGCTTTTGATAAAGTTCCACATAGGAGGTTAGTGAGCAAACTTAGGGCGCATGGCATTGGGGGCAAAGGAAGGCAGATTACGACTTAAATGGAATCAATTTAGGTAAAGGGGCAGTTCAGAGAGATCTGGGTGTTCTTGTACACCAGTCAATGAAGGTAAGCATGCAGGTACAGCAGGTCGTGAAGAAGGCTAATAGCATGTTGGCCTTCATAACAAGAGGGATTGAGAATAGAAGCGAAGAGGCTCTTCTGCAGATGTACAGGGCCCTGGTGAGACCACACCTGGAGTACTGTGTGCAGTTCTGGTCTCCAAATTTGAGGAAAGACATTCTGGCCATTGAGGGAGTGCAGCGGAGGTTCACAAGGTCAATTCCTGGAATGGTGGGATTACCTTACACTGAAAGACTGGAGCGATTGGGCCTGTATACCCTAGAGTTTAGAAGACTGAGAGGGGATATGATTGAGACATATAAAGATTATTAAAGGATTGGACACTCTGGAGGCAGGAAACATGTTTCCGCTAATGGGGGAGTTCCGAACCAGAGGACATAGTTTAAAAATATGGGGTAGACCATTTAGGACAGAGATGAGGAGAAACTCCTTCACCCAGAGAGTGGTGGGTATGTGGAATGCTCTGCCCCAGAGGGCAGTGGAGGCCCAGTCTCTGGATTCATTTAAGAAAGAGTTGGATAGAGCTCTCAAGGATTGTGGAATCAAGGGTTATGCAAATAAAGCAGGAACAGAATACTGATTAAGGATGATCAGCCATGATCATATTGAATGGTGGTGCAGGCTCGAAGGGCAGAATGGCCGATTCCTGCACCTATTGTCAATTACTGGATTAGTGGTGCTGGAAGAGCACAGCAGTTCAGGCAGCATCCAACGAGCAGCGAAATCAACGTTTCTGGACACCCCGCGCTGGCCTATTACCTGCCCTCGACCTCTTCATTTCCAACTGCCGCCGGGACATTAACCGCCTCAACCTGTTGTCCCCCCTCCCCCACTCCAACCTCTCACCCTCACAACGTGCATCCCTCCAATCCCTCTGCTCCAATCCCAACCTCACCATCAAGCCAGCGGATAAAGGGGGCGCAGTGGTAGTCTGGCGCACTGACCTCTACACCGCTGAAGCCAAACGCCAACTCGAGGACACCTCTTCCTACTGCTCCCTCGACCATGACCCCACCCCCCATCACCAAACCATCATCTCCCAGACCATATAGAACCTCATCACCTCAGGAGATCTCCCACCCACAGCTTCCAACCTCATAGTCCGGGAACCCCGCACTGCCCGGTTCTACCTCCTTCCCAAGATCCACAAGCCTGACCACCCTGGCCGACCCATTGTCTCAGCATGCTCCTGCCCCACTGAACTCCTCTCTACCTACCTTGACACTGTCCTATCCCCCCTCGTCCAGGAACTCCCCACATACGTTCGAGACACCACCCACGCCCTCCTCCTCCTCCAAGACTTCCGTTTCCCTGGCCCCCAACGCCTTATCTTCACCATGGATATCCAATCCCTCTACACCTCCATTCGCCATGACCAGGGCCTCCAAGCCCCCCGTTTTCTCCTCTCCAGACATCCCCAACAGTAACCTTCCACGGACACACTCATTCGTTTGGCCGAACTGGTCCTCACCCTTAATTTCTCCTTTGAATCCTCCCACTTCCTCCAGACCAAAGGCGTAGCCATGGGCACACGTATGGGCCCCAGCTATGCCTGTCTCTTTGTTGGCTATGTAGAACAGTTGATCTTCCGTAATTACACCGGCACCACTCCCCACCTCTTCCTCCGCTACATTGATGACTGCATTGGCGCCACCTCGTGCTCCCGCGAGGAGGTTGAGCAATTCATCAACTTCACCAACACATTCCACCCTGACCTTAAATTTACCTGGACTATCTCTGACACCTCGCTCCCCTTCCTGGACCTCTCCATCTCCATTAGTGACGACCGACTTGACACTGACATTTTTTACAAACCCACTGACTCCCATAGCTACCTGGATTACACCTCTTCCCACCCTATCTCTTGCAAAAATGCCATCCCGTATTCCCAATTTCTCCGCCTCCGCCGTATCTGCTCCCAGGAGGACCAGTTCCACCATAGGACACACCAGATGGCCTCCTTCTTTAGAGACCGCAATTTCCCTTCCCACATGGTTAAAGATGCCCTCCAACGCATCTCGTCCACATCCCGCACCTCCGCCCTCAGACCCCACCCCTCCAACCGTAACAAGGACAGAACGCCCCTGGTGCTCACCTTCCACCCTACAAACCTTCGCATCAACCAAATCATCCGCCGACATTTCCGCCACCTCCAAAAAGACCCCACCACCAGGGATATATTTCCCTCCCCACCCCTTTCCGCCTTCCGCAAAGACCGTCCCCTCCGTGACTACCTGGTCAGGTCCACACCCCCCTACGACCCACCCTCCCATTCTGGCACTTTCCCCTGCCACCGCAGGAACTGTAAAACCTGTGCCCACACCTCCTCCCTCACCTCTATCCAAGGCCCTAAAGGAGCCTTCCACATCCAAAGTTTCACCTGCACATCCACCAATATCATTTATTGTATCTGTTGCTCCCGATGCGGTCTCCTCTACATTGGGGAGACTGGGCGCCTCCTAGCAGAGCGCTTTAGGGAACATCTCCGAGACACCCGCACCAATCAACCAAACCGCCCCGTGGCCCAACATTTCAACTCCCCCTCCCACTCTGCTGAGGACATGGAGGTCCTGGGCCTCCTTCACCGCCGCTCCCTCACCACCAGGCGCCTGGAGGAAGAACGCCTCATTTTCCGCCTCGGAACACTTCAACCCCAGGGCATCAATGTGGACTTCAACAGCTTCCTCATTTCCCCTTCCCCCACCTCATCCTAGTTTCAAACTTCCAGCTCAGTTACTGCCTCCTTGACTTGTCCGACCTGCCTATCTTCTTTTCCACCTATCCACTCCACCTCTCCTCCTTGACCTATCACCTTCATTTCCTCCCCCACTCACCCATTGTACTCTATGCTACTCTCTCCCCACCCCCACCCTCCTCTAGCTTATCTCTCCATGCTTCAGGCTCACTGCCTTTATTCCTGATGAAGGGCTTTTGCCCGAAACGTTGATTTCGCTGCTCGTTGGATGCTGCCTGAACTGCTGTGCTCTTCCAGCACCACTAATCCAGTATTTGATTTTCAGCATCTGTAGTCATTGTTTTTACCCTATTGTCAATTGTCTAACCTCGACCATTGGGGAGAAGATATAGAAGCCTGAACACATGTACCAGTCGGTTTTACAACAGTTTCCACACTACTGTTGTTAGAATACTGAATTGACTTAGAAGATCTTAATATTTGCCTGTACCTGTGTTTTTGTTTTTGTCGCTGTTTACCTATTCCTTATCTATGTTACTTAACTGTGTGATCTGCCTGTATTGCTGACAAGACTAAACCTTTCACTGTGCCTCGTGACAATAAATTCAATTCAATTCAGTTCAATTCAGGAATACAATTTATCTTTGCTAATGATATCGCTGGTTCACAGGTAAAAGTGCTGCCTACTGTGGTTGAAAAGCCAGTGGAAACTCAGGCAACTGAACTATTGCAGGACACCTATCCTGGGAGTTTTCCTGACAGTCTGGTAACAAGTTCACAAAGTCACCAGTGAAACAAAAGAGATCAAAGAGTACAGATAAGAAAGTTGAAGGGGAATTAGCAAAGATCATGTACGATCCGACGGTGGAGACAAACCAGGAGCAGATAGGTGACACAGCTAGCATAGTCAAAAAAAGTCTGAAAGTATCCCTGAGTGTTATTATCTTAAAAATGATGTCTTAATGAGGAAATGGAGACCATCACATATTCAGGCAGATAAGAAATGGGCAGATGTTCAAGTTTCCTTGCCAGTGGGTTACAGAAAGGAGTTTTTGCGAGTGGCATATAAGCTACCAGTAGGGGAGTCATTTGGGAGTGAGAAAAACTCAAGCTAAAATGCAAAAACATTTTTACTGGCCTGGACTGCACAAGAGATATAGTTGAATTTTGCATACATTTCAGGAAATCAGAAAATCAGAAAATCACAGGCAGTAATAAAACCTGCAACATTAATACCTATTCCTACATTTGAGGAATCTTTTGCAAGAGTATTAATTGACGGCGTAGGATCCCTACCTCAAACAAAAAGTGGGAATCAGCATTTCTTAACAATAATGGATGTGTTCATGAGATTTCCAGAGGCCGTCCCATTATGCAATATCACAGCTAAAAGGATTGGAGAGAAGTTACTCAACTTTTCCACTAGGTACAGACTACCCACAGAGATTCAACCAGATCAAGGGTCAAACTTCACATTAAAATTATTTAAAGTAGTTATGGACAGCTTAGGAATAAAGCAACTCAAACCTACTTCGTATCATCCAGAGTCAGAGGGAGCACTAGAAAGGTGGCACCAGGCATTAAAGACCATGTTAAGGGCTTATAATCAAGACTATTCAGATGATTGGGATAATGGAATTCTATTTGCACTTTTTGCAATCAGAGATGCACTAAAAGAATTGACCAAATTCTGTCCATTTGAATTAGGTTTTGGGTATGAAGTGAGAGGACTGCTAAAATTGATTAAGGAGAAATTGATAAGTCAGAATTCAGAGACCACATATTTGGACTATGAGTCAAATTTTAGGGAACGATTAAATAGAGCTTGAGGAGTTGGCTAGACAGTATTTAAAAGTATCACAGCCTACAATGAAACAGGAAGCAGACAAGAAATTAAAAACTCCCAGTTTTGCTATCGGGGATAAAATGTTAGTGTTACTTTCAGTGATGGATGAACCTTTAAAAGCAAGGTTTAGTGAAACTTATCAAGTCGAAAGGACATAGTGAGGTGAACTATTTGATAAGGACTCCAGACAGAAAGAAATCTCAGAGTGTGTCATGTGAATATGCTGAAAAGGTATTGAGATAGGGAAGGAAAGCCAAAGGAGACTGTTATTGATTACAACACAGAAGGAAGAACCAAGTTCAGAGGATTCTGAATTGTACATTTCTCCAATCAAACTGGACAATGATGAAGTTGGCAAAAAGTGGGATATATTATTGAGTTACCTTGCAAAGGAAAATCAGTAATAACTCTCTCAAGTCATTTTATCACATGGGAAAATATATGGAAATAAGCTGGAAAGTGTTAACCTAATTATGCATGATGTACATTTAGGAGATGCTGTTCTGATTAAGCAATATTCTGAAAGGCAAAACCCTCTAAAGTTGGCACAGATTCAAAAGGAGATCAAACGCATGCCCCAAGCTCATCGAAGTGAGTTACTGTGACTGGCGCTCACCCACAGTAATGGTGCCAAAACCAGACGGTACCAAGCAGATGTGTGTGGACTATCGCAAAGTCAATGCAGTTACAAAGACTGATGCATATCTGATTTCATGTTTGAAAGTCTGTGTTAAAAAGGTGGGACAAGCAACTTATATTTCTAAGTTGGGACTTGCTCAGAGGATACTGGCAGGTACCTTTATCAGAAAGAGCGAACACAATTTCGGCTTTTGTAACACTGAATGGACTGTATCAGTTTAAAGTCATACAATTTGCTATAAAAAATGAGCCAGTCACATTTCAGAGACTAAGCAATAAGGTCATTGCTGGATTACCCAATTGTGGCATATATAGTGATGAGTGATGACCTGGTAATTTTCAGTCATATATGGAAGGAACATTTGCAACATTTATCAGACTTGTTTGATTTGACTTCGGCAGGCAGGCTTGATAATAAACCTGGCTAAAAGTGAATTTGGGCTATGTTCTTTGACATGGACAAATGGCCAAATAATATGCAAAAACAAAGGTAACTGGGGAGTTTCCTATTCCATTGACAAAAAGAGCAGTAATACAGTTCCTGGGATTGAATAGATTTTCCTGAAAATTCATTCCAAATTTTAGCAGTGTGGCAGATATTACACTTCGTACCCTCATCTCAATCAAGAACACACATTGTGAACAACTGAGGTCAGAGTACCAATCCCTGCAGTACCCTATTAGTCACTTTCTGCCATTCAGAAAAACAGCCATTTATTCCTGCTCTTGGTTTCCTGTCTGTTAAGCAATTTTCAATTCATCTCAATATATTACCCCCAATTTTGCACATTCAATTCTTAAATGGGATTTTACTGAAAGCCTTATGGAAGTCCTAATAAACCACATCACTGGCTCTTCCTGATTAACTCTACTAGTTACACCCTCAAAATATTTCAGTAGATTTGTCAAGCAAGATTTCCCTTCTGTAAATCTAAGGTGACTGTGTCTGATTCTACCATTGTTTTCTAAGTGCTCTGCTATGAAATCCTGATTTGATCAGATTTATTGTAGTCACATGTACCTAAGAAAAGTGAAAAGCTTTGACTGCAAGCAGTACAGGCAGAACACAGTAAGCAACCTACAGATCATAGGGTGCTTAGACAGAGTGAGGCAAACAGATTAAACTGAACATAAGATACGCAAAGCAAGATCAGCATTAACAAGATAAACATTATTTGAAACTAAAGAACTCCATTCAGCAGTCTAATAATGGCAAGGAAGAAGCTGTTCTTGAACCTGTTGGTGGATGTGTTCAATGTAATGTATCTCCTGCCTGACAAAAGAGGTTTTAGCAAAGCATTACTGGAGTGGGAGGGGTCTTTGATGATATTGGCTGCCTTTCCACAGCAGCGAGAAGTGTGAATGGAGTCCATGGATGGAAGGCTGGCTTCCGTGACAATTTGGGCTGTGCACACAACTTTCTTTTACCTCGTTTCTTTGAGCCCTGGCAAGAGCAATTGCCGTTTCAGGCTTTTATATATCTGGATAGTATGCTGCTTTATATGGTGCACCTGTAAAAGTTGGTGAAGGTCCTTATGAACATGCCAAACTTCCTAAGCCCCCTGAGAAGGAAGCATCGTCTACGTGGGAAGTCCAGACAGGTTGTCGGTCATCATCATTCCGAGGACCATGATGCTCTCTACCTTCTCAATCTCCGCTCCATTGATGTAGATGGTGGTGTGCTCTCCTCCTTTCTTTCTAAAGTCAATGATCAGTTCTTTTCTTTCGCCAACATTGAAAGGGAGGCTGTTATCATTGCACCATGACACCGAGCCTTCTATCTCCTTTCTATATTTTGACTCATGGTTGTTTGATACACGTCCTACTACGGTGGTGTCGTCAGCAAACTTTAGATGGCACTTGTGTACAGGGAATACAGTAGGGGGCTGAGAATGCATCCTTGGAGGAGGAGCAGTTACCTATCTTCATTGATTATGGTTTATGGGTCAAGAAACTGAGGATCCAGTTGATCTTATATAAAAGGACTTTAGTGTCTTCCCCAATACTGATGTCAGACTCACTGGTCTATAATTCTGTTTTCTCTCGATGTCTGTTTTAAAATTGTGGGGTTACATAATTACCTTCCAATTTCTAGGAACTGTTCCAAAGTCCACAGAATCTTGGAAGATGCCCATCTATGCATCCACTATTTCACCGGCCACTTCCTTAAGTCCTCTGGGATGTAGATTATCAGGCCCTGGAGATTTATTGACATTCAATGCCATCAATTTCTCCAACACCACTTATTTATGAATCTAGATTTGCTTCAGTTGCTCCTTCTCACTAAACAGTGTTCTCCATCACTCTGGTACATTATTTGTGTCTTCCTTTGTGAAGACAGAGGTTAAGTATGAATTTAGTTTTTCAGCCATTTCTTTGTTCCCCATTAGAAATCCCTCTGTTTCTCATTGTGAGGGACTGACATTAATTTTCAACAATCCTTTTCTCTTCACAGTTTTTTACAGTTAATTTGTATATTTCCCACAAACTTATTCTCATACTCTATTCTCCCCCTTTCAACTAATCCCTGGTACTCCTTTGCTAGCTTCTAAACTATTGCCAATCCTCAGGTCTGTTTCTTTATATTGCCAATATGTATGCTGCTTTTAGTATTCAATGCAAAACAATCTCTAACTTCCCTTGTGAGCCATGGTTTGGATTCCTGTACCAGACAGGAATAAACAATTTTTGCAGTTCATCCATTAGTTCTTTGAATCCTTACCAATGCTTATTCAGTCTTAGCTTTCAGTGATGGGGAGGCGCCGATGTTGGACAACAGCAGGTTATAGCCCAACAGGTTTTAAAATATATTCAGTGTCGTGTGATTTTTGACTTTTTCCTTTCAGTAACATTTCTGAATCCATCACAAGCGAACTCATGCCTCAAACCATCATAATTTCCTTTAAGATTCAGTACCCAGTCTCAGAATCAACTACCTTATCCTCCATCTTGATGAAGAATTCTACCATATTATGACCTCAAGGGATCCATCACAACTATATTATCAAATATTCTTTCTCATTGCATGGCAGTCTAAGATGGCTTGTTCTCTCACTGGTTCCTCAACACATAAGTCCAGCAGTCACTTAATTCAGTGCCTGCTCTAAGATATACCACCCTGCCTCTTCTATGTTCCATAGAATGGCAGGGTCATTCCCGAAAACCATCCCAAGAATCCTGTCACCTCACCTCAGCCTTGTTGTAAGACTTGATAAAATCCTCTCAGCTAAATAGCTTCCCTTGTAATTAATTACATTGTGACGATACTGTGGCTTTAAGAGGTATATTTTGTCCTAGTTTTTTTGATGAAGAGAGGTTGAGGCATAGGTGTTGAAACATCTGTTTCCAAACCAATAAAGCAAGCTTGAGAGGCCTTGGGGTTTTTTTTTCAAATTATTGAAACAATAGAACCAGCATGAACTGATGAAGTCAGGCTCACACAGAAGCAAAGTTTTAGTTTAGCTTTCAGCAGTTGTTGGGATTTTGAAGCTACCATACATCTTTCCCTGTCACAGCAAAATGCTTAAGTTCTCTCTCTCTCTCTGTGCCAGACTTTTCTCCTGATGTTCTTTCATCTTGGATTGGAGAAATGCATGTGAGACATCTATTTTACTGAATTTGCCTTTGCCAAGAATGTGTTTATGGAATGTTATTATTTTGGAACAGTTGCTGTTTAATAGTTAAGTAATCTTAGCGAGTTTTGAAAGGATTTGTAGCTCAGGTTGAGCTTCTGGATGTAGGTTTGCTTGCTGAGCTGGAAGGTTCATTTTCAGACGTTTCATCACCATACTGGGTAACATCTTCAGTGAGCTTCCGAATGAAACACTGGTGTTGTTTCCTGCTTTCTGTTTATATATTTGGGTTTCCTTGGGGTGGTGATGTCATTTCCTGCTTTTTTCTAGTTGCATGGCATTCCAACTGGAACTCTATCAACAAACACATTGACTTGGATCCTATTTACCATGCCTTGAGAAAGAGAACCAGAAATGACATCACCACAGCAAATGACATCACCGATTCGAGGAAACTCAAACATATAAACAGAAAGCGGGCTACACCAGCAGTGCTTCAGTTGAAGACTCACTGAAGATGTTACCTAGTATGGTGCTGAAACGTCTAGAAACAAACCTTTCGGCTCAGCAAGCAAACCAATATCCAGTTAAATAATCTATTATTCTGTTAAGCTTTCCAATAGAATTGAAGTTACATCAATTCTTCTTTGTTTTGTTTGTATTTTAATTCTGCAGTAAAAATAAAGTATGTTTCACTAAAAGCTGAGTGTAACCTATCAGATTACATCTGGAAACAGCACTGAACACTTGCCTTTAATTAAAACAAAAGGTAGGCTCTAGTCTATCTCCTTGATATATGTGAAAAGGGTTTGGTCTGGCCCATTACAACATTCTTTATGCAGCTTAATGGGATTCTTGACTGAATTATTAAAACAATTTTGAACTTAAGAACTTAAGAACAATTCTCAAGAATGTCACCTCCTCCAATTTCTGCTTTTTTTTAAGAAGTGATTAGTTTTGTTACGCCCTGTTTTAGTTACAGAAACTGTAAAGTCTGCAGCTTTTTATTACTTATACATCTGGACTGTGGACTAAAAACAGAAAACCAAGGACACTGTACAAAGAGATGGTTCTAGTTTTGAAATTCATGTTTATTAGAGTATATAGTGTGTTGCCTATTATATTACATTTTCTTGGAACGGTGAGAGCAGCAGCAGACACCACAAAACCAAGGAGTTCTGAACCAAAAGAAGTTTCAATGCAAAAGGGCCTAACAGGGAAAGCAGATGAACTCAGGGTATGGTTAGGACCATGGGAATGGGATATCATACCAATTACAGAAACATGGCTCAGAGATAGGCAGGACTGGCAGCTTAATGTCCCAGGATACAAATGATACAGGAAGGATAGAAAGGGAGGTAAGAGAGGAGGGGGAGTGGCATTTTTGATAAGGGATAGCATTACAGCTGTGCTGAGGGAGGATATTCCCAGAAATACATCCAGGGAAGTTATTTGGCTGGAACTGAGAAATAAGAAAGGGATGACTACCTTATTAAGATTCTATTATAGATCCCCTAATAGTCAGGGGGAAATTGAGAAACAAACTTGTAAGGAGATCTCAGCTATCTGTAAGAATAATAGGGTAGTTATGGTCAGGGATTTTAACTCCAAACATCGACTGGGACTGCTATAGTGTTAAAGGTTTAGATGGAGAGGAATTTGTTAAGTGTGTAGAAGTTAATTTTCTGATTCAGTATGTGGATGTACCTACTAGAGAAGGTACAAAATTGACCTACTCTTGGGAAATAAGGCAAGGCATATGAGTGAGGTGTCAGTGGGGGAGCACTGTGGGGCCAGCGACCATAATTCTATTCGTTTTAAAATCGTGATGAAAAAGGATAGACCAGATCTAAAAGTTGAAGTTCTAAATTGGAGAAAGGTTAATTTTGACGGTATTAGGCAAGAACTTTGTGAAAGCTGATTGGAGGCAGATGTTCGCAGGTAAAGGGACAGCTGGAAAATGGAAGGCCTTCAGAAATGAGATAACAAGAGTCCAGAGAAAGTATATTCCTGTCAGGGTGAAAGGGAAGGCTGGTAGGTATAGGGAATGCTGGATGACTAAAGAAATTGAGAATTTGGTTAAGAAAAAGAAGGAAGCATATGCCAGGTATAGACTGGATAGATCGAGTGAATCCTTAGAAGAGTATAAAGGAAGTAGGAGTATACATAAGAGGGAAATCAGGATGGCCAAAAGGGGACATGAGATAGCGTTGGCAAAAAGAATTAAGGAGAATCCAAACAATTTTTACAAATATATTAAGGACAAAAGGGTAACTTGGGAGAGAATAGGGCCCCTCAAAGATCAGCAAGACGGCCTTTGTGTGGAGCCACAGAAAATGGGGAAGATACTAAATGAATATTTTGCATCAGTATTTACTGAGGAAAAGAATATGGAAGATATAGAGGTGGGGAAATAGATGGTGACATCTTGCAAAATGTCCAGATTACAGAGGAGGAAGTGCTGGATGTCTTGAAATGCACAAAGGTGGATAAATCCCCAGGACCTGATCAGGTGTACCCGAGAACTCTGTGGGAAGCAGAGAAGTGATTGCTGGGCCTCTTGCTGAGATATTTGTATCATCAATAGTCACAGGTGAGGTGCCAGAAGACTGGAGGTTGGCAAACGTGGTGCCACTGTTTAAGAAGGGCAGTAAAGACAAGCCAGGGAACTATAGACCGGTGAGCCTGACCTCGGTGGTGGGCAAGTTGTTAGAGGGAATCCTGAGGGATAGGATGTACATGTATTTGGAAAGGCAAGGACTGATTAGGGATAGTCAACATGGCTTTGTGCGTGGGAAATTATGTCTCACAAACTCGATTGAGTTTTTTGAAGAAGTAACAAAGAAGATTGAAGAGGGCAGAGCAGTAAATGTGATCTATATGGTCTTCAGTAAGGCATTCGACAAGGTTCCCCACGGGAGACTGATCAGCAAGGTTAGATCTCATGGAAAAAAGTGAGAACTAGCCATTTGGATACAGAACTGGCTCAAAGGTAGAAGACAGAGGGTGGTGGTGGAGGGTTGTTTTTCAAACTGGAGGCCTTTGACCAGTGGAGTACCACAGGGATCGGTGCTGGGTCCTCTACGTTTTGTCATTTACATAAATGATTTGGATGCAAGCATAAGAGGTACAGTTAGTAAGTTTGCAGATGACACCAAAATTAGAGGTGTAGTGGACAGCGAAGAGGGTTACCTCAGATTACAACAGGATCTAGACCAGATGGGCAAATAGGCTGAAAAGTGACAGATGGAGTTTAATTCAGATAAATGCGAGGAGCTGCATTTTGGGAAAGCAAATCTTAGCAGGGCTTATACACTTAATGATAAGGTCCTAGGGAGTGTTGCTGAACAAAGAGACCTTGGAGTGCAGGTTCATAGCTCCTTGAAAGTGGAGTCACAGGTAGATAGGATAGTGAAGGCAATGTTTGGTATGCTTTCCTTTATTGGTCAGAGTATTGAGTACAGTAGTTGGGAGGTCATGTTGAAGCTGTACAGGACATTGGTTAGGCCACTATTGGAAGATTGCGTGCAATTCTGGTCTCCTTCCTATCGGAAAGATGTTGTGAAACTTGAAAGGGTTCAGAAAAGATTTACAAGGATGTTGCCAGGATTGGAGGATTTGAGCTATAGGGAGAGGCTGAACAGGCTAGGGCTGTTTTCCCTGGAGCGTCGGAGGCTGAGGGGTGACCTGAGGTTTACAAAATTATGAGGGACATGGATAGGATAAATAGACAAAGTCTTTTCCCTGGGACTGGGGAGTCCAGAACTAGAGAGCATAGATTTATGGTGAGAAGGGAAAGATATAAAAGAGATCTAAGGGGCATCTTTTTCACGCAGAGGGTGGTACATGTATGGAATGAGCTGCCAGAGGATGTGGTGGAGGCTGGTACAATTGCAGCATTTAAGAGGCATTTGGATGGATGTATGAATAGGAAGGGTTTGGAGGGATATGGGCCGGGTGCTGGCAGGTGGAACTAGATTGGGTTGGGATATCTGGTCGGTCCGAAGGGTCTGTTTCCATGCTGTACATCTCTATGACTCTAAAACAACAACTGTCTAAATGGCTCCTAACCAGCTGACTATGACATTTTTGGGAAGGGTTAATGCAGCAGAGAACCACCTAACAAAGAGAAAACATCAAAAAGAAAATCTCTATGCATGTACTGGAAATCTGTTTCCACTAGCTGCCTTCCACTTACTTTTCTCCTTTTGAAGGAGGAATAAAATGCTTTGATAAACACCAAAAGGTCAAATTTTCAACCAGAGAAAGAAAAAGAGCTTCACAAAGTTCTGTGACAATAGCAAAGAACTAATAAGGAATATAAATCAAGAAAAGCAACTCATTGAGTCCTGTGGTCCAGACTGGTGTTTTCCTGATCATTGTTTCTCTTGTCCCGCTATTAATATACATGTCATGTCTGTCACTGTTTATAGATTTGCGAAGAGGGAAATTTAAGAAAGGATAGAGTCTTAAGTTGCAGAGTCATAACTTAGCATTTCGCATTGGCAAATTGCAATTAGTTAATTTGTTTATAACAAACAGTTATTTTCTTGTTAAGTCGAGAAACCGGACGGATGTTTTCTTTTAACCCAAGTTTGTTTCCACTGCACTACCCAAATTAGTCGTGACAACATGCAAATAATGCTTACTGTGTTATGCATCATTTATCATCTGCCATCTAGAACATTAGGACAGATATTCACTAAATCGAAGTAAAATTTTGAAGAAAGATAAACAATATAAGATTGATAAAACTAATAACAATATCCTATTGGATAGTGTTCCAACAAGTTTTAGTTCAATAAGAATACTAACTCACCCGGACATCAGTGGCATCACCATGCCTGATGTTCATGACCCAGGTTGAGGGCTCATTATTGCTCTCAAAATAATGGAAGACCTTCAACACTCGTTCCATGGCACCAGGAGATCGTTCCATACTCAAACGGGACTTGGCTCCTGAACCTGCTGTGTGATTCAAGTTCGGGTCAAGGTAACCAGCTGCCATGCTTCTACTGGATGCTATGTGTCGTTCATATTCTATGGAGATAAAAATTAAAAGTTAGAGGCAAAAATCTATAGCTAAGTAAACATATGTTCTGACATGAAGAAAAATCAAACTCATACTAAATGTTGGAACAAAATGTAAAAGCGTACATCAGAGTAAAGGCTGAATACCTCTTAGTGTTCCAAACTGTTCATCATCTTCACAAACATCCCATTGCATAAATATTTCACACAAACCTTGTGCCAATTGTGAGTTGTAACAAAATGAAACAAAACCAAATTACAACCCACTTAGATTTCAGAGCTAAAAGAAATGTAGTTTATCTAATGTAAAAACAAAAATCACTGCAGAAACTCAGGATAGTTCTGAAGAAAAGTCACCTCAGAATTTGAAGCAAGAACTGATTTTTCTCTCCCCTCGGATGCTGTCAGACCTGCTGAGTTTCCCCGGCAGTTTCTGTTTTTAATTTAGATCTTCACGGCAGCAACTGCATCTTTTACTTTTATTTAAGTTTCTTTGGTGCCTATCGGTGATTGTCTCACTGGTGGTTGTTTCAACTAATTCAGTTGTGGATTCAAACCCCAGTGTCAAGACTTGAACGCATAATTTAAGTGCAGTGCGGTATGGAGAAGTGTTGTTTTTCAGATAAGATGTCAAAGCAAGATTCCATATGCTCACACAGGAATGTGTGAGCATATGGAATCTTAAGAAAATGTTAAGAAAATTCTTAACATTAGTCAAAGTAAAGCAGCATTCTCTCAATGTGCCAAACAAATTTATTACCTGACGCCACTAAAAACAAATTATCTGGTCATTTAGTACTGCCTTCTGTTGGACTTTGCTATATGCAAGTGGCTCTAATATAGGCAATTACAACAGCCGTGTGAGTTACGAACTCTGTGATTAACTACATAGCCTCTCGGTCTCCTGAGATAGTGAAAAACACAAAATAAAACCATAATTAAATTTTACTTTCTTCTCTTTGTTCTTTACATTATGCCAACTGAGTGCTTCTAGCACTTCGTTTAATTTCAGATCTTCAGCAACTGCAGTTTTGTGCTTTTTTGTTTTCTATATTTCAAATCCTGTGAAGCCAAAGGTTAATCCAAGCTGAACTGAGATGACTAATGCATGGTGCATCACTTGGTTAAGGATCAATCATAGCATTACTAGTCAGTTTTATTCTGCAGTTAGCCCACTAACTCACTCACATCTTCGGGTTTTCCACTTTCAGTTAGAATTCTCAATCTTATGACTGTGCCTAGTTGGTGGTCATTAAAAAAAGGTATTGCTAATATTAAATGTTTAAAGGCCAAATTAGTTATTAAAATCATGAATAAATTATAGCTAAAACAACAATTAAACTTTTCCTCTTAGAATTATTTGAAAGGCAGATTTCATTTTGCAGACATTCAGGTTCATTATTAAAAACTGGACTTACACAGCATTCATGACAATCAAGGCCCCCCCCCCGCCTCAAAGACTTTAAAGCTAATAGTGTTATTACTTTTGTGAAGTAGAAACCTCAGTATTCAAATTGTGCACGTTAAGCTCTCATAAACAAAAATGTGATCATGACCAGAGAATCTGTTTTATGTTGTTTTGATCTCAGCATAAATATTGACTTGGACACCTGGGATAACTCCCGCCTTTTTTATTACTTGAAAAAAAGACATACTTTGTTGAAGTTCTTGTCTCGAAATATGAATGGAAATGGAAACATTATGATGTATGAGAACAGGTAAATGAGTCCGATTTGTAGAAACATTACCACTGTCAATGTACCAGTTGAATGATAACTGACAGTTAACTGACAAGCTATGGAAATTTTGATCCAGGCAGGTTGACTCAAATTGGTCAATGCATTGCCCTCATAATGAACCAGAGAATCACTGTCACCTGTTTTGCCGTGTAAAAACAGCCACAATGCGTTTACATGTTCTTTCAGTCTGCAAAGAATAGTTCCCTGTGTATGTAGATTCTGGTACATGCAACACTGCAAGCTCAAATAACAAGCTTAAATTAGTTGTCAGAATAATCATCTGGACACACTGAAATAATCACCAAGAATGGCCTGAACATGGAAGCATATCTAGTGTTGGACATTGTGGTTTGAGTTCTGCAAATAAGTGTTACTTAAGGATGGTCAGTACCCCCTCTGGTGTAAACTTGCAGTTATATATGTTGTTTGATACAATCCACCAGGCCTTGGGTGGTACAGCCAAAGCAGCTAGCATCACATCAGCATAATTTCATTTACTGCATTATTCATTGTGTGGTAGGTCACCTTTTTGGATTGATAGCAACATCCTGCTCACTTTAGACACCATTCATACAATCATAGACAGAGATGTACAGCATGGAAACAGACTGTTAAGTCCAACTCGTTCATGCTGAACAGATATCCTAAATTTATCTAGGCCCATTTGCCAGTATTTGGTCCATATCACCCTAAATGCTTCCCATTCAGGTCCCCATCCACATGCCTTTTAAAATTTGTAATCATACCTGCTTCCATCACCTCCTCGAGCAGCTCGTTTCATACACTCACTAACGTCTACGAAAAGTTGCCCTTGGGTCCCTTTTAAATCTTTCCCCTCTCACCTTCAAACTCTGCCCTCTAGTTTTAGACTCACTCCACTTTCCTGGGGAAAAGACCTTGGCTGTTCACCCTATCCATGCCCCTCATGATTTTATAAATCTCTATAAGGTCACCCTTCAGCATCTGATGCTCCAGAAAAAATAGCCGCAGCCTATTTAGTCTCTCCCTGTACCTCAAATCTCCAACCCTGGCAATATCTTTGTAAATCTTTTCAAGGTTCATAATATCTTTCCTATAGCAGGGACACCAGGATTGAATGCAGTATTCCAAACGTGACTTAACCAATATCCTGTACAGCAGCATGACTTCCCAGCTCCTAAACTCAATACACTGACCAATAAAGGCAAGGGTACCAAATGCCTTCTTCACCATCCTGTCTACCTGTGACTTTACACTCAAGGAATTATGAACCTGCAACCCAATGTCTTTGTGTTTGGCCACACTCCCAATAGCACTTCCCACGCTCCCTCAGACTTATAGTGTATAAGTCCTGCCCTGATTTGTCTTAACAAAATGCAACATCTCGCGTATATCTAAATTAAACTCTACCTGCCACTCCTCAGCCCATCGCCCCATCTGATCAAGATCCTGTTTTACTGAGATAACCTTTTTCACTGTTCAATATAGCACCAACTTTGCTGTCATCTGCTAACTTACCAACCATACCTCCTGTACTCACACCCAATTCATTTTTGTAAATGACAAAAGACAGTGGAACCAGCACCAACCCTTACAGCACACTGTTGGTCGCAGGCCTCCAGTCCGAAAAATAACTTTGCAGCACCACCCTGTCTCCTAAATTCAAACCAAATGTATATCGAAATGACTAGCTCTCTCTGGATTCCATGTGACCTAAACTTGCTAACTAGTGTTCCATACGGAACCACGTTGAATGCCTTACTATACATAGTCAGTCAGCTGATGATAAGGAAATGAAGTATGCATGAGCAATCCATACATCAAACACCTATCACAGGGCTATTACGCAAACTACACCTTAAATATTTAAATAATGTCATATAACATGGGTGAAAGATGAATACTTTTAATAACAATTTGGGATAATACTTTCCACAACCAGTCATCTCTCTCGAATGAGTTAGCAACCCCGTTGTCTGCCTTACCTGACTTTATCCAATTCTATATGTTACTGCTAACAAAATAAAAATCTTTGCCTTCATATTGACTTTACGTTGTATATTTATTACTGTATGCTAACCTTTCTGTAATGTCATAATTACTTGTGCTGACACAAAAGGTTATTGCGATACAATTTTTTTTCCAGGATTATCAAGGAACTAATATTAATCAGGTACTCAAATTGTATGTGTGTAGGATTTAAGATATGAAAACAAGCACAGCAATTACAGACTCTTAGTTACTACAAAGCATATCAGATAGCAGAACTTCCAAATCATTAGCAAAAAAGCATTGGTCAACAAACGTGCTTTAAGAATACAGCCACTACAGTGAATGCAGAGAACTGATTCTACACATTCGTGCATTTCTGTACACATAGCAAATTCCAGATGGGTTGCAGGAAGCATCTTTCAGAAAGCAAGAAAATGAAGAATTAAGCTTTGCATTACTCTGGAATCTAGAATCTTTCACCAGACTTTTGGCTATGGTGCTGTTATCAGGCCTCAAAACACAGCTACATAATTAATCCAAACTCTCTTTTTTCCCAACATTACTGCAATTTTCCTCCCTTCAAGTATTCAATTTCTCCTTCAAAAGTTGCAAGTGAATCTGCTTCTCCATTGTCCTTTCAGACAATACCTTTTAAACCATCATGCAACAATTTCTTTTCTCTCCGATTCACGGAATAGCACAACACCAAAAGTCATTCATACAATTAAGTCTGTACTAACTCTTACAGAGAGTAATCCAATTGGTTAACACCCTCTCCTTGCTCTTTCTGCAATTTTTATCCTTTTCCAAGTGTATATCCAGCTTGCTCTGAAGGATACCACCGGATCCATCAATCTGTCAGGCAGTGCATTCTAAATTGTGAATGTGAGTTACAAAACTGTTTTTTCCACACACTGGATTTTTCACTGATTATTTAAATCCTTGCCCTCTGGCTGTTGAAAACAATTGCCTTTTAATTATTCTATCTACACGCCTCAGGATTTTCAACAACATCAATAAATTCAGTTCACCTTACTTCTATGAGATTAGCCCAAGCTTCTCCAGTCTCTCCCTGGAGCCATTCTAACAAATGTTTTCTGCCAGTTGTAAAGCATTCACATTCTTCCCATTGCATACTGCCTAAATTGCATTCAAAATCCCAGCTGGAGAAAAAGAAACAGTGTTTAATGACAGTTTCAGCTAAATTTCCTGTCACTTTTACAATTTTGCCTCTAGTTATAAACAACAGATCCTTTTTATTTTAATCAACTGATTTATTCACCTGGTCACTTCTGCCCCTCAACTCTGTTCAAGCACTCACTTAAAAGATGCACCATGTACCGCAAATAATCTTTGCACCATAAGACATGGCCATTCAATGAGACACTGGTGGATTTGATCATCCTCAATTACAATTTGTTGCCTTTTCCTTATAACCTTCAACTCCTTCCCGATTAAAAATCTGTTTATCTCAGCCTGACCCAACTTGAACAACCGTCTGTAGTAAATAATTTCACATATGCACTATTCTCTAAAAGAAAAAATTCTTCCTCATCTCTGACTTAAAAGGGCAACCAATTATTCTGAGATTATGCCCCTAATCCACGACTCTGACTGGCCCAACATACTCGACCATGCCTCACGAGACTGTCCCTCTGTACCTGTGATCAACCTAGTTAACCCTCTCTGGACTACCTCCATTTGCCAATATCTGTCCATTAGACAGTGCACCCAAAACTGTTCATGGTATTCAAACTGTGGTCTAACTAGTTTTAGCAAATTTCCCTATTTTTATATTCCACCTTTTTGAAAAAAGGGATCACTTTCCATTCACCTTCTCTCTTTCTTACTTTTTGGTTTTTGAGAGTTATGTATGAAGACTTCCAAACCCCTCAGCTCTGTAGCTTTCTACAGTCTTTCTCTATTTAAATAATTTTGACCTACTTTCTTCGCCCTGCCAAAATGCGTAAATGTACATTTTCTAACATTACATGCTATCTGCCAAGTTTTGCCAACTTGCTTAATCCTTATATATCCCTCTGTAGACTGAAGTGTCATCCTCAACTCTTGCCTCAGAAATTTAGAAAATAGGAGCACAAGTACGCCGTTCAGCTCTTCAAGATATTCAAAATGATTACGGCTCATCATCCAACTCAGTACACAATTTCAGCTTTCTCCCCATATACTTTGATCCCGAAGGAATATATTGAACTCCTTAATGAAAAACATTCAACGATTTGGCCTTATTCCCTATCTGTGGCAGAGAACTCCACATGCTTACAAGTTTCTGGGTGAAGAAATTGTTCCCCATCTCAGTCCAAAAGGCCTTAAACATTGACCCTTACTTCAGGACTCCCTGATCATCACATTCTTGCTGTGTATTTTCTTTCTAGTCCAATAGAATTTTGTATGTTTCTAGAAGATACCGCCTCATTCTCTTGGCACTTCCAGCTGAAGATTGTGACAAATGCTTCAGCCTTATCATTTGCACTGATATGCTGGGCTCTTCCATCATTAAGGATGGTGATAATACAGGAGTTCCACCTTTAGTGAGCTGTTTAATTGTCCACCACCTTTCAATAACGGATGTGGTAGGTCTGCAGAACTTAGGTCTGATCATTGTAAGATGGCTCAGCTCTATCACTTGCTGCTCATGTTATTTGGCATGCAAGTAGTCCTAATTGGTAGCTTCACCAAGTTAACATCTCATTTTTAGGTATGTCGGGTACTGCTCCTAGCATCGCTTTCCTGCACTTTTCATTGAACCAAGGTTGATGTGCTAGCTTAATGGAAACAGCAGAATGGGGGATATGCCAGCCGTGAAGTTATAGATTGTGCTGGAGTACAATTCTGCTACTGTTGATGATCCACTGCGTCTCATGGATGCCCGAGTTGCGAGATCCGTTCGAAGTCTGTTCCATGTAGCATGGTGATAGTGCCACACAACATGACGGAGCATATTCTCAATGTGAAGGCAGAATCTCCACAATGACTGTGCAGTGGTTGCTCTTACAAAAACTGTCAGAGAGAGATGCATCTGCAGCTTCTCGTTGTCTCCCTCACCATTTACCGCTGACGCAGTCTAGCAACCCCATCAATAATGCTGCTGCTCAGCCACTCTTGGTGGTGGACATTGAAATCCCTAACCCTGAGAATATTCTGCACTATTGCCACCTCCCTGCTTCCTCCAGGTGTTATTCAACATGGAGGAGTACTGAGTCATCAACCAAGGGAGGATGGTACGTGATAATCAGCAGATATCCTTGCCTATGTTTAACCTGAAGCTTGAGACCTCATGGTGTCTGGACCCCCAAGTCATCAACGTCCCAACTGTATACCAGTGTGCCATGACCTCTGCTGGGTCTGTCCTGCTGGTGGGACAGGACATATCCAGGAATGGTGATGGTAATGTCTGGGACATAGTCATACTAAAAAGAATCATACCTTACAGACGACATCAGGTTGTTGCTTAAATAGTCTGTGAGATAGCTCTCCCAACTTTACCAGTAGTCCGCACATTAGTAAGAAGGACTTTGCAGGGCCAACAGGTCTGTTTCGACCATTGTCTTTTCCAGTGCTTAGATTAATGCCAAGCAGTCCATCCAGTTTAATTTCTTTGTTGAGATTTCATAGCCATTTATACAATGGAATACAACATAGAACACAGAAGAGGAGATGACAAGTGAAATGATATTACTATGGGTCTGGAGTCACATGAGGCCAGACTAGGCAAGGATGGCAAATTTCCTTCCCTGAAGAACATTAGTGAGCCATTAGGGTTTTTCTGTCAATTAACAATGGTTTCATGGTCATCAGTAGATTCTTAATTCCAGATTTTTAAAAATATTTGGTTTGAAATTTGAATTCAAGTCCTCAGAACATTGGCTGAGCTGCTGGATGAATAGTCTAGTGACAATACCACTCTATTATCACTGTCCTAGTCATGTGTTCGCTCTGTAGCTACTTTCTTGGATGCATCCCATCAACTCCAGGAGACTTATCAGTCTTTCGCTCCATTAGTTTTCCTAGCATTTTTCTCCAGAGATTGTTATTGTAATTATTTCCCCTCCTCCTTATACCTCCTGAACATTTAGTATGCTCTTAAACGTCTTCTGCGGTGAAGATTTATGCAAAGCATTTATTAATTCATCTTCCATTTCTGGTTTCCCATTATTATTTCCACAGCCTTATTCTCTAAGAAGCTTATATTAACTTTTTTTCTTTCTTCATTTGTATACATTTAAAGAAGCTCTTGCTGTCCATCTTAATATTACTTACTAATTTACCCTCAGTTTATTTTCTCTGTGCTGTTATGAATGTGTGGGTGTACCTTTAAGAGAGTTAAAAGCAGCAGAACTACTGGACAACACCAAGTGTTCTCAAGAAGTAACAACGTAACACTAGGTCAAACATCTCTATTAGCTTGTTGCCCGAAGACAAAAACAAATTCGAATTCAACCATTCAGTTTAAATTACACCCCGAAAAAAGATAGCAATTTCCAATCATGTTTGAGTAGAGTATCTTGACAATCTTAAAAGCCAACAATACAATCCGATGCTCTGGGGTATAAGACCGGGAGGAAATTAAACAATTGAGAAGAGAACTGCCAATCCTAACGTACCATACTGCTTCAAATAAACATCTGTCTTAAAAGTACCTTTTTGAACAGTAACCTGTAACACAACTTCCTCACAAGGGAAAAAGAACCTACAGCAGCTTAGTTTTGAGATAAGTAGTGTTGTTTTGTAAATCTTAATTGGGAGTCTTATCAGTATTATAGAAGGAAAGGTAGAAGATAGATTTGAAAAAGAAATTGTAAATAGAGGTTAGTTACTTACTGTTATACTTTAAGAAATAAAAGTTGTTATTTTTTATTTTTCTTAGTTCTTGGCCACTCAAACTTTTACAGGATGCATCTTTTCTGTGTTGCTGGTTTTAAATTAAGCAGGCAGGTTTATTCAGTGTCAAAATACTGGTAATTTGTTCTTAGCCATCTTTTGTTGGTTTTTAAAATGTTGCCAATCCTCTGGCACACCACCAGCGCTCACCACATTTTATTTCTTTTTTCCTTTCAATTTGATGCTAACCTTTACTTCCCTAGTTGACCATGGCTGGACTATCCATTTCATAGAAACCTTCCTTCACATTGAGCTATAATCTTTCTTGTGAGCTATGAACTGTTTTCTTAAACAGCGACCATTTTTAACTGTCTTTATGGATAAATTATTTTCTCAGTATGGTCCAGCTTGCACTGCCCTCATTCCTTTGTAATTATTTTCATTCAGGCTCAGCACAGGTGTTTCTAAGCCAAGCTCCTCACACTCAAGCTGAATGCTAAATTCTACCATACTGTGGTCACTGTTTCTCGTGAATCTTTTGCTACGAAACCATTTATCAAACCCAAATCATTTCACATTGCCACATCCAAAACAGCCTGATCCTAGAATAGTGTTCTAGAATATACACCATGAATCCTTCGCCAAGGCCATCTCTGCCAGTCTGGTTACCCCAATCGACATGAAGGTTGAAGTCACCCATGATTAATACACTTTTTTGTACATCTTTAATATCTCAATTCCTTCTCAGTCCTACTGGATTGTAATTGCTAGGGAGTCTACAGATTACTCTTCCCAGTGTTTTCTTCCCCTTTTTATTTCTTATTTCCACCAAAATGGATTCTGGATCTTCTGATCCAGGATCAATTCTTGCTATCATACTTATTCTATCCCGTACTAAACAATGTTAGCCCAGTACTCTTTTATATTGCTTGACCCTTTGAAAGTCACTTACTCCTGAATATTTAGTTCCCTGATTTGATTTCCTTGTCATCATGTTTCTACGATGGCTATAACATCATTTTTGTTCAAATAGATTGTTTCACACCTTATGTGCATTCAAGTAAAATGTTTGCCCACCTCGATCCTATTTATTGCTGTTTTGCTATTTGCACCACACAGACTACAGCTACTCAAGATGACAGATCACTACCACCTCCTCAAGGTATGTGAGGAATGGTCAAGAATGTCCACAATGATGAAACGAAATAATTTACATCATTTTTATCATCTTTTGAATTACTTCCTACCATTTTGTGTTAAAATTTCATCTTGAATCCTCCTTTCACTTGTTTAAGTCTTCCTAGTGACATACTATACTTACAGATTTTGTGTCAACTACAAACTCAGCTTTGAAGTTATGCTCTACTTACCCAAGGAGGAGAAAGTAAGGGCTGCAGATCAGAGTCGAGAGTGTGGTGCTGGAAAAGCACAGCAGGTCTGGCAGCATCGAAGGAGTAGGAGAATCAATGTTTCGGGCATAAGCCCTTCATCAGGAATGATTCCTGATGAAGAGCTTATGCCCAAAACATTGATTCTCCTGCTCCTTGGATGCTGTCTGACCTGCTATGCTTTTCCAGCACCATACTCTCGACTCTACATACCAAAGTCCAGGTATATAACAAAAGGAGTCACATCCTTGACTATTGGAGAACATCACTGTAAATTTCTCTCATACTGATACTAGTAAGAAGGGGGGGGGGGGGAAAGAAGAAGAGCGAGAGAGCGAGCGAGCGAGAGAGCGAGAGAGAGAGAGAGCGAGAGAGAGAGCGAGCGAGAGAGAGAGCGAGCGAGAGAGAGAGCGAGCGAGAGAGAGAGCGAGCGAGAGAGCGAGCGAGAGAGCGAGCGAGAGAGAGACAGAGACAGAAGACAGAGATGTACAGCATGGAAACAGACCCTTCGGTCCAACCTGTCCATGCCAGCCAGATATCCCAACCCAATCTAGTCCCACCTGCCAGCGCCCAGCCCATATCCCTCCAATCCCTTCCTATTCATATACCCATCTAAATGCCTTTTAAATGTTGCAATTGTACCAGCCTCCACCACTACCTTTGGCAGCTCATTCCATACACATACCAGCCTCTGCATGAAAATGTTGGCCCTTAGGTACCTTTTATATCTTTCCCTTCTCACCCTAAACCTAGCCCTCTAGTTCTGGACTCCCTCACCCCAGGGAAAAGACTTTGTCTATTTATCCTATCCATGCCCCTCATAATTTTGTAAACCTCTATAAGGTCACAACTCCTGTACTCAATACTCTGACCAATAAAAGAAAGCATACAAATGCCTTCTTCACGATCCTATCTACCT
Source organism: Chiloscyllium punctatum (assembly GCF_047496795.1). NCBI lineage: Eukaryota > Metazoa > Chordata > Chondrichthyes > Orectolobiformes > Hemiscylliidae > Chiloscyllium > Chiloscyllium punctatum. The sequence continues at coordinate 21,485,237 of NC_092743.1, forward strand.
GCGACTCCACATTCAAGGAGCTATAAACCTGCACTCCAAGGTCTTTTTGTTCAACAACACTCCCTCGGACCTTACCATTAAGTGTATAAGTCCTGCTAAGATTTGCTTTCCCAAAATGCAGCACCTTGTATTTATCTGAATTAAACTGCATCTGCCACTTCTCGGTCTATTGGCCCATCTGATCAAGATCCTGTTGTAATTTAAGGTAACCTTCTTTGCTGTCCACTACACCTTCAATTTTGGTGACATCTGCAAGCTTACTAACTTGACCTCTTATGCTTGTATCCAAATTATTTATACAAATGACAAAAAGTAGAGGACCCAGGACTGATCCTTATGGCACTCCACTGGTCACAGGCCTCAAGTCTGAAAAAGAGGAAACTGTTCTCTCAAAAAGTTGTTAATCTTTGAATTTTTTTCCTCAGAATGGTAAACTATGGGACATCAATTATATTCAAGGTTGAATTAGAAATATTTTTTAATCTATAAAGAGTAATAGGAGGAAGAGCAGACTGGAAAGTGGAGTTGAAGCCACTCATGATCTTATTGAATAGCAAAGCAGGACCAAGGATCCAAACAGCATACTCCTGCTCCCATTTCTTAAGCTCTTTCATCCTTGTATTCATCCATCACTACTCTTTGCTTTCTATGCTTAGCCTAATTTGTAACCAAACTGCACTATCCTTTTAATCCATTTTTTTCAGCCTTGCTAACAAGTCTATGATTTTATACTTTAATGAAACACTTTGGAAAGTATATATACACAAAATCAATCTGATAGGTTTCCTCAACTTTCTTCATTACTTCAAAGAATGCAATCAAATTAGCAAAATGCAACTTACCTTACTCAGCGGTTCGCTAAATTGGCTGGTTGATTGGTTTGTGATATAGAGTGACAGCAACAGCACAGGTTCAATTTTTGTGTAGTTGAGGTCACCATGAAGGACCCTCCTTCTTAACCTGAGACATGACGACCCCCAGGTTAAATCATCACTAGTCATCCTTCTTTCATGAGAAAGCAGCCCTATACCCCTCAGGAACGACAGAAACTTGATCTTAATCATCACAAAATAATTAATTAATCCATGTTTTTACAGGAGACAGTTAATTTGGGGCTAGATTATTTTCAAAACAACAATTCAGTTAAGCCAGTCATACAAACCCCAAGATTGCTCCTTCTAATCAGTCTATCATTAAAGAAAAACATTACTTCAAACCCGAAGTTATTCATCCAAACCAAATGAATGACAGCGTCTCGCCTCCCCTGAACCCATTAAATGATTTGAGTACCTTAGATTATAAAATCTCTTTTAGTTGCCGCACTACAAATTCTTTACTTGATGAGTTTAATCATTTAATAATCTCTAGTCAGAATACTAGCCTTTGCTTTGCAGGGGTAATTAATCTTTAAATATTAAAGCTGTCAAAAATCATCACCTTCTACCTATTAAATAACTGAGGCATTACCATGGAGAAAAGAATGGGGGACAATATTTTCCCTGAGTTTAAAGTCTTGAACATGCTTTCATTTGCAGGTTCCCTGCTGGAAACAACATGCATTGATACGCAAAGGTAAATGAGCCATGTTATGAGCTTGACTAATTATTTAAAATAGTTAGCACACTCAGAAGTGTTCAGCGACTTTGGAATCAAATAAAAATATCAAATGGACTATTTCCCTGGCATCACACCAGCACTAATATGCAGGATTCATGCCAGTAGTATTTTCCCTTAACAGGATGCTGCCCTCAGCTTAAAAATTATTTTCTACCTGTTACAAAATTGAACAACACTATGAATTTCAGTGCCAGCATGATGTCAGGTACAGTGGCTGTATGTCCCAAAAATTGGTTATCAAATCCAACAGCATGTGCCTTTGATTGTTCATTATAGGCAGACTACAGACTCTACTCGAGCAGCCGTGTTTGCAAAACACAAAAAATGTTGAGTATAATTCTGTAATTTTTATGTTTGCTTGATTGCTATTTTTTTAATCAATATTAAAATTAATCCTCTGGCAGTCTTTCAGTCAATACTCTCTATTATCTACAGAGAGGGGGTACCCTGGAAGATATGGAAAGATTTTTATGGAGTCTGGAATCAAGAATTGGGAACAGAAGTCTTGTTGGAAGTATGGGAGGATATCTGGGAGAATGTGAAAAAAAAATTTCAATTTGCAGTAAAGCAGGCTATGCAACTAAAGATTCTCCATAGGGCCCATTCGACCAGCAACATTTAAGAAAGGAGTATCCCCAAGGTGTCCTAAATGCAAAACAGACACCGGTACTTTCACACTTGCTTATGGTTATGCCAATAGATCTGTAGATACTGGGGTGTCATAGCAAAAGTGTTGGAGAGGGTCTTGGGAATGGACGTTAAGGCCGATCTGGGACTGCCTAATGAGCTTGACCTCGGGAAACTCCCCGGGTATTATGGGATGGTGTGGGTTCGTCATGCGGCATGGCCCCATTGGACGTTCTTACAAATGTGGCGCACTAGACGATGGGACTACTGTATAGGGAGGGAGGAAGGGAGGACATTAACTGATGCTCCAGTTTGTGGGAGCCTCTGTGAGGGACAGCAAGTGTGTAAGTTAAGCTACATTAAGTTAGTTTAGTTCAATTCATGTTAATTTAATTTAATTTATGTTAATTATTTATTGAATTGCAATCTGGGAAGATTGTTCTGTATCTCTGTGATAGTTTTGGTTTGTTCTGTAGAGTAGTCGATAGTTTATTCTTATTGTTGTTGTACCATAAGATTGCTGTATTATCTTTTGTACTTTGATAATTTTGTTAAAAAAAGCTTTCAATAAAAAAAATTAATCCTCTAGCACATTACACATACCAATATTTGTCACTAACAGCAACTGCAACAAGGGTGACTGTGCGTTGGTACTTCACACACTGCATCATAATAAACCAATGAAAATACATGCTTTCCTCAGTTAATCATGCATATAATTACATATTAGAGAGATATAGAGCACCCAGACCAACTCATTTATATGTGGCCTTATTCCCCTCTTCAGTCTAGTCTCTCAATCTTATCAGTCCTTTCTCAATCATGACTTCACAGGGGTGGCAAAGTGGCTGAGTGGTTAGCACTGCTACCTCACAGCACCATGGACCCAGGTTTAATTCCATCCTCAGGCAACTATGTCTTGTGGGATTTCCAAATTCTCCTAGCATCTGCATGGGTTTCCTCTGGATGCTCAGGTTTCCTCTCACAATCCAAAGATGTGCAGGTTAGGTCAATTGGCCATGCTAAATTGTCCATAGTATCAAGGATGCGTAAATTAGATGGATTAGCCACTGGAAACTCAGGGGTAGGATAAGGCAATGAGACTGGGTGGGATGCTCTTGGAGGGTCAGTGTGAATGTTGGGCCGAGTAGCCTGTTGCCACACTGTAGGGACTGTATGACATAAAAACATGTTCATGTTATTAGCCGCAAAAATAGTTCATGTGACAGCAAGTTGCGAATCTCAATACGCTTGTTTAACAAAACTCAGTTTATTACTGAATGGCATCAATGGCATGCATAATTAAATCAACTAAGACTTTATAACACGAGAATGGAAATTTCTTGAAAGAAAACAACAGGAATGGAGGGGCCTTGCAGGACAATGGTAGTATTCCTAACTTCTGAGCTATAAAGTCCAGTTTCCAGTCCCACCTGTGCTGGAAATGTGTCAGAACACAAACAGGTTAATACAAAATGCTTACAACTAGCATGGACTATAACAGAACCAAAAAAAAACTAACGTTTCAAATTTCAAGAATGAATCTCACAGACCCAGCTCAGAAAATAAACTATTTGGCCGATAGGCTGGCACTGACTCTCATCACTACTCCCAACGTCCAGCATTTGGCCCATAGCCTTGAATGAAATGATATTTCATGCAATCAGCAAGTACTCTTCAAAAGGTTTAAAGATTTCCAGCCTCTACTGAGGCATTTCCCAGGCATTCCCACCACCTGCTGGGTGAAAAAACATTTCTCAAATTCCATCTAAACCTCCTACCTTTAGCCTTATAAAGTATGCCCACTGGTTATTGACCCTTCAATAAGGGAACAACAGATTCCTATCCATTACGTCCATGCACCTCAATCTTATACACCGCTAACAGATCCCCATTCAGCCTTCTCTGAGCCAAGGAAAACAACTCAAAACACATCCAGCCTCTCTTCATTGTTAAACTGTTCCATCCCAGGTAATATCTTTTTGTACCTCCTCTGTACCCCATCCAGTGCAATCACAGCCTTCCTAAGCTTTGGTGACAAGAACAGCACACAGTACTTAATCTGTGACCTAAGCAATGTTTTACAGCTCCAACATAACCTTTCTACTGTTATAATCCATGACTACAATACCTTCTTAATTACCTTATTAATTTGTCCTGTCATTTTCAGGAATCTGTGGACAAAAACTCTGAAATCCCTCCATTCCGCTGATCGTCCTGGTGTCCTGCCATTTATTAAATGCTTCTGAGTTGTGGGTTAGTCAGCTCAATTGGTTGGACGGTTAGTTTGTGACACAGAGTGATGCCAAAAACATGAGTTCAATTCCCAAATTGCTGAAATTACTATGGAGGTCCCAACTTCTCAAAAACACTGCTCACCTGAGGTATGGTGATCCTCAGGTCAAACTGAACACCATTCACCTCTTTCTCTTGTGGGAGAGAGCAGCCCTATGACCTCCTGGTACCATGACAATTTTACTTTTACACCACGGAGTTTAGAACAGCGCAAACATCATACTGACAGTTAATAAAATACTCCTTTATCAAACTGTTAATATTTTGACATCTATCCTTGAAATATGAGCAAGTTAGATACGTTGTGATTTGCTTGGAACTATCATGTGACAGCATCAAAACCTTTACATCCAAAGGTATGTATATTAGAAGCACTATCGGAGCAGACAATACCAAGCAGCTGTTCAGCTCTCCTTATAAAATACCACAAGACTATCTGAATAAAACAACTGATTGCTTTGTGTTCTCCAGTGAAGAATAGTGAACATCACTGCCACATTTGAGATTTTAGGAGGAGTTTGAAAGAGACAAAAACACCAGCTGCAAATTTCCAAATCTTCATATGTGGAAAGCATTCTGAGCAAAGAGAAGTATAGTATGCAAGCTATTTCACTGCTGAACACAAAGTAATGGACTAAGCTAGGAGTCTTGATCCTTAATTCACCAGATTCAATCTGTTAGGCCTTTAGTGGAAGAAACTAAAGGAACAAAAATATGCTTCCATGTGTTCCAGGAAAAGTAATGCTATAAGCCTGGCAGCAGCTGATTCATCTGAAAAACTTCACGACATTTCCACCACTCCTTCCCTCATCCTGTGGGGTGTGGTAGCTAAAAATATATTTTAAAAAGAACCGGTACAAAACATTGTCGGAATGACAATTTTACTTTGCTCAAGTTACAGCTGAATAACTATAAAATTCAACATATACCTTTGAATATATACCTTAACAGCCAATTCCTTTTCTTAAATTGACCGATAAAATAATGAAAATCTTGTTAATTACTACCTTCTGCCACAAGATGTTGTGCTTCTGTATCATTTCTTGTTTGAGAACCCCAGCAAATACATGGTATGTAGGATTCAGCTGGGGAAGGAGGATCCTTCTCCACAACAAACATAGATAAAGTTTAGAATAATTCACTTTTTACAATAAATAAAAATGCCACTCAGCTTCCTTCTTGTCGAGTTACATTCTCACAGTCAACCTACTCATAAACCAGCCTAACATGAATCATTGTAACCTGGAGCTTTTTAAACAACGTCATAAGTAGTATACTTCCTAGTTGTAACACCGTCTGCATGTTGCACCATGATTTTACAAAGTGGCAGCATTGCACATCTCACAGAGACCGCCTCCAGACTGTGAAGGCATACTATTGAACTAGTATTAGATTGCACAAAGTGATGATTTGAAAATCTGATTGGTTCAATTTGCAATAAAACAAATAGACATACTGGAACTCTTGCCAAATACTATTCAATGAGGTGGGGCATCACAGATTAGAATGCAAAAGTGTCAACTTTCTTAAGACTCTCAAAGCATAGAAGGCAACTTGTTTTAGTATGGGATAGTTCTCAAATTAAAAAAAAGGACTTCTCATCAGTACCTCAGCTTTTACACTGAAAAGGACCAAAAAGATTTGCAAACAGTTCCCGAATGGAATGGAATCAATAGCATTTAATTGCCTACTCCTTTAAATATTTACTTAATTAATCCTTGTACATTTTCACATTATTTAACCATGTAGTGTCTCTGAAACAGTTTACTTCACATCAGTTTATTTAAGCTTGAAATTACATGCACTAGTTCTAGAGTTTGTGGCGATCTTCACTAGCGTTTAATTTACCTAATTTTGTGAAAAAAGAAAAACAAAAAAAAGCAAATTAGAAATGCTGGAATTTTTATATTTGTCTGGATTAATTGTGCTACTCACAAATTTATACTTTTACAATTGTTTTTCTGCTTTTATTCACAGGATCACTTCTATAACCTTCATTTCCATGTGTTACCTGCTTAACTTATGGTCAGAGCACTGTTTGCCTTCTGGCAAAGGTTCAGTTTGGAAAGTACATTTCAGTAGACAGTGAAACTAAATCATGTGGTGTCAAATATGCACACAATTTTAAAAAAGGCAATAGGTAACTGCATGCAAAATCAGAAACAGCTGGTTGGTGTGACTAACATCTGAAGTACAATATGTAATCACAGCAAAATATCTTGTGCTGTGGACTTGTTTGACTATAGCTTGAAGGTTCAAATTCCAATTGACACAATCAACTCATTTTGAACTTTCTTGCTCAGATAAAGGTCCATGATGATGTTTGGATCAATACAGAGCTTAAAATAAACAGTTTTTGATCTTTTTTTCCTAAACAGATACGCATTAAAATTTTACTTTAAAAAAAACGTATTTACCAGTGAAGGAGAATTCAAGCAAGTATTATATATAGAGTAACTAATAAATAATGGAGAGCTTACAGTAATTTCCAGCTTAGCAAAGATGCAGGACTTGTGGGGGAAAGAATCATAAGATTTGCAATATATAGTCATAGGTTTAGAAACAAAATAAACACAGTGGCTCAGCGGTTACAATGCTGCCTCACAGCACTAGGGACCCAGGTTCGATTCCAGCCTTGTGTGACTGACTGTGTGCAGTTTGCATGTTCTCCCCGTGCCTGCGGGGGTTTCTGCTGGGTGCTCTGGTTTCCTCCCACAGTCCAAAGATATGCAGGTTAGGTGGACTGGCTATTATAAACTGCTCCATAGTATCCAGGGATGTGTAGGCTAGCTGGGATAGCCATGCTAAATGTGGGGTTATGGAGAGAGGGGTGGGATGCCTTCGGAGGTTTGGCCAAATGGTCTCTTTCAGCACTGTAGGAGCTATATGAAATATAAAATAAAAATATAAACTTTTGGAAAAGCACACCAATATCCAGAAAGGGAGATTAAAAGTACTAAGATAAAAGGTTTCCTCATTCCTGAAGAAGGGCGTATGCCCGATTCTCCTGTTCCTTGGATGCTGCCTGACCTGATCTCCAGCATCTGCAGTCCTCACTTTCTCCTCAAAGATTTTAACCTATTGCGAATCCTCTTACAAGGATGCCTTCCTTGAAGAAGCTCTCTTCCTCCCTCTACAAGAATTTCAGTGAGTCCCTCTCTCACTGCACACCCCAGGTCATCCCCTCTGCACAGAAGCTCTTCAGCCATGTTCTCAAACAAACTCGCTACCACAGCCACATCTCCTTCCTCAGCACCTGCTTACGGAACCGACTGATCCCGCACGGGCTCTGGACTACGTTCCGACCAACAAAATTTGGACCCAACCAGGCCCTCTAACTCAGCACCGCCTTCCTAACCTGCAATCTTCTTCCTGACCTCTCCGGCCCCACCCCACTCTGGCCTATCACCCTCACCTTGACCTCCCTCCACCTATTGCATTCCCAACGCCCCTCCCGCAAGTCCCTCCTCCCTACCTTTTATCTTAGCCTGCTGGACACACTTTCCTCATTCCTGAAGAAGGGCTTATGCCCGAAACGTCGATTCTCCTGTTCCTTCGATGCTGCCTGACCTGCTGCGCTTTTCCAGCAACACATTGGCTGTTCAAAGCCAATTTTACTCAATTATTTGAAAAAATTAAACAAGATCTCCAAAGATGGGAGGCACATCCAGTCTCATGGTTGGGTCAGATAGCGCTTATTAAGATGAATATCCTCCCTCGTTTGCTATACCCTATACTGATGCTCCCCCTGATTTTCAATAAACAAACACTCAGGAGACTGAACAGTTGGTTCAGCTCCTTTATCTGGCACCGTAAATGGCCCCTCATTAAATTAGCCAAACTGCAGTTGCCTCACAGATAGTGGTGGTGGGGGGGTAAGACCTTCTGGACATTAAAAATTACCAATTAAGCTCGCTTTTGACCTACGTAAGTGATTGGGTTTGTGGGGACCCTCTTTCAATATGGCTCGATATCGAAGCCTCCCAGGCAAGGTGCCCCCTTACCAGTTTGCTGTTTTTGGACAAGATGAGGACAGTTAGGGAATATTGCCATAACCCAATAGTCATCAATACTGTTAAAGCATGGAGGGCAATTCGACAGAGGGAACGTAATATTGGCAAAACATCTTTGTTTACACCTTTAGTGGGTATGCCGAGTTTTCAACCAGGTATGATAGATTCAGGATTTAAACGTTGGGCAGCTAGGGGTATACCTTGCATGGGTGTTTTATTTGAGGGAGATGTAATGATGTCCTTCGATCAGTTAGTACGGAAGTACGAGTTACCTAATAGAGACCTCTTTCGTTTTTTTCAAGTTAGGGATTTTATTCAAAAAAGGACCACACTTTTGACTGATCCCTACAAATCTGACATAGAAAGAGGGGTACTAAGGGCTAAGAGTACACTCTCTGCCAGTACTCTATCACCAATTGGGGGGTGCCACCTCAGATGAGTCTGATCGACTCTGCAAGATGTGGGAAAGAGAGCTGGGTGTTGAAGTTTCTTCATAGGCATGGGAGGATATTTGGGAGAATGCAAGGAAGCTATCAATTTGCAATAGGACCCATGCTTTACAGTTGAAGATTCTCCACAGGGTCCACTTAGCCCCAGACCGTTTGTCAACATTTAAACCAAGGGTACCTTCAGCATGCCCCAAGTGCAAGGTCTGTACGGGTACTCTTACCCATTGTCTTTGGTCTTGTGACAGGCTTTAAACATATTGGAGTGCTGTGATGGGTGCAATGGAGAGGATTTTAGGGGTGGAGAAGGACCCTATTTCGCTCCTTTTGGGCCTACCCATTGTAATTTCAGACTCGCATAAGGCAAAACTTTTCAATATTCTTACATTCTGTGCAAGGAATATCTTGCTAGGTTGGGTATCAGAAACCGCTCCCCCCCCAGGCCTATCCGATTGGCGGAAGATTGTTAATGAGCATATTCCCCTGCATTTTCTCACAAATATGGTACACCATACAACCGAGAATGTTTTCAAGGCATGGCAACCCTTTTTGAAATACCTGGACACAGATTTATCTGCCACACTAACAAGGGCTCTTGATGGTGTTTCATGAGTCCAATATCCAGGGAGGAGGAACTGTGAATGCATGAGTGTTTTGTTTGGCTGGGCTGAGTTATTACTATTTATTTGTTTGTTGTTAGGTATTTATTTAGTTAGTTAAATGGCTAGTTTAGGTTTCTTTTTTAATTTTTTACTTCTCTATATATGTTTAGACATTTGTATAGGAGGGTGGATTGGGGAATGTTTTTTATTATTTGGGTTTAGTTTTGTACTATTTTTGTACTGTTTTGAATTGCATTGTTTTGTATTTGTTGTAATATTTAAAAATCTATTTTTTTCTAATAAAAATATATTATAACAAAAAACAGTAACTGCTCCAATGTAGTAACATCCCATAAACACACCCTTGGCAAAGGCAAAGTCAGTACAACAGGTTGTCTCGCATGTAATTCTGACAGCAGAAAGAGAACCCATGCTTTTAGCACAACAGAGAGAGATGTAGCAGTTTCCACAGCCAATTTCAAAATTCGACCGACTACTGAAAGCTAGACTAAAACCGTGAGGCCACTCAGTCATGCTGCTTCTACTCCAACTTTTTTTAAAAACCCAAGGCTTAGAGGAGACAGCTTAACACCTATGGTTTAATACCTCTCTTCAAAAACAAATCGGGACAAAATACACCTCTTAAAGCCATAGTATAATCATACATTGTGCACTAAATGTTAAGCTTCAGAAAATTTACAATAACCAAGAGAAAAATCAATCAACAAATAAAATTAAAACTCACCATTTCTAACCACAATTGCTGCTTCAACATAACGTATCCACTGATTTATACTGCAAAATTAGAAACGCTTGCAATCACTTTTGCCTGGGACGCAGCAAATGCAGCAGCCTGCATGATATCAACTGAGTCAGAGATCCATTAAATCTGCAATCCTAGCTCGCACTGATATCCCAAAAGCGTGAACAATACTCTGCCAACATCACTGCTACGCTGCATGGAGTCAATGAATCCAGTCATCTGGATTTCAGTACCGAATTCTATTCAATAAATTGCTGTGTGACATATTAACTTAATCAGACGTAGAAGCCTAACTTGGATGCGTTCTGAGCCCTGACTCAACATCTTCCATGTTTATAGTATGCATCTGGTCTACACGCAGTATTTTTAAACATGACAGCCTGCTTTCACAGTCAGAAACAAAAAAGTTAGTATTTACCAGTGACTTTAAAGAAGCTTCCCACTATCACAATCTCCAGAAAGACGGAAAACTTTCAAATAAAAACCTGAATTTCCAGCTAAGATCTGAAGCAATGGCAGACCAAGATTTCACATTTTAAAGTTTTGCTGTAATAAATATATTTTAAAAACAAATACAGGACATCTAAACACTATTGCCTGTTTGTAGACAACCTATACTTTAAACTACAGGAAAAGGATTCCTCATTTAACTTTTAACACAACAGAAAATATATTGCTATGGTTATATATTTAATTGCCACATATATACTTCATTCCTAGGTATCAGGCTAAAATTCTCACCTCCCAAAGGCTTGCTTCTTTTTCACTTTCTCAGCTGGGTACTTATAATTGCAGTACTGAACTTCACTGTAAAAATTAGGATGCAGCTTTACTCTCCTTGCTCTAGCAGGGCGAAGCTTCCAATATCCTATAACTCCTCACAAATTCAATGTCCAATCAGAATGATGGTTCTCACCCATATTCTACATGAATAATAGAGTCAACACTTTCTCTGCTTCGCGCAGTCTTTTGTACTCCACCTCTCAAGGTGGCTGCACACCATACAAATCAAAACTGCTGTTGCCTTTGATATTCAGATGGATTTTAGACGGATGCCTACCATTTGATCTTAAAAATGGCTTCCACTACCCTCTTCCCCATGGTATCCGGTTATCATTGGCCTTACTCCCTTGTACTCAGTCAGATTCCAGAACAGGTCTCATTACTCCATTTATTTTCCTTAAATTGAAGCTACAGTTCCAAAATACAATGTAATTGTAACACCACAAAGATCCCACAATTTAAGCTCATCTTTCCAAACTTTAGTTTAACGTCAGTGACAAGTCAAAAGGCTACTTCATGCATCCAACTAACTGCAACTATGATGTCAAGCATAAGCCCTGTTAATGTAACAACACAGTAGAATAGAGTCTAAAGGAAAAAATAACGGGAGCATGTTCAAAGGTATTCCGATCATAATGGAACATGATAATCTACATTTAGAATGAAAAAATCTGATGGGTGAAAGATAGCATGGATGAGGAGTTCATAGAATACTTCAAGAAAGTTTCTTAGAACAACACTCTGGAGCCAACTGTTTATTGCAAGAGAGATGAATACAAAAGCAGCGAGGTTATATTTTGATTTTGCGGACCTTAGATCATGGGGAGAATGACAACCCTCAAGGTTGAACCCACTGATAATACTGAAAATGTAAAGGCTAAAATTCGGGACAAGGAAGATATTCCCCTGATCAGTAATGGGACTGATTATTGCTGGAAAATAATTAAGAGGTTGCCATACACTCTTCGGTGATAACATGCAAAAGGAATCAACTTTGCACTTCGTTTTGAGACTGTGTGGTGGTGCCAAGAAGAGAAAGACAATGTCCTACAAAGAAGAATCAGCATAAGAGAAAGTAAAGCTTGCTGTCCTTAAAAATAAAGATATCGACGATGATGGGAAAATTCCTCGTCCATGCGTTGATGCCCTTCTGAAGAGTGTGCTGCTAGTGACTTCATGGTCAGTCACTTCAATTGACAATACTGCTGGAAGTGCTGTCTGACAAGAATGCTGCAAAGAATGAAGACGCATAACTATACAGGTATAATAAACTACAATGAAAAATGCTTGTTAAACTCGCTTTGAATTCAGTACTTTACAACTTCAGTAAAAGCTGATCTTTTGAGTGATAGTACAAAGTAATTCAGGTAACAGCAGGCCCATATATGATTATCAAACTTGCAAAAAAAAACACACAAAGAAAAATTTTTTTAAAGTTTACAAATAAGAGGTCACCCATTTAAGACAGATGGGAAGTTTTTCTTTATCATCTGAGGGCATGAGACTTTCAAGTTTTCTTTTCCCCAAAAGGCATTGGAAAAAGGGTCTTTGATAATTCTCAAGATGGAGATAGATAGGTTCTTGATAAACAATGAGGTTAAAGGTTATCAGGATGGTAAGAATGTGGAGAATTCAGATCAGCCATGATATTACTGATTACAGAAGCAGGCTCAAGGTTCACCCGATATTTCATGCATCATTTAAACAGTGAGTTAAAGTAGTCCCAATGTAGACCCCACAGGCCATTATGAACCATTTCCAACCTTAATTCAAAATTGCTCCTTATGTTTTTCCTACAATACAGTTTTAGTTTTGCTACTTACTCCCCAAGTTTCACCTTTTCCAGTAATGTGGTCTCAGCTCTAATTTCTTGTCTGCACCTCGTAACCCTTAATTCTTTTCTTAATCAAAAGTGTATCAAACTCAGCCCTGAGTAAATTTAAAGACGCAACCTCCACTAACTTCTACAGAAGATGATTAAAAACCGCAGTCCCCTGCAGTATCTTGTATTCCAATGAGTTCAAAATGAATTGCTTCTAATTATTTTCTTATGATTTATTAATTTCATCCTCAAGACAACTCCACACTTGTCCAACACAGACTATAAATTAATTTAAAGATAGTAAATTAGGAGAAAATAAGCAATACTGAAAGCAAAGCTGGAAAGCATATAAGGTGCACTCATTATCGGAGTTATGCAGCACAAATCAGATGATCAGTCATAACTGGGATGGAAAAGCTGAAAGCATCTCCCTCTGCATGTAGAAACTATACAGCACTTTGAATGGTAATAATATCTTTGTCTCTGACTAGAATGTAGACCCACTCCAGCTACTTGAGCACTTCATCAAGGATGAGGGTACAGCATGAGATATTGCATCAAGGACCTGTTTACCCTCTGATTCAATTTCTCATTTCAGCTGCTCCCTCAACTTGATTTTCACCATAAACAACACTAATGTTCTGCTCAAAATGGAATTGCTTGTAAGCCACCAACTAGCCTATCGCCACTATCATCACGGCAATCTTACTGACAACCTTTTTAACATCCAGATGCGTAACCTTGAGTAGTTATTGATTCACTTTCATTGTCAGATTTAAGTTTAAGCTCTCAATCTCAACAAATCTTTTCCTACATTACACTGTTTATTTAATTAATATACAAATCCCTAAACCCTGATCTGAAAGTTCCTCTCCACGTCACACCCATCCTAACTTTGAAATACGTACATTGCATTTTCTTCACTGTTACTAGATCAATTTCCTGGAATTCCCTTCCCAGTTACAATTTGCAAGTATGTATTTCACCATGTGGACTTCAGTAGTTCAAGAAAGAGATTCATCATTACCTTCAAGGACAAATCCCAGGTATAAGTGAAACATATGGTTTCACTGACTCCACAAACCTTTGGAACATTCAGGCATTTCACCAATCTGGCCCAATATTGATTATAAGGTCTCCAGAAACCACCATCCAGAAGTCTAAAAATCTTTACCTAAACCCCTCAGTTTCACATTTTTATAATTTTAACGACTATCTCTAAAATGCATTCCTCCAAACTCTGACTGGTGCTTACTGTCTGATTTCACTCCCCACTAAAAACAAAACATTTTCTAAAAATCAAGACTTAGATTTTAAGGCAAAGATGGAAGATGTTGACAGAACAGGATGTTCTAGCCAGAGCTCGTCCGCTTCACCCACACTTCTTCCTTCTCTTTTTCTTCTTTTCCTTCTTTTTTCCCTTCAACTCCCAGCCTCCAATGATGACTCCTGGCCTCCGGTGATTGATGATCCCTGTCCTTCGATGATAATTGCCAGCCTCCAGTGACTAATTCCAGCCTGACATACTGGCCTCCCGGCCTGGCAACCTCCCGGCTTCAGCATGACAACTTCTTGGCCTGGCACAGTGGCCTACTCCCGTTGCATGATGACCTCCCAGTCGGACGCAGTGGCCTCCTCCATAGACACCTCCCAGCATGGCATAGAAACCTCCCAGCATGGCATCTCTCCAGCATGATATGGGGCCAGGGTCTGATGCATACTGGAAGCAAAGTGGTATCGTGGTCTGCCGTACTAAACTCTTTTCTGTAATGCAGGATATGTTATTTCTGTATTGTCTAAAATCTTGCAACAAAAGCAGCTTTGCCTAGGTACTGCTGTATCTAAATCAGCGCTGTAACTGGCGATTCATTGACCTTCCACTTTTCTTGTTGAGTTTGAGAAACAAAACAGGCTATTCTATTCACCAACAGACCTGGAAATGTTGAGACAGATAATGAGAATTTGAATAAAATTACCTTAATTATATATTTCATTAAGGATGTGGCAAAAAAAAACAAATCATGAACTAATTGTGCAGAGATATTTTTGGAATAAGACTAAATAAAATGCAGCACAACTGAGGGTGCTGAGTCAAGAGCGTGTTGCTGGGAAAGCTTTCCTCTGACCTCCAGCATCTGCAGTCCTTGCTTTTTCACAATTGAGGATGCTGCCTAGTCAACAATAAAATGTCCAAGTGTATTCTAGATTTCAGCCAACGAGAATCCACATTGGTTGTTATAACAAAAGGCTTTGTTGGTTATGATGTTAACCTCAGGTTAACAACCTTATACTGTCTCAGGTGAGGTACAAACAATAACTAGCTTGGTGCCTGTGAAATTATTGATTATGATAAATCATGTCCTCTTAAGTTTCTGTCCTTTCAAAGGGTGAGTCATAAGTAAAGGCTGAAATATAAAAGACACCAGTAGTTCTGAAGAAGAGCAAGAAGCAAGAAAATGAAATGCATTTTGAAACAAAAGTGCAACTGTTGGAAGTACACAAGAGGTTTGACAACATCTGTAAAGGTAAGATACGGATTAACATTTCAGCTTTTTGTCAATAGCTTAAGTCAGGATTGGGGTTTTCTCTTCATAGACATTACTAGCCCTACTATCTATTTCTTGCAGATTTTCGTTTCATTTCAAAGTTCTAACATTTGGCGGTTCCTTATTTGTAATGACTAAATCCTGTGCAAGTGTTATAATTCTGTACAGCATACTTTAAGGTCAAGGTGAATGTAACGTTAATTAATTATTTAGCTTTGTACACGGGAATAAAATATTTGCCAGTTTCCTCAGAATTCTTAAATTCTACTGACAGTGGTAAAAGTGGAGGACAATTAATGAGCCTGTTTATGAACTTGTCACTAGCATCTATCGTTCAACCTTAATTATGCTGGAAAAGGTGATAGTGCCTTCTTGAACTGGTAGTCTTTCAGGTGTAGGGTCGCTCACATTGCCTTTAGGGAGTTCAAATTTGGTTTAGGTTCACAGTGAAGGTAACTTGGATGTGATGGTGTTGCATGCAAATTCGGCTATTGTTCTTTCAGTGGTACAAGGTATTGGCTTGGAAGGTGCATTCGTAGGTCTAGAGGTGAATTACTGCATTGCATTTAGTAGATAATAAACACTTTTGCCACTATGTCTTTGGTGAAAGGATTGAATGTTTAAGCTGGTGGATATGATCAAATCAACTGGGGACTATTCCATCATACTCCTTATGATGGATGATGGTGAAGAACAGGCAGTGGGAAGATAGGGGAGGAGTTACTTGAATCCCTAGTCTCTGAATTGCTCTGTAGCCACTATTTTATACGAACAGTCTGTTCAGTCTGGTCAATGGTAATTCCCAGTATGTTGATAGTGGGGAATTAGGCATTGGTTATGTCATTGAATATCAAGGGGAAACAGATTATCTCTTGTCAAGATGGTCATTGCCTAACATGGATTGAAAATGTTACTTGCAGAAGTGAAAAATTCAAGGTAGCTGAGAGTGCAATAGGCAGGTGGAGGGGGGGGTTAAAGGTGATAGGTCGGTGGCAACGGTGGTGCAGATAGGTGGGAAAGGAAGATGTACAGACAGGACAGGTCATAAGGACACTGTTGAGCTAGAAGGTTGGAACTAGGGTAAGGTGGAGGAAGGGAAAATGAGGAAACTGGTGAAATCCATTGGGTTGGAGGACCTATTGTCTCAGCCTGCTCCTGCCCCATCGAATTCATCTCCTCATACCTCGATACTGTCCTATATACCCATTCCAGCAACTCCCCACACACGTTCGGAACACTACCCACGCCCTCCACCTCTAAGACTTCAGTTTCCCTGGCCCCCAATGCCTCACCTTCACCATGGACATCCAGTCCTTATACACTTCAATCCACCATGACTATGACCTCCAAGCCCTACATTTCTTCCTCTCCCTACATCCCCACCAGTACCATTCCACTGACACACTCACTCATTTGGCTGAACTGGTCCTCATCCTCAACAATTTCTCCTTCAAATCCTCCCACTTCCTCCAGACGAAAGGGATAGCCAGCTATGCCTGTCCCTTTGTCGGCTACGCAGAACAGTCTATCTTCTGGAGTTACAACGGCACCACTCCCCACCGTTTCCTCCGCTACAATGACGACTGCATCGGCGCCACCTCAGGCTCCCATCAGGAGGTTGAACAGTTTATCAACTTCACCAACACATTCCACCCCGACCTTAAAGTCACCTGGCCTATCTGACACCTTCCTCCCCTTCCTGGACCTCTCCATCTCCATTGATGATGACCAACTCAACACTGACATTTTCTACAAACCCACTGACTCCCACCTCCTCCCACCCTAACTCCTGAAAAAAAATGCTATCCCTTATTCCCAATTCCTCTGCCTCCGCCACATCTGCTCCCAGGAGGACCAGCTCCACCACAGAACACACCAGATGGTCTCCTTCTTTAAAGGCTGCAATTTCTCCTCCTACGTGGTTGATGATGCCCTCCAGCGCATCTCATCCACTTACCACATCCCATCCCTCCAACCACAACAAAGACAGAACCCTCCCCGGTCCACACCTTCCACCGCACCAATCTCTGTATACATCGCATCATCCTCCGCCATTTCCGCCACCAGAGATATATTTCCCTCCGGACCCTTATCCGCTTTTTGTAAAGACCATTTCTTCGCGACTACCTTGTCAAGTCAAACCCCCTCAACCACCCTTCCCTCCCGGTACCTTCCCTTGCCACTGTAGGAATTGCAAAACCTGCGCCCACACCTTCCCCCGACCCCAACTCCTCACCTCCATCCAAGGCCTCAATGGTGCTTCCACATCCATCAAAGTCTCACCTGCACTTCCACATGTCAGTTACTGTATCCGTTGCTCTCGATGAGGTCTCCTCTACATTGGGAAGACAGGACGCCTCCTCGCAGAGAACATCTCCAGGTCATCCGCCCCAACCAACCCCACCCCTGGTGGCCGAACACTTCAATTCCCCTCCCACTCTGTCTAGGACATGCAAGTCCTGGGCCTCCTCCATCGCCACTCCCTCACCACCCAACACCTGGGAGGAAGAATGCTTCATCTTCCGCCTCGGGACCCTGCAACCCTATGGCATCAATGTGGATTTCACTAGTTTCCTTATTTCCCCTCCCCCACCTTACCCCAGTTCCAAATTTTCAGCTTAGCACCATCCGCATGACCTATCTACACCACCCTCTCTTCCAACCTATCACCTTTATCCCCACCTCCAACCACCTATTGCACTCTCAGCTACCTTCCCTCCAGCCCCACCCCCTCCCATTTTTCTATCCATCCCCGAGGCTCCCAGCCTCATTCCTAATGAAGGGCTTTTGCTCCTCAGATGCTGCCTGACCTGCTGTGCTTTTCCAGCACCACACTCTTGAATCTTTCATTCAGCAGGCATTCCACTCCAGTTTTGCTGATATGCACATCCATGTAACCCACTGGCAGCCAGTTTGTCATCCAGTTCACATTATTCGGTCATATTATAAATATTTCACTTGCTTTCTGATGGAAAAAAGCTGGCATTTTGCATTACAACAGCGAATAGATTTAAAGAATAGCCTGGAAAATCAGGTAAGCAAAATACAATTCTAATGCCCTACATTATAATATTCTGAATTAACAAGGGACAGTCGTGGAAAAATGTATTGGTTGGAAAATAAAGGGAAGCCCCTTGGCACAGTTTCTGAAAGAAACTTACAAAAGAACCAAAGGTTGTGCTAATATTTACTATCAGGTAAACAGCATGACTTGTGGAACATGTTTCAGTAAAGAGCAAAGGAAATTATGGGAAAACAAAATGTGCACAAGAAAAATAACTTCGCTGCTAATTATTGCCATCATTCATTATTGCGTATAAATGTAAAACAAGTTTAATTTTTAAAAAATCACTTAACAGTGTTTCAATTCATCCCAGTTGCATATGTACCTCCCTCAACCATTCAAAATTCTAAATTGTCACAACATAATTATATAACCAACACTTTATTCATAGCAACAAAACTCAAAGTTGAATCTACAGCACAATCCAAAACGAACTTAGCAATATAATTTTTTTAAATTCATTCACGGGACGTGGGCATTGCTGGCTAAACTAATATCTATTTTCCCAACCCTAAGTGCTCTGGAGAAAGTGGTGAATTGCTTTTTGAACCATTGCAGTCCATGTGGGCACATTTCCACACAGTACTAGTTAGGAGGATTTCTAATATTTTGATCCAGCGGCAAGAAGGGAATGGTGATATGGTTCCACGTGAGGTTGAGACACTCTGAGATGAGCCTGTTGTCTTTGCCCTCCAGATGGTAGAGGTCATGGGTTTGGAAGACTCTGTTGATGTAGGAGTGCTAATGAGTAGTTGCAGTGCACCTTGAAGGTGGTACACTTCGCTGCCATTGTACATTGGTGAAGGGAGTGAATATTCAAGGTTGTGGATGGGGTTGAAAAATGTGTTGCTGGAAACGCGCAGCAGGTCAGGCAGCATCCAAGGAGCATTCTGGATTAGTGATGCTGGAAGAGCACAGCAGTTCAGGCAGCATCCAAGGAGCAGCAATATCAACATTTCGGGCAAAAGCCCTTCATCAGGAATAAAGGCAATAAACCTGAAGCATGGAGAGATAAGCTAGAGGAGGGTGGGGGTGGGGAAGAGAGTAGCATAGAGTACAATGGGTGAGTGGGGGAGGAGATGAAGGTGATAGGTCAAGGAGGAGAGGGTGGAGTGGATAGGTGGAAAAGGAGATAGGCAGGCAGGACAAGTCCGGACAAGTCATGGGAACAGTGCTGAGCTGCAAGTTTGGAACTAGGGTGAGGTGGGGGAAGGGGAAATGAGGAAACTGTTGAAGTCCACATTGATGCTCTGGGGTTAAAGTGTCCCGAGGCGGAAGATGAGGCGTTCTTCCTCCAGGCGCCTGGTGGTGAGGGAGCGGCGGTGAAGGAGGCCCAGGACCTCCATGTCCTCGGCAGAGTGGGAGGGGGAGTTGAAATGTTGGGCCACGGGTCGGTGTGGTTGATTGGTGCGGGTGTCCCAGAGATGTTCCCTCAAGCGCTCTGCTCGGGGGTGCCCAGTCTCCTCAATGTAGTAGGAGAATCGAAGTTTTGGGCATAAGCCCTTCTTCAGGAATGCCCGAAACATCGATTCTTCTGCTCCTTGGATGCTGCCTGACCTGCTGCACTTTTCCAGCAACACATTTTTCAGCTCTGATCTCCAGCATCTGCAGTCCTCACTTTCTCCTTGTGGTTAGGGTGCCAATCAAACGGTCAGCTTTGCCCAAGGTGTTGTTGAATTTTTATGGTTATTCGTAGTTGAAGTATTTGAAATTTGAAGCAATATGATTACGGCATCAAATGCCCATATAGGCAAGTGGACCGGATTCCAAGAGACTTCTAGGTTGTTCGTTTTCGATGTTGATCAGACAACTGGGATACAGGAAGTGAGTAACCCACCATAAAGTTCCTCAGCATTGTCCTGTTCTTGCAGCCACAGGATTTGTTTGGCTGGTTTGATTCAGGTTCTAAACTGGAAGTTAAGCTGGAAACCTCCAAGATGATGACATAGAGGAAAAGCAGCGATGTTGTCATTGAGCATCAAGATACAATTTGCCGGGCACTTGCGTGGCATGAATAATGCCTGCCACTTGTCAGCCCAAGCCTGGATATTGTTCAGGCTTGCTGCAGATGAACACAAGCTGCTTCAGTACGCAAGTCGTCACAACTGATACTGAATGTTGTGCACTCATCAGCAAACATCCTCACGTCTGACCTTCTGATGGTGGGAAGGTCATTAATGAAACAGTTGAAAATGATTGGGCCGAGAACACTACCCTGAAGAACTCCGACACTGATGTCCTGGGATTACGATGACTGACGTTCAACAATCACTTCCTGTGTGCTAGGTAAAACCAACCAGCAGAGTGATCCCTGGAATTCCTACTGACTCCAACTTGTCTCGAGCTCCTTGATGCAAAGCTCAGTTAAATGTGGTCTTGGTTTCAAGGACAATCATTCTCACTTCACCTATTAAGTTTAGATTTTCTGCCATATTGGACCAAAACGGTGATATCTCTGAAGCTAAGTGGCCCTGATGTAAACCAAACTGAATGTCAGTGAGCAGGTTAGTCCTTTGCAACGAGTGTATAACCGGACTATGAATAACACCATCCAGCATTTTGATGATGAACAAAGGTAGGCAGAGAGGGCAGTAGATGGTCAGGTTGAGCTTGACCTGCTTTTTGTGCATGACATACCAGGGCAAGTTTCAAGCTTTTCAGCTAGATGCCAGTGTTGTAACTGTGATGGAATAGCTTGGCTAGAGGCATTTCTAGCTTTGGAACACAAGTCTTCAGTCCTATTAACAGAATGTTGTCAATATTCAGCATCTCCAACTGAGTGATGTCATGTAGAGTGAATCAAATTTGTGTTGTCTACTTCTTATTGAAGACGGATGGAAACACAAAAATAGAAGTTTCTGGAAAACTCAGTAGGTCTAGCAACGTGTATGGAGAGAAATCAGAGTTAATATTTCAGGTCAAGTGACTCTTCCCCAGAACTGATGGACAGAAATACTTCAGCTGTGTTCCGAGCTACCCATCATTGAGGATGGAAGTATTTACATAATCCCAAAATCCTGTTAGTTAATGAACTGCCTACTACCACTAGACATGGCAAAACTTCGAAAGGATCCACTGATTATGTCATTGCTTTGACCTGTGCAAGTCACCACAGCCCAGAGGATCATGGAGCTGCTGTCTCTTTAGAAAGGTCAGAATAAGTTAAGAATAACCAGAGAGTCACCATACCTCAGATGAACGGCAAGATTGAAATTTCATGCGTGACCTCAGTTAGTAAAGGAATTGAATATGCACAGTTTGTACACATGCATTACAAGCCAGGTGCTCAGCCAAATAAATATAGCTGGTGGTGTTCCTGGATTGCCATCCTGCACTCTTCATTAAACCAGGGTTGAGCTCCTGACTGGGCAGTAATGGCAGATTGGGGTATGTCAGGCACTAAGGTCACAGTTTGTGGCTGAACAAAATTTTGTGCCTCACAGATGACCAGTTTTGAGTTGCAAGGTTGTAATGATTGGAACGAGCTGAGCCAAGTGGAACTCAAAGAATGAGTTCCCTGACTGAAGCTGTTGACCTGGCCCAAATGGAGAGGCCAAGGTTGACAGATATAAAAACAGGAATGTCAGAGGTTCTGTTCACTCTAGCAGTCATTTCTGAGCTAGCTGGATCAGTGTCACAAAGTATGCACGTGTAAATAAAGGGTGACTTGCTGATGGGATATTGGCCTTCATAGAGTTATTTTAGAGATCTATCCAATTTAGCACAATGGAGTACCACCCATCATAACAGATAGGAATTCATGTCCACAAGGACTATCTAGTGGTTAATCCAACCAATACGGTCAAGGACAACTATATCAGTAGTAAATTGGTAAGAATGTGGTCAGACTTTTGATCGTTAGTTCCCTCACCACCAGCCACAGATCATAGCAGACATAGACTAAACTCTATGTCTTTTGGCCAGTAACTTTAGGATTCGACCTGTTCAGTCAGTAGTATTGCAACCGAGTCAATCTTGGTGATGCTTCTTGAGGTTTCCCTTTCAGTAGTACATTATTTCACACTCACTACATACTCAAAGTGGTGTTGAATGTGGACATGTTCTCATCCATTAGCATGCAGAGTCAAAAAGTGTGTTGCTGAAAAAGCACAGCAGGTCAGGCAGCATCTAAGGAGCAGGAGAGTCAACGTTTTCGAGCATAAGTTATGCCTGAAGCATTGACTCTCCTGCTCCTCGGATGCCTGATCTGCTGTGCTTTTCCAACAGCTCACTTTTTGATTCTGATCTCCAGCATCTGCAGCCCTCACTTTCTCCCAATAGCTCGCAGAGAGGGGGAAGTAAATCAGGAAGAGGTTTTCCTTGCCCATGTTTGACCTGATACCATTACATTTCATGGGGTCTAGAATTAATATTGAGAACTCCAAGGGCAACACCATCCTAACTGTACACCCTTCCACCACTATCCGCGATCCATCCTGTCATTGGGCCAGGACATACCCAGAGATGGTGATAGAAATGTCTGAAACATAGTCTTGAAGATATGATTCTGAGTATGATTAAGTCAGGCTGTTGTTAAGATTGGTCTGTGGGACAGCTATCCCAATTTATAGTAAAAGATCAAAGCATTACATGATTGATGTGACGTATTGAACAAACCTAGATTGCTGTTAAGTCTTTAATCACATGGAACGGGGATGCAGGTTGCGATTAATTAAATTCCAGAACTTATTTAAAGTCACAGTTCCAACACACACGCTATCTGACAAAGCTGCAGCTCTCCGAAAGCTTGTACCTTCAAATAAACCTGTTGGATTATAACCTGGTGTTGTGTGATATATAATGTTACAGTTGCTGGAACCATATAGAATTTCAAAAGTAACTTTAGTCTTTTTAATCTATCTTGTCATTTAGGAAAGTCAATTCATTTTAACACAAGTAATTTTGCAGAAAGGCACATCCATTCATCAAATACTTAGAATCATAGAGAGAAAGAGATGTACGGCACGGAAACAGACGCTTTGGTCCAACACGTCTATGCTGACCAGATATCCCAACCTAACCTAGTTCCACTTGCTAGTAAATGGCCCATATCCCTCCAAACCCTTCCTATTCATATACCCATCCAGATGCTTTTAAATGTTGCAATTGTACTAGCTTCCACCACTTCCTCTGGCAGCTCATTCTATACACATACCACCCTCTGTGTGCAAAAGATGCCCCATAGCACTCTTTTGTATCTTTCCCCTCTCACCCTAAACCTATGTCCTCTAGTTCTGGACTCCCCGACCCCAGGGAAAAGAACTTGTCTATTTATTCTAGCCATGCCCCTCATAAATTTTGTAAATCTCTATAAGGTCACCCCTCAACCTCCCACACTCCAGGGAAAACAGCCCCAGCCGATTCAACCTCTCCCTACAGCTCAAATCCTCCAACCCTGGCAACATGTTTATACATCTTTTCTGAACCCTTTCAAGTTTCACAACATCTTGCCGGCAGGAAGGGGACCAGAATGTCATGCAATATTCCAAAAGCGGACTAACCAATGTCCTGTACAGCCGCAACATGACCTCCCAACTCTTACAGTCAACACTCTGACCAATAAAAGGAAAGCATACCAAAAGCCTTCTTCACTATCCTATCTACCTGCAACTCTACTTTCAAGGAGCTATGAACCTTTGTTCAACAACAATCACTAGGACCTTACCATAAGTGTATAAATCCTGCTAAAATTTGCTCTTCCAAATGCAGCAGCATGCATTTATCTAAATTAAACTCCATCTGCCACTTCTCAGCCCATTGGCCCAACTGAGATCCTGTTGTAATCTGAGATAACTTTCTTCACTGTCCACTACAACACCAATTTTGGTGTCATCTGCAAATTTACTAACTATACCTTCTTATGCTCACATCCTAATCATTCATATAAATGGCGAAAAGTAGAGGACCCAGCACCGATCCTTGTGGCAGTCCACTGGTCACAGGACTCCAATCTGAAAAACAACCCTCCACCACCATCCCCTACCATAACCACCATATTATTCTTACAGATAGCTGAGATCTCCTTACAAGTTTGTTTCTCAATTTCCCGCTATTAGGATTTCTTTAATATAATCCCAATAAGGTGATCATCTCTTTGTTATTTCTCAGTTCCACCCAAACAACTTCCCTGGATGTATTTCTGGGAATATCCTCCCTCACCACAACTGTAATGCTATCCCTCCTCTCTTGCCCTCTCTTTCTACCCTTCCTGTAGCATTTGTATCCTGGAACATTAAGCTGCCAGTCCTGTCCATCCCTGAGCCACATTTCTACAATTGCTATAATATTCCCAGTCCCATGTTCCTAACCCATGCCCTGAGTTCACCTGTCTTCTCTGTTAGGCCTCTTGCACTGAAATAAATGCAGTTTAATTTATCAGTCCTACTTTGTTCTCAGCTTTGTTCCGGCCTGTCCTTTTTACAGTTTAAAATTACGGGGTAGACCATTTAGGAGAGAGATGAGGAGAAACTTCTTCACCCAGAGAGTGGTGGCTGTGTGGAATGCTCTGCCCCAGAGGGCAGTGGAGGCCCAGTTTCTGGATTCATTTAAGAAAGAGTTGGATGGAGCTCTCAAAGATAGTGGAATCAAGGGTTATGGAGATAAGACAGGAAGAGGATAGTGATTAGGAATGATCAGCCATGATCATATTGAATGGTGGTGCAGGCTAGAAGGGCTGAATGGCCTACTCCTGCACCTATTGTCTATTGACTGTTTGACTCACTCCCTTTCTCAATTATACCAGTCTTTTGATCTCCAGCAACCATTAAAGATGAATTGCCATGATGCAGAGGTGCCAGTGTTGGACAGGGGTGGAGAAAGTTAAAAATCACACAACACCAGGTTATAGTTCAACAGGTTTATTCGGAAGTACAAGCTTTCGGAACGCTGCTCCTTTGTCAGGTAGCTTAATTAAACAGGATCATCAGGACACAACGTGTAGGAAAAGATCATAGTGTCATACAACTGATGTGATATATTGAACAAACCTAGATTGTTGAGAAGTCTTTCATCTTTTAGAATGGTTTGCAGGTTTTGCTTCAGTAATATGCAAATTCCAGAACTTCTCTCAAGCACACATACATATACACACACTCACGCAGACCCCTTCTCAGACACATGCTCTGTCTCAGGTATACACACACCTTCTGACAGGTGTATACTCTATCATACTCACGCACACACCCCATCAAGCGTACACACACACTCCCAGGCACACACAAGTTTATGGGGTGAATTTGCATTTGCAGAATTGTATTTGCAGATACATTCTATTTTGTTCAAAAAGCACAATCTGTAAGCAGTCAATCCATGTGACGATATATAAATTCCTACTTTGGAGACAGAACCAGTCTGATTCAAGATTAGAGTACATACAAACCCTAACCTTGTTAAAGTACCTATTCGAGATGGCTCAGGGAATCCTTATGGACTTGACCTGTAAGCCTCTCTTGGTTTGTCCCGGAGATCGTACTCTGTGGTAGTCTGGAATATAGAACATAGAACATAGAACAATACAGCACAGAACAGGCCCTTCGGCCCACGATGTTGTGCCGAACTTCTATCCTAGATTAAGCACCCATCCATGTACCTATCCAAATGCCGCTTAAAGGTCGCCAATGAATCTGACTCTACCACTCCCTCGGGCAGCGCATTCCATGCCCCCACCACTCTCTGGGTAAAGAACCCACCCCTGACATCTCCCCTATACCATCTACCCTTCACCTTAAATTTATGTCCCCTTGTAACACACTGTTGTACCCGGGGAAAAAGTTTCTGACTGTCTACTCTATCTATTCCTCTGATCATCTTATAAACCTCTATCAAGTCACCCCTCATCCTTCGCCGTTCCAACGAGAAAAGGCCGAGAACTCTCAACCTATCCTCGTACGACCTACTCTCCATTCCAGGCAACATCCTGGTAAATCTTCTCTGCACCCTCTCCAAAGCTTCCACATCTTTCCTAAAGTGAGGCGACCAGAACTGCACACAGTACTCCAAATGTGGCCTAACCAAAGTCCTGTACAGCTGCAACATCACCTCACGACTCTTACAGACAGTTTAGTTTAAATTATTACCTTTATTTACCAATGGCATCAATGTTACATTATAACATAGATACCTACAAACCAGGCTTGAGCTAAGGTTCTAAAACCATTGGCAGAGTAGCGGCATCAGCCGTTACTCCTTAGAGCTCTCTCACAGGCTACTCTCCTTATTGCTGCAAACAAGCTATATATCAGGAATGTGAGGTAGTACAGAAATTACAAAAAACATAACATGCCCTTAATCAGATAAGCAGCAATAAAATGGCAAAATTTTGCAGAGGATGAGAAAATCATGGACAGGTCTGAGTAAGCTTGACTAATTAAGCTACATGCACAAAGTGGGACACCCTGATCAAGCCAGGTCAAATGACCAATTGCTTTGGCTAGCTTAGCTTCCCTTTTAACAGTACACTATAACAACAGACTAGTCTAAATTATGCTCAGCTCACATGCCCAGTATCATTGTCCTATAAAATGGCTTTTTCTTTTAAGATCATCTTAGACTCCCAAAATGCAAAATTAAATTCATAACATTCCCTGGTTTCGAGCTCCAGGGAACAACACACAAACACTCAATCCATGACAAGGAAGTGTATACTCAAATCAGACCATAAAGAGTTAACCTTTCTACCAGATTCTGTCTTGTCTGTCTGTCTGTCTCTCTCGGTGTCCCTTGAACCCTTCAGTCAGTTAATGTAATTTACAGAAGACTGTTTTCTCTATCTCACTCACCCATGTACATCTTCCAACTTTTTATTATGTCAGTTTCAACCTTCATGCTTTCCTAGCTTGTAAGGGTAACGAGACATTCACATTCGAGAACAGTCAAGATTAGGGGCCTGAGCTTCATAAATTCAAATCTGCTCAGTGTGCTATACACTAAAATGTATCAGGATTGTTCTATTACATGCATATTCCACTCATGTTATTACATTACAAGTTCTCTTCCTATTGAGGATGAGTTTGTTAAGAGCTTTCAATATAAACCAGAAATTTAGTTATCCTCCATCCAACTGTGAAATATGCTTGCCTCAAGCTTCCGGGGTGATAAGGTAGTACTGCCACACATTCCACAAGTGAACAAATGTTATCACCTTATTTACACTGATCCATCGACACTAAGAACAGATGTCCTTAATTCTTCTGAACAAATGGGCGAAAGTGCTTGACATAGGGGCAGGGGGAGCGGGATCACTTCTGTTGTATTTGATTTGAAACCTTACTTAATTTAAATATCTTGCCTAACACACTCGTACCCCAAGTACTTTGGTATTTGGTCAGACTGGGATTTACAATTAATGTTAAATTGGATTTCAGAATCCTATAGTCCTGCCAAGAACTTTAAGGGTCTTATGGGTCCAATCAAGTCACTTCTTACTCTTCGAAACTATAGTTGATACTGTCTAGGCCATCCAACCTTTCCTCATTCGACAGCTTTACTTATTTTTAACTGCTTCCAACGCATTTACATCTTTCCTTAAATAAGTCAACCAATATTGTATACAGTATTCCAGATGTGGTGTCTCACCAATGCTCAATGTATTCAATTCCCTTTGCAATACAGAACATTGTATTAGCTTTCCCAATTACTTGCTGTATCACCATACTAACCTTTTCCTTTTGATAATGTTTCCATCCTCTGAGAATCTCAAGTTAAATTAGTTGAACACCACAACCGACATTAATTGGATGTTCAGTGAAACTGCGCTCTGCATAAATGTAGGAGCTCAGCGCTCTTCCAATATTGCTACACTTCAACACATACTTTGACTTACAGATCATAATTGTTGAATGAATACATAGACTTGAAACGTCTTCACATTGGTGCAAACTAAATTTGCCTCAATTTTGTATATACAGCAACCTGATACATTTAAATAAACATTTGGTCCTCCCCTGAAGGGGCTGAATCCATAATACAAGTTACAGCAAGCAACATTAGCTTACCATTACTTTAAGAGAAGTACCTACTCCATTAGGTAAAGATAAAGCATGATGCAATACATAAACCAAGATGTATTCAGCTTAGAAACCAAAAGTAAGTTGCCTGAGAAAACAAGCATTATTTTACTATTGATATTTAATTGCCTGTAATTAGCCACAAAATAATCTTGCGCTTTGTAGGCTCTTTGTCAATATCTAACCAACTTCATTTCAAGTAAGCTAAACAATGATATCAATCCATGTGACTGTGTCTTCTAGCCAGTTGACAGTGAGGTGGAAGGTCTTAGACTACAGGAGGATATAAATGGATTGGTCAGATGGACAGATTAGTGGCATTTGGAATTTAATCCTGATAAATGTGAGGTGTTGCACTTTGGAAGTAACGAGACAAGGGAGTTCTTAATGAATGCTGGACACGAGCAAGCTCAGAGAAACAGAGGGATCTTGGGAAGTTGTCCACAGATATTTTAAGGCAGCAGGACATGCTAATAAGGTGGTTAAGATGACAAGGAGGACCCTCCCCTTTATCAGTTGTGGCACAGATTATAACAGCAGGGAGGTTATGTTGAAGCTGTAGAAAATTTTGGTTAGGCCATACCCGGAGTACTGTGTGCATTTCTGGTCACTGTGTTATTCGAAATTTATGATGTGATTACACTGGAAGGGATACAGAGGAGATTCACCAGAATGTTGCCCGAGATAAAGCAGTTTAGCTATGAAGAGAGACTGGATAAACTCTGGTTGTTTTCTTTCCAGCACAAAAGGCTGAGAGGGAAACTGATTGAGGTGTATAAAATTAAGGGGCATAGACATGATGAATAGGAAGCAGCTGTTCCTCTGTTGAAGAAACAATAACAAGGCAGCAGGAGGTTAAGATGGGATTTGAGAAAATTTTTCTCACCCAGTGCATGGTGGGAATCTGGAATCTGTTGCCTATGAGGATAATAAAGGCCAGAAACCTCACAACCTTTAAAAAGTACTTGGATGAGCACATGAAATGTCATAACATTCAAGGCTATGGGCCAAGTACTTGTAAGTGGGGTGAGTATCAACTTATCACAATTAAGTTCTGATGAACAGTCACCAGACTCAAACCATTAATTCTGCTTTTCTCCGACAGATGCTACCAGACCTGCTAATTTTGGCCAGCATCTGTTTTTATTTCCAATCTTAAGCATCTGTGTTTTATTTCACAGAATAAAGCAGTTCCTTTAATACAATTCAATATCGCATTAAGTACATACTATCACTTTAACTACTATTTTAAAAATGGTTTAAATTACATTGATGTTCTGTACTTCAAAATGAAACAGTCCAGATTTTTTCTTCTGTTTTCTATACATCAAAAATGCTCAGGCCTCCAGCATCATCTGCATTGGTCTAACTCAGTGATTAGAGCTGAAAAATGTGTTGCTGGAAAAGCGCAGCAGGTCAGGCAGCATCCAAGGAGCAGGAGAATCGATGTTTTGGGCGTAAGTCCTTCTTCAGGAATGTCGATTCTCCTGCTCCTTGGATGCTGCCTGACCTGCTGCACTTTTCCAGCAACACATTTTACAGCTCTAATCTCCAGCATCTGCAGTCTTCACTTTCTCCTAACTCCGTGATTGTCAAAGTAGGGTCTGCATAATATCACTAGGGGTTAAGGTGTTATGATTGAGCAGCTTGGGTATTCAGTCAAGATGTCATGGTCAAGAGTGAGCAAGTGAGTGGTGACTTGAAGGCATGTCCTGCCCCTCACCCTGTAATCTTGACAGTCTCTCTGCTCCTATCATGCTCTCTATACATGCTCCTAAACTCTGTGCTGTCTCCCTACAGTGCTCCATTCTTCCCTATTTTCAGTGTGCTTTCTTTGTACTGTGTTCTTACTTTTTACAAAGGACAAGACATATGTATATCTTTATATATTCATACCAATGTCTCCTTATCTGCAAACAAATCTATGTTCGCTGAAAAGAATTGTTAAACACTTTGCATGCAGCACTTTGTGTTATATGCATTGTAACTTTTGACAAGTATCTCAATGGTACAATGAAAAATTACAGCACAGCAAATATATAATTTCTTTGTATTTCTGCACAAAAATAATAGCAAAAGCTGTAGTTGCACCGTGACAAATTTTTCAACATATTCAAAACACAATATTTTATACAATATCTTGTCCTTAAGAAAACAGAGTCACAGAGGTGGTCTGTGATGGGGTGGGAATAATGGGGTCTGTGGGGCTGGGTGTAGTACAGTCAGGTCTGTGAAAGGGTAATGATCATGTGACATGATGTTAGAAATACTAACAGAATACTTGTGTGCGCACAATCACAGCAATGCCAAGTGACTTAAAATATTAATCACCATTAACTAAGCAATTAAAAACTTTAAACCCAGTCAATCATGGTATTAAACATAGACACAACAGATACCACTGTTGCCCGGCTTACACCCCAGCTTCACTTTTAAAATTATCAGAGAAGTTGTTTCCACAGGTGTGTGTGTTGGCCAACATGCAAGACTTGGAGAAAGTGAGAACTGCAGATGCTAGAAATCAGAGTCAAAAAGTGTGGTCCTGAAAAACACAGCCAGTCAGGCAGTATCTGACGAGCAGGAGAGTCAACATTTCGATCGAGCATAAGCTCTTCATCAGGAGTGTGTGAGTGAGTGTGAGCGTGTGAGTTGGGGGGGGGGGGGGGGGGAGAGTGGGCTGAGATATAAATGGGAAGGATAAGGTAGCTGGAATGCAATAGGTAGATGAAGGTGGGGGGGCGATAGTGATAGGTCAGAGCAGAGTTCGCAGTGGATAGGTGGGAAGACAGAGGTGCCAAGTTGGAGGGGTGGATCTGGGATAAGGTGGGGGGAGGGGAAGAGAAGGGGAAATCAGGAAACTGGCAAAATCAATATTGATTTTATGTGGTTGGAGGGTCCCACCAATTCCCACAGCTACCTGGACTATACCTCCTGAAAAAGCGCTATCCCTTAATCTCAATTCCTCTACCACCGCTGCATTTGCTCCCAAGAGGACCAATTCCACTCCAAAACATCCCAGATGGCTTCCTACTTCATGGTCAACAATGCCCTCAAGCACATCCCCTCCACTTTCTACACCTCCACCCTTGAAACCCACCTCTCCAATTGCAACAAGGGCAGAACACCCCCATTCCTCACCTTCCACTGCACCAACCTCTGATACAATGTATCATCCTCCACCATTTCTGCCACCTACAGTCAGACTGCACCACAGATATATTTCCTTCCCCACCCCTTTCAGCATTCCAGAGAGACCATTCCCTCTTTGACTCCCTTGTTAGGTCCACACTCCCAACCAATCCACTCTCCACTCCCAGCACCTTCCCTTGCTACTGCAAGAGGTGCAAAACCTGTACCCACACCTCCCTCTAAAGCCCCAAAAGATCCTTCCATATCCGGCAGAGATTTTCGCGCACCTCCAAATACCTCATCTACTGTGTCCATTGCTCTCGATGTGGTCTCCTCTACAATGGGGAGAGAGGACACTAACTTACAGAATGTTTCAGAGAACATCTCTGGGACACACACACACCAATCAATCCCACCGAACACTTCAACTCCCCCTCCCACTCTGCCAAGGACATGCAAGTCCAGGGCTGTCTCCATTGCCAAATTCTAGCCACCTGACACCTGGAGGAAGAACACCTCATCTTCTGCCTTGGGACCCTCCAACCACAATGTCGATTTCACCAGTTGCCTGATCTCCCCTCCTGTCACCTTATCCTAGATTCAACCCTCCAACTCAGCACCACCCTCTTGAATTGTTCTACCTGTCCATCTTCCTTCCCATCTATCAGCTCCACCCTCCACTCCAACCTAACGCCATCACACCCCATCTTCATCTACCAAACACATTCCAAGCTACCTTACCCCCCCAGCCCCACCTCACATTCCTGATAAACAGGTTATGCTTGAAATATTGACTCCCCTGCTCCTCGGATGCTGCCTGACCAGCTATGCTTTTTTGACTCTCAATATGCAAGTCTTGTCAGGACTTTTAAACGGGATGATATTCCTTGACAGGATTTATGTTAACAAAAACTAGATAAATTAGTACAAGGAGCATTGAAGGGTTTGCATATTAAAAAGACCTACAAAATGCAGACGCTTAAAGAACTCAGTAAAAAATAATACGTTACTTTACAAGTCATCCAAAGATTAAGGCGGCATTTGGTATGCTTTCCTTTATTGGTCAGAACAGAGTATAGGAGTTGGGAAGTCATGTTGCAGCTGCACAGGACATTGGTTAGGCCACTTTTGGAATATTGCATGCAATTCAGGCTATAGAAAAGTTTGTAAAACTTGAAACGGTTCAGAAAATTTGAGGATATTGCCAGGTTTGGAGTGTTCGAGCTATACGGAGAGGCTGAATAGGCTGGGACTGTTTTCCCTGTAGAATCAGAGGCTGTGACCTTATAGAGGTTTATAAAATCATGAGGGGCTTAGATAGGATAAATAGATCAGGTTCTTTTCCCTGTGGTGAGGGACTCCAAAACTAGAGGGCATACAAGGTTGAGGGGGGAAAAATTTACAAAGCGACCTAAAAGGCAACTTTTTCACGCAGAGGATGGTGTGTGTATTGAATGAGCTGCCAGAGAAAATGGAGGAGGCTGGTACAATTACAACATTTAAAAGGCATCTGAATGGGTGTTTAAGAGGGTTATGGGCCAAGTGCTGGCAAATAGGACTCGACTAGTTTAGGCTATCTGGTTGGCGTGGAGCAGTTGGACTGCAGGGTCTGTTTCAAGCTGTACATCTTTATAACAATATGAGAGTCGATGGTGGGGGAGGTCATACTCAACCCTGACTTCTGTGTTTCCAAGGAATTTGGCTTTCCTGAGTGTGCTCTTACACTACTGGGCCAAATGGCCAGGTATGATGTTGCAATTTCTGTGTGATTCAATGTGATGAGTTATCAGACAACGATCAATGTTAATGAAAACATCACAGCAAGCCAACAATCTCAAGAAATGAGGGCGATTGGACTATATTAGCTAAGAAAAGTGACAAGAAAGAAAATGAAAACATATGGCATTAAAAGACAGATATATAAAAAACCAAGTCCATGGGGATATTCACTAATTACGTTTTTTTAATTGATGAGAAAAGATTTAAAATTATACAATGTGAATGACCACATAGTTATATGGCATGGAAACAGACCCTTTAGTCCAACTTATCAATGCTGATCTGACATCTCAATCTTGACCTAGTCCATTTGCCAGTATTTGGCCCATATTCCTCGAAGCCCTTCCAACTCTTATAGCCATCCAGGTGTCTTTTAAATATTGTAATTGTACCATCTCCACCACTTCCTCTGGCAGCACATTCCATACATGCATCACCCTGAGTGAAAAGGTTGCCCCTCAGTTTTTTTGTTAATCTTTCCCCTCTCACTTTTAACCTGTGCCCCCTAGTTTTGGATTCTCCATCCTAAGAAAAAGGACTATTAATCCTATCCTGCCCCTCACTATTTTATAAACCTCTAAGGTTACCTCTCAGCCTTCGATGCTACAGGGAAAAAAAGTCCCAGCCAATTCAGCCTCTCCCTGTAGCTCAAAGTCTCAAGTCCCAGCAACATTCTTATAAACTTTTCTGAACTCTCTCAGGTTTAACAACATCGTTTCTATAGAAGAACTATCAGAATTGTGCACAGTATTCCAAAGTAGCCTTACAAATGTCCTGGCCAGTCATAACATAACATCCCACCTCCGAGACTCAACGCTATGATTGATGAAACAAGTGTGCTAAATATCGTCTTCACCAGCCTGCCTACCTGCGACTCCACTTTCAAGGAACTAGACACCTGCACCTTTCAGTCTCTTTGTTCAGCAACAATCCCCAGGACCCAACCATTAACTGCCGTGGCTTGCCTTACCAAAATAGAACACCTCATATTTATCTAGATTAAACGCCATCTGCACTCCTTGGCCCATTGGCCCACATGATCAAGGTCCTGTTGTACGGAGATAACCATCTTCACTACACACTACAACATCTATTTTGGTGTCATCTGCAAACTTACGAACCATATGTCCTATATTTACAGGAAGCTGCAGTGTTACTGGGGAATGCATCTCTGAAAAGAATCTCAGGACTGTAGACGAAACTGAACCGGTTGTACAAAAGAGAAAACAGCTAAGTGACTCAGTGACAAAGTGAGCATTGCACATTCCTGCTACTTCTAATCTATTTTTAACACTGTTCAACTCCTGCCCACCTATTAACAGCCTTCCCGTTACAATTCTATTATTCACATCTAAGCTTTCCTGTATATGATACTTGCTATACAGAAATGTACTCTTATAACTTAAGATTCAATTCAGAAAATATCTCTTCAGTACAAGGACTAGGTGAAATCTGAAACACTGCATGTTGGGCTAATGAAAATATTGAAGATTAAGATCAATAAAATTTTGTTCAGTCAGTTTATCAAGTGATATAAAACAAATGCAGGTAATTGCACTTGAGGTACATATCACTCACAATAAAACAGAATATGGATCATGTTTTAGCTTCTGAATAGTCTCC
Organism: Chiloscyllium punctatum; assembly: GCF_047496795.1. Taxonomy (NCBI): domain Eukaryota; kingdom Metazoa; phylum Chordata; class Chondrichthyes; order Orectolobiformes; family Hemiscylliidae; genus Chiloscyllium; species Chiloscyllium punctatum. Next base: position 21,520,350 of record NC_092743.1, read on the forward strand.
TGATATATTCCTACATGACTAACAGAAAATGATGCATTATGCATTAATGGAATATTGCAGTTATTCCAAAGAAAATGACTTCATTATTACTTGAACATGATTAAAGTCAAAAATTGATTAAACTAATACAGAAAATTTTGTTTTAACTGACACCTTATGAACTGGCACTCTTGATAAAAGTAAAAATTATGCACCTCAAATACCATAAGTTTACTGTATTATTGCGATGTCGGAGTTGTTAGTTAAGACTGCGTGTGAGAAGGCTGTATGCCAACAAGTTTTATTTAAGGCAAAGTTGCATTGAAGTGATTTATGCTGTAAATAAAAGTAGTACAACATGGGGTAAACCTCTCTGCTAATTTAAACCCAACACACAGAGAAGCTCACCTAGTGCCGTAATCTGTTAACCTTCAAGAGGCAAAGAACTATCACAGAGGTCACTATTTAAAGTAAAGATTAACTATTTCATTCCTTAAGTCCAACAGAGAACATTAAAACAACAGCTATTTACAACTCCTTTCTCTTAAACCTATCTTTTACCTCCCACTCTACAATACTGGCCTGATAAAAAAAGTCCCGATTAAGATTTACAAAAAAAAATCACATTTCAAAATCAGTCAGTTTTGTTGATTCTCCTTTGGAGATTTTTCTCTGTATTTTCCCAGGTTGTCTCTTCTCCGGTCTTCAGCTGCACAACCTTTCTTACAGACAGGTACTTTTCAGAGAGCTATTCGGCTAGCAGTCTGTACTTGTTGGTGTTCTTGGTACTACTTCTAATTGTTCAACATGTCTGCTTTTATACAGGTGAGGTGCCGGAAGACTGGAGGTTGGCAAACATGGTGCCACTGTTTAAGAAGGGCAGTAAAGACAAGCCAGGAACTACAGACCAGTGAGTCTGACCTCAGTGGTGGGCAAGTTGTTGGAGTGAATCCTGAGGGACAGGATGTACATGTATTTGGAAAGGCAAGGACTGAATCGGGATAGTCAACTTGGCTTTGCGCACGGGAAATCATTTCTCACAAACTTGATTGAGTTTTTTGAAGAAATAACAAAGAAGATTGATGAGGGCAGAGCAGTAGATGTGATCTATATGGACTTCAGTAAGGCATTCAACAAGGTTCCCCATGGGAGACTGATTAGCAAGGTTAGATCTCATGGAATACAGGGAGAACTAGCCATTTGGATACAGAACTGGCTCAAAGGTAAAAGACAGAGGGTTCTGGTGGAGGGTTGTTTTTCAGACTGGAGGCCTGTGACCAGTGGAGTGCCACAAGGATCGGTGCTGGGCCCTCTACTTTTTGTCATTTACACAAATGATTTAGATACAAGCATAAGAGGTACAGTTAGTAAGTTTGCAGATGACACCAAAATTGGAAGTGTAGTGGACAGTTGAAGAGGGTTACCTCAGATTACAACAGGATCTGGACCAGATGGGCCAATGGGCTGAGAAAGTGGCAGATGGAGTTTAATTCAGATAAATGTGAGGTGCTGCATTTTGGGAAAGCAAATCTTAGCAGGAGTTATACACTTAATAGTAAGGTCCTAGGGAGTGTTGCTGAACAAAGAGACCTTGGATTGCAGGTTCATAGCTCCTTGAAAGTGGAGTTGCAGGTAGTTAGGATAGTGAAGGCGGCGTTTAGTATGCTTTCCTTTATTGGTCAGAGTACTGAGTACAGGAGTTGAGAGGTCATGTTGTGGCTGTACAGGACATTGGTTAGGCCACTGTTGGTATATTGCGTGCAATTCTGGTCTCTTTCCTATCGGAAAGATGTTGTGAAACTTGAAAGGGTTCAGAAAAGATTTACAAAGATGTTGCCAGGGTTGGAGGATCTGAACTACAGGGAGAGGCTGAACAGGCTGGCCTGTTTTCCTTGCAGCATCGGAGGCTGAGGGGTGACCTTAGAGGTTTACAAAATTATGAGGGGCATGGATAGGATAAATAGACAAAGTCTTTTCCCTGGGGTCGGGGAGTCCAGAACTAGAGGGCATAGGTTTAGGATGAGAGGGGAAAGCTATAAAAGAGACCTAAGGGGCAACTTTTTCACACAGAGGGTGGTACATGTATGGAATGAGCTGCCAGAGGATGTGGTTGAGGTTGGTACAATTGCAACATTTAAGAGGCATTTGGATGGGTATATGAATAGGAAGGGTTTAGAGGGATATGGGCTAGGCGCTGGGAGGTGGGACTAGATTGGGTTGGGATATCTGGTCGGCATGGACGGGTTGGACTGAAGGGTCTGTTTCCATGCTGTACATCTCTATCACTCTATGTGCAATTCAGGGGACTGTAGACCCAGGAAGGTAAAATGGACCATGGACCACCAGAACATGGACAACCTTTGAGAGGGATCATAAAGGAGCAGTTTTTTGGAGAGTCTCAAAGCTAGGTTGTGTAAAGTGAAGAATTGAAATCCCTTGTAGAGTTTCAACAAGATTTAATAACCCACAACGTCATGAACATTGGAGAGGGGAGCTTATTGAGTTATCTAAGGGACCTGTTTCATCACCTTAGCTATTCGGTGTGTAGATGTTCAATCATTGCTTTTGTTAACCATACTTTTTTCATGTTAAGCTTGGAACGTCAAAGTATAAATTCAAGGGAAGGTTCTCCAGGTTGCTCCCAGGTATGGAGCGGCTGTCTTAGGAGGAAAGTTGAGTAATTTGGGCCTTTTATTGGAATATAGAAGATTGAGATGCAATCCTTATTGAAGCAAACAACATTCTTAGGGTTCTTGACAGGCTAGAGTGGTTGTTTCATCTTATGGGAAAGTCTCAGACCAGAGGGCATAATCTCAAAATAAGAGGTCACATATGTAAGGCAGAGAACAGGACAAATTTCTTCTCTGCGTGCAAGTGAATCTGGATTTCTTTTTCCAATTGCACAAGTGCGTAGAGGCTGGGTTATTAAGTGCAGTCAAGGCTCAGACAGACAAAGTTTTATTCAGTAAGGGATTAGAGGGTTATGGAGAAAAAGTAGAAAGTGAAGTCGAGGATTAACAGATCAGCCGTCATCTTATTGAATTGTGGAGCAGACTCAATGAGTTAAATAGCCTATTTCCATTACTATGGTTGAGTGAGCAGACCCTCTAATTTTCTTGCAGGCTATGTAGGTCTCCAGGACCCAGGCACAACAGTGACTTCCAGAACAAGAAATGAATGCCACAATTGGCATGCTGATGCTGCCCTCTCTTTGCTCTCTCCTTGTTTGACCACAAGAGATCATTAGTTTGAAAATAATATACTTCTCATTTAGTGAGGACTTAATTGTTTGTGTTCTGTGAATATAAAAGAACCACACGGATTTTCCTGAATTTAACAAGGAAAGAATGGAATTTGCTTTATTAGACTGAATCCAACCAAAATAAAATTGTAAAACATTCTCAGAATTTGTACACAAACCTGAGGCTTATACACACCCAAATACAGATTGCAGTGGGAAGGGCTAGGTTGACTGAATTAGGAGTCCATCAAAACTGACTCAGCTGGCTTCAGTGGTCTCAGTGATTCCAATTTAAAAATATAGATTACGGAGTTGGTTGCACTTAAGATGACAGTGCTGAGTTGAATCCTTTTAAAAAATCTGTCTACATCAACGGTATGACTGGATTGCCCCAATCAGCAAACAAGCATCAATGCATGATGGGTAAGTCAGAGAGGAGGAGTGGTAAAACCATACATATGTCTGCTCTCTCAGCTCGTCCTCAGTTCTGCTATTATATCATACTTAAAATATACAAAGGGTTATCTTGTCATAGTTTCTTTTTCAAATGCTAGGGAAATTCAAATAAGTTTTGTCTGCGGGTTCCAAAGGTTACTTTTCACCTCATGTCTGGAAAGCCTTCTTAGCCATAATCCACTGACCAAGTACAGTAATTATTTTTATTGGTTCCTTTCTAATAATGAAACAGCTGAAGTAATTGCCTTTATGTCTTGTTGATAGGTCAGCAGAAATGGCTATTGTCTTTACAAAAACAAAACACTGCAGATGGTGGAAATCTGAACTACTGGAGAAAGATGTGTGTCAGCATATTTAGAGAGAAAAACAGAATTAATGTTTTGAGTTCAATATGACAACTCAAATCAGCATCAAGCTAGACTCTCCATTAACTCTGCTCCTCTCTCCACATATGCTGACAAACCTGCTAGTTTCTCCAGCTTATTTGTTTATTTGGTGGGTCTTTAGACTTTGTCTCCATTCCATAGATTGGAATGTGAGATGTATTGTTGGGCAAATTAGGATAGGGACCTTTAGCTGTGCTCTCGTGTTGTTAAAGTCTGGTTTCAAACAAATTGTGTGCTTCCAATAGCAAGACTGCCATAAGCCACCATGATAATGTCACAATCAAGACAGAGTTGGCTGGCTGACATCCCCCATCCTTGCTCCCTCCCATCCAATGGCTCATTACTTCATGCTCTTTTTATGCATGCCAGTCACTGCACCATTATATGATGGTGCTGGCCATAAACATAACTATTTTCAGAAGTTCAACTAGTATTTCCAGATGGTGAATTAACAAAACAGGATTTAACATAAGCATGACTTCATGGTACGATCAAAGGCTAATCTATCTGTTATAATGCTTAGATTAAGAATAAATGTTTGTGAAACTTCAGTGAGAACACATCTGATCAATTATGATCCCCATCAATTATTCCTTATCCTACCTAACATTCATAGCTCAATATCTGGATTCAGGTCCTACCTGCCCCGGATGTATGTCAGGTTAGGCATCCTTGCAAGAGGATTCGCAGTAAGGTTAAAATCAACTAGGCGAAAGTGAAGACTGCAGATGCTGGATCAGAGTCCAGATTAGAGTGGTGCTGGAAAACCACAGCAGGTCAGGCAGCATCCGAGGAGCAGAAAAATCGATGTTTTAGGAGTTCCTGATGAAGGGCTTTTCCCCGAAACATCGATTTTCCTGCTCCTCGGATGCTGCCTGACCTGCTGTGCTTTTCCAGCACCACTCTAATCTAGACCCAGGTGTATGTCATAGCATGTCCTAACAGGTTGATCAAAATAACTACATTTAGCACCGCCACTACCCTCACACCAAGAGCTGAAACATATTGCCACCCATTCAACCATTATCAGGTAGATTTCCCAAACAGATCTCTCTGATGCACTGCAGGACTGGGTGGCATACAAAGAGAGGAAGGAGACACTAACAAAGATGTGCCTGCATACCTTGATTCACACGAAAGAGATGATGCAGGACATTATCAGGCTAGTCAGTGAGGAGGATGAAAGCATTTTACTAGCTTATCTTCTAGCCCCACTCAGACCCCTATAGTCCATTACATCCTAATTTACAAGCGATAGGTAAATCTCTTACACTCTGCATCTAACTCTCTCTTCAATTCACAGCCATTGGGTTGTACCTCAACAGGACAATTGGAATGTAAAGACATACAAGACATGCACAAAGAAACTGCACAAGGGTAAATTTTGGCATTCATGTGCAATACAGCATGCTGTAGTTTATAAATGTATTTGGAACACTGATTTTTATGGTGACATTTACTTTTGTATTGTGACCAAATGGGACCGTGACAATGAAGAAAGAAGATGTGATGTGGGACAGTTAATGAATAGAAAATTTGGGTTCTAGTTGCTAGCATCGCAATTCACTGACAGCCTGGCTCGGAAAGGGCAGCTAAAGTTGCAATCTCTCATCCTTCTCCTCGTGCTCTGATCCTTAGCTGCTTACAATATTGTTGATGCTAAGGACTGGAGTGTGTCACCAAGCAGACTATATTGATCCAAAACACCCATTCTGGCAAGTAAACTGCAGGTTTTCTCCAGAGAATGACATATAGTAGAATTATTGTTTCAGCAGACTGCTCTATATCATTTGTGTGGTCACATGTGCTTCATATGAGTATAAGCTTTGCCTCAGGGTTAATAGCCATGTGGGCAGCGAGTAGCTCATTGCCCATAAGTGACTCTTTGGTTTGCCTTGTTGGCTGAAATGCATCTAGCACTGCAGGCTGTACTGGACAAAGGCATCATGACTGCTGCCAGGATACAAGAGATTGAGCTGCATGATTCATTGCCTATGGTCATACTTCAGCAACGAAATGGTATCCCTCCTGTTCCAACATTGTGATGGAATCTATGGTTTCGAAGTTTTTTTTAAGATGGACTCTAAATGAAAAAGGGAAACAAACAAGAAACTAACCCTTGTAAGACTAAAGAGAAAGTGAGGACTGCAGATGCTGGAGATCAGAGCTGAAAATGTGTTGCTGGAAAAGCGCAGGAGGTCAGACAGCATCCAAAGAACAGGAGAATCGACGTTTCGGGCATAAGCCTGAAGGGGGGCTTATGCCCGAAACGTCGATTCTCCTGTTCCTTCGATGCTGCCTGACCTCCTGCGCTTTTCCAGCAACACATTTTCAGCTTATAAGACTGAAACTTAGCAAAACCTCTAGAGTAGCTGGAGTTTACTGAAATAATATAAATTAAAATAACTAGAACTCAATATGATCCCAAGAGGATCATGGTTAGATCTAGAAGCTGAAAATAGGCAAATATACAGTTGCTAGTGCTGTTTCTGCTACTTTAAGATCATGTAGATGACTTGACACTATCCAACTGTCATAAACCAAGTTGAGGAGGTTCTGGAGTCAGGTACCATTTTTGATGAAGGCTACACCAGTAGAACTTGGAGGGTTGTGCACTGCTATCACCTAAGAACCAAGTTATGTTGTAGAAAAAGAGAAGCTGAAATTCTTTGAGGGGAAGATAGAGTTTAAGAATTTTGTGGCTGTGAATGATATGCTGAATGGACTGTTAAACTAGTTTCTAAGAACTATCTCAGTTATATCTGCTAATTTAGTAATTCGCAGCTTATGGATTGGTTAGCTCACTTGGTGGATGGCTGGCTTGCAATGCAGAGTGATGCAAACTGGGTTCAATTCACATTATGGCTGAGGCTACCGTGAAGGAATCTCCTTCTCACCAGAGATATGGTGACCCTCAGGTTAAATCAGTCATCTATTTCTCTCTAATAGGACAACAGCTCCGTAGTCTGTTCGGACTTAGCTGCTTCATTATTGTTTGCCTGCTGATTCACATTCTCCTAATTCTGGATTTTGGAGTAGATATTTAGCTAAGATAGTTTTTAATGTTTGCTTTAATTGGCTTTGATAGTAAAGATTATTTTGTTTTAAACTGTAAAACTTTGTGTAAAATTTACTTTCAGTAAATAAGTGATTTCAGATAAAGTTACTGGTCTCTACTGATATTGTAATACAGAATGAGTTGTCACAGGAACCTTCAAAGTGATGTATGTGCAGACAACAGCAGTGGTAACCATTGTTACAAAACTGCATTCGTATTCTTTAATGTCTGCTAAAGAATCCAAAGCTATAGAGTTTGAGTTATGATAAGGGATTGAGTACTTTAGGCTTATATAGTCTGTATTTAGAAGGATGAGAGATCCAACTGAGGTTTATAAGATACAAAAGGGACTGACAGTGTAGGCGTAGAGTGATGTTTCCTTGTGTAGAGCAAAGAAGAATGAGAGGTCACAATTTTAAGATAAGGGTAGCAGATATAAAACAAATGCGGAGAAATTACTTCTCTCAAAGGGTCATGAATCCATGGAATTCATTACTCTAGAGTGTGGTGGATGCTGAGACATTGAATAAACTTAAAGGAGGAGTCAAGCAGATTTGTAATTAGCAATGCCTTGAAGGGTAACGGAGCACAGGCAGTAAAGTGGAGTTAAGGCTAAGATGAGCCATAACTGTATTAAATGGTGGAACAGGCTCGATGGCCGAATTGCCTAATTCTGCTCCTAGTTCTTGTGTTCTAAAGGAAAGCTGCTATCCTTACCTAATCTAACCTAATATTCAACTCCAGACCTATAGCTGTGGAAATAGACTTCTAGAGGCTAAAAGGTGTCAAGGTATGAGGAGAACATGGGAATAAGATATTGAGAGAGAGATTCAGCCATGATCATGTTGATTGGCAAAGCGAGATCAATGGGCTGAATGGCATTCTCTGCTCTTATTTTCTATATTTCCAACCTTCTGAAGGGAAATTATGGACTGTTTTGACCCCAGAACATGGTAATACTGGAGAAACCAAATCCCAGGGTGAAATTGTCTTGATGGGTGACAAGTTTTATTTTTGTCCTTTTTTTAAAACCATAGAAGCCAGTCATTAACCATGTTCATAAGAGACTGTCAATGTATTTTTAACATAAATATTACACAAGAGAAAAATACAAACTATATGATACTGGACATGAACTGTTGGAGCAGCATCATGATAAATGTGAAAATAAGTCAATCCAGTTATCCCAGCAATACACTTATACACCCAAACCTCAATTTAAAACGACACCCATCTTCTTGTTATTTGACACAGTTGTAATCAGTTTCCTTTCATCAAATTTCCTACATTCACTGTTTTCTTCAGTTAATGTCTCTCGGAGAGTCTGAAAACAAACTGCTAATTCAGCTACTACTTGAGTTGGTTCCCTAAATCCCTGTTCTTCAAAACAGCTTTGTTAGATATGTCATTCTGAAACTCCTGCCATGTTATGCTTCTGAAACTACCATCTCACTGATCTCTTAAGCATCTCAGGACTTCAACTCTACCCTGACAGCTTACACTCTGCTAATGACAAGACCTCTGCCATTTTGAGCCTTTTTTTCCCACTCTATTAACCATTTTCTTGCTCTTCCTCTCTCTGTGCCTTGGTGGTTATATAACTCAAGTCAGGAAATACCTGAGCAATTATCTCCTTGATGGGTTGCTGTTCATTTAGCTGCAAACACACTTCTAAGAAATGCTGTTTTGAACTCTATATTCAAGATTAGTCTCTGACTTTTTAAAAAATGTCAGACTTTCACAGAACTGACGAATTAAAATCAATTTTTCCACCACTTCAGAACCTCTTCTCAAACTATTTTCATTAATATGAGCCTTCATAACAGGTTATGTAATGAATGTTGGGTTTGATTGCAATATACCCATATCTTATGACTAAATTAAATAAAACTTGCACCTTGGGACATTTACTATCCTAACAAAGTTGGGTAACTCCATCTACTTCTTCCCAGTGAGTCATAAAGAAATATAGTTAGTTGTCATCACATACAAAGCCTCACTTACACAACAATGGAGGGCAAATTGAGAGATGCTGAAAATATCTCCAGCCTGGAAGGAATCAGATACAAAATAAACTCACCACAGTCAAGCACAAACAAACTATTGTTTTGCCCTACACTGAGGTTGCTGAATTGCACCACCACAACTGCAATAGCATCCTTACTGAAGCACAAAATCTGACACACTGAGCCCAATCTTCACTCTTTGTAAGTGGGCGGGTTTTGAATGGATTAGAATCAGACACATTATTTGTTACAGAGATGCTGGCAAAAGTGTCAAATGCAAATCATCGTAAACATGTACAAACAATTGTCGATATCCCTTTGGCACAAATTACTTTTCAACTGAAGCCAATGGACAGTAATCAAGAGGAAGAATCTGCTGATTTTTCTATTCCTCACCAGAGAACTAAAGCTAGCTGCAGTGGCCATCCCTCAAAATCTAAATTTATTTGTTAGTGACAACTGTATGTGTACTGAAAACGAATTCAATGTTGAATCTAAGGTTTGGGGGAAAATGATTCATCATATTAAACACTATTTGTTTAATCCACTAATTAAATCAAGGGAGTAGAAATTATATGATAACATCTGGGATCACTTTTTTTTAAAAAGACCACTTGATTTCGACTGTGATTATAGTTGATTGCAGATAGAAACGATCACATCCAAGATTAATTAAAATCTAGCTGGCATGGGAGCTACTATGATTTCAAAAATTGAGCCAATGAGATAGCAAGAGAGCAGTTGACACTGATGTCAGAGAGCCAATTAATTGTGTCAGATGGGGCTCTTGTGGTGCAGTGGTAGTGCCCCTACCTTCAAGCAAGGAGACCTGATTTGAAGTCCCATTTGCTTCAGAGGTATGTAACAGAAAATATAACGGACTTATCTCAGCAATGTGGTAGTGTCCGGGACGGATGCCACAGAGTGGCAATAAATTTTACTTCAAGAAAGTTTCTTATCCACTTAACTGACTTTATGAATGGATATGCACTTTTTAAAATCCAAATGGCCACTCCATTTTATAGCTTTTATTGTTCTAATGAAAAACTTGTAAATAATCTATACATTCATATTCATTCTTCCTGTGATTGAAATACCTGAAAATGCTCAGTTTAGCAAAATTAGAGAACATTTTACTTTTAGTTAAAGTAGTACACATTGCCTTAAGTAAATATAACATCTATCATACAGAAGCAATATTTCACTAACACTAAGCTTAATGCCCAGTTAATCTGCTTTTTGTTTTGGTTAAGACAGATTTTTGTTGTCCAGAGCATGAAATAAGTTTCTGCCTTTCAGTTATTGCCATGGTCTTAATCTGCAATTAAGACCACATCCACTGAGCAGCACGGTGGCTCAATGGTTAGCCCTCTGTCTCTCTGTGCTAGGGCCCAGGGTTTGATTCTAGCCTTGGGCAGCTGTGCAAACTCCAAACAGACATTCTCCCCATGTCTGCTTGGGTTTCCTGCAGGTGCTCTGATTTCCTCCCACAGTCCAAAGATGTGCAGGTTAGGTGGATTGGTGACGCTAAATTGCTCAGTCTCCTGGAATATGCAGACTAAGTGAGTTAGCCATGAGAGTTAGCAGGGTTATAGGAATAGGGTCGGGTGGGTTTGGGTGGCATGCTTTTCAGAGGGTCAGTGTCGGCTCGATGGACCTAATGGCCTGCTTCCAAACTGTAGGGAATCTATGACTCAAGGCAGACAGGATCTCCCTGTATAGTACCTCAGCTACTCATAACACCTCAACAAATGCAAATATGCTCATTTTAAGCTGAGCCCATAAAATTCCAGCCTAGAACTATCAGCTTGACCAAGTGAGAAAAGCCAATTCCATTTCTGAAAACAAAATTATTTTATGGGATGTGAAAGCTTCCGACAAGGCCAGTATTTATTGCCCATCCCTATCTGCCTTTAAACAGAGGGCAATTGTAGAGTCAACCACATCATTATGGGTCTGGAGTCAGACTGGCCAAACCAGATTTTCTTCCCTAAAGATGAACTAAAAGGGTTTTAACAAAAATAACATGTTGTAGTCAACCACTGCTGAGTGTAGTTTTTAATTTCAGAATGGTTAAATGAACTTAAATTCCATCTGGTAGGATTTGAACCCAGTGTCAGAGGTTGAGTCTTTGGAACTTCTTGCCACAGAGCTATGACAGCAGAGTCCTTATGTATATTTAAAGCCGGGATAGGTAGATTATTCATCAATAGAGGAATCCCGGCTGCCTGTGGCAACACCTAAAGAACATTACAGGATACAAAATGAAGCAGAGCAAGATGGTGGGCCAAGATACATCGCACCCTGATGCGCTCAATGCTTTCTGTGATCGGTTTGAGCAGAATGTCAGCAGATGCAGAGCTGGGCTGAGGAGTGGCAGATGGAGTTCAACCCTGCCAAGTGTGAGGTTGTCCATTTTGGAAGAACAAATAAGAATGCGGAATACAGGGTTAATGGTAGGGTTCTTGGTCAGGTGGAGGAACAGAGGGATCTTGGGGTCTATGTACATAGATCTTTGAAGGTTGCCACTCAGGTGGATAGAGTTTGTAAGAAGGCCTATGGAGTATTATCGTTCATTAGCAGAGGTATTGAATTCAAGAGTCGTGAGGTGATGTTGCAGCTGTACAGGACTTTGGTTAGGCCACATTTGGAATACTGTGTGCAGTTCTGGTCGCCTCACTTTAGGAAAGATGTGGAAGCTTTGGAGAGGGTGCAGAGAAGATTTACCAGGATGTTGCCTGGAATGGAGAGTAGGTCGTACGAGGATAGGTTGAGAGTTCTCGGCCTTTTCTCGTTGGAACGGCGAAGGATGAGGGGTGACTTGATAGAGGTTTATAAGATGATCAGAGGAATAGATAGAGTAGACAGTCAGAAACTTTTTCCCCGGGTACAACAGAGTGTTACAAGGGGACATAAATTTAAGGTGAAGGGTAGAAGGTATAGGGGAGATGTCAGGGGTGGGTTCTTTACCCAGAGAGTGGTGGGGGCATGGAATGCACTGCCCGTGGGAGTGGTAGAGTCAGATTCATTGGCGACCTTTAAGCGGCATTTGGATAGGTACATGGATGGGTGCTTAATCTAGGATAGAAGTTCGGCACAACATCGTGGGCCGAAGGGCCTGTTCTGTGCTGTATTGTTCTATGTTCTATGTTCTATGTTCTATATGATGCGATGGCACCTGCCCAGACAGCCCCGGGCACACCTGTTCCCTCAGTCACTGTTGCAGATGTCAGACTGACCTTCTTGGGAGTCAACCCAAGGAAAGCGAGAGGCCCTCACAGTGTCCCTGACAAAGAACTCAGATCCTGTGAGGATCAACTGGCGAAGCTATTTACCAAAATCTTCAACCTATACCTCCAATAAGCTGAAGTCCCCACCTGCTTCAGGAAAACCACCATCATCTCTGTACCAAAGAAAGCACATGCAATGTGCCTTAATGACTAGTGGCTCTGACCTCAATAAACATGAAGTGCTTTGAGAGGCTGGTCATGGCCCACATCAATTCCAACCTCCTACAATTTGCCTACCGACGTAACAGGTCCACAGCAGATGCCATATCCCTAGCCCTACACTCACCCTTGGAACATATGGATAACAAGGACACCTGCTCATTAACTATAGCCCCACCTTTAACAACATTACTCCCTCCAGACTGATCTCAAAACTCTGTGACCTTGATCTCAGCTCTGCCATCTGCGATCGGATCCTCAGCTTTCTGACCCACAGAGTGCAATCAGTGAAGATGGGTAACTGCACCTCCTCAACAATAACACTCAACACTGGAGCCACCCAAGATTGTGCCCTCAGCCCCCTAGCGTACTCTCTGTACATCCACGACTGTGTTGCCAAATTTCAAACCAACACCAGCTACAAGTTCGCTGATGACAAGACCATTGTAGGACAGATATCTAACAATGATGAGTTAAAGTACAGAAGGGGGACAGAGAGCTTGGTGATGTGGTGCAATGAGAACTTCTCACTCAACGTCCGTAAAACTAAAGAGCTGATCATTCAGAAAGAGAGGAGGTGAACACGCCCCCATCTACATTCACAGAACTGAGGTTGAGAGAGTGGAGAGCATCAAGTTCCTCAGAGGGACGATAGCCAAACACCTGTCCTGGACTGCCCATGTAGATGTGATGGTCAAGGCGGCACAACAACACCCCCTATTCCTCAGGTAGTTCAGGAAATTCAGCACATCCATAAGGATCCACCAACTTCTACAGGTGTAAGATTGAGAGCACACTGTTCAGGTGCATAATGGCCTGGTATGGCAACTGCCCTGTCCAAGATCGTAAGAAACTATAGATGGTTGTGTGCACAGCACAGACCATCATAGAAGCCAAATTCCATCTACATGGCTCGCTGCTGCAGAAAGGCTGCCAACATTATCAAAGACCCATTGCACCCTGGTAATAATTTCCTACAACCTCTTCCATCAGGCAGAAGATACAGAAGCCTGAACATATGCATCAGCAGGTTCAGGAACAGCTTCTTCCCTGCCATTATTACACTGATGAATGGACTCTCAAATGTTAAATAATGCTGATCTTGCTAATGCTGATCTCACCTAGCGCAAGCTCTGTGCAATGTAATCTAAGTCTTTTTGATCTGTACATCCTTGCTTATACTCTTGTAAACAAAGCTTTTCACTGTACCTTGGTACACGTAACAATAAAAATCAATCTAGGGTTACAGGGAAAATGCATGAAAGTGGATGCGAGAAATATCAGATCAGCCATGATCTTATGAATACCAAAACAGGTTTAAGAGGTCTACTCTTGTTCCTACTTCTCATCGTTTTAACCATCACCAATGAGGCATGCAACCATTTCACAATGTTGCATTACTGTAGTGTAGCAGGTATGATATTTGTCGACAACTAACAAGTCCCCAGATCAAAACCAAAAAAAATTAAACATTGCTAAAGCTTAGACATCTGCCTGTGAGGAAAAGATGTGTGAAGCCCTACCACACATCTCCCATTTATTTGACTATTTTGGTGAGAATCTAATTAGCAGCTCAGAAAAAAAACCTGAAATATTTGCTGCAAGGGAAAACATGAAACCTGTTTTCTCTGTTCAAGACAAATTTATGGCTGTGTCATATAAATGAAATTGTGAATTGCCTCAACATTCTCAAATTACACTAAGTGATGTTGTGAAAATGTCATGTGACCTATTTAGTGGAACTGAACTAACAGAATTTGACAATCTCGCTATTCTGAACCTGAACTGCTCTTTTCCTGCTACACCAGCTAGTTGCTTGCAAGATTTCCTGTAAGTATGAAGCATTGCTGTCCAGTCCTATCCTAATGTCCACAGGTTAAAAATAAAGTGCACAAAATGTGTATTTGACATAATGAAAATAAAAAAAATGTTGAAGATTTCAAGCTCAGGAACCCTTTTTCCCCTTCAGCCTCTAGCTCACAATCTTATTCAAACCCACAGTTCCCTCAATGACCAGGATTACCAAAATGATAAAAGGAAAAATACTATGGAATACGAACAAAATGCTAGAATACTCATCTCATCACAGCTGCTGCTCAATCTAAATACTTCCAACACTTTTTATATTTGCTTTTAATTCCTTGTCTCATGGACAGCATTTACAATTAGGAGACTCCATCTGTTCAGCAACTGGCTTACAAATTTCCACAGCCCATCTCATGTAACGCCAAAATTTTGAAGGAGGTGTTTTCCCCTCTCATTCTGTCTCCTTCCAATTACCTGTACCTAATTATCTCCAAAAATCACTTCAAAAAAACTTTGTATTGACTCTTTGTATGTGTAGTGTGGGATACCTACTCTTCTGTTGTTAACAAGAATGTCAGTACTTTGTGAACACAAAGTTCAACAGTGCTTTTCTGAGGTGGGCCACATACTTCAGGAAACAGTGCTCCGACCTTTTCTTAAAATGGTGGTCACGGTAATAAAATGCAGCAAATTTCAACATCAAGCATTCACAATTAATTATGGCACAGCGGGCTACAAAACAAAGTACTCTCCTAATCTGACTCATGTGACAAACCACGGGTGTAACTGGAAAGGTGGGCCTCTCTGACTACACTAGACTGTCTTACTCTCATTAGCCATTTTTCCAAATATTTGGACTGAGACTGCATAATACTGCTGAATTAAAATTTTGATGCCGTGGGTCTGTGTTCACAAGGATCTGGATTTGGATGATACATTCCTTTCAAATAAACTCTCTGGTCTGCATATGGGAGTTAGAAATTGATGTGAGCACAGACCTCAGCATCAGAACATGAGCACTCTAATCGACATCAAAATCCAGGTCTACTATAATATACCTAAGTTTATCCTCACAATTTACTAGTGGTCAATCTTTGAATCACGATGGGCCTTCAAATCATCTGGTCTCATTCTTCTAGGATACCAAGCTTATTCACATTGTAGTCATCTGTTTCTTCAATAATCACCAGTCACATGTGGCTAATCGAGAATTCAGATGCAGCTAACTGCACTTCTGGTTAGCAAATAAAAATGAGTAATAGGTTAATTGGAATGTGATTTTAATTTTCATTTTTTTGGAGAGTGTATTCTAAAGCTGTTCAGTCAGAAGAGGAGATACAGGACTGCTTTTGATCATTGAGTGTGCTATGCTTGCTGAATAATTAAGATACACTGGAGTTGTACACTATGCGAGATGTTTTCCACTGAAATCAGTGTGTGTGCTTGAAACAACGTGCAGTAGCCATACTTGTGACTAGCCAGCAATTTTGACTGGTTACCAGCCCTTAAGAGAATCCAGTGTCCTCCTGATATTTTCTGGCAAGCTTCTTCAGGTAATACTTGCCACTTATGAAAAAAAAAATCATTTAGTAACATATGTTCTATGATTTTCTTCACAGGCTATGAACCTAAGCTCTTATTGGGTTTGTTACTCACCATATCTGCAAATTTTGTTTTGGTTTTACTTTCACTTGTACTTCACTTCAGTCCTTCTGAAAAATCTATAAGACAGCGGAGTCCTAGACCACATTATTTTTCATAACTTTTCCCTGTATCATCAAGAATCACGATCATTGTTTTTCACTGTATAACCTGCCTCCTGGGTCTCATCAACATAAATTGTCTAACATATTTTAGATACCATTTGACCAATGCAACCTGCCCCTTGACTTCAATGTGCCATCTGGATTTGAGCTCAATTCATTTGGTAGTGAACATGTTTGCATTTCTTATTGCTGCCTCACACTACTTCAACATAATTAGTGACAACCAATACCCCCAAGTCTCTCTCAAATTTTCCTTCAATAAACTCTAACCAATCTATTAAATATTATAGAGTTGAACTAGCATAATACAGTATGGCTCAGCTCACCAGTAGCACACAGCTATTTCATGTCTAATTAAACCAAAATAAATTTGAGAATCAAATGGTGTATTGCTTTGGTGTGAGCTGTCAAAATAAGGTTAATTTATTAAGTGCTCTTGTCGTGCAATGATAATGTCTCTACGTCTGATCGAGGAGACCTAGGTTCAAGCCCCACCTGCTCCAGAGGTTTGCAATAACATCTCTAAACAGGCTGATTTTTTAAAAAAGTCAAAGAAACTGTGCAACTAACAGGGATCCACACAGTAAAGGTTTCATCAATGGAATCATTTGGAACACCATTTACTGAATTTGCCATTATTAATATTTTATTGATATCCAAAGAGTGAGTTTATCAAAGTTTAAACCAATGCTCCAACAACTAGTTTTTAAAAAAAATATTTTAAACTCCAATAAATACTATTTAAATACAATTGCTTGGTCAGTTGTGAAATACAATTTTGACTGTGAGACATACCACAATCGGACAGCGCTGCCTCAACACTAAGCTAACTGTTTACAAGACTGGCAAAACTATGCAGACCTACAAGTAAATCACAAAACAGAAACAGAAAACCTGCCTATGTTGTTTATCCCTCACATTAACCAAATCCCATGAGTCACAAATGTAGCTTCAGTTTCTTACTAATGCAGTAATTACATCACGTGCAAGCACCTAACTCTGCTCAATTTATTTAGGGCTACTGAATGAAAAGCAAAACAGAATATGCAAGTAAAGCTGCAATCGCATTCCAAAAAATTGAAATTAAATTTCAAATCCTTTTATCTTCTGACTGTAAAAAAGAGCATTTACAGTGGTTAAAAAATAGTTGCTCTGACATCAGCAACTTGGCTTCCTACTTAGCATCACCAGCAACCAGGAAATCAAACTTTGGGAGTCAAACTCAACACACTCGTCCCAAAGAATTACAAGCATTCAGTAAATGATCAAAGCCAATACACTTTTAACAGATTAAATTCTGAATTTTAGTCTGAACCGGAAATCCCAGCTGTTGATTAATCCTCAAACTAAAACATACGCTCTAGGTAAGTACTGAATCAGACTGTCTCTTAAATAATCAAATAAAATGCATAAATCTAAAACCTAATCAGTCAAAGTTATATTTCAACATCTGGACCGCAAGCTACTACCAAAATTGTAGCTAAATGACAGATTCACAAAATGCCAAACTGCAACAATAGCTTGCATTTATACATTCCTTTAAAGTACTAAAATATCCCAAAATCCTTCACAAAATGATTTGAAGTTGGATACTAAACCACATAAGGTGATATTAAGGAAAATAACCAAAAGAATAAAAAGAGTAATACCCTTCTGAAGCGTCAGTGAACTCGAAATGTAAACGGTTTTCTTTAGGTATAAAGAATGGTTAAATAGATTAGGATTATTTTCACTAGAAAGGTGGAGGTTGGGGGGGTGCAATTGAGGTCTACAAAACCATAAGAGGCATAGACAGGGTGAATAGCAAGAAGCTCAAGTTCAAGGTAAGAGGTGAAAAGTTTAAGGGAGCGATGCATGCAAATTTCTTTATGCAGAGGGTAGTAATTGCCTGGAATGTATTGCCAGCGGAGGTGGTAGAGGTGGGCACGATAGTGTTATTTAAGATGTATCTAAACAAATACATGAATGGGCAGGGAGCAGAGGGATACAGATCCTTTAAAAACAGGCGACAGGTATAGATAGAAGATCTGGATCAGTGCAAGCTTGAAGGGCCAAAGGGCCTGTTTCTGTGCTGTAATTTTCTTTGTATTTTTGTTGTTCTTCACAGATGCTGCCAGATCTGCTGAGTTTCTCTGGCAATTTCTGTATTTGTTTGTATTGGATCTCCAGCATTCTCAGTTCATTGTTTTATTTCTAAATGACCAACAGCTTAGCCACAAAGATAGATTTTCTGCTGAAGGAGGAAATGGAGGTCAAAAAGTGGAGGGGTTTAGGGGAGGAATTAAAACTTCAGTGCCTAGTATTGAAAATGTAGTCAGCAACGATAGAGCAGTTAAACCCAAAAATCTTCCAGATGTTTGTGGGGTTGGATGAATAGACAGAGATAAAGCAGGCTGAGGACACAAAGGCATGTGAAAGAAAGTGTGGACATTTGAAAAATTAAAGTGTTGACTCAGCACCAATATAGATCATGAGGCTCTTGTGCAGTGGTAGTGTCCTACCTCTACTACTAGGAGGCTTGCGTTCAAGTCTCGCTCGAGGTCTGTAGTAATATGTCTGAACAAATTGACTATAAACTATCTAGATGAGAGAGTTCATACAAGCAGTGACCCAGTCAGCAAACTTTTGGATGACCACCCATTTAAGCAGAGCGCAACATGGGATGCCAGCCAAGTGTGCATTAAAATAATAGCTATGAGGATTTCACCAATATATACAAACTGAGTCAAGGATGAAATTGAGCGAAAATACAGAGGTAGAAATAAGCTATTTTAGTGATGGTAAGATGCACGGTTGGATGCTCGTTTCAAGGTCAAATAAAGCACTAAAATAGTAAACAGTTGCCAGGGTTAGTGATGGAGTTGGTAAACAGGAATTTAGTTTAGATTGCAGACCAAACAGAATAACCTCAAAAATCTTCTGATATATAACTGGAGAAAATTTCTGCTCAATCTACAAATATCAGATAAGCAGTCCGATAATTTAGTGGTGGAATAGAGAAATGCAATGGAAAGTTGGAATTGTGTGCAGCAGCTAAATACAGTTGATGCTGGAAATCTGAAAGAAAAACAAAACAAAATGCAAGAAATGTGCAGAAATCAGGCAGTATCGGTGGCAAGAACCCAAGTTCACATTTCAGGTCAATGACCTTCCATCAGAACAGAGAAAACTGAAATATCAGAGTTTTTAAGCCAGTAAAGGGGTAACCGTGCAGGAAGAACAAAGGAAAAGTCTGTGATGGAGTGAAGGACAGGAGAGATTTTATGATGCAAAATTCAAAATGAGCAGTCATGAGTATATAAAAAAATGACATTTGCTGTTAGCCTAAACACCTGCAGATGATATTGCCAAGGGCAGCACATAAGTGAGAAATAGGGAAGAGCATGGTAATTCCTTGAGGGACACTGGAACAGGAACAGGAACACAAGTCATTGCAAATAATACTAACACTACAAACAGATGGATAAAATAATAGGAGCCAGTTGAGTGCAGTCTGACCCAGCTGGACAGCAACAGAGAGATATCAGAAGAGTATGGTGAGATCAGTAATAAAGGCTCAAGACAATTTGAGGAGGACAGGATATACTTCACCTTTGTTAGAAGCACATCAGATTAGACGTCATTTGTGACTTTCAGTACTAGGAGTGACAAACTACCTGGAGAGATTCAAACCTGAAGCTTGGAACGATAATATATTCAAGAACATTGGAGAGGAAAGGGAGATAGGGATCAATGGGGGTGTTTTTTTATTTTCAGATGAATCATGTCAACAGATTCAGAGAACAGTGGAACAGTCCCCGAGGAGCGATGGCTGCTAACATGTGGTCCTCGAAGGGAAGTTAAATTGTCAGCAGTTTAGTGGGAATTGGGTTTGGGGGGTGGAAGGGGTCTCATGAACAAGACAAATAGAGGTGAGAGCTCAGGGCTAAAATAGGAGGGAACATTCAATGAAGTTTCACCCACTGGGTTGGTAGGTAGGAGTGGCATAGACAGTGGATCAGATGGCCTCAATCTCAGTGACATAAAAATTCATGATATGCTACATCTTTGAGATCATCGAACAGAACCTGGACTGAACAAGCCCTTTAAATACGGTGCCTTCCCAAAGTCTATGCATCATCTAGAAGGCACAACTGATAGAATATTCTCCACTTACTTTGGATACATGCAGCTCCAACAACATTCAAAAGGCATCATATTCAAGACAAAGATGCCTGCTTGATTGGCAACCCATTCATTCCCTCCGCCACAAGTGAACAGTGACATGACTGCATACCACTTAAAAGATGCATTGTAACAACTCAGTAAACCCCCTTCAATACCTTTCAAAGTTCAGTTTCTATGATTTAGGAAGTTAAGGGCTGTAAGAACACCAACATCAGATAATAAGATGACTGGTGGAGTAGCAGAAAGCATAGGGGACTGTCAAAGAATACAGGAGAATGTAGATAAGACTGGAGAGTTTGGTGGAGAAGTGGCAGATGAAGTTCAATTCAGGCAAATGTGAGGTAATAATGCATTTTGGGAAGTCTAATTCTAGAGCGAATTATACAGTGAACAGAAAAGCCTTGGGAAAAGTTGAGCAGAGAGATCTGGGAGTTCAGGTCCATTGTACCCTGAAGGTTGCTGCACAGGTGGATAGAGTGGTCAAGAAGGCATATGGTATGCTTGCCTTCATCGGGTAGGGTATTGAGTATAAGGGCTGTGATGTCATGTTAAAATTGTACACAACATTGGTTGGGCTGCATTTAGAATACGGTGTAAAGTTCTGGTCACCACATCACCAAAAGGATGTGGACTCTTTGGACAGGCTTTACGAGGATGTTGCTTGGTATGGAAGGTGCTAGCTATGAAGAGAGGTTGAGTAGGTTAGATTTGTTTTCATTAGAAAAAAGGAGTTTGAGGTGCGACCTGATTGAGGTCTACAAAATCATGAAGCATATAGACAGGGTAAATAGAGATAAGCTTTTTCTTAGGGTGAAGGATTCAATAACGAGAGTTCATGCTTTCAAGGGGAGAGGTGAAAAGTTTAAGGGGGATACACGCGGCAAGTAACTTACACAGAGGGTGGTCGGTGCCTGCAATGTGCTGCCAGCAGAGGTAGTAGAGACAGGCATGGTAGATTCATTTAAGATGCGTCTTAACAGATGCACAAGTAGGTGGGGAGCAGAGGGATACAGATGCTTTGGAATTGAGCAACAGATTTAGACAGTGGATTTGGATCGGCTCAGGTTTGGAGGGCCGAAGGGCCTGTTCCTGGGCTGTAAATTTTCTTTGTTCTTTGTTCTACCATAACCTGCAAGCTCTCCTCTCAACGACACACATCCTGACTTGGAAAGATATCACTGTGCCTTAACTGTCACTGGATCAAAATTCTGGTACTCCCTCCATCACTACACTGTGGGTGCACAGAGACCACATTGGTGACATAATTCATGATGGTGGCTCACTAATGCCTTTTCAAGGGCACTAGCTTTGGCAGCTATGCTCACAATCCGCAAATAAATATTTTTAAAAGTTGAAAAAGGTCATTTCAAGAAAGTGCAAAAAACTTTCAGAATGCCAGAGAGAAAAAACACAAAATTAAAATTCAGGAATCTCCAATGAAATTGCAGATACGGTTGGATTTTAGTATCATTTAAATCTCAGTGATGACCAGTGCTGCCTTGGGGGTTAATTAGAAATGATATCTTCAATAAAAGGCAATCATATTATCATTTCAAATTTGTAGACCTGCAATTGAGAATTAGGATTTATACATACATGTTCAGATTTCCTACCTTTAGGAAAATATTGTATATCGATTGGTCCATTGCTGTATTTATTTTGCCTTATTCGTTCACAGAATGAGGGCATCGCTGGTTCGGCCAGCTTTATTTCCTATCCTTAAATGCCGTCAAGGTGGTGGTGGTGAGCCGCTGTTTGGAAGGAAGTTCTATGATTTTGACTGAGTTACTGTGAAGGAACACTGACTTAATTTGAAGTCAGGATGGTGAGTGGCTTGACGGGGAACTCGCAGGTGGCCGTATTCCCATGCATCTGTTGCCCTTGTCAGTCTAGGTGGTGCAAGTATCAAACACAAAAAATGTTGGAGAAACTCAGGCAGTCTGACAGCATCTGTAGAGAGAGAAGCTGTTAACTTGAGTCCAACATGAATCATATCAGATTTGAAATCTTAACTCTGTTTCACACTCTCCACAGATGCTACTGGACCTACTGATTTTCTCCAGCATTTAGTGTATTTGTTTCAGAGTTCCAGCATCCACAGCATTTTGCTTTTATTAGAGGTAGAGGTATCTAGTTTGTAAGGTGTTGTTAAAGGTACCTTGGTGAGTTCCTGCAATATTTTGTGATGGGAGGCACTGCTGCCTCTGCATGTTGGTAGCACAGGGAGCGAATATTTAAGTCAAAGATTTGGAAATGTAGCATCCCCATGTGCCAAACATTGATGGAAGCCAGGTTCTCTCAGTAGAAGGAACGTAGAAAAACTCTAGCATTCCACCAACCCCCTCTTTAAACATCACTTGTGGCCATGTGGGAGGAGCCTCAATTAGACTATTCAGTCACCAAGATCCACAACTCCACAGTGAAAGAAAATCATCTTCAATCCTTACTTAAGAAGAATTTTGAAGATCATGGATGTGGTGTCAATCAAGCAGATTGCCTTGTCCTTGACAGTGCAGCGTCTCTTGAAAGCTGTTGGATTCAACCAGTCAACTGGATAGCATTCTATCACAATCCTGATTTGTGCCACATGGATTGCAGACATGCTTTGGGGAGACATGAGGCAGCTTATCCACCACACATTTCCTAATCTCTGACATGCTCTGGTAGCTACAGTATTTATATGGCTAGTCTGCTTGAGTTTGTGGTCTATAGTAACACCATGGTAATAGTTATAATTTCAGTGAGCAATTCGGCAATGGGCTTGTCATCGAATGTTAAGGGGAAACAGTTAAAATTCTCTCATTGCAGAAGTTGTTCATTTTGCCGAGAGCTCCCCAAAGAAACCTGCATGAAGAGAGAGTTTTAGTTTCAAAACAACATTTTCTAAAAGGACATTTCCCTTAAAAGATTTGCTAACATTAGGAGATGGGCAAAATGACCATTTTAATAAAAAGTGTTTTGGCTTGTTTTATTTAAAATACTGTGAATTGTCTCAGCTTTCATTGCTTAATAGTCATCGCTGTCGAAGTATGAGGTCTTCAGAACAAACACTTGAATGCAGATTTACCTGAACGCAAATTTTAAAAGTCAGTATTTTTTGATTATAAATAAAACCTTGAGTTGTTGGAACATAGACAATAAAAGTAGGAGAAACTCAGCATGTCTGGCAGTATCTGTGGAGAGAAAGCAGAGTTAACATTTCAAGTCTAGTGATGCTTCTTCAGAACTAGATTTGAAACATTAACTGCATTTTCCCTCCATAGATACAGCCAAATTTACTGAGTTTCTCCAGCAATTTCTGCTTTCGTTTTAGAACTTCAGCACCTGCAGTTCTTTGTTTTATTTTGGAACAAATACAAGTTGCAATGTAATTTAACAATCCACAAATCAATAAATTATATATCAACATACGAATCAGGAGGAGGCCATTCAGCCAATCTCGCTATGCAATTCAATAGGTTTATGGGTTATCTGTTTATGGCTTTAAATCCACAGATCCACCTACCCATTAACCTATGACAAAGTTGCATGAATTCAGATTTAAGCAAGTGATGATAGAATTCAATGGAGTACAGTACATACTTCCACTAAGCTGTGCTAACTCAACATGTTTACAATTATGTTTTTTTTAAAGTTGTTCCTGATCGCGCTGTCTGGTTGATGCTGTGCATCCAGAAATCTCGAGAAAGTTTTTTTTTAAAAAAAGAGCTTCCATCTCACTGAGGTGGCTTCAGGTAAGTCTGCATTCAAGAATTTGTTCTGAAAACCTCATTTTGACAACTGTGACCCATTAATCAAGCACTGAGACAATTCACAATATTTTAAACAAAACAATCCAAAACACTGTTTAAAAAAAGACGTTTTACCCAATGTCCAAATGTTAGCAAATCCTTTAAAAAAAATTCCAGGATCTGGATCCATATCTTTGCTAAAAAAAAAATCAATATTACACAGAGCCAAACACTATCATTTTATCAAGATTCAATGAAACCTGCCTACTGAAATTTGATGTTTATTGTTTACAGATAAATACTGAAATGGGAGGGGAGGCATTTCCTCTGTACATCCTTAGTCGAAATAATCACAGGTATAGTGCATATGAATAAGGTAAAAACAATGACTGCAGATGCTGAAAATCAAATACTGGATTAGTGGTGCTGGAAGAGCACAGCAGTTCAGGCAGCATCCAACGAGCAGCGAAATCAACATTTCGGGCAAAAGCCCTGCCTGAACTGCTGTGCTCTTCCAGCACCACTAATCCAGTAGTGCATATGAATGCTTATTAAACACTGCAATTTCTTCAATGGAACACCAGGCCTGAAGTGTTGCAGAGCTAGTCAATATTTATTAGAATAGAGCGGCTGTGAAGTGTAAGCACTTATTTTTCTTATTGTAAGTAAATAAACACTACTCTGCACTTTAATACCTTTAAATAGCCAATAATTGAGTAAATTTAACATTGAAAAATATTGACATGTTAAAAAACTGTAGATAGCAGAAGGATTCATGAAACAAAAATAGTAACAAACACCTTCACTTCGGTGTTTAATTGTTAAGAAAATTAGAACTGTCACATTTATATAGCCAGTGACCCCACAGAGGTAAGGTATAACAACAGAGCACAGATTAACTTTTCACAGAAGTGCTTTAAAAAAAATGTTCCGGGTAAATGAATTGTCAACTATTTGTGTTAACAAATGAATTTAACAGAACAAGGTCAAAGTTAGCATAACAAACCAAAAAACAGTTGTCAAAAAACAAAAAGATATTTCCCCCACAGGCATTTACAGAGAATAATTCATCAAACAAAATAAAACGTATTTTGATCTTTTTTAGCAGTTGCTACATGCCAATTTATTTTTCTCTGTTCATTAAATGGGTAGGAATTTCTTTATCTGTCAATACCTCTGGCCCAGCATACTGGGAATAGACTGCAGCCGCTCCTCTCCATGCAGACGACAACTGCTTCTTGGAACAGGCCTTGCTGCCTTGGCAGCAGCGTACACGCTAGCTAGGCCACAGCGTACAATGTCTCAATTCAACACTGTCAGTATGGGCTCCAGCAGGGGGCTGGGAAGGCACTTCAATGTGTTCAGTCTAACACAAAAACCCTGCTTCCTTTCATTTGCGCCTTCACATTTGTTCTCCTATTACAGGTTCCGCAGTTGTGTTGAACAGCATATGATTTCTTCAACAAAGAGCTGCACCAAATCTCCGTCAAGTTTCAGATTCTCATCATGCTTCTCGTATACGCAAAACATCCTTGCAAACTGCTAAAAGGCACCACTGTAGCCTGCAGCCAGTTCCATTTGGAGTTGATTAGCAAGGACCTTATTAATATGCTAATCTCACCCGCAGACTCCTGTTTACAAAACTGACAAGCGAATTCAACGATGCCTCACTGGAAATAAAATCTGACCCGGGTCATGACTATGTTTTCAGATGTGCCTCTAGAATTTTGCAGTTTCCTTCCCCCTTTGTTACATTTGAAATTATGCCGAAGGTCAGGTAATAAACGCATAAAACTTGCGCTTCATCTTGCTATTTCTAACCATCGGAGGAGTGTACTTTTTTAAAAAAAGAACATAACCTACACAGAACAGAATTGAAGTCTGAGCACGTACTGCTTGGAAACTAGGACACTAGTATAAAACCTATCAGTACCACAGCTAGCTCCTGGGTCCTTAAAGACAGCTTCCATATTTTCCATACAGCTGGGAAAGCAAAGAATGATGTTTGACTACATTTTTGTAATCCGAATACCAACTCCATCATGTACTTTACACACTATATTCTAGAATACTGTCAGGTAATGCTGCAACACCCATCAGAATTAATAAATGATGCCCAGTTAAAATGATGTGTTTTGTCTTCAAAATATTCTTTGTGCATCTGAGTCATAATTCGTGAATTTAAGCCAGTGTAAAACACAATACAAATTTGATTACAATTAAACCTATGTTTATGTGACACACTTTGCAAGTCTCAAATTGAATAGTGGACACAGTTTATACTAAATCTGTTCAGAGATGTTATTACACACCTCTGGAGCAAGTGGGATTTGAACGTCCTAGTCCTAGAGCTAAGGACATGACAAATGCACCACAAGAATCTTTAAATTGAATGCTTTACGACTCTACATAGGTCTTACATGTTTAGTGATCAATTATATAGTTTAAAAACAATCAAAATTGCCCTTGGGGTACCACAGTCCTCTAAAAGCTGTACTGAGTAGGTGCTGAGAGAGTGCTGGAGTAGTGGTGCTGGAAAAGCACAGCAGTTCAGGCAGCATCCGAGGAGCAGTAAAATTGACGTTTCGGGCAAAAGCTGAGAGAGTGCTGCCTTTTAAATAGGTACAACTGAGTTTCCATCTGCCCTGTCAGGAAATGCAGAAGATCACAATACACTGTTTGAACAGCTCATCCTCATCTGGCCAATATTTACTCCTCAAGCATCCCTAAAATCAAACGGTGTTGGTAAAATTTATTTAGTCACCCATGGGGCGTGGGTGTCAATGGCTGGGCCAGTATTTGTTATAGGATTCTAGTTGCCCTTGCGATGATGATGGTGGATTGCCTTCTTGAACTGCTGGAGTCCATGTGTTGTAGGTAGACAGACAATGCATTAGAGACTTCATGGAATCCGGTGTTCAAAGTGGTTGCAGTGCTATTGTAGAAGCAATTGCACTTCAGAAAGTACATCATTAGCTGAAAAGTACTTTGGGGTGATCTGAAGTTATTAGAGGCACTGTACAAATGTGCAAATTAATTTTTCCCAGTGAATCAAAATACAAAACACAAATGGGGGCCAGGCACAGCAGAAATGTGATTATTCAGCTTCAAAAATAATAACAAACCTGTGCTTAATTCACCTTCAACATCTAAGAGGCCAAACAGCAGTACAGACAGTGCTTATTCATCTATTTATAGAACCTGACATAAATTTGCAGTGGGAGGCAAGAGAGAAGAGAGAGAGACAGAAAAACAGAGATGGAGAAACCAGCATCAAGCATGCATTCTGGGATGGAGACAAGCATCAGAACAGCAAGTAGTATCTCACTGCAATTAGGGATGCTTTTACACATGGACGACAACCAAATTCATTAACATTAACAATCTAGATGAAGGGACTGAGGACATTCGGGCTAAGTTTGCAGACAATACAAAGATAGGTAGAGGGACAGGCATTTATTTTGAGAGGACATGAATATAAAAACAGGGATGTACCTCCAAGGCTCTAAAAGGTTCTAGTCAGACCACATTTGGAGTACTGTGCACAGTTTTGGGCCCCATATCTCAGAAAGGAAATACTGGCCCTGGAGAGTACACAGAGGTGGTTCAAGAGAATGGTGCCAGGAATGAAAAGCTTAACATATGAGGAACGTTTGAAGATTTTGGGTCTATACTTAATGGAGTTTAGAGGGTGAGGGGGGTATCTAATTGAAACATACAGAATACTGAATGGGGTCGAAAAGTGTGGTGGTGAAAAGCACAGCCGGTCAGGCAAACATCCGAGGAGCAGGAGAGACAACGTTTCAAGCATAAGCTCTTCATCACAAACAATGGGGTTGTCCAAGGGGGCTGACAGATAAATGGGAGGGGGTGGGGCTAAGGTGAAGGCATCTGGGAATGCAATAGGTAGTTGGAGGTGGTGGGGTGATGGTGATAGGTCAGAAAGGAGGGTGAGTGGATAGGTGGGAAGGAAGATGGACAGGTAGGCCAGATCAAATTTGGCACTACCCTCTTGAAGGTCGGATCTGAGAATAAGGTGGGGGAAGAGGAAATGAAGAAACTGGTGAAATCTACATTGATCATGTGTGGTTGGATCACTTTCTCCTGGAATACTCAATGGCCTGGACAGGGTAGATGAAAGTGAGGACTGCAGATGTGAAGATCAGAGTCAAAACTTGTGGCGCTGGAAAAGCACAGCAAGTCAGGCAGCATCCGAGGAGGAGTGTCGACGTTTCAGGCATAAGCCCTTCATTAGCAATGATGAAGGGCCTTTGCCCGAAACATCAACTCTTCTGCTCCTCTGATGTTGCCAGACTTGCTGTGAGATTTTCCAGTGCCACACTTTGGGACAGAGAAAATGTTGGGAAGATGTTTCCATTGGTATAAGACGAGGACCTGAAGGCATAGCCTTAGAGTAAAGGGAAGACCTTTTAGAATGGAGAAAAGGAGAAACCACTTCAGCCAAAAAGTAGTGAATCATTGCAACAGAAGGCTGTGGAGGCCAGGTCACTAAGTAGATAGGTTCTTGATTGTCAACGGGATCAAGGGTTGCTGGAAAAGCGCAGATCAGGTAGCATCCAAGGAGTAGGAGAATCGACGTTTCAGGCATACGGCCTTCTTCAGGGATGAGGAAGGTGTGCCAAGCAGGCTAAGATAAAAGGTAGGGAGGAGGGACTTGGGGGAAGGGGCGTTGGTAATGCAATAGGTGGAAGGAGGTTAAGGTGAGGGTGATAGGCCAGAGAGGGGGTGGGGGCAGAGAGGTCAGGAAGAAGATTGCAGGTCAAGAAGGCGGTGCTGAGTCCGAGGGTTGGGACTGAGATAAGGTGGGGGGAGGGGAAATGAGGAAGCTGGAGAAATCTGCATTCATCCCTCGTGGTTGGAGGGTTCCTAGGCAGAAGATGAGGCGCTCTTCCTCCAGGCATCGTGTTGCCATGGTCTGGCGATGGAGGAGGCCAAGGACCTGCATGTCCTTGGCGGAGTGGGAGGGGGAGATAAAGTGTTCAGCCACGGGGCGGTTGGGTTGGTTGGTGCGTGTGTCCCAGAGGTGTTCTCTGAAATGTTCCGCAAGTAGGCGGCCTGTCTCCCCAATGTAGAGGAGGCCACATAGGGTGCAGCGGATGCAGTAAATGTGTGTGGAGGTGCAGGTGAATTTGTGATGGATATGGAAGGATCCCTTGGGGGCTTAGAGGGAAGTGAGGGGGGAGGTGTGGGTGCAAGTTTTGCATTTCTTGCGGTTCCAGGGGAAGGTGGTGGGAGTGGAGGTTGTGGACCTGACAAGAGAGTCGCGGAGGGAGTGGTCTTTGGGCAAAAGCCCTTCATCTGGAATGAGGCAGGGAGCCTCCGGGATGGAGGGATAAATGGGAGGGGGGTGGGGGGGGGGGGGGGGGGCTGGTAGTTAAGAGTACAACAGATTTATGGAAGTGGGGATGAAGGTGATAGGTCAGAGAGGAGGGTGGAGCAGATAGGTGGGAAGGAAGATTGGCAGGTAGTCCATTTCACCAGTTTTGTGGACTTCACCAGTTTCCTCATTTCCACTCCCCCCAACCTACCCCAGTTCCAACCTGCCAGCTCAGCACCATCCTCATGACCTGTCCTACCTGCCAATCTTCCTTCCCACCTATCTGCTCCACCCTCCTCTCCAACCTAACACCTTCATCTCCACCTTCATTCACCTATGTTGTACTCTTAGCTATGCTCTCCCCAGCCCCACCCACTTCCATTTATCTCTCTACCCCAGAGGCTGCCTACTCATTCCTGAAGGGCTTTTGCCCGAAACGTCAATTTTCTTGCTCCTCGGATGTTGCCTGACCTGCTGTGCTTTTCCAGCACCACTCTAATCTTGACTGATTTCCAGCATCTGCAGTCCTCACTTTCACCTTGAGAAACATATGGGCCATGATTGAATGGCAGAGCAGTCTCGATGGGCTGAATGGCCTAATGTCTGCTGCTATGTCTTATGGTCTAAATTTGACCATAAAAGTGAAAAAAATTCAAGCCCAACTGAAAGTTGAGGACTAAACTTGAAACATTTGTCACTAACGTTGCTAATGATGCAAACGATAAACTTCCCAGTCAGTCTGACTGAAGAATATTCCTGGCACACAGAGGTGAGGGTACTTGCACAAATTGCAGGGACTTAAAAATATTAACTTTACTTCACAGATTGTGCAATTGCAAAGTAGAAAATATGGCTGTTATAATCAAAAGAATAACATGCTTTTAACCTAAAACCTCAATTCACTTTTCATGTGTGACCAACCACACCTCCCCTTCCACCGCACCCCCCAACCATATGGTACTGACTGCTTGCTAAGGAAGTTTCATAAGCTCTCCAGCACCTTGTCCAACTATCAGTTATTCACCTCAAAATTTACTGAGTATTACAAAATCAAATGTGTAAAATATCATTAGATTAGATTAGGTCAGGCTAATGGCCTGTGGACAAAGGTTCAAATCTCACTAGTGGAATTACTTCATTTATAAATTTGAAATGTTAAAGCCACTCACAATAATAGTGACCATAACATTGCCATCATTATCATAAAATTCTATCTGGTCCACTATTGTACTTTAGACAAGGAAATCTGCCATATGACATACATGTTTGCACTAAGGCTGTACTAAGGGCAGGAACTAAGTGGACCTGGCAGGTCCCAAACTGAGTACTTTTGACAGGTTCACAAACAAGGACTGCTTGATTGCGACTATTAATGACTCCTTCCATCGTAAATGATTGAGAGAAGACCGATAGAATAGTAATTGACTGAAGTTGTCCTGCTTACTGTATACACTATTGGGTGGATAATGATGTTGTAGGTGCATGGAATAGGTTGGCTTGGAGCGTAGCAAGTTCTTGAGCATAAGACTTCTTAGGACTATTGTAAAAATGTTGTCAAAGCCTTTACAGGTACAGCCTTTTTTGATATCCTGTGGAGTGAATTAAATTGGTTGATGACTAGCATCTTTGAAGCTGGGGAGCTCTGGAAGAGGCTGAGATGGATCATATACTCAGACTTTAGCGTCATCTTAAGTACTGTGAATTTCATGAGACATGTTTTCAAACCTCTCCACTTCATTCAGTTGCCTAATGTATTGAAATTCATGAATCGTTCATCCATGGTGTCAATGTGACATAATAGGCACTCATGTTCTTGAATTGTTAAAAACTTGGAAATTTGTAACAAGATTTGCCTTGAATAAAACAGTGACACCAATAAGCTGCTGGACAGTGAGTGATTTGGCCCATTTATGTGAATATATATGCTTTGAATTTCTAACAATTTACATGGACCCATTCCAATACATACTTATTATGATGCTGCGGCCAGCCCCTTTCTCATAATAATTATAGCGGATTGTGTCTGCCATAAATGCTGTTGGATGTGAATCTTATCAGAACGAATGGATCGGTTGGAGAGACAATTAGTAGCAATGAGGTATGTGCAACAACAACAGTATATAATGGATGGCAGTTATAGAAATGGGGAAAGTCTCAGATACGGTTACATAGACGGGTCAACTCCAGGAAAGGTAAGAGAGGTAGGCAGCTAGTGCAGGAATCTTCTGTGGCTATCCCCATTTCAAACAAGTATGCTGTTTTGGAAAATGTAGAGGGGGATGGATTCCCTGGGGAACATAGCACGAATAGGCACGTTTCTGGTATTGATACTGGCTCTAATGCAACGTCGGGTTCCAAGAGATCAATTGTGTTAGGGGATTCTCTAGTATCAGGTATAGACAGACGTTTCTGTGGCCAGCAGCAAAAAATCAGAATGGTGTGTTGCTTCCTGGTGCCAGGATCAAAGCTGTCTCATACAGAGTGCAGGATGTTCTCACGGGGGAAGAGGGGCCAGCAAGAGGTCATTATCCACATTGGAACCAACGACATAGGAAGAGAAAAGGTTGACACTCTGAAGAGAGATTACAGAGAGTTAGGCAGGAATTTAAAAAGGAGGTCCTCAAGAGTAGTAATATCTGGATTACTCCTGGTGCTATGAGCTAATGAGGTCAGGAATACAAGGATACAGCAGATGAATGCATGGCTGAGGAGCTGGTGTATGGAAGAAGGATTCACATTTTTGGATCATTGGAATCCCTATTGGGGTAGAAGTGAAGAAGTGACCTGCACAAGAAGGACGGATTGCACCTAAATTGGAAGGGGACTAATATACTGGCAGGGAAATTTACTGGAGCCGCTCGGGAGGATTTAAACTATAAAGGGGGGGGGGGGTGCGGCGGTGGGACCCAGGGAGATAGTGAGGAAAGAGGTCAATCTGAGACTGATACAGTTGAGAACAAAAGCAAGTCAAACAGTCAGGGCAGGCAGGGACAAGTTAGGACTAATAAATTAAACTGCATTTATTTCAATGCAAGGGGCCTAACAGGAAAGGCAGATGAACTCAGGGCATGGTTAGGAACATGGGACTGGGATATCATGGCAATTACAGAAACATGGTTCAGGGATGGGCAGGACTGGCAGCTTAGTGTTCCAGGATACAAAGGGAGGCAAGAGAGGAGGGGAAGTGGCGTTTTTGTTAAGGGATAGCATTACAGCTGTGCTGAGGGAGGATATTCCTGGAAATACATTGAGGGAAGTTATTTGGGTGGAACTGAGAAATAAGAATGGGATGATCACCTTATTAGGATTGTATTATAGATGTCCTAATAGTCAGAGGAAAATTGGGAAATAAATTTGTAAGGAGATCTCAGCTATCTCTAAGAATAATAGGGTGATCATGGTAGGGGATTTTAACTTTCCAAACATAGGCTGTGACTGCCATAGTGTTAAAGGTTTAGATGGAGAGGAATTTGTTAAGTGTGTACAAGACAATTTTCTGATTCAGTATGTGGATGCACCGACTACAGAAGGTGCAAAACTTGACCTACTCTTGGGAAATAAGGCAGGGCAGGTGACTGAGGTGTCAGTGGGAGAGCACTTTGGGGCCAGCGTCCATAATTCTATTAGATTTAAATAGCGATGGAAAAGGATAGACCAGATCTAAAGGTTGAAGTTCTAAATTGGAGAAAGACCAATTTTGATGGTATTAGGCAAGAACTTTCGAAAACTGATTGGAGGCAGATGTTTGCAGGTAAAAGGACGGCTGGAAAATGGGAAGCCTTCAGAAATGAGATAATGAGAATCCAGAGAAAGTATATTCCTGTTAGGGTGAAGGGAAAGGCTGGTAGGTATAGGGAATGCTGGATGACTAAAGAAATTGAGGGTTTGGTTAAGAAAAAGAAGGAAGCATATGTCAGGTATAGACAGGATAGAGCGAGTGAATCCTTAGAAGAGCATAAAGAAAGTAGGAGTATACATAAGAGGGAAATCAGGAGGACAAAAAGGGGACATGAGACAGTTTTGGTAAATATAATTAAGGAGAATCCAAAAGGTTTTTACAAATATGTTAAGGGCAAAGGGTAACTAGGGAGAAAATAGGGCCCCTCAAAGATCAGCAAGATGGCCTTTGTGTGGAGCCGCAGAAAATGGGGGAGATACTAAACGAGTAGTTTGCATCAGTATTTACTGTGGAAAAGGATATGGAAGATATAGACTGTAGGGAAATAGATGGTGACATCTTGCAAAATGTCCATATTACAGAGGAGGAAGTGTTGGATGTCTTGAAACTCAAAGGTGGATAAATCCCCAGGACCTGATCAGGTGTACCCGAGAACTCTCATGGAATACAGGGAGAACTAGCCATTTGGATACAGAACTGGCTCAAAGGTAGAAGACAGAGGGTGGTGGTGGAGGGTAGTTTTTCAGACTGGAGGCCTGTGTCCAGGAGAGTGCCGCAAGGGTCGGTGCTGAGTCCTCTATGTTTTGTCATTTACATAAATGATTTGGATGCGAGCATAAGTAGTACAGTTAGTAAGTTTGCAGATGATACGAAAATTAGAGGTGTAGTGGACAGCAAAGAGGGTTACCTCAGATTACAACAGGATCTTGACCAGATGGGCCAATGGGCTGAGAAGTGGCAGATGGAGTTTAATTCAGATAAATGCGAGGTACTGCATTTTTTGAAAGCAAATCTTAGCAGGACTTATACACTTAATGGTAAGGTCCTAGGGAGTGTTGCTGAACAAAGAGACCGTGGAGTGCAGGTTCATAGTTCCTTGAAAGTGGAGTCACAGATAGATAGGATAGTTAAGATGGCGTTTGGAATGCTTTCCTTTATTGGTCAGAGTATTGAGTACAGGAGTTGGGAGGTCATGTTGCAGCTGGACAGGACATTGGTTAGGCCACTGCTGGAATATTGCGAGAAATTCTGGTCTCCTTCCTACCGGAAAGATGTTGTGAAACTTGAAAGGGTTCAGAAAAGATTTACAAGGATGTTGCGAGAGTTAGAGGATTTGCGCTATGGGGAGAGGCTGAACAGACTGGGGCTGTTTTCACTGGAGCGTCTGAGGCTGAGGGTGACCTTATAGAGGTTTACAAAATTGAGGGGGGCATGGATACAATAAATAGGCAAAGCTTTTTCTCTGGGGTCACGGAGTCCAGAACTAGAGGGCACAGGTTTAGGGTGAGAGGGGAAAGATATAAAAGAGACCTAAGAGGCAACTTTTTCCACACAGAGGGTGGTACGTATATGGAGCTGCCAGAGGAAGTGGTGGAGGCTGGTGCAATTGCAACATTTAAGAGACATTTGGATGGGTATATGAATAGAAGGGGTTTGCAGGGATATGGGCCAGGTGCTGGCAGGTGGGACTAGATTGGGTTGGGATATCTGGTCAGCATAGACGGATTGGACTGAAGGGTCTGTTTCCATGCTGTACATTTCTATGACTATGACTAAATGCAATCTTTGGACTTTCTTCAGGAAAGATTCTACTTCAATTCTCAAGTCAATTTTTCACATACAATAAATTCCCAAACTGCACAATTTGATGAACTAGCAAATGCTCTGACTTCTAGTTCGAAACCAGCTCTACTTCATTCTATTTGAAGAGAACCCACTTTTCCTCAATTGCCATACATGGTGTAGTCTGTGTGGCATCCTAAACACCTGTACATTTTCTTGCTAGCATGACATGTTGCCTACTTGATCCCATATGCCAACGTACAAGGAGAGTGTAACCCTAAACATATGTTTGAGGTCAACTCCTAATGTGAGCATGGCACTAAACATGTCTTTATTAGGTGAAATAAAGGGGTCTACTTTTATGCTTGGCACTGGTCTAAATATACACATTGGAGCTAAACAAACTGGTCATCTTACACTGGGTTGACTGACATGCCACACTCTACAGTAGCAGTTTTATTGTAAAAGAAACCTTTTCAGACGGCTTCTCAGAAACATAATCAGACAAAACATATTAAGTTAGTCTTAGTTGATTAATAGCTTGAACAAAGATGTTTGTTTTATGAAGGGTCTGAAGTGCTGAAGTTGTGGAGATGGAATTCTGGAGTTTACGAAGTCATTGGATAAAAGCATAGCCATCAAAAGTGGGTTAGAGTCAATGTCTGGGAGGGTAGAATTGGAGGAATGTTGACCTTTTGAGGGAATGCTGGGTTATAAAAGCGTACAAACAGAGATATAGATTAAACCATGAATGGACTTGAAACCAAGGATGAGACTTCAAAATTAGTGGCACTTGAGCAAATTAGAATGTGGGCAGCAGACTTAATACGATTCAAGTTTATGGAAGGCAGCCAGAAAAGCATTTCAGGCGTTGAGTTGATAAATTCATGTCGGAGGTTCAACTGCAGGTTGGCTTAACAGGGAACCTGCAGCAGGAAAAGGCCATTTCGCCTCTTGGGCCTGCTCCACTATTCCAATAAAATCATAGCTGATTTGATGTAGTTTTCACTCCACTCTCCTGTCTATTGTCCATTAACCTTGCCACTCCTATAATAGAAGGATCTTTATAACTCAGCTTCAAACAAATTCAAATGCTCAGTCTACATCGGCGTAAGGGTCAGGAATTCCAGAAATAAATCACCTTTAGGGTGAAATGTCTCAAACAGGAAACTGTTCATTCTGAAACTATATCTTTCAGTTATAAATTTCTCCATCAGGGAAAATATCCTCTCAACATCAACTCTTCTAAGCTTCAACAGCATCAAATACGTGTTTCATTAAGATCACCTTCATTTTTCTAAACTTAACAAACTTTAGGGTCATAAAGTGTGGTGCTGGAAAAGCACAGCCGGTCAGGCAGCATCCAAGGTGCAGGAGAGTCGATGTTGCGAACTAAGCTCTTCATCAGAAATGAGGGAGGGCCCCAACAGGGCTGAGACTGTGTCCGGTGCTCTTGATGTGGTCTCCTGTTCACTGGGGAGACAGGACGCCAACTTGTGGAACTTTTCAGGAATATCTCTGGGACACACACACCAACCGACCCCACCGCCCTGTGACCAAACACTTCAACTCCCCTTTCCATTCCACCAAGGACATGCAAGTCCTGGGCCGCCTCCACCGCCAAACTCAAGCCACCTGACGCCTGGAGGAAGAACACATCTTCCTCCTCAGGACCCTCCAACCACATGGGATTAATGTTGATTTCACCAGTTTCCTCATTTCCCCTGCCCCCACCTTATCCTAGATTCAACTATCTAACTCAGCACCACCCTCTTGATCTGTCATACCTGTCCATCTCCTTTCCTACCTATCCTCTCCACTTTCTTGTCTGACCTATCACTATCGCCCCCCACATCTACCTATTGCATTCCCAACTACCTTTCCTCTAGCCCCACCCCACTCCCATTTATCTCTCAGCCCCCTTGAACCGCACCCACTTTCATTCCTGAAGAGCTTATGTGAGAAATGTCGGCTCTCCTGCTCCTCGGATGCTGCCTGACCGGCTGTGCTTTTCCAGCGCCACACTTTTTTATTCTGATCTCCAAAATCTGTAATCCTCACTTTCTCCTAAGTTTAGGCCCAACCTGTTCAACTTCTCCTTGCAAGACAACTCCTACATCCTAAGAATCAACCTGCTGAACCTTACTTAAACTGCCTTCAAATGTATTGTTAAATAAGGAAACTAAAACTATATCCAGGACTCAAAGCATATTCTCACCAATAAAGGCCCCACCTTTTCAACCTCACCCTTACCTGAGGCAATGTGAATCTAAGGCTAAAGCATCACCAGTCATCTCTCGGTAATGAGAGAGCTACCCTGTTGTCTTCTGGTGCTATGGAGACTAATTTTCTTTTCAAACTTTTTCATGGCAAGAGGAGGTGGAAATATGTTGTCTATATAATGGGGAGGCTCTGGGTCAAATGCAAGAATGGGACTTTGTGGAATGGGAATCATAGGCAATGCTTTAAATCTTTATAATGCTGAAGAAATTTATGGAAGATACTACAGTTCATTGAGGAAACAGTTTTGGACAAGTAGTCTCACAAATGGAGGTAGTGTAGTGGACAAGATAAGCAGAACAGTAGACTTACTCACATATCTTTATATGTCTTTACTCAGTCAGTCACTAAATAGCAAGAATCCAAGACACAGGCCAATTTGCAACACAGGACTATTTCCATGCCAAATACTGGAAAGAGTATGCAATAGACAGTGATCCCATGACTAACTGATCAGATCCAAGTTTTGTAGCACAGTCTTTTCCTTTATGAACGGTAGTGGACAATTAAACAATGAACAGGTGTTGGAGACTCCAAAAATATCCCTGTTGTCAGCAGAGAAAAAGTCAAGAAGCACATCCACCTTCAGCCGCAAGTGCCAAGAATATAATCCCCTATGGTCTTCTTCTGGGGTTCCCAGTATAATAGATGCTGGTTTTCGGTCAATTTGATTCATTCCGGATGATATTAAGAAACAGTTGAAGGCTATGGGCCCTGTCAACATTCTAGCAATAGTAGTGAAGAGGTGTGCTCCAGAACCTGCTGCACTCCAAGCAAGCTACAATACTGGTGTCCACCCAATAATGTGAATAACTGCCGGAGTATGTCCTGCACACAAACAGCAAGCCAAATCAAGGAGCCTTCGCAAAATGGAGCCCTAGTGTCAATTGGAATCGGAGGAAAATCTCTGTTGGTTGGAGTCATACTTGGCACAAAGCTTTTAGTGGTTGAAGGTCCATCATATCATCACTCGTTGGTTCTCGATAGCATTACCACGAATCCTTCACTAATCACCAGAAACTGAACTGAACCAGCCACAGAAATATTGCAACTTCAAGAGAACTCAAAGGCTAGGAGTTCTGCAGTGAATGAATCACCTCTTGTCACTTCAGTGTCAGCCACCATCTACAAGGCCTAAGTCAGGAATGTGATGGAATTGTTCCCAATTATTTAAATGAGTGCAGCTTCAACAATATTCATGCTTAAATCCTTCCCCTCCCTTCACCATGACACATGGTGCAGTGTCTACTGTCTTCAAATTGTATCTCAGTAACTCACCAAGGTTCTTTCTCATATTACAAACTCAAACTCTATTGCCTGGAAAAACAAGGGTAACAGATTCATAGTAACACAACCACCTACAAGTTCCCATCCAAGCTACACACTATTCTGTCTTGGAACTATATTGACCATCACTATCTCTAGGTCAAGTCTTCTGATAAGCACTGATTCAACAAATAGAGTATAATGACAATAATGCCATATCATACTTAGTAATGTACACCTTCAAATTTTTTTTAACTGTTTTACAAGGAAACACTTGGAATGGAGTAAGCATTCACATACATTGGCTCCACCCATTCTGATGTCATAGAGAGTTTGGGACCACCACAATCTGCAGGTTCTTCTCCAAGCAAGTACCATCTTGACTTGGAAGTCAATTATTTTGTTCCTTCAGTCTCAAAATCCTGATCCACCTTACAACTCCAAGGATCACAGTAGTTCAAGAAGGCAGCTCAAACACCTTTTGTAGGAAACAAATGATGGTCCTTGCTGCGATGACATATCCCATGAAAAGAAAATTACACTCCCTTACCAACTGGCAGTGAGGACAACTTTAACACAACCATGCTTTTCCTGGTTGAGACCAGACTCGTCAGAAAGTCTCGGCTTGGCCCAAGATCTTTATACTCTGCACAGCCCACCTATTTGATGGATAAACTTCTGCTGAGTCAAGGAGTCCTTTATCATGTTTTTCAAAAAGGTTTAAAAAAAGGTCAAATAATAATACAGGATACATTCAAATATATTTCTTAAACAATAACATTCATAATCTATGAAATGATGGAGGATGCCGCTTAGATTACATTAGATTTCTTACAGTGTGGAAACAGGCCCTTCGGCCAAACAAGCCCACACTGACCCACCGAAACCCATTCCCCTACATTTACCCCTTCACCTAACACTACGGGCAATTTAGCCTGGCCAATTCACCTAACCTGCACATTTTGTGTGAGTGGGAGGATCCGGAGCACCAGGAGGAAACCCACGCAGACACAGGGACAATGTGCAAACTCCACACAGACAGTTGCCTGAGGCGGGAATTGAACCTGGGTCTCTAGCCCTGTGAGGCAGCAGTGCTAACCACTGAGCTAACGTGCCACTGTTGTGGGCAGTCAATGAAGTGCGTGGCAGTTAGCATCTTGAATAGAATTTCTAACAACTTTATTCATAAAATATAACAAGCAAACTACAAAAAATGTGCTATAAACATTTGCTTATGAAGGAAACTAAAATTAATCTTCATTTTGAATATGCTCCAATATTATATCAGTAATTACAGAATAGCTACAATTAAACTTTTAAATTCTATGAGTAACACAATAGAATGTATTTTGGCAAGAACACAGCATCTTTTGGATTATTAATAATGATCCTTGTACACTAAAACTATATAGATTTTAAGGATTTGCAATGAATCAGCTTGCAAATAGTCTGCCCTAGAGGTAAATGCCAGAAGTGTTCAGAATTTTACACTGTAGTCACATTAATACAGTGCCATATTACACTGCTGACATCACAAAGCAATTATACATTGAATTATTTGTGACATAATTAATTTGTTCTTTTCTCCAATTCAGAACCTGACCAACATATCTAGAGTACAGCATGAACAATTTTGACACAGTAAATAAAGAGACAGAAATTAGGGAGAGTTCACATGTTACTGAGGATTATATCTGCAATTAATACAATGCAATTAGGTTGTGAATCCTACCAAATCGAATGGATTCGTTGGAGTGACACTTAGAGGCAGAGGCAATGAGGAGTTTGCAAGAGCAAGGGGCTGTGATGGATGGTAGTTGTAGAAAGAGACTAAAAGTTACAGATACATTCACACTGATGGGTTAACTCCAGGAAAGGTAAGAGAGGCAGGCAGGTAGTGCAGAAGTCTTCTGTGGCTATCGCCATTTCAAACAGGGGGATGGATTCTCAGAGGAATGTAACATGAACAGCCAAGTTTCTGGGACTGAGACTGGCTCTAATTCAAAGAAAGGTACTTTGGGTTCCAAGAGGTCGGTTGTGTTATGGGATTCTCTAGTCAGAGGCACAGACAAATATTTGTGGCCAGCAGGGTAAAATCAGACCATGGTGTGTTGCCTCCATGGTGCCAGGATCAAGGATGCCTCAGAGGGGGGTGCAGAATGTTCTCAAGGGGGAGAGGGCCCAGCAAGACGTCATTGCACACATTGAAACCAATGACACAGTAAGGGAAAAGGATGCGATTCTGAAGGGAGAATATAGAGTGTTAGGCAGGAATGTAAAAAGGAGGTCCTCGAGGGTACTTATATCTGGATTACTCCCAGTGTTGCAAGCTACTGAGGGTAGGAATAGGAGGATCTAGCAGATGAATGCATAGCTGAGGAGATGGTGTACGGGAGAAGGATTCACATTTTTGGATTATTCAAATCTCTTCTGGGTTAGAAGTGACCTGTACAAGAAGGACGGATTGCATCTGAATTGGATGGGGACTAATATACTGGCAGGGAGATTTGCTAGAGATTTTCGGAAGGATTTAAACCAGTGGGGGTGGGTTGGGACCCAGGGAGACAGTGAGGAAAGAAATCAATCTGAGACCGGCACAGTTGAAAAAAAGAAGCGAGTCAAACAGTCAGGGCAGACAGGGACAAAGCAGAGAACAAGGTAAGACTGATAAATTAAGCAGCATTTATTTCAATGCAAGAGGCCTAACAGGGAAGGCAGATGAAGTCAGGGCATGATTAGGAACATTGGACTGGGATATCATAGCAGTTACAGAAACGTGGCTCAAAGACGGATAGGCATGGCAGTTTAATGTTCCAGGATACAAATGCTACAGGAAGGATGCAAAGACAAGAGAAGAGGGGGAATGGAGTTTTTGATAAAAGATAGCATTACAGCTGTACTGAGGGAGGATAGTCTCAAAAATACATCCAGGGAAGTTATTTGGATTGAACGAAGAAATAAGAAAGGGATGATCACATTACTGGGATTGTATTATAGACGCCCTAATAGTCAGAGGGAAATTGAGAAACAAATTTGTAACGAGATCTCAGTTATCTGAAAGAATAATAGGGTGGTTACGGTAGGGGATTTTAACTTTCCAAACATAGACTGGGACTGCCATAATGTTAAGGGTTTAATGGAGAGGAATTTGTTAAGTGTGTACAAGAAAATTCTCGATTCAGATGTGAATGTATCTACAAGAGAAGGTGCAAAACTTGACCTACTCTTGGGAAATAAGACAAGACAGGTGACTGTAGTATCAGTCAGGGTGCACTTTGAGGCCAGTAACCATAATTCTATTAGCTTTAAAACAGTGATGGAAAATAATAGACCAGGTCTAAAATTTGAAGTTCTAAATTGGACAAAGGGCAATTTTGATGGTACTAGGCAAGTACTTTCGAAAGCTGTTTGGGGGCAGATTTTCGTAGGTAAAATGATGCCTGGAAAATGGGAAGCCTTCAGAAATGAGATAACAAGAGTCCAGAGGCTGTATATTCCTGTCAGGGTGAAAGGAAAGGCTGGTAGGTGTAAGGAATGAGAGATGACTAAAGAAACTGAGGGTTTGGTTAAGAAAAAGAAGGAAGCATATGTCAGATATAGACAGGATAGATCGAGTGAATCCTTAGAAGTGTCTAAAGGCAATAGGAGTATACTTAAGAGGGAAATCAAGAGGGCAAAAAAGGGACATGAGATTGTTTGGCAAATAGGGTTAAGGAGAATCCAAAGGGTTTTTACAAATACATTAGAGTCAAAAGGAAACTAGGGAGAGAATAAGGC
Organism: Chiloscyllium punctatum; assembly: GCF_047496795.1. Classification (NCBI taxonomy): domain Eukaryota; kingdom Metazoa; phylum Chordata; class Chondrichthyes; order Orectolobiformes; family Hemiscylliidae; genus Chiloscyllium; species Chiloscyllium punctatum. The sequence continues at coordinate 21,562,517 of NC_092743.1, forward strand.
CCCTCAAAGATCAGCAAAATGGCCTTTGTGTAGAGTGGCAGGCAATGGGGAAAGATACTAAATGAATATTTTTGCATCAGTGTTTACTGTGGCAAAGGACACGGAAGATATAGAATGTAGAGAAATAGATGGTGACATCTTGAAAAATGTCCATAATACAGAGGAGGAAGTGCTGGATGTCTTGAAATGCATAAAAGTGGATAAATCCCCAGGACCTGATCAGGCGTACCCTAGAACTCTGTGGGAAGCTGGGGAAGTGATTGCTGGGCCTCTTGCTGAGATATTTATATCATCGATAGTTACAACTGAGGTGCCGGAAGACTTAGGTTGGCTAACATGGTGCCACTATTAAAGAAAGATGGTAAGGACAAGCCAGGGAACTATAGACCAGTGAGCCTAACGTTAGTGGTGGGCAAGTTGTTGGACGGAATCCTGACAGACAGGATGTACATGTATTTGGAAAGGCAAGGACAGATTGTGGATAGTCAACATGGCTTTGTGCATGATAAATCATGTCTCATGAACTTGAGTTTTTTTTTGAAGCAAGAAAGAGAGGATTGATGAGGACAGAGCAATGGATCTGTATGGACTTCAGTAAGACATTCAATAAGGTGCCCGTGGGAGATTGTTTAGCAAGGTTAGATCTCATGGAATACAGGGTGAACTAGCCATTTGGATACAGAACTGGCTCAAAGGTAGAAGACAGAGGGTGGTGGTGGAGGGTTGTTTTTCAGACTGGAGGCCTGTGACCAGTGGAGTGCCACAAGGATCGGTGCAGAGTCCTCTATGTTTTGTCATTTACATAAATGATTTGGATGCGAGCATAAGTAGTACAGTTAGTAAGTTTGCAGATGATACGAAAATTAGAGGTGTAGTGGACAGCAAAGAGGGTTACCTCAGATTACAACAGGATCTTGACCAGATGGGCCAATGGGCTGAGAAGTGGCAGATGGAGTTTAATTCAGATAAATGCGAGGTACTGCATTTTTTGAAAGCAAATCTTAGCAGGGCTTATACACTTAATGGTAAGGTCCTAGGGAGTGTTGCTAAACAAAGAGACCGTGGAGTGCAGGTTCATAGTTCCTTGAAAGTGGAGTCACAGGTAGATAGAATAGTGAAGGCGGCGTTTGGTAAGCTTTCCTTTATTGATCAGAGTACTGAGTACAGGAGTTGGGAGGTCATGTTGCAGCTGTACAGGACATTGGTTAGGCCACTATTGGAATATTGTGTGCAATTCTCGTCTCCTTCCTATCAGAAGGATGTTGTGAAACTTGAAAGGGTTCAGAAAAGATTTACAAGAATGTTGCCAGGGTTGGAGGATTTGAGCTAAAGGGAGAGGGTGAATACCTTAGGGCTGTTTTCCCTGGAGCATCGGAGGCTGAAGGGTCTGGATGGGTACATGAATAGAAAAGGTTTGGAGGGGTATGGGCTGGGTGCTGGCTGGTGGGACTAGATTGGGTTAGGATACCTGGTCAGGATGGACGAGTTGGACCGAGGTGTCTGTTTCTGTGCTGTACATCTCTGTGACTCTAAGTGACTTTACTTAAATCGTATGAATTCAAGATAATTGTTAAAAGTGCCAAAGGTGGGGTAATATTTTACCTTTAAACTCAGCAAGTCCTATGGTCTGGAATAGACTGCCTGAAAGGTTGAAGAAAATTCAATAGTAGCAACAAAAATTCATCAAATCCTCATGAAAGAACAAAAATAGGGCAATGTGGGGAAAAAAGAGCCGGGCTAGTTAGACTGCTTGAACAAGAGTCACACAGGCACAATGGGCCAAATGACCTCCTTCTATTGTTTATCATGCAACATAAAGAACAGCTAAAAATGCTCCTTAACAACAGAAGGATGGGAACTAAAGCTGACTTAGTCAGCACCATATACTTACATGTATATATGAGAGAACACTTCAAAAATACATTAAAATCTAAAAATGTCTTCACAAACATATTTAACCTATAGTGAAAATTGCATCCATTTATTCAATCATCGGTTCAGATCTGTGAATTGTTCTGAAAACCTAATCTATGACTCTAGAACTATAATCTGATTATGCCAAAGAACTCCACAAGAACTTCAAAATGATAACAATTTGCAAAAAAAAACATAACTTATTAAACACACAAACAAAATTCTGTTGGTTGTGAGAAAGTGATAGTAACATTACTGCAGCACTAAACCAGAGGCCAAGGCTAATGCCCTGGGAAGAAGGATTCAAATTTCACAAGATAGCGAAATGTGAATTGAATTATTAAATTTGGAATTAAAATTTAATCATGAAATCATTGTTGATTATTGTTAAAAAAACCCCATCAGATTCACAAATTTACTGCCATCTTTCCCTGGTCTACATCTGACTCCAGACCCACAGTAATGTGGTTACCATTGAACAGTCAATTGTATACAATTGCTACTATGTCAAAAATAAGTAATTGAAATTGGGCAGACCACCCAACTTCAACCTCGTTACTAGGACCAACAACAATCTAGCTCTTTTGACCCTGCCAAGACCCTACTAATATCCAGATTCTTGTCTGAGAATTGGAGAGGTATACCATAGTGTAGTACTGAGCTATCACAATCTGGACGTTGCCCTGAAATATCTCAGCATAATTCCAAACCCCATGAAGTTTCATGGTATCAAATCAGACAAGGGCAAGGTCATCCCCTATTGATTATTATCTACTGCACCACTCTCAACTCATGAACCAGTTTTCCTCCATGTTCTTTACCAATTGGAAGAAGCACTGAAGATAGTAAGGGCACAGAATAGAGTCTGGGCAGGGGACTTCATTGTCTGTTATGAAAAGTAGCTTGGTGACACCATTACTCTCTCAGCTCAAAAGACATAGCTGCTAAACCGGGTCGGCAGCAGGTAGCAAAGAAACCATCGAGAGCAACGTATTAGACACCTTCATGTCACAGAATAGAATCCCTCCAAGTGGAAGCAGGCCATTTGGTCCATCAAGTTCACACCAACCCTGTGAAGAGCAATCCACCTAGACCCATGCATCCACAGCCCTATCTCTGCAACCCTGCATTGCCCATGGAAAATTCACCTAGCCTGCACATCCCAGATCACTATGAGTAATTTAGCATGGCCAATCCACCTAATTTACACATCTTTGGACAATCAGCCAGTTGAGTTGCATCTGTCCATGACAGTTTCAATTGGAAGGAAGACTGCACAGTACTTGTGGAGACTAAGTCCTGTCTTCACACTGTGGATACTCTTCATTGTCTCATGTGGAACAACCAACGTGCTGAATGGAACAGATTTCCAACAGATCTGGCAACTCAGAACTGGATATTCATGAGGCAACTAAAAACTAGATATCCGCAAGGCACTGAGGATCACCAACAACTGAATAGTACTCAACCACATCCTATAACCTTAAAACCTACATACCTGTCACTCGACCATCACCATCAAGCCAGAGATCAATCCTGCATCAATGAATAGAATAGGAATTTATTGCCATGTGTACTTCTCCACGGAAAATGTAGTGAAAAGTTTTATAAGTCACCCACCTTGAAGCCTACATCATTAATAAAAATAATTTTACTTTTTTAAAATTAAGTTCATCACAGTTCAGTTAAAGGTTCTTGGCCTTGTGCAAAGCCAATTAAGGAGACTGCACTATGGCATGCAGGAGTAACACCAGACATACCTAAACAGAAGGTAGCAACCTGGTGAAGCTACAACACAGATCTATTTGCATACCAAACAGCTAAACCAGAATGCAATAAAAAAAAAGAGTCAGCGAGGATCTGCAATAGTGTCACATCGAGCCAGGGCTGGTGATGGACAATTAACAATAGCGAAAAGCACCACAATCAACGCCATCCTCAATGATGGTGGTGCCCAAGGCATGAATAAAAAAAAACTGAAGCATTTGCATCAGTCTTCAACCAGAAGTACCAAATGGAAGATCCATCTTTACCTCCTCCTCAGGTCCACAATCTCTCAGTCTCTCGTGTCCAGCCAGTAATATTCATTCCACGTGATAGATAGTCATAGAGATGTACAGCATGGATACAGACCCTTCGGTCCAACCCGTCCATGCTGAACAGATATCCCAACCCAATCTAATCCCACCTGCCAGCACCCAGCCCATATCCCTCCAAGCCCTTCCTATTCATCTACCCATCCAAATGTCTTTTAAATGTTGCAAATGCACCAGCCTCCACCACTTCCTCTGGCAGTTCATTCCATACATGTCCCACCCTCTGTGTGAAATAGCTGCCCCTTAGGTCTCATTTATATCTTTCCCCTTCTCACCCTAAATCTATGCTCTCTAGTTCTGGACTCCCCGACTCCAGGGAAAAGACTTTGTCTATTTATCCTGTCCATGCCCCTCATAATTTTGTAAACCTCTATAAGGTCACCTCTCAGCCTCCGACACTCCAGGGAAAACAACCCCAGCCTGTTCAGCCTCTCCCTATAGCTCAAATCCTCCAACCCTGGCAACATTCTTGTAAATTTTTTCTGAACCCTTTCAAGTTTCACAACATCTTTCTGATAAGGAGACCAGAATTGCACACAATATTCCAAAAGTGACCTAACCAATGTCCTGTACAGCCGCTATATGACCTCCCAACTCCTGTACTCATTCTGACCAATAAAAGAAAGCATACCAAACGCCTTCTTCACTATCCTATCTACCTGTGACTCCACTTTCAAGGAGCTATGAACCTGCACTCCAAGGTCTCTTTGTTCAGCAATACTCCCTAGGACCTTACCATTAAGTGTATAAGTCCTGCTAAGATTTGCTTTCCCAAAATGCAGCACCTCGCATTTATCTGAATTAAACTCCATCTGCCACTTCTCGGCCCATTGGCCCAGCTGATCAAGATCCTGTTGTAATCTGAGGTAACTCTCTTTGCTGTCCACTACATCTCCAATTTTGGTGTCATCTGCAAACGTATTAACTGTAAGTAGCTCTTATGCTCTCATCCAAATCATTTATGAAAATAACAAAAAGTAGAGGGCTCAGCACCAATCCTTGTGGCACTCCACTGGTCACAGGCCTCCAGTCTGAAAAACTACCCTCCACCACCACCCTCTGTCTTCTATCTTTGAGCCAGTTCTATCGCCAAATGGCTAGCTCTCCCTTTACTCCGTGAGACCTAACCTTGCTGACCAGTTTCCCATGGGGAACCTTGTCGAATGCCTTACCGTTCTGCCCTCATCAATCCTCTTTGTTACTTCCTCAAAAAACTCAATCAAGTTTGTGAGATATGATTTCCCACACACAAAACCATGTTGACTATCCCTAATCACTCGTTGGATGCTGCCTGAACTGCTGTGCTCTTCCAGCACCACTAATCCAGTATCCCTAATCAGTCCTTGCCTTTCCAAATACATACACATCCTGTCCCTCAGGATTCCCTTCAACAACTTGCCCGCCACTGATCAAGAAACAACTGAAGATACTGTACACTGCAAAAAGATATTGGCCCTGACAACATCCCAGTTGGTGTACTAAAGAACTGGCAGTACCACAAGTCAAGCTACTCCACACCACTGACCTGGTAATATATAAATTTGCCCAGAGATAACCCATCAGGACAAATCCAACTCAGCCAATTACACCCAGTGGACCACTCTTGATGGTCAGCCAAGTGATAGAAGAGGTCATGGACAACGTTATCAAACAGTTAATTCTTAACAATAACCCATTCACTGAAGCACAGTTTGGGTTCCACCAGGGCTACTCAGCTTCTGACCTCATCATAGCCTTGGTCCAAACATGGACAAAACAGCAGGCTAGCAGAGGGGAGGTGAGAATGACTGGCACTGGCAGCAGTTTTTAACCATCTGCATTATGCACTCAGTAACCCACCCGGGCATCTTTGACACCTTCTAAACCTGCGACCTTTCACGCCTAGAAGAACAAACGCAACCAATGCATGTGAACAGCGCCACCTCCAAATCACACATCATCCTGACTTACAAAAACATCACCATTACTTCTCTATCAATAGTTCAAAATCCTTGAACTCTCCCCTATCACCACTGTGGGCATACCTACATCCCAAAGACTGCAGCAGTTCAAAAAGACAGAGCACAACCATGTTGCCGAAGGCAGTTAGGTACAGAACATTGATGCCGGTCTTGTAAGGAACACCAACATCCTGTGATCAATAAACTATTTTAAAAAATCAATTTTTAAAATACCTTCTAAAGCAGATTGCTTCCATTTTATGTTGTGTAAAATCTGACTCAACATGAAAAAATATTTTTCAATGAATCATTAAAACTACATTCATGGGACTGTAATTTTGAAATGAGCGAATTGTTTTATTTAGTTTGCAATGATGATATACTCATTTCGGATTATCAGGGTTTACCGCTATGTTTCCTTCGAATGCTTCCGAAATTGAAAGTGGAAAATGAGTTATTTGGCTAAATAGGAATCAGTTTCAGAGCTAAAACATGTTACCAGTTTAAGTGCAGATTATTATTAGCTCACTACGCTGAACAGTTTAGCTGAGTTCCCACTAAAGCTTCACACTCTGGATTCTGGTTCACAACTCTGCTAAATGTCCCAGTTTTCAAATCACTACAATGTGCTAATGGGCTATTAATGGAACAGCGTGTAAATTTCTTCTCAAGTCTGATTTCCTATTTGCTTCCCATATAGACAGGCTGCATAATATATCTTACAGGTTCTGTACAAGATATCTTTTCAGATATATCTTGGTAAGATACATAACTGCACATAACCAGACTCTATAGTACAATTTTAGCACGACATGACAATGTTGCATAGTAACTCTTCAGATGACATACAGTTTCAACTTGGCAGCTATACTGCCAATTTGAAATGTTTTAAGATTCAATGCACACTTTGTATCATGGTGGTATACAGAGAAATGCTTTGCCATTTCAGATAATTTAACCTGCTTACAAAACCACCCATTTCTTTCAGAAGGGCTTCACAGCTGCTGAAATAAATGCAAAATAATGCAGATCCTTGAGAGGTGGGTTTTAACAATTTAGAAGACATAGAATCCCTACAGTGTGGAAGCAGGCCATTCAGCCCATTCACTCCATATTGAACCTTCAAAGGAGTATCCCACCAAACCCACCCCATCCCTATAACCCTACATTTAGCACGACTAATCTACTTTACCTGCACGTCTTTGGACTATGGAAGTGTCCGGAGGAAACCCATGCGACACAGGGAGATTTTGCAAACTCCACACAGAGTCACTAGAATCGAACCCAGATCCCTGGTGCTGAGAGCCATCCACTGAGCCAAAGTACCGCCCTTCAATTTCCTATATTTTTCAGGGGATTTGGGCATGGCTGGGCAATGAAGTATGACCCATCCCTAGTTCACCTTGAGAAGAAAGTGGCAATATGGCTTCTTGAACTGTTGTTGTTTGTTGGGTGTAAGAATCCTTTCAGGGGCATGAACAAGGAATCAGAAGACCATGAAGCAAAGGAGCAGAGGCAAGTTATTTGGCCTATTGCGTTCACTCTGCCAATCAATAAGATCATGGTTGACCTGGTAATTCTCAACTCCTCTTTTTTCCTTTGCCCCTTAAACATAGATCCCTTACTGATTAAAAGATTTCAATCTTGAATATACTTAAATGATCCAGCCTCAACAGCCAAATATTCATTACCCTCAAAAAAAAAGTCATCTCATCTCAGTTTTAAATGTGCAACCTCTTACTCAGAGATTGTGTCCTCTGGTCCAACACACTCCCTCTGGTCCCAGACTCATTCACAAGGGGAAAACAACCTCTCCATATCTACTTTGTCAAGCCAACTAAAAATCTTATGTTCCAATAAGGTTACCTCCCATTCTCCTAAGTACAGAGTACAGGCCCAACCTACACAACCTATCCCCATAAGACAATCCCTCCGGATGTGGGATCAACCTTGGTGAACATTCTCAGGACTGCCTCCAATATATATCTTTCCGTAAGACCATAGGACAGAGGAGCAGAAGAAGGCCAATCAGCTTGTTGAGTTTGCTGCACCACACAATGAAATCAACTGTACTAAAATGTGTGACCCCTTATTCTTGGATTCTGCCCTTTCCCACAAGGGAAAAGCAACTACTCATTTATTCTGTCAAGTCCTCTAAGAATCTTGTATGTTTCAATAATGTTGCCTCTCATTCTTCTATATTCCATTAGCACTAGCCCAACTCAGGCAAAAGTGAGGATTGCAGATGCTGGAAATCAGAGTCTAGATTAGAGTGGTACTGGATAAGCACAGCCGGTCAGGCAGCATCCAAGGAGCAGAAAAATCGACATTTCAGGCAAAAGCCCTTCTTTAGGACACTCTAATCTAGACTAGCACAACTCAACCTCTCTTCATTTGACAGCCCTTTCATATCCAGCATCAACCTAGTGAACTTTGTCTGGGTTGCCTGCAATGCCAGTATATCTTTCCTTACATAAGGGGACCAAAACTGTTGACAATATTCCAGGTCAGGTCTGTCCAGTGCCTTGTACAGTTTTAGCAAAATCACCCTACTTTTATATTCCACTCTCTTTGAAATGAAGGCCAACATTCCATTTGAATAGGTGATTGATTCAAAGACTACCTATGTTTTGTCCTCAAAATACTCTGAGTTTACAGTTGCCTGCCACTGCAACACACCTGTGTTCCCTGGCCAACATCTGTGTCTTAGGCTGACTGCAGTGCTCTAGAGATGCTCAGCGCAAGCTGGAAGAATGATACATCATTTTCCATTTGTGAAATCTGCAGCCTTCTGACTTAATACTGAGTTCAACAATTTTAGGGCTCGAGCACCTTTTCCCCACCCCCACACACGCCAAGCCTTGCCATTACAGGGGCAGCCACTAATAGCCCCCATCAGTAGCTATTCATTTCCCCTGACCTTTAATCACTCCTTTGTCAGTCCAACTGTTTATCCCTCTCTCTTAGGGCTCTATCTCCCCCAATCATTTACACTACTCCTACCCCATCTTCCGTATACAAACCATCCTTTTCCAAGCTACCAACAGTTCTGAAGATGGGTCATTAGACCCAAAACGTCAACTCTGATTTATCGCCACAAATGCTGCCAGACCTGCTGAGATTTTCCAGTAATTTCTGTTTTCATTCCACTTGACTTCCCTGTTACCCACTGAACTTAGATACCAGCCTTTTCTAATTCATGCACAATGATTTCTAAATCCCACTGCTCTGTAGCTTTCTGTAGTTTTTCTCCAATTAAATAATATTCAGCTCCTCTACTTTTCCTGCCAAAGTGCACAACTTCACGTTTTCCAAATTTATTTTCAACAATATCTGGGTGTCTTCATACACCAGTCACTGAAGGTAAACATACAGATGCAGCAAGGCGGCAAATATGATACTTCAATAATACAGGAGCAGAGATGTCTTGTTACAGTTATACAGGGCCTTTGTGAGACCACACCACAATACTATGTGCAATTTTGGTCTCCTCTTAACTTACTTCTATTCACTTGTAAATTTATTTCTTTATTGAAACATACTTTCCCACCTATTTTAGCATCATCTGCAAATGTGCTATAGTACCTATTATCCATTCATCCACATTATTAACATAGATTGTAAATAGCTGGAGCCCAGAGGACCAACCCCTGTGGCATTCCAATAGTTACATTCTGCCAACCAGAAAAGCCCTCATTTATCCTGACTTTCTGCTTATTGGTTGGTTTGCCAATCCTCTATCCAAGCTAATAAATTACCACAATCCCTTTGATCTTGCCTTGTGGACTAACCTTTTATGCATCATCTTACCAAATACTTTCTTGAAATCCAGATATATTACCTCTACAGGATCCACATTATCCATTTAGTTTGTTAAATCTTCAAAGAATTCTAGCAAATTGGTCAAACGCCATTTACCCTTTTAACCATGCTGACTCTAATGGGTTGCATTTTGATTTGCCAAAATGTCCTGCTATTACTTCCTTAATGATGGAATCTAACAACTTTCCAATGACATAAGTTAAGCTAACTGGTCTACTGTTTCCTACTTTCTACTTTCCTCCCTTTTTGAATATGGGTAACATCCAAGGATGCATTCCATAAGGTCCGGGAACTGGTCAACTTTGAGCCCCAATTGTTTCCCTTGTACTGGTTCTCTCATTTTAGTTATTGTATTTATTTCAGTCCCCTTTTATCCCTTGAATATTTAATCTTCTTTAAAATATTATTTGTCTTCTATTGAAGACGGATGCAAAATAGTTATTCAACTCCCATGCCATTTTCTGGCTCCCCATCATTATTTCCACAACTGCATTCTCCAAAAAGACTAGGTTCACTTTGGTCTGACTTTCTTTGTACATTTAAAGAAACTCTTTCTGTCCAACTTAACATTGCTTGTGAGCTCCCTTCCCTCGCAGTTTCTTTTTTCCTTTGTTTTGGTCAGGTTTTATTCATTTGTAGAACTTTCCCAATCCTCCATGTTTTCTTTCAATTTCATGTTCTCCTTAGTTTCGTTGGCTAGTGGTTAGTTTTTCCTATTCCTACAATCCTTTTTGGGATATATCTTTATTATGAGTCATAACTTTTTTAAAACATCTCCCATTGTTCCTCAACCTAGGTCCACAAGCAGGAGGTTGGAAGAACATAGCAAGCCAGGAAACATCAGGATGTAGAGAAGTCAACATCATTTCTTCAAGACTCTTTTCACTTTGCCCTTATGACTCTCTAACTCCGATACACATTTCTCACCAAACTGGGCAAAAAGGGGTCATGAGACAGCTTTGGCAAATAGAATTAAGGAGAATCCAAAGAGTTTTTACAAATACATTAAGGACAAAAGGGTAACTAGGGAGGGAATAGGGCCCCTCAAAGATCAGCAAGGTGGCCTTTGTGTGCAGCTGCTGAAAATGGGGGAAGATACTAAATGAATATTTTGCATCAGTATTTACCGTGGAAAAGGATACGGAAGATATATACGGTAGGGAAATAGATGGTGACATCTTGCAGAATGGCCAGATTACAGAGGAGGAAGTGCTGGGTGTCTTGAAACGGGTAAAGGTGGATAAATCCCCATGACCTGATCAGTTGTACCCTAGAACTTGGTGGGAAGCTAGAGAAGTGATTGCTGGGCCTCTTGCTCAGATATTTGCATCATCAATAGTCACAGGTGAGGTGCCAGAAGACTGGAAGTTGGCTTATGTGGTGCCACTGTTTAAGGGTGGTAAGGACAAGCCAGGGAACTATAGAACAGTGAGCCTGACGTCGGTTATGGGCAAGTTGTTGGAGGGAATCCTGAGGGACAGGATGCACATGTATTTGGAAAGGCAAAGACCATTTAGGGATAGTCAACATTGTTTTGTGTGTGGGAAATCATGTCTCACAAACCTGATTGAGTTTTTTGAGGAATTAACAAAGAGGATTGATGAAGGCAGAGCGATAAATGTGATCTATATGGACTTCAGTAAGGCGTTCGACAAGGTTCCCCATGGGAGACTGGTCAGTAAGGTTAGGTCTATGGAATACAGGGAGAACTAGCCATTTGGATACAAAACTGGCTCAATGGTAGAAGACAGAGGATTCTGGTGGAGGGTTGTTTTTCAGACTGGAGGCCTGTGATCAGTGGAGTGCAACAAGGATCAGTGCTGGGTCCTCTACTTTTTGTCATTTACATAAATGATTTGGATGCGAGCATAAGAGGTACAGTTAGTAAGTTTGCAGATGACACCAAAATTGGAGATGTAGGGGACAGCGAAGAGGGTTACCTCAGATTATAATAGGATCTTGATCAGATGGGCCAATGGGCTGAGAAGTGGCAGATGGAGTTTAATTCAGATAAATGCGAGGCACTGCATTTTGGGAAAGCAAATCTTAGCAGGACTTATACACTTAATGGTAAGGTCCTAGGGAGTGTTGCTAAACAAAGAGACCTTGGAGTGCAGGTTCATAGCTCCTTGAAAGTGGAGTCACAGGTAGATAGGATAGTGAAGGCAGTGTTTGGTATGCTTTCCTTTATTGGTCAGAGTATTGAGTACAGGAGTTGGGAGGTCATGTTGCAGCTGTACAGGACATCAGTTAGGCCACTGTTGGAATATTGCGTGCAATTCTGGTCTCCTTCCTATCAGATGTTGTGAACCTTGAAAGGGTTCAGAAAAAATTTACAAGAATGTTGCCAGGGTTGGAGGACTTGAGCTATAGGGAGAGGCTGAACAGGCTGGGGCTGTTCTCCCTGGAGCGTAGGAGGCTGGGGGTGACCTTATAGAGGTTTACAAAATTATGAGGGGCATGGATAGGGGAAATAGGCAAAGTCTTTTCCCGGGGGTCGGGGAGTCTAGAACTAGAGGGCATAGGTTTAGGATGAGGGGGCAAAGATATAAAAGACACTACAGGACAACTTTTTCACACAGAGGGTGGTACGTGTATGGAATGAGCTGCTAGAGAAAGTGGTGGAGGCCAGTATAATTGCAACATTTAAGAGGCATTTGGATGAATATATGAATAGGAAAGGTTTGGAGGGATATGGGCCGTGTGATGGTAGGTGAGACTAGATTAGGTTGGGATATCTGGTCGGCATGGACGGGTTGGACCGAAGGGGCTGTTTCCATGCTGTACATCTCTATGACACTATGAATATTAAAATCCTACATGTTCCAGCCACTATTTTCTGCTCACTTAGATCATTTATCAGATTTCACATTAACCAGGTCCAAAATAATCTAATCCCTGGTTAGATCCACAACATGGTGTTCTCAGAAACTGCCCGAATCTACTGTATGAATTCTTCCTCATAGGTACCTCTGCCAAGTTGATTTTTCCTAATTACATGATTATCACCACCACCCATGGTTATGGTACTGCCACCTTTTGATGCACTCATCATCTCCCAGTTCACTTTCTGACTGACAATACAGCTACTGTTAAGGGGGGTGGGTGGGGGGATCTTACAGACTAATGTCTGGCCTTCCACCAATGTCTTTTTTCCCCTTGTTATTATTTACCCCCACCTATATGGATTCTACATCTTTTGATTAAAGATACTATTTCATTCCATATCAAAAAAGCTACCCCACGATTTCCCTTTCTGTTCTTTTGAAAAGTCAAACATGCCTGACATTTAATGACCAGTTGTGATCGACTTGCAACCATGTCTCTGTAAGTTATAAGATCAATCTCACTAATCTGTATTTCTGCCAACACTTACTGCTTTAAATATTAAGTGCATCATTGCAAAGACTTACTAATTTTGCCGTTTAACCTTGTTTTTTATCCCATTTGACCCTATTTGTTGCTGTTTTTCTACATTTATACACTTTATCCCTTACCATCATTGTCCAAATATTTGTTCTGCAATGTTGCCATATCCTTTTATTTTGTATGCTTATGTATCCCATCTCCCAAACTATCCTACTCAATTCTAATTAGCTTAAAGTCCTCCCTGCAATTGGAGTTAATTGCCAGGACACTAGTCACAGTATAGTTGAAATGAAGTTCTACTGACCAGAACAGTTCTCTCCTACTTCAGTAATGGTGTCAATGTCCCATTTCAGCAACACCAATCTTTGAGCCACACATTTAACTTTGACTTTATTTACCCAATGCCAGCTTGCCCATGGCTCAGGAAGTAACTCCAAGGTTTTACTGTGAAGGTTCTACTTTTTATTGCAGCACCTAACTCTTCAAAATCTTTCAGGAGAACCTTCTTTCTAGTCCAATCAATGTTGTGACAAAATGGACAACAACAACTGGACATAATCCTCCCTACTCCAAGTTTTTCTTCCAGACCAGAGGGGATAACCTTAAATTTTGGCACCAGGAAGGCAACACAGTCTTGGGGACTTGCACTCATGGTTCTCTGCAGTAATGTGTATCCCTCTTATTGTACTGTACCTTATACTACTAAATTCCTATTTCCTCCACCAATTTGAATGGCTCCACGTACCTCAGTGTTGTCAGCAGTTCACTCAATGTCCACTATGGTCTCCAATTTAATTTGCATAACTTGCTAGAACTTTGTAAACACTGATCGACTGTAGGAGTCATGGCTCCTCGAACACTTCCCCCTGGTCCACACACCTGACTCACCTGTGGTCTCACACTCCATCATCCTGATCACATGCCAAATTTGAAATCACCTAGTTTAAGTGATGTGACTGCCTCATGAACCACTCTCTCCTGGTAATCTTCTCCCTCCCTGATATGGTGCAATGTTAGCAGTTCTGATTCCAGCTCAGCTCAACTGAAATCCAAAATTGTAAACATTTCAGACAGATGTGTTCACTCTTGATCATTTCAGCGTCCACTAGCTTCGACATGGTGCAGTTGTAACACATCTTACTATTAGGTGTACAAAGTTTGAGAAGATTTGTAGCTCGGGTGCTCGTTGTTGTGGTTCTGTTCGCCGAGCTGGGAATTTGTGTTGTAGACGTTTCGTCCCCTGTCTAGGTGGCATTCTCAGGGAGGCTCCCAAGCACCGAGGATGTCACCTAGACAGGGGACGACACGCCTGCAACACAAATTCCCAGCTCGGCGAACAGAACCACAACATCTTACTATTGTATTATATTTTATTTAATCTATTACTTCAGAATCCCTGCTCTTTACACATTACTGTAATTGCTTTCTTTTTAAATAAACATGAGTACCAACTTTATACAAGTTATTTTTTAAAGAGTAAATAGAGGACAAAGACTAGAGAGCTTAACACAAATTGAAGACTTTGGTTTCACATTAGACTAGAAATATTCATTAATCCGACTCACAAGCACAGTTGCTTTTCCTACACTCATGTCACCTTTTGATTTGTGGCATCACTCCAATGCTGGTCCCACTATTACTCTTGATTGCATCTTAAATCCTCTCCTACTCATTACTATCTCTAGAGATTCTGCTTGTTGAGATAAACCTTAAAAGTTCCAGTTATCACCCTGCCCCAGCCCAAATGTCCATTTTGAACTAAATTCCCAGATACATTCACTCAGTCTTTGTCTCACTCAGCTGGAGTCTCCACTCACACGGTCTATAAAGTTCCAAAAACTCCTTTCCAATCTTGAGTTATTTGGAGTCACTTTTTAGCTACAGTAATTAGCATCTCCTTTAGACAAGGGATGATGATATCTGCCACTATTGAAAGCTGCCACTTTTAATTAAGCTATTCTATCTTTCTTAAAGAACTTGGCAGCTGGATATTGTCCAGGTCTTGATGTATACAAACATGTAGCTGAGGAATCACAAATGATGCTGAATACTGAAATCATCAGCAAACATTCCCACTTCTAACTTATGATGGAGGGTCATTGATGAATCAGAAGAAGAAGGTTGGACAGTATCGTGAGGAATCCCTGGGGCCAAAATGGCTGACCTCCAACAATCTCAACTACTTTATTTTGTGCTGGGTATGACTCTAACCAGTGGAGATATTTCCCCATGATTTCCATTGCCTCTAGTTTTGCTCAGGGTCTTTGATGTCCATTCTATTGGAATACAATTGTGCTGCTCCTGACATCCCTCAGTGCCTCATCTATGTCCAGTCTTGAATTGCTAGATCTATTTGAAATCTATCACATGTAGCATGGTGGTCATGTCTCACAATGGCATGGAGAGTATCCTCAATGTGAAGATGAGGCACCACAAGGTCTATGTGGTGACCACTCATACCAATACAGTAATGGACACTTGTATCTACAGGAGTCAGACTGATGACGATGAGGACGTGTATGTTTTTCTCTCTTGTTGGTTTGCTCACTACAGACCCATTGTCGCAGCTGAGTCCTATGGACTCTACTAGCTTAATGGTACTGCGAAGAACCTCTTGGACACTGAAGGACCCCACCTCATGTACCGATAGTGCTTCAAGTAGTGTTTCATATAGAGGAGTCGTGATTTGTCAGCGGATCGGCAATGAGGGGTGTATAGTGTGATCTGCAAAGGGCTTAATTTCTTGTTTGACCTGATGCCATGAGACTTTGTGGAGTCCAGAATCAGTTCTGCAGTCTTACAGGGCAACAATCTCCTGACTGTATATCACTGTCACCTCTCGACACCCCAGAAATGGTGATGGTGGCATCTGGGACAAAGTTATCATCACGATTAGTCATACTCTCAGAATTGTACCTTGTGTAGACAAGATATGGTTGTTATAGAGTCATAGAGATCTACAGCATGGAAACAGACCCTCTGGTCCAACTTGTCCATGCCAAACAGATATCTTAAATAGATCTAGTCCCATTTGCCAGTATTTGGCCCATATCCCTCTAAACCCTTTCTATTCATCTACCCATTCAGATGCCTCTTAAATGTTGTTATTCTACCAACCTCCACCACTTCCTCTGGCAGCTCATTCCATGCACACACTACCCTATGCGTGAAAAAGTTGCCCTTTTTAAATCTTTCTCCTCTCCTCTTAAACCCCCACCCTAGGAAAAATACCTTATCTATTCTCCCTATCTATGCCCCTCATGATTTAATAAACTTCTACAATGTGAGCCTCCAATGCTCCAGGGAAAATAACCTCAGTCTATTCAGCGTCTCCCCACAGCTCAAACCACCTCCAACCTTAGCAATATCCTTGTAAATCTTTTCTGAACCTTTTCAAGTTTCGCAATATCCTTCCTAAAGCAGGGAGACCAGAATTGTTTGATATGGCTAAGAGACAGCACTCAATCTGGCATTTACTCCAAAAAGAAATGCAGGATTTTGCAAGGTCAACAGGACTGAATTTGCTATTCTTATTTTCAAGCTCTTAATCAATGCCAGATGGTCTGTCCAGTTTCATTCCTTTATCATCTTTTAGCAGTTTGATACACTGAGTAGTTTGTTAGGCCATTCCACAAGGCAGTTAAGAACAAACCACTTGGCTATGGATCTGGAATCAGATGTAGGCCATACAAGGACAGACATCAATGAAACAGATGGGTGCTTTGACAATTGACAATAATTTCATGGTCATCATTAGATTTCCGATTCCAGATTTTTCAAAATTCTAATTTCACTGTCTCTCATGTCTCGAGATATTGTCACCGAACTAGTATGGATTACTAGCTCAGTGACAATATCACTACATTATTACCTTCAGTATCTTAGAAGGAGAAAAACAATGTATGAAATCAAAGAGGTACAAGATCAAGAGTTTAGTGCCTAGGCAACTGAAGGAGGAGTCAATAAAAACAGATGAACAGTAGGGCTGAGAGGTTGGAGAGAGAAAGGAATGGGTGAGCACATGAAAGTAGATGAAAACCAAGGATTAGAATTTTAAAATTAAGAGATTCTTGACTGGAGGCAATAGCGGTCAGTGAGCACAGCATGCTAAGGGGAAACAGAGCTTGATGGGAGTCAAAATGCAAAGTTTTGGATAGGTTCAAAAGTAGAGGGGTAAAATGACGCAGACCACCATGGACTGAGCTGGAATAGTTAAGTATGGAAGTAACGAATGATTGAGATGAATGATTCCAATATTATGCTTCAATGTTTTTTTTGCAATGCTGTTGGGTATTTAATGTTGCTGAATCCAATTAGCTTCCGAAAAATCTTAAGTAGATTTCTTCACCTTGCCCCTTTCAATTTTACCCAGTTTAATGCACAATATGAAGATCAAAATGGCAGGTTAGGATTCTTTTCCCTAATCTCTAATTACCATTACTAATTGATTATTGGCAGATAAAGTACTTACTGTTCTTTCAGATTAATAATGATAGTACTATACATCATTTACAAAGTTTTTGAAAAGAAACTAATTTTTGACATTAACGTTTTATGATTAAATGTTGCCAGCCTCTTTCAAAAAAAAACATAAGACTAACTTTAAAATATTCTATTATTACTATTTTAATATATTTTGGTGCAATTTCCCCCTTGCCAGCAGCCAATTAGTACATTTCATCAATACCATTTTCTGATGAAAGGACACTATTGTGAAATCTTTGCAAGGTTTGTAGCTCAGGTTGAGGTTTACGGTGTAGGTTTGCTCGCTGAGCTGTAGGTTTGATATCCAGACGTTTCATTACCTGGCTAGGTAACATCATCAGTGGCGACATCCAAGTGAAGCTTCACTTGGAGGTCGCCACTGATGTTACCTAGCCAGGTAATGAAACGTCTGGATATCAAACCTACACCCCATTATTGTGAAACATTGATCTGAGTTCTCTCCAAAGCTACCGCCTCATCTACTGAGTATTCAAGTAGTTTTAGTTTTTATTGCAATTTTACTTACTATACTTCATTTTATGGCAGTATAATGACATTAAATGCGTAAATGCAACAAGAGTCACAGAGAGATTAAGTACAAGATGCTGTTTTGCAAATCTAATGGCAAGTTTGAAGCAATTTGTTAACACTTTCATAATTCACAGCATAACTCCTCCTGGTGTGCAATTTCCACAACAATAAAAATGTTCTCATTATTTAGACACTAAGAAAATTCCCAGCAACTGTTGTTCACTAAAATGACTAGACTGCATTTCCTCACATACTGTTAAGAGGCCACATACAAATTATATTAGCTACTTAAAATCAGCAAGAATAGTTCTGTGCAGAATTTAATAATTCAGTCTCCTGTAACATGCACCACAAATGTAGAAGACCAACATGAATGTTTATGGTCAACTGGAAAATTCCCAGCAACTGTTGTTCACTAAAATGACTAGACTACATTTTCCTCACATACTGTTAAGAGACTATGTGCAAATTATTGAATTTTTATGGTCAATTGGAATGGAGTGTAAAAGCAAGGCTGAAAAGATATATGTAAAAGGAATATTGCCACACACCGCGCATCTGTCAATGAGCAAAAGGCTAAGGAAACAGCTAATCCCTACTTAAACCCATAGCAATACCTTGAACAATGTCCCAGTCCACTTCCTGATTTTAAATTTAGTCAGTTAATCAAGACTCTCAGATAACAGTGCTTGATGCATCTCTAACAAATTGACACAATCTTCACAAACTGCATACTGCATTATTCCCTTTCTGAATTTGGTTTTCTTGCACTTCAGGCCTGAAGAATGGAGGAAAAAAGCTTCAACTTTGTGTCTCATTGTGGCAATATAAAACAAAAGTAGGAAGGAAAAGAGGAAGTAACACAAAATCACGAGGATAAACAATGAAGAGGGACACAGAAAGAAAAAAAAATGATGAGATAATAGGATGAATCGCCCATCTAATGTTGCAACCATTTAATATGATCACGATCTTAGGATTCAACTCCACTTACTGTCAACTCCCTATTTCACTCAATTCCCTGAAACAATAAATATTTATCTATTCCTGACTTAAATATAGTTAAGGTGGTACATTCGTAATCATCTGGGATACAGAATTCCCCTGGTTCACAGTTACTTACATGAAGAAATTTCTTCGCATTTCAGTCTTAAATGCTTAACCACTTATCCTGCGGTTATGCCTGTTCCAAACCTCCCAGCCAGAGGAAACAATCTTTGTACATATTTTAAGTCCCTTCAGAAGTCTAGTTTGTCCTAATTAACTTGCATCTCATTTGAGTGAGCTCGAGTGAATGTAGGTCTAGTTTACTCAGCCTGCATCACAGGACAATCCTCTCAATCCAGGAACCAATCTTCTGAACCACTACTCTATGACCTCCATTGCAAGTGTACTTCTTCACACACATGGAGACCAAATTCCTTATGAGATCTCACAGGAGCGCTATACACTCACCCTGATGCTCTCCTTGATGACAGTATTACCATTAATGACTTAGACTACCAATCATTCAAAATGGCAGCAACTTGCCATCACGCCAAGTCACACTGTGATGTCGCACAGCAAAGGAAATAAAGCAAATCCCACACTCTGTCTGACATGTCCAAAAAAAAAATTTTGGTGAAAGTGCCCAGGATATATACCACTGTTTAAGCACTGCTCACTTATGTCAGTTTCTTCTCTGGCATTCCTTCAAAGAACAGCAAGGTTATTAAATATATTACTAAACCTCAAATTTCCTCTACCATCTTCCCATCTTGCAAAATGGTGATTTCATCAATGCTGATATGAATTTCACATCCTTTATTTGCATTTGATTACTATTATACTACAGAAATTAGCTTGAACACCATACCCTTCATTTAATTATCTAGTATGATGAAATATCCATTTTCTCATTTTGCACATCCTGCATTGCATTAATATTTCTCTACAGTGTCTCTATAATATTGATCTGTGTCAGAGCTCCTGTACCAGTCTCAAACACATTCAGTGTATATAACATCAGTGCCATAGAGACTTACGTGCCAAGGGAGAACACTTAGGCCTATTGCTTCCAGGCCAGTACTTTCCTCGAGTTATGTTTCAAATATAACCAATCATAATGTTAACCTAGTGCATTATGAATCAAGTGAGGTATTCTTACTGTCTTCTCATACCCACAAAACATGGCATAGACAGTAAACTATGATGTGGAAGTATGACTGACAAGTGGAAAGGACAGAAAACTCAAACCAGTTGCTACTTGTCTTTTATTTTAAAAAACGCCATAGCTTTTAAATAAAAATATCATTGTTCAAGTCAAAGGCTGCACAATTTTTCAATTACTTTGAACAACAATGAAAACAATTAAGAGCGTGTATGTTGTTCTTCATGTTATGTCGCATGAGATTCTCAGTAAGACAATTTTAGGTGATAAATTAGTAGTAACAATATTTTACCTACTTAAATAGTGAATGCATCACTAAGTTTTACTGACATTCCAGAAACAATAAATCTAAAACTTACATCAAAAGATAATGCACACTCACCTGCTCGATGGTGAGTAATGGTAAGATCTGAAAGGAAGAAAACATAAACTATATTAATTCTATTATATAATGCATTATATTCATGCCTTATAGCATTGTCAAGATTCCTTGTAAGACACAAAACAAAATTTGAATGATTATTAATGACAATGAATTGAAGGCAGAGTGTGGAATCCTGTGGCACAAGCAATTGATGAAGTTAAGTCCCTCATTTCTATTTACGTGGATTAGAATAATTGGTTGAAAATGAAAATGAAACAAACAGTAAAGGTAAAGTCCCTATAGCCTGATTGAACCATAAGGTTCCTCTCCTATTAGAGTGAGAGCGAAAGCAAGCAAAGGAGGGAGAGAGGTGGTGAGGCACACACGCATGCACACAGAGTGAGAAAGGAAGGAAAGGAAGGAAAGGAAGGAAGGAAAGGAAGGAAAGGAAGGAAAGGAAGGAAAGGAAGGAAAGGAAGGAAAGGAAGGAAAGGAAGGAAAGGAAGGAAAGGAAGGAAAGGAAGGAAAGGAAGGAAAGGAAGGAAAGGAAAGGAAAGGAAAGGAAGGAAAGGAAGGTGACAAAGAAAAAAAAGAGACATTGATCGATTTAAAATACTCTTTATAACAATCTTCTAAGTTCTGCAGAAACAAAGGCATCACAGAAAACAATAATTATTAATTCAATACTTTTTCACAGTTGTAAACAGTATTTTTAAGAAAAACAAAATAACAAAAAGACATGAATTTGCCATGTACAGTTCACACTTGATACCAAAACATTTCACAACCAATGAAGTACTTTTAAAATGTAGTATTGAAAAACAGCAAGGTAAAAACAATGACTGCAGATGCTGAAAACCAAATACTGGATTAGTGGTGCTGGAAGAGCACAGCAGTTCAGGCAGCATCCAACGAGCAGCGAAATCAACGTGATGAAGGGCTTTTGCCCGAAACGTTGATTTCGCTGCTCATTGGATGCTGCCTGAACTGCTGTGCTCTTCCAGCACCACTAATCCAGTAATTGAAAAACAGCAGTCAATTGTATATATCAAGATTCTACAAATTAAATAAACAATCAGATAAGAATGTAAGTAGGAGGCATTGTGGGATATACATCCCCTTGACCCTGCTCCACCATTTAAAATGATCACAGCTGACCTCCACTTATAACTTCACTTTCTTCACCAATCTCAAGTGCAAAGATCCAGTGATCTCAGCCTTGAATATCCTTGAAAACAAATTGGCATCCACAGCAATTTCAGATCAAAAATTCCAAATATTTACAACCACCCTTTTCACTCCACTTCTCTTCATCCCAAGAATCAGCCTAGAAAAATGTCATTGCACACTCTGTAAGGTAAGCAAATACTTAATTAGGAATAGTATTTTGTTGTTTAGGTATGAATTTGCAGCTGTCTCCTCAACAAAATACTCGATAATTACACCAAGACTTGTCCTCCCAAGAAACGTCTCCAGACCTTTTTTGCAGACCCTTCGAGTCTTCCTTACACATGAGTTTCCCACCAAGTTTGTATCATCAAATACATTAGACTGGATCTTTTCATCCAAGTCATGAACATAGTTTGTAATTAGATCAGGCCAGAGCACTGATCCTGGTGACATCAACTGGTAATATTTTGCCAATTTGTAGTAATCAGATTAAATGATCCAGTTCTTTGAATCAGAAAATCACAGGTTGAATGTCCTCTCAATAGACAAAAGCATAATGATGTAAAGAAAGGGTTAATTAGCAACAGAAGTTTTTTTTCCAATTCTTTACAGAATATAGCTGTTACTGGCTTAGCTAGCATTTATCACTCATCCCAACTGCCTAGATACAAGTCAACCACATTGCTGTGTGTCTAAAGTCACATGTAGGAGAAAGTGAGCCTGCAGATGCTGAAGATCAGAGTCAACAAGTGTGGCACTGGAAAAGCACAACAGATCAGGCAGCATGCAAGGAGCAGGAGAATCATGTTACGGACATAAGCCCTTCCACATACAGCCAGACCAGGTATGGATTTCCTTCCCTGAAGGACATTAGTGAGTCAGATGGGTGTTTACAACAAATGACAGTGGTTATATGGTCACCAATAGGCCAGCTTTTCTTTTTCTAAATTTTTATTAAATGCTGACTTCAGCATTTGCCATAGTGGGTACAAACCCACGTTCTCAGACAATAGCCTGGGGTTCTGGGTTACTAACCCAGTGACATTACCACAATGCCATTGCCTCCTCACAGACTATTGGCTTCAAGTAAATTAAAATTATTGGATATTAACTTCAGAGGTCATTTAATAAGTATGATTTGTAAATCGTAATGTCTTACAACAGTACAAACGTCATTCCAGTGTATGAGTTTTCAACGCACAGAACAGGGAGAAAGTGAGGACTGGAGATCAGAGTTGAAAGTGGTGCTGGAAAAGCACAGCAGGTCAGATAGATCCTCCAGCTGCACGGATGCTATGTTTTGGGCAAAAACCCTTCATCAGGAATGAAGTTTGTGAGCCAAGAGGTGGAGATAAATGGGAGGGGTTAGGGCTGGGGGGTAGCTGAGAGTGCTACTAATGGGTAACTAATGGTGATAGGTTGGAGAGGAGGGTGGAGTGGATGATGGGAAGGAAGATTGACAGGCAGGACAGGTCATGAGGGTGGTGCCGAGTTGAAAGGTTGGATCTGGAATAAGGTGGCGGGGAAGTGGGTTGGAGGGGGGGGGGGGGGGGGAAGGGGAGAAAACTGGTGAAATCCACATTAATTCCGTGTGGTTAGAGGGTCCCAAGGCAGAAGACAAGGCGTTCTTCCTTCAGGCATCAGGTGGTTAGAGTTGGCAATGGAGGCGGCCCAGGACCTGCATGTCCATGACAGAGTGGGAGGGGGAGTTGAAGTGGTCAGCCACAGGACAGTGGGGTTGGTTGCTGCAGGTGTCCCGGACATGTTCTCTGAAGGTTCTGCAAGTAGGTGTCCTGTCTCCCAAATTTGGAGGAGACTGCATCAGGAGCAACGGATACAGTAAATATCATGTGGAAGTGCAGCAAAACTCTGATGGATGTGGAAGGCTTCTTTGGGGCCTTGGACGGAGGTGACGGGGGAGGCGTGGGTGCAGGTTTTGTAATTCCTGCAGTAGCAGGGGAAGGTGCCAGAAGGGGAGGGGATTGTAGGCGTGGACCTGACAAGAGTGTCATAGAATGCCGATAGGGGTGAGGAGGGAAATATATCTCTGGCGTGGGGATGTACAGAACATATTCCCTAAAGGTACAGTGGTAATGGATCATATTAGATCATTTTAATGAAAATTACATAGACTTTCAAAAATCTTTTGTGGTGTGGGATATACAAAGTAACTTCAGACATGGTAAGTGTACATGCTTTGGAGGAGGGATTCATAGCTGTGGACTCATGGATTAGCCTGAGAAAAAAGAAACAAAGAATTGTGGATGCTGGAAATTGGAAACAGAGAAACTGCTGGGAAAGCTCAGCAGGTCTGGTAGCACATGTAGGGAGAACACAGAATTAATGTTTCAGGTCTCTTAAGCCTTCTTCAGACTGATTGTAGCTTGGAAAAGCTTGGCATATATGCTGAAGATGGGGAGGGTAGAGGAGTGAATGATAGATGGAGATAGAGCTCAGGGAGAACGGCAATTGGGCAAAGGAATGGATAATAGTCTGGAAGAATCAACAGTCGCTAATGGGGACCATCAGTAGCTGACAATGGGTTTTTGTGAAAGCAATCCATCTGATGACAAGTTCTGCTGTGTGGTAGGCTTGGGTTAAGAACATGGAGATGATGCTCAGGCCCTAAAATTACTGAAGTCAATATGAAGTCCTGAAGGCTGGAGGGTCCTTAAGCACAAAACAAAATGCAGCTTTTCCAGCTTGCGCTGAGCTTCACTGAAGTAAACTCAAGACAGAGATGTAAGCCAGGGAATAGTGGTATGTTTAAGTGGCAGGAAGCTCGGTCATTTTTGCAGACAGAATGCAGGTGTTCTGCAAAGCAATTTTGCCTCATCCAGTATAGAGGAGACCATATTTTGAGCAGCTAGCCTAAAAGGTTTTCCTCACCTCATGTCAAGGTGTTGGTGATAGAGAGATATTGATGCCAATGATCTTTTAACAACTCCAATGATATCATAGCATGCGACTACCAGGATAGGTGAAAGCAAATTAGTTGGATGGTAGTATTCTTCCACTTTCAAATCTAACATTTCCGTGTAGAACACATAACATTAGAGCGCAGTACAGGCACTTCGGCCCCGATGTTGTGCTGACCTGTGGAATATATCTGAAGCAATTTGAAGGTGACACGGTGGTTCAGTGGTTAGCACTGCTGCCTCACAATGCAAGGGGCGCACATTTGATTCCAGCCTCGGGCAACTATCTGTGTGGAGTTTGCATATTCTCCCAGTGTCTGCGTGGGTTTCCCCCGGGTGCTCCAGTTTCCTCCCATGGTCCAAAGATGTATAGGTTAGGTGAATTGGCTGTGCTAAATTGCCCAGTGTTCAGGAATGTATCGGTTAGGTGCATTAGTCAGGGGAAATGTAGGGAAATGGATCTGGGTGGGATACTATTCGGAGGGGCAGTGTGGACTTGTTGGGCTGAAGGGCCTGTTTCCACACTGTATGAATTCTAATTCAAACAGTTCATATTATAGACCTGGGTTTCAATGTGAAGCCTATCTATCCTACACTATTCCATTTTCATTCCATACGTTTATCGGATGACAATTTAAATGCCCTTAAAGTTGGGTAGGGCAACTACTGTTGCAGGCAGGGCATTCCACGCCCCTACTACTGAGTAAAGAAACTACCTCTGACATCTGCCGTATATCTATCCACCCCTCAATTTAAAGGTATGTCCCCTCATGCTAGCCATCACCATCCGAGGAAAAAGGCTCTCACCTCTCAACCAATTTGTTCCTCTGAGACAGGCAAGAAGGGATAAGATTAAGGAACCTTGGATGATGAGAACAGAGCAGCTTCTCATCAAAAGGAAGGCGGCAGCTTAAATAAAGTGGAGGAAGCAAGGATCTGGCACAGCTTTACTAAAAAGCTCAAAAATGGACTGAGGAGAGCCAGGAGCGGGCACGAAGAAGGCTTGGCAGGAAGGGTTACGGAGAACCCAAAAGCATTTTATTCATGCGTGAGAAATAAGAGAATGATCAGGGAGAAGGTAGGGCTGGTCAGGGATAGCATAGGGAACTTGTGCGTGGAGTCTGAGCAGATACGGGAAGCCCTAAATTAGATTTTTGTTTTCCACTATGGAAAGGGGCCTTGTTGTGAATGAGAACTTTGTGGAGCTGTGAAACAGGCTTGAATAGATCAAGATTGAGGAAGTTGATGTGCTGGAAATTTTGGAAAACATCAAGATTGATAAATCCTCAAGGCCAGACCAGATTTATCCGAGGTTGCCCTGGGAAGCGAGAAAGAAGGTTGCTAAGCTGCTGGCAAACATCTTTGCTTCCTCACTCTCCACGGGAGTCATACTGGAGGATTGGAGGGAGGCGAATGTTGTTCCTCTTTGCAAGAGGGGTACTAGGGAAATCCCTGGCAATTACAGACCAGTCAGTCTTACGTCTGTAGTCAGCAAGGTTTTGGAAAGAATTCCAAAGGATAGGATTTATGACTATTTGGAAAAGCATAGCGTGATTAAAAACAGTCAGCATGGCTTTGAGAGGGGCAGGTCATGCCTCACAAATCCTATTGAGTTCTTGGAGGAGGTGACGAGACAGGTTGAAAGAGGTCAGGCAGTGGATGTGGTGCATATAGACTTCAGCAAGGCATTTGATAAGGGTCCCCATGGTAGGCTCATTCATAAAGTCAGAAAATATGGGATACATGGAGATTTGGCTCTCTGGATTCAGAATTAGTGGCCGACAGAAGGCAGAGTGGTTGTAGATGGAAAGTATTCTGCCTGGAGGTCAGTATTGAGTGGGGTCCCACAGAGCTCGGTTCTTGGGCCTCTGCTCTTTGTAGTTTTTATAAATGACTTGAATGAGGAGTTTGAGGGGAGGGTTAGTAAATTTGCCGATGACACAAAGATTGGAGGTACCATTGATAGTATCGAGGGCTGTTGCAGGCTGCTTCATGACATTGACAGGATGCAGAGCTGGACTAGTGATGCTGGAAGAGCACAGCAGTTCAGGCAGCATCCAAGGAGCTTCGATGCAGAACTGGGCTGAGAAATGGCAGATGGAGTTCATTGTGGATAAATGCGAAATGATGCATTTTGGAAGGTCGAACTTGAATGCTGAATACAAGATTAAAGACAGGATTCTTGGCAGTGTGGGGGAACATCGGGATCTTCGTGTTCAATTGCATAGATCCCTGAAAGTTCCCACCCAAGTGGATAGGGTTGTTAAGGAAGCTTATGGTGTTTTGGCTTTCATTAACAGGGGGAATCCAGTTTAAGAGCCACGAGGTTTTGCTGCAGCTCTACAAAACCCTGGTGAGACCACACTTGGAATATTGTGTCCGGTTCTGGTGGCCCTACTATAGGAAAGATGCGGAGGCTTTGGAGAGGCTGCAAAGAATGTTTACACCAGGCTACTGCCTGGACTGGAGGTCTTGCTTTATGAAGAGAGGTTGACTAAACTTGGACTTTTCTCTCTGGAGGGAAGGAGGAAGAGAAGTGCCTTGATCGAGATGTACAAGGTAATATGAGGCACGGATAGAGTTGATAGCCAGAGACTTTTCCCCAAGGCAGGACAGACTGCCACAAGGGGTTGTAATTTTAAAGGTGTTAGGAGGAAGGTATAGAGGAGATGTCAGATGTAGGTTCTTTATGCAGAGTTGTGAACGCATAGAATGCGTTGCCAGCGGTGGTGGTGGAAGCAGTGTCATTAGGGACATTTAAGCAACTGCTGGACATGCACATGGACGGCAGTGAATTGAGGGGTGCGTAGGTTAGGTTATTTTATTTTAGATCAGGATTAATCCTCGACACAACATCGTGGACCAAAGGGCCTGTTCTGTGCTGTACTTTTTTATGTTTTCTATGTTTTTTTTCTCTCTAATGAAAACAGCTTCAATTCCCCCAGCCTTTCCTCATAAGACTTTACCTTCATACCAGGCAACAACCTAGTAAATCGCCTCTGAATCTTTTCCAAAGCTTCCACATCTTTCCTATAATGTGGTGAGCAGAACTGTATACTATACTCCAAATGCAGTCGCACCAGACTTTTGTACAGCCACATAATGACCTAGTGGCTCTGAAAATCAATCCCTCTACCAATAAAAGCTAATACAGAAATGTACACAGACACCAAGATCTCTCTGCTCATCCACACTACTAAGAATCTTACCATTAGCCCAGTATTCTTTACTCCTGCTGCTTCTTCTACCATGGGAAACCTTATCAAACATCTTAGTGAAATCCATATATACCCACATCAACTGCTTTACTTTCATCTACCTGTTTGGTCACCTTCTCAAAGAATTCTAAGGTTTGTGAGGCATGACCTACCCTTCACAAAACCATGTTAACTATTCCTAATGAACTTACTCTTTTCTAGATTATTATAATTCCTATCTCTTATAACCTTTTCCAACACTTCACCCACAACCGAAGTAAGGTTCATTGGTCTATAATTACCAGGGTTGTCTCTACTCCCCTTCTTAAACAAGGGGACATTTGCTATCCCCAGTCTTCTGGCACTATTCCTGCAGACAATGGCGACAAAGATCAACGCCAAAGGCTCAACAAACTCCTCCTGACTTCCCAGAGAATCCAAGCTTAAATCCCATCCGGCCCAGGGGACTTATCGATTTTCACACTTTCCAGAATTGCCAACATCTTCTCCTTGTGAACCTCAAACCCATCTAGCCTAGTAGCCTGTATCTCAGTATTCTCCTTGACAACATTGGTAATCACACTGGAAAAAGGACAAAGGAAAATATTCATTTAGCACGTCTCCTATCTCCTTGGATTCCACGCACAACTTCCCACAACTGTCCTTGATTGGCCTTAATCTTACTCTAGTCATTCTTTTATTCCTGATATACCTATAGAAGGCTTGAGGGTTTTCCTTGATCCTATCTATCAACAACTTCTCATGACCCCCTCCTGGTCCTTCTTTAGGTCCTGCCTGGCTAACTTGTGATAAGAGATTCAACTTCTTTAGTAAACAACGGCTTCCTCACTCAACCACTTCCTCCCTACCTGACAGATACTTACTTATCAAGGACACGCAGTAGCTGGCCCTTGAACAAGCTCCACATTTCAGTTGTGCCCATGCCCTGCAATTTCCTTCCCCATTCTATGCATCCTAAATCTTGCCTAATCGCATCATAATTGCCTTTCTGCCAATTATAAGTCTTGCCCTGTGGCATATACCTATCCCTTTCCATCGCTAAAATAAACATAACTGAAATGTGGTCACCGTCACCAAAATGCTCACCTACCTCCACATTTAACACGTGGTCGGGTTCATTCCCCAGTACCAAATCCAATGTGGCCTTACCCCTTGTTGGCCTGTCTACATACTGTGTCAGGAAATAACCCTGCACACATTGGACAAAAACTGACCCATCTAAAGTACGAAAACTATAGTATTTCCAGTCAATATTTAGAAAGTTAAATGCCCCCATAACAACTACCTTATTACTCTCGCTCCTATCCAAAATAATCTTTGCAATCTTTTTCATCTACATTTCTAAACTATTCTGAGGCCTATAGAAAACTCCCACCAGGGTGACCCCTCCTTTCCTGTTTCTAACCTCAACCCATACTACCTCAGTAGAAGAGTCCTTTCTGTCACCGTAATACTTGACGAACAATGCCACACCTCCCCCTCTTTTACCACCTTCTCTGTTCATGCTGAAGATCTAAATCCTGGAACCTGCAACAATTATTCCTGTTCCTCTCCAAAATGGCCACAGCATCGAATGTGTCCAACAATTCTAAGATGGTGACCACTGAATGATCGATTTACAAACTGATGCCTCATCATTAATAATTGACTGGAGAGTTTCCAGACTAATGAGAGAGAACTGGGCAGCATGGTAGCACAGTGGTCAGCACTGCTGCCGCACAGCACCAGAGACCTGGGTTCAATTCCCGCCTCAGGCAACTCTGTGTGGAGTTTGCACATTCTCCCAGTGTCTGCCTGGGTTTCCTCCGGGTGCTCCGGTTTCCTCCCACAATCCAAAAAATGTGCAGGTCAGGTGAATTGGCCATGCTAAATTGCCCGTAGTGTTAGGTGAAGGGGTAAATATAGGGGAGTGGGTCTGGGTGGATTGCGCTTTGGCGGGTCAGTGTGAACTTGTTGGGCCGAAGGGCCTGTTTCCACACTGTAAGTAATCTAATCTAAACTGCAACACAGTCAATTGCGAAACAACATGTTGCATAAAGTGTTTTTTTATTGGCACTGAAAGCAGAGGCAGTGCTCTTCTCAAATGCTACAGAATTAAACATGTACTATACTGGAAGTGCCATTTGGCAGCACAATTGTAGGTCATGAGATGCGATGAGATGAGACTCAGCATATGGAAAGGTCTTTTTGTGAGACAATTAATAAACTTAGACATTGATGAATTCTTGTTAGCATCTTCTGTAATTCGGTAATCTCACCTTGTAAGATACACACAGGACAATGAAGCCTTTATGTTAGGCTTGTTTATCAGATACTGGATTAGTGGTGCTGGAAGAGCACAGCAGTTCAGGCAGCATCCAACGAGCAGCGAAATCGACGTTTCGGGCAAAAGCCTTTCATCAGGAATAAAAGCAATGAGCCTGAAACGTGGAGAGATAAGCTAGAGGAGGGTGGGGGTGGGGAGAGAGTAGCATAGAGTACAATGGGTGAGTGGGGGAGGAGATGAAGGTGATTGGTCAAGGAGGTGAGGGTGGAGTGGATAGGTGGAAAAGAAGATAGGCAGGTCAAGTCAAGGATACAGTGCTGAGCTGGAAGTTTGAAACTAGGATGAGGTGGGGGAAGGGGAAATGAGAAAGCTGTTGAAGTCCACATTGATGCCCTGGGGTTGAAGTGTTCCGAGGCCCAGGACCTCCATGTCCTCGGCAGAGTGGGAGGGGGAGTTGAAATGTTGGGCCACGGGGCGGTTTGGTTGATTGGTGCGGGTGTCTCGGAGATGTTCCCTAAAGCGCTCTGCTAGGAGGCGCCCAGTCTCCCCAATGTAGAGGAGACCACATCGGGAGCAACGGATACAATAAATGATATTAGTGGATGTGCAGGTGAAACTTTGATGGATGTGGAAGGCTCCTTTAGGGCCTTGGATAGAGGTGCCAGTGTAATTACGGAAGATCAACTGTTCTACATAGCCAAAGAGACAGGCGTAGCTGGGGCCCATACGTGTGCCCATGGCTATGCCTTTGGTCTGGAGGAAGTGGGAGGATTCAAAGGAGAAATTGTTAAGGGTGAGGACCAGTTCGGCCAAACGAATGAGTATGTCAGTGGAAGGGTACTGTTGGGGACGTCTGGAGAGGAAAAAAACGGAGGGCTTGGAGGCCCTGGTCATGGCGGATGGAGGTGTAGAGGGATTGGATATCCATGGTGAAGATGAGGCGTTGGGGGCCAGGGAAATGGAAGTCTTGGAGGAGGTGGAGGGCGTGGGTGGTGTCTCGAACGTATGTGGGCAGTTCCTGGACTAGGGGGGGATGTTGGCTATGTAGAACAGTTGATCTTCCGTAATTACACCGGCACCACTCCCCACCTCTTCCTCCGCTACATTGATGACTGCATTGGCGCCACCTCGTGCTCCCGCGAGGAGTTTGAGCAATTCATCAACTTCACCAACACATTCCACCCTGACCTTAAATTTACCTGGACCATCTCTGACACCTCGCTCCCCTTCCTGGACCTCTCCATCTCCATTAGTGACGACCGACTTGACACTGACATTTTTTACAAACCCACCGACTCCCATAGCTACCTGGATTACACCTCTTCCCACCCTATCTCTTGCAAAAATGCCATCCCGCATTCCCAATTTCTCCGCCTCCGCCGTATCTGCTCCCAGGAGGACCAGTTCCACCATAGAACACACCAGATGGCCTCCTTCTTTAGAGACCGCAATTTCCCTTCCCACGTGGTTAAAGATGCCCTCCAACGCATCTTGTCCACATCCTGCACCTCCGCCCTCAGACCCCACCCCTCCAACCGTAACAAGGACAGAACGCCCCTGGTGCTCACCTTCCACCCTACAAACCTTCGCATAAACCAAATCATCCGCCGACATTTCCGCCACCTCCAAAAAGACCCCACCACCAGGGATATATTTCCCTCCCACCCCTTTCCACCTTCCACAAAGACCGTTCCCTCCGTGACTACCTGGTCAGGTTCACACCCCCCTACGACCCACCCTCCCATTCTGGCACTTTCCCCTGCCACTGCAGGAACTGTAAAACCTGTGCCCACACCTCCTCCCTCACCTCTATCCAAGGCCCTAAAGGAGCCTTCCACATCCAAAGTTTCACCTGCACATCCACTAATATCATTTATTGTATCCGTTGCTCCCAGTGTGGTCTCCTCTACATTGGGGAGACAGGGCGCCTCCTAGCAGAGCGCTTTAGGGAACATCTCTGAGACACCCGCACCAATCAACCAAACCGCCCCGTGGCCCAACATTTCAACTCCCCCTCCCACTCTGCCGAGGACATGGAGGTCCTGGGCCTCCTTCACCGCTGCTCCCTCACCACCAGACGCCTGGAGGAAGAACGCCTCATCTTCCGCCTCGGAACACTTCAACCCCAGGGCATCAATGTGGACTTCAACAGCTTCTTCATTTCCCCTTCCCCCACCTCATCCTAGTTTCAAACTGCCAGCTCAGTAACTGTCTCCTTGACTTGTCCGGACTTGTCCGACCTGCCTATCTTCTTTTCCACCTACTCACTCCACTCCACCCTCACCTCCTTGACCTATCACCTTCATCTCCTCCCCCACTCACCCATTGTACTCTATGCTACTCTCTCCCCACCCCCACCCTCCTCTAGCTCATCTCTCCACGCTTCAGGCTCACTGCCTTTATTCCTGATGAAGGGCTTTTGCCCGAAACGTTGATTTCGCTGCTCGTTGGATGCTGCCTGAACTGCTGTGCTCTTCCAGCGCCACTAATCCAGTATTTGGTTTTCAGCATCTGCAGTCATTGTTTTTACCTTGTTTATCAGATGCCTAACCTTTAATTTTGAACCTAAACATTATAATTAAAATGTTAATATGAACCACAAAACAAGATTATAGCAGCAGCCAATTGCACACAGCAAGCTTCTAGACACTGGTGTCATATGGGTTTTTTTTAAAATGCCCATCTGGAAGGCAGCTAGGATCTCAGCAACAACGGGGCACTCCTGTATTGTACGTGGGTGCCAGCCTGAGTTGTGTGCTCAAATTTCAGTGGTATTTGGGCCCACACTTTGCTTCAAAGTCACACTTAGTTTGGAACAATTTCTGAGTTAATAATGCATAATTCTTAGGAAATAACATTTAGTTTACAAATTGAAATGTTTATTTGAGAAACTGATAAGCAGACCAGAGTATGGACAGATCAAAGGGTAACTTCTGTTTACTTAATAAGGTCAGAGATAGAAATGACAAAACTTAAAGAATGAATGATCAATATTGGAATTTTTTAATAGGAAGTAGTTTACAGCTATTTCAATGGAGCACTTAAACTATTCCTGTAGTTCCCAGATTAAAGAACCTAAAAGCATCTTTGCAAACATGAATTTTTCTTGAAGGAACCAGCAAGCCTAGAAATATGGCTGTCAACTGTTAGAAAAATAAAATATTCATGTGAGTTGCACAACCAACAAGTTGTTTTGAAGACAAAAAGAGAAACGTATTTAGGTCTTGTTATACCTTTTTCCAATGAGGAAAGGTCTATGGAGAAAACCAAATGCTGCATCTCCACAGCAATGTACCAGAATGACCTGTCTGGTTTGAAGTTAATCATTTAACATCTCCAAGGCAACCATAGCCCATCCAATCAACATATGTCTCATGAATAAATGGTTGCTTCTTTTCTAAAGTATATTTTCTGTTGCATTTCAGTCCTGATGAGTGCAAGATGAAAGCTTCAGCGTCATCTCTCTTGCTTGGCAATGTTTAAGTTTACAGTCTTACTTGAAACTTCGTTAAGTATGCTACACTGCTTCAGAGATGGGGTCTAGGAAGTTGGAAAGGTTCCTTTATTTTAATTTATTCATGTATGCTGATCTCAGAAAAACAAACGATTCTGCTTGAAATCAAGCAGAGAGAGATAGAACCTTGCAGGAACTGTAAAGCAGCTGTGGGATCAAGAGCTGTACAGGACCTCAAATGCTTTGAGGTCCAACTTGAAGCTGAGAAGTCCATAATTATAGTAACACAGGAGCTTAGAATGTAGGAGAGAAGTAGGCCATTGCTGTTAATACTTACTTCACCATTAAGAAAGATGATGATAGATCTGGGTGGGTTTTCATCTCTGCTTTCACCCTCAATTGTCTGGTCTGTCAAAAATATAACTCAGCCTTGAATAAATTCCATGACCAATCCTCCATTAACTTCTAGGAAAGAGAATTCAGCAAACTAACAGCCCAATCAAAGAGAAAAGCATTCTCCTTATGTCCATCTTAAAAGTGATACCTCTTATTCTTTAACCGTGTCTCTGACAGTTTTAATCTCTCAAAACAAGGAGAAACATATTTTAGAATCGATTATTGCAAATTCAATAAGGATCTCGTGTTTCAATAGATAGGTTTCAATACAAACCTCTCTCACTCTTCTAAACTTTAATGGCCCAATCTTTCACCTTAGATATGTCCTTTAGCAAATAACGAGACCAAAACAATATACAGTACTTCAGAAGTAGTTTTATCAAGGACTTGCAATAAAAGCTCTCTAGTTTTATATTTCATTTTTTGGAAACAAATGCCTACATTCCATTTGCCATTCTGATCACTTCGCTGAGCCAACAAACATATTTTGTGTCTCATGTAGCAGCATACCCAAATCCATCTGTACCTCAAAGTTCTGCAATCTCTCTACATTTAAATAGTATGCTGCTTTTCTATTCTTCCCGTCAAAGTGGACAAGTTCACATTATATTCCATGTGTCAAATATTTTTATATATGACCACCCTTGCTCCTAATTTGAATGAGTATTTATATTCCCTCGTTGCTTCCCATTGATAATTTACTTTTTGTTAAAAAGCCTAACTTGGCACCAACAGCCTATTTAACTGTCACACATTCGGACCCCACATCTAAGTCATTAATATGGACTTAAGCAGTCGGTTCCCAATATTGATTCTTGTGGTGTTCCAGTAGTTATAGTTCACTAACTTGAAGGCGACCCACTTAACGAAAGCTATGTCTAGTTTCATGGTAACGATCCTAATTTGTTGTTCCACTTTGATTCCAAGCAGTGGCACAACAGTGCACATACCCTTTAAAATCATTACAGTAACTGTGTGTGGGCATTGGCAATCTTCTAAAATTTAAGAATGCAGTAGCAGATGAAAGAAAAAAACCTACTTATTTCAAAGAAAACATTTTACACAAAATTCCTCAGTAAAGAGAACATATGCATTTTAACTAAGTTACAGCTCGCTTCAATTGCAAGTTATGTTGGAAGAAAGTCATCATTTTCAACTGGTACTATCCATTGCTTGACAGCACTTTGAAACTATGTAACATTTTCTTGCTTAAACAAGGGATGGTAAGACAACAACACATTGGTATCCTCTCAGAGGTTCACAGCCATGTATATTAGATTAGATTCCCTACTGTATGGAAACAGGCCATTCGGCCCAACAAGTCTACACCGACCGTCCAAAGAGTAAACCACCCAGACCCATTCCCTTACCCTATATTTACCCCTGGCTAATGCACCTAACATTGTAGGCAATTTAGCGTGGCCAATTCACCTGAACTGCACGTCTTTGGATTGTGGGAGGAAACCGGAGCACACAGAGGAAAGCCACGCAGACACAGGGAGAACGTGCAAACTCCATACAGACAGTCGCCCGAGGCTGGAATCAAACCAGAGTCCCTGGCGCTGTAAGGCAGCAGTGCTAACCACTGAGCCACTATGCCCCCCCGAAGCTTTACCAAAGCTTCACTTAACAAATAATACCATGATATGAAAAAAAATTCTCTGTATATGTGCCTACAGTTTTTATTAGTTATTTTGAAGAATCAACTGGCACTAATTTGGATTTATGCAATACTTCTTTTGTACTTTCAGCTGGAGAGTACCATAGACATACTGTACAGCACTTCACTTGAAACACAGGATCTTTCAGATATTTTGTCACGAAAAGGCAATCTGTAAAAGTTATTTGCACTGAAGCCTATGGCGACCAAGTAATTAAGTGTCTTTCAGACAGTGATAAGTAAGGGGATCAAGGTTATGGGGAGAATGCAGGGGAATGTGGTTAAGAAACATATCCACTATGATCAAATGTGGGGAACAGATTTGATTAGGCCAAATGGCCTAATTCTGCTCCAACATCTTAAGGGAGAAAGCGAAGACTGCAGATGCTGAAGATCAGAGTCGAACAGCGTGGCACCAGAAAAGCACAGCAGCATCTGAGGAGCAGGAGACTGAAATTTCGGCATAAGACCTTCAACTTTCCTGCTGCTTGGATACTGCCTGACCTGCTGTGCTTTTCCGGTGCCATACTTTTCGACTCCTATATCTTATGGTCTTACACTTGCTTTTATATTGGTTTCAGTCATTCCACTTTATGTTCTGATTTCAGAAAATTAATCAAGGAATTTCTGTATGTTTTCCCAAATCACCCCTAATTTATAAGCTAAAATTAAAAATTTAAAATTGGCTAATAATCACCCTGATTTTATAGCCCTAAGGCTACCTAGTGACTTTTCTGTAGGAACTACACACAGCTATCTGGCAAACATAGGATCAGTTTGCAATGTGATGCCTACATTTAAAGAATAAACTGTTATTCAAATCCATCTAAATCCAACAAGTCTGCTAATATCCTTTATGGAAGGAAAATCTGCCAGCTTTACCTAGTCTGAACTACATGTGACTCCAGACCCATACCAACATGTTTGACTCTGAACTGCCCTCTGGCCATTCAGTTTAAGGGAAACTAGGATGGTAGTACATGCTGGCCTTTCCAGCAACCACCGCATCAATGTGCAAATAATAAAAAGCGCAAATCAGGTGCCACTCAAGCAAAAGGTTCAAAAAGAATCAGTGCTTCATAAAAGGAGATTCAAAAATATGAGTGGTTCTGGCAAAAACAATAGCCAATTACCAAAACCTTTTTTACCAAAAGCATGACTACTCATGCTTTGTTTGAGAAGAGTGTCCTACAGTCAGCATCGCAGTCAAGCAATCCAGGAAGAGAATCTAGCAGCCAACATTGCAGGGAAGAAATTTGGGAAGGGTGTTCTGCAGTCAGTTCTTATCGTTAAACAAGAGTAGCATCACAGAAGACCTATAAGCTCATTGACCAATAAGAAACTGCAGTTAGGGACCATCTGTAAATTGCTATAAATTTTAAAAATGTATAAAGCCCGGAAATAAGTGAAAGTCAGGACCAATACAGTAAAATATGTGAACTAAATTCGGATAAGAGAAGGAGAACAAAGATTACACAAGAGAACAAAGTTCAAGATTAGCTAGGTTCAGCCAGAGAGCTGAGCACTGTGTTGCATAACCTGTAATATTTGTAAATTCATTGACGTTCCTGGCAGTCTGGATGATCCCCTTCTGCAGGAAGTGCCATCAGTTTGATCAGATGGGACTTGAAAACATTGTAGTGCATCCATGAGGCGGAGAGTTTGTAGATAGCATATTTTCAGATAAGGTCATCCTGCAGAGGGGGAACGGGTGCACAGTGGTTAGCACTGCTGCCTCACAATTCCAGACACCCGGGTTCAATTCCCACCTCAGGCGACTGACGGTGTGGAGTTTGCACATTCTCCCAGTGTCTGCGTGGGTTTCCTCCGGGTGCTCCAGTTTCCTCCCACAGTCCAAAAATGTGCAGGTTAGGTGAATTGGCCACGCTAAATTGCCTGTAGTGTTAGATGTAGGGGTAAATGTAGGGGAATAGGTATGGGTGGGTGCGCTTTGGCGGGTCAGTGTGGACTTGTTGGGCCGAAGGGCCTGTTTCCACACTAAGTAATCTAATCTACTTGCCTACCCTTCCTCTGACAGATTAAAGCGCCAGAGAGTATATCATTCAAAAATAGATTTTGTGCATCGGAAAATGGTGCAAGTGATGATCCCTCTCCAGAGTATAGGCAGAGGCCAGTTGCATAATCACGAAGCAGAAAGAGATGGGGAGAACAATAGTAGTTGGAGATTCAATCATTAGGGGTGCAGCAGGCATTTCTGCAACAGACATGATTCCAAGTTGGTGAACTACCTCTCTGGGGCTTGGGTCTAGGATATCACTGAATAGCTGCTGGGCATTCTGAAGAGGGAGAGTGAACATTCATGTTGCAAATAACAGGTAGAAAAAGGGCTGAGGTCTTTCAACAAGACCTTAGGGAGCTAGGTGTCAGAGTAAAAACTACCTCTTAAAAGGTTGTAATCTTTAAATTACTTGCAGTGTCATGTACTACTTGGTATAGTAATGGGAGGATGGAAAAGATGAATACTGGGTTGAAGAGTTGGAGCAGGAGCGAAAGCTTGAGACTCCAGGATCATTGTGTTCATTTTCAGAGAAAGTGGGACCTGTACACGTCTGAAGGATTGCACCTGAACAAAACCAATAACCCTTGCAAAAAGTTTGACAACTTTTTTTCATGATGGTTACATTTGGAAGGGGGTTTAGATTTGGAGTGCAGATACAGTGGGGTATGTTACACAGCCAAGCATAGAAGAACAAAAAACCTTCTTGTGGTTGTGGTAATGCCCTGACCTCTGATCCAGAAGGGTTTCTTGAAAGCAGATATATCTCACAGACTAGATGAGATGTATCCAAGGCCGCTGTGGGAGGCAAGGTAACAGCAGGGGCTCGGACATTAATTTTCAAATCCTCTCCAGCTGCAGAGAGGTGCCAGAGAACTTAAAGACAGCTAATGTGGTACCATTATTCAAGAAAGGTGGTAGAGATAAACCAAGAAACCACAGGCTAGTCAGTCTAACATTTATAGTAGAAAAACGATTGTAAAAAATTCTGCGGATCAGAATTAATCTCCATTGGGAGAAGCAAGGATTAATCACGGCTTTGTAAAGGGGAGATCTTGACTGACAAATAAGACTGCATTTTGAGAGGACGTGACGAGATGTGTAGATAAAGTTATTGCAGATAATATAGTGTACATGAACTTCATTTAGACTTCTGACAATATTTCACAGAGTGATTAAAAAGCCAAGAGCTCATAGGATCTAGGGCAATTTCGCAAATTGGATCCAAAATTGGCTTAGTGGCAGAAAGGAGACAGTGAAGGCTGAAGCATATTTTTGTGACTGGAAGTTGTGGTCCAGCAGCATGCCACAGGGTTTAGTGTTGATCCCTTGCTGTTTATTGTGTACATTAATGATCTAGATGTGAATGTATGGGGTAAGACCTGTAAGTTCATAGACAACACGAAAATTAGTGGTGAGGCAAATAGCAAAGAGGAAAGCTTTAGACGACAGGACAATATAGTCAGATTGAAAAATGGGAAGTTTTGTATTTTTTTGAGAGGACAGGGCAAGGGAGTAGACATTGAATGATATGAATTACAGACAAAGGGCCTACCCATCGATACTTGAAAACTACAAGACAGGCAAATAATTTAGTTGAGACAACATGTTTGCCTTTATTAGACAAGGCATTGAATGAGAGTAAAGAGGAGCTGCGTAAAATATTAGTTAGGCAACAGCTGGATTTCTTATGCAGTTCTGGTTGCCACACTAGGAAGAATGTGATTACAAAAGATAGCATGCAGAAGAGATTTACCAAGTTGTTGCATCAGCTGGAGCAATGCATCCAAGAAGAGAGACTAGATTGGCTGGGTTGTGTACCTCAGACAGAGAAGGCTCGGGGGGAATCTGACTGAAGTTACAAAATTCTGAGTGGTACAAAGTTCTTAGCAGCATAGACAGGGTAGATAGGTAGAAGTAATTTCCAATGAGGTAGGGGCATCGTTTTAAGTTAAGAAGCAGGAGGTTTGGAGATGATTTGAGGAAAGTCTTTTTCACAGAAGGTTATGGGTATCCTAAAAGGATGATCCAAGCAGAAATCCTCAAGACATTTAAGAACTATTTTGGTGAACAATTGAAACGCAAAGGCAAACAAAGCCATGTCAAATACTGGAAAATTAGTTTAGAATAGATGAATGCTTTCTTGGTCAGTGCAAGCACAAAGGGTTTCATTCTGTGGTGTAAAAACTCAATAGAAATGTTTTATTAAAGAGCTGGTGACAAAAATCATAGAAGCAATTTACAATTGTCACCAGAAGTTAAGCAAAAAAGAAAGAATGGGAAAGGTGTGGAAATGCTTGCCATTTTAAAAGAAAACTAACCAACTCAACAAAATCATTATTTTCATTGAATCATAGAATCCATACAGTGCAGAGAGAGGGCACTTGGCCCATTGAGTGTGCACCAACCCTCCAAAGAGCAGCCACCAGACATCCCAGTACCCTGCATGAGGTTCTTACCATGGCCAACCCATCTAACCTGGACATCTTTGAACTACGGGAGAAAACTGGAACTTTGGAGGAAACCCACACAGACACAGAGACACCTTGAAACTCCACAGTCAACCAAGCTGGAATTGAACCTGGGTGCCTGGCATCATTACACAGCACTCCTAACTACTGTGCCACCCCTCACCACCGCTGTAACAGCATCATTCTTCTTGATCAGTAAATGCAGTGACACATTTTACAACTGTATAAGTTACTAATTAGTTAAGCAGCTACTCTGGAAAATTTGTGAACTTTCAGGCCAATAAAAGCTAAATCCCAATTAAAATATTTTTAAAATTGCTTACATTTTCCTTCTTAAAAGGGAGAAAACATTAATAATTCATAGTTCTTCAAAATTTGCTTTGTCTTGAACTAGCAATACTTGGAGCAAGTTGTGGAATATGATGCTAATACCAATTTACTTAAAAGGGATTAAAATTTTTAAATAGACATGCACTGTTACCTCTATCCTCTTTCGATCTTTACTGTCCACCCTCAAGCATTTGCAAGGTGTAGACTGACTGTGCATGCGTGTGCGTGCATGTGGGGTGGGGGGAGACACGACTGTAGTTTTTATTTGTCATTTCTACCATACCCAACTGATATAGTAAAAATGGGACAGTGTTCCTCCAGTACCGAGGGTGCTACATGGACAGCACAATCACACACGGCATAAAGTGCTTTAGTGCAAAACACATAAGTTACATTGTAACAGAAGAATGAGGGATAATAGACATTTTCCTAGCAGCAATACGAAAGAATTTCACATTGGAAAGAGTCCGATTATACTACATTAAGGAGCCTGATGGCTTGGGGGAAGAAACTGTTGCACAGTCTGGCTGCGAGAGATTGCATGCTCCGGTACCTTCCGCCAGATTGTAGAAGGGAGAAGAGTTTGAATGAGGAGTGTGGGGGGTCTTCCACAATGCTCTTACATTTTGGATACAGCGTATGGAGTAAACATCTGCAATGGAGGGAAGACAGACCCTAATGGTCTTCTCAGCTGTCCTCACAATCCATTGTAGGGTCTTATGGTCCAAGGTGGTGCAATTCCCAAACCAAGCACGATGCAGCAGCTTAGGGTACTCTCAATGAACCTTCTGTAGAATGTGGTGAGGATGGGTGGTAGGAGGTGGGCTTTCCTCAGCCTGTGCAGAAATTAGAGATGCTGCTGGGCTTTCTTGGCGATGGAATTGGCGTTGAGAGTCCAGGTGAGATTCTCTGCCAGGTGTATGCCAAGAAATTTGCTCTTCACGATCTCTACAGGGGAGCCATCGATATCCAGTGGAGAGTAGTCACTCTGTGCCCTCCTGAAGTCAACAACTATCTCCTTCATCATGGCCACGTTCAGACAGGGTGTTGGCTCTGCACCAATCCATTAGCTGCTGCACCTCCTTTCTTATGCTAACTCATCGTCTCTGCTGATGAGACGCACTACAGTCATATCATCAGCGAACTTGACAATGTGATTCAACCAGTGCATCATTGCACAGTCGTGTGTCAGCAGGGTAAACAGCAGTGGACAGAGCACATAGCCCTAGGGGACTCAGTGTGATGATGTGTAAGCACTGTTTCCAATCCGGACTGACTGAAGTCTCCCAGTCAGGAAGTCCAGGATCCAATTATGTTTCATAAAGTGTAAGTATACTGATGCACGAAGATTAAAAACTGTCCAAAAGAGGTTGTCCACTTGTTTCACTGGTAATCATAATCATCAATTAAAATGATTTTAAAAACCCAACACTGAATTTATTGGATCAAGCTTCAAACCTATTTCTTAGTGTGCTACTTTCCCATAGTTAGAGATACAAGGCAAATTATTGCGCTAAGGGTAAACTGAAGTTATTTTTCTTTTCCAGATTTAATTCTACTTTTCAGAATCCAGTTTGTCATTTTACTGCAAAACCTACTGAAAGAGAATCAGGACTTTTATTAAATACCATTTCTCTGAATTAGCAATAAATTAACAACAATTGAAGAGGAGAAGATTTGAAAATCTAAGTTGGGAATTACTGCTTAATAAGAATACTGCCATCTGGCACAGCTCTGTGCTCTATACAATCTAAACTGTCTGAATTGACAAATTGGCAGCAGCTGGCTTCCTTTTTTGCTTCTGAAATGCAAACAAAACAGTCTAACCTCTTTACTTCTCTCTGGGTTACCTGTTCATTTTCATATCCCCTGATACTTGACATTTAAATGTAAACATTTTCAAAGAAACAGCATCTGTGCAAAATTCACCTAACGGAGGCTGGTAAACAGTGCCCCCCACAACCCCACAAAAAATCTCATCCATCTCCATTCCCCACACACTAATACAAATGTCACTTGGACCATTTTGACCAAGTGAAATAACTTTTCAGATTATACTGAGGAGATACAAATTGCTCAAATGTTTTAAAAATTAAACATCATTGCTCAACCTATTCATAGAGATAAACACAAAAAAAACTAAAAATGAATAATAATCTGAGCAACCTCCAAGCACAACTCATTTGTCAAATGGCAAAAAACAGATTTCAGCATTATGGTCCTCTTTATCTGAATCAATCAAAAGGAGTTTAACTTTCAAAGTACCATAAAACAGTTCAAGTAACACCACAAGGCAAGGGGGAAGAAGTATTTGTTACTTGCTGACATTTCAGCATAATACTTAGTTTTAAATAAGGACAAAATCTTCCTAATATTGTCTTATTTGTAACTCCTTTAATACGAATGTTGGTAGCATTTGGTTAGGTGCAACAGAAAGTTAACTATGACTGCTGTAAATAAATGATCCATTCCAAATCAAGCTGTCAGAACATTTAACACATATCTCATTTTGAACAGTAAAGGTAATTATATTCAAAATTCCAGATATGACTGCGATTTAAGCAAAGTCTAATTTCAATTCAAATTGCAAAATCTCTGATCTATCCTTTTCAGCTTGAAATTTCATATAGACCAACATAATGAATTTAATATGAAATTAATTCTTCATGGCAAGATTCGGAGTAAAAATTAAAGTAACTCAAGTATTTTCAAGGAGATACAGTAGACAGTAAGTTTATAAGTAGTCAGGAGTGTGGTGCTGGAAAAGCACAGCAGGGCAGGAAGCATCCGAGGAGCAGGAGAATTGACGTTTCGGGTGTAATGTTAAAAAATTAAATTGTACTATCTCTCTGGACATTAATGTAATGGTATCGGGTTAAACTGTACTGTCTTCCTCCAAGAAGCTGAACATTCTGGAAGGTGGGTGGGGGTGACATTCTGTCTCTCAGATAGCATGCAAGAATGTGGATGACCATCCATTGTAATTCACACTTCATTTGGGCAACCATTTCCTACTATTTTACTACTATTATCAAATTAAACTCTCATTCAGTCCCTTCTATTCAGAAATGCTTTCATAGCCATCCCCAGCCAATCAAATTTGTTTGCGTGATCATCCCCCAAAGCTACGGCATATCACACCTACATTGTATTGGGAACTCACCGAGTCAGGAATAACAATTCCCCAGAGGCATTTACATTATCTCTGAGGATTATCTCATCCTACCATTGTACCTGGGATAACGTGGTTATGAGGGGGGAGTGGCCAGAGTACCTGTGAGCATCACCAATTGACCTGTATAGAGGGGATGTGTTTCCTTTGTTCAGAGCCTCTTTTGACTTGACTTTGCACACCTTTGAAGAATGTCAAAGAAGGTCACCTAGCTTGTACAGGCTTTAATAAACTGTTTGCAGAAGTTGATGTGTGCGAATTGCATCTCGTGTGTGAAACCTTGGTAAAAGAACCTAACACAGACATAAGCCCTTCATCAGAAAGCTTATAACTACTTGATGTTAATTGAATTATGATTGCAATTCTTTAAAATGTTGAACATACAAATTTATCAATACATAATAGTCAAAGACAAATCAGACTATTTGAAATCACTTCAGGATATCAACAGTTTATCTTCCCTCACACAGCAAACCTAAATCTAATTCCAGATGCAGTTTGTAGCAGTTAAGGAAAACGTGGAATTGTTAAAAATATATTGTCCTTTCGCTTAACAGTAATTAGGAACCATTATGATCCGTGGTTGGGGGGGGGGGGGGGGGGGGATGTAATATTTGACAGCAAGTGTAAAAAGCGCAAAACCCGTGAACATAAAAAAATGTAAATCATATCTTTCACAGCTCAAAATTTAAAATTTTTGAAAAATTAACAGCTTGACATATGAAAAGGCCCCGGTACATGTTTGAGATAGAGAAATGGCGTGAGAATTTATTGGTTTCCATTGTTTTAACCGATTATTTCTTCATCACTGTAATGACTGAAGTGTATCTATTTTAAGATGCTTAAAAACTTAGTTAAACTATTAAGTACATTAAGGTGCTGTGCATTTTATTGTTTGAAATAGCTTAACATTGCACGTGAA
Organism: Chiloscyllium punctatum; assembly: GCF_047496795.1. Classification (NCBI taxonomy): domain Eukaryota; kingdom Metazoa; phylum Chordata; class Chondrichthyes; order Orectolobiformes; family Hemiscylliidae; genus Chiloscyllium; species Chiloscyllium punctatum. The sequence continues at coordinate 21,607,181 of NC_092743.1, forward strand.
TTAAAGATTTGTGATTCTGATAGTATGATCAATTCCTTTTGCTTTTGTTGAATGAAAGAGGATGTAAATAAAGGATGCAGTGGTGTAATGGTAATATGACTGGACTAGCAATTCAGAACCTCAGGCCTATGTTTTACGGCACAGATCTGAATAGCACCATCATAGGTGGTGAAACTTGAATTCACTAAATGTTTGGAATAAAGAACAGGTAACCACTGTCAATGATCGTAAAAACCTGATTCACTCACGTCCTTTCAAGAAGGAAATTTTTCATCCTTACCTTGTCTATCCTATGTGTCATTCCACATTCACAGCAACGTAGTTGATTCTTAACTGCCTTCTTAGGATATGTTGGCATGTTCCAACTTTCAGGAAAAGGAAGGGGTTTAACATTTGGTCCAAAATTTCATTTCTTGTCCAAAACTGAAGAACTACGGATGCTAGAAATTCAAAACAAAAATAGAAATTGCTGGCGCAACTCAATAGATCTGGCAACATCTGTAGAGAGAAAGCAAAGTCAATGTCTTAGGCCCGGTGTCCCAAAACATTAGTTCTACTTTCTCTCCACAGATGCTGCCAGACTTGTGTTTCTCCAGTAATTTCCGTACTTAAATTTATTTCTTGTTTATTCACTCATAGGACATGTGCATCACTGCCAGTCTTTAGTTGCCCTTGAGGGTGATGACGAACTGCCTTCTGAACTGCTGCAGCCCATGTGTGGTAGTCAGATCCATAATGTCGTTAGGGAGAGAGTTTCAGAATTTTAAACCAGCAGCAGTGAAAGAATAGTGGCAATATATTTCCAAGTTAGGAAAGTGAGTGATTTGGAGGGGCTCCTGCAGGTGGCAGTGTTCCCATGTATCTGCTGCTCTTGTCCTTCTAGATAGAAATGGTTGTGGGTTTGGAAAGTGTTGTCTGAGAATCTTTAGTGAATTTCTGCAGCGCATCATACAGATAGTCCTACTACTGAGCGTTAGTGGTGGAGCATGTGAATGTTCGAGTGTTGTGCCAAATAAGCAGACAACGTTGTTGGATCTGCACTCACACAGAAAAGTGATGAGTATTCTATCGCACTCCTGACTTGTAAATGGTGGATAGGCTTTGGGGAGTCAGGAAGCAAGTTACGCACTGCAGTATTCATAGTCTCTGGTCTGCTCTTGTAGCTACTGTATTTATATGGTGAGTCCAGTTGAGTTTCTCGTCAACAGTAATCCCAGGATGTTGATAGTGAGGGACTTAGCGCTGCTAAAGCCCTTGAATGTCAAGAGATGTGAAGGGATGGTCTCTTACTAGAGATGTTCTTTGCCTTGGCATTTGTATGGAACAAATGTTACATGCAACTTTTCAACCCAAGTCTGGATATTATCCACGCCTTTTTGCATCTGGACATGAACTGCTTCAGTATCTGAGCACTTGTGAATGGTGCTCAATATTATGCAAATCACCAGTCAAAGTTCACATTTTTGACTGGATGAAAGAGAGAAGGTCACTAACTAAGCAGCTGAAGTAGGTTGGGCCTTTGACTCAACCTTAGCAACTTCTGCAGTTGAGATAACTGACCTCCCAACAAACACTACCATCTTCTTATGTGCCAGGTAGGACACCAACCAGTACCTCAGTAAAAGTGGAAATGTTCACTACGCCCATTCAGAACAGGTGCACCTTTGTAAATTGAAGATGATTGCAGTGTGCCTACTGAAACAGTTGATAAATAAAGTGGAGTATACCTAGCTCATAACAGAACAATTTTGTAGTCAGTCAAATATTTCAACTACATTTCTATAACCTAGTCTTACACAACAAAATTAAAAACAAACCTTATGTTCTAACAAACAAAATGAGAGAGTATAGCTGATGTGGAACTGACACCAAATAAGTCACAAACCAACTTCACAAAGGTTACAAAATTTATTTACAAAGTTTATCACCAATATTAAGAATCCACTACTATTAAAAATGTTCTTGGTATGACACTATTATACCAAATAGGTCAATTTTCCCTTTCTAACCCATTTGACCGGCGCTTCTTTCAATTGAAACAATATTGTTTCTAAACATTTTTCATGAAATGCAGGCATCACTGATCAGGCCAGTATTTCTGACCCATCCATAATTGCCCTGCAGATATAGTGGTGAACCACTGTAATTCTTGACATGTGGGGACACCCACAATGTTGTTCGAAAGGGACTCTAGGAGTAAGTGAGGACTGCAGATGCCAGAGATTAGAGTCGAGAGTGTGGTGCTGGAAAAGTTCTAGGAGTTTGGCCAGTGACATTGAAGGTACCATTCTGAGTCGAGATGACATGCAACTTGTAGTTGGTGGTGCTTCAACATATCAACTGCCCTAGGCTTCAAGGCCATAAATGTTATGGGTGCAAAAGGGGCTGTCAAACAAGCCTGAATGAATTACAGCATTGCACTTGTAGATCATTCACATTAATGACATTCTGCATCGTTAACAAACGGACTGCATGTTCAGGTGGTGGATACCAAAACAAGTGGGCTGCTTTGTCCCAGGATTTATCAACTGTTTCAGTTACTTACTGCAGAATTTATGGGCGGCATGGTGGCTCAGTGGTTAGCACTGTTGCCTCACATCACCAGGGTCCCTGGTTTGATTCCAGCCTCAGGTGACTGTCTGTGTGGAGTTTGCACATTCTCCCAATGTCTGCATGGGTTTCCTCTGGTTTCCTCCCACAGTCCAAAGATGTGCAGAGGCCATGCTAAATTTCCCATAGTGTTAGGTGCATTAGTCAGAGGGAAATGGGTCTGTGTGGGTTACTCTTCAGAGCGTCGGTGTGACTGGTTGAGCTTAAGGGCCTGTAGGGCATCTAATTAAATTTCTAGCTTTTGACCTGGTCTTGTAGCCACATTATAATAATGGCTGGTTGAGTTCAGTTTATGGTGAATGGTAACCCCAGGATTTTGACAGCAGGAAATTCAGTGGTGGTTAGGCCATTCAGGGTCAGGGTCAGTGGTTAATTCGCTCTTGCTGGAAATGGTCATTGCCTGGCACTGCATGGTGTCAATGTTACTTACCACTTGTAAACTTAAGGCTGGATTGTTGTCACGGCCTATTGCGGATGGACATGGATTGCTTCAGCATCTGACAAATTGCAAGTGGTCTGACTATTGTCGGTTAGGACAACTGAAGTGATAATTAATTCCTGGGAGGTGATTATTACCTATTCTAAGCGGATATGTAAATAACCTCCTTGGCATCACCAATCTCAATCAAGGTCTATGGAACTGGTGAATTAAAACAGCCAACTTGTTACAACAGGAATGATTTTACAAAGTGATTGGCATGTCAAAGAATTAATCAGGAAGCAGGAATGAAAGTAGTTAAAATAACCAATCAGGAAGTGGGCATACACTATCCAGTCAATCTAAGATAAGCTGTTCATATACCAGATGTCTCTGGTCATGCACAGAGGGTAGTGGCTAGCAAAGGTTAATAAGTGATGGTTCTTTGTGGTTCGATGCGTAGAAAGGAAGACTGAAAACACAAGAAATTCAAACAGAACAGGAGACCTGTGCCCTATCAAGTAATGTCACAAACTGGCATCCCAAAGTGGATCAAATGACAAAACTGCTTTTATCAATTATTTATTTTGTATTTGTTATGATAAATGTAATAAATTATCTAAAACATCTGAAAATATTTGTATCTGAAATAAGTCTTGTAAAAAATCAGGATGAGCGAACTTTAGATTGTGTTTGGAAGGACTAGTCTCTAAATGTGATTAACGTTAATTGTAAGACCCAAGTCAAAGTGGACCTCAAAATCTTAAAATTACTAGACCACTTTCTCAATCAGCTCCCTCAAATTTAGCACAACACCTCGGATGGGGAGGAAGAGAATCAATATGGTCACATTTGCTCGCCATTTCTGATACTTTCAGTGGCCTAACGGCAGCAGACAGAGGGTAATGGTGGAGGGTTGAGAGAACAAAGATATAAAAAAAGACAGGAGGAACTCTTTTTTTTAAACAAGTAGAAATTGTGTTCCATTCATGTGTGAAATGAGCTTTTAGAGGAAGTGACAGACACGGGTACAGTTACAACTTTTGAAAGAAATATAGATAAATATGGAGGTACATGGCCAAGCGCAGGCAGGAGAGAGTTGTTTAGTTTGGGATTATGGTCAGCATCGACTGGTTGGACCAAAGGGTCTGTTTCCATGCTGTATGACTCCAAGATTCTATGAAATAAATCGATGCATAATGATCCACCTACAGAACTACAAGGTGGTAAAGGTTCACTAGGTTCAAGGCTACATTGACAGGACATGCATTTTAATCCCAAACAAAAGAAGTCCTCTACTATACTAGTCTGGATTTCAAATCACTGCAACATCTATCATGTCTGAATATGGCAACTAATTTAACACTAAATTAATGAACCAGAGGGGTTTTTCCTGATAATCAATAATGGATTCATGGTGATTATTAGATTCTTCATTCCAGATTTCTATTGAATTCAAATTCACTTGCCATGGTGAGATTTTAACACAGATCCTGAGAACATGACTTGGGCCATCATTTCTCCTGGTGTAGTTTCTCCTTCAATGAAAGTCAACATCTTGCCCCATGCACCTTCCAGGTTCAGACAGGAAAAATGGCTGTACAGGCACAAGCGCAGGCACTAATCCATGATCAGCAAAGACTCAACCACTTAAGTTGCAGAGATTACTCTACAAATGAGCATTGGATATTATCAGTGACAACAACAAAGATGCTTAATAAAAGAGGAATAAACAGGTATAAAAAAATGGATGAGGGCTGAGATCTTCTTTATTCTTCAGTCTTCAATGATTCCACAATGACACTTACCAATTCTTATAGATATATCATGGAAAGCAGCCTAATTCAGATGCATCACAGTTTGGTACGTCAATTGCTCTGCCCAAGATCACAAGAAATTACAGGGTTGTGAACACAGCCCAGTCCAACATAAAGTCAGACTTCTCTTCACTGACTGCACCTATACTTCCTGCTGTCTTGGGAAGTCAGCCAACATAATTGAGGACTATTCCCACCCCCAGTTATACTCTCTTCCATACTCTTCCATCTGGCAGAAAATACAAAAGCTTGAAAACACGTACCAATAACTTCAAGAAAGGCTTCTTCCCCACTGTTATCTGGCTTATGGAAAGACCTCTTATACATTAAATTTGATCTTTGCCGACACTTTTTCTGCAGCTGTAATAATATATTCTGTATATCAATCTGTCATTCCGATGTACTTATGAGGGGCACAATTTAGCACTACTTTTAACAGTACTTTTCACTGTATCTCTGTACATGTGACAATAGTAAATCAAATCAAGGCGCGCACATCACTGGCAAATCCATTATTTATTGTCTATCCCTAATCATACTTGAATTGAGTAGCTTGCACAGTCATTTCATAGGGTCAGCCACATCACTGTGGATCTGGAGTAACATGCAGCCCAGACTAAGTTAGGGTGGCAGATTTTCTTTAAGTGTCATTGGTGAACCAGATGAGTACCTTTTTAAATGATAATTGATGGTAGTCATTACACATTACATGGACCAATTTCATATACCAGATTTTTAAGTAGAATTTAAATTCCACCAGCTGCCATGGACTAGTCTACCAAACGTTTAATGTTCTTTTCAAGCTCTTAACACTGCTTAAAAAAAACATGATCTGCATCATGGTTTGACAATCACATGTGAAAACAGGAATCATGATTGGCAAGGTCAAAATGTCATCGAATTGACAAAAAGCAAAAATCAATTTACTTTTTTTAAATAACATGACTAACAAACTTGCAAAATTCAAGCAAACGGTTTTTAAAAAGTTTTCTAAACTTGTCAAAAGAAACAAAATTGAGACAAGAATGGTTGACAAATATGTCATACTTGGAGAAAATAATTAAATGGAAAAGACAAGACATATTGATGGGGGACACAACATACATTCCAAGAGCAAAAGATACTGTTCACTTGGCAGGAATTCTAAACACCTGAAGATAAGCCATCTTGTTATCAGGACCCTTTTGAATGAATTTTAGATTGAATGGGTGGATAGGAGTGAGTAGGCATGTCAAGCCCAATGAGTTTCAATTTCAGACTCAATACACAAGCCAATCTGTCCTTCCCATTTATACATTCACTTAGAAATGTAAGATGACAGATTTCACGAAGTTTAAAACAGAATTCAAGTAACAGCTTAATGGCATGTGAAACGATAAACAAAGAGGAACACACAATAAATTTTTGTAATTTCTGGTTTTGGGAAAGTTCCTGATGAATATTGACATTAGCTTAATTTTGGTTCTATTGAACATAAGCAACTTCACAACAGTGAACCTGTTGATTTCATAGCCAGTTTCGTCACCAAAACGGTTTTCCCCTCAATGTTACTGATTGTACAATATGTACAAATTTATGCACATCACATTCATGTTCCCAATCTAGGCCATCAGTACTGATCCAACAGCACAAATGGAAGCTAATGGGAATCAGCTTGCAACCATGCCTCTGTAATGGCTATATAGCTATATAATTCAACAGATATGTAACCTCTGAAAAAGGATACACAGGAAGGGAAGGGTGGTGGGGTTATTATGAGATGGAATAATTAGCCAATCATCTTGGATTGGATGATGTGGAATCCATATGGATGAAGGTTAGAAATATTAAAGGAACGATGATATGAGCGAGATTGTTCTCTAGTTCCCCTCTCAGTAACAGTCCTGTCAGACAGCGAATAAATCAGGAGCTAATAAGGCAGTAAATTAAAAAGGCAATACATTAATCACAGGTGACTTGAATCATAATTTAGATTGGGAAAATCAAATTAGCAAAGCCACATGGAAAAATTCACACAGTCTGTCCTAGTTTTCTAGATTAATATGCTGTGGATCCAAACAGGGATCAGACTATTTTGGATCTGGCAATTTAAAATGAAGCAGGTTTAATAAATGATCTCAGACTAAAAGATCATCTAAGGAGTAGTAACCATACAGTAGAATTTAGCATTCAGTTTCAGGATAATAAACTTGTGTCAGAAACATATGTGCTCATCTTAAATATCTTACATGGGAAGGTCAGCATTCACTAATAAAGTCACCATTGTCCCAGACCATAGGATAGTTCTCTCATTAGAACTAAACAACTGGTGAGGGGGAGTTTAATCCGAGGGTCACTATACTTCAAGCAAGAAGCGAGGTTGAGGTGGGACCATCGTGGTGACCTCAGCTGGTGCAGGCAAAGCTTGCTGGAATGGACTGGGAAATGTGTTTAGCAGAAAAGACTGTTGATGAATAAAGGTGGAGGTTTAAGGAAGTAATATACATCTCACGGCAAAGCTATACGTCAGAGGAAGACGGTTACTCGTAAGGGGATAAACTGAACATGGTTAACCAAGAAGTTCAGGATAATATCAAATTGAAATTTTAAAAAAGTGTGGCAAAGAGGAGTTGTAAATTAGAGGATTGGCAAGTTTTAAAAGCCAAGAAAAGATGAAGAGAAAAATAATGAAGAGGAAGACATTAAACTATGAGGGCAAAATAACAAGAACAAAAATGAACAGCAAGAGCTTCTTTAAATATATGAGTTAATAGAGTGGCACCAATGTACATACATATATCCTTCAGATAACAATTCTGGGGGAATTTATGGCTGGGGACACTAATACTAAATAAACAAAGGATTAAAGTTGAAGGAAGGGGCGTGGGGGTGGGAGAAATAAACATAATAAACATCAGCGGAGGAAAAAGTGCTTATGGAACTAATAGTACTAAAGGCTAAAAGGACATCCCTGGACTTTAAGGGCTGTGTCCTAGGATGTAAAAAGGAAAGAGCTGCAAGACAGTGGATCCACTGGTAGTAATCTTCCAAGGATCCTTAGATTCTGGAGAAGTCCCAGAGGTTTGAAAAGAACTGCCAATGTAACACACATACAAAAAAAAGGGACACAAAAAAAATAATTAACTGTAGGCCAGTTTCTTTAATAACAGTCACTTAGAAAATGTTGGTGTCGATTATAAAGGATGTAACAGAATATTTAGAAAAACATATGACTAAGCAGAGTCAGCATGGCTTCATGCCGAACAAATTTATTACAGTTCTTTGAGGAGGTTACAAACAGGATTGATAAAGAAAAATGAGTGGACGTGATATAGTTGGATTTTCAAAGGCATTCACTAAGATATTACACATAAGGCTACTTAGTAAGGATAAGGGCTTATGGTGTTGGGGTTAATAAATTGGCATGAATAGAGGATTGACTGACTGATAAAACACTAAGTTTCGGGGCATTTTCAGAATGACGATCTTAACTAATGGAGTGCCACAGGAATCTGTGCTGGGACCATATTATTTCAATATATGTTAAAGAGAAAAAAATTCTCATCTCTCTCTTCAATACCCTGCAATTAAGTCCTCTGGTTCTAGACTCTTCCACAAGATCAAACAATCTTTCAGCATCTACTCTGTCATGTCCCCAAGAATGCTGTATGCTTCAGTCAGGTCACCTCTCATTCTTCTAAATTCCAACAAGTTCAGGTCCAACCTACTCAACCTCTCCTCACAAGAAACCCTTGCCCACCTGCAATCAACGTCAAAGTTTCTCTGGTCTGCCTCCAATGCCAGCATATCTTTCCTTAGATAAACTTTTATTCAATACACATTATTCCAGGTGTGGTCTCAGATAGTTTTAGAAATACGTCCTTATTTCTATACTCATTTCTCTTTGAAATAAAGGTTAACAGTTCATTTACCTGCCCTATTACTCACTGAACTTGGATACTGGCTTTTTGTTTTCCATGCAGACTCCCAAAACCCTCTGGGCTGCAGTATTCTGTCGACTTTCTCCACTTAAATAATATTCATCTATTTTATTCTTCCTGCCATAATCTGATATTTTCCATCTTCAAAGTTTTTGCCTACTCACTTAACCTGCCCACATCTCTCTGTAGACTTAAGTCATTCTCACTACATGACTTCCCACCTATTTTTGTGCCAACTACAGACTTAGATGATAGATGTAAATCTAAGATAACCAAGCCATTAATATATATTATAAATGGTTGTGTTCCCAGTACTGATCCCTGTGGTACTCCACCAGTTACAGGTTGCCACCCTGAAAATGTCCCCTTTTATGCCAGCTCTCCAACCGTGCTAATATTTTACCCCCAGCATCATACATTCATTGAGGACTATAGCACAGAAGTAGTTCCATGGAGTTTGTGCTGATCCAAAACAATTACCTAACTATTCTAATCCCACTTTTCAGCAATTGGACCATAACCTTGTATGCCTTAGCATTGCAAGTGTACACCTGAATAATTTTTAAATGTTATGAGGGCTTCTGCCTTCACCACCTCAGTGAGTTCCAGACTCCCACTACCCGATGACTGAAAAATAAATTTGTCTCACCCCCCTCTTAAATCAATGCCCCTGACATTGATCCCACCAAAGGGGAAAAGATTCTTCCTGTTTATGCCACGCATAATTTCATTAGAGACAATTTTATACATCTGAATTATGTCCCTCACCACAGTCTTCTGTGATGGCCTCATGGTATTGCTAGATTATTAATCCAGAGGCCCAGTTAATGTGCTGCCATGGCAGGTGGTAGAATTTGAATTAAATGAAATCTGGAATTAAGAGTCTAATGATGATTTTGAAACTATTGTTAGTAGTCAGAGAACAAAAACCCATCTGGTTCACTAAAGTCTTTCTGGGAAGGAAATGTGATGTCCTTACATATGCCTGTCTCAGACCCACAAAGATGTGGTTCACTCTTAACTGTCCTCTGGACGAATAGGGATAGGTAATAAATTCTGGCCCAGCCAGTAATGCCCTCAGTCCACGATCAAATATAAAAAAACTAACCAATCTCTTCATAACTAAAATATTCCACCCCAGGCAACATCCTGCTAAATCGCCTCTGCACCCTCTCCAGTGCATCACATCCCTCCTATGAAATGGATTACTGAATTGCACACAATATTGCAGGTGTGGTCTAAGTAATGATTTGTACAGTTCCAACATAATTATCCTGCTCTTTAACTCTGCATCTTGGCTAACAGGGGCAATTATCCCACTTGCCTTCTCAACCACTTTGGCTACTTGCCCTTGACAATGGTCCCTCTGATCCTCAATGCTTCCCAGGGTCCAACCATTCATATGAATTCCCCTGCCTAAGTGCATCACCTCATACTTGATCACATTGAATTTTATTTGCTACTGATCAGCCAATCTGACGAGCCTGCCTATACCCTCCTCACTATTTACTACCTAACTAATTTTCATATCATCTGCAAGTTTACTGGTCAAAGTAAGACTAATTCAGTTTAAGAATATGCTGTTTGACTCTATAACTCTCCAACATTCAAGTCTAAATTATTTTTATTCATAAATTATTTTTATATGTAACATGATAGTTCCATTCCCGTGCAATCCCAAGTTTTAAGAAAATCGTGTAATAGCAGCACCATTTAAACCAATGGGACCGGAATTGCATTATAGCCAATGCAGACAAGGAAAGTTCGCATTCTATAAATAACGGTCTAAATTCGTCAATCGCATTATAACCAATTCACAAAGAAGCGTGCACTATAGGACAACCAACTGTATAAGGGCCTGAACACGATCCCTGTGAATGCCACTGAACTTAGGCTTCCAGTCACAAAGAAATCCCTCAATCACCACCCACTGCTTCCTGCCACTCAGCCAGTTCCAGATCCAATTAGCCAAATTTCCTTGGATCTTATTGGCCCTTACCTTTGCTATCACTCGGGACCTTATAAAATCCAAGTGATATAGTGAACATATTGGTCACCTCTAAAAATTCAATCCAGTTCGTCAGACATGACCTCTCTTTAACATAGCCATATTGACTGTTCTGGATTAACCTTGGCCTCTCCAAATACAGAATAATTGCTTCCAATAGTTTCCCCACTCCTGAGGTAAGACTGACTGACCCACAGTTTTCTTGGTTTATCCCTTCCTCCCTTCTTGAATAACAGTACCACACTGGCTGCCCTCCAGTCCACTGGCACCTCTCGTGACCAGGAAGATGAACTGAAAATTATTGCCTGTGCCCCTGCTAGTTCCTCCTTTACTACACTCAACTGAATGGAATACATTTAATCCAACCCTAGAGATTTATCTACGTTAAAGCCTGCCAGACCACTCAGAACCTCCTCTCTGTCTATGCTAATTTCTTTAGGTACATTATAGTCCTTCTTCATAATGTCTATACCCACGTCATCTCTCTCACGAGCAAATCCCATGGGCTTTCATTTTGTGTATTACTGTAAAGTGTGGCACCTCACCAAACACTTTCTGGAAATCCAAATGTAGATCTACTTGTTCCCCTTCATCTATACTGCTTGTTACCTCTGCAAAGAACCATACTAAGTTCTTCAGATATGATTTTCCCTTCATGAAGCTATGCTGATTTTGCTAATTGTATTATGTATTTCTAAAAGCTCTGTAATTACATTCGAATAGGCTCTAATATTGTGCACAATGGCAGATGTAAAGCTAACTGGCCTACAATTACTTGCTTTATGTCTTCCTCTCATTTTGAGTAAATTGGCAGTTTTCAAATCTTCTAGGACTCGTCAGAACATGGAGAGAAAAGTTTGGCAGAAGGAATTCCTTTGTGACATAAAACTTTCAGAGTTATATTTTCACTGTTCTGAATTCATACTCTTTGTTTCCACTTTCTCACTTAAATTTGTGTATTCCATTAAATATTTTTGACAACTTGGGGTCTCCTTTCAGCACAGTTGCTGTCTACATGGTTCCCTAAAATCTATCTCAAAAATCTTTCTTAGTTAGATGCTACATTTATTGTAATACTTCATAGTTTTGATGTCCAGAATTTATGAAAGCAATAACTGACCCTCGAGGAAGCAGAGTCGACTTGCTAACCTATTCTAGTAGTCAATCAGCTCATGGCTGATCTGTCCCTGAACTCCATTTCCCTATTTTTGCTCCATATCTCTTGATACCTTCCGGGGGGAAAAAAAAGGCTGAACTGAACTAAGCAAAGCATTCATTACTGCAGATTGGCACGATTGTGTTCTGGGTATAAAGTCCAATCAATTAGCTTTTATGACAGCTCTATATTCCTGCATCTAAGCAGATAAAGTAATACCTCTGCACCCATTCAAACACATCCATTCTATCCTTGATGTTTTTGACCAGTGTACACAAATTGATATTCTATGTAGTTTATCTGCCCAAGTAGAAAACTAACCTATACAGTTATGTAAAGATTTTGCCACAGACCATCTCAACTGCTCTTCCTAGTTCATTGACCTTTAACTTGGAGTTCCTTAAATATTAATTCATAGCCATCTTGCTATATGTTCACAAATTATACCATAGGAAGATGAATAAAGTTCAACCCAGCCGTAAAATAAAAGAAAGTGTAACTAATTCTTTTACGAGAATAACACGTCAAAACCATTGCAAACTCAGATTCTCACGAATCTTTTGATATGCTATCAGATTAATACATTACTTTGGAGACCCATAAAAGAAACTAAGTGGTGCATTACAGAAGGTAACATGAAACAGTGCAACACGAAATGTGCAGAATTCAGATTCAGTTAAGCACCAACTCTAAGGTTCTCCAAATCTATTTTGGTTTATTCCCTTATGGGATGCTGTCTAGACTGCTTTTATTGCCCACCTCGAGTTGGTCTCGAGAAACTGGTGGTGAGCAGCCTTCTTAAATCATTGCAGTACATTTGCTGTAGTTTGACTCACAATGGCATTAAGGAGGGAACTACAGGATTCTGATCCAGGGACCGTGAACGAACTGCAATATATTTCCAAGTCAGGATGGTGAGTGGCTTGGAGGGAAACTTGCAGGTAGAGGTGTTCCCATGCATCTGCTACCCTTGCCCTTCTGGATGGAAGTGGTTGTGGGTTTGGAAGGTGCTATCTATGGAGCTTTGGCAAATTTCTGACAGCATCTTATAGATAATACATACTGCAAAACATACTGAGCATCAGTGGTGGAAGGAATAGACGTTAATGGATGTGGTGCCAATCAAGTGAGTTGCATTGTCCTAGATGGTGTCAAGCTTCAGTGCTGTGGGAGTTGCACTCCTCCAGGCAAGTGGGTAGTGGGAATTTTACCTATGACTTCACAAACACAAAAGGAACGAACAATCTTTCATACTCTTAATCTATAATTAGTGTCGAAATTTTTGGGGGGCATACTGAAATGCAATTTTAAATATGAAAACTAATATTTTAAGAATCACCTTTGAAGGTGTCAGTATCTTAGGAAGTTGTGTAAATTAAGATACCACTAGGTCAGCAGAATGAACAGGTTTCTCTTTCAATTCAACATGCAGGTCATTTGGATAGAACGTTTTGTTTTAAAAAGTATTAACTGCTATAGGCTTCATTCAAGCTCGCCCAAGCATCACATTGCATTTCTTAATCTGTCAGTTCAATTCCATGTTGTATTCTGTTTCCTTGTGAATCTTTCACATGCGCCTTAGTCAAATACATAGGAAATTTGCTGAAAACAATTTTGCCTTTTAAACTATTCACCATAGAAAGAATAAATAAAAGATTTCTCTTTTTACTTCCTCTTGCAATAGCTTCTAATAGTTTACCTCGCACTTTTGGCAATATGTTAATGAATTTGCAGTTCACCTGTATCCATTACTACAGCCTTTGTTTTTTACTTAGGTCTTAGTTTTTTTTCCCTATTCTGTCACACTTCGCTCTTTCTACCCTCCTGAAATTTTTAGAATTCACAACGACAAGAGTTGGCGCTTCAGTAACTAATTAAACCCAATTGTGTTTTGCTTACATAGGATATAAGGTGTTCTATTCATCCATGAGAAAGGAAAAAGAGTGAGGATTTGTACTAGACAGGCGAGAAAAACTATATATTAAAGATAGAAACCCAGCACTAAGTCCACGGTGGCTCAGTGATCAGCATTGCTGCCTCAGCACCAGGGACCTGGGTTCAATTCCCACCTCGGACAACTGTCTGTGTGGAGTTTGCACGTGTCTGTGTGGATTTCCTCTGGTGCTCTGGTTTCCACCCAAAGTCCAAAGGCGTGCAGGTCAGGCGAATTGGCCATGCTAAATTGCCCATAGTGTTAGGTGCATTCGTCAGAGGGAAATGGGTCTGGGTGGGTTACTCTTCAGAGGGTCAGTGCGGGCTGGTTGGGCAGTCTATATAGGGAATCTAATCTAAGTCTTGTTCGTATTGTAATAGCTTGTTTGTTCAACCAACATCTATACCCCAAAACAAATATTCAATTTGATTCTGTGACAAAATGGTTACTACTCACGATTTTTAGGCAAACTTTTAATAGCGTATTCTATGTACATTAAGTCTGAATTGACTATTTCATAAAAAGCTGAGGGCAACTCAATGATAGCCTATTATAAATTGGAACATGCATGCAGTGCCACATTAACTGGTAACATAATCTAGCAAAATTTTCTCTATAGCCAACATGGATTGTATTTTTATATAGTTATAGTTAATATTCAACCACAAATTGCCTGTTAATTGATGTTGAAATCTTGATCATTTCAGTTAGTGGGCTAAGAAGTGGTGAATGGGGTTTATTTTGAATTAATGCGAGTTATTGCATTTTGGTAAACAAAAGCAGAACTTATACAATTAAAAGTAGAGCCCTGGGTAGTGCTGTCGTAGAAAGAGATCTAGGGGCTCATGTATATAATTTTTTAAGTTTATGTCACATGTAGACAGTGTGGTTAAGGAGGCGTTTAGCACGCTTGCCTTAATTGCTCAGATCATCGAGTATAGGAGTTGGGACATCATGTGGAGATTGCACAGGATGTTGGCAAGGCTTCTTCTGGAGTACTGCGTCCAGATCTGGTCACCCTGCGATAGGAAAGATATTATTAAGCTAGAGAGGGTTCAGAAGATATTTACCAGGATGCTGCCAGGAATGCTGGGTTTGAATTATAATGAGGCTGGATAGGGTGGAACCTTTTTTAACTGAGCATAGGAGGTTGAGGGATGACCTTATTGATATTTACAAAATCATAAGGGGTACAGATACAGCAAGGGCCTTTTCCGGGAGAGGGGAGTTGGGGGGGGGGGGGGGGGGGGGGGGGGGGGTTAAGACTAGGGGGCATATTTTTTTAAGGTGACAGGAGAAAGATGTTAAAAAAGACATGAGGAGCAACTTTTTTTTGCAGACAGTGATTCGCATGTGAAATAAACTTCCACAGGAACTGGTGGATGCAGGTACAATTACAACATTTAAATGACATTTGGATAAGTACATGAATAGGAATGTTTTGAGGGATATGGGCCAAGTACAGGCAGGTGGGAGCGGTTTAGTGTGGCATTGTGGTGGAACGGACTGGTTGAATCGAAGGGTCTGGCTCAGTGTTGTATGACTCTATGCAGGTAGCACTTGTTTTGACACCTTGTACAGTAAGTATATTTTAAACAGTGGAACCTTGTGACTATTACAAATAACTGGGATTTTGAATTTCATCAACTATTTTTAAAAAGTTACTATCTTCACCCTAAGATCGTACTATTTGGGTTTGAACCTGCAAAACCTGCACCCACACCTCCTCCCTCACCTCCATCTAAGGCCCTAAAGGAGCCTTCCACATCCAAAGTTTTACATGCACATCCACTAATATAATTTATTGCATCCATTGTTCCCGATGCGGTCTCCTCTACATTGGGGAGACTGGACGCCTCCTAGCAGAGCGCTTTAGGGAACATCTCCAGGACACCCGCACCAATCAACCACACCGCCCCGTGGCCCAACATTTCAACTCCCTCTCCCACTCTGCCGAGGACATGGAGGTCCTGGGCCTCCTTCACCGCTGCTCCATCACCACCACATGCCTGGAGGAAGAGCGCCTCATCTTCCGCCTCAGAATACTTCAACCCCAGGGCAACAATGTGGACTTCAAAAGTTTCCTCATTTCCCCTTCCCCCACCTCACCCTAGTTCCAAACTTCCAGCTCAGCATTCTCCCCATGACTTGTCCTACCTGCCTATTTTCTTTTCCACCTATCCACTCCACCCTCCTCCCTGACTTATCACCTTCATCCCCTCCCCCACTCACCTATTGTACTCCATGCTACTTTCTCCCCACCCCCACCCTCCTCTAGCTTATCTCTCCACACTTCAGACTCACTGCCTTTATTCCTGATGATGGGCTTTTGCCCAAAACGCGATTTTGCTGCTCCTCGGATGCTGCCTGAACTGCTGTGCTCTTCCAGCACCACTAATCCAGAATCTGGTTTCCAGCATCTGCAGTCATTGTTTTTACCTTGTAGAAACACAAGACAACCTCAGTAAGCAGGTTCACGTTTTTCTGAATGCTTGCATGGGAAGGATATTGATACCCAAAGTATATGTGAAAAACTTTAAAGAAGCATTGAGACATTAACGTAATCAATAAATATAGCAGCAAAAATTCCTGTGGTTAATTCCCAGTAAATATGATACTTGATCACAGAAAGATACAAGACTAAGCTCAAAACGTCATGTTGGCCTTGTGAGTATAATCGATGAAGGAGTATGTATCATAGAACAGAAATGCTTTTATTAAGTTACGCCTTTCATTATTGTTTTACATATTTATGACACTGCAATTTCAATTTAGGCAGATATGGTTTGTATGATTTTTTTGTGTTACCCTGGATCTGATAGGTAGAGAAAAAGGAAAAGGAGGCTGCATTTAGTTAAGTTTGAGAAAACACCATTAATCTTCAACTGCTTAAGATGATTTTCAGATATGACTTACTAAGAACATAGTCCATACATTACACATTGTGGTTCTCTCAAATCAACCAGCCTAATTTATATGCTGCTTTATCATTCCAGAAACATTGTTGGCAGATCTCTCTCATAGACAAGGATTCAACCATTTTACAAACCTTTTCACATTTCAATTTTAAAACAACAAAATCTCGCTACCAAAAATTCCATACTCCTTTTACAGTCACCAAGACATGGCATTCTCCTAAATTTAGCAAAATAATTCAAATAAAAAGACTTTAAAATCACAAAATAATGGGGTCTTAAAATATTTACACAACTAATAATAATTAAACCTGGCAGTAAAATTTGTTCCACAGTTATTTAGCAAACAGTTGCAAAAACAAAGGAATTTTAAAAAAATAAAAAATTTGCCACATTTGCCTCCATACAACTGAAGTTGATCTAACAATGTAACCAGAAAGCACAAGAGGACTTAACTCACCATAATATTTAATATTCAGCTTCCAGTTCAGAAAATCTTCCATATAAACAAAGAAGCTTGCCTGACTATGGTAGTTTTACAATACTTGGAATGTGATTTCTGGAATACACGATTCAGAATTTCAGCTAATCAGCAGCACACGATTCAAATGAACACAGAAGAGGAGAAAATGGCTCTAGCCCTGCATTAAAACACTGACTAGTCTGCACTATGCCATACGCTGACGCGAGTCTTTTGTTGTGGCACAACACCCAAAATCTGCACATCAGAAACAATATACATCAATCACTACAGTGCACAAACACCAGCCGACTCAACAATTTTGTCTCGCAGATGGGTACGATCTTTATAATTTAATCCACTGAATAAAATTAAGCAGTTGTGTTGATAATGACTAGTTCAATTGTCTAGACTAAAATACATCCTCAGTTTCTGAAATAAAAGGCTGTACTTATATTTTTAGCATTACTTATGCAATAGACTTAACTCTCCAAATAAAATCTACAAAATACAATTTACACATTTTACCTCAATAAATTTTGAAGCAATTAATTTGGAATTAATTGCTGCTAAAGGCTAGGCTTTTGAAGACTGAAAATATTTTCATAATATACTTTTTGAACTCACTACACAAACAAGATGAGAACATTTTTGGTTATCTCTGGAATATAAACTGCCTGATAAATTAAGACAGCTTAGACCTGAAAAAGAAATATTTTACTATTAGTATTTTTTAGTATCTTTTGTTGAGATATTCTTTCAAAGTCATAGCATGCTGTCACCACTTCACTGTTTATGGTTCATGTATTTTCGTAACTTTCTCTCCACCCTACACATCCCAGGGGTCTATGTAATCATGTACCAGCTGAGCCCTGCAACAACAGCCTTTCTGGCATTGTAGTACATAGAAAATTACACCATGGACAAATTTCAACAAAGCCTGCACTGGCCTCAAAAGACTAATTTGTCAAAATATTATAGCACATTACCTCATGGTGAAATATGTAATGAACAATAATAATACAAATACAATGGGCCAATTATTGCATGTCAGTTCTGATATATTCAAATCGAACATTCATTCATTACATTAATATCACACAAATTGGTTAATATACATTGTATACTCTACACAAGCAATGGCAAAATTTAGATTGGAATTTTCTACAACTAGGAACCAACCTCATACATTTTAATATTGTTGCAACAACAATGATATCACCTTTCATATCACAGTAAAATATATCACACCTACATATTAGTGAAGAATGTCCTGAATTGCACTGGAAGTTTTTACGTTTTGATATCACCCAGCACGTTTCTTCAACTCTATGGTTAATAGTTTTATCCAACGTTATAAATGGAGTACATCATAAACAAAGCACAAATTCTGGGAGCTTGGCCCAAGTGTCAATATATAGGGGAAGAAAGAAAGTGCTGCTTTTTTGCCTTCGTTATTTGTATAATGTTCTTTCTGCTTCGTTCTGGGTATATGACTAGTACTTATTGCTGTTATTGCCTATCCCTAACTGCATGTAAAAAGGCAATGGTGAGCCCAGTTGTTGAACTGTCGCATGCCAATATGGAGTAAGGTTGAGGACAAGGGTGCCACGAGGATATCCAGGATTTTGACCCAGCAATAACGAAGGATGGGTGATAAAGATCCAAGTGAGGATGCTGTGTAGTTTGGAGGGGAATTTGCAGTTGGTGGTATTTCATCTGCTGCCTTTGACCTTCTAAGTTGTAGAGATCATGGACTTGAGTAGTGCTGTTAAAGGATGCGTACAAAGCATAGCTTACTGCCACTGTGTATTGGTGTTGGAGACTACATATTGTTAATGTGGTGGATGGGTGACAATCAAGTCGGCTCCTTTGTCCTGAATAATGTAAAGCTTCTGAAATGTTTTTAGAACCATAGTGAAACAGACAAGTGGGGAGTATCTTCACATTCCTGACTTTTGCCTTGCAGATGCTAGAAAGGCACTGAAGAGGAGACAGGAGGAAAGTTACTCATTGCAGATTTTCAAGCTTGCAACCTGCCATCAACAATATAAACCGCCACCCCAGGATGTTGGTACTACAGGATTCAGCAATAGTAACTCCATTGAACACAAGATGGTTAGATTCTCTTGTTGTTGATGGTTCTTGCTCAACCATTACATGAGAACAAAGTTATTTGCCTAATGTTGTCAGCCCAAGTTTGAAATTGTCCTGGTCTTGCTACATAATGACACAAATCACTTCATTACCGGAGGAGTTACAAATGGAATTGAATACTGCAATTATCCTCAAATACCTTGGCACCCATCTTTGTGGTGGAAGGAAGATCATCGATGAAACAAAAGGTGGTGATTAGGCCTTGAAAGCTACTGAGTTTTTATTCAAATTTAACCTATTTTTCTAATCAATCTATCTGTTCAGATATAGTATTACACACCTCTGGGATAGATGGCACTTGAGCCGCAACAACTCAGGCGAGGGTTAGGGACTCCACCTCCGCACCACAAGAGGGTCCTGACACTACCCTGAGAAACTCCTGCAGTGATGGCCTGGAGCTGAGATTACTGGCCTCCAATTATCACATCCATCCTCCTTTGTGCTGAGCATACTTCAACCAATGAGAATTTTCCTTCAAGACATAGATTCAGACTGGATAGAAATAAGAGGGAAAGAAATCCCTGGTGTGAGTAATCTCTAGGTCCCCAAACAGTAGACCTACAGTACAGCACAGTATAAATGGCAGCATGATTTAGCTATAACACTACTGAAGAATTTGGGAACAGTATTTTCAAGAACGCTTACCTCCATTGGCAATAGCACGATTCCAGTGGGGATCAGTTCACGTGCTTCATTCTGCACATGCACCAATGTCCGCACCAAAATCATCGCACCAGTCAGCGATGCCATGTCTGTGCGGTTCGGCGCATGTGTGACATTGGTGCTGGTCTTCATGCTGTTTTGCTCATGCACTGATGTCTGCGCCAAGTCTCCGCGCTATTCTGCGCATGCAGTATATCAGCGCCAGTCTTTGTTCCGTTCTGCGCATGTGCCCATGTCAGCTGCTAATAGAGCAGCTTTCTGAGAGAGAGATACTGTACAGAGAGCAGCTTTCTTACTTGTTTTAAAAATGTACTGTATTAAATTTACAGTTGTTTCATTAATAAGTATGATAGTAACCTTAATTCAGGCTGTGCTATACATTGTATTCTACTTTTGGGAGTGACATATTTTGCTAGTCTGCCTCTAACCCCACTTTTCCCATTATTTATATTAAGTGATTTCCTATTAAGCGAGGTTTTGCTGGAACACAATTATGGCATTATAGGAGAACGACCTGTACTGGGGGCTTGTAACAAAGGTATAGCAGTAATAATGGACAATTCTGAAATGCACATAGACCAGATTAATCAAATTGGCAAGGGCAACTTTCAGGAGAGTTCATTGAATGCACTGGAGATTGTGTTTTGGAGTAATGTATTATGGAACCAACCAAGGATTTGGTAGATAAGATTAATTAATGATCTAACATTAAAGACCCTCTAGGGAAGAGTGGTCATAGCATGCTAGAATTTCAAATTCAGTTGCAGGGCGAGGAACTGAAGTCCCACACTAGTGGTTTTGAGTTAATCAAAGGTAATTACATAGACTCAAGGATAGCTTTAGCACTAGTGGACTGGGTAGGAAGACTAAAAGGTAGGACAGTTGATAAGCAGTGGCACATCCTTAAGGAGATACTCAATTTCTCTCATTTAAAATATATTCTTGGCAGAAAGATAACTTTAAGTGAGGTTAGCAGTAATTTACTAGTTTGAATAGAGAATAGCTAACTAACAGTAAGTATGATGTGAAGGTGCCAGCGTTGGACTGGGATGGACAGTCAGAAATCAGACAACTCCAGGTTATAGTCCAACAGGTTTATCTGAAATCACAAGCTTTCAGAGTGTTGCACCTTCATCAGGTGAAGTAAGAGAGAAGTACACATGCACAGAGTTTATAGGCAGACAGATTAATGGGCAGAAAAATCAAAAGATCATACAAATAATGTGAGTGGAGCGTCAACAGGCCAGATAATAGTCTCTGTAGGTGACCGAGAGTGTTAGATGGTGTGAGTAAAGTATCAACAGCTGAATAACAAGTGAAGGGTTGACCTACAATCCAATTAAATGAGGTAGAGAGATAATTACAAAAATGTAGAAATAAGGTAGTGCTAGAGACAAACCAAGTGACTGGAACAACATGATAGGTATAAGAGTTGCATGTCAAGGGCCTAACCAAACTAATAAACAATCCAAAACTGTACAAACTAATCATAATTTATCAAAATGATACTGTCAAAACAGGATATTAAAAAAGATTTTACAGCTACAGAACAGTGTGGCGGGGTTACATACAGCACATGAACCCAAGATCATGGCTGAGGCCATCTTCATGGCTATCAATTTCTGCTCAGCGATTCTGCATTGTTTTGTATTGCAAAGACAGTTTTCTTTTTATTAGATTTCCTTCGGTATGGAAACAGGCCCTTCAGCCCAACAAGTCCACATCGACCCTCCGAAGAGTAACCCACTCAGACCTAGTCCCTTACCCTATATTTACCCCTGACTAATGTACCTTTCACCACTGGCAATCTAGCAAGGCACATCTTTGGACTGTGGGAGGAAACCGGAACACCTGGAGGAAACCCACATAGACATAGGGAGAACGTACAAACTCCACACAGACAGTCGCCCAGGGCTGGGATCGAACTCAAGTCCCTGGCACTATGAGGCAGCAGTGCTACCCACTGAGTCACCCTGAAGATCGGACGCTGAATATCCTCGACTGCTAAAGTGTTCCCCGACTGAGAGAGAACATTCCTGTCTGGTAATTGTTACGCAGTGTCCATTCACCTGTTGGCATAGCATCTGCGTGGTCTCACCAATATAGCCTCAGAGATAGACAACATTGGCCGAGGCTCGTAAGTATATGGTGGGTGGTGTACCCATGTGTGATGGTAGTATCCATGTCAATGATCCGACATGTCTTACAGAGGTTGCCATGGCAGGGTTGTGCGTGCTGTGGTCGATGTTGCCCTGAAGGCTGGGTAGTTTGCTGCAAATGATTATCTGTTTAAGGTGTGGCAGTTGTTTGAAGGTGAGAAGTGGAGGCATAGGGATCATCTTCGCGAGATGCTCGTCGTCTTCAATGGCATGCTGAAGGCTACAAAGAACATGACATAGTACTTCTCTGGAGTAAAGAAACTGAGCGACAAAGGGAACTCTACTGATCATATTCTGAGGAGACCATTGCAGTTTTTCCACTGTGGTGCTTCAGAACTGGCAATTGATGAGTTGAGCATCACATCGCATTCTTATGAAGGTGTCTTTCAGTATCTTTAGCTGTCTGTCATGTTCCTCCTGATGTGAACAGATCCTGTGTATGCGCATGGCTTGTCCTTTAGGGATGGTTTCTTTAACACGTTTAGAATGGAAGCTAGAGAAGTGCAACATCATGAGGTTATTTGTGGACTTACGATAAGAGTGAGGTATTGAGGTACCCATCCTTGATGTAGATGAGTGTATCCAAGAATGAGACTGATTCTGACAAATACTCTATGGTAAGTTTGATGGTGGGATGAAACTTGTTGATATAGCTATGTAGTCGTTTCAGTGATTCTTCACCATGAGTCCAAAGGAAGAAAATGTCAACGTACCTGGTGTACAGTGTTGGCTGGAGATCCTGTGCAGCCAAGATGTCTTGCCCAAACTTGTGCAAGAAAACGTAAGCATATTTGGGTGCAAATTTGGTCTCCATCGCTGTTGTGTGTCTGGATGAAGAACTGGTCATCGCTTTGTTTATTATTCAGCTGTTGAACTTTACTCACACCATCTAAAACTCTTGGTCACCTGAGAGATCTACTATTTGGCCTGTCACACCATTTTAATAATGTTTTGACCTCTCTACCTATAAATTCTGTGTCTGTATGCTTCTCTCTCACTTCAGCTGACAAAGGAGCAATGCTCTGAAAGCTGGTGATTTCAAATTAACCTGTTGGACTGGTGTCACCTGACTTCGGACTTTGTCCAACAGGAAGTATACTTGCAATAAGTGAGTCTTTTTCTGGTTGGCAAAATGCAACAACTGAGGTGCCAGAAGGATTTGGTCCCCAGGCTCTAGCAACGTACAATTTATATTAATGATTTGGACGTGGGGATAAAAAGTACTATAGTCAAATTTGTAGAGGACACGTAAAAAAGGTGAGAGTAAGCTCCAATGAAGAAACAAGATCTTTACAAATGGATATGGATATGCTAGGTGAATGGGCCAAAATTTGGCAAATTATGTATAACGTGGAGAAGTGAAACATTATCCATTTTGGCCAGAGAACAGAAAAGCAACTTATCATCTAAATGGAGGGAAATTTCAGAGTGTTTTAGTGTAGAGGGACCTGGGTGTTCTTGTGCACAAATCACAAATAAAAACTAGTAAGCAGGTATAGCAGGTCATAAGAAAGGCCAATGGAATTTTGGCAATTTTGCTAAAGAAGAAGAGTGTAAAAGTAGAGAAGTGTTGCTCCAATTGTACAAGGCAATAGTGAGTCCTTACTTGGAATACTGCATACAATTTGGTTCCCTTACTTGAGGAGAGATGTAAATGTATTGGAAGCAGTTCAGAGGAGGCACACTACGTTGATTGTAAAAAAGGTTTGTCTTATGAAAAGAGAATGAGTACTTTAGGCCTATCTCTGTGGAGTTCAAATGAATGAGATAGATCTAACTGAGAGTTATAAGATGCTAAAAGGGATTGACAAAGTAGATGTAGAGAGAATGTTTCATTATGTTAGACAAGCTAGCTTGAATTCATAGTTTTAGGATGAGGGATAACAGACTTAAAACAGATGGAGAGAAATTACTTCTCTAAGAGTTGTAAATTTGTAGAATTCACTACCCTGGAGTATGATGGATGCTGGAATACTGAGTAAATTTAAGGAGGTGATAGACAGATTATTAAACAGTAATGTGTTGAAGGGTTTATGGAAAGCAGGTAAGAAAGTGGGGTTGAGACTGAAATGAGATCAACCACAATTACGGCAAATGGCCAAGCAGCCTTGAGGGGGTAAATTGTCGACTAGTTCTGATATTCTTACATTACAATTTAATAAAGCATTAGCTGAGAAGTGCAGGAGAGTTTACAGAAAAAAATGTGGGAGTTTACTGAGAGCAGTATGATGCTGGACAAACACATCTGCACTAACTCCCTGAATTAAAGCTTCTTGAAATGCACATTCAGCTGTAAAGCGATTGTGGGGAATTAACTTACATGGACACTTTCATCCTGAAGAATCAGTCACAACTCTTGGGTTATGGCGTGGTACAGCTCTTAGCAGCTGTCATGGACAATTAGGTGTTACTGCAAATCAGATAAGCATGGGGTCTCAAGGGAAGGACAGGAGTAGACATTTTTTTACCTTATTCAACACGTTCAAGGTTCTTGCTGCCTGTTCAAATGAGGCAAAAACTACAGGTTGATTAACTAAATGTCCCACTGCACCTTTGTACAGGTGGTCATTCAAATAGATGGAATGAAAACTAAAACGTGAGAATATTAGAGGCAACATTGTCAAGGGATTCATGCTGTTTTCTGCAGCCATGACTCAAGAGTTTAGAAGATTGCATTAAGTGTCCAGTGTCAGGGTTAAGGACATCTCCTTAAAATTGGACAATAAATTAGAGTGAAGTGGTCCAGTTGTCACTACATATAAAGGAATAAACAGTATACAAGGAAGTGTGAGGTTCTACTGAACAAAACTAAAGAGCTCAGACCAACTTACTGGGTGCAATGTCAAAGGATGAATAACCTCCAGTTTACTAGCTGAGCCACACAGTCAAATGTTAGTGTGATAAGGCGAAAGCTGATTACTAGAGTACCAGCAGTATTACTGGACAAAAATGGATTAAAAAAAAAATAAGTCAACCTGCTGCAGAGCTTTGTAATAACTTGAGGGGCACTACCACGGTGCTACAAGTCTATGGAGCAGCATCATAGTTTCATTGAATCATAGAATTCCTACTGTGCAGGAGCAGCCCATTTAGCCCAGACTCAACCTGCTGCCTCCCCCCTCAACCCGATCTCTGTAACCCTGCACATACATGCACACTCTGGATAATTTAGCACAGCTGATCCACCAAACTTGCACATCTTTGGACTGTGGGAGGAAACCAAAGCACCTGGAAGAAATCCTTGCAGACACAGGAAGAATGTGCACACTCCATACAGGCAGTCGCCTGAAGGTGGAATCAAACCTGTGTCCCTGGTGCTATGAGGCAGTATGTGAATTATTGAGTTATCATTCCACCCTCTAATTAATAAATATTGCCCTTTCCTGTGACAGTGCGTTTGGGAAAATACATCAGTGAATAAAAAGTCAAATCAAGTAGTAAAGTCAAGTAGTAGTAAACTAAAATTGCATTATCTCAAAGTCAACACATTCATAATGAGATAATAAAATACCAGCACAAAATAGAGGTAAATTGATTTGATTTAGAGTTGTGGTTGTATGCTGGCCAAGGTAAATACTCGAGATTACTTCACATTTTTAAAAGACAAATGGAGTGGGTGTGGATAGGCGAATCAGGCAGTTTTGATAATTAATAAAATGAGAACAGCAGTAAAAAAGAATACTGTTTGGAAGAACTGGAAGTAAAATTAGTATAGCTAGAAAAATAATGTTAAAAATCACAACGCCAGGTTATAGTCCAACAGATTTATTTGGAAGCACTAGCTTTCACAGTGCTGCTCCTTCATCAGGTGGTTGTGGAGGATAAGATCATAAGACACAGAATTTATAGCAAAAGTTTAGTGTGACGCAACTGAAATTATATATTGAAAAGACCTGGATTATTTGTTACTTTCCACATTGTATAGAATTACCATTTGGTTTCAGTTCTTTCATATGTAAATCCCAGAACCTTTTTTGAAGTCAGGTGTGAAAATGTGTTGCTGGAAAAGCGCAGCAGGTCAGGCAGCATCCAAGCAGCAGGAGAATCGACGTTTCGGGCATAAGCCCTTCTTCAAGCTTATGCCTGAAACGTCGATTCTCCTGCTCCTTGGATGCTGCCTGACCTGCTGCGCTTTTCCAGCAACACATTTTCAGCTCTGATCTCCAGCATCTGCAGTCCTCACTTTCGCCTTGAAGTCAGGTGTGCCAGCCAAGACCTCAAAGACAACTGCATTTGTCTAGTAACCTACATATACCAGAATGCCAGACTGACTGCCGTCAAAGATTCCAAAAGCCCTTTTAATTTTCTTCAAGAATTAGCCATTATTGACCATAAAGTCATAGAGTCAGAGAGATGTACAGCATGGAAACAGAACCTTCGATCCAAACCGTCCACGCCAACCAGATATCTCAACCCAATCTAGTCCCACCTGTCAGCACCCTGCCCATATCCCTCCAAACCCTTCCTATTCATATACCCATCCAAATGCCTTTTAAATGTTGCAATTGAAACAGCCTCCACCACTTTCTCTGGCAGCTCATTCCATACACGAACCATCCGGTGTGAAAAAGTTGCCCTTTAGGTCTCTTTTATATCTTTCCCCTCTCACCCTAAACCTATGCCCTCTAGTTCTGGCCTCCCCGACCCCAGGGAAAAGACTTTGTCTATTTATCCTATCCATGCCCCTCATAATTTTGTAAACCTCTATAAGGTCACCCCTCAGCCTCCGACGCGCCAGGGAAAACAGCCCAGCCTGTTCAGCCTCTCCCTGTAGCTCAGATTCCCCCAACCCTGCCAACATTCTTGTAAATCTTTTCTGAACCCTTTCAAGTTTCACAACATTTTTCCGAAAGGAAGGAGACCAGAATTGCACGCAATATTCCAACAGTGGCCTAACCAGTGTCCTGTACAGCCCTAACATGACCTCCCAACTCCTGTATTCAGTACTCTGACCAATAAAGGAAAGTATACCAAACGCCTTCTTCACTGTCCTATCTACCTGCGACTCCACATTCAAGGAGCTATGAACCTGCACTCCAAGGTCTCTTTGTTAAGCAACACTCCCTAGGACCTTACCATTAAGTGTATAAGTCCTGCTAAGATTTGCTTTCCCAAAATGCAGCACCACGCATTTATCCATCTGCCACTTTTCAGTCCATTGGCTCATCTGATCAAGATCCTGTTA
Source organism: Chiloscyllium punctatum (assembly GCF_047496795.1). Lineage (NCBI taxonomy): Eukaryota > Metazoa > Chordata > Chondrichthyes > Orectolobiformes > Hemiscylliidae > Chiloscyllium > Chiloscyllium punctatum. The sequence continues at coordinate 21,634,582 of NC_092743.1, forward strand.
TAATCTGAGGTAACCTTTTTCGCTCTCCACTACAACTCAAATTTTGGTGTTGTTATCTGTAAACTTACTAACCATACCTCTTATGCTCACAATGCAATCATTTACATAAACGACAAAAGGTAGATTCTTGTGGCACTCCACTGGTCACAGGCCTCCAGTCTGAAAAACAACCCTCCACCACCATCCTCTGTCTTCTACCTTTGAGCCAGTTTCGTATCCAAATGGCTAGTTCTCCCTGTATTCCATGAGACCTAACCTTGCTAATCAGTCTCCCATGGGGAACCTTCTCGAATGCCTTACTGAAGTCCATATAGATCACATCTACCGTTTTGCCCTCATTAATCCTCTTTGTTACTTCTTTAAAAAACTCAATCAAGTTTGTGAGACATGATTTCCCACACACAAAGCCATGCTGACTATCCCGAATCAGTCCATGCCTTTCCAAATACATGTACATCCTGTCCCTCCGGATTCCCTCCAACAACTTGCCCACCACCAACTTCAGGCTCACTGCTCTGTAGTTCCCTGGAATGTCCTTACCACCCTTCTTAAACAGTGGCACGTTAGCCAACCTCCAGTCTTCTGGCACCTTACCTGTGACTATCGATGATACAAATATCTCAGCAAGAGGCGCAGCAATCACTTCTCTAGCTTCCCACAGAGTTCGAGGGTGCACCTGATCAAGTCCTGGGCATTTATCCACCTTTATGCATTTCAAGACATCTAGCACTTCCTCCTCTGCAATCTGGACATTTTGCAAGATGTCACCATCTATTTCCCTACATTCTATTTCTTCCATGTCCTTTTCCACAGTAAATACAGATGCAAAATACTTGTTTAGTACCCACCCCCATTTGCTGCGGCTCCACACAAAGGCCGCCTTGCTGATCTTTGAGGGGCCCTATTCTCTCCCTAGTTACCCTTTTGTCCTTAATATATTTGTAAATACCTTTTGAATTCTCCTTAATTCTACTTGCCAAAGCTATCTCATGTATTCTTTTTGCCTTCCTGATTCCCCTCTTAAGTAAACTCCTACTGCCTTTATACTCTAAGGATTCACTCGATCTATCCTATCTATACCCGACATATGCTTCCTTCTTTTTCTTAACAAAACCCTCAATTTCTCTCATCATCCAGCATTCCCTATACCTACTAGCCTTTACTTTCACCCTAACAGGAGTATACTTTCTCTGGATTCTTGCTCTCTCATTTCTGAAGGCTTCCCATTTTCCAAAAGTGGTACTTTTCTCCCTGCCTCCTCCTCTCCCCCCCACCTTCCAATGAACAAATTTAATTTTAATTAATATCTGTATTGATAGGACTATTTAGAATAGTAAATTTATATTTTCATATGACAAATAGTACATTAACTATTTCAGCATCTTTCTATTATACATTTATAATTATTTATTATGGATCTTTGTATTTTAAGTCACAGAATTATTACAGTACATATCACTTCATTTGGCCCACCATGCCTGCACTATTCTATTATCTAGTGCCAATCTCCTGCCTTTCCCCTATACCCCTGCACACAGTTCTATCCAAAAAACAAAGCATCTAATGCTCTCTGGAATTCCACAGTTGAGCCTGTGGGGGAGGTGATGGCTTATCTCTTGACTGTTAACCCAAAAACCCAGGTCTTGTTTTGGACACCCATGTTTAAATCCTGCCACAACAGGTGGTGGACTTTGAATTCAATAAAATTATTCCCGGGATTAACAGTCTAATTATTATTTATGACTTCATTGTCGCCTGTCGGAAGAACCCATCTGGTTCATCAATATCCTTTAGGAGGGAAACTGCCATCCTTACCTTGTCTAGCCTACATGTGACACCAGACCCAGAGAAATGTGGTTGACTTTTAATCACCCTTAAGACAATCAGAAATGGGATTAAATGCTGACCTCACCAGCAATCATCCTATGAATGACTTTTTAAAATTTCAGGCAGTGTCCCATACCATAGATCACTCTGAATTTATTTTTCTCATAACCATGTGCATACAAAGCAAGGGTAAAGTCTATGCCCATTTGAACTTTTTTTCTTTTGTAAGCTTTTCTATATATTCTGCCCAGTCTGCACATGATTTTGAAAACCTCAATCAAATATGCTCTCAGCCTTTTCTCCATTGAGAACAGCCCCAACTTCAATCTATCGTCAAAACTTAAATTTATCTTACCTAGAACCATTCTAGTAAATTACTCTTGACTCTCTTCAAAGCGGCACGGTGGTATATTGGCTAGCACTGCTGCCTCACAGCACCAGAGACCCGGGTTCAATTCCTGCCTCGGGCAACTGTCTGTGTGGAGTTTGCACATTCTCCCAGTGTCTGCATGGGTTTCCTCCGGGTGCTCCGGTTTCCTCCCACAATCCAAAAAGGTGCAGGTTAGGTGAATTGGCCATGCTAAATTGTCCGTAGAGTTAGGTGAAGGGGTAAATGTAGGGGAATGGGTCTGGGTGAGTTGCTCTTCGGCGGGTTGGTGTGAACTTGTTGGTCCGAAGGGCCTGTTTCCACACTGTCAGTAATCTAATCTAAAAAGCAATGACATTTTTCCTGTAACGTATCAACTTTACACAACTCTCCACCTGGAGGTCTAAGCTCAACATGTCCTTGTTCTTGTACTTAATACGACGGAGAATAAACTGTATACTTTATTTACTGTTCTCTCCACCTGTTCAGCCACTTTGAATGATCTGTGTACATTTGTACCCATATTTTGTATTACCTTTTGGTGTTTTTCTGACCAAAGCACATCATCTGAGCTTCCCTATTATGAACGTCCTCTGCCACCTGTCCGCTAAAATAGATAGATGCTTGATGACTGGCACATACACAATGGGCTGAATGACTTCTTTCTATGCTTTACAAACCTGACACAGAATCTATATGATGAAGCAGTTCATGAGAAAATTGAATAGGCAGGTGGCAGATGGAGCGAATTGTGGAAAAATCTGAGGTTACTCACTCTGGCTTGAAGAATAGAATGTCATGAGACAGGCAGATTTTTTAAATCAATAAGGGAATTCAGAGTTTTAGGAAAGGCAGGAAAGTAGAGTTGAGAATTGTCAGATCAGACATTACGTAATTGAATGATGGAGCGCACACAATGACTTGAATGACCTACCACTGCTATTACAAGTTACTGACTTCAAATGTTTCTAATTTTTACTTTAAAATATGAGAAACAACTGAATGTTCTTCACATGTCTTGGGTGACCTTATACATGAAATTCCAAAGACTAACATGCAGGTACAGCCAGCAATTCGGAAGGCAAATGGCACGTTGGCCTTTAATCCAAGGATGTTTAAGTACAATAAGGCATTGGTGAATCGTCCTGTATCAAATATTGGTTGTAAACATGCCTTTCAATCACTAGGCAATCTCAATATTACATTGACACCAATATTCAAATTCCAATTTTGCTTTTTAGGTTTCATCCCTGAACACACTTCTATATTGTCAGAATGTTATCCAAAATACAAAAAAGGAACTTGTTACAATGATAAACATTTTCAATTTCTTGGCTCATAAGAAGCAGTACCTTTGTTTTCCTGTAAAACAAACCTTTTCAATAGAATTTTTTGAAGTTATCCCTTCTACTATCTTCCAAGCTCACTTGGGAGAGAACCGTCTAATGTTTATCTGCAGTTAATAAAACATAACCAGCCAGTAGGAGGTGCATGTGGGCAGTGTTAAATTGATTTTGCGTCTTACTTTGAACATTTGGTTGCTGTGGTCAAACAAAGATGTCACTTCAAAATTATTTTCCATAAACAACAAAAAAATGTTAAGCAAAGTATACCATCATCACACATGGAAGTTTTGACAAGCACTCCTTAGTCTAATCTGTTGATTGTAAACTGCATACTTAAACTGCTCAGGCTGTGCCTGAACAAACCTATAGTGCAATACAAAACCTTGGAATGTGTTATAATCAAATGCGCAATACATAAACTCGCTCCATCACATTGCTCCAAAATTCAAAGTCAAGTGAGGTAACTTAGATGTAGATACCAAATATAAAGAATCCAGTTTTGTCACAATAGTTTAGGTGAGGGCATGGCAAAGAGGACATAAAGAGCCTGCAGAGGGTTAGGGACAGATTAAATAAATTGGCAAGGACACTGTAGATGGAAGAAATATGAAGGAGAGTGAAGTACCCATTTTTTGGAAGAAAACTTAAAAAAAAAAGAGTATGGTTGAATGGTGAGACATCAAGAATGGTTAATATTCAAAGGGAGCTTGTGTGCAAAGTTTGCACACAATTTCAAAGGCAAATGCTTTATCTTGTATTGCAACATAACTTGGAAGAGAAAGGATAAAGAAGTCTTACTGTAATGATACAAGGTAAATACCACTGTTCTCATTTCAACCCATCTTGTGGGCAAGTTCCAGGTCATTGCAACTGTTAAAACAAGTTCTTCCCCACATTTCCCCTATATCTCTTGCCCAAACCTCAGAAATCAGTGTGCCTTATTCCTTGCACCATCAGCTAATGGGAACAGTTTTCTCTACCTTATCAGAACTCACCTTAGTACTTATGCACTTTTATCAAATCTCCCCCTCACTCTTTCTTCCTCCAAGGAAAACAAACCCACACCTTCCAACTAATTCGGCCCTGGAATTACTCTGCAACCTCTCCATAGATTCCCTACAGTGTGGAAACAGACCCTTCAGCTCAACAAGTCTACAGCGACCCCTCCGAAGAGTATCCCACTAAAATCCACTCTCCAACTGTACCATTTACTCCTAACTAACACATCCCTGAACGTTATGGGGAATTTAGCAAGGTCAATTCACCTAACCTGCACATCTTTGGACTGTAGGAGGAAACCGAAGCACCTGATAAGGAAACCCACGCAGACATGCGGAGAATATGCAAACTCCACACAGACAGTTGCCTGAGGCTGGAATCGAACCTGGATCCTTGGCGCTGTGAGGCAGTGGTGCTAACCACTGAGCCACTGTGCCCCCTCTCTCATGGGCCTTCATAACTTTTCTAAAGAATGGCAACAAGAACTGGAAACAATACTTTAGTTAATGCATCCATCTTCTATGGAATCCTTCAAACAATGCATCTTTTAATTCTTCACTATGTAACTGTTCATTTTACACTTGTCCAACATCTGGTTCCTGGATAATGACATTGTTCCCCTTTTTGATACCCTGTTCCAACATATTCCCACAATGAAATCTTCTACCCACGTTTGCAGCCATCTAGATAGCTGTCTCTTTCATTTTTTCAATCACAGAGAAGACCATCAGTTCCTTGCATGCCTCACCACTAACCTTACCATTCTACAACACTACTTCCTTCTAATCCAAGATGGAGGACAGGAAAAATTTCTGGCTGTAAGAGCTGCTCCTTTTTATGAGGTATTTTAGGTGTTGGAGGTGATTTCCTTGAATTCCAGGAGCAGCAATTATTGTTTTATATGCTGTTGCATTGTTTTGGAACTTTGGAAAAAAAGTCAAAACAACAGCAGTTGAAAAGGGAGAAGAGCAGACAAAGGAAGCACATGGTGAGGACAGTGCAGGGGAGAGAAAGAGAGAGAGAGAGAGAGCGAGCCTGCACAGTTACCGCCTCTGCTGTTTGAATTCATGTATCGCTGGACATCGGAGTGCATCTGGGAAAATTAACAAACAGTGAAATTCACAACTAATCTTAGAGGAACTGTTGGGCGAAGTTCACAGCACAGAATCAGATAAGTTAATCGTTGTTTTAAGTCTGTCCAAGAGAAAGGCTGCAGTAGTGAGTATAGTGGATTCTTTCTTGATTTTGTTTTTGGACACAAGTCTCTTGATTAAACTTAAAATATAAGCCATAGCTATTAATTTAAGCTGGGGCAGTGTTTGTAGAGGAATAAGATGGTGTTATTTTCTGGGTCTGTAGGTTGTGAAGGAGCAAAAATGGCCTTTGCAGTGATGTGTACTTCTTGTCAGATGTGGGAGTTTAGGGTTACTGCAGATTATATCTGCCATAAATGCTGTTGGATGCAAATCTTATCAGATCGGTTGGAGTGGATTGGTTGGAGAGACAGATAGAAGCGATGAGGAATTTGCAACAGCAACCATATGTGATGGATGGCAGTTATAGGAAGGGGGGAAAAGTCTCAGATACAGTCATATAGATGGGTTAACTCCAGGAAGGGTGACAGAGGTCGCCACCTAGGGCAGGAGTCTTTTGTGGATATACCCATTTCAAACAGGTATGCTGTTTTGGAAAATGTAGGGGGGATGGATTCTCAGGGGAACGTAGCACGAACAGCCAAGTTTCTGGTACTGAGACTGGCGCTAATGCAACGAGGGGTATATCGGCTTCCAAGAGATCAATTGTGTTAGGGGATTCTGTAGTCAGAGGTACAGACAGACGTTTCTGTGGCCAGCAGAGAAAAAGCATAATGGTGTTTTGTTTCCCTGGTGCCAGGATCAAGGATGTCTCAGAGAGGGTGCAGAACGTTCTCACGGGGGAGAAGGGCCAGTCGGAGGTCATCGAACACATTGGAACCAACAACGTTGGAAAGGAAAAGGTTGAGATTCTGAAGGGAGATTACAGAGAGTTCTGCAGAAATTTAAAAAGGAGGTCCTCAAGGGTAGTAATATCTGGATTACTCCCAGTGCTACGAGCTACTGAGGGCAGGAATAGGAGGATAGAGCAGATAAATGCATGGCTGAGGAGCTGGTATATGGGAGAAGGATTCACATTTTTGTATCATTGGAATCTCTTTTGGGGTAGAAGTGACCTGTACAAGAAGGACGATTGCACCTAAATTGGAAGGGGACTAATATACTGGCAGGGAAATTTGCTAGAACTGCTTGGGAGGATTTAAACTAGTAAGGTGGGGGGGTAGGACCCAGGGAGATAGTGAGGAAAGTGATCGATCTGAGACGGGTACAGCTGAGAACAGAAGTGAGTCAAACAAACAGTCAGGGACAAGGTAGGACTAATAAATTATACTGCATTTATTTCAATGCAAGGGGCCTAACAGGGAAGGCAGACGAACTCAGGGCATGGTTAGGAAAATGGGACTGGGATATCATAGCAATTACAGAAACATGGCTCAGGGATGGGCAGGACTAGCAGCTTAATGTTCCAGGATACAAATGCTACAGGAAGGATAGAAAGGGAGGCAAGAGAGGAGGGGGAGTGGCATTTTTGATAAGGGATAGCAGTACAGCTGTGCTGAGGGAAGATATTCCCGGAAATACATCCAGGGAAGTTATTTGGGTGGAACTAAGAAATAAGAAAGGGATGATCACATTATTGGGATTGTATTATAGACCCCCCCCCCCCCCCAATAGTCAGAGAGAAATTGAGAAACAAACTTGTAAGGAGATCTCAGCTATCTGTAAGAATAATAGGGTAGTTATGGCGGGGGATTTTAACTTTCCAAACATTGACTGGGACTGCCATAATGTTAAAGGTTTAGATAGAGAGGAATTTCTTATGTGCGTACATGACAATTTTCTGATTCAGTATGTGGATGTACCCACTAGAGAAGGTGCAAAACTTGACCTACTCTTGGGAAATAAGGCAGGGCAGGTGACTGAGGTGTCAGTGGGGGAGCACTTTGGGGCCAGAGACCATAATTCTATTCAGGGTGTAGGTTTGCTCGCTGAGCTGTAGGTTTGATACCCAGATGTTTCATTACCTGGCTAGGTAACATTATCAGTGGCAACCTCCAAGTGAAGTGAAGCTGTTGTCTCCTGCTTTCTATGTACATGTTTGTCCTGGATGGAGTTCGTGGGGCTTGTGGTGATGTCATTTCCTGTTCGTTTTCTGAGGGGTTGATAGATAGTATCTAGATCTGTGTTTGTGTTTATGGTGCTGTGGTTGGAGTGCCAGGCCTCTAGGAATTCTCTGGCATGTCTTTGCTGTCTCAGGATAGATGTGTTGCCCCAGTCGAAATGGTGGGTTTTTATCCTCCGTGTGTCGGGCTACGAGGGAGAGATGGTCGTGTCTTTTTGTGGCTAGCTGGTGTTCGTGTATCCTGGTGGCTAACTTTCTTCCTGTTTGTCCTACGTAGTGTTTCTGGCAGTCCTTGCATGGAATTTTGTAGACGACGTTAGTTTTGTCCATGGGATGTACTGGGTCTTTTAGGTTTGTTAGTTTTTGTTTGAGTGTGTTGGTGGGTTTGTGTGCTAGTAGGATTCCGAGGGATCTTAGTAATCTGGCTGTCATTTCTGAAACTTCTTTGATGTATGGTAAGGTGGTTAGGGTTTCTGGCTGTGTTTGGTCTGCTTGTCGTGGTTTGTTCATGAGGAATCTGCGGACTGTATTTTTTGAGTATCCGTTCTTCTTGAATACATTGTATAGGTGGTTTTCCTCTGTTTCCTGAAGTTCATCTGTGCTGCAGTGTGATGTGGCTCGTTGGAATAGTGTTGTGATACAGCTTAGTGTGTGTGTTAGGATGGTTGCTGGTGTAGTTAAGTATTTGGTCAGTGTTTGTCGGTTTTCTGTATAAGCAGGTTTGTAGTTCTCCGTTGTCCGTTCTTTCGACTGTGACGTCCAGGAATGCGAGTTTGTTGCCAGTTTCTTCCTCCTTGGTGAACTTTATGCCTGTGAGGGTGTTGTTGATTATGTTAAACATCTCTTCTATCTTGTTTCGTTTTGTGATGACAAAGGTGTCACCTACGTAGCGGACCCAGATTTTTGGTTTGATGGTTGGTAGGGCTGTTTGTTCTAGTCTTTGCATTACCGCTTCTGCTAGGAATCCTGATAGCGGAGATCCCATGGGTGTGCTGTTGGTTTGTTTGTAGATTATGTTGTTGAAGGTGAAGTGGGTGGTGAGGCACAGGTCCACTAGCTTCATGATGTGTTCGTTGGTAATGTGATTGATGGTCGTTGGGGTGTGTGTGATCGTCTCTTCTGAAAATGTGGTAAGTGTTTCCTTTGCCAGGTCGATGCTGATGGAGGTGAACAGTGCTGTTACGCCAAATGAGATCATTGTTTCGGCTTCCTCTATTTTGGTGTTTTTGATGATTTTTAGGAATTCCTGGGTGGAGTGGATGGAGTGCTGTGACTCTTCTACTAGGTATATCAGTCTTGCGTGTAGTTTTTTGGCCAGTCTGTAAGTTGGTGCTCCAGGTAGTGAGACTATGGGTCTGAGGGGGGCTCCTGGTTTATGGATTTTTAGTAGTCCGTAGAATCATGGGGTGTTGGTCCCGTCTGGTTTCATTTTTTGGAATTCCGTCTTGTTTAATTGTCCGGAATTATGTAATTTTCTTAGGAGATATGGAATTTTGTTTCCTAGTTGTGGGGTTGGGTCTAGCGCCACCTGTTGTTCGGTGTTGGTGTCTGCGAGTAGTGCATTTGCATTCTCTATGTAGTCCCTTCTGTTCAGGATGACTGTGAGCCGACCTTTGTCTGCAAGTAATATAACAATGTTTTTGTCTCTTTTTGAGGCTTTCTAGGGCGTTCTTTCCTTGTGTGTTCAGTTTGTTTCCTTCCATCTTTCAGCTGAGTAGGTGCAACTGTCTGTCTGATCGTTTGTTGTGTTTCTTCCGTGAGTTTGTTGTCCTTCAATGTGGTTTCTAATACCGCTAGGAAATCCTTCTTGTCAATGTCTCGGTAATTGAAATTTAGTCCTTTTACTACTACTGCTTTTTCTGTGTCTGATCGGGTTCGGTCTGATAAGTTCTTTATACATGCCCCTGTGTTATCGGTTTTGTCCTTGTTTGTGAGTTTGTCAAGTTTTTTCTTCAGGTCCCAATTTTTCTTTTTCTGTGCCGCAGAATGCTCCGAGAACTAATCAATGACGCCCACCACAGACTCCGAAAATACAACCGGGAAATTGCGCGCCAAAAACTGTTATTCAAACAAGCAACAAATCAAGAATGGACAGACGCAGTAGAACGAGCCATAAACACCAAACAATGACAAACACAGAAAAAGAAAAATCGGGGCCTGAAGAAAAAACTTGACAAATTCGCAGATAAAGGGACTGCTGGAAAATGGGAAGTCTTCAGAAATGAGATAACAAGAATCCAGGGAAAGTATATTCCTGTCAGGGTGAAAAGGAAGGCTGGTAGGTATAGGGAATGCTGGATGACGAAAGAAATTGAGGGTTTGGTTAAGAAAAAGAGGGAAGCATATGTCAGGTATAGACCGGATAGATCAAGTGAATCCTTAGAAGAGTATAAAGGAAGTAGGAGTATACTTAAGAAGGAAATCAGGAGGACAAAAAGGGGACATGAGATAGCTTTGGCAAATAGAGTTAAGGAGAATCCAAACAATTTTTACAAATATATTAAAGGACAAAAGAGTAACTAGGGAGAGAATAGGGTCCCTCAAAGATCAGCAAGGCGGCCTTTGTCTGGAGTCACAGAAAATGGGGGAGATACTAAATGAATATTTTGCATCAGTATGTACTGTGGAAAAGGATATGGAAGATATAAACTGTTTGGAGATAGATGGTGATATCTTGCAAAATGTCCAGATTACAGAGGAGAAAGTGCTTCATGTCATGAAACGGTTAAAAGTGGATAAATCCCCAGGACCTGATCAAGTGCATCCGAGAACTCTGTGGGAAGCCAGAGAAGTGATTGCTGGGCCTCTTGCTGAGATATTTGTATCATCGATAGTCACAGGTGAGGTGCCGGAAGACTGGAGGTTGGCAAACGTGGTGCCACTGTTTAAGAAGGGCAGTAAAGACAAGCCAGGGAACTATAGAACGGTGAGCCTGACCTCGGTGGTGGGCAAGTTGTTGGAGGGAATCCGGAGGGACAGGATGTACATGTATTTGGAAAGGCATGGACTGATTCGAGATAGTCAACATGGCTTTATGCTTGGGAAATCATGTCTCATAAACTTGATTGAGTTTTTTGAAGAAGTAACAAAGAAGATTGATGAGGGCAGAGCAGTAGATGTGAGCTATACGGACTTCAGTAAGGCGTTCGACAAGGTTCCCCATGGGAGACTGATTAGCAAGGTTAGATCTCATGGAATACAGGGAGAACTAGCCATTTGGATACAGAACCGGCTCAAAGGTAGAAAACAGAGGGTGGTGGTGGAGGGTTATTTTTCACACTGGAGGCCTGTGACCAGTGGAGTGCCACAAGGATCGGTGCTGGGCCCTCTACTTTTTGTCATTTAAATGAATGATTTGGATGCGAGCATAAGTAGTATAGTTAGTAAGTTTGCAGATGACACCAAAATTGGAGGGGTAGTGGACAGCGAAGAGGGTTACCTCAGATTACAACAGGATCTGGACCAATGAGCCAATGGGCTGAGAAGTGGCAGATGGAGTTTAATTCAGATAAATGCGAGGTGCTGCATTTTGGGAAAGCAAATCTTAGCAGGACTTACACACTTGATGGTAAGGTCCTAGGGAGTGTTGCTTAACAAAGAAACCTTGGAGTGCAGGCTCATAGCTCCTTGAAAGTGGAGTCGCAGGTAGATAGGATAGTGAAGAAAGCGTTTGGTATACTTTCCTTTATTGGCCAGAGTACAGGGGTTGGGAGGTCATGTTGCGGCTGTACAGGACATTGGTTAGGCCACTGTCGGAATAGTGTGCGCAATTCTGGTCTCTTTCCTATCGGAAAGATGTTGTGAAACTTGAAAGGGTTCAGAAAAGATTTACAAGGATGTTGCCAGGGTTGGAGGATCTGAGCTACAGGAGAGGCTGAACAGGCTGGGGCGGTTTTCCCTGGAGCGTCGGAGGCTGAGGGGTGACTTCATAGAGGTTTACAAAATTACGAGGGGCATGGATAGGGTAAATAGACAAAGTCTTTTCCCGGGAGTCGGGGAGTCCAGAACTAGAGGGCATAGGTTTAGGGTGAGAGGGGAAAGATATAAAAGAGACGTATGGGGCAAATCACGCAGAGGGTGGTGCATGTATGGAATGAGCTGCCAGAGGATATGGTGGCAGCTGGTACAATTGCAACATTTAAGAGGCATTTGGATGGGTATATGAATAGGAAGGGTTTGGAGGGATATGGGCCAGGTGCTGGCAGGTGAGACTAGATTAGGTTGGGATATCTGGTCGGCGTGGTCGGGTTGGACTGAAGGGTCTGTTTCCATGCTGTATGCCTCTATGACTCTATGTCTCTCACTGGGGGAAGAAAACTCACCAAGTTACTTCAAAATACCCAAAACCAACCTCCTCCATTCACGGTCTCAACTCTCAACATGCTCACCTGATATGGACAACTTCGGCTGGCAAGTTAGGAAGGGTCCTCAAGTAAAAGACAGTTTTTTTTTCAACAACTTTAGTTTATTTTCTGCTCAAAATTAAATTGCAAAATAACTTCCAAAAAATTGACAGGAGGGTACACAATTCATGCTAACAATGAAGACAGACTGCTATTATGTATAACTATAAATTTAATACTAAAACTTGAATTATGTGCATTTGTTTCTTTTTGGTTTCAAATGAAGCTTTCTAAAATCAATAAATCTTAGGATACCTTTAATGTTATGTTTTTGCTTAGAGCTGAAGCATGCAAAATTTTACTTCTGTCTTGAGCTTTACCCACCCAAATCTTCGATGATTAACATTATGAGCTACAGCAACTATAGCACATGTGGCTACACACAGAATGGCAAGTTAAAGCAGCAACGTCCAAGCCTAGGGAAACTGTTGTGACTTTCACATTCATCATCAAGTTAAGAGCAAAGGATCCTGAGCCACATGAAAAGAAATTCTACATGTAAATATGTATAAACAAAATCTAAAAGTTGAAAATGCTATTGAAATGCCGCTGCATCTGTTGTCACTATTATCAATGGAATTTTTTTTTCCAAGTGAGGAAGACAAGTCCATTGTTATCCTTGCTACTATGAATTGCAGGAAGCGAATAATCAGCACAGGCTTTACGTCATGACCTCATGGTTCTCTACAAGGTGAAGGAGATGTGGCATTTTGCCCTTTTTCATGGCTAATTTCCGTTAACTAATATATAAATATACTGAAGAGTTCCATAAACTTAACTGGTGTTTGATAACCAGCTCCTTCCACTTTCATGAAAGTCAAGACAGAAAATGCTGCTCTGAGCTATTTCCAAAAATCAGATTAAAACTGGTGAACTAGTAGACAAGTGCTCAAAATGTCTAAAAACAAAGACTGCAGATGCTGGAAACCAGGGTCTATATTAGAGTGGTGCTGGAAAAGCACAGCAAGTCAGGCAGCATCTGAGGAGCAGGAAAATCGATGTTTCGGGCAAAGCCCTTCATCAGGAAGTGCTCAAAATGCCATTACAAAAACTGTCTCTAGTACAACAATTTGTATTCATATTGCAAGGTGCTTTCCCCAGCAGTTTGTCAAATGTAATTGGAAATTGAACCACAAAAATGACCAAAAGCTTGGTCAGAAGGCTAAGCTTTAAGAACAATTGAAAGCATAGAAGCTTTGAGGGGGAATTCCACAGCTGAAGGTCTCAATAGTGTTTTTCTTTAATTTGTTCACAGGATGTGAAGTTAACTGGCCAGGCCAGCATTTATTGTCCAACCTCAATTGCCAAGAGGGAAGAGTCAGCTACATTGCTATGGGTCACGTATAGACCAGCCAAGATAAGGCTAGCAGATTTCCTTCTCTAAACCGAAATGTTAATGAACCAGATGAGCTTTTACAACAATTGATAGTCTTTACATGGTTGTCATTAGACCAACTTTTCATTTCAGATTTTTTAATTGAATTTAAATTTCATCAACTCCCTGGTGGAATTAGAACCTTTGTTCTCAGAACACTAGCTAAGGTTCTGAATCCACAGACATGACTACTTTGCTATCACCTCTGAAAATGTGACCTAATTTAAAATTGGGAATGCTGAAGTAAACAGAGGCCAGAATTAGAGAACACACAGATCACAGATGACAGATGACTGTAAATTAGAGACAGAAGGAGGAACAAGACCCTCAAGTAAGTCATTTCTCAAGTAAGCAAATTTCAATTGTTTAAGACAGCGAGTACAGGAGAGAATGGTGAACAGGACTTGAAGCAAGTTAGGATATGGGCAGCAAAGACTAGGATCATGTCTATGGAGAGGGGAATGAGGAAGACGAGCTAGGAGTGCATTGGAGTAAGTGAGGTCCAGAGATAACAAAGGATTTCACAACATGAGATAAACGGAGATCAGACTGGAGATTGAATAATTCCCTAAATTGAAACAGATGCTCTTAGTGACAACACAATGAAGTCAGAAACTCATGTCTGGGTCAAATATGATATTATGTGCAGTTCTGGAATTCACATTATAGGAAGGATGTGATGACACTGGAGAGGATGCTGCCTGGGCTGGAGAGTTTCATTTATGGAGAGAGATTGGACACTTTGGGGTTGTTTTTCCTGAGAGCACACAGCATGGAAACAGACCCTTCCGTCCAACCAGTCCATGATGACTACAATCCCAAACTAAACTAGTCCTACATCCCACGCAGTATTGGGTTCATAATATTTCTTAGTACAACAGTTAAGCAACTTGAGCATAAGGATTTTACCAATAGTGCAGTTAAGTTACCCAAGTTTTTGGGAAGCTTTCATTCCAACATTTGTGGTCATATCAGAATTTTCTTTTAGATAAGATTACCTACAATGTGGAAACAGGCCCTTCAGCCCAACAAGTCCGCATTGACCCTCCAAAGACAAACCCACCCAGATCATCTCCCTCTGACTAATGCACCTAACACTATGGGCAATTTAACATGGCCAATCCACCTGACCTGCACATCTGTGGATTATGGGAGGAAACCCACGCAGACATGGGGAGAATGTGCAAACTCCACATAGACAGTCACCTGACGCTGGAATTGAACCCGGTTTCCTGGCAATTGAGAGGCTGCAGTGCTCATCACTGAGTCACAGTGCCGCCCCAAAGTTACCACAATTTACACAAAATTTCCACAAGTTACAGAAATATGCAAATGCAGTAGAAATACTAATTAATTGCTGATGTGTCCATATTCATAGCAGACAGAACATCATGAATGCAAATAGATTTTTTTTTTTTTTTACAGATTATTTCAAATCAACAACTCAACTACTGTGTGATGATCTTCCTTCAAAAGCCTCCAAGTATTTCTGGTCACTTTGTTTTCTGTAAAGTTGTTACATGATTAATCACATTACAGATCAGAGCTGAAAATAAGTTGCTGGAAAAGCACAGGTCAGGCAGCATCCAAGGAGCAGGAGAATCGACGTTTCGGGGATAAGCCCTTCTTCAGGGATTAGGAGGGTGCGCCAAGCAGGCTAAGATAAAAGGTAGGGGCGTTGGGAATGTGATAGGTGGAAGGATAAATTAAGAGGTATCAGAGGTAACGGTACAGCAACAGCAAGAGAAATAATTTTTTGGCTATGACTAGATAGAAGGAAAAAAGTGACCTTGCAAGTAGTTTGATTGACCTGGACAACAGTCTCTGGAGAAGAACAGGGTGATCAACTATTGTGAAGTTTGCAGGCAGGTCCAGGAAGGACTAAGAGTTTAGGCAGGGAATAAAGGGATACGGACAGGTGCAGACAGGTGGGATTAGCTTAGAATGGCATCATGGTCAGCACGACATAGTAGGGCCAAAACATCTGTTCTTGTGGTGTACTGTTCTACATTCTATGAATGATTATCTTTTCCAGAGTCACAGTGTGCAGTTTGTGACTTTGAAGAAACCTGTTTTTGATATTATGACAGAGTGAAACTAGATTATAGGAATTCAGACATGGAGTTTCTAGAAAAAAAGGGCATGGATTTGCAACGCAAGCATGCTTAAGGACTTGGGAAGAGGAAACTAAAGACAGAATTGGGCTGATGGTTTGAAATGATGATGGGGTCAAGGACAAAGTTTCCTCTAAGTGTTGTATGTAGCCCCTTTCTCAATATGGTTTTATCCACAAATTCTCCTCCAAACCATATATTATCCTGACTTGGAACTCTAATGCAAAGAATAGATTGTGAAATAAACTCAGTGGGTCTGGATGCATCTGAGGAAAGAGAAACAAAGTTAACATTTCAAGTCCCAGAGACCCTTCTCCAGTAATTTCTGCTTTTGTTTGTTTCAGATCTCCAGCATTAGTAATTCTTTGTTTTCTGGAACTATAAGGCTGCTTCTTTGCTATTATTGTGTTAAAATCCTGAAAATCCCTAATAGCACTGTGGATCCCTGGGACAGCAACTCATGGTCAATTGCCCTTACTGGACCAGCCAGTGCTGTTCATATCCCACAAATGAATAAAAAAAAGTTGACGATTTTGGTCTTCTAGTCACCAGAACTAGTCCATGCTGCCCACTCAGCATGGACCAGCTTGAGCCGGAGGGCCTGTATCCATGCTGTATGACTCAGTTGACCTTGTAACATGGTTCATTTACACTTGGAGGAAGGAACATACATCCATGGTTAAAGGTCCTATTTGCAAACAAAAGGAACATGTCCAAGCCTTGTGTATTTTTTTTGTGTATTATCTGGGTGCTATTTTAGCCTCTGAATCTCTGTTCCTTCTCCTGTTATATAAATTTTATGATTATTCAAAAGATGGAATTTTAGCATTTGTACTGGTGACTAAAAGACGAAAAGCGTCAACTATTTTTACTCATTTATGGGAAAATTGGAGGTGTAGTGGACACCGAAGAGGGTTACTTCAGATTACAACAGGATCTGGACCAGATGGGCTGAGAAGTGGCAGATGGAGTTTAATTCAGATAAATGTGAGATGCTGCATTTTGGGAAAGCAAATCTTAGCAGGACTTATACACTTGATGGTAAGGTCCTAGGGAGTGCTGCTGAACAAAGAGACCTTGGAGTGCAGGTTCATAGCTCCTTGGAAATGGAGTCTCAGGTAGATAGGCTAGTGAAGAAGGCGTTTGGTATGCTTTCCTTTATTGGTCAGAGTATTGAGTACAGGAGTTGGGAGGTCATGTTGCAGCTATACAGGACATTGGTTAGGCCACTGTTGGAATATTGCATGCAATTCTGGTCTCCTTCCTATCGGAAAGATGTTGTGAAACTTGAAAGGGTTCGGAAAAGATTTACAAGGATTTTGCCAGGGTTGGAGGACCTGAGCTACAGGGAGTGGCTGAACAGACTGGGGCGGTTTTCCCTGGAGCGTCAGAGGCTTAGGGATGGCCTTACAAAATTATGAGGAGCATGGATAGGATAAATAGGTAAAGTCTTTTTCCTGGGATTGGGGAGTCCAGAACTAGAGGGCATAGGTTTAGGGTGAGAGGGGAAAGCTATAAAAGAGACCTAAGGGGCAACGTTTTCACGCAGAGGGTGGTACGTGTATGGAATGAGCTGCCAGAGGATGTGGTGGAGGCTGATACAATTGCATTTAAGAGGCATATGGATGGGTATATGAATAGGAAGGGTTTGGAGGGATATGAGCCAGGTGCTGGCAGGTGGGACTAGATTGGGTTGGGATATCTGGTCGGCATGGACGGGTTGGACCGAAGGGTCTGTTTCCATGCTGTACATCTCTATGTCTCTATGATTACCATAAATTACTTAAAATGGATGCTAATGTAGTTGATTGCACACAATTGTTGAACACGTCCTGCCTAATCAAGGAATTGCATCTAACAGTGGACCTTCCTAACAAAGGCACATTTGGATTCAAAATATTAACTCTGTCTTTCTCCTAACAGATGCTACCAGACCTGCCAGCTTTCTCCTGCAAACTCAATTTTTCTTTTCCATCTAACAGTACACTTTCTTGCAGTTTTGCACGCGTGCGCTCATTGCGCATGGTCTGTATTCTGGCTGTTATGAACAAGGATTGTGCTGTTTGATTTAATTCGCTAAACATTGCGCACTATGGCGTTCATTCCTGACAGAGGATGTCACAAACCCAGACATTATTCAGCTGTAAAGGTAGTCTTATGGCAATCTCTTGTTAGTAGAAAATATTACTCACATAGCTGTTCTGTAATATCACTACAAAATGATTTGCTTAACCTACAGTTTTTAATTAGATACTATGCCTTTTAAGAGTAATTTTAATTAGTCCAACGACTTTCACCATTTGTGTAACAAACAATATGATCAGGTTAGCCACTGTCTGCAGGATAGTGTTTACTGTGATCAGAACAATTTGGAAAGCTTCACTAATTAGATTAGATTACTTACAGTGTGGAAACAGGCCCTTCGACCCAACAAGTCCACACCGCCCTGCCAACCCAACCATACACCTACATTTACCCCTTACCGAACACTACGGGCAATTTAGCATGGCCAATTCACCTGACCCTGCACATCTTTGGACTGTGGGAGGAAACCGGAGCACCCGGAGGAAACCCACGCAGACACAGGGAGAACGTGCAAACTCCACACAGTCAGTCGCCTGAGTCGGGAATTGAACCCGGGTCTCTGGCGCTGTGAGGCAGCAGTGCTAACCACTGTGCCACCGTGCCGCCCACAATATGACACGCTTATCACCAAACTCACTTAAATGTTCATATACGGCAAATTAAAGATTTTTATATATATATATACACACACTTGGAGTGAAGCTAAACATCAAGAATTCTAAAAAACATGCTAAATACTTAACTTAAAAAAAAACTAATTGATAATCTAATAACACTCCACTAAAATTAGCTTCAGGACTAGTTCTGCTGTGCAAATTTTGTTCATCCTATCTCCATTTAAAAAGCCATTTACACGCGATTAAAAGTTAGTGTTTAAGGGAGTTTCACATAGCAATGTGGGAGTGAGGAAGTTGAAATTATCACGGATTTCAAAATTGCTGCTTCTAAAGTAGTTCATTCTGCAGTCTGTGATGAAACGGAGTGGCAGACAATTTCAAGATTACTGCACTAATATGCACATGGCCAACATCCTGAATTTGTAGTCTGCTTCAGAGAGATAATCATGGTAACTCACTATCACTTCACTACCACCCCCAACTAAATGATGACAAACATTGAATATACACTACTTCCATCGAAAGCAGGGAGATCCTAATTCTTAGAATGCAGGACTGCCTAGAATCGATCATACAATATAAATCATTCCTGTTCCTCAGATTGACTGTAGGTTCACGTTAAAAGTTTTAAATGCTTTCTATTTTTAAAATATGATAAATGAGTGTGCATGGATTCAGGAAGAATACTTTGACATGAACATTGAACATGGCCCCAAACTTGACGCTCCTGTTCCTCAGATGCTGCCAGACCTGCTGTACTTTTCCAGCACCACCCTAATCTGGTCCCAAACTAGGATCTTAGTTGTGTGGCTCTATTCATCCAACAAGATAGCCAATAAGACTGGATTCTGTGTGAACATAATTCTCAAATTTTTTGAATAAATACCGATGAGATCCAGGAACTGAACCACTAAGCACAAACGCTCTCGTGACAAAAAACAATTAATCCATAGGCCAAATCATTAGAACAGAATTCAACTCATATTTTCTGCTGGCTTGCTCAGAATAAATTCAGGAGACAGTCCTGGATCACACACAGAAACAAAATTAGTGTCATATTAAATTCAAGTAAAGACTGAACAACAGCTCTGTGACTCTATAACAGTGTTTTTATTGATCTAACTCAATGTATAAAACTGAATAGATTACATGATCAGTTAAAGTTATTACCTAACAATACTAACTTGCAAAAGGAATGAAAAGGATGCTTAAAAGAAGTCGTTTTTAGTGTTGCACTCTACCCCATTAAACTTTTTTTTTTAAAAGAAGCAAACGGAATTAAGGAACAAAAAGAGAAGTTACTGGAAAAACTCAACAGGTCTGGCAGCATCTGTGAAGAAAAATCAAAAGTTAACGTTTCGGGTCCGGTGACCCTTCCTCAGAACTGATTTAAGCAATGCATTTCAAGATAAGCTACCTGATACTAAATTCTTTTGAGTAGTATATGGTTGTAATACTGGGCCAGCAGAAGCTACTAGACAAAAGTTAGCTCGACTAGTCAGTATTACGGCAACAAGAGTCAATGAGACATTAATGCTGCCTGACCTGCTGCGCTTTTCCAGCAACACATTTTCAGCTCTGATCTCCAGCATCTGCAGTCCTCACTCTCTCCTCAATGAGACATTATGCCTTCTTAAGAAAGTGTACTTCTCATGTCACCTCCAAATATCTTTACATCAAGATTACACGAGTGAAAATGATACATTACTCATCATTCACCTGAACAAGCATTGTTACCACATTTAATCAAGTCAACAATAGCCACTGCGTAGTACTTTGCAAGACCAGCACCGTGAGTGGTTTCAATGCCCACTATGAATATCACTGTCACTATATTCAGCGCTTGTAGTCAGCAGGTGGGGGATGGATGGTGGTGGAATAAATCAGCTTTGGCAGTGAAGGTGATCGTTAACTATGCTGACCATCATTATCTCTCAAACAGACTGCAAACTCAGGATGCTGGCCATGTGCATTTTAAATATCTTGAAACTGTCTGCCACTCAGGGTTCCATTACAGTTGCACAATGAACTACCCTAGAAGTAGCAATTGTGAGATCAGTGACAATATACTTCTGTCCAACTGTCCATATAGATTTTTTAAAAATTCATTTGCAAGAAGTAGGCATTGCTGCCATTTGTTGCATTTATTGCCCATCACTACTTGCTCTTAAGATGGTGGACTATAGCAGTTCAAGAAGGCACCACGTGCTGGAGGTGAACCCACAATCATATGAAGAAGCAAGTTCCAAGATTTTGACGCAGCAACATTGGAGTAATGAAGATGTTCCCCACACAAGGCTTGGAGGGAAAGTGCAGATAGTGATGTTCTCATGTATCCATTGCCATTGTCTTTTAATTTGTATTGGTCATAGATAAGGATGATCAGAAGGAGCCTTGGTGAATTTTTGCAAAGCTTCTTGTCGATGCCACATGTTTCTGCTACTGAGTACTGATGGTGGAGGAAGTGGATGTGGTGCCAGTTTTGCAGGCAGCATTGTACTAGATACTGTCAAGCTTCTTGAGTATTGTTAGAGCTGCAGGTGGGGAGTATTTCATCACACTCCTGACTTAGAATTAGAATCCCCACAGTGCAGACAGAGGCTACTTGGCCCATTGAGTCTACACGGATCGTCTGAAGAGTATCCCAGCTAGACCCATCACACCACGAGATCCCCGTGATCCCACGTTTACCACAGCTAATCCACCTCGTCTGTACATCCCTGGTCACTATAGGGCAATTTAGCATGGTTAGTCCACTTAACCAACACATCCTTTAACTGTGGAGCATCTGGTGGAAACCCACAAATCAGGCAAGTATGGGCCTGCATGAGAAAATGACAGCGACAATTGTATTATGTCCAAAAAATCTCAACTGCTTTCAGGGAAAGGAACATAGAAGTCAGAATAAATCATTCAGCTTCTCAAACCTGCTTAAGCATTAAAGAGATCAGAACAGATCTGTATCTCAACTCCTCTTACCCTATACCCTTGGATACCATTGTGTAAAACAATACAATTATTGATATCTTGGTAGCCTCAATTACCCTAGCACCTCTTTTTTAAGCAGGAAGTGGTTAGAAGATTTTAGAAATCCCAGGAGGACCAGTTCCACCATAGAAAACACCAGATGGCCTCCTCCTTTAAAGACAGCAATATCCCTTCCCACGTGGTTGAAGAAGCCCTCCAACGCATCTTATCCATATCCCACACTTCCGCCCTCAAACCGCATCCCTCCAACCATAACAAGGACAGAACCCTCCTGGTCCTCACCTTCCATCCTACCAACCTTTGCATAAACCGCATCATCCGCCAACATTTCCACTACCTCCAAACAGACCCCATCACCAGGGATATATTTCCCTCCCCACCCTTATCCACTTTCCTCAAAGACCGTTCCCTCCATGACTACCTGGTCAGGTCCAAGACCCCCAACAGCTCACCCTCTCGTCCTGGCACCCTCCCCGCCACCACAGCAATTGCAAAACCTGCACCAACACTGCCCCCCTCACCTCTGTCCAAAGCCCCAAAGGAGCCTTCCACATCCATCAAAGTTTCACCTGCACGTCATTTATTGTATCTGTTGCTCCTGATGCGGTCTCCTCTACACTGGGGAGACTGGACGCCTTCTCGCAGAGCACTTTAGGGAACATCTCCAGGACACCCGCACCAATCAACCCCACCACCCCGTGACCCAACATTACAACTCCCCTTCCCACTCTGCCGAGGACATGCAGGTCCTGGGCCTCCACCACTGCCACTCCTTCGCCACCCGGTGCCTGAAGGAAGAACACCTCATCCTCTGCCTCAGAACACTTCAACCGCAGGGCATCACCAGTTTCCTCATTTCCCCTCCCCCCGACCTTACCCCAGTTCCAAACTTCCAGCTCAGCATCAGCCTCATGACCTGTTTTACCTGCCAATCTTCCTTCCCACCTATCCGCTCCACCTTCCTCTCTGACCTATCACCTTCATCCCCACCCCCATCTACCTACTGTACTCTTTGCTACCTTCTCCCCAGCCTCAGCCTCACCCCGCCCCTTCCCATTTCTCTCTCCACCCTGGAGGCTCCCTGCCTTCAGTCCTGAAGGGCTTTTGCCCAAAACATCAATTTTCCTACTCCTTGGATGCTGCTTGACCTGTGTGTTTCCAGCACCACTCTAATCTAGACTCTGATCTCCAGCATCTGCAGTCCTCACTTTTGCCTAGATTTTAGAAATCTGTTAACTCTACTGATCTCATCTACACAATTCCAGTCCCACTTTTGTAATCTTCTGTTCCCAGAGGTGGTGAGCTGGAAGGCAGGAAGAGCACTTAATTACACACCCACCTTCCTATCCATCTCCTCTAGATTTAAGTTGAATTCCAGGAGTCTGCCTGCTGGTGGGGCTTACAATTGTCTGATCAGCATGTGGATTATTTGGCCTTTCCTGAAAGAGGCAACACCAGCAGCTCTCCAGCTCACTGACAAAACCCCTCGCCACATCAAGGTTCCATTCTATATGTCTGACTCAAAGTCCTCAACATAAATTTTGCTCTATCAACAGGACCCATCTCCTAAAACAAAATTTTAAAAAGAGAAGTAGCATCAGTCTTGAGCAAATATCTTTTCAATATCATTTAAGGTTGGATCTACAGCTACTAACAACTAACTCCTTGACAATTTATCTTACTATTCTACACAAAATTATTATAGCTTTTCCGAAAGCTACTTCAGGGGCTATCAATTAGAATGCCATAAAATATCTCATGAAGCAATCATTAAAAAGATGGAATTGGGCTGCTTTCCTGAAAATATATATGTTTTTTAAAAAGTCGGGCATATTCCAGCCATATTTTGCTTCCCAAGATTTACTTACCACTCTGCTTTGGTGTCCACTTGTACAAGTTCTCAAGAAAAAATGTCTTGTGTATAACATAAGACAATGCAGTTGTAGGCATTAAAATGCTGAAAAAAGCCCATTCAAATTTAGTGACAAGGAATCAAACTAATTGCACAATTTCTCAACCTCAGCGTTTTAACTGGAAAACTAAATTTAGGCAAATCTATAAAAATCTTTCCTGTCAGAACACTAAATCAAATAGGGTTAAAGTACTTCTCACTTTGGTCTTTTCCACACAAAAAAAACCTTGGATATCATATTTCAAGGAAAATGATTTGTCAATACATGAATGATAAAAAACACTGCTGCGGTACTTCCTTACAAGTCTACTTAGGCATAATTTTCATATAGTTTGCCAAAAATGCAAGAGTAACCAATGCATTCTTCACAATCCAAATGCAATATACCTGATGCTTCCAAAAAGCACTCAGACTTACGACATCATACCAATATCAAACTGATACGGAGATATTCCCAAATTTTCACTAAGTGACCTAGTAGGACAATACTGAAAAGTAGCTTTCCCACATGGCTACTAACACTACTTATAGCTATGCTGCTGGATCAAATCGAAGTATTTACCACAGATATCAGGGATCCTTACTTAATAGTCAAGAGCTTTCAATAGCCAGATTTAACCAGATTTCAATCTTGCAAGTCAAATTTAACACACCAACCTCAAAAGGAAATTTATTTTGTAGGTAGTGTGAAACTGTATTTGCTTAGTGCGATCAGAAAATGACAGTTAAATCAGAGCTGCAGTATTAAAGCTGATTAGATATCATCACCAGCAGTTTCATTTCTCTGCTATATCTTTTAAAATACCAACAGAATAATGTGAAATAGACAAATGCATAAAGAAAACCTGTAAAAACCTGTATTCAATAAAAAAGAAATTCTGTCCATGCAGAATAATGGAGGCAGAACCACAAGACCACAACTCCCAAAGGCTAACAAAGTCTATTCCTGCACGCTAAGGCTCTCTTTAAAGCTATGCCAAACAATGTCATTTCAGTTTACAATCACTAAAAAACACACTGCTGATTCTTGTATCACTGCTGAATTCATTCTTATTGATTTGAGTTTGAGAAAGTCAATTCAAAAGCTACTTGCCCTTTGGCTTACAAGTGCTTCACATTGCGTTAGTAAGATGCCATCTGAATCTGATTTGATCTAATTGGTAAATTGATCTGCCAGTTGCATTTAATTGCACTTTTGCTCAGAAGAACTTGCCATTAGACTCATATATGGTGCATTTTTTCATACTGAGAAAGGAACTAATGTACAAATATAAATGACTGCTTGTTACACAAGTGTTTTATTGAGAAGCTATATGATCCACTCGGCACTTTGGATTGCTGTGAATTTTCATATAAAGAATTCTCCACTTCGATATATGTTAAATATCGCATGTTCAGCCCCATATGAATAACATTTCTTCCTGTTAAGTCAGGGAGAAAAGAAAAAAAACTTGGATTTATACAGGACATTTCATAACTTCAGGATGCCCCAAATGCTTTACAGCCACGTAGTAACTTTCAACCTAGCAGAGAAAAAGGGAAGAGGAGAAAAAGCCTTTACTGTTTGAATTCATGTATTGCTGGACATCAGAGTGTGTCCAGGAAAACTTAAACAGCAAAATTCACAACTGATCTTGGAGGAGCCTGTTTGGGAGAGGTTACAGCACAGAAACAGATAAGTTAACAGTTTTAAGTATAGCCTTGCTGTAAATCTACAATAGTGAGTAGAGAGGGTTCTTTCTTGATTAGATGTTTTTATTGGAATCTGAATAAATTTTTAAAAATATAAGGCCTAAGTATTTTAGTTACTCTGCATCAGTGTTTTGTAATAGGATGGTGCTATTTCAGGTTCTGTAGATTGGAAGGAGAAAAATGGCATTTAGTAGAGCGATATGCTCTTCTTGCCAGATGTGCAGTTTCGAGAGAGTTTACGGGTTACTGAGGATTACATCTACAATAAATGTTGATTGAGAATCCTGTCAGACTGAATGGATCGGTTGGAGGGACAGTTAAAGGCAATGAGGAACTTACAAGATCGAGGGGGTGTGATGGATGGCAGTTATAGGAAGGGAGAAAAGCCGCAGATACAGTCAAGTAGATGGGTTAACTATGAAAGGTAGGAGGGGTAGGCAGGTAGTACAGGGGTCCTCTGCGGATTATCCCCATTCCAAAAACATAGAACATAGAACATAGAAGAATACAGCGCAGTACAGGCCCTTCAGCCCTCGATGTTGCGCCGATCAAAGCCCACCTAACCTACACTAACCCACTATCTTCCATATACCTATCCAATGCCTGCTTAAATACCCATAAAGAGGGAGAGTCCACTACTGCTACTGGCAGGGCATTCCATGAACTTACGACTCGCTGAGTGAAGAACCTACCCCTAACATCAGTCCTATATCTACCCCCCCTTAATTTAAAGCTATGCCCCCTTGTAATAGCTGACTCCATACGTGGAAAAAGGTTCTCACTGTCAACCCTATCTAACCCCCTAATCATCTTGTACACCTCTATCAAATCACCCCTAAACCTTCTTTTCTCCAAAGAAAACAACCCCAAGTGCCTCAGCCTTTCCTCATAGGATCTTCCTACCATACCAGGCAACATCCTGGTAAACTTCCTCTGCACCCGTTCCAGTGCCTCCACATCCTTCCTATAGTATGGCGACCAAAACTGCACACAATATTCCAGATGCGGCCTCACCAGAGTCTTATACAACTGCAGCATGACCTCAGGACTCCGGAACTCAATTCCTCTACCAATAAAAGCCAGTACGCCATATGCCTTCTTCACTGCACTATTTACCTGGGTGGCAACTTTCAGAGATCTGTGTACATGGACACCAAGATCCCTCTGCTCTTCCACACTACCAAGTAGTCTACCATTAGCCCAGTAATCCATCTTTTTATTACTCTTACCAAAGTGAATCACTTCACACTTAGCTACATTGAACTCCATTTGCCACCTTTCTGCCCAGCTCTGCAGCTTCTCTATATCCCGCTGTAACCTGCCATATCCTTCCTCACTGTCTACAACTCCTCCGACTTTCGTATCATCCGCAAACTTGCTCACCCAACCTTCCAACCCTTCCTCCAGGTCATTTATAAAAATGACAAACAGCAATGGTCCCAAAACAGATCCTTGCAGAACACCGCTAGTGACGGCACTCCAAGATGAACCTTTGCCATCAACTACTACCCTCTGTCTTCTTCCAGAGAGCCAATTCCTAATCCAAACCTCCAACTCACCCTCTATGCCATATCTCTGTATTTTCTGCAGTAGCCTACCATGGGGGACCTTATCAAACGCCTTACTAAAATCCATATATACCACATCTACCGCTTTCCCCATATCTACCTCCTTAGTCACCTTCTCAAAGAATTCAATAAGGTTTGTGAGGCACGACCTGCCCTTCACAAAACCATGCTGACTATCCTTGATCACATCATTCTTATCCAGATGTGCATAAATCCTATCCCTTACAATTCTCTCTAAGACTTTGCCCACAACAGAAGTGAGAATCACTGGCCTATAGTTACTAGGATTATCCCTACTCCTCTTCTTGAACAAGGGAACCATGTTTGCTAGCCTCCAGTCCTCTGGCACTACTCCTGTCGACAAAGAGGACACAAAAATCAAGGCCAATGGCTCTGCAATCTCCTCCCTTGCTTCCCAGAGAATCCTAGGATAAATGCCATCAGGCCCAGGGGACTTATCTATTTTCACCCTTGCCAGAATTTCCAACACCTCTTCTCTACATATCTCAAAGCCATCCATTCTACTTATTCGTGCCTCAGTATTCATATCGACAACAATGTCCTGTTCCTGAGTGAATACTGACGAAAAGTATTCATTCAGTGCCTCCCCAATCTCTTCAGCTTCCACACGCAACTTCCCATTACTATCCTTGATTGGACCTAGTCATTCTTTTATTCCTAAATAAGTATGCGGTTTTGAAAAATCTAGGGGTGATGGACATTCAGGGGACTGTAGCACAAAACAGCCAAGTTTCTGGCATCAATATATGCTGTAATGTAATTAGGGGTACGTCAGGTTTCAAGCGATTGATTGTGTTAGGGGTCTCTCTAGTCCAAGGTACAGACAGACGTTTCTGCGGCCTGGAGCAAAAAATCAGAATGGTGTGTTGCCTCCCTGGTGCCAGGATCAAGGTGGTCTCGGAGAGGGTGTTGAATGTTCTCAAAAGGGGAGAGAAACCAGCAGGACATCATTGTATACATTGGTACCAACCATATAAAAGGGAAAAGGATGAGATTCTGAAGGGAGAATATAGAAAATTAGGCTGGAATTTAAAAAGGAGGTCCTTGAGGATAGTAATATCCGGATTACACTTGGTGCTACGAGCTAGAGAGGGTAGGAATAGGAGGATACAGCAGAAAAATGCATGGCTAAGGAGCTGGTGTAATGGGAGAAGGATTTACATTTTTGGATCATTGGAATCTCTTCTGGGGTAGAAGTGACCTGTACAAGAGGGATGGACTGCACCTGAATTGAAAGGGGACAAATATAATGGCAAGGAGATTTGCTAGAGCTACTTCGGAGGATTTAAACTGCTAAGGTGCGGGGGGGGGGACTGGTATGGTTGAAAAAAGAAGCAAGCACTCAGGGCAGGCAGGAACAAAGCAGAGAACCAGTTAGGGCTGATAAATTTAACTGCATTTATTTCAATACAAGAGATATAACAAGGAAGGCAGATGAACTCAGCAATTGCAGAAATGTGGCTCAGGGATGCATAGGACTGGCAGCTTAATGTTCTAGGATACAAATGCTATAGGAAGGGTAGAAAGGAAGGCAAGAGAGGCAGGAGAGTGGTGTTTTGGATAAGGGATACCATTACAGCTGTACATAGGGAGGATATTCCCAGAAATACATCTAGGGAAGTTATTTGGGTGGAACTGAGAAAGAAGAAAGGGATGATCACTTTATTGGGATTGTATTATAGACCCCCTAATAGTCAGCAGGAAATTGAGAAACAGATTTGTAAGGAGATTTTAGTTATCTGCAAGAATAATAGGGATTTTAACTTTCCAAACATAGATTTAGATTACTTACAGTGTGGAAACAGGCCCTCCAGCCCAACAAGTCCACACCGACCCGACGAAGCGCAACCCACCCATACCCCTTCACCTAACACTATGGGCAATTTAGCATGGCCAATTCACCTAACCTGCACATCTTTGGACTGTGGGAGGAAACCGGAGCACCCGGAGGAAACCCACGCAGACAGTGGGAGAATGTGCAAACTCCACAGTCAGTTGCCCGAGCCGGGAATTGGTTCCCTGGTTTGTCTTTGGCGCTGTGAGGCAGCAGTGCTAACCACTGTCACCGTGCCGCTCTGGGACTGCCATAGTGATAAGGGTTTAGGTTGAGAGGAATTTGTCAAGTGTGCACAAGAAAATCTTCTGAGTTAGGACATGGATGTACTTACGAGAGAAGGTGCAAAACCTGACCTACTCTTGGGTAAGAAGGCAGGGCAGGTGACTGAGGGAGCACTTTGGGGTCAGCGACCATAATTCTATTAGTTTTAAAACAGTGATGGAAAAGGATAGACCAGATCTAACAGTTGAAGTTCTAAATTGGAGGAAGGCTAATTTTGACGGTATTAGGCAAGATCTTTCAAAAGTTTTCAAAAATCTTTCCAGTGTTCGTAGGTAAAGGCACAGCTGGAAAATGGGAAGCCTTCAGAAATGAGGTAACAAGAGTCCAGAGAAAGTATATTCCTGTTAGGGTGAAAGGAAAGGCTGGCAGGTATAGGGAATGCTGAATGACTAAAGGAATTGAGGGCGAGGTTAAGATAAAGAAGGAAGCATATGTCAGGTATAGACAGGATACATTGAGTGAATCCTTAGAAGGGTATAAAGGCATTAGGAGGGAAATCAGGACGGCAAAAAGGGGACATGAGATAGCTTCGTCAAATAGGATTAAGGAGAATATAAAGGGTGTTTACAAATACATTAAGGGTAAATGGGTAACTAGGGAGTGAATAGAGACCCTCAAAGATCAGTAAGGCAGATCTTTGTGTGGAGCCGCAGGAGATGGGGGAGATACTAAACAAGCACTTTGCATCAGTGCTTACTGTGCAAAAGGACATGGAAGATATAGAATGTAGGGAAATAGATGGTGACACCTTAAAAAAATGCTCATATTACACGGGACAAAATATGTAAAGGTGGATAAATCCCAAGGGCCTGATTAGGTGTACCCTAGAACTCTGTGGGAAGCTAGGCAGGGATTGCTGGGCCCCTTGCAGAGATATTTGTATCATTGATAGTCACAGGTAAGGAGCCAGAAGACAGGAGGTTGGCTATCATGGTATCATTATTTAAGAAAGGTGGTAAAGACAAACCAGGGAACCAAAGACCGGTGAGCCTGATGTTGGTGGTGGGCCAGTTGTTGGAAGGAATACTGAGGGACAGGACTTACACGTGTTTGGAAAAGCAAGAATTGATTAGGGATAGTCAACATGGCTTTGTGCGTGGGAAATCATATCTCACAAACTTGATCGTGTTTTTTGAAGTAACAAAGAGGATTAATAAGGTCAGAGTGGTGGACACGACCGATATGGACTTCAGTAAGGCATTCGACAAGGTTCCCGTGGGAGACTGATTAGCAAGATTAGATCGGTGGCACAGTGATTAGCACTGCTGCCTCACAGCGGCCAGAGACCCGGGTTCAATTCCCGCCTCAGGCGACACTGTGTGGAGTTTGCACATTGTCCCAGTATCTGTGTGGGTTTTCTCTGGGTGCTCTGGTTTCCTCCCACGGTCCAAAAATGTGCAGGTGAGGTGAATTGGCCATGTTAAATTGCCTATAGTGTTAGGTGAAGGGGTAAATGTCAGGGAATGGGTCTTGGGTGGGTTGCGTTTCGGCAGGTCGATGTGGACTTGTTGGGCTGATGGGCCTGTTTCCACACTGTAAGTAAGTAATCTAATCTAATCTCATGCAATAGAGGGAGAACAGGACATTTGGATACAAAATTGGCTTGAAGGTAGAAGACAGAAGGTGGTGGTGGAGGGTTGTTTTCAGACTGGAGGCCTGTGACTAGTGGAGTGCCACAAGGATTGGTGCTGGGTCCAATGCTATTCTTCATTTATATAAATGATTTAAATATGAACATAGGAAGTATAGTAAGTAAGTTTGCAGATGACACCAAAATTGGAGATGTAGTGGACAGCGAAGAAGGTTAGCTCAGATTACAACAGGATCTTGACCAGATGGGTTAAATGGGCTGAGGAGTGGCAGATGGAGTTTAATTCAGATAAAAGTGAGGAGCTTCATTTTGGGAAAGCATATCTTAGCAGGACTTATACACTTAATGATAAAGTCCTAGAAAGTGTTGCTGGACAAAGGAGACGTTGGAGTGCAGGTTTATAGGTCCTTGAAAGTAGAGTGGCAGGTAGGTAGAATAGTGAAGGCAGCTTTTGGTGTGCTTATCCTTTATTGGTCAGAGTATTGAGTACAGGAGTTGGGAGGTCACGTTGCAGCTGTACAGGACATTGGTAAAGCCCATTTTGGAATATTGCATGCAATTCTGATCTCCTTCCTATCAGAAGAATGTTGTGAAACTAGAAAGGGTTCAGAAAAGATTTACAAGGATGTTGCCAGGTTTGGAGGATTTGAGATAAAGGAAGAGGCTGAATAGGCTGGCGCTGTTGTCCCTGGAGCATCAGAGGCTGAGGGGGTGACCTCATAGAGGTTTATAAAATCATGAGCAGCACAAAGACAATAAATAGACCAAGTCTTTTCCCTGGGTTAGAAAAGTCCAGAACTGGAGGGCATAGGTTTAGGGTGAGGGGGGAAGGTATAAAAGGGACCTAAGGGGCAATGTTTTCACGCAGAAGATGGTGCGTGCATGGTATGAGCTGCCAAAGTGGTGTTACAGGGTGGTACAATTGCAACATTTAAAAGGCATCTGGATGGGTATATGAATAGGAAGAGTTTAGAAGGATATGGGCCAAGTGCTGGCAAATAGCACTATATTGAGTTGAGATATCTGGTCAGCATGGACGAGTTGGACCGAAGGGTCTGTTTCCATGCTGTACATCTCTATGACTCCAAGTGCAGTAGACAAATAACACCAAGTCCTGCAAATAACTTAATAAACTTTCAATATTCTGTTTTTAATGATGTTGGTTAAAGGTCAAATGTTGATCAAGAACAATATACTGCTCCTTTTTGAACGTTGCCTCCTGGAGAGGCAAAACAGGCCTTTATTTACAGCCTCTTGTGAAAGATGGTCCATTTAACAGCATGGCCCTCTTATGATAAAACAATCAAGTTTTCTCAAGCCTCTAACATGGGTCATTGAAGGCACAGCTTTCAAAATGAGGTAAGGATGCTATCAGTATGCGAAAGCTATATTTGCCTCCTCAGAGATTTAAGGAAGAAAGTTTGCAAAATGTTTGAGCACTTCTGGTTTCAATTTCCCTGCTTCAGGATGTTAAATTTGTGAGCCAGTATCCAAGTTGCATGCTTCCCGAATCCTAACTTTTTTAAGCTCTGTGCACTTGATGAGAAGTAACTGGAGGTGACAGAAAATAAAGCATCAACCTGTCGTTACCCTATGGGACACAAATGAATTAGGAAATGGCAGAATTATTTATAACTTGTTAATCTTTAGAGGAAAACTTAGAGTAACTTGGAAAGTATTGAAAACCTACCACTGGAGCTAATTTATCAAAAAGAACTATGCTTAGCTAATTGTGGTGGGTCCCCACACAATGTGGAATACATCCAATTAATCATAGCTTGTAACTCTATCGTTTCCTTCTTAATGTTTGTCCACATTGCTGATAGTCTGTGGATTAGCCTCTCTTTTACTTTCTCCAATCTTTCTTTCCTTTCCATGGTTTTTCTTTCTGTATACCTTTTGACATTGCATCGGCACATTCCAATTCACTTTGCTTCTCATGCCAAATTATTTTTTAAATCAAGTCTTAACAATTAAAGAGGAAGGGGCTGTTTATTCGACTAGTCACCAAGATCCCACAAACCCTATACTCAATGCCAATATACCCTGGCACTTCCACTGAGGTTTTAGCAATTTCTTGCCAAATTTATTCAGACAAATCAAGGAGACCAGATCTGCACACAATATTCCAAAAGGAGCCGAACCAATGTACTGTACAGCGACAACATGACCTCCCAACACTTGTACTCAAATGATGTGACCAATAAAGAAAAGCATACCAAATGCCTTCTTCACTATCCTACCTACCTGCGTCTCTACTTTCAAGGAGCTATAAACCTGCACTCCAAGGAACTAATAGCAGAACATTTAGAAAATCATAATTTAATCAAGCAGAATCAGCATGGTTTAATGAAAGGGAACTTGTGGCTCACCATTTTATTAGAGTTTTTCAAGAAAGTCTCAATGACAGTGGATAGAGGGGAACCAGTAGAAATGTTTTACTAGGACTTCCAAAAGGCATTCAACAAGAAACCGCACAGTTTAGCCACAAATGAACAGCCCAAATTTTTGGAGGTAGTATATTGATATGGATAGAGAATTGGCTGATGGGCAGTAAACAGAGTGTGGAGATAAGTGGATTCCACAAGAATCAGTGTTGGGGCTACAATTCTTTACAACATATATATTAAAGACCTGGAGGAAGGAATGTACTGTAGCCACATTTGCAAATGACAAAAACAAGCGGAAAGGCCAGTTGAGGGAGGCATATAAAACATCTTGCAGAGATATCAAATAAGCAGGCAAAGTCTTGGAAATGGAGTATAATTTAGGAAAATGGGAATTCGTTCATTTGGAAGGGAGAACAAAAGAACAGATAGTATTTATTCTTACTCATATGGAGAAAAACTGCAGAACGGCTGTGCCAACCATGACAACATTCTAAACTAATCCCACCTCAAAGGCTCATGGAATGTTGGCCCTTATTTGAAGGGCTTTGGAATAGAAGAGTAGGGAAGTATTATTGCCACTGTACAAAATGCTGATGAGACCACATCTGGAGAGCAGCTTTGGTCCCCTTTTCTATTTCGTTGCACATAGTTCAGAGACGGTTCGCTAGAATGATATCCAGAATAAAGGAATTGTTTTATGAGCAACGGCTAAACAGATTGGGAGTCTATTCACTGAAGTTCAAAAGAATGAGAGGTGATCTCACTGAAATGAATTAAATTCTTAAGGGGCTTAACTGGGTAAAGGCAGAGAGGAAATTTTCTCTCATGAGACAGTCTAGGATTACAGGTCATAATCTCAAAATAAAGGGGTGCCAATTTAAGGTTAAGATGAGGAGGAATTCCTTCTCAAACAGTTGAGCGCCTTAGAGACTCCTTGGCGCAGAATCTGTGGGGCAAAGTCCTTGTGAATACTTAAGGCTAAGATAGATAGATTCTTTATAGTCTGGGTATCAAGAATTACTGGGAAAATGCAAGAAAGTGCATAAGAGGAAAGATAGATGAGCCAAGATCCTATGGAATGGTGGAGCAGACTGAAGGGCTGAATGGCCTAATCCTTTACCTACGCCAGTCTACCAAATTGTCTTGATTCTTTGTCATTCGTCTACTAGCATAACAGATCCACAGCAGATTCCATCTCGCCAGCCCTACAGTCATCCCTGGAACACCTGCATAGCAAGGATACTTACATCAGGTTCCTACTTACTGATAACAGTTCCACCTTCAACACTCATCTTTAAATTCGGATACCTAGATTTTGGTTCCTCCTTCTATAACTGAATTCACAACTTCCTTACCCATAGACTGCATTCACTAAGAAAAGGCAACATCTCCTCCACCATAATCCTCAACAGCAGTGCCTGGCAAGGCTGGGTACTCAGCTCCCTACTATAGATTAGATTAGATTACTTAGTGTGGAAACAGGCCCTTCAGGCCAACAAGTCCTCCGAAGAGCAACCCACCCAGACCCACTCCCCTACGCCTAACACTATGGGCAATTTAGCATGGCCAATTCACCTGACCTGCACATCTTTGGACTGTGGGAGGAAACCCATGCAGACACGGGGAGAATGTGCAAACTCTACACAGACCGTTGCCAGAGGCGGGAATTGAACCCAGGTCCCTGGCGCTGTGAGGCAGCAGTGCTAATCACTGAGCCACCGTGCCGCCCTATACTCCTTATACACTCAACTGTGGCCAAATTCCACCCCAACTCCATTTAATTGTTTGCTGACAACACCACCATTATAGGGCAGATCTAAAACAACAGTTTCAGATGGTTGAGAGCATCAAGTTCCTGAGAGAGTGATGACCACCAACAGCCTGTCTTGGTCCACCTAAGTCAACGCAATTGTCAAGAAAACACAACAACATCTTTACTTCCTCAGAAGGTTCAGGAAATTTGGCATATTCACAAGGACTCTTCTCAATTTTTATTGATACACCATAGGAAGCATTCTATCTGGGTGCATTACTGTGGTTTGACAACTGCTCTTCCCAAGAACATAAAAAACTACAGAGAGTTGTGAATATAGCCAAGTCCATCACATAAACTAGCCTTCTATCCAGTGACTCCACCATTACTTCCCACTGCCTCGGGAAAACATAATTAAAGACCCCTCCCACCCCAGTTATATTTTCTTCCGACAGGCAGAAGTTTTAGAAGTTTGTGTAAATCTGCAAATAGGAAGAATAGCTTCTTCCCTGCTGTTATTAGGCTTCTGAATGGACCTCTCAAATATTAATTTAACGTCAATTTCACTTTCTGCAGTTGTAACATTGTATTCCTCACTCTGTTCTTTTACCCTTTTGCACTTTGTATGGTATGATCTGCCTGTATAGCACGCAAAGCAAAACTTTTCTCTGTAAATCAAATCAATTTCTCATAGTCTTACACTGATATTACTATTTATTGAATAATGCAAGAAATATATTCTGGATAAGGCATCTAGGGAGCTGAACAAAGTTTATTTTCAAAGAATTTTTTTTTTTTTTAAGTGTTATCCTGTAAGTTTGTTTTTTTGTCCCCCCGTAGGTAAATTTAATACTTCTAATTAAATCCAGTTTGTAGATTTACCCGGAGTCTGCAATTGTGGAGTTTTATCCCTATTGAAGTGAACTGGAACACATGGAAGTTTTTTTGCCCTGAAATGCACTGCTTTCATTATGGCACATCGAAGATTGTAGGTTTGACATCATTCAAAAGCAGCTTTGTGTCCTCAAAGAATAAATAAAGAAATGGAATAGAAACAAAAAATAATAACTGTATGGCAGTAAGGAATTGCCCTTGGAGTTGCTATCAGAAAACAATAATTGTAAGATTTGAGAATTTCCAGCTTTCAATACTTGAGACTCATTTAAAACTTGCTGATGACAAAAAAGACAATGTATAAGGTTTTGCAGATATGCATCAACCCACATACATGCAAGCAAGGACATTAAATTTCAACTCTTTTCCTCAGAATTTTTTCTCATACAAGTCTTATTCAATCCTAGTAAAATTATGAGAGTCTGAATTCACAGGAGATCTAGAATGGTAGTTATTATAATAATGCTAACTTGGTACCTGATGAATACATATAGAAAGAATCACTTTCACCTGCAAACCTTTGGAAAGTTTCATGTAAATAAGAAGGTTGAAAATACATTTGGTACAGAAGGCATTTGGTATGCTTGCCTTTATTGGTCAGTGCATTGAGTATAGGAGTTAGGAAGTCATGTTGCAGCAGTACAGGCCACTTTTGGAATACTGCATGAAATTCTGGTCTCCCTACTATAGGAAGGATGTTGCGAATCTTGAAAGGGTTCAGAAAATATTTATGTTGCCAGGGTTGGAGCTATAGGGAGAGGCTGAGGCTATTTTCCCTGGACTGTTGGACGCTGAAGGGTGACCTTATAGAGGTTTAGGATCGTGAGGGGTGTGGACATGGTAAATAGACACGGTCATTTCCCTGGGGGCGGGTGGGGGGGGTTTGGGGGGAAAAAAAAAAGAGTCTAAAACCAGAGGGTTTCAAGTGAGAGGGCAAAGATATAAAAAGGGACCTAAGGGGCAACATTTTCAAGCAGTGGGTGGTGCATGCATGGAATCAGCTGTCAGAGGAAGTGGTGGAGGATGGTACAATTGCAACATTTAAAAGGCATTGGTTGGGTATATGAATAGGAAGGTTTGGAGGGATATGGGCCAAATGTTGGCATATGGGACGAGATTTATTTAGGATATCTGGTCAGCAAGGACAAGTTAGACCAAAGGGTCTGTGTTTCCATGCTGTACAGCTCTATGACTGTATGACATTACACCCAGAGTTTGAAAGAAAACACATCACATAAAGCCCAATCTCACGTCCAACTCACTCCCACTCCTCACACGAAAATACTGATTCTTAAGGAGATTTACCTCCAATCTCATCGTGCACTTATACAGCTTCTTTACTCGTGGTGACACTTGACAAGTGATGTCCAGAAATTGGTGCTTTGCATGCTGCCACTTATGATTCTGATATAAACAGTGTTTTTGGAAATATAGTAACTAAATTTGTACCTGATACTAAATTCTGTGAAAGAGGTAAGAATGGAGGCATGCAAAGTGATTTAGATCCACTGGGGGGAATTGGGCTATAAAATTGCATTGACATTTATCTAGCTGAATGCACTGACAGCGCAGATTATGAATGTCATTCAAAGCAAATGATACTGAAAGGAGGTCCACAGATCACAATCAGTGTAGGGAAACTGGAACTCAAGCAAACAAAGTACAGAAAATCGGAGCATGTTAATTCAGATTAAAAAGTGATTTTGTCCAATTTGTAGGACATACAGGGAATCAATTGATAAGATCACAGAGCACTTTAGATAACAGGCAGAACAGTGGCAGTGGTTAGTGTTGCTGCCTCACAGCGCCAAAGACTGAGGTTCAATTCAAAACATTGGGTGACTGTGTGGGGTTTGCACATTCCCCCTATGCCTGCATAGGTTTCTGCCACATTTTCGGATTTCCTCCCACCAACCAAACATGCAGATTAGATGAGTTTGTCTTAATAAATTTTGCCCCAAAGTGTCCAGGGTTGTGCCGGCTAGGTGGATTAGTTATGGTAAATGGAGGGTTATGGAGACTGGGTGAGGAGTATCAGTCTGGGTGGGATGTTATTTCTCTCACATTGGATTAAAAAAAACTGTTTGCAGAAAATGTGGCTTTTGGATTGCCAGATTTGGAGCTGTGTACCTGTACTGGATTGAATCAGTAAAACTAATTCAGTATAAATACAATTTGACCCTTCTGAGATTCTGGATGTAACTTTGCTCGCTGAGCTGGAAGGTCCGTTTTCAGACGTTTTATCACCATACTAGGTAACAATCATCAGTGAGCCTCCGGTGAAGCACTGGTGGCATGGCCCGCTTTTTATTTATGTGTTTAGGTTTCCTTGGGTTGGTGAAGTAATTTCCTGTTCTTTTTCTCAGGGGAGGGTAAATGGGATCAAAGTCAATGTGTTTGTTGATCGAGTTCCAGTTGGAGTGCCATGCTTCTAGAAATTCTCGTGCGTCTCTCTTTTTGGCTTGTCCTAGGATGGACTTGTTGTCCCAGTTGAAGTGGTGTCCTTCCTCATCTATATGTAAAGATACTAGTGAGAGTAGGTCATGTCTTTTTGTGGCTAGTTGATGTTCATGTATCCTGGTGGCTAGTCTTCTGCCTGTTTGTCACAGTTCTTGCAAGATATTTTGTAAATGAATACATTAGTTTTGTTTGTTGGCTGTGTAGGGTCCTTCAAGTTCATTAGCTGATGTTTGGTGGGTTTTTGGGCTATCATGATGCCAAGGGGCCTGAGTAGTCTGGCAATCATTTCAGAGATGTCTTTGACGTAGGGGAGTGTGGCTAGGGTTTCTGGACGCGTTTTGTCTGCTTGTTTGGGTTTGTTGCTGAAAAATTAGCGGATTGTGTTAATTGGACACCTGTTCTTTTTGAATACACTGTATAGGTGATTTTCCCCTGCACTTCATAGTTCCTCTGTGCTGCAGTGTTTGGGGCTCATTAAAATAATGCTCTAATGCAGCTTAGTTTGTAGGTGTTGGGATGATTGCTTCTGTAGTTCAGTATTTGGTCTGTATGTTTTCCTGTAGATGCTGGTTTGAAGTCCGCCATTGGCTGTTCGCTCTACTGCAACACCTAGGAATGGCAGTTTGTTGTTTTGTTTCTCTTTAGTGAATTTTATGCCAGTAAGGGTATTATTGAAGGTCTTGAAGGTTTCCTCTAATTTGTTTCGTTTAGTGATGACAAAGGTGTCATCCATGTAGCGGACTCAAGAGTTTGGGTTAGATGTTTAGCAGAGCTGTTTGTTCAAATCTCTGCATTTCTGCCTCAACTAAGAGCCCTGATAACAGAGATACCATGGCTGTTCCGTTGGTTTGTCTGTAGGTTTTGTTGTGAAAGATGAAGTGGGTGGTATGGCAGAGGTACACCAGCTTGATAATATTGTCTTTGCGGATGAAGTTGGTGGTGTTTGGTGTATGTGTCGTTGGTTCTTCTAACAGTGTGGTCAGTGTTTCCTTGGCCTGGTTGATGTTGATGGATGTCAATAGGTCTGTTACGTCAAAGGAGACCATAGGAAATGATATCACCAATCCAAGGAAACCTAAACACAAATAAAAAGTCGGCTATACCACCACTGCTTCACCGGAGGTTCACTGATGTTACCTAGTATGGTGACAAAACATCTGATAATGAACATTCCAGCTCAGCGAGCAAACTTACATCCAGAACCTCATCCTGAGCTGCAAATCTTTTCAAAACTCACCTTCTGAGATTGTCTAGCCATTGTTCAGACTCAATCTGAATGAATGAGCTAAGTTCCATCATGCTAAGAGGACAGAAAAGTTCTATCCCCCTGGAAAATACTCATAAGAGCTTCCTATCTTATGGAATCAAATGTATTTACTTCACAACAGCATAGATTTGGAAGTGACCTGACAGAAAATCATTTACCAAATAGTGGAAGGATCAGGTATTTATACTTGTCAATTGATTATTTCAGTTCAACAGATTGTGGAGGATAAGTGGACACGTGTGTTTAAACTAAAACTATGTCTGCACTCATTGTTCAGCACTTTTTCCTTATCCCCCAGAATGCAGGGTCAGCTCGTGCTGACTCTCCACAAGTAGAAAGTTGAATGACCTTACTGGATGGTGGAGCAGGCTCAAAAAGATCCAAATGGCCTACTCCTGCTCCCAAGTCATCAAAATCCACAGGAGCTCTTCAGTGGGGCATAGTTCATATCATGTAAAAGGCAAGCAGTTTCACAGAGAATCACATGGCTCAAATGATCATCTGGTTGATTAATTACCTGTGGAGGTCAGAGGAATTTCCCAGAGCATCTTTTTTCTCATATTGATGCCTAGTCTGGCTATTTTTTGCCACTCCCAATGACAGAACATGGAGGAGCAGACAGGAAGATGAATTTATGATGGTCCATCATAATAAAAACAGTCTGGGTTAAAGTGGTATCTGTAGATTATCTCATTTTTAGAAAACAGGCTTGTGAAGATGATCAGGCTACAGACGATTTATGTACAGCATGGCCAAAGATCACGTACATGTAGCCATTGGCTGAACCACATAAACCAGCCTGGAAGTTGTCCAAATTCTCTGGATAATACATGTGAGACAGAAACTTTGTTTGAACCAACACCCTCAATAAACCGGCAAAATTATATGCCTCAAATACTAGAAATATACTGCACTCTAATGATCTCCGAGAAGTGAGAAAGCTCTCTGCCAGTAGATTTTATTGAAGGTAAAGTTGCATTATTAAAGTGATTGTTGTACTTTAATAACAACATAAATGACGTGTATACACCCTGCCCTATGCTCAATTATTTAGTGTGTGTTTTTACATGGATTATATGGACTTGTTGAACAGCTGATACATTCCTGGTCCCATAGTTGCCAGTTAATAAAAAGTTTGCTGCAGGTCTAAATCAGGAGATGGAGGAGAGAGTGTAATTTCTTGACGTTTATCACGGAGGAAGTGACTTTAAGCAAACAGATGGAGTTGTGGACTGATGGATTTCATTCCAATATCTTAAGAGGTGGCTAACGACCTGGAAGTTACTTTAGGCATTGATATATGTGTGGAAAAGTTTAATTAGACTGATAAGCAACAAATACAACTCTTCAATTCAGGAAGGAAGGGAGGCAGAAAACACGAACGATAGGCCAGTTAGCTTGAAGTCTGGTTTGGGGAATATGTTAGGGCCAATAAGAAGGAAGTTTTGGTTGCACAAGATACGTAGTCATTCATAGTTTGGTCAAAGTTCAGTGATTTTTAAGTTTTAAGTTGTCATAGACAAAAAAGTAGTTCTGAGAAAAGTTTGATATCCTTTGATTCAAAGAAAATACAAAGAATATTTTGCCCATTCTTCTTCCTTTACTGCCTTTGGAAAACAGCATTGTCAAATTAATTTACAACTGCATTTTCAAAATTCCAGTGTCTAGCCTTGAGCCCTCCAACAATGAAGCAGCTATTACTGTGCATCCCTTCATCTCTATCATCTCTATTAAACTACTTCGCTCTCTCACCCCAGTTTCTCTTCAAGTTCAAAGGATGCAGAATTGCAACATAATGCAGACAACTAGTTTAGCCATTCACGATCTGATTTGCTTGTACTGTACTAAATACAATACTCAGGTCCATACAATTGTTCACTATTGTACGATCTTTCTGGTGCATAACAAAAAATGCAAACCATTTTCTTAAACCCTTCTAGTATCAACCATTCTCCGACAAGTACAAGGAACTCACAGACTTATTTGACAGAAAGATTAAGACTTGGATTGGATAAAATAGAATATCCTTTGTTGTGCAGAAGTACAGGAGTACAAGGAAATGTTTTTACAATGGCTACTTTTAATGGCATCATCTTAAGTACCTAGGTACAAATCTTGGATACAAAAGAGGAACAAAAGGAAAAGTAGTAGCACTATTTAGTGTCTAAAAAATAAATTAGAAATAAGATAGTTATAACGTAGGTAAAGGCTCTTCCCTGCCTGGTTGATGCAATGTAACTACAAAGCTGAACAAGTAGGCCATTTCATTAAGAGCTTTGATTGCACTAAAGAATTTTCAGCCCAATCTGAGCAGCTGAGATAATTTACAACATTCTAAATACAAGTTAATTCTCCAGCTCGATGTTCATGGATCCTTGAAAATAATTTGAAGATCTGGAACACTGCCATCGCATTCTTCATTGGACCATACCACAAATAGAGTTTGCTGAAAATTATTTTACATTAATTTTTCAGAAATGTTGTTTACAGAGAGCGTAATAGGCAAAAACATTATCTTGACCCACCTCTAGTGATGCTGTAACTATTTCTAATTACACAATTACCAGCAGCAGATAAATTACAACAATGCGGATGATTAGGTTTGACAGCAAAGTCTCTATCCCAAAGATCACTTTGATAATAACTTTCAGTAACTAAGTTAGGTTTCTGAAATTCAGAACTAACCTAATTTTTCTCAGTTTGCCCTTCAATTCCTCAATATTTCAAACATGCCATTAATTTTCCATTTCTGACGAAGCAGCATAATGGCACTGCTGCCTCACAGTGCCAGGGACCCAGCTTCAATTCTACCCTTGGGGGATTGTCTATATGAAGTTTGCATGTTCTCCCAGTGTCTGCAAATTTCCTCCAAGTGCTCCGGTTTCTTCCCATCCAAAGATGTGCAGCTTAGGTGGATTGGCCATGCTAATTGCCCATAGTGTTCAGGGATGTGCAAGCTAGGTGGGCTAGCCATGAGGAATGCAGGTTCACAGGGAGAGGTTAAGAGAGTGGGTCTGAGTGGGATGCTCTTCAGAGGGTCAGTGTTGACTCAATGGGTTGAATGTCCAGCTTCTGCAGTCCTCACTTTCGCCTCCTTGATGGGCTGAATGGCCTACATCCATGCTGTAAGGTTTCTCTGCCATTAAATTCTATGTTTGATGGATAATGTTGAAGGTGAAGCTTTTAAAACAATAGGGAAATAATTATCACTTTCGTTCATGATCTTCAAAAACAACCCTCAATTGATTGCAAAAAAACCCCACAAGATCCTAATAAATGAGGTAGGTGCTGCAACTCATCTGACCTGATCGACCCATAACAAATTCTAAAGTAAGATCATCATGCTGATACATTAATTGTTTCTCAAATTGTTGCTTTATCTGCTGAGTATTTACAGCATTTCCTGGTTTTAATAGTAGGTTTACCAATTGAGTTGATATAATAAATGAGTTTCAACGGTGTCTCTTGACAATTTTGGGATCAAATGTTATAAGATTTCCTTCAAGAAAATTCAGTTATAAAACAGTTCTATACGAATAATGCCTTCCATTAATTTTGCGTTGATATTTCTGGGTAATGTTAGTATGCATACTTTATATCAATAAGTTTATGAATACAATTCAACTGTATGTAGAACAATAGACAGCAAGAATAGGTCATATAAAATCAATGAAAAAAAAGGCCCCTGCATAAAGAGCAGGAAATGATTTACTCATCCTGTCAGTCAGATTGCCAATTCTCCAGTCTGTAAGCTTCACAAACTGTCACCAAGGTTTTAACCATCTTGCAAGTAGAATCGTTTCAGAACAGCTTTTAAGATATGCCCTAATCAATCTATCCAGACAGACGCTTTATTACATGCATCCAGAGCAGGTGGGACTCAAAACCAGGTCTCCTGGTTTGGAGGTGAGGCACTACCACAGCACCGCAAGAATCTTGAACAACTTTTAAAACTTCCAAAATAGATGTCCTTCAGCTGCCAATTTTAACAAAAGAAAATGCAGGCTCTGAATTAAAC
This sequence comes from Chiloscyllium punctatum, assembly GCF_047496795.1. NCBI lineage: Eukaryota > Metazoa > Chordata > Chondrichthyes > Orectolobiformes > Hemiscylliidae > Chiloscyllium > Chiloscyllium punctatum. The sequence goes on from NC_092743.1 coordinate 21,677,604, forward strand.
TAGCATCCACGGATTCACAATTATAATTATCTGAACTAATCTGAGAAGAAATACAATTATACCGACCCCAACATTCTCATAGGATTAAAAAGTATAATTACAATTTTATTAAAAACTTGCCATAGATTTAGACTACAGGTACTGTCTCATAGTAGTAAAATAAATAAATAATTTTGTTGTGATACACATCTAACCTAAAAAATTATACTTATTGGAAAATCTGTTCAAGTTATAAAGTGGGAGATGCCAGGAAGGATAAAAGGCATGATAGAACAGGAGAGTAGTCAACACACTTTTAAAAGAAAGAGACTAGAGCAAAGTATTTTAAACAAGAACTCTCAGGATCAGGATCAGTTTGGTTAAAAATTAAGGTTTAAGAAATATGTATATAAAGAACAATAATCTGGAGACAATACAATAAAAGGCTAAAGAAAAATGAGCTAGGAAAAATTAAGCAAACTTGTTCAAGTACTTTGGGGAATCCAGTATCCTCGGTGGTGGAGCAAAGGGCAAGGAGAGTAAGAGATTGCAGTGTTTAGTGTGTGCATTTAAGAGTTAATCTTTTGGCATAAAATCTAGTACTAATTGCTGCTAGTTCATTATAAACATTAACTATTTAGTGGGATCGAATTCTAAAAAGTAGACAGTCTGTTTTCCAAAGACTGAAGAGCATAATCTCTTCTAGTGGGTACGGCTATTGTATATTGGATAACTAGGATTAATGAGGAGAAAGTGAGGACTGCAGATCAGAGCTGAAAATGTGTTGCTGGAAAAGCGCAGGTCAGGCAGCATCCAAGGAACAGGAGAATCGACGTTTCGGGCATAAGCCCGAAACGTCGATTCTCCTGTTCCTTGGATGCTGCCTGACCTGCTGCACTTTTCCAGCAACACATTTTTAACTAGGATTAACAACAGTTAATGTTATTTAAGACAGCTGAAACAGTTGAAGCAAGAGTGGCCAAAAAAAAGGGCCTGTGTTCAGGCAGCATGGTGGCACAGTGGTTAGCACTGCTGCCTCACAGCGTCAGAGACCGGGGTTCATTTCCCGCCTCAGGCAACTGACTGTGTGGAGTTTGCACATTCTCCCCGTGTCTGCGTGGGTTTCCTCCCACAGTCCAAAGATGTGCAGGTCAGGTGAATTGGCCATGCTAAATTGCCTGTAGTGTTAGTTAAGGGGTAAATGTAGGGGAATGGGTGGGCTGCGCTTCGGCTGGTCAGTGTGGACTTGTTGGGCCGAAGGGCCTGTTTCCACACTAAGTCTAGTCTAGTCTAGTCTAGTCTAATTTAATACTTCATTTCTCCCTCCAATTCCATTTTGAATTAGTCCCCTCCCCCTCTCCCCCTACGTCAATCCCCCACATTGTATGATAAAAATTAAAAAAAAGGTTATAGTCCAACAGGTTTATTTGGAAGCTGCACCACTTGAAGAGGCAGCGCCTCGAAAGTTAGCGCTTCCAAATAAACCTTTTGAACTATAACATGGTGTGAGATTTTTAACTCTCTCTACCCAACTCTAAATCATTGTGATGTTAGCACTGCCCTAAACAGGCTTTACTTGCAAATATTCAATTGGTGACACAGGTGGTGTTCTCTTGGTGGGGTAACGAAAAGAAAATGGCTTCTAAGCAATCACCCACAGAGTACAACCTGCAGATAGTGGTGTCTGGCAGTTTGCCAAGTGTGGGAGTAGAATTTCATTTCCTCTTGCTTTGTTTTCCTAACTCTTTTACAGGTCAGTGTAGACAGAAGCAGACCAAGGCCCAAGGACTGGGAGGTGAAGGGATTAACTGAGAAACACCAGGAAGTAGTATGGAGGATAAAGAGCAGAATAGGTTAAGGTAAAGTGAGCATCTTTAAGATGAAGTGGAATATGTGCCTTATATAATGTGAGAAAATCGCAGACCCTACTAGTGGCCTAATTGAGGTTTGCAGGAAGTGCTTCCACTGAGCTCATATTTCAGAGATTGAGCAACACTGTGGCACATCCTCAAGGATGAGGATTATTTGTATAGCACATATATAGAGGTCATCACACCACCAGCTCAAGGGACTGATGCAAGGAGGGGAATGGATGACCACCAGGTAGTTTGAGAATCAAGAGGTATTGCAGGAATCCCCCAGAGGCCCACTCACAAATCAATTTTCCATTTTGGAAGCTGATGGTAGAGAAAGCAACAAGGCGCCCTGGGATGATCCTCAAGGGAGTGCAGACAGAGCCAAGCTTCTTGCACCTCAAGTGGCCCAACTGTACAGAAGCAGAGAAACAAAAAAAAAGCTAGAGTGATACGGATAGTGGATTCATTAGTTCGAAGAACAAACAGGTGTTTCTGTAGCCACAGACATGACTCCAGGATAGAGTGCTGCCCCCCCACCCCCCCCCCTATTTAGAGAGGCAAAGTTTGATTGAGATTGTCAGCATGGCTTTGTCAGAAAGAAGTCATACCAAACACATTTGGGTGAATTTTGAGAGTGGGTGGGCAAGTGTGCAGATGAGGGTAGTGCAGTTATGTAGCTTATATGGATTTCAGCAAAGATTTTGACAAGGTAACATGGTAGATTGATAAAGAAAATAAAAGCATCTGGAATCCAGGTTCATGTGACTGCAGACCAGTGTCCAGTGGTGTACCACAGGAATCAGCACTGAGTCCCATGGGTGGTTGACAAGTGTTTAGATGACATGAAAGCTGGTTGGGAAGAAGGTCTTGCATTGATCAGATGGGCAAATCAGAGACTGATGGATTTTAACCCTGATAAGTGGGAGTTGATGCACTTTTGGAAGTAACAAGGGAGTACTCTAATAGCAAGACACTAGGAAGCTCAGAGGAACAGAGGGATCTTGGAGTGATTTCCCACAGATACCTGCGGTGACAGATTAGGATATACAGGAAACTTGACTTTGACAGCCATGTCAGAGAATACACTAGCTCAGTTTGGTGTTCAGCTGGTTTGCAATGTAGAGCAATGTCAATTGTGGCTTTTCAATTCCCATACAGACTGAGGTTACAAGAAGGACACTCCTTTGCAATCCTTCCTCTTACCTAAGCATGATGAGCCTCCGGTTAAACCATTACCGATTGTCTCTCCGAATGAGAGAGCATCCAAAATGTGTAGTAAGAGCAGGAAGGTTATGTTGGAGCTGTGCAAAACTTTAGTTAGGTCATAGCCAGAGTACTGTATTCAGCCCTGGTCATCATCAGCTGACAATTATCCATTAATGATTGTTCACGAGAAAATTCCATGGCACTGGTCACAGGCTATGGGGTCCTTGTGTCGCTGAAGAGTTGCATCTCTGACCACACATTTTGTAGGTGTTTCCCCACATGTAATAATTGGCTCTGGCATTCCTTTCTCCAGTTCCTTTTCTGTGCTTCCTCTTGCCAATAGGTGTTCTGAAATAATTGTGTCCCTTCATAATGGAGCTCCTTCAAGTCAGCTTGTTTTAAACGAGAGTCTCTAATGTCCTGAGATCTCTGTTGTATTTCTTAAGGGCAGCCCCTTCAGAGAGTCTTCAAAATGATTCCTTTGTCCTCCTCTTTTTCGAGTGCCTTTCTGAGCTGGGTGAAAATGATTTGCTTTGGCAGTCACAACTCAAGCACCCTCTGCATATGCCAGCCCAGAAAACTTGGTTATGGATGATCGTGGCATTGACCCTTGTGCTGTTTGCTGTTCTTTAGTACACCTGTCCTGCCTACTAATGTGGAGAATCCATCTCTAACAATGTTGATGATACTTCTCAAGGGTCTTGATGTGGCATCTATATGTAGCCTGAGTGATGGAGCCATATAGAAGAAACAGGTGGTGGTAATGGGACATGGAAAGAACAAAAGATGGGTAAAGTGGAAATATAAATAAAGTAACAAAATAATCTTCAGCAGTTACTATCTAAAAAAAAACACAGAAGTGGGACTTCCAAAGTCTGAAATTGATATTAAACCTCTAAGTCTGCAAAGCATCAAAAAGGTGAGATTCCTTGAATGACCTTTGAAATTCATAAATTCGTAAGGTGAGGGCCATATAGTTTCCTTGTGCCTGGTCTGCAATTAGGTAAAATTACGGCTGATCTGCTCCTCATAACTCTGGACTCCCAAGTTGATCGAAAATCTAATTCCACCTTGAATACATTCAATGACTCAGTGTCCACTGCTGTGTGGGGTAAAGAATTCCAAAGATTTACTACTTCAAAAAAATATGCCTTCCTCTTAAATGGCAGATCCCTTACTTTGAAACTCTGCCCTATAGTTGATTCAGTTTCCAGGTGTAATGTATTCTCCCTGACCATGGAATTTACTGATTATGGGAGATTTTGTCAACAGCACGTGCATGGGATGGTTATTCCTCATCTGTACATAGCCAGTGGGACTGTCTTAATCCTTGTTGTCTTCTCCAAATACCCAGGCCATTGAATCCCTCTCTGCTTGACTTGATTTTCCACCTGATGAAGGGCTTTTACCCAAAATGTCGATTTTGCTGCTCCTCGGATGCTGCCTGAACTGCTGTGCTCTTCCAGCATCACTAATCCAAAATCTGGTTTCCAGCGTCTGTAGTCATTTTTTTACCTAGTTGATTTTCCACCAATCCCTTCATCACTGTTAATCTGCTAAAACCATTGACAAATTTTCTGAATTTGGGATGGATTTAATATTTTTCTGATTTTTCTTATTATTGTCTTCTCATGGGATTATCACTTCTGGCATTTAATGATCTTCTTCATTTAATCACAGAGGTGATTCTGCACATTTATTGAATCTCCATGTTCTGAAAGACCATCAATATAAAACGTTAACTCCATCTTTCTCACCATAGATACTATTGGTCCTTTTGAGTGCTTCCAGCATTTCCTGCTTTTCTGATTTCCAGAAACTGCAGTATTTTCCCTTGAGCTTCATTACTTTAGTGGTGGCTGTTATTTACATAACAATTTCACCCACACATAAAAAGGGGGGAAAAAAAGCCAAGCAGACTTTCTTTTAAACCCATGTAAAGTTAAGTTTAACAATTCAACATATCTAAAGTCATAGTGGACAAGGTATACTGAAAGCACCTGAAACTTAAAAGTGAAAAAAAAAAGCAAGTTTACAGTTTAAACTGCTTTTTATGAAGCTTACCTCCACCTGCACAGTTCAAAAATTCCCAAAATTGCATTTTTCAGGCTTGAATTTAACTCTTCTGTACAGGGAATCGGAGCCTGTTGTGTTATCAAATACAAATCCTCTCTTGATTAACATTCCACCATGTTTCAGGAACATAGTGACTGTGAGACAAATCAAAACATGTCCCAGTACTGTAGAAACATTTTTCAAAGTACAATCGATGCCTTTGGCGTGAGTAATCTGCTGGAGTGATTAAGTCTTGCATCTGGATAGTTACTTGATCCTAATTAGGTTATAATTATTTGATCATACCAGGAAATCCCAACAACTGTACTGCAGTTCCTAGCAAATAAATAACTTTGGATAATGTACAATAACTCAATGGCAAATAAATTTTTAGTTTCCAGCCAGCTACACACAATCGCTAGCACTGGGGATGTACCAACAGAACATTGAAAATACAAGTTTAACATACAGTGGGACGTTTTTCAAGATGTCACCATCTATTTCCCAACATATAAATGAGGTTTAGATAGATCAATGTGTTTTTGACTTACGACTGGGGTGAGCAGATTAACGTTTTGGAGCCAGTGACCCTTCTTCAGAATAGCCCTGAATGTCGCTGTTTTCTCTCTATAGACGCTACTAGATGCGCTGAGTTTCTGCAGTGCTTTGTGTTTTTGTTTCAGATTTACAGCATCCACAGTTCTTTGGATTTATATCCAATTCAGAAACTGGTATTAGCTAGTCACTGCACACGTCCTTATTTTCCATATTGTAACTGTATGTGCTTTATGTCCACTACAGCATTTTAATCAGATTGTACCCAAGTGGTCATCAGTTACTCAAATTGCATTTTCCAAATTAATTTTACTGGTAAGTACGAACTAACCCACAAAATAAAGATTACTGGTTAAACAGCATTCTTATTTTCACACAACTGAATTACATTATGTTCATTATTCATTAGTCTCAAAATCCACATTGCAGGATAGTCAGTGATTGATGAAAAAACCCAAAGAACTGTGGATGCTGTAAATCTGAAACAAAAACACAAAGCACTGCAGAAACTCAGTGCATCTAGCAGCGTCTGTAGAGAGAAAACAGCTAACATTCAGGTCAGGTTCAGGGCTATTCTGAAGAAGGGTCACTGGCTCCAAAACGTTAATCTGCTCACCCCAGTACTAAGTCAAAAACACATTGATCTATCTAAACCTCATTTATATGTTGGGAAATAGATGGTGACATCTTGAAAAATGTCCATATTACAGAGGAGGAAGTGCTGGATGTTTTGAAACACACAACAGCAGATAAATCTCCAGGACCCGATCAGAATGTACCAGAGAACTCTGTGGGAAGCAACTGCTGGGCCTCTTGCTGAGATATTTGCATCATCGATAGTTACAGGCGAGGCGTCTGAAGACTGGAGGTTGGCTAACATGGTATCATTATTTAAGAAAGGTGGGAAGGACAAACCAGGGAACTACAGACCGGTGAGCCTGACATCGGTGGTGGGCAGGTTGTTGGAGGGAATCGTGAGGGTCAGGATTCACACGTATTTGGAAATGCAAGAACTGATTAGGGATAGTCAACATGGCTTTGTGCGTGAGAAATCACGAACTTGATTGAGTTTTTTGAGAACGTAACAAAAAGGATTGATGAGGGCAGAGCGGTGGACGTGATCTGTATGGACTTCAGTAAGGCGTTCAACAAGATTCTCCATGGGAGACTGGTGCACAAGGTTAGATCTCATGGAATACAGGAAGAACTAGCCATTTGGATACAGAACTGGCTCAAAAGATAGAAAACAGAGGGTGGTGGTGCAAGGTTGTTTTTCAGACTGGAGGCTTATGACCAGTGGAGTGCCACAAGGGTCAGTGCTGAGTCCATTATCTTTCTTCACTTATATAAATGATTTGGATATGAACATAGGAGGTATAGTTAGTAAGTTTGCAGGTGACACCAAAATTGGAGGTGTAGTGGGCAGTCAAGGAGGTTACATCAGATTACAATGGGATCTTGATCAGATGGACCAATGGGTTGAGGAGTGGCAGATGGAGTTTAATTTAGATGAACAGGAGGTGCTGCATTTCGGGAAAGCAAATCTTAGCAGGCCTTAAGACACTTAATGGTAAGGTTCTCGGGACCTTGGAGTGCATAGCTCTTTGAAAGTAGAGTCGCAGGTAGTTAGGATAGTGAAGGCGGCGTTTGGTACACGTTCCTATATCAGTCAGAGCACTGAGTATAGGAGTTGAGAGGTCATGTTGTGACTGTACAGGACATTGGTTAGACCACTTTTGAAACATTGCATGCAATTCTGGTCTCCTTACTATCGGAAGGATGTTGTGAAACTTGAAAGGGTTCAAAGATTTACAAAGATGTGGCCAGGATTGGAAGATTTAAGCTATCGAGAGAGACTGAATATGTTGGAGCTGTTTTCCTTGGAGCATCGAAAGCTGAAGGGTGACCTCAGAGGTTTAGAAAATCATGAGGGGCATGGATAGGATAAATAGACAAAGTCTTTTCCCTGGGGTAGGGGAGTCCAGAACTAGAGGGCATAGGTTTAGGGTGAGGGGGGGGGGGGGGGGGGGGGGGGGAAGATATAAAAGGGACCAAAGGGACAACGTCTTCACACAGAAGGTGGTGCATGTATGGAATGAGCTGCCAGAGGAAGTGGTGGAGGCTGGTACAATTGCAACATTTAAAAGGCATCTTGATGGATGTGTGAATAGGAAGGTTAGAGAGGGCTATGGGTCAAGTGCTGGCAGGTGGGACTAGACTAGGTTGGGATATCTAGTGGGCATGGACAAGTTAGACTGAAGGGTCTGTTTCTGTGCTGTACATCTCTATGACTCTCTATCCCACAGGTGTAAAAGGGCATTCATAAATTAACAGTATTGTGGATGACACAAGGATTGCAGGATGTCTCATTCACCATCACTGTCTTGAGATAGGATGGGGTGAAAAGAAAACAGGCCGAATAATTGCCAGCACCCATTCAAAGCTTTGACATTGTAATATTCAGAGGTGTGGCATCCAAGAGGGCTTTGTTTCATTAAACAGAGTGGATTTAACGTGGAATCAGTTTGAAACAGAGCACACAGACAACTCCCATACTGTGAAATTCACTGTGGCAGATCATACATGTAGCAAAAACTATTGTTTTGAACATTCAGATGTACCAGAAAACTGATTGCACATCAGATTAGCAACCATTTTCTCAAATATTTCCTGGTAAAAATCTTCCCAACAATCTTGCATAATAACCAATTAAGATCATAATCAGCATCTAATCACAAAAAAAATGTAAAGAACTTAATAGTGGTGCTTCTGACCCACACTGGGTCTGAGTAGAGCATAGCCTCAAAGTTAAAATGCTCATCACGCCATAGCCTTGCCCTTGATTTTCTGTGTCATCTCCATCAGCCTTACAAGCCTCCAATTTATCTGCACTTTTCTTATTCTGGTCTGCTCAGCATCCCAAATTTTAGTTGCTCAATCCTTAGATGACTGTGACATCAGCTATTCAGGCTCTAAGCTCCATAGTTCTCTCCGTGAACATCTCTATCTCTTTCCTCCTTTAAATCATTCCTCAAAACCTTCCACTATGACCAAGCCTTTGGTGGTGTTTTCGAAATAACTTATTTACATTAGAGTAAAATAATTGAGAAAAAAAAGTGAGGATTGTAGATGCTGGAGAAAATCAGAGAAGAAAGTTAAAGGTGCTGGAAAAGCACAGCTGGTCATGCAGCATCAGAGAAGCAGGAGACCGCTTCATCCGGAATGTGGGGTGGGGGAGCTGAGAGATAAAGGGAAGGGTGAGGGAGTGGGAAGGCAGCTGGGAAAACAACAGGTGGATGCAGATGGGAATGATAGTGATAGTTCAGAGGGGAGAGTGGACTGGATAGGTGGGAAGGAAAATGGACAGGTAGGACAGTTCAAGAGGGCGGTGCAGAGTTGGAGGGTTGGATCTTGGATGAGATGGGGAGGGGAGTTAAGGAAACTGGTTAGGTCGTGTGGTTAAAGGGTCCCAAGGTGGAAGATGTGGTGTTCTTCCTCCAGTCTTTGGGTGTATTTGGCAGTGGAGACTGAACAGGGTGAGCATATCCTTGGCGGAGTGGGAGGGGAATTAAAGTGGTTGGCCACAGGGCAGTGGAGCTGTTTGGTGCATGTGTCCCAGAGATGTTCCCGGAAAATGTTTCACAAATTGGCATCCTGTCTCCCAAATGTAGAGGAGACTGCATCGAGAGCAACGGACACAGTTGATGAGGTGTTTCGACATGCAGGAAATTCTCTGCCAGATATGAAAGGATCCTGTTTGGGGTGGGGGGCACGAGGTGTAGGCGCAGGTTTTACATATCTTACGGTGGCAAGGGAAGTAGTCGGGAGTGGAGGATGGGTTGGTGAAGTGTGTGGACTTGACAAGAAAGTTGCGGAGGGAATGGTCTCTCCAGAATGCAGATAGAGGTAGAGATGGAAATATATCCGTGGCAGTGGGGTCTGATTGTACGTGGTGGAAATAGCGGAGGATAATGTACTGTATATGGAGATTAGTGGGGTAGAAGGTGAAAACTGGGAAGTTCTATCCTTGTTGCGATAGGAGGGGTGGGGTTCAAGGGTAAACATGCGGGAGCGGAGGAGATGCACTGGAGGGCATTGTTGATCACGTCTGGTCCTTGAAATAGAAGATCATCTGGGATGGCCTAGAGTGGAATTGCTCCTCCTGGTAGCAGATACGGTGGAGGTAAAGGAAGTGGGAGTAAGGAGATAGTATTTTTACAGGAGGAGGAGTGGGAGGATTGTGTAGCTGTGGGAGTTGGTGGGTTTGAAGTAGATGTCAGTGTTGAATTGGTTGCCGGAGATGGAGATGGAGATGGAGATGGAGAGGGGTCCAGGAAGGGGAGGGAGATGTCCAAGAGAACTTAAGATCAGGGTGGAAGGTGTTCGTGAAGTTGATAAACTGTTCAACCTCCTCAACGGAGCAAGGGGGGGAGGGGGGGGGGGGGGGGGGGGGGTGTGCCAATACAGTCATCAATATAGCAGAGGAAAAGGTGGGGAATGGTTCCAGTATAACTGTGGAAGATGGACTGTTCCACATATCCGACGAAGAGCCAGGCATAGCTAGGGCCCATGGCTAGCCCTTTGGTCTGAAGGAAGTGGGAGGATTCAAAGGAGAAGCTGTTGAGGGTGAGGACCAGTTCCGCCAATCGAACATGTGTGTGTGCTGTTAGAGGGGTACTGGTTGGATCAGTGGGAGAGGAAGAAACAGAGGGTTTGGAGGCCTTTGCCATGATAGACAGACATGTATAGGGACTAGATGTCCATGGTGAAGAGGAGTCATTGGGGACCAGGGAAACAAAAGTCATGGAGGAGATGGAGGGCATGGGTGCTGACCCAAATTATGTGGGGAGCATGGAGGGCATAGGTGTATCCAGTTCCCTTACTTCCCCTCGCCTCATCCTAGATCCAACCCTCCAACTTAGCACCGCCCTCTAGAACTGTCCTACCTCTCCATCTTCCTTCCCACCTATCCACTCTCCCCTCCGACCTATCACTATCACTTCCCCCATCTGCATCAACCTATCACGTTCCCAGCTACCTTCCTCCCCCCCCCACCACCTCCACATTTATGTCTCAGCTCCCTTCCCCACACCCCCAACATTCCTGACGAAGGGCTTATGCCAGAAATGTCAATTCTCCTGCTCCTCTGATGCTGCCTGTCATGCTGTGCTTTTCCAGCACCACACTTTTTGACGTTGATCTTCAGACCTCACTTTTCCTCCCAGTTGCTGTAACCTTACTGTGAAGCCTCTTCCAAGGATGTCCACCTTGAAAAAGTTCTCTTCCTTGCACAAGGATTTCAGTGAGTCTCTCTCTCTCTATGCACCCCCCAAGTCATCTCCTCTGCCCTGAAGCTCTTCTGCCACGTCCTGAAGACCTATCGCCTTCCCAGCCTCACACCCCCTCCTATTTATCATTCAGCCCTCTTCCCCCCCTACCAACACCCCCGCCATTCCTGATGAAGGGCTTATGCCCGAAACATCAATTGTCCTGTTCCTCTGATGCTGCCTGATCTACTGTGCTTTTCCAGCACCACACTTTTCGACTGTGATCTCCAGCATCTGTAGTCCTCACTTTCTTCTTCCATCAAGCATCCAATTAGATACAGTTTTGTGGGAAGGATGCATTAAATTCACCCAAATTGTAAACCATGATAAAGTGATGGCAGGCTTTTTAGCATATTGATAACATTATTTTCAAGGATAGCGACTGCAACAACTACAGAGAAATCTCTCTCCTCAACACTAGTGGCAAAGCCTTTGCTAGAGTAATTTTGACTCGCCTGCAGAAACTGGCAGAACATGTATACCCAGAGTCACAGCTCAGTTTCTGAGCAGAAAGGTCAGATTTCCTCCCTTTGCAAACTGCAGAAGTGCAGAGAACAGAAATGCCCCTTGTATGTCACCTTCAATCGACCAAACCAGGGCGTTCGACCTGGTCAGCAGAAACGGCCTTTTCAAGGTTAACTTGAAGATCAGCTGCCCACCAAAACTGCTGAGCATGATAGAATCCTTCCACAGTAACATGAAGGGGACAGTGCAGTTCAACAGCAGCCCTGAGTCCTTCAACATCTGCAGTGGCATCAAACAAGGCTGTGTCCTCACTCCCATGCTCTTTGGGATTTTTTTAGCTGTGCTCCTTTGGCACTGCAAGGAAGAGGATTTACCTACGCACAAGATCAGACGGCAGGCTCTTCAACCTGGCCCCCCTCAGAGCCCAGACAAAAGTACATGCGGCACTCCTCAGGGACATGCGGTTTCCAATAATGCCGCAGTTGCAACACACACACCCATCAGGAACTTCAGTTACTGATAGACCGCCTCTCTCACACTTGCAAGGATTTGAGGCTGACTGTCAGTCTGAAGACTATGAGCATCCTGGGACAGGACACAGAGGCATGGCTGGTCATCACCATCAAGGACTACGAACTCAACTTCATCCATCGGTTTACGTACCTTGGCTCTACCATCACTGACAACCTCTCCTTGAACTCAGAGATGACAAGAAGATCGGGAAAGGCGCCTCAAGTCTTGCTTGCCTCACAACTCAAGTATGGACAAATCCCAAGCTGACAGTGAAATCAAAAAATGTCAGTCCACAACACCAGCATCATTAGCACACTGCTGTACGGCAATGAAACGTGGACTACATATGCAGACAGGAGAGAAGACTGAACAGCTTCCATTTGAGGAGTATCCGCTGTATCATGGGAATATCCTGGCAAGACTGAGTGTCCAACATAGCTGTCCTATCTCACGCTGGCCTTCCCAGTATGTACATGCTGCTTAGGATATCCTCTATGAAGAGCCTGCATCTGAGAAGAGACCCACTGGATGTTCCCAGCTAAGCTACAAGGACGTCCACATGAGGGACATGAAGACGCTTGATATTGGAAATCTGAAGTGATCCACAGAAAATGCTGGAATTCTCAGCAAGTCAGGCAGCATCAGAAACTGAGTTATGATGATCTTTTACCAGACTGGATCAGCACTATTTGTGACTCACCAGATTCTGAAGCAGTCCACATCCAAATGTAACAAGACCTGAGCAATACCCAGGCTGAGGCTGAAAACTGGCAAGTAACGTTCTTGCCACATAAATACCTGGTAACAGCCATTTATAATAAAAGGACAATCCACCTCTTGACATGCAATGCACTGCCATCACTGAATTCCTGATTAGCAACATCTTGGGGGTTACCATTTACCAGAATCTCAACTGGATACGCCATATAAATACTGTAGGTACAAAAGCAGGCCAGAGGCCAGAATTAACTCATCTCCTGACTCCCCAAAGCCTATCCACAAGTCATAATTCAGGAGTGTGATGAAATTCTCCCCACCTGATTAGGTCACATTGGGTAATACAGAATGGAAACAGACCCTTTGGTCCAACTCATCCATGCCAACTAGTTTTCCTAAACTGAACTAGTCCCATTTGCCCGCATCTGGCCCATATTCCTCTAAACACTTCCTATCCATGTACCTGTCCAAATATCTTTTAAATACTGCAGTTGTGCTCATCTCTACCACTTGCTCTAGTAGCTCAACCTGCTTGGATGTGTGCAGCTCTCACAACTCTCAGATAGCTGGACACCAGAGAAAACAGCCCGCTTGACTATAAACACATCCTCGAGTAGCAGTATGTATTATCTACAAGATGCACTGCAGAAATTCAACAAAGATCCCGAGACAGCACTTTCCAAACCCACAGCTACTTCCATCAAGGACAAGGGCAGCAGATACATGGGAACATCACAAACTGCAAGTTCCCCTCCAGGACACTCACCATCCTGACTCAGAAATATATTCCTTTAATTTCACGGGGTCAAAATCCTGAAATTCCCTCCCTAACAGTATTGTGGGTCTATCTACTTCAGCAATTCAAGGTGGCAGTTCACTACCACTGATGGACATAAATGCTGGTCTGGCTAGCGACATGTCCCATGAGTGAATAAGAAATACAACTGAAATACTGTGTGCTTCCCTTCACAAATGTTGACCTCCTAAATAGAATAAAACAAACGGTCATCAAAAGTTCACTTGTTTCACTGAAGCTGTAGTTTTTAAGATAGATTATTATTTTAATTGATTGACATCTATTTCAGTAGTGACAAGAGCGAGCTATTTTGCAGATAGTATTATTCTTCTTCATATTTAACGATCAGTACAATATGGGAAACCTGCACTCAAGCCCATGACATTGCACCTATACATTGGATGTTGTATAGCATTCTCAATTACAAATTGAACCAACCCACCAGCCACACCAGGTGTAGTAAAAGAGTTAGCATCATATCCTGCTTAAAATGCAATTTCAAATATAACAAAGTTTCAAACAAAATCAATATTTGCACTCTTATCCTTCATACATCGGTATTGCAATAATTTCTCAGGACATCAAGTATGCATCAGAAATAATAGCAAGCAGTCATGCACATCAGCAAACCAATTTCTCAGCGTTTTATTTGCTCATTTAATCAAGGAAACAACTGTCATTAAGTTACAAGATAAAAGCACTGAGGGAAAAAAAAGCAACTTTAATGCATAATTTATCTAAACATTCCTGAAGTAATCAAAGGATTTGTTTATGGAAATAAGGAAATGAAGGCTGAACTCCACCCAATCCTGGCAAATATAATCTGAATTGGACAGTGATACACTCTCTCTCTCTCTCTCTCACACAAAAATTCATTTGAAAGTACAGTTTGAGACAGGCTCTCAACATAGCAAGAAACAATGACTATGTCAAAGGGTAAATTACACAATACTGCATATTGTACCAGGGCTTCTGTGAACTACTAAAATTGGTGGAAGAGTGAAAAATCAGTACGCATACAAGAAATTTGTCAGGATTAGGCAACCAATGACATGATTTATTTTTCTTAGGATACGAGCAACACGAGCAAGACAGTAGTTGGAACCTATTCTGAACTAAGGTACTGAAAGACATTTGTAAACACAGTTTTTTTAAAGAATAATCATGAAGACTGTATGGTCATTTTATGAGCCTAATTTATACATTATCAAATTTATTGAATGCAATTTCACAATTTGGCACTGTAACACTGGAGCTCACAACCAGCAGCTTCCTACCCCAGTACTATAATTACTCAGCTATTATATTCATATTCCTCAATTCCTGGACTTCAAAATCAGCAACAGGAAGTTGGACTGAAATCGTGCATTAAAGAGAATTGCTTCTACATCAACACAGGCCTTGGGTGTTTCCCTAGATTTAAAAATCTGATTCACCAATCAAGACATGTAAAATGGTGCAGAGATCTTAAAAACAGGAGTCCAAACATCAATCAGGAATAGGGGGTACAGTTTAAATATCACAAAAATAGAAAGTCATAGAGCAGAACAACTGACATTTCGTATGCAGAAATATTCTGGTTGTGAAACAGCATTCAGCTGGCATGAAGAAAACAAAGTTTCGTGAATGTCCATTTTATTTTGAAAAATGCACTGGTCTTCATCTTTTAGGAGTGTGAACATTTTTGGGGGGTAGGAGTAATCTTACATGCTAGAATACAGTGGTTTGAGGTGCATTTGATTCCAGACACATCTGTAGTCTGCAGCATACTTCTGACTTAAGTGGTGAATATAAAACCTAAACATTCTAAGAATCAAAATTAATATGTGGCACATACCACTTTTGTATCACATTCTTAACCAAGCACAATATTTAACTAGATAACCTCTATGGAAAACATGAACACAGAACATAGAACAGTACATCACAGAACAGGCCCTTCAGCCCACGACGTTGTGCCGACCATTGCCCCTCATGTAAGGTAAACCTAACGTACGAACTCCCAAATTTCTGTGACCATATGCATGCCCAGCAGTCTCTTAAATATCCCCAATGACCTCGCTTCCACAACTGCTGCTGGCAATGCACTCAATGCTCTCAACTCTCTGCGTAAAGAACCCGCCTCTGACATCCCCTCTCTATACTTTCCGCCAAACAGCATAAAACTATAACCCCTCATGTTAACAATTTCTGCCCTGGGAAAAAGTTTCTGGCTATCAACTCTATCTATGCCTCTCATTATCTTGTACACCTCAATTAGGTCCCCTCTCTTCCTTCGTTTTTCCAATGAAAAAAGTCCGAGCTCAGTCAACATCTCTTCAAAAGATAAGCCCTCCATTCCAGGCAGCATCCTGGTAAACCTCCTCTGAACTCACTCCAAAGCATCCACATCTTTCATATAATAGGGCGACCAGAACTGGACACAGTATTCCAAGTGCAGTTTTATAGAGCTACAACAAGATCTCACAGTTCTTAAACTCAATCCCCCTGTTAATGAAAGCCAAAACACCATATGCTTTCTTAACAACCCTGTCCACCTGGGTGGCAATTTTAAGGGATCTATGTACCTGCACACCAAGATCCCGCTGTTCCGCCACACTGCCAAGAATCTTGTCTTTAATCCTGTACTCCGCTTTCAAGTTTGACCTTCCAAAATGCATCACCTTGCATTTATCCAGGTTGAACTCCATCTGCCACCTCTCAGCCCATCTCTGCATCCTGTCAATGTCACGCTGCAGCCTGTCAATGTCACGCTGCAGCCTATAACAGTCCTCTATACTGTCAATGACACCTCCAACCTTTGTGTCGTCTGCAAACTTGCTAAACCATCCTTCAATCTCCTCATCCAAGTCATTAATAAAAATTACAAAAGAGGCCCAAGAACAGAGCCCTGTGGAACACCACTCACCACTGACTTCTAGGCAGAATATTTTCCTTCCACTACCACTCGCTGTCTTCTGTCGACCAGCCAATTCATGCTGCAATTATTTTATTCAACAGTATAAGAATCAGCAAAGCGATAGAAGGGTTGTCAAAAGTGCTTTCAACTTGCTCAGTTAAAAACCTGTTCACTGATATTAAGTTTGGGCACAAGAATTCACCACAAAGGTTTACAGGAAAGCCACACACACAGACCAAGTCCTAAACTATGAAAGCAACCACCCCAAAACACACAAACGAAGTTGCATCAAGACACTATTCAAAAAGGGCCACAACACACTGCAGCACACCAGAACTGCAAAAAGAGGAAGAGGAACACCTATACAAGGTATTCGCCAAAAACGGATACCCTCGCAATTTCATCAACAGATGCCTACGGGAAAACAACGGAATGAGGACATGCCGCAACCCAAAGGACTTGCCACACTACCATACATCTAGAGCATTTCAGAACTGACAGCCAGACTACTGCGACCACTAGGACTCATAACAGCACACAAACCAACAGCCACTCTCAGACAACAACTCACCAGACCGAAGGACCCGATACCCAACATGAGCAAAACCAATGTAGTGTACAAAATCCCATGCAAGGACTGCACAAAACACTACATAGGACAAACAGGAAGACAGCTAACGATCCGTATCCATGAACACCAACTAGCCACGAAACGACACGACCAGCTATCCTTAGTAGCCACACACGGACGACAAGCAACATGAATTTGACTGGGACAACACTACCATTATAGGGCAAGCCAAACAGAACAGCCAGGGAATTCCTAGAGGCATGGCACTCATCCACAGACTCTATCAACAACACATTGACCTGGACCCAATATACCGGCCACTACAGCGGACAGCTCGAACTGACAACTGGAAGCGGCAGAGACAGGCCACTATAAATGCAAGAGGAAACAGCACAGAAGCGCTTCACAGGAGGCTCCCAAGCACTGAGGATGTCACCTAGACAGGGGACGAAACGTTTGCAAGACAAATTCCCAGCTCAGCGAACAGAACCACAACAAGTTTGGGCTCTGGTAAGGATCACCCAGCTCCTGACCTCACTTAATCCAGACATGGACAAAACAGCTGAATTCCAGAGGTAACACTGACTGCCCTTGACATTAGGGACCCAGGCAAACTACAATAAATGGAAACTGAGGGGAAAACTCTCCACTGATCATAGTCATAATTAGCAAAAAGGAAAATGGTTATGCTTGTTGGAGATGAATTGTCTTACAGCCCGGACATTACTGCAGTAATTGTCCAGGGTAGTGCCTTGGCCCCAACCATCTTCAGCTGCGTTGTCATAAGGTCAGAAGTGGCATTGTTTGCGAGTGAATGCACAATGTTTACCACTGTGCGAGAATCCTCAGATACTGAAATGCAGCAAGACCTGAACAACATACAGGCTTGGCCTGTTAAGTGGCAAATAACATTTCTTTCACATGATATACAGTAGGTAATTAACATCTCCAAGACAGACAACATTCTTGGATGGTGTCAAGCTTCTAGAGTGTTGTTGGACTGCACACATCCAGGCATATGTGGAGTATTCCATCACACTCCTGACTTGGGCCATGTAGATAGTGAACTGGCTTTGGGGAGCCTTATGAAGCAGAGGTCAAACTCCTCTGCTAATTAAAGTAAAAACACCCAGAGAAGATCGCCTCACCTCAAAATCTGTTAAAAAAATGTGCGAATGAAAGAAGACCCCAGATTTCCACTATATAAATAAAAAATAGCAATTTATTTAACCCTAACAGTGAACACTAACAAAACATAAACCAAACACACTTTCCCTACATAACCATTATCCCTCAGCTGATCACAATTTTTTTCATATGCTGTCCCAATAACACAATTAATAATAGTAAATTAGCACTTAATCTCTTAAAGTCCCTACAGACGGTTTTCTATTCTTCCTTCAGGCTTCCTTCCTCTTTTCCCTGAATCTGCTGTTCTCCTGGACTGTTTTCTTAACTTTACACTGCAGATATTTTTAGCCTTGGTACCTTTTAAGTAGATGGTGCCTTCTGAGAGATTTCTTGGAGCTTTTCACGTTAGATAGGCAGTTAGCACTCTCCCTTAATTTTCAAATGCTGACATCTTTTATACCTGTGATTACATATTAAGCTCTTATAATTTGATTGATTGGCTTTCTGGTGTCAAAACAATCAGTTTTAAATTATAATAGTCCTTAGTCTCTTTAAATTAATTGGCTGATTTTAAACTGTTGTCTGAGTAAAGATTTTGCTTGGGTCTGCTAACTGAAGTCTTTTAATACACTTCTTTCAATTTTGAGCATCTGCAGTAGCTTAGTCATAACCACAGCCACGTTTTTCTGTAAAAATCTCTAAGCACCAAAAAGCACTTTCTCTTTTAAAAGGGACGTTACAATGCTTTCCCCCATTTTACAATTTTACCATTTTTACAACTAACTTCGAGTCATAGGGGAAAATATTAGATTCTGATCTGCTCTTGAAGACATAGAAATACTATGTCTAGTCCAGTACATATCTGATCAATAATAGGCCCTTGGATATTGATATCATGGTCCTTTCAAGCTTTCTAGTTCAGCACCCCAGATCTTGCTAACAGCTAACAATCTACCCTCAAGATTATATTAATTCAAGATGGTTGCTCATCCCCAACTTCAAGGGTTATGAAGGATGGGCAACACTGACCTACATTCTCTCTAATGTTTCCAGTTTTTACATGGACTTCTGAGATCAGTGTGTGGAACGGCTTCTCATTCTGGAATAAGTACATCTGTGGAGCCTCTGAGCTGCTGACATAGTCAGCAAATCCTGCATTATGTAAACAAACAAAAAAATCCTAAAGTTGGAACCTAATATGTCAAACCCAGCTTTTGAAATATGACCTTTAAAGAGAAGGAAATGTGCTATTCTTACGTGGTTTGGCCAACACATCAGATCCACAGCAATGCAGTTGACTCTTAAATACCCTCTGAGCAATCAAGGAGGACATAATTGCAGGCCTAGGCAGCAATGCTCACAGTCTATGAACAAATTTAAATTATTTTGCTTCGTTATTCATTCACTAAATATGGGTATTGCGGGAATACCAGCACATATTGCCCATCCCCAATGCCTTCAAGCACATCAAATAAAATTCACAGATCATTCAGATCAACGCAATGCTGTTAATAGCAAAGTCATTCACTTGTTTTATCAACAGCTTAGTTGGTGGCATTTCCTCTTGGAATCACAAAGTTGACAGTCAAGTCTCCTTCCAGACCTGAGCCCAAAAAACAAAGCCAATGTTCCAATGCAGTACTCAGAAGTACAGGTTGTTAAACTGAAGTATTGTCACTGCTCACAATTAGATGTTAAAACTCCAATAGTATTCAAGAAAAGCAGAGCTATCCATGGTGCCCTGATCAACTTTCGTCCTCCAACTAATATCACAAAAGCAAAATTATCGGGTTATCACCATACTGTAATGGCAAGGTCCTGGGAAGTTTTACTGAACAAAAATACTTTGCAGGTTCATATTTCCTTGAAAGTGGAGTCGCAGGTAGATAGGATAGTGAAGGTGGTGATTGGTATGATATCCTTTCTTGGTCAGGGTATTGGGTACAGGGGTAAGGAGGTCATGTTGCGGCTCTACAGGACATTATTTCAAAAATGGCCGAACCAGTGTGTGCAATTCTGGTCTCCCTCCTATAGACAGGGTTCAGAAATGATTTACAATGATGTTGCCAGGGTTGGAAGGTTTGAGCAACAGGGAGAGGCTGAATAGGTTGGGGTTGTTTTCACTGGTGCATCAGAGGCTGAGGGGTGACCTTATAGAGGTTTATATAATCATGAGGGGCATGGA
The DNA here is from genome assembly GCF_047496795.1 of Chiloscyllium punctatum. Lineage (NCBI taxonomy): Eukaryota > Metazoa > Chordata > Chondrichthyes > Orectolobiformes > Hemiscylliidae > Chiloscyllium > Chiloscyllium punctatum. The sequence continues at coordinate 21,697,859 of NC_092743.1, forward strand.
TAGGATGAATAGACAAGGTTTTTTTCTTTTAGGGTGGGGGAGTCCAGAACTTGAGGGCATGGGTTTACAGTGAGAGGGCGAAAATGTAAAAGGGACGTAAGGAGTAACTTTTTCATGTGGAGGGTGGCACATGTATGGAATGAGCTGCCAGAGGAAGTGGAGGAGGCTGGTACAATTGCAATATTTAAAAGGCATCTGAATGAGTATACGAATAGGGAGGGTTTAGAGGGATATGGGCCAAGTACTGGCAAATAGGACTAGATTTGGTTGGCATGGATGAGTTGGATTGAAGGGTCTGTTTCCGTGCTATACATCTCTGTGACTATTTGTAAAAACTTACTGGATCAAAAAGTGTTTGCCCATGTTTTCTAAATTTTTAACAGTGACTACTCTTCAGTCACAGTGTGGTGGTAGTAGAACACTTTAAGATATCTGGTGGTCATGAAAAAAATAATATAAATGCAAGACACCATCTTTTAGTCAGGCTCAAGGTTCATCATGCATTTGTGAATCACTACAATTGTCATGTAGTTATTCCCAAATTACTGTCCGGTTGGGGAAGGCAATGGCCTTGTAGTATTTTTGCTGGACTAATAATCCAGAGACCAAGGTAATGTTCTGGGGACTTCTTCAGGAAGGGCTTATGCCCGAAACGTCGCTTCTCCTGTTCCTTTGATGCTGCCTGACCTGCTGCGCTTTTCCAGCAACACATTTTTAAGCTCTGATCTCCAGCATCTGCAGTCCTCACTTTCTCCTAATGTTCTGGGAAGCAGGGTTCAAATCCTGCCATGACAGATGGTGGAATTTCAATCCAATAAATATCTGGAATTAAGAGTCTAATGATAACCATGAATCCATTGTTAGCTGTCAGGAAAACCTAATCTGGTTCACTAACATCCTTTAGGGAAGGAAACTGCTATCCTTGTCTGGTGTGGCCTACATGTGACTCCAGACCCATAGCAACGCAGTTGACGCAATTAGGGATGGGCAATAAATGCTGGCCTGGCCAGTGATGCACACATCCCATGAATGAATGAAAAAAGGAATTCCACCCAACTATGTAGAGTCAAAAATACTTCTAAAGAAAGAAGATACATTACCTGGAGGGGAATCGGAGGAGTGTATTATATCATTCTCAGTGGCAAAGGTCCACAGATTTGAGGGTGCCGACCAGGCTTTGATTGTTGTTGCAGTGTAATTAAATAATGGGCTGTCTATTGCTTCACAGAATCATTTTTAAGCAAGATGTTACACAACATCAATAAGCTCATGGCAGATGCAGTGCAATATGGATGACTATGAAGTCATATATTTCACAGAAAAAGACAGAAGACAGTATTATTTAAAACGTGGCTTTTTAGGAAATGTGGATGCCCAAGGGATCCGTGAGTCTTTGTGCACCTGGTGAAAGCAGGCAGCTGCAACTGCAGCAAACCCTTCATTGCAAGAAGCATTGAATTCAGAAGTAGAATATCTTATTGCAGTTATAATGTGCCTTGGTGAGTTCACATCTGAAGTATTGTGGGCAGTTTTGCTCTCCCTAAGAGAGAACACAGTTTCAATCAACTTGTTCAGACATATTTTATCACATCTCTTTAGCAGGTGAGACTTGACCCCATGCCTTCTGGCACAAGACCTCATCTAAGAGAGGAGATACTTACTAAAGATGAAGCAAAACATTTACAAGAATGATAACTGAGCTGGAAGGACTGTCACATGAGGGGAGATTTGTTTGACAGGGCCTGTGGTCACTTGAAGGATAAGAGGGGATCTAACTGAAATGTATAAAATCTAAGAGGCTCAAATTTAAGAGATAAAAATCTAACAGACTAGAAGCAGAGGAGGTTGTTTTCCTTGGTCAGGGAGTCTACAACCAGAGGTCACAGCTTTAGGATACAGGTCATTAAGGACCTAGATGACAAAACACTTTTATTGAAGGTGGCCAACCTGTCTTATTTGCTACCACAGAGGAATGTGGAGGCCAGGTTATTAAATAATTAAAGAAAGAGATTGATAAAGGGGAGGTATCATGGAGTATGGAGAGAAAGCTGGAATGTGGCATTGAGACAGATAATCAGCCATAATCATATGGAATAGCTGTGCAGTATCAAAGGTCAAGTAGTCGACCTCAGATATTAGTTCCTATATTTCTATTTAAGACAGGGAATAAGGTCAATAAATGAACTGAAGAATTCAGCGATATTGTGCCTAATGGCGATGAAAGAAGTAAGTTCGTAAAAGGTGCTATGTGAAGGTGCTGAACATAGATCATAAGACTTTCAAACATAGGAGCAGACATAGGTCAACCAGTCTGTTGAGTCTCTTCCATCATTCAATGAGCTCCTGGTTGATCTAATAATACAACGGCACTTTCCTTCCTTTCCACATAATCCTAAATTTCCTTACTGATTAAAAAAAATCTAAATCCATTCAAGGCTGAGAATAACCCAGCTTCAACAACTCTCTGCAGTAAAAAAAATTCATAGATTCACTCTCCTTTCAGAAAAGAAATTTGCCACTGTTTTAAATGTTAAATCCCTTATTGAGATTGTACCTTCTGTTCCTTAACACACAAAGCAATCTTTCCACGTGTACCCTATCACCGAGTTTGCCTCTTATCCTTTTGAAATGAGTACAGACCCAACAACTCAACCTCTCCTCACAAGACGGTCGGCATGATGGCGCAGTGGTTAGCACTGCTGCCTCACAGCACCAGAGACCTGGGTTCAGTTCTCGCCTCAGGCAACTGTCTGTGTGGAGTTTGCACGTTCTCCCTGTGTCTGCATGGGTATCCTCCGGGTGCTCCGGTTTCCTCCCACAGTCCAAAAATGTGCAGGTTAGGTGAATTGGCCATGCTAAATTGCCCGTAGTGTTAGGTGAAGGGGTAAATGTCAGGAAATGGGTCTGGGTGGGTTGCTCTTTGGAGGATTGGTGTGGACTTGTTGGCCCAAAGGGCCTGTTTCCACACTAAGTCTAATCTAATCTAAAACTCCAGAAGACAGACGCCCCCCCCCCCCCCATATCTGGTATCAACCTCGTGAACCTTCCAGGACTACCTCCAATGCCAGCATCTCTTTCTTCAGATAGGGGTCCAAACTATTCACAGTATTCCAGTTGTAGTCTGACTAGTGCCATGCATTATTTTAGCAAAATCTCCATACTTACATATTCCTTTCCCTTTCAAATAAAGGCCTTCGTTCCTTTCGCCATCTCTATTCCCTGGATGCTAGCTTTTTGCGATTCAGAGGCTGGTACAATTGCAATATTTAAAAGGCATCTGGATGGGTATATAAATAGAAAGGGTTTGAAGGATATGGGCTAGGTGCTGACAGGTGGGATTAAATTGGGTTGGGATATCTGGTCGGCACAGACAAGTTGGACCGAAGGGTCTGTTTACATGCTGTACATCTCTGACTGCCAAATCCCTCTGGTCTCCATTTAAATATCAGACTCCTATATTCTTCCTGCCAAAGGCAAAAAAACTTGTCTTTTCCCCACACTATATTCCATCTGCCAAGCTTTTAACCACTCATATAACCTGTATATCCCTCTGCAGACTCAGGTCATTGTCACTACTTTCCTTCCCACCTATTTTTCTGTCATTTACAAACATGGCTGTAGTACATTCACTTTCTTCAATCAAGACATTAGTATATATTGTATGTAATTGTGGCCTCAGCAATGATCTCTTTTGCATTCCACTAGTCACAGAGTGCTATCTAGAAAAATACCTCCATATCCCAACTCTCATCTATTAATTTTCCAATCCTCCATCCCCGTATTGGCCCTTTTCTTAAGTAGCATCATTTGTGGTGCTTTATCAAATGCTTTCTGAAAATCACAATGTATTACATCCATGACTTCCCCTTTCTCTATCCTGGTTGTTACAAATTTGAATTCTTTTGAGCTAAGGTATGATTTCCCTTTCATGAAGCCATGACGACACTACTTGATTATATTATGTATTTCTAAATGCTCTACTTTTATATCCTTTATAACTGACACTAACATTTTCCCTTTAACAGGCATTAAAGATAACTGGCCTACAGTTACTTTTTTTTGTCTCCTTCCTTTATTAAATAAAAGGCGTTACATTAGCAGTTTTCCAATCCTCCAGGCTTCTTCCACAATCTAATGATTCTTGTACAATTATGACCAGTCCATTCACTATCTCTGTAGCTATTTCCTTTAATATCTCAAAGGATGCATCAGGTCAAAGAGACCAATGAACCTTTAGCCCCATTAGTTTGCCTAGCACTTTTTCCTCTCGTGATATTGTTACTGTATTTATTTATTTTACTTCTTTTCCTCTTTCTTTATTTAGTAACTTTGAAGTGCTATTAGCACCTTCTACAGTGAAAACTGATGAACAGCATTTATTCAACTCCTCTGCCATTTCCTAGTTCCCATTTAATATTTCCCAGCTTCAAGCTTTAAGAGTTCACTTTGGCTTCTCTTCTCCTTTTGGTATCTTTAAAGAAGCCAGGGCACCATGTTGGACAGAGGAAGTCTGGGACGGTATAATCACAAAAGAAAAAGCATACGATGTGGCGAAAATGAATGAGCAGCCAGACATTTAGGAAGCCTTTTAAAGCCAACAGAGGATAACCAAAATAAAAGCAAAGGGGTGGGCATAAAATTTTTAAGGAGTAAGCTACTTAGTAATATAAAGGATGACTACAAGAGTTTTCTTAAGATTATAAACGGTAAGAGAGAGGACTTTGGGCCACTGGATGAGTAGTAATGGGGAATAAGAAAATGACAGAGAAACTGACTAGGTACTTTGCATCAGTTTTCAGAGTGGAAGATATCAGCAGCATACCAGAACTTCAAGAGTCATGGGGGGCATGGTCAGTGTAGTTGCCATCATGATGGATTAGGAGCTGGGAAAGCTGAAAAGTCTGAAGATAGATAAACTACCCAGACCACAAAGCTCTGAAGATAGCTAAGGAGATTGTAGAGATTGATCTTTCAGGAATCCCATGAATCAGGGAGGGTGCCAGAGGACTGGAAAATGACTAAACTAATACACCTGTTTAAGAAGAGTGAGAGGCAGAAGACAGAAATTATTGGGCAGCTAGACTGACCTCGGTCATTGTTAAGATTTAAGAATGAGATTGTGAACTACTTGGAAGTGCATGCTAAAATTGGGCTAAGTCAGCATAGCTTTGTTTGGGGAAGTCATGCCTGACAAATCTGTTAGAATTCTTTGAAAAGATAACAAGTTAGACAAAAGGGGGAACTAGTGAACGTGACCTATTTGGGTTTCCACAAGGACTTTGACAAGGTGTTGCACAGGAGGCTACTAAATAAGAACCCTAGTTTGAGGGGCAAGCTACTGAAATGGATAGAGGATTGGCTGACTGACAGGAAGCAGAGAGTAGGAATAAAGGGGTATTTTCCAAGATGCAGCAAGTGACAAGTGGAGTTCCACAGTTGTCAGCATTGGGACAATGCTTCACATGATACATTAACAATCTGGACGAAAGAACTGACAGCATTGTTGCTAAATTTTCAAAAGACTCAAAAAGATAGGTGAAGGGACGGGTAGTGTTGAGGAAGCAGGGAGACTACAGAGGACTTGGAAAGGGTAGGAGAGTGGGTAAGGAAAATGGAATACAACATGGGAAACTGTGAGGTTATGCACTTTCGTAGAATGAAAAGAAGCATAGACTATTTTCTCAACAGAGAAAGACTTCAGAACTGTGAAGCAAAGGAACTTGGGAGTCCTAGTTCAGGATTCTCTTAAGGTTCATATGCAGGTTCAGTTGGCAGGTAGAAAGGCAAATGCAATTGTTGCCTTCATTTTGAGAGGCCTAGAATACAAGAGATATACTGCTGAAGCTGAAGGAGGATCTCGTCAGACCACATTTGGAATATTGAGCAGCAAATACCCTTGAATATCAACTGGCGATGGTTTAATTTTCTGAATGGAAACCATCACTGAAGTGATTGGACACTCCCACCCCTAGCACAAAGACCTATTAAAAGGAAACTGTGTGCTACTGATTAAAATAGTAATATAATTAAAGCATTAAGACTTTCAATGTTAACTACATGGCTCACACTAAATGGAACAAAAATGCAATTTTGTCTTTTGAAGCTATTCTAAGTAACAACACACAAAGGGTTCAAGATTTTTGCTACATCATTTGCTGAAATGCCTACAAAATAATTCTCTACTATGAAAAAAAAGTTAACTTATTTGCACAAGGTAAAGGTTTATGAAAAACATTTTTTTTCCTTTGGTCAAGCAGCGAAATCAAGTACCAGATACATTTTTGAGCAGACTGGGAAAGTAGAGCAGTTGCAGACAGTTAGCCAAAATGGCAAAAGCAACAATTTTCCTTTGTCATTGCCTGTAACTGTTTATCCAGGATTAGACCCTTTTAGAGTCTTTTGTTCAGAAATGCAGAATTAATTCCAAGCCACCTTGACACAGATCAAAGGATTAGACCAAGGCTGAGTTTAGGCGATAGCCATGTTTAGCGTGACAATAGCACGAATTGGCAGTGGTTCTCTAACCTAACAGACAGGAGTGTCCAACCATGGTATTGAATTGGGTTTGATGTACTTAATTTTCTTTTTTTTGCAATACAATTTTGTATTAGTTCAGCAGGGTTGCAAAGTTAGACTGAATCTGCAGGAAACTTGACATCATTGTTTTAAATGCGTACAAAAAAAATGCCCTTTTCTTTAAAAAGCATAGCTTGTAATATCATATATAAATATACAGTTCACTTAATAAAACAATCGGCTAATTTACTCTGCCTTCAAAAGCAAACTCAAATTGAAATAAATTTGAGCTGAAATATAAAGATCTCTCATAGCTGGAATTCAATATCATTTAAAATAGAAACTAATCAGTTAAACCAAAGTGTAACAAGTGTTTATTTAGGGGAGTGGTTAGCAATATCATCCCATTTCCCCCGTCAGGTGAAGCAAAACACTCAGAAACACGAATAGTTTTAGCTCCATCATCTTTATTCTGTTCTCTCCCCTGTCCAGGGCTCAATCACCCATGTGCACATACTCCTGAGTTCATGGTCTTCTCTGGAACAGCAGTTTCTCATTTTATAGGGAAGAGCATCCAGATAAGGCAACATACATATTGATTGGGTGACTGTTCCAATCACCAAGTATCAACAGGAAAGATTAAGCCATTTGCTGTCACACAATGAATAACTGGCTTCACATAATAAATACTTTTCACCTTGTTAAACTGACCTCACATACTAAATGCTACCTCATCTTGTAAAATAGCTCTGCATAACAACTGCTTTTCCACCTTGTTAATCCATTACCCTTGCCTCCAGCACCCCATTGTTAACTAAGTTCTTATCTGATCTGAGTCATGCTCTGCTGAACATCTTGATTCATAAAACTCAGAACTTAACTCTTTCCCTGCTTGCTAACACCCTATACACATTCTCAGCAACACTGAAACAAATATCCAACTCAGAAATCACAGAAAGGCACGTTAGTTCTAATTCCCTACATTTACTCTTAGCCAAGTAAAAATCCCCAACTTTTCAATGTGATTAAAAAAGAAATTACTGAGTGCTACTTTTGACCCATAGAGCTCTCAAGTTAGTTGGAATATTCTGCTAGACACTTTTTCTGTAAAATTGCAGTCATCTAAGATCATGCAGAACCGTTGCAGAATATTATGGTGCAGTTATCAACACAACTATTAGATATTTAAAAAATGCTGATTTAACATTATATAGAATTTAAAATAAAATCTCAAGCAACATCCTTATTTCAGAAAAGAAAAACACATGGACATAGAATATAATTTAATTTGCCAATATAGAATTAAACAACATTTTAAAAATAGCTAGTATCTTGCTAACAAAACATACAAGTCTGTACATTTTTAATAAGTAGTTTATCATTGTTCTCCATAAATTACATTTCATAGATCAGAAGAAACCCTACCAGAGTACATTAACAGTACAGAAGCTGACAAACCCCCTTGTCAACAGCCAGGAGACAATAACATTTGAATTGTGCTCATCTTGAGATAAACTTAAATCTCTCATTGCCATTCAGAAGCAAGTTCCTTTTCATTACATAATTAAAACACATTATTACCAAAATGGCATGCTGAATAAAACTCTAGTAAGCCTTACGAAGAGTATTATACTCAGTTCTGGTCACATTACAAAATAAAAGAAAGTCCTTGAGAGGGAGCAGAAGAGAATTCCCAAAATGGAGCAATTTTAGTTACAAGATTAGATTGGAAATACAGTGGTGACCCCGGAATCCGAACGTCCTATTTTTCAAACAAATCGGAATCCGAACAATTATTTTGAGAAAATTTTGCCCTAAAATCCAAACATATTTTCAAAATCCGAACACCACGTACCGTTCAGGTCACACATTGTTTGTTCAGTTCATCCCCAGAAGTAGTCGTGAAAACATCTCTCATGTGTCCATCACTAGTATACCTCGTGATTTGTGCTGGATTTTAAAATTATCACCCTTGTGCATTCACCATTGCACCAAGAAGAACAGTGAAGCAAATAAGTGCATTCACCATTAGCACTCCTCACTAAGGTAAATGAAGTTATTTTCATGTTCGTACATTTATTTCTTGCTTTTAATAAAAGTGTTTTGAAAATTATATTTTTTTGGGTCCAGAAACTGATTAATTCACTTTCCATTATTTCTTATGGGGAAAATAGTTTCAGAATCAGAACTTTTCACAATCCGAACAGCTTCCTGGAATGAATTAAATTTGGATTCCAGAGGCACCACTATACTAGAGTTGTTCTCATTGCAGCAAAGGAAATATGATAAGAGGCAGACAAGATTATGACAGTCTTAGATAAGGTATAGAAAGAGGCAACCTCAAATAGGGGTCAAACCCTCGTGTTCCTAGCTTGAAGCCCAAATAACTGCATCAAAACCATCCTACAGGATAATAATTACTGTGATCATAATTCTCACTGTATCCTGCATAACCTTATGAACAAACCTATGGTTGCAATTTATAGTCCTGAAAAGTGCAGAGCCTACCTCAGATCACGCTGGAAAATAAGTTACTTCAAACATTTGACAAATAGAAGAAACTAATTGTTTCACACGGCCACATCCAGTCAGTCACAACACAGGCTTGCCAATATTAATCCTTGACAGCTTGGATTGCAGTGAAACATGCAGCATCTCTCCACAATGTCAGGCATCAAGCTGGTGCTAACTTTTATTAGACTTATCATAATGAGCAGAGATCAAACATGCTGAAAGTTGCTCATTCCTGATCCATTGAACAGTAATCTATCTTCGAGGTTCAAGAATGGAGTATGAAGGCTTTCATGATACAACTGTACTACATACAATTAAGGAAGAAACAGAGTTCATCTAAAATGTAGACGTAACATTCACTGGTTAGATTATCTGGAGAGCCCGAGACTCATCTTCTCAGGGTCATAGGTTTGAGTCTTTTTGGGTACCACTAATTTAAGGCTCATGTGGTGCTCTGGCAGCTTCTCTACCTCTAGACTGAAAGATCCAGCTTCAAATCATATCAGCCACAAAAGTCTCGCATAAAATGTCCAAAGAATTGGAAGAGTTTAGAGGGATATGGGATAGAGGGATTTATTTAGAATATCTGGTCAGCATTTGAAAGTTTTATGTTCCCATGCAGTATAGCTCTAGGATTCTAAGTTGACTGAAAAATAACTAAAATATAGTCTTACAAAGAAAAAATATTTGTTAAGAATGAACATGCATTCATACAGCACTTTTAACGCGGTTCTTCTGATACAGTTGTGGTGCCCCTACCTCTGAGCCAGGAGGCCCAGATTCAAGTCCCACCAGACGCATGTAATTACATTTCTGATCAGCTTGATACAGAAATATCTATAATATTTTTTCACAACTTCATAAGCACTTCACAAACAAAAAGGTAGTTTTAAAATGTAGTCACTGCTTTCAAGTATGGGATGCCAGCATCCAGCTTGTACACAGCAAAGATCTACAAATGAGTTAAGTAGCTAGAGAATGCTTAAAGTCATTGTCATTTACATCAAAATAAGAAGTGGATTTGGCTAATCAAGTCAGTACAAACTCTTGCGGAGTAACTCAGTTAATTCACTCCCCTGGTGGATCCCCACACCCTGAAAATTTATTTCCTTCAAGTGTCCACCCAATTTCCTCTTCAAGTAATTGATTTTACCACTTCCACCATCCTCCTCGCTAGAGAGATCATTACCACTCAATTCTTCCTCACAGTCCCACCATATCTTAATCTTAAAACTATGTCCCTTCACCTTTATCATCCAGCTAACAGAAATATATTTTGTTTATCTTATCTACAATAATTTTGTCTGCCTTGTAACTTCCCCAAATCTACATTACTCCAAGTAGAACAAGCCCAGCCTTGCCAATCCAATCTTCAAACCTTAACTCCCCCACTCACGCTGCACTGCATTAAATTCCATCTGCCATTTGTCTGCATGCTTTGCTACCCCTATGTTTCCAGCAACTCATGTCATCACATGTTGTCCTTAAACCTCCAAATTCAGTATAAACAGCAAAATTTGGAAACTCTATTCTGTATTCCAAGATCAGAATAATTTATGTCTTGCAAAAAGAAAGCCATGTTCCTCATGTGATTAAAAAGGTGGAGAATATGTACAATATCATTCAGGATTTTGTTTCTCAAATAAGGCAGATGCCCCATTTTTGTTCAGTTTTGTGAAGGCTGTTTTATCAATGTCATCAAGTTATTTGCAACAGTGATCTAAATACATCATAATTTCCAATATTGTATGGGACTTCAGTAGACAGCATGGCAGAACACTGTGGTGGCGTGGATGAAATGTTTGCACTGCTGAATTTACAAATGACCAGAGGCTATTAATTTAGCTTTTACTTCATGTCAGAAGAACCAGGAGTTCAGTTCAGAAGGGAGAACAGTTTTCTCCTGGTAGGAGAGTAAATGTTTCAATCTAGGAGAACCAGCCACCCAAGCTGAATTGTTTTGGGTTTGAAGCTTCCAAGCTGAGAGTTTGTGTAGAGAAGCCTTGAAGTTGTTAGAACTGAAAATGCTGAGGTCAGAGTTGAAAAAGGGTTCATGTCAGAAGAATCAAAAGGGATTATAAAACTATCTAAGCAGCCCAAGGAAACGAAACAGGGACAGTCAATTAAGAAAGACATTAAACATTTAAGATAGGATTGATCATTCTCTGGGATTGAGTATCTGGAAAAGATAACCTTGGGAAGAGGTTGAAACTTTGTTTTGCTGCTGGTGAGAAGATCTGTTTTATATCCATATGTAGCTTTGTTTGTTCTTTTCCTTTTTTGTAATAAACTAATGTTCTGTTGTTACTGAACATCTGCAGCCTCATGTGAACACATTTCTTCAGTTAACCGCATCAGTAACCAACTTCAAAAACAAACCCATGACCCATCAAGCCAGGCTTCATTCTGGGATATTTTCTTAACAACTGCTTCAGAAAGGTTACACATCTCTGGATCAGAGAGGACCTGAACGCAAGCCTATGGGCATAGTTTTTGGTGCTGCCATTGCACCATAAGGGCTCTTAAAGGAAGTGCAACTATACTGTAGATCAACCTGTTCAATACTGTTATGAGACATTGAAGCAGGTAAAATGTGACCTGGGTTTGCCATCTCAGATGCTAGGGCACCATGACTATACCAGAGGAGGTCCAATTTCATTCTGGGGTTTGATTGTCCGGTATCATCATCAGCTGAGATGATAACGAGTATTAACCCTTGGAGAATACCACTTTCTCCCATTCTTCATAACAAAGAATAACCAGGTACCACAACTTGCCGTTATAGAGTCATAGAGTCAGAGATGTACAGCATCGGTCCAACCTGTCCATGCCGACCAGATATCCCAACCCAATCTAGTCCCACCTGCCAGCACCCGGCCCATATCCCTCCAAACCCTTCCTATTCATATACCCATCCAAATGCCTTTTAAATGTTGCAACTGTACTAGCCTTCACCACATTCTCTGGCAGCTCATTCCATACACGTACCACCCTCTGCGTGAAAAAGTTGCCCCTTAGGTCTCTTTTATATTTTTCCCTCTCACCCTAAACCTATGCCCTCTAGTTCTGGACCCCAGACACCAGAGAAAAGATTTTGCCTATTTATCATATCCATGCCCCCCATAATTTTGTAAACCTCTAGAAGGTCACCCCTTCTTTGCTATTAAGCCTTTTTTAAAAATCTAATTGGGCACTGACCCTCCCACTGCATTATCTTCAAAATTTTACTAATCAACCTATTCAGTCAAAGCTGTCAAACTTCTTAAAAATCTACGTAGACAACATCCATTTCACTCCTTTCATCAACCTTCTGTTACTCCATGACCTCATTAAATGATCAATCTGAATGTGGAGTTCCAGAAGACCTAATAGAAGAACAGGAAAATCGGCGTTTTTCTGATTCCTGATTAAGGGCTTTTGGCCAAAACGTCGATTTTCCTGCTCCTCAGATGCTGCCTGACCTGCTGTGCTTTTCAACTCTAATCTCCAGCAACTCCAGTCCTCACTTTTGCCTAAGACCTGAAGAGACTGCTCAATCGCAGTAACTGATTCCTTTGCCTCACAAGAATCTACCAAGTCTTAAAAATATTTAATGACCCTGCTTCAACAACTTCGCAATTGAGAGTTCTAAATTCACATAACCCTTGGAGAAAAAAAATTCTCTTCATCTTTGCCCTATAATGGTGGTCCTGATTTAAAAATCAGTGCTCTCTCATTCTGGACTCCCTTATAAGAGGGAATAGGGTAGAGAGTGGGGTACTGGAAAAGCACAGCAGGTCAGGCAGCATCTGAAGAGAATGAGAATCGATGTTTCAGGCAACAACCCTTCATCAGAAATTAGGCTTGTGAGCCAAGGGGGCGGGGAGATAAATGAGATGGGGTGGGGCAGGGGGAGATGTAGCAGAGGATGCAACAGGTAGACAGAGGTCGAGTTATGGTGATAGGTCAGAATGGAGGGTGGAGTGGATAGGTGGGAAGGAAGATGGACAGGTAGAATAGGTCATGAGGGTGGTGTTGAGTTGTAAGGTTGGAACTGGGATAAGGTGGGGGAAGAGGGGAATTGAGGAAACTGGTGAAACCCACATTGATGCCATGTGGTTAGAAGGTCCCAAGGTGACCCTATAAGAGGGAACATTCTTTCAGAGCCTATCTTATACATTTCAATCAAGTCACTCCTCACTATAAACTCCAGTGGAAACAAGTCTAGCCAGTCCAAGCTTTGATCATAAGCCAAAAATTCATTTCACCTATCAATTTGGTAAATTTCAGTTGAAGTACCTTAGCCTCTCTTTTCACCTCACCTTTCAAAAGAAAGGTATGACAGAGCTGTATATAACATTAGTAGGCGACTCCTGGAATACTGTGTGCAGTTCTGGTCATGACATTATTAGAAACATCTGATCACACTAGAGATGACGCAGAGGAGATTCACGTGGATGTCGTTTGGGCTGAGTGATTCAACCATGAACAGAGAATAGAAATTCTGGGATTCTTTCTCTTCGAGCAAAAAAAAGTGTTGGTCAGGAGAAATTTTCCCTTTAGTAGCGGGGACAATGACCAAAGGCACAACTTTAAGAAGGTAAGGAGCAAGAGATTTAGAGGGAATTTGAGGAAAATCTATTTCACTCAGAGTGATGGGTATCCTCACTGTCTTAAAGAATTGGCGGAAGTGGAACCCTCAAGGCATTGAAGATGTGAGCATTAGATAAGTACTTGAAGCTGCCATGGCATACTACACTATGGGTAGAGTGCTGCAGTCAAAGAGTCATAGAGCGGTATTGCATGGAAACAGACCCTTCGGTTCAACTTATCCATGCCAACCAGATGACCTAAATTAACCTAATTCCATTTGCCAACATTTGGCCCATATCCCTCTAAACTCTTACTATTCATATACCCATTCAGATAATTGTACCAGCCTCCAACACTACCTCTGTCAACTTAGTCCATACAAGCTATGTGAAAAATTGCACATTAGGTCTGTTTAAATCTATCCTCTCTCACCTTAAACCTCTGTCCTCTAGTTTTGGAATCCATGGGAAAAGACCTTGGCTATTCACCCTATGTCCTTCATGGTTGTATAAACTTCTCTAAGGTCACCCCTCAGCCTCCGAAGCTCCAGGGAAAATAGCCCCAGCCTATTCAGCTTCTCTCTATAGCTCAAACCCTCCAAAGCCCGACAACATCCTTTTAAATCTTTTCCGAACCTTTTCAAGTTTCTAGCAGGAAAGCCAGAATTGAAGGCAGTATTCAAAAGATGGCCAAGCAATGTCCTGTACAGCCACAACATGACTTCCCAACTCCTATACTCAATGCACTGACCAATAAAGGCAAGCATACCAAAGACATTCCCCTGATTCCTGATGAAGGGCTTTTGTCCGAAACGTCGATTTCGCTGCTCGTTGGATGCTGCCTGAACTGCTGCGCTCTTCCAGCACCAATAATCCAGTATTTGCTTTTCAGCAACTGCAGTCATTGTTTTTACCTTACCAAAGACATTCACTACCCTATCTATATACCTGCAACTCCCTCTTTCAAATAACTATTAACCTACACACTAAGCTCTCTTTGCTCAACAGTACTCACCAGGATCTTACCTTTAAGTATGTAGGTCCTGCCCTGATTTGCTTTTCCAAAATTTAGCACCTCACATTTATCAAAATTAAACTCCATCTGCCACTCCTTGGCCCATCTGATCAAGGTCCCAATGTACTCCAAGATAAACCTGCGTGGCTGTCCACTGCACTACCAATTTTGGTGTCATCTGCAAATTTACTAACCATACTTCCTATGTTCACATCTAAATCATTTATATAAAATGATAAAAAGTAGTGGACCCTACACTGATCCTTGTGGCACATTGCTGGTCAGGGCCTACTATCTGAAAAGCAACCCTGAACCATTACCCTCTGTCTCCTACCTTTGAACCAGTTCTGTATTCAAATGGCAAGTCATCACTTTCTTCCAGATGATCTAACCTTGCTAACCAGTTTACCATGCAGAAGCTTGTTAAATGCCTTACTAAAGTCCATACAGATCACATTCATTGTTTTGCCTTCATGAATCCTCTTCAATACTTCTTCCAAAAAGCTCAATTAAAAGACACAATTTCCCAGACACAAAGCCATGTTGAATCCCTAATTAGTCCTTGCTTTTCCAAATACATGTAAATCATGTCCCTCAGAAACACTTTCAACAACTTGCCCACCACTGATGTCAGGCTCACCAGTCTATAGCTCCCTGGCTTTTCCTTACACCTTTCTTAAATAGTGGCACCATGTTAGCCAACCTCCAGTTTTCCGGCACTTCACCTATGGCTACTGATGAATCAAAAATCTCAGCAATGGACCCAGTAATCACTTCCCTATCTTCCCACAAAGTTGTAGGGTACACCTGCTCAGGTTCTGAGGTTTTATCCACCTTTATGCGTTTGTGTCCACACTGGTCATTTGGTAGGTGTAGTGAATGCTGGGTGACAAGGGAAATTAATGTTTTGATCAAGAAAAAGGAGAAAGTATGTATCAGGTATAGGAGAGTAGGAATCGAGTGAATCCCTAACAGAGTATAAAGACAGTACAAGTATACTAAAGAGGGAAATCAGGAGGGCAAAAATGTAATATGGACATTTTTCAAGATGTCATTATTTATATCCCCAAGGACACTATCTTCCATATCTTTCTCCACAATAAACACTGATGCAAAATACTCAGTTAGTATCTCCCCCGTCTCCTGCGATTCCACACATAAGCTACCTTGCTGATCTTGAAGAGGCCCTAATCTCTCCCTCGTTATCCTTCTGTCCTTAATATATTTGCAGAATCCCTTTGGATTCTCCTTAACCCTGTTTGCCAAAGCTATCTCATGTCCCCTTTTTGCTATCCTAATTTTCCTTTCAAGTATACTTCTACTTACTGCCTTTATACTCTTCTAGGAATTCACTCTATTCCTGTCTATATCCGACATATCCTTTCCTCTTTCTCTTGACCAAAAAGCCTCAATTTCCTTCGTCATCCAGCATTCACTGCACCTACCAAATGACCAGTGTGGACACAATGTACTGAAGAGCTTTTTTTACTATGCTGTTAAAAACTCTATGAATTCAACAGATTCACTCCCCTCATGAGGAAAAGATTCCTCTTTGTTTGTCTTAAATGGGTGACTCCTTCTAGTCCTAAAAACACTCCCACAAGGCGAAACAACCTCTCCACGTCTATCCTGTCAAGCCCTTAAGTATCTTGTGAGTTTTAATACGGTCTAAAAAATAATCAAAAATGTTCTCCTGAACACATGAAAAAATTCCTCCCCCTTCACACTTTTTATTCCAATATTGTCCTAATTGATATTTGGATAATTAAAGTCTTTCAATATTACCATACTGCAGTAGATTTCCCCACAGATTCGTTCCTCGATCTCTGCCACGATTAAGGCTAAGAAAATCCCAAGTAGCATGATTTTCCTCTTTTGCTTCTCAATTTAACCAAATAATTTCTGTCCTGGCTCCATTTTTTCAACATTGCAATATCTTATTTAATTATTATTGCCTCACTATCTCCCCTTTTCTTTCTTCCATGTTTTTGAACACTTCACATTCTTGTATATTAAAGTCTCCAGTCCTCAACATTTTCGGGTCAAATTTCTGTTGTTGCCACTCTAATCAAATTCCAAAACTATGCTCATTTCTCATTAACTTTACAATTCACAATTTGTGCATTTACACATCTGCTTGGTATTCCTGACTTCGCAATCTTTGCAAGAGTTCACTCCAAACTATATATTGCTGCCTCTTCCTTTCTACCAATTTCCAAAAATTTAGTTTCATACAACTTTTCTACTTCTATGTGCTGGCGACAATCCTTCTGCCAAATCAGTTAAAACTCTTCCTAACCAGCTTAGTGAATACTCCAGAAAGACACTGCCCCAATCCTGTTGAGGTGCAATTCAGTCCTTTAAAATAGTTGCCTTCTGACCCAGAATTGTCCTCAATTCCCAAAGAATTTGAAACCCGCCCTGTTGTTCTATGCTTCAAACCAAGCATTAATCTTTCTAGTCTCCCTATTTTTAATCTGGCTATCCAAAGATAACTCCCCTAAAGATCTTACTTTTAACTTCCTAACGAACTCCTGAAAATCTGATCTTCTCCTCAACCGATGCACTCCAGGTATAAGAAGGGAGAGAGTCAGATCTCCACAAAGGAAAGGCAGTCAAGCTAATCTTTTGTCAACTGATAGTTGGCCTCCATTTGCCCTTCTCTCTAATTATACAACTAGATTAGAAAACATACTGTGCATTTCCATGTCAGGTATTCTACTGACAGTAGAATTTTAATCCACTGCACTTTACATAGACTCCATCATGCTCAATCAGGAGATCACTGTAGCAGCCTGAAATCGTTGTAGTTTTAACTTATCCTGTGATCATGTGGAAGAACATCTCCAAACTACTGCAAGTTTCCCCAAAGGCAACATAGCCATCTACACTGAATTCTTTATAACAATACAATACTTTCTATATAATCATCAACATTCCACTTATTCTTGATTTATAACATGTCCATACTGCAATAATTGTCTGCATAAATGGGTTTAATGTCTCCCAAGAGAAAACTTGCCCAGATTGTTAAGATCAAATAATCAATAAGAACAAGGAAACAAATGAACCATTTTTAGTTTCCAACTTGCTGTCAAGGCCAAATACTTACAGAAAAATTCACATTTCAGTCTTGCCTACATATCTGGGCAAAAATAGTCTCTTTACACTTGCACAGCAACCTACAGGAACGAATGCATAGAGTTTCAAATGAGCTCAAAATAGTTTTAAAAATTACTTTAGGGCTTCATCTAAAGTTTATTGAATGACAATTGTAACTTCGGACACAAACAAGAAATATCATTCTTTTGAAGCAATGCCTAACTGGACAGAAATACTAGTATTTTCTTCGGGCACTTATACATACAGTTGCAAAGAATTCATATGATCTTAAAATACCAGCATTACAATGAAAAAGACTACTTTAAAGGGAACTTGAAGGCCCACAGAAATTAAGTCTATCTATTTCTCCATAACCATACATTTTAATATATTTCTAGAAAAGTCACATAATGTAAGTCAAAACTTGATCAATTCAAGTAAAACTTGGAAGACAGAACTGTACCATCTATTTTCTCTGATTTTAAAGATGCATTTTTTTTTGCAAGATGTGAGCATTACTGGCAGATTCAGTATTTGTTGCCCCCTCGTTAAATGATCTTGAACTGAGTGATTTCCCAGACCATTGCAACAGACAGTTAAGAGTCAGCCACATTGGTGTGGATCTGCAATTATGTACACTGTATCGGCCCCTAGTAAACCAGATGGGTTTTTTTTATTAACCAACTGGTGATAGTTTTATGGTTGTCATCACTGGAGATTAGCTTTATATTGCAGATCTACTAATAGAATATTCAAATCAGTAGCCTTGGTGCAAGACCTATGCTCCCAGAACATTTGCCTGGGCCTCTGGATTTAATCCAGTGATAACACCATTATACCACCACCATCCCAAAGTCTACATTACGTCTCCCTCATCAATCTATGTTTCCCATTACAGTACTGGCAAGATCAATCACTGCACACCATCGTTGCAGAGTTCAAGTTTCATTTTGTCACTAAGGAGAGCCTCTATTGGGTAGTGTGGCATTACCACTATTCTAAATGGGATTGACTCAAAACCAAACTAACAGTTCAAAACTGGGCATTCTGGAGTCACCGTGAAACATATAGAATTGCGACTTGCTCACTAGAGCTCAAATTACATGTGGGCAGCAGTTGAATTTACAGAAAAAGGCTGAGGAATATTCAGTCACATGAGCAAATAATCTGTGAAAAGTCAGCCCCATGTGCAAAATTTAGAAAAGCTACCCTCTAATCATTGGCTGTTTCTCTCATGTTTGCTGATAATTTTTAATGAGTGTATGATCAATAAATACAAGAGATTTAAACAGCCTGTGAATGTAGGGGCAGTGAACAGTTCAGACAGGAAAGTGAACTCCTGTATCTTGTACTTTTCTTTGTTTACATGTAGGACCCAAATTTCAGATTGGACTACTTCATTTTCTATGCCAATAAAGAACTCTATCATGTAAAAGTAAAAAAAAAAGGATGATGGAAATCAGAAAGAAAAATAAACTTAGCAGGTCTCGCATAATCTGTGGAGAGAGAACACAGTTAATATTTTGAGGCAAGATACCATCATGATGTCATAAATGCAAACATAGAAACCGTTATCTGTACCTCTTATAATAAAATCCCCTATCACTGTTGTTATCCCACTCTTTATCACTCCCACTTCTTTATCAATCCTTGACTCTTATTGCACTGCTGCCCTGAGGAAACATTTGCCCTAACAGTATCCAAAACTGAAAACCTTTGGGGGGGGGGGGGGGGGGGGGGGGAAAAGAGAGGAGAAGAGATGGCCTCAAGGAACATTGGTGCTGACTGGGGATTTACTCAGTCTGGCACGCACACTTGACTATAAATATTACCCAAAAAGGTGTTTGCCTCATAGATATACCACAGCAACCCCAGCACCACTCCTCATCCAAAAAAAATAAATTTCCAGCTCCTGAGCTAGAGACATCTCCTGCGTATGTGGTTACCTTGAACACTGCCAAGTGTCCCTTATTTTCCACGTTACACAAGAGGATCATTCTACCTGGCAAACCTGCCTTGCCGTGATGTACTCTTAAATTACTGTCTACTTTCTCTAGTTTAAAGAATATTAAATATATAGCAAGGATTTTTCCTTATTCCTTATGATTTAACCACTCTCAATCTAAACAGAAGGGGCATGGGCAGCACAGTGGCTCGGTGGTGAGCACTGCTGCCTCACAGTGCCAGGGACCCGGGTTCAATTCCAGCCTTGGGTGACTATCTGTGTGGAGTTTGCACGTTCGTCCCGTCGGCACGGGTTTCCTTTGGGTGCAGCTTAGGTGAATTGGCCATAGTGTTTAGGGATGTATAGGTTACATGGAGAAGTCAGGGGTAAATGTAGAGTAATAAAGGTAGGGGATTGGGTTTTGTGGATACCCTGAGGGTCGGCGTGGACTTGTTGGGCCAAAGGGCCTGATTCCACACTATAGGGATTCTATATTTTTTTCTATTAGCAGAACAATTTTCACCTTAAAGGCTGAACAACAGAAACACTTAGCTAGCCTTACTTACCAACGCAGTACTTGCCTCATGCTGGCAACCAGTCCAAATTAATATGCTTATGCTTTACTTGCAATATCATTCTAGAGTATTTTGAACTCATTCCTCTTACAGCTTTTCTATTCTTGGTCTCTAAAGGCTAGAGAAAGAAAGGTGAAATAGCATCTTCCTCTCCTTCTCACCAAACTCACTTTTCATCAAGCTGTGAGTTACCAATCTGCACCAGTGCACCAATGACAGAGCCCTTACCTCTCTTGTTTATCCAAAGGAACTCTGATCACTCTCCTAAAACTCACCGACAAAAGCTGGTTACTGTAATTGGCTGATCTCATTTTACCCATTGCATTTGCTTGATTTTCTTGATTAACTCTGCCCTCAAGCTGGTAAGAGACTTTAGACTTAAAAGATTAACTTGGGGTTCTTGTGGTGCAATGGTAGTGTCTCCCCCTCTGGGCCAGAAGACCTGGGTTCAAGCCCCAAATGCTCCAGCAGCATATAATAACTTTTTTGTAAAAAAATTGACCTGTTCAGATGTTAAAATTAATTTTAAGTAAAATGCTAAATCGCTGGCAAGTGGTCCTAGATTTTGCACCCTTTAAAATTTAAAACCTTGTCTTGCACTAATTCAGTCATACAAAT
This sequence comes from Chiloscyllium punctatum, assembly GCF_047496795.1. NCBI lineage: Eukaryota > Metazoa > Chordata > Chondrichthyes > Orectolobiformes > Hemiscylliidae > Chiloscyllium > Chiloscyllium punctatum. Next base: position 21,718,715 of record NC_092743.1, read on the forward strand.
CCACATTATAATACCCAGAAAAAAACTTACCAACAGTTAACTTCATAATTACTTGTCTTTCAGGAATATCTAAAAGAAATTTTCCTCTCCTATCAAACAAGATTTTGAATGAGGGAAAGGTCACAGATCTAATACATTAACTCAGAATCCCTACAGTGTGGATACAGACCATTTGGCCCAACAAGTCCACACTAACACTCTGAAGAGTATCCCACCCAGACCCATTCTCCTTCCCTATTAGTTTTTTACATTTTCCCTGACTAATGAACTCAACCTCCACATCCCTGAACACTGCAGGCAATTAAACATGGCCAATTCACCTAATTAGTTGTGCCAGATCTGCTGAACATTTCAGGCACCTTCCAGTTCCAAAGGTGACTTTGCTAGTAGAAGCAAGTGGAGAAGTGCTGGCTGCATTGAAACACAAAAAAAGCTGCAATTCAACAAATATGGCCATGAAGAGGAATGACAAGATTTACAAGGATGTTGCCAGGGTTGGAGGATCTGAGCTAGGAGGGGGAGGCTGAATAGGCTGGGGCTGTTTTCCCTGCAGCATCGGAGGCTGAGGGGTGACCTTAGAGGTTTATAAAATCATGAGTGGTATGGATAGGGTAAATAGACAAAGTCTTTTCCCTGGAGTGGGGGAGTCCAGAACTAGATGACATAGGTTTAGGGTGAGAAGGAAAAATTTAAAACGGACCTCAGGGGCAACTTTTTCATGCAGAGAGTGGTGCATGTATGGAATGAGCTGCCAGAGGAAGTGGAAGCAGCTGGTACAATTGCAACATTTAAAAGGCTTCTGGATGGGTCTATGAATAGGAAGGACAGAGAAATATGGGCCAAGTGCTGACAAATGGGACCTGATTAGTTAGGATATCTGGTTGGCATGGAGCAGTTGGATCAAAGGGTCGGTTTCTGTGTTGACTTTATAACCATGTCAAAAAGCAATGAAACGTTGAAAACTATTCAGAAATGATAATGCATCTTCATCTCAGTCACACATTATTGTTAACAACTGAACAGAAAAGGTTATGGGTAAGACAAAAATTTGATCGAAAGGCTTTAAATATGGAATGATATGTGAATGCAACACCTTCCATTATCTTAAAATGAAAAAGAGCATAGGTACCAACAGAAGCGACAGGGACTGCCATCACAATACCTTAACACGTCCAACTTATCTGTTCTGTTAACAATTGAGACAGCGTGAGATTATAGGCATTTAGCTGGGTTTTTTTTTAAAAACTGCATTCTTTAATAAGGATATTTTAATTGTAAACTTGCTGAACATAAGACCACAGAAGTATCACAGGATGTGGTTCAATTCATATCTGTTCCAGAGCCCTGGACTTCTCAAAATGTGTTCATTAGAACTTCTTTCCCTACTTAAAACCAGATTCTTGAATTCTCAAATAATATTCTCTGATTTTAAAGAAAAGATTTGTGAAGAATGACAAGAAAGAATGCAGTCATACAAAAGAGTATAACAAAGCAAGTCGAGATGAGAGTTTCATCAATATTTCCAACGTTGCTGCCATTTTCAATATAAACACATTAACACACCAATCTTTTATTTTTACCTCATTAGCCCTCAGTCAATATTCTGGAATTCCCCACTTAACACAAGCATAAGAACACCTCTACCACGAAGACTGCAATTGTTCACATTCCACACCATCTTAGAAAGCCACGAAGAGCTACAAGTGGAGCCTTGTCAGTGTCATCCTCATTCTAAGAGCAAACACAAAAAATGAAAAGAAATGGAACTGCCAGGTCCAAACATCAATGTTAATATATTGGCTGCAAGCACCCTCAAACTTGAGCTGCAAATATTTGACAGAGCCACTATCAGAAAACATTTTCCCCCAAAAAGGAACCCAAATCAGTATCAATTCGATATAAACTTTGTTTTGAGTATTGTATAGATTGTGACAAGTGTGCTGTTTTGCACTTTTCTTATGCACTTTATGCTGCCCTGTGTATGACTGTACTCTCATGTAATTTGTGCTGTCCATGTAGTATCTTAGATCTGGAGGAATGCTCGCATTTTTTCCACTGTGTGTCAGTTGTATATTGTAGAAATGACAAATAAAGCTACTATTGACTCTTCACACATATCCCCAGTACCTAAGATGACCTTAGTTTCCAAACACAAAGCCCATTGTTCTGCATATATCCAGTATTTAAGTTGACACATTCTGCCCTTTTCAGCCATCCATGCTACATTAGCTTTAGTAGTCTGCCTCAATTTTGCACCCCATGAATACAGATTGATTTATTTATTAGCACCTTATAACTGACCCAATAGGAAATGTGGGTTGGGGTTGAAAAAACATAAAAGGAGTTTAAAGTAGTACACAGATCAAAACAAACATAGTAAACAAAAAAAAAAGGAAAAGTCAGTTTCAGGCTAAAAATCATAATATTTGCTTATTCATCAAATAACTGTACTGCGGAGAGGGAATTCTGTGTTTGTGAACAATTGGTGTGGGAACGGAAAGCGATAGAAATAAACCTGAAGATGACATCCAAGACCAAAGCACAGTGAGAACATGGATCACCACTGACCTAATTGAGAACTTTGGATCAGAATGGTTCCTCTAATATTATCAGAACAATTATACCTTAAATAGAAATACCATGCTTGCATATGCAGTTCAGAGACAAATCAAACCAAGAGTCCAAACATTTCAGAACAACAGCTACTTATGGAACAGAAATTCCAGTGTTAGAATAAAAGAACAAGATTACTTAGACACCAGCAAAACACCTCATGCCAAAATGACCAGTTTCCATCAATTCAGACAGCAACAAAATCAGAAGATCCATTATGTCACATCAGCAATGTGAAAGAAATGCATGGCAATGCATGGAGCAAGCAAGGCGGAAAGGTTCACAAAGAGTTCCAATGAAAACTATAAGTCATGGGTAGGCAAGATTCACAGTGGTACAAGCCTAAACCACTGATGGAATAAATTCAAGGCTACAGTAATTTACAAAAAGTAAAACCATGCAAAATAAAAATCAATTTTTCTGCAGTGTGTTTTGTGCATTTCCACGGCACCAATTGGATGGATGAGAATGCAGTCAGGTTGTGGATTAATAATCTCAGAATTCTGTGAACAGTTGGCCCCCTTGAGGATCTGAAACCTGAATACAGGTTGAGGTAACTAGTTGTTGTCAGGAACAACCACTTAACAGATGCTCTTAATAACTTAGGCAGCAACAAAATGGTTTCTCGATGCAAATAACATGACAAAATGGCTTCTTGGCCGCAAATTGACAATTCTGCTAAAGCTGCAAAAAAAATGGCTTTGAAGTTATTAATTGCTAATTCTGTATAATTGACTAACCACAGTCTGCTTCAATAGAGATTAGCAGGCAATGCTCCCTTTATAGCATAAAAATAACTCGACTAGATAAGACATTACTGGCCATCCTAAGTGACCTTCAGATGCAGGTGCAATGGCTCAGTTAGTGAGATAGGGTGGCCTGAGTGTTGGAAAACAAAGGTGGTTCCCAGGAAATATCACTGGACCAAGCAAGTCTCAAATAAAGCGGTACTGTGTATTGATTGGTAACTGTCTGAATGTACTACGCGATCATGGCCTGTACCTTTCTTTAAGAAAAAAGTATTAAAATGTCTTTGTTTTAAGCCATGTGCGCAGCTCCTCCAAGAAACACGGGAGTGTATAACCTCTGTCTCTGGACGTTCTGTATCCACCTGTATGAAAAATAAAGGGTGAAGTCTTAAAAGCCAGACCAATTGCAAGTGTTTACTGACCAATCACGGAACTGAGGGACCTTGCTAGGGGTGCAGATCTGGTGCCATGACTCTGATTCTGTATGGACAGTGGTGTAAGAGCCTGGAATCCTCTATTATTGAGTGTAAAGGAATTGGCCGGCCAGACACGAGTATGTTCTCAAATTTGGCTTTTCTCACATTCAAGCCGCGGTTGACTCGACCCCCTCTGTCTATTGTTTAAATCCAGCCAGAAAAGGATCAGTCCTGGTAAAAATTTATTTTAAAAAAAAGGGAGTCAGGGACTCCCATCAAAAGTTGAGGATCTATGGATCGGGGATCCAAATAGAGTTGGAGACTCCACTGACAGGTCGGGGACCTGAATAAGGAAGTACTTCAAATGAGTCGGGTACTCAGATTCATCAAATTGGTGTTGTCTAAACTGATTTCCTAATAAGGAAGTACGACGACACATTATAACAAGACTGCTGAGGGTTTTGGAAAGTTGAGAAGGGTTTGCGGAAATCATTAGTTTTGTTGTTCGTTGTTGGGTTGTTGAATAGTGAACGTCTTAAATCAGGATTATAAAAGGAAGGTTGTTTTAAGATGAGCAATAATATAGACAAGACAGAAGATCAGTCTTCATTGGTGAAACTATTTGAAAAGTATCCAGAAAAGTCTGAAAGACTGCGAAAACTTTCTGGCTCTTCACATAAGACATTGGGTGATGAACAGTAGCCATTGGGCAGCCCAAAGTGCTCAATTGGTTAAATCAGCCCAGTAATTGACTTGGTGACAAAACCTGGGCTCTAACAAAAGAATTGATTAGACTGTGGCAGCAATTTTGTTGTGAAAGCCACAAAGAATCGGTTTTGCATTCATGGCAAGATACTGCCACCAAATTGGGAATGAAATTAACTAATGATGGCAACGTGAAATCTATTTAGGTTCTCAAAAATGAATGTGCTCGAGTCAAAAGTCAACAGAAACAAATAGTCACCCGTGACTAATAAACAAAAAGAACTGTGCAGTACGATGGTTGGCGATGATTAGTGTTCCTATCTGCACCTTGCACCGCCACTGCCTCCCCCACCCGCACCCAACCTGCCAGCAAATCTTAATGCACGCCTGGTTATTCCAGTTCCTGCCATAATCGATAAGTCAAGCACCCCCTGCCCTAACCCCAGAGTTCCTCTCCTGAGGACTTGGGAGATGAACTACCTGCTCCAGGCATGTTCCCCATGAGAGAACTGCTGAATTCACAGGCTGGCGCTGCTGGTCAAATCGCCATTATCCCAGCTTTACTGGCCACGGAAGCCCCATGAAATTATGTCCATTCTCAGTAATGCTCCGGACCACCACAAGGTTCCCCAAAAGTTTAGTTGTGGTGTTTAGGAAATCAACAACGTTTATGATGGCACTGCCCAGGACCAATGGGCCCTTATTCAAAAGATCCTTACCCACACTGAATATGCCAGTTTCACTGAATGCTTTGTTTGTAATGATTTTGCTGCCCTCGTCAATGCCGTGGCTCAGGATCAGCAGCATGATACCCTTGCTGCCACATCTGCCATACTGGCAAAACCTATTGGCTTTACTCGTATCCTCGAACTTCACCCTAAATGTAAGGAGTCTGCTGAAGACCTTCTTGAACGCTTCTGAGAATGTTATGAGTCCTATTCTGGGGATCGAGCTTTGAATTTCCGTGTTGCCAATGCTAAATATAACTCTAGGTTACTGAACTGTCTGCCACCCTTGGTCACCACAAATAACCTGGACTGAGTTGACGCTAACCCCAAACAACTCTATCGTTCCGTTAAGGCTCCGTGGAAACATCAGAGCAAAGACAAGGCGTCAACTGTGTAAAGTCGGAATTTATTGTCCAGGAAGAGACTTCTCAACAATTGTGTTGCAGGAGCATTCCTTCCCCTTTCGAGGCCATGGTCGTGCACGTGGCCAGGGTGGTCCCTCCCAGACAACTCCCTCAGAGCTGTTTCAATTATGGCAACCCATATCACTGGATTCTGACTGCCCGATCCAAGACTGCTTTATTTCTGGCCCTTTTCATTGGGCTTCTAATTGCCCAACGGGGCAACAGGGGGAACGAAAGAGGTGGATGTGGAAATTACCCTCAGGACCCTTATGACAACTGGGGGAAACTCATTAATAATAATAATCTCTCATGCAAGCAAGAGGCAGAGGATGACTCACTAATTTTTCACAAAATGACCCCTTTTCCCAATGACGAAGTAACTTTCCTGTGAAGTCTGTGTCTTACAAGAAGGAACCTACAGTCTTACTTAAAGTTGAAAAGAGATGGTATCCCTTACTGACTGACACGGGAGCCTCAATGTCCTCAGTGAAATCGAACATGAACTTCCCAATCTCTTAGAAGACCCAAAGATTATCTGGCTTTTAAGGAGAAACCTACCATTATCCAGATCCTGTCTATTTTCAAGGCTATTCCCTGGACCACCGCTTTGTGATTACTCCCACATTATCCTGCAATCGAATGGGATGAGATCTGCCATGCGCCTTTCAAGTCAAACTGACCTGATCCCCTGATGGTGTCCCACTTAATTCTGACTCAGTTGAGTGCCAATTGTACGTGTCCACTAAACCCCAATGGTGGTCACTTGACCTTGACCCCAAAAGTTCTGGAAGTCATGTCACCCTTGCTTACAATCAATCCCAAGACCACAAATCCCTTGAAGATTTTTTTCAGGGATTTAATTGGTACTGAGTGGACTGTACAGATCCTGGCTCAGGTCACTGGACAGGAGGGTGAAGCAGATTATGTTCAAATACCTGCTCACCTATGGAAAGAGGCATTTACCTCAGCTCCTCTCATCACCTGGAAGGTCAATCCATCTCATCATGCTAAAGACCTGGGCAATTACCTGGGCTGACCCACACTGCTATCATCTGCAAACACTCCAAGGAGGTATGACTATCCTCTAGTATCCAAACTCTACCTCTCAGTATCACACTCCTGCACCATGAAAGTCGGGACGTCCTTTATTTAGTCCATCCTGATGTATGGGCTGAAACATCCTTCCATGTTGGATTTACATAATGTGAACCCTCTCAGATCGCTCTAAAACGAAATGTTACTCTCCCATCCATCCGTCAATATCCACTGAAACAACAGGTGAGACCTAGCCTCACTGCTCTAATTTCTAGCCTCACTTTCTCTGCCAAGGCATCCTGGTCCCTTGCCAATCACCCTGTAACACACCAATTATGGCTGTCCCAAAACCTGGCAAGCCAAGCCAGTACAGACTGGTTCAAGACTCAAGAGCTAATCACGCTATTGTACAGTCTGTTTATGCCCTGGTCCCAAATCCAGCTCATATTCTAGTCTCAGTACCGTTAGATGCTAAAGATTTTCCTTGTTGACCTGCAACATGCTTTTTTGTTTCTCTCTGCCTCTTCATGAAGAGGGTCAGTACCTACTTACCTTTACTTTTAATGGCCACTAGTTGACATGGACTTGACTACCTCAAGGTTTCGTACGTTCTCCGATCCTTCTCTCAGGCCTTACAGAAACAATAGCAGTCTCTCACCCTCACAGGTGGGTCTGCACTGATCAAATACATAGACAACCTCCTTGTTGCCAGTTTAGATGAAGAATCTAAGTGCTCTGATGTCATCCTCCTCCTCAACTATCTGAAACACCTGGGTTATGTTGTCTCTCCAAAAAAGGTCTTAATTGCACAGCGCCAGGTAAAGTTTCTAGTTTTCATCCTGTCAGCTGACTCATGCTCTCTTGAACAAAGCTGGATTCACTCCTATTGTCAACTTCCCAGTCCCAACAACTGCAAAGCAGTTCTGGTCAACTTCTGCTGATAATGGATCCTTAACGCTGCCCTCCTCGTTATGGTGTTGACTCTTTTTTACTTCCTACAAAAGGTACCTTCAAGCTTTCCTCAGGTGCAATGGCTCAGTTAGTGAGATAAAGGTGGTCTGAGTGTGGGAAAACAAAGTTGGTTGCCAGGAAATATCACTGGACCAAGTAACTGTGAAATAAAGCAGTATTGTGTATTGATTGGTAACTGTCTGAATGTACTATGTGATCACGGCCTGTACATTTCTTTAAGAATAAAATTGTCTTTGTTTGAAGTCACGTGCACAGCTCCTCCGAGGAACACTGACGTGTATAATCAGTGTGTTCCGGACATGAAAAATAAAGAGTAAAGTCTTAAAAGCCAGACTGATTGCAAGTATTTATTGACCAATCACGGAACAGAGACCCTGCCAGGGGTTCACCTTTATTTAACAAATGATACAATGGCATTAGAAGTGGTCTAGAAAGTTCATTAGGTTGATTTTCTTAAGAGATGGGATCGAGTAGGTTGGGCCCTTATTCACTGGAATTTAGAAAAATCAAAGGAGACCTTATGGAAGATGGAGAGCTTTAGGGGCTTGGCAGGGTAGGAGGTAGAAATAGAGAGAGGTTGTTTTACTTTGTGAAAAAATCTAAGACAGAGGGCATAATCTCAGAGTAAACTGTCATCCAGTTAAAACAGAGATGAGGAGGAAATCTTCTCTCAAGAGTACAGAATCAGTAGAATTATTTCCTGCAGAAAGTGGCTGAGATGGACAGATGTTAGTCAGTAAGGAATCAAGTGTTATGGGAATAAGCGGGAAAATGAAGTCGACAAACATCAGATCGGTAATGACTTCATTGAATGGCAGAGCAGACTTGATGAGCCAAATGGCTGACTTGTGCTCCTATGTCTTATGGTCTACATAGGCATCTTGGTATCCTATGCAAAGTATGCAGTTTATTATTGTACAGCTTGTTCAGATTCCATTAAACTATTGCAATCAAGAGATAGTTGCAAATAAATATCAAAACTGCAATACTGCTGGTGGGGCTAATTTGTGTAGTGCAACCTTTAGACCTGAACAAACCATTCTAGCCTCATCTCTCCTTTGAGCAGAATAGATGGATAGTTGGTGGAGAACAAATTTTCACCAAGTATGGAATTGTGTCTGCTGCCAGCATGATATTTAATTTGATTATCAACCAATCACAGGATGCTATTAGTCCACAGGTGTCAGATTATTAAACAAATGCAGAAGATCCAATTCAATGAAGACAAATGTAATTTGTTGTGGAATAAGTTATGAAACTGAAAGTGCCTGATCTGATCCAAGGGAGGACCCTTATGGTGATGCCAAAGGTGTAGTGACTCAGAATGAATCGGAGGAGTTTGATGCCAAAGACAACTAATTTGGTAGGTTTTAAAATACTTGTGGTAGTTAAATGTATTTTTGTAGAATTAATATTCAGTAAGTTGTACCAAAATAAATTATGAACTACATATTTTTTATTAAACACCAAAATTTTAATTTATTCAGTGACTGGCTTGTGATGCCATCATCAGCCATGTTGCAACAAATAACTGAGGAAATAATTGTAAACTTAGGGACTCATTTACAGATTTATTTTCTTTTTATTCACTCTTGGGATATAGGTGTCACTGACTGGGCCTGTATTTACAGCCTGACTGCAGTAGACCTTCAGAAGATGGCTGCGAGCTGCTTTTTTGGCATTGTCCTTGTGCTATAGGTAGATTCACAATGCCATTTGGGAGGGAATTCCAGGATTTTAATCCACTGACAGTGAATGAATAGCAATATACTTCAGAATCAGGATGGTGAATCCCTTAGAGAAGAACTTTCATGCATATATCTACTACCCAAGTCTTTGTAAGTGTAATTATTTGTAGGTTTGCTTCAAGATCTTTGGTGAATTTCTGCAGTGCATCTTGTAGATAATACACATTGGTGCTACTGCACATCAGTGGTTCAGTGACTCAATGTTCGTTGATGCAGTGCCTATCAAGCAGGCTCCTTCATCCTTGATGGTGTCAAGATTCTTATAGGTTATTGGAGCTGCTTCATCCAGGTAAGTTGGTAGCATTCCATTACACCCCTGACTTGTGCCTTGTAGATGGTGGTCTGGCTTTTGGGAGTCAGGACACGAGTTACGTACTTCAGCATTCCTAGCCTCTGACCTGCTCTCGTAGTCACTGTACTTCTATGGCAAGTTCACTTGAACTCTTTGTCAACAGAACCCTCAAGATGTTGATAGTGGGGGGATTCAGTTATGGTAGTGTCACTGAATAGCAAGGTGCAGCTGTTAGATTGTATTTTAATGGAGATGATCATTACCTGGCATTTGTACAGCATACATACTATTTGCTACTTTTTGGATCAACCCTAGATATTGTACAGATCTTGTTGCATTTGGGCATGAACTGGGCAGCATGAGAAGAGTCCTGAATGGTGCTGAACATTGAGCACTTTTTGACAAACATCCTTATTTCTGATCTTACAATGGAGGAAAAGTCATTGATAAAGCAGCTGAAGATGGATGGAATTAGGTCACTACCTTGAGGAAATCCTGCAGAGATTTCCTGGAGCTAAGATGACTAACCTCCAACAACCACAACCATCGTCCGACATGTCAGGTTTGACTCCAACCGTTAGTGAATTGTTACTGAGCAAGTGCTGCTTAATAAATTTGAGATGGTTTTTTTTTGTTAAGCACAAGTATTATGTGGCCTAACGCCATATACCTACGTTTGACCCATACCCTATAACAGGAATTCCCGATGAAGGACTTTTGCCCGAAACATGGATATTCCTGCTCCTCAGATGCTGTCTGACCTGCTGTGCTTTTCCAGCACCACTCTTATTGAATGGAAGAACAGGCTCATGGGGCTGAATGGTTTACTCCTGTTCCTATGTTCCTATAACAGTGTTGATAATACCTTCAAATCACTTTACTGATGGATTGAGAGTAGACTGATGGCACAATAGTTGGTTGGGGTGGATTTGTTTTTCTGTGTACAGGACATTTTTCCAAATTGTCAGGTAAATGCTAGTATTGTCATTGTACTGAAACACCTTGGCGAGGAGTTCTGGAGCACAAGTCTTCAGGACTATTGCCGAAATGCTGTCAGGGCCAGTGCCTACAACTGTTCCTTGATATCATGTGAAATGAACCAAATAGGCTGAGGAGAGGCATCTATGATGCTGGGGACTTCTGGAATAGACAGAGATGGACCATTCACTCAGCATCCCTGGCTGAAGATTATAGCAAATGCTTTTGTCTTATCTTTTGCACTGATAATCAATGATCTAAGAAGCCATTTGTTAAAAGCTTGACATTTTTATACTTTAAAAAAAGTTGAAAAGGTACATTTTCTACTTCAATTAACTGGTTTCTTCAATGACTACTCTTCAGTCATAAAAGTCAGTGTTATACACCATGAAAACTGACCTTTCAGTCCAACTCTTCTGCACAAACCAGATATTCCATCTCCACCACTTCGTCTGGCAGCTTGTTCCAGACACACATCATCCTCTGCAAGAAAGAGTTGCCTCATGTCCATTTTAAATCTTTCCATTTTCACCTTAAAGGTATGTGCTCTAGTTTTGGATTCCCCACCCTAGGGAAAAGACATTTGACCATTCATGCTATCATACCCCTCAAGTTCATAAACCTCTATAAGATTACCTCTCAGGCTCTGACACTCCAGGGGGGAAAGAAAAAAGCCCTGGTCTATTCAGCCTCTTCCTCTAGGTCTAACACTCCAGACCCAGCAACACCTTTGTAAACCTTCTCAAGTTTAACAATACCCCTCCGATAGAAGGGTGACCAGAACTGAAAGCAGTATTCCAAAAGTGGCATCACCAATGTCCTGTACAGTTGCAACATTCAGTTAGCGATCAGGGACATCAGAATGTGACTGTAAGTGAGGCAGGTAGGGGGAACCTGAGTTCAGGAGTGCAGGAGCCTCAGCCTTATCCAACAGGTATGAGATTCTTGCTCCCTGTACAGATGAGGAAAAGGGCTCTGGACAGGATGAGCCAGCTGACTACGGCACCATGGTGCAAAAGGCCATTTAAGAAGGGGGAGCAAAAAGACAAGTAGTTGTTATAGGGGATTCTATAATTAGGGGGACAGATAGTATCCTTTGCAAGCTGGATCGGGAGTCTCGCATGGTGTGTTGCCTACCCGGTGCCAGGGTTCGGGACATCTCTGACCGGCTTGAAAGGATATTGGAGCGGGAGGGGGAGGATCCAGTTGTTGTGGCCCATGTTGGGACTAACAATATAGGCAAAGCTAGGGTGGAGGACCTGTTTGGGGATTATCGAGCACTAGGAAGGAAATTGAAGTACAGGTCCTCAAGGGTCATAATCTCCGGATTACTGCCCGAGCCACGTACCAATTGGCATAGGGATAAGAAAATTAGGGAAGTAAACACGTGGCTAAGGGATTGGTGTGGGAAAGAGGGATTCCACTTCATGGGGCATTGGCATCAGTTTTGGAACCAGGGGGATCTGTACCGTTGGGACGGTCTCCACCTGAACCGATCAGGTACTAATGTTCTAGTGAAGAGGATAAATAGGGTGGTCAGTAGGACTTTAAACTTCTGAGTTGGCGGGGGGGGGGGGGGGGGAAGGGAAAGTGAAAGCAACAGGGAGTATGGAGTTAAATGGAAAGATAAGCGGCAAGATAGCATACGTGCAGGCAGATTTAAACTTGAGACAGACTGGGAAAGCAGCAAAAAAGGAAGGATAACTTAGGACATCTTATGACTTCCAATATCACTAATGATAAGAAAGTTAGCATTAAGGCACTTTACCTGAATGCTCGTAGCACTCGTAACAAAGCAGTCGAACTAATGGCACAGAACATCTTGAATGATTATGATGTGGTAGGCATCACAGAGACGTGGTTACGGGGGGTCAGGACTGGCAGTTAAACATCCAAGGGTTTTCAACTTATCGAAAAGATAGGGAAGTGGGCAGAGGGGGGGCAGGGTTGCCTTGTTAGTTAAGAACAAAATTAAATCTATGGCACTGAATGACAGTGTCGGATGATGTGGAGTCTGTGTGGGTGGAATTGAGGAACCACAAAGGCAAAAAAACCATAGTGGGAGTTATGTACAGACCTCCTAACAGTGGTCAGGACCAGGGGCGCAATATGTACCGGGAAATAGAGAAGGCATGTCAGAAAGGCAAGGTCACTGTGATCATGGGAGACTTCAATATGCAGGTGGACTGGGTAAATAATGTTGCCAGTGGATCCAAAGAAAGGGAATTCATGGAATGCTTACAGGATGGCTTTTTGGAACAGCTTGTCATGGAGCCCACAAGGGAGCAGGCTATTCTGGACCTAGTGCTATGTAATGAACCAGACTTTATAAAAAATTTTAAAGTAAGGGAACACTTAGGAAGCAGCGATCATAATATGGTAGAGTTCAGTCTGCAGTTTGAAAGAGAGAAGGCAAAATCGGATGCAATGGTGTTACAGTTAAATAAAGGTAATTATGAGGGCATGAGAGAGGAACTGACGAAAATAGACTGGAAGCAGAGCCTAGCAGGGAAGACAGTAGAGCAAAAATGGCATGAGTTTGTGGGTAAAATTGAGGACACTGTACAGAGGTTCATCCCCAAGAAGAGAAATATTATCCTGGGAGAGATTAGACAGCCATGGCTGACAAAGGAAGTCAGGAAATCTATCAAAGAAAAAGAGAGATCCTATAAAGTGGCCAAGAGCACTGGGAAATCAGAAGATTGGGAAGGCTACAAAAACAAACAGAGGATAACAAAGAGAGAAATAAGGAAGGAAAGGATCAAATATGAAGGTAGGCTAGCCAGTAATATTAGAAATGATAGTAAAAGTTTCTTTCAATACATAAGAAACAAACGACAGGCAAGAGTAGACATTGGGCCACTTCAAACTGATGCTGGAAGCCTAGTGATGGGAGATAAGGAAGTAGCAGGAGAACTTAATAAGTACTTTGCATCAGTCTTCACAGTGGAAGACACGAGTAATAGCCCAACAATTAAAGGGAGTCAGGGGGCTGAGTTGAGTATGGTTGCCATTACAAAAGAGAAAGTGCTAGAAAAGCTAAAAGGTCTTAAAATTGATAAATCTCCTGGCCCCAATGGGCTATATCTTAGAGTTCTGAGAGAGGTGGCTGAGGAAATAGCGGTGGCGTTGGTTGAGATCTTTCAAAAGTCACTGGAGTCAAGCAAGGTGCCAAGCAAGGTGAGGGCCCATGGTGTTCGAGGTGAGCTACTGGTATGGATTGAGGATTGGCTGTCTGACAGAAGGCAGAGAGTTGGGATAAAAGGTTCTTTTTCGGAATAGCAGCCAGTGACAAGCGGTGTCCCGCAGGGTTCAGTGTTGGGGCCGCAGCTGTTCACATTATATGTTAATTATCTGGATGAAGGGACTGGGGGCATTCTAGCGAAGTTTGCCGATGATACAAAGTTCGGTAGACAGGCAGGTAGTACTGAGGCTGCAGAAGGATCTAGACAGTTTGGAAGAATGGTCCAGGAAATGGCTGATGGAATTCAATGTGAGCAAATGCGAAGTCTTGCACTTTTGGAAAAAATAATACAAGCATGGACTACTTTCTAAACAGTGAGAAAATTCATAAAGCCAAAGTACCGAGGGATCTGGGAGTGCTAGTTGAGGATGCTCTAAAAGGTAAACATGCAGGTTGAGTCCGTGATTAAGAAAGCAAATACAATGTTGTCAATTATCTCAAAAGGGTTGGAATATAAAAGCACTGTTGTGCTACTGAGACTTTATAAAGCTCTGGTTAGGCCCCATTTGGAGTACTGTGTCCAGTTTTGGTCCCCACACCTCAGGAAGGACATACTGGCACTGGAGCATGTCCAGCGGAGATTCACATGGATGATCCCTGGAATGGTAGGTCTAACATATGAGGAACGGCTGAGGATCCTGGGATTGTATTCATTGGAGTTTAGAAGATTAAGGGGAGATCTAATAGAAAATTACAAGATAATACATGGCTTGGAGAGGGTGGACGCTAGGAAATTGTTTCCGTTAGGCGAGGAGACTAGGACACGTGGACACAGCCTTAGAATTAGAGGGGGTAAATTCAGAACAGAAATGCGGAGACATTTCTTCAGCCAGAGAGTGGTGGGCCTGTGGAATTCATTGCCACAGAGTGCAGTGGAGGCTGGGACGCTAAATGTCTTCAAGGCAGAAATTGATAAATTCTTGATGTCACAAGGAATTAAGGGCTACAGGGAGAATGCAGGTAAGTGGAGTTGAAATGCCCATCAGCCATGATCAAATGGCAGAGTGGACACGATGGGCCGAATGGCGTTACTTCCACTCCTATGTCTTATGGTCTAACATGACATTGCAACTCCTATACTCAATATTCTGACCAACAAAGGCAAGCGCACCAACCACCTTCTTCACAAACCTATCTGCAACTCCATTTTCAAGGATCTATGCAACTGCATCCCTATGTCTCTTTGTTTGGCAACATTCCCCAGGCACCCAACCAAGAACTGTCTTGCCCTAGCTTGCCTTACCAAAATGCAACATCTCACATTTATCTAAATTAATCTCCATCTGCCACTCCTCAACCCATTGGCCCATCTGATCAAGGTCCCATTGTACTCTGACATAAAAAACTTTCTTCACTGCCCGTTACACAACCAATTTTGGTGCCATTTGCAAACATACTAACCATACCTTACATATTCACATCCAAATCATTTAGTTGCAATTTCCTGAATATCACCTTCAAGATCATTGTTCTACCTGAGCAAATTAAAATCAAAACAAAAAACTGTCCAGATTGCCAGTTGATCACTGTTTTATTTTATGAAATATAAATGCAGAAGGAAAAAATGCAAACAGGTTTTACTAAGTGCATTCTTTCACAAGGAATAGTGTCTTCCCAAAACAGTTTGATGTACAATTGCCAGATTCCAGTTATGGATTTGTCTTAGTCCTTGACAGTAATTAAATCAGACAGCTACTCGATACAATGTTTTCATGTCAGACTTAGTCATTCATCAATATCTACTTCCTCTAGATACCAATGGCTTTACACCATTTGAGTCTCATTTCTAAGATATAACAAAGTGTTCATTTTGGATAAGTTGTTTCGTATAAAATTTGTATGACTTAAATTAAGATTGACATTTCTACGTCCTGAAAGGACCAATTTTTGTAAAAAAAAAATTGATAGTTTGAAGCCATGGTATACTTTTATATACATTGATATAGAGCTCAGAAATAAAACTGAATAGATTTCTGGCTTCCTTTTTCCAAACTAAAAAAAAGTTAACAGCACTTCTCAAAGCCACACACTCATCCAGACAAAGTTGACTGGTTAAATACTGTCATATATTCAATACTAATGGCAAGAGACAGATATAAAAACCAAAGCCTTTTAATTAACTATTTGTGCACCAAGACCATATGTGGAGCCATTAAACCTTTTCACAAAAATCTTAATGGCCTCAAACAGTTGTTTAATAGAAATCAACAACATAACAAAAACTGTCCAATTCAAAGTGATAAATGACAAACGAATATTGTCACTGTAATAAATATTAGATTATTTCACACTTAATCTTTCATGTGGCACACATATTTAGCGTCAACATTCTGCAGCATACTAACACTTGGCGGAAGGCTAAACTGCTGCACAGATGGCAAACTGAAGTAGCAGATATTCATTTCGTACAAGTTGAAAATAAATTGTCGAAAATTCAAATGAAAAACATTGATCCAGGTGTGTGCACTGCATTAGTGGATTGAGTTAGGGATGTTTGTTGAAAGCCAGGTAAGAATGTTCACATATTTCGAAAGGGAGCTACAATGAAACGCAGTTCAGCACATTATTTAAAAACATAACAGCAAGGAAAATAACAAAACCCTCGAAATAAAACCGGGTGGGGGAGATAGACAGCCGCAACTCTCTTCTGTATACAGTACCTTGCTGACGAAAACAGTGTACACAACGAAATGAAGCTACATATACACACACAGGCGTTTCACTGACTGCAGCCTTTGCAATTGCAGTAAAGTGCATCAACGAGACGTTAACTCTCTCACAGTAATATATACACACATATATATATAACCCAGGCCCGAATACACTAATACTTCAAAACCGGGCCCGAATACACTAATACTTCAAAGAAAGATACACCTCTGGTGATTCCCTTCTTGCCCACGTCCAAAATAAACTGTGGTCAAGGAGAGAAAGAGGAAAGAACACAAAACTCCAAGGTTTACATCGGCCGTACTTTGGTTACGTGTAAGAATAGAAACGAAAAAAAATTGTAAAGAAAATAAGTCCTTTCCCCCCCTTCCCCTCTCCACTCCTTTCTGAAGGGCCGGACAGAGACGAGAACAAGGACTGCGGGGAGACAGCCGGCGCCACTCTCCATCCTCGCCTCTGAAACTTCAACCACTCGCCGCAGGATCGACCGTCAGCTACCAAATATCTCCACTCCCAACAAACGTGGAGTCAGACTGGGAGGGGAGAAAATATGTATAAAACCTGCATTTCTTTATTCTTCCCCAAAATACAGTAACACCACCTACTTTCTGTTGAGTTGAGTGGAGGAAAAAAAAATTCGTTGCTCCTTAAAAGCCGTTAGACGAATCGTTCTCCCATACACAAAGCCAATTTTGATTTTGGGGAGGTGGCGTCTCTTAAAAGAGGGGGGGGGGGGGGGGGAGTCGGGAATGGGAAGATTTAGATTGCGTCCGCGTTTCTTGGCGAGCTGCTGTCTGACAGAGTGCAAAGGAACAGCAGGGGGACCTCCCAACAGCAGCAGCAGCAGTCACTCCCTCCTCCTCCCGCCTCTGCCTCTCTCCCGTCCCAACGGTTGCGGCTATCCGCACTGGCCGCTGGGAAACATTTTCACCATCCCAAGATGGCGCCTGGAAAGAGAGAGGTTTTGGGGGGGGGGCGGGAGGGGGGAGAGAGAGCGCGAGAGAGCACCATGCCCCCACCCCAGTATTTACTCACTGTTCACAGCCTTCAAACCGCATCCTGACCAAAATAGAAAACTTCGACTGCCGCACTTCAGAAAGTCCCACACCACGCTTAGAGCTCTTATTTAATGTTCAAAATATCTTATTCTGAATCGCGAAGGTTTCCCTTCCAACACGGCAATATATTTTTTTAAACTAGTGATTGCAACTGTCACCACATTCGTTTTCTTTATAACAGTGACACTGGTTGTAATGGTAACACTGTTGCTCTTGCAGATGGTTACATAGATTTGGAGCCGCTTATTCTTCTTCCTGAAAGTTTCCCACAAATTAAGGGGTAAGGCACACAAGAAGAGGTCTTTGATTTTTTTGTTTGAAAAAAAGAGTACAGTGTTTGGAGATAAAAGTATTGCCAAAGGACGCTGTAGAAATTGTTACTAGAATTTAATCTGACAACTGTGCACACTTTCCTTTGTGTACCAAACAGTTTTGGATCTAATACCTTGGAGATAACACATCCTTCCTATCCACAAGCTTTACTTCCTCTGTCACAATTCTGAGTCATGCTTTTGTGTTCATATTTGACATTGGAATTTTTCATGGAAATATTAGAATGAGTGGAACCTGTCAATAATTATCAAGAGAGGCACAGGGATTAAGGAGGGAATTTTGAGAATTGAGGAACAGGTCACTGGAGGCACGGTGAGGTATAAGGAGCTGAGTAGAGTCATAGAGATGTACAGCAGGGAAACAGACCCTTTGGTCCAACCTGTCCATGCCGACCAAATATCCCAACCCAATCTAATCCCACCTGCCAGCATCCGGCCCATATCCCTCCAAACCCTTCCTATTCATATACCCATCCAAATGCCTCTTAACTGGTGCAATTGTACCAGCCTCCACCACTTCCTCTGGCAGCTCATTCCATACACGTACCACCCTCTGCGTGAAAATATTGCCCATTAGGGCTCTTTTATATATTTCCCCTCTCACCTTAAACCTATGTCCTCTAGTTCTGGACTCCTTGACCCCAGGGAAAAGACATTGTCTATTTGTCCTGTCCATGCCCCTCATAATTTTGTAAACCTCTATAAGGTCACCCTAAGCCTCCGACGCTCCAGGGAAAATAGCCCCAGTCTGTTCAGCCTCTCCCTATAGCTCAAATCCTCCGACCCTGGCAACAACCTTGTAAATCTTTTCTGAACCCTTTCAAGTTTCACAACATCTTTCCAATAGGAAGGAGACCAGAATTGCACGCAATATTCCAACAGTGGCCTAACCAATGTCCTGTACAGCCGCAACATGACCTCCCAACTCCTGTACTCAATACTCTGACCAAGAAAGGAAAGCATACCAAACGCCTTCTTCACTATCCTACCTACCTGCGACTCCACTTTCAAGGAGCTATGAACCTGCACTCCAAGGTCTCTTTGTTCAGCAACACTCCCTAGGACCTTACCATCAAGTGTATAAGTCCTGCTAAGATTTGCTTTCCCAAAATGCAGCACCTCGCATTTATCTGAATTAAACTCCATCTGCCACTTCTCAGCCCATTGGCCCATCTGGTCCAGATCCTGTTGTAATCTGAGGTAACTTTCTTTGCTGTCCACTACACCTCCAATTTTGGTATCATCTGCAAACTTACTAACTGTACCTCTTAAGCTCGCATCCAAATCATTTATGCAAATGACAAAAAGTAGAGGGCCCAGTACTGATCCTTGTGGCACTCCACTTGTCACAGGCCTCCAGTCTGAAAAACAACCCTCCACCACCACCCTCTGTCTTCTACCTTTGAGCCAGTTCTGTATCCAAATGGCTAGTTCTCCCTGTATTCCATGAGATCTAATCTTGCTAATCAGTCTCCCATGGGGAACCTTGTCGAACGCCTTACTGAAGTCCATATAGATCACATCTACTGCTCTGCCCTCATCAATCTTCTTTGTTATTTCTTCAAAAAACTCAATCAAGTTTGTGAGACATGATTTCCCACGCATAAAGCCATGTTGACTATACCGAATCAATCCCTGCCTTTCCAAAGACATGTATATCTTGTCCCTCAGGATTCCCTCCAACAACTTGCCCACCACTGAGGTCAGGCTCACCGTTCTATAGTTCCCTGTCTTGTCTTTACCGCCCTTCTTAAACAGTGGCATCACATTTGCCAATGTCCAGTCTTCTGGCATCTCACCTGTGACTATTGATGATACAAATATCAGTAAGAGGCCCAGCAATCACTACTCTGCTTCCCACAGAGTTCTCGGGTACACCTGCTCAGGTCCTGGGGATTTATCCACCTTTAACCGTTTCAAGACATCCAGCACTTCCTCCTCTGTAATCTGGACATTTTGCAAGATGTAACCATCTTTTTCCCTACAGTCTATATCTTCCATATCCTTTTCCACAGTACATACTGATGCAAAATATTCATTTAGTATCTCCCCCATTTTCTGTGACTCCACACAAAGGCCGTCTTGCTGATCTTTGAGGGGCCCTATTCTCTCCCTAGTTACCCTTTTGTCCTTAATATATTTGTAAAAATCGTTTGGATTCTCCTTAATTCTATTTGCCAAAGCAATCTCATGGTCCCTTTTTGCCCTCCTAATTTCCCTCTTACGTATACTCCTACTTCCTTTATACTCTTCTAAGGATTCACTCGATCTATACCTGGCATATGCTTCCTTTTTTTGAACCAAACCCTCAATTTCTTTAGTCATCCAGCATTCCCTATACCTACCAGCCTTCCCTTTCATCATGACAAGAGTATACTTTCTCTGGATTCTCATTATCTCATTTCTGAAGGCTTCCCACTTTCCAGCCGTCCCTTTACCTGCGAACATCTGCCTCCAATCAGCTTTCAAAAGTTCTTGCCTAATGCCATCAAAATTGGCCTTTCTCCAATTTAGAACTTAAACTTTTACATCTGGTCTATCCTTTTCCATCACGATTTTAAATCTAATAGAATTATGGTCACTGGCCCCAAAGTGCTCCCCTACTGACACCTCAATCACCTGCCCTGCCTTATTTCCCAAGAGTAGGTCAAGTTTTGCACCTTCTCTGGTAGGTACATCCACATACTGAATCAGAAAATTGTCTTATACACACTTAAGAAATTTCTCTCCATCTCAATCTTTAACACTATAGCAGTCCCAGTCGATGTTTGGAAAGTTAAAATCCCCTACCATAACCACCCTATTATTCTTACAGATAGCTGAGATCTCCTTACAAGTTTGGTTCTCAATTTCCCTTTGTCTATTAGGTGGTCGATAATACAATCCCAATAAGGTGATCGTCCCTTTCTTATTTCTCAGTTCCAACCAAATAACTTCTCTGGATGTATTTCCGGGAAATCCTCCCTCAGCACAGCGTGTAATGCTATCCCTTATCAAAAATGCAACTCCCCCTCCTCTCTTGCCTCCCTTTCTATCCTTCCTGTAGCATTTGTATCCAGGAACATTAAGCTGCCAGTCCTGCCCATCCCTGGGCCATGTTTCTGTAATTGCTATGATAGCCCAGTCCCATGTTCCTAACTATGCCCTGAGTTTATCTGCCTTCCCTGTTAGGCTCCTTGCATTGAAATAAATGCAGTTTAATTTATTAGTCCTACCTTGTCCCTGCCTGCCCTGACTGTTTGTTTGACTCACTTCTGTTCTCAACTGTACCAGTCTCAGATTGATCTCTTTCCTCACTATCTCCCTGTACACAATGTACAAACCACAAATTATTCTTAACTGGCCTCTGAAATCTCATAGCAAGCCACTTAGTTGTATATAACCACTACTAAGTCTAAGAGAAGGAACTGAATTGGATGGACCACTGGCATCAACTTAGGCAAAAAAACCATAATAGCAAGCCCAGTCTGATCAAAAGTCCTCCTTACAAAGATTTGGTGCACACATCAAAATTCGGTGAGCTGTGCCACAGAAGTGTGGCCACTTGTGGGAGTGACGTAAAATCTCCCTAACAGTAACCTCTCACTGGGGTGGAGCTTAAGGGAAGAATTAAATGGAGTTTGTCAGAAAAAAAAGGAAATAATTATAGGAGATGTATAGATCAGCAAAGTCAAATCAGCAAAATAACCTGAATGTGGAGTCTGTAGAATATTCATAATTTCTTTAAATAGCATGTTCTTCAGCTAACTAGTGAACAGGATATATTGCACCTGGTATTGTATAATGAGATAAAATTAATTAACTAATTAAGAAAAGGTGCCCTTCAGTAGCAGCAATGATAATTTTGAATTTTATTTCAGGGAGAGAGGAGTAAGTTTGAGATTTCCTAAAAAAATTACATGGGGCAATTCAAAAAGTTTAAAAGCAGAGCTGGCAAAACTGAATTGGCATACTCGGTTAATAAAGATGCAGTGGCACAGATTTCAGGGATATTACAGAATAAATATATTCCAAAGTGTGAGAAAAATTTTGAAAATTCTAGTATCCATGGATAATGAGAAATGTTAAAAGTAGTATTAAACTTAGAAGAAAAAGCATGTAATTGTGCAAACACAGTGGCAGTTTTGAAGATTAAACAATAGAAGGAGGGAAAGTTTAGATATAAACTAGACAAAAATGTTTAAAAAATCAAGACTATGTTTTTCTAATTTTTTTAAAAAAGTTAACAACTTGAGCATTGGTCCTATAAAAAGTCAAGTGAAGAATTATTAATGAAAAATAAAGAGATGGTATTTTGCATTATAGAGGATACAAGTAACATTTCAGAAGCAGCTATAAATCACGAAATAAAGGAAGAAAGAACGCAGGAAAATTATAATCACAAGAAAAGTGGTACTGAGTAAATTATTATAGATGTGGGCTGACAAATGCTCGCATCTTGATGGACTTCAAGTTGAATCATGGGTTTTAATTTTCCAAAGCTCTGCAGGAAACCACAGACCAGTTAGCTTAACATCTGTGATAGGGAAAATGTCTGCAGCAAGTCATTGCAGGGCACTTGGAAAAATTCAAGGTAATCAAGCTGAGTCAACATACTTTTGTGAAAGGGAAATCATGTTTAACGATCTGTTGAAGTTCTTTGAGGAAATAACGTCCTGTGGATAAAGGGGAACAAATGGATATACCAGATTGATATTTCCAGAAGGTATTTGATAATGTGCCATGTCAAAGGATATTATGAAAAATTAAAGTTGATGGTGTAGGGGATAGAATGTTGAATGGAGAGAAAATTGGCTGGCTAACAGGAAGTAGAAGGCATCAACAAGTCTTTTTCAGATTTGTAGAAAGTAACAAGTGTGTCTCTCAGCAATTGGTGCTCGGATCTCAATTTTTTGCCTAGAAATATCGAAAATAGGAGCAATAACAAATGGTGTGCCTCTTAGGAATTGGTGCTGTGATCTCAGCTTTTTGTGTAGAAATATCAAAAATAGGAACAGGAATATGCCATTTGGCCCTTCGAGCCTGCTGATTGCTGATCATCCAACTCAATTATCTGTTTCCTCTTTTCCTCATATTCTTTGATCCATTTAGTCCCAAGTGCTATAGCCAGTTCCTTCTTGAGATCATACAAAGTTTTGGTTTTAACTGTTTTCTTTGGTAGCAAATCCCACAGGCTCACAATTCCCAAGGTGAAGACATTTCTCCTCATCTCAGTCTTAAATGGTTTACTTTGTATCCTTAGACTGTGACCCCAGGTTCTGGACTCCCTATCATCAGGAACATCCTTCCTGCATCTATCATTCTGTTCAAATTTTATAGGTTTCAATGAAATCCCCTCTGATTCCTCTGAACTCAAGTAAATATAACCCAATCAATTCAACCTCCTTCTACATTAAATATAATCCCAATCAATTCAACTTCTCCTTCTACCTTAATTAGTTTTTACAGTTTTGGATTACTTATTACTTTGGTTAGACCCTCAGCATGCAATTCTTATACCTATCATGATATTCCAGACATTTGGTTTGTCTCCAGCAACACCTTATTTTTAACTTTTGTTTCTGCCTCATTTAATTGGATCATCCCTTCGCTTGCTATTCAGCTGTTGACACTTTATTCACACTGTCTGACGTTCTTGATCACCTGCAGAGATCTATTATTCAGCCTGTCGACACTCCACTCACATTATTTGTATGATCTTTTGATCTTTCTACCCATTGATTTCTCTGCCTATAAATTCTGTGCCTATGTGCTTCTGTCTGACTTCACCTGAGGAAGGCGCAACACTCTGAAAGCTTGTGATTCAAATAAACCTGCTGGACTGTAAACCGGTGTCGTCTGACTTCTAATCTTGTCCAATGCAGTCCAACACTGGCATCTCCACATCACACATATCTAGACACCTCATGAAAAAATTCAGTCAAACCTTTGGACATGATCTCCTCTGACTGTCTTTGAATAATCCTTTCCTAGCAGAGATTAATTCTGTCATCAGAATACCTCCTAATAGTTTTACAACTGCAGTTAAAATCTCTGGCATATCATTTCCCAGTTTATCTCTACCACCTTTCTTGAATAATTGTACCACATTAATAGTTCTCTAGTTCTTGGCCACCTCTTCTGTATCCAGGGAAAATTTGAAAACGAATGGCAGGGTCCCTGCAATCTCCTCCCTTGCCTCCACCAGTAACCTTGGATATATCTTACCTCAGCCTGGATATTTACCCAATTCTAAGACCACTAAAACTGCATGCAATTCCCCTCTCTCGATTGCAATTTGTTCAAGTATGTCACATCTCTGATTTCTGTACCCACACTGTCCTTCTAATATTGTTAACACATGTAAAACCTCACCTATATATTCTGGCTCTACCCACAGACTTACACCTAGGTCCCCAATGGACTTCATCCTTTCTCGGTTGTCCTCTTGCCCCTAATATAATTAAAAGATGCTTTTGGATCTCATCTTATTCACCAGTGTCTTTCTTGCCCCCTATTCATTTTCCTTTTTTTTTAAGTAACCCTCTGCTCTTTCTATATGCTTCATTGGCTTCTGGTGTTTTGAGCCCACAATATTTACTGTAAAATTTAATTTTCTTTCCTTTCCAATCTTGTACATTCTATGATATAGAGTCATAGAGTCATAGAAATGTACAGCATGGAAACAGACCCTTCAGTCTAATCCATCCATGCCGACCAGATATCCCAACCCAATCTAGTCCCACCTGCCAGCACCCGGCCCACATCCCTCCAAACCCTTCCTATTCATATACCCATCCAAATGCCTCTTAAACGTTGCAATTGTACCAGCCTCCACCACATCCTCTGGCAGCTCATTCCATACATGTACCACCCTCTGCGTGAAAAAGTTGCCCCATAGGTCTCTTTTATATCTTTTCCCTCTCTAAACCTATGCCCTCTAGTTCTGGACCCCCCGACCCCCAGGAAAAGACTTTGCCTATTTATCCTGTCCATGCCCCTCATAATTTTTGTAAACCTCTATAAGGTCACCCCTCAGCCTCCGACGCTCCAGGGAAAACAACCACAGCCTGTTCAGCCTCACCCTGTAGCTCAGATCCTCCAACCCTGGCAACATCCTTGTAAATCTTTTCTGAACCCTTTCAAGTTTCACAACATCTTTCCAATAGGAAGAAGACCAGAATTGCACGTAATATTCCAACAGTGGCCTATCCAATGTCCTGTACAGCCGCAACATGACCTCCCAACTCCTGTACTCAATACTCTGACCAATATAGGACCAAACGCCTTCTTCACTATCTTATCTACCTGCGACTCCACTTTCAAGGAGCTATGAACCTGCACTCCAAGGTCTCTTTGTTCAGCAACACTCCCTAGGACCTTACCATTAAGTGTATAAGTCCTGCTAAGATTTGCTTTCCAAAAATGCAGCACCTCGCATTTATCTGAATTAAACTCCATCTGCCACTTCTCAGCCCATTGGCCCATCTGGTCCAGATCCTGTTGTAATCTGAGGTAACCCTCTTCGCTGTCCACTACACCTCCAATTTCGCTGTCATCTGCAAACTTACTAACTGTACCTCTTATGCTAGCATTCAAATCATTTATGTAAATGACAAAAAGTAGAGGGCCCAGCACTGATCCTTGTGGCACTCCACTTGTCACAGGCCTCCAGTCTGAAAAACAACCCTCAATCACCACCCTCTGCCTTCTACCTTTGAGCCAGTTTCATATCCAAATGGCTAGTTCTCCCTGTATTCCATGAGATCTAACCTTGCCTATCAGTCTCCTTACTGAAGTCCACATAGATCACATCTCCCGCTCTGCCCTCATCAATCGTCTTGGTTACTTCTTCAAAAAACTCAATCAAGTTTGTGAGACATGATTTCCCACGCACAAAGCCATGTTGACTATCCCGAATCAGTCCTTGCCTTTCCAAATACATGTACATACTGTCCCTCAGGATTCCCTCCAACAACTTGCCCACCACTGAGGTCAGGCTCACCGTTCTATAGTTCCCTGTCTTGTCTTTACCGCCCTTCTTAAACAGTGGCACCACATTTGCCAACGTCCAGTCTTCCGGCATCTCACCTGTGACTATCTAGAGTTCTATATAATCTTTAGTCCCATTCTTCACTTTTACAGGGGTAAGTTGGCGCTGCACTTTTACAATAGACAATAGGTGTAGGAGTAGGCCATTTGGCCCTTCGATCCAGCATCACCATTCATTATGATCATGGCTGATCAACCACAATCAGTATCCTGTTCCTGCCTTATCCCCACAACTCTTGATTCCACTATCTTTAAGAGCTCTATCCATCTCTTTCTTGAAAGTATCTAGAGATACTGCCTTCTTGTGCAGAGCATTCCATATATCCATTACTCTCTGGGTGAAGAAGTTTCTCCTCAACTCTGTTTAAAAGTCCTACTCCTTATTTTTAAACTGTGTCCTCTGGTTCTGGACTCACTCATCAGCGGAAACATAAAATTATTAAAAGATTGGACACTCTGGAGGCAGGAAACATATGTCTCAATCAGATCCCCTCTCATCCTTCTAAACTCAAGTGTATACAAGCTCAGTCAATCCAGTCTTTCAACATATGATTGTCCCGCCATTCCGGAAATTGACCTTGTGAACCTTTGCTGCACTCCCTGAATAGCCAGAATGTCTTTCCTCAAATTTGGAGACCAAAACTGCACACAATACTCCAAGTGTGGTCTCACCTCTCCAGCTGCAGAAGGACCTCTTCACTCCTATACTCAGTTCCTCTTGTTATAAAGGTAAAAACAATGACTGCAGATGCTGAAAACCAAATACTGGATTAGTGGTGCTGGAAGAGCACAGCAGTTCAGGCAGCATCCAACGAGCAGCGAAATCGACGTTTCGGGCAAAAGCCCTTCATCAGGAATAAAGGCAGTGAGCCTGAAGCATGGAGAGATAAGCTAGAGGAGGGTGGGGGTGGGGAAAGAGTAGCACAGAGTACAATGGGTGAGAGGGGGAGGAGATGAAGGTGATAGGTCAAGGAGGAGAGGGTGGAGTGGATAGGTGGAAAAGAAGATAGGCAGGTCAGACAAGTCAAGGAGACAGTAACTGAGCTGGAAGTTTGAAACTAGGATGAGGTGGGGGAAGGGGAAATGAGGAAGCTGTTGAAGTCCACATTGATGCCCGGGGGTTGAAGTGTTCCGAGGCGGAAGATGAGGCGTTCTTCTTCCAGGCGTCTGGTGGTGAGGGAGCAGGGGTGAAGGAGGCCCAGGACCTCCATGTCCTTGGCAGAGTGGGAGGGGGAGTTGAAATGTTGGGCCACGGGGCGGTTTGGTTGATTGGTGCGGGTGTCTCGGAGATGTTCCCGAAAGCGCTCTGCTAGGAGGCGCCCAGTCTCCCCAATGTAGAGGAGACCACATCGGGAGCAACGGATACAATAAATGATATTGGTGGATGTCGGTTGGATGCTGCCTGAACTGCTGTGCTCTTCCAGCACCACTAATCCAGTATTTGGTTTTCAACATCTGCAGTCATTGTTTTTACCTTGTTGATTTTAACCCAACTGCGAATCCTCTTGCAAGGATGCCTGCCTTGAAGAAGTTTTCCTCCTCTCTCTACAAGAATCTCAGGGAGTCCCTCTCCCACTGCAACTCCCAGGTCATTTCCTCTGCTCTGAAGCTCTTCAACCATGTTGTGAAACAAACTCGGTACCACAGCCACATTTGCTTCCTCAGTGCATGCCTCCGTAACCAACTCATCCCACACGGACTCCAGACCACCTTTAAACCAGCAGAGTTCAGACCCGAACAGGACAAACAGTACAGACTACAGATTCAAAAACACCAGCTACAGTTCTCCTTCAAGATCCTCCGCTCCACGCTTGCAGCAATGCGCCGTCACCTAACCTCTCTCCAGTCATCCCTGCCACAGCTGAGGGCCACACTCTCTCAGAATTGTAAAGGACCCACTCTGTACTACATCCTCAGGAGAATTCATACTCTAAACAAACAGTATTTCAATTCCATCTCGAACATCAAAAACTGTAAGTACAACAAACTTTTATCCACCCACCTCCATAATCAGCGCACCTCAAACATTCCAGAAGATTCCCCTGGCCTCGGAAACGCCATTAGCCATGCAGCTGACGCAGCTACCACCCCCACGCTGAGTGATGATGTCACTTCCGCCCACATCATGGCCACTCCCACAGCCACTTCCGGCCCTCACATCATCGCTGATGCCACACGCTCAGTGACTTCCCCTACTGCCATGATCACCACCACTTCCGCCTCCACCAGCACCACTCACCTGCATTTTGCTGACACGCCCCCCACAGACCCCACTGCCACTATCCCCACACCCCAGAACCCCGAGGGCAACATCACCCCAGCTCATGCCTCCACCCCCATTCCCCCCACCATCACACCCACTCCAGGTACTGGGTCCGACCCCACTCCCAGTTCCACACCCACACCAGATCCCAGCTCCCAGCCCTGCCGAGTTTTCACCATTCCTCCAGACCTCCCACTCACTGAGGACGAACGATCAGTCCTCAGCAAAGGACTCACCTTCATCCCCTCCGTCCACGCATCAATGAGTTTAATACACGACGTGACATCGAACAATTCTTCCGTCGCCTCCGCCTCCGAGCTTACTTTCACAATCAGGACTCCCACCCACCTTCCGAGGACCCCTTCGCCCACCTCCAACACACTGCATCCACCTGGACACCCCGCGCTGGCCTACTACCTGCCCTCGACCTCTTCATTTCCAACTGCCGCCGGGACATTAACCGCCTCAACCTGTCGTCCCCCCTCCCCCACTCCAACCTCTCCCCCTCACAACGCGCAGCCCTCCAATCCCTCTGCTCCAATCCCACCCTCACCATCAAGCCAGCGGATGAAGGGGGCGCAGTGGTAGTCTGGCGCACTGACCTCTACACTGCTGAAGCCAAACGCCAACTCGAGGACACCTCTTCCTACTGCTCCCTCGACCATGACCCCACCCCCCCATCACCAAACCATCATCTCCCAGACCATACAGAACCTCATCACCTCAGGAGATCTCCCACCCACAGCTTCCAACCTCATAGTCCGGGAACCCCGCACTGCCCGGTTCTACCTCCTTCCCAAGATCCACAAGCCTGACCACCCTGGCCGACCCATTGTCTCAGCATGCTCCTACCCCACTGAACTCATCCCTACCTACCTTGACACTGTCCTATCCCCCCTAGTCCAGGAACTCCCCACATACGTTCGAGACACCACCCACGCCCTCCACCTCCTCCAAGACTTCCGTTTCCCTGGCCCCCAACGCCTTATCTTCACCATGGATATCCAATCCCTCTACACCTCCATTCGCCATGACCAGGGCCTCCAAGCCCTCCGTTTTTTCCTCTCCAGACGTCCCCAACAGTACCCTTCCACTGACACTCTCATTCGTTTGGCCGAACTGGTCCTCACCCTTAACAATTTCTCCTTTGAATCCACTTCCTCCAGACCAAAGGCGTAGCCATGGGCACACGTATGGGCCCCAGCTATGCCTGTCTCTTTGTTGGCTATGTAGAACAGTTGATCTTCCGTAATTACACCGGCACCACTCCCCACCTCTTCCTCCGCTACATTGATGACTGCATTGGCGCCACCTCGTGCTCCCGCGAGGAGGTTGAGCAATTCATCAACTTCACCAACACATTCCACCCTGACCTTAAATTTACCTGGACTATCTCTGACACCTCCCTCCCCTTCCTGGACCTCTCCATCTCCATTAGTGACGACCGACTTGACACTGACATTTTTTACAAACCCACCGACTCCCATAGCTACCTGGATTACACCTCTTCCCACCCTATCTCTTGCAAAAATGCCATCCCGTATTCCCAATTTCTCCGCCTCCGCCGTATCTGCTCCCAGGGGGACCAGTTCCACCATAGGACACACCAGATGGCCTCCTTCTTTAGAGACCGCAATTTCCCTTCCCACGTGGTTAAAGATGCCCTCCAACGCATCTCGTCCACATCCCGCACCTCCGCCCTCAGACCCCACCCCTCCAACCGTAACAAGGACAGAATGCCCCTGGTGCTCACCTTCCACCCTACAAACCTTCGCATCAACCAAATCATCCACCGACATTTCCGCCACCTCCAAAAAGACCCCACCACCAGGGATATATTTCCCTCCCCACCCCTTTCCGCCTTCCGCAAAGACCGTTCCCTCCGTGACTACCTGGTCAGGTCCACACCCCCCTACGACCCACCCTCCCATTCTGGCACTTTCCCCTGCCACCGCACCTCCTCCCTCACCTCTATCCAAGGCCCTAAAGGAGCCTTCCACATCCATCAAAGTTTCACCTGCACATCCACCAATATCATTTATTGTATCTGTTGCTCCCGATGTGGTCTCCTCTACATTGGGGAGACTAGGCGCCTCCTAGCAGAGCGCTTTAGGGAACATCTCCGAGACACCCGCACCAATCAACCAAACCGCCCCGTGGCCCAACATTTCAACTCCCCCTCCCACTCTGCCGAGGACATGGAGGTCCTGGGCCTCCTTCACCGCCGCTCCCTCACCACCAGACGCCTGGAGGAAGAATGCCTCATCTTCCGCCTCGGAACACTTCAACCCCAGGGCATCAATGTGGACTTCAACAGCTTCCTCATTTCCCCTTCCCCCACCTCATCCTAGTTTCAAACTTCCAGCTCAGTTACTGTCTCCTTGACTTGTCCGACCTGCCTATCTTCTTTTCCACCTATCCACTCCACCCTCTCCTCCTTGACCTATCACCTTCATCTCCTCCCCCTCTCACCCATTGTACTCTATGCTACTCTCTCCCCACCCCCACCCTCCTCTAGCTTATCTCTCCATGCTTCAGGCTCACTGCCTTTATTCCTGATGAAGGGCTTTTGCCCAAAATGTCGATTTCGCTGCTCGTTGGATGCTGCCTGAACTGCTGTGCTCTTCCAGCACCACTAATCCTCCTGTTATAAAGGCCAGCATGCCATTAGCTTTCTAAACTGCCTGCTGTATCTGCATACTTGCTTTCATTGACTCATGTACAAGAAGACTTGGATCTCGTATTTCCCTTTTACCTAAATTGACTCCATCTAGATAGTAATCTGCCTTCCTGTTCTTACCACCAAAGTGGATAAACCACACATTTATCCACATTAAACTGCATCTACCATGCATCCGTCCACTCACCGAGCCTGTTCAACTCACCCTGTATTCTCATAACATCCTCCTCACATTTCACCCTGCCACCCAGCTTTGTGTCATCAGCAAATTTGCTAATATTACTTTTAATGCCTTCATCTATATCATTGATGTACATTGTAAACAGCTGCAGTCCCAGCACTGAACCTTATGGTACCTCACTGGTCACCGTCTGCCATTCCGAAAGGGACCCGTTTATCACTGCTCTTTGCTTCCTGTCAGTCAGCCAATTTTCAATCCAAGTCAATACCTTGCCCCCAATACCATGTGCCCTATTTTTCCTTTATGAAAGATTCCCACAGTTCTATTGTAGATTTTCCTACAAGTAGCAGCTAGCCTCAAGATTCTGGGCTCCTGAATATTGAGGTGCCAATCCTGTCCCTCTCTCAACCATATTAATCATTGTCCTATCCCAGGTATTAATCAAAGCCCTCAGCTCATCTTCCTCGGTCACAAATCTCCTTGCTTTAAAGTAATACCATTCAATCTCCCTTGTTTCTTGACTGTATTCGGTCTGCCTGCTAGACTCACCTGGCTTTTCTTCTAGTTCGGTCAGGCAGCATCCAAGGAGCAGGAGAATCGACGTTTCGGGCATGAGCCCTTCTTCAGGAATTCCTGAAGAAGGGCTCATGCCCGAAACGTCGATTCTCCTGCTCCTTGGATGCTGCCTGACCTGCTGCGCTTTTTCAGCAACACATTTTCAGCTCTGATCTCCAGCATCTGCAGTCCTCACTTTTTTCTTCTAGTTAGCTTCTCTGGGTGCATCATCCACTATTGTACCTCCATTATGCGTTCCGACCTCTTGACAAATTAGTTTAAATCCCTGCCAACAGGTTGAGCAAACCTCCCCCTTAGGATGTTGGTCTATTAATTGAGATGCAACCTTTAGGACTTGTACAGATCCCACTCCTCCACCTTCAGAATGTCCTGCAGCTGTACAGTGACATCATCAACGATTGATCATACAGAGGTAACACATCATCCTGGAGTCATGTCTCCACTGCAGAAACACCTGTTGGAACCCTTCACTGTTGAGTCTCCTAACACTATAGCTCTTCCTCCCTTCCCCGACTGTACTTCATTAAGCTGCGGGTTGACCATTTATGAAAATGAGCTATCCTCATAATGCTCAGCCTGACAAATGCACTGCAGTACCTCCAGCTTATGTTGAAGGCTCCAACTCGTAGAGCTCAATATGATCAAACTAGTGGCACTTCTGCAGATCTGGTCATCAAGACTGTCAGAAATATCTAAGATTTCCCACATAACTGCAGGCCATGCAACACATAGGCCTGAGATCACACCTTTAGTTCAAAAAAACTCATAGAAAATTATTAAATTTTCATTTATAAAGAAGCTGGAACTCTTACCTTTTCTTAACCCATAAAGTGGAAAGAAAAACTCACCAGCAACCTACTAATCAGTTACTGTTTTGTGCTGATGTCACTTCCATCATCTTTTTCAGACTGTAGCAGCGTCCCTGTTGGGGTTTAGCTGCTGGTTCAACTGAGCTTGACCTGGGCCTCACCCCTCAGGCTTTTGTTGGAAGTTCCGCTACCACCATTCACCCCCAGGTTCATTCTGCTTTGCTACTACTCCAACTAGCTCCTGTTCAAGTAGAAGTAGACTATAGACAATAGATTGGAAAAATCTTATCCTTAATTAAGTCCCATGTCCCACTTAGCAATCTTATCCTTAATTAAGTCCCATGTCCCACTCAACCTGCTCTCTCAATTGACTTCCTGCCAGTCTGCTTTACAGTCTTTCTGACTGCTGCACTCTCCTCCCACTCCCTTTCATTATTCCCACTAGATTACCCCTTAATGCACACGATGTCCCTGACTATTTTAAACTATGCTTTAACTTAACATAAAATTCTCTTATTATTTAGTTTAATCATATCACATCCAATTTGGATGCACAGGACTCAAAATATAACTCTTATCTCCCCAGTGATTATCTAAAGGCAATCCAAAATCACTTGATGTGCCAGGAGGTCTTGCATTACTTGAATGACACACTAATTTTTGATTAATAGTAAAATCCACAGGAGATTTCTATGTTACTTATACTTCATAGGGCAAATCTTGTCAAGCCAGAGGCATTGAGTTGAATTTGTGCAATATGCATATTTTAGGCAGATCAAAGCCACACATTGTGTTTAATTGATTATTTTCCAAAATGTGGGTTTATGGCAGATCATAGATATGAGTAGAAGTTTATTCAGAATGTTGTCAGTTTCTAATTCATCCCACTGGTAAAATAATTATTGAATTTTCATTCAAAAAAACTTAGCCTATAATGCAATTAAAAAATTAAAGGCTTATGCAGGCACGTGATGTATCCTGGTTGAAAAAATGGGAGTATAAGCATCAATCTGTAAGAAATCAGAACAGAACTGAAAGGAATGAAAACAGCAAAATAGTAGGATTAAATGAGTTGCCACTGGAAGTATAAACCTGCCTAAATGAACATGGGGTGAACAAAGTTGTCCATTGTGTCATAAAAGAGAAAATCACAGATGCATTGAAATAAGGTATTAATATTCAAAGCAAAAGGACAATTACAGTATTGCGAAACCTAGCAAAGAATTAATCTCCAACTACACATTTTGAGAGTTAAAGACCAGAGAATCAAAGAAATTTTGGAATTCATGAAGGTCATGCAGGAGAATGCACCACCAATACCATTTTGGAGAAAATGATTAGTTCAAGTACAGACAGTTCACAAGTTGTGTATGATTTCCATTCATTTGCAAGTCGATTTGTATGCAAGTAAAACACAGTTGAAGACAATATAAAATAGCTGTTCATAAGTACAAGGCAACATTCATCTGTTTAAAATTAATACTAATACACTCCTGTATGAGATCAAGCTCGTAAGTACGAGTATTTATAAGTTGAATGTATGTACAGTAAATCGGAGATCCCATGTACCTGAGGTCAGTGTGGCAGAAGATGGAAATATTGATATTGAAATTAGGCTCAAGTTTGAATCATTGGAAGAAGTATTATGGAGTATTATAATTTTAAAAAATGAAAATTGTAAACAAGAATGTATTAGACAGTTGTGAGACCAGGTATACATTATCATATAGGAATATGAACAACATCAAGAAGACAAGTACAATGACAATGAGATGTTGATGCTGAAATTGATATGTGAAGTGATGTGAAAAGACTGTCAGGAAGCACTGAAGAAAGGACTGATTTGAGATTAAAATGATATTTTTATTCATTTGCAGGATGAGGACATTTCTGGCTAGACCAACATCGACCAGAGGGCTGTTAAGAGTAAACTATATTGCTGTGGGTCTGGAGTCATATGTAAGGCTTGCAGTTTCCTTTCCTGAAGCAGATTAGGTTTCCCCCTGACAAATGACAGTAGATTCATGGTTCATTACTAGACTCTTTCTTCCAGGTTTTTTAAAAATTGCATTCAAATTCCACCATCTGCCCTGGTTGGATTTAAACCTAGATCATTACCTGGGTCTGTGGATCAACAGTCTAGCAATAATACCATGACGCCACCACCTCCCCATTCTGTGGTTGCAGAGAGAGAGAAAAAAAACATATTGGTAAGGTGACTGATGGAGATTGGAATGCCAGGAAGGAGATAAGGAAGATCTAAGACCAGATGGCAGGATGAGATGGTAACAGACTTAAATTTGGCAGGAGGACGAAGATTGTTGCCTGATGGGTGGAGATGGAGAAGGGTTATCAACCTGCTACTCTCTTCCTTTGAGTTACTTAGTAAAATCAATTTTATTTGACCAAACGTTTGGTCACCTATCTTCATATCTTTTTTTTCAATGTGGTAATGGTGCCAAATTTTGTCTGATAACAGTCCTGGAAAACACCTCAGATTGTTTTTCTAAAAAGTAAGAGAAGAATTCAATTATTCAATGATAAAGGAAAACATGTAGTTTGGATTGAAATGCAATCATGTACAAATATCCTTCTCAGTTTATCATAGTCATCAAACCTCTATCATGAGGCACACGCACACTGTTTACAGATATTTTAAGTTCATTTCAGTAAATACCTTGTGGTAAACGCACTGCTGCACTGTGCTCATGAAACAGTGGTGAATTTCTTGAATTTGAACTTTCTATCAGTTTTACAATGGAGAAAGAGGACAAAATGCTAACACCAAGGGAGTTTAACTGTAAATTAAGAGGAGGAACTGATTGCATACAGTAAATATTTGGCAATTCCTAAAATAATAGGATTTAATTTTATGTGGGAAGTGCACAAAGTTACACAAAGATTCCTTATTACATGATCTTAATAAACATTATTTTTATTCCTTCATAGAATTTGAGCATCTTGAGCTTTTTTTTATTTTTCATCCGAAGGGCAGTTGGGTTGACCAAATTGCTATGGATCTGGAGTCACCTGTAGACCTGACGAGGTAAGATTAATGGATTTCTTTCTCTGAAAAACATTAGTGAACCAGTTGGATTTTTATGATAATCACCAGTGGTTACATTGTCACCTTTAGGCTTTTTGTTTCATTTTGAAGGTAATTTAAATTTCACCATCTGCTATGATAAGAATCAAACCCATGTCCTCTGAATTCTTGATCCAGTGTCACTATCGTCATGCCACCATCTCATCTTAACAGCTTAACACTTAGTGACAAATTCTTAACATAGGAAATTTCTGGTCTAGTCTCAAGATCCGTCAGGAGTCCAAATTCTTGATGTCTAATTCAATAGGAAGCAGAATCCATTTTATGGAACTCCTGATCCTAATTACTGTGACCATGTGAATCAAGTTATCTTGTCTCCCTGGCACAACAAATCTTCCACTTTTCATGGGATCATAATTCAAGGAGCTGTCCAGGAGGACTGCCGATGCTGGACATCAGAGTCAAAAAGTGTGGTGCTGGAAAAGCACAACCAGTCAGGCAGTATCTGAGGAGCAGGAAAGTCAACGTTTCAAGCATAAGCTCTTCATCAGGAATGTCCAGGTAGTCCACCGACATCTCCAGCAGCTATAAGTCTGATTCACTTTTACTTCGCAGTTCTCTAGCCGCTATCAGTGCTTTTGACCTGCTATTTTGTGGCCTTAAATCCTCCACACTGCAACTCTTAAGTCCTGGGCTTCTGATTCTTCTCCGTGATGCTGTTCTTGTTCTCTCCATCTTTAAAGCTTCTGTTTGCTCTAATTCAGCCTGCACTCTGAGCTTCAGGTTTCACTCCCAGCCTGCCAAGAGCATTATTTAATGTCATGCGGGAGGCCCACAGACTGAGTTCCCTGCCAGGTGTATACCCAGCCTACAATCTCTGTTTTCAGGGACACAATCCCATTGGAAAAGTCCCACGTGTGAATGGTTCCTACATCTGGCAGAGTCAAAACTCAATATGCCAATATTCCGTTTACTTCTCCCATTACATTAAGAAATAAGACCAGGTGGTTTTACAGCAGAATGTTTGAAAAATAGTTGAAGAAATTCCATATGTAGCCATCATAATTTTCCAAAGCTTTCTATTTCTGGAATTTTTAGATTTAAAATTATAAATTGTACTATTATTTAAGAAAGCATGAAGAGAGAAACTAGGTAAGTACAGATTTGTCATCATAAAGAGATACTGGAATAAAGCATTAGAAACAAAGATATTGAGCATTTGGACAAGTAGGAGTTAGTCATAAACAGTCAACATGGATATATGTAGGTTATGTCTCATATAGCTGTTAAGTTAATTTTTTTAGGAAGTCATCAATGTTGTTACTATGGATGGAACTCCATTTGGTATTTGATAGGGTACTGTACATGATTATCTGCAAAATTGAACGTGTTTGGAAATGAAAGTAACTTTAAGTAGAATGTAGGTTGGTGATTGGTTCAGATGTATGAGAATGCAGAGATAATGGAAATATTCTCTTGTTACTGATGTGTCAAATCCCATGGACGGATAAACAAGCAAACAGGCAACAATTTAGTAAAAGAGGCACAAAGTAACTGAATGCCATGTTGCAAACTGTCCAAACATCCTCTTAAACTTAAAAAAACAAAAATTCCGTACTTAAGAAAACTAAGCTTCTGAGAAATTTTAATGTATATGTATATACAGAAAGTTGTATTTTTAAAAACCACAGTGCCTGTTACTGGTATTGTGCCATTGTGATACCTGGCCGCAAAGAAATTCAGCTCTGTTTGGCTGGGATAATATCATCTTTTGTGGCTAAAGTGATCTTTATCACACAGCCTCTAGGTTCTGGGCAAATTCTTCAGTAGACTTGAATATCTTTTCCGATACTTTGAAACCCACATTAGCAGAATCTTCTTTGACTAGGTTTTTATAATAATTCATCACTCTCATAGTTTGTCAATGGACAGGGAGAAACTGACTTTCATGTTTCTTTATGATACTGTAGTTTTATTCTGAAAACTACTTAAGTCGCTTTTTTAAAATTCACTCATGGGACATGGGCATCGTTGGATGACTAGCATTTATTAGCATTATATCAATATCTTCTGGAAATAAAGTAGTTTAGATCACAGTTTATCTTGCTATATTATGATTGCAATTTCTAGTGTAAATGTAAAGTTAATTCATATTGATACCCATGAAATATTGTCATATATTTTTAAAATTCTTTTAATTGTAAAAATATCTTTAACTTTGTCACCAATTGGGCCATGGTGTGTATTTGTACATCAGTATTGCAACAGTTCTCCCTGGTATTTCATTTTCTCAAGTAGGAGTTAAGGGAGCTTAAACACAGATATTGCCAAAACAAGTTTAAAGTCATGCTGTAATAATTTTCTCCCCCTCTCTTTTCCAGCCAACTTCTTCATCTCCCACAGACAAGCAAAATTTACATTCAAAGATAAATCTATGTGTGGTTATCAGGCAGGAATAAAGTGTTTCTTTTTGACAATTCCAATTGTTCAGCATAAAGCAGTCAGAGGAACAAAATTGGAGTTAAAACACACAACCAGATATATTTATTTATTTCATTTTCATGTGCCTTAAATTAATGTTTCCACCTGATTGTAGTCCACGCAATAATTTAGATACATTTCTGTGAAACTAAAGAATGCATGCAAAAGAGAATCTGAAGATAACAAGGACAGAGGGCACAGAGTTGTTCACATATCCACTGTCAAAGCATACATTTGTTGATTTTTATAACATTAGCAGTACAAAGGCAATTTTTATTCACATCAGAATTTTTTTTAATTGTTAAGGCTTAATTTAAATACATTGGCAGGTCAATATAAAATAATCTGAGTAATTAATCCAAGCCTCTGAGTTAACATAACCACTTCAGTATAGCAATAGCATTACTATTTTTAATTGGAATAATTGACCATTATAAACTAACATGTCAGAATTAAGAGCAATCAATATGCCAATTCTAATTTTAATGCCTCAGAAGAATTGGGCTACTTCAGTACAGAACAATGTCTATTATGGCAGCTAAGCATCCAGCCATACATCCTCTGTGTCTTTTGTCAGAATTTTGTGGGCAGGATGAACAACACAGGAAACTGTCACTCAGAGAAGCAAATGCAACAGAGTTGAAGCTCTAGAAGCTGTATAACTGAAAAGTAATTAGAAAGATTGTCTGGACGTACCACATAGCAACAAAGAGCAGAACAAACGTTGAATCAATCCTCATGATGAGATTTTTAAACATGAGGGGAAACATTTGCTCATGACAAAAGCTTAAATTAGCTAAACTTACCACGTTACATTTGCCACAGAGCTCTACTTTTTCTTTTCCTGAGCATTATTTTATATTTTTGTATTTTTCTGTAATCACATTGGGCAGAAGTTTTCCCTCCCTCAAAAGGTTTGAGTACCTTGGAATGTCCAAAAAGGTAGGGAAATATGAAGAGATTTGAAAACATAAAGTTCTCAACATCAAAAAAATGTTTTTCAATTTTCCCTATAAACCTTAAATAGTGACTTCAGAATCTTGTCATTGAGTATTTCCAAGTATTTGCATCTCATTTAAATCCCAAAGAAACTTATTTTTCTTCTCTCCAATTTGTCCCTCCTTCACTGAGAAACTGAATGTTGCAAAATCCCAACATATTAATCAGAGTGGGTATCAAATGCATGCTAAGCCTGCCCTAGCTGTCATGCAACTACTTCTTCAGAACAATGTCATGCATGGTCCATGGAGACCATGCATGATCATCCTGGTTGATCACTCAGCCACCAAATAATGATCAGAAAACTATCAGCCACACCACGTCATTTTGCTTGCTCTAGGATCAATTCTCATATCACTTCAACCCTTCAACACTTTATCTTGGAACTTGGGAGTACCTCTACAGTTTGCATTCCTCTGCCAGATTAGGTTAAGACTTTAGACAAATTATGTAAATAGGCAAATGCATGGCAGATGTAGTATAATGGGAA
Organism: Chiloscyllium punctatum; assembly: GCF_047496795.1. NCBI lineage: Eukaryota > Metazoa > Chordata > Chondrichthyes > Orectolobiformes > Hemiscylliidae > Chiloscyllium > Chiloscyllium punctatum. The sequence goes on from NC_092743.1 coordinate 21,758,215, forward strand.
TAAATGAGAGGTTCCCTACTTTGGTAGCAAAAACAGGCAGGCAGTTTGTTATCTGAATGTTGATAGGTTGGGAAAGGGGGAGATACAATGAGAGCTGGGTGTCCATGAACAGTGGTCACTGACAGTAAGCATGTAAGTCCATCGAGTGGTGAAGAAGGCAAATGACATGTTCATGGAATCATACCGTAAAGAAGAGGCTTGTTGGCCGATCTAATCTGCACTGATCAAAATACTACAGTAGTCCCACTTAACATCACTTGACCATAACCTTGAATGTTATGACACCTCAAGTGCTCATCCAAGTAATCTTGAAAGGTTTTGAGGTTTTCTACCTCAACTATCCTCTCAGGCAGTGTATTTCAGATTCCCACTACCCTGGTTCGAAAACATTTTCCTTAAATCCCCAGTAAACCTCCAGCCTCTTACTTTAAAATTATGCATCCTTGTTATTGATCCTTCAACTAAGGGGAACAGCTGCTTTCTATCCACCCTGTCCATGCCTGTCGTAATCTTACACCTCCATCATGACCCCTTTCAACCTTATATCCTCCAAAGAAAACAACCTAAGCTTACAAAGCTCTTCATAGATATTTGGCCATCATAACAAGAGGATTCAAGTACAGGAGCAGGGATGTTTTACTGCAACTGTAGAGGGAATTGGTAAGACCACACCTGGATTGCAGTTTTAATCTCTTTTTCTGAGGATGGATGTTCTGGTTATTGAGAGTGTGCAAAGAAGGTTTACCAGACTGATTCCTGGATAGCATATGACGTATGAAGAGAAATTGGATCAGTTATAATCACTAGAATTTTGAAGACTGAGGAGGATCTAATAGAAATGTATAAAATCCTAACAGGATAGATGCAAGTTAGATGTTATTGATGACAGGGGAGTCCAAAACCAGGGGTCACAGTCTCAGGTATGAGATAGGTCATTTAGAACAGAAGTGATGAGGAATTTCTTCATCCAGGAAGTGGTCAGCCTGTGAAATTCTCTGCCACAGAAAACTGATGAGGCAAAACTATTGAAGACATTCAAGAAAGATGTATATATAGTTCTTAGGATTAAAGGGATCAACGGGTATGGGGAAAAAGTGGGAACATGAGACTGAGCTGGATGACCAGCCATGATCAAATTGAATGACAGAGCAAGCTCAGAGGGCCAAATGGCCTACTCCTGCTCCTACATTTTATATTTCTAGGTCACATACTGGGTCAGTAGCAAACCTCGTGTATCTTCACAGGACGTTTTGCACTCAGATGGACGCATGCATCTTATGGCTCAGCTTGTTTTATTAGCAGTCGCTCACTTTACATTTACTTGGAGGCTGCTAGCTTCTGTCTACTTCACATTGCTTTCTTAGCGCTTCCTCACTAACTTCAGCACTAACAACCTTGTACTTTCTTAGCCTATAAGGCTTTTAGTGCTCAGTTGCAGCCATCCAAACTGTGTGGCTTGCAAGTTGTGACGAGGGGGAGCACTGAACATTCAATGGGGTGAAGCTGTTAAGCACCATCAGATACCACACCTGCCCATGTACCCGCAGCTTACCTGCCAAATACACAGTGTTCCCCAACAGATAGCCTTGTGTTAAAATCAAAAGAACCAATTTTTAGTAGGGTAAAGAGGGTCTTGGCTTTTCTATATTTTTTAATAGAATATAGGTGTTGCTAGGAAGACCAGCATTTATTGCTCATCTTTAATTGCCTAGAGGGTAGTTAAAAGTTGTGGGTATGGAGTTACATGTAGGCCAAACGAGTTAAGGATGGCAGATTTCCTTTATTAAAAGGCATTGATGAACAAGGTAGGTTTTTTTAACAATCAGCTGTGGTTAACTGGTTATCATTAGGGCAGCTTTCTATTCTGGATTTTTGTTGAACTCAAAATCCACCATCTGCCATGGTGGGATTCAAATCGATATCCCAGAACATTGGCCTAATCTTTTGGGTTGCTGGTCCAATAACATTACCACTACACCACCACCTCCCCATAACTGCCTTTGAATTGAGTAACTCACCAGGTCAATTAAGAGTCAATCACATTGTTGTAGGTTTAGATTACCAGATAGACAAGACAAGGTAAACATAGCAGATTTCTTTCCCTATAGGACATTTGTGAAGTAGGTGGGTTTTTATAACAGTTCGTGATTGTTGTTACAGTCACCATTTGTAAGGCCGTCTTTATAAACCAGAACTTATTAAGTGAGTCAAGCTGCCATAGTGGGATTTGAGCCCTTGTCCCAATTATCCTGGGTCTCCAAATGAATAGTTCAATGAAATGCTAACATTGAAGTGTAATGAGTTGGCTTCAGTCCTCAATGTCATCTGGCTAATAGCTAAACCTCTCGAAAGCATGATGGGAAAAGAAGCCAACCTCATTAAACATCAGTCTACCATGGAAAGGAAAAGTAGAACCAGATGCTTGGTGTTAAGGGCCACTCGACCTTTGTGGTTGCAAAGGTTGCTACATTAAGGATTAATAAGAGCACAATGGAGCAGATGTGTCTTTTTTTACATGACCCTTGGATGGATGACCTCAGAATCATGAGCATCGTGGTCAGGGGTGCATTATTAAACATTCTGGAAGATTGGAGGAAAATATATAAAAGAAGATACATCAGAAACATTGATAAAAACAACAATGGAGAAGCTATTGAGGAAGGAAGACCTGGAGTATAGAACTCAGAGAAGATAACGAACCATCAGAGTGAACCTGGCCAGTTCACGTTGCATAGGTAATATCAAAGTCTAAGTCCTGAGTCTTGCAATTTCATGTAAAGAGTGACAGGCTAGAATAATGATTTAAATACAACATTATTAAGAATATGTGAATGTCTGTGTAAGTACTAATAAAGGTTAAGTCACACTGGATTTTAGTTTGAGTGACTCTTTGTCCACCCATCAGTTAACACCCTACAGGGTCAACACATGGCTTAAAGATGCCAATTATAAGAGGCAAGCTGCTTCAAGGAGTCATTTACATGTAGAGAATGAGAAATGATTCACTGTGAAAACTTCTTTCATCCTTGGCATGACTGAAGATACTACTCATCACTCACATGGGTATAACTTAACAAGGTAAGGTAGTGCAAATTAGACTACATTACACATTATAATCGTGCAAGTGAGGTTATATTTACAAAAGTAAAAGGTTACAATGATATTTCAATCCGTGCCACCTTTGTACACTCAGTAAATGTTCTTCTTCCACTTCCTCCCAATGCATCTAAGTGTATTTCTGACTTCTGGAGCTGATGTGGAGCAAGCCTGCTCTTTGGTTGGCCCTGTTAGAACATAGGTAAAAACAATGACTGTAGATGCTGGAAACCAGAGTTTAGATTAGAGTGCTGCTGGAAAAGCACAGCAGTTCAGGCAGCATCCAAGGAGCAGTAAAATTGACGTTTCGGGCAAAAGCCAATATTCCTGATGAAGGGCTTTTGCCCGAAACGTCGATTTTACTGCTCCTTGGATGCTGCCTGAACTGCTGTGCTTTTCCAGCAGCACTCTAATCTAAACCTTGTTAGAACATAGAACATTACAAGGCAGTACAGATGCTTCAGCCTTCGATGTTGCACCGACCTATGAAACCAATCTGAAGTCCATCTAACCTACACTACCATTATCATCCATATGTTTATCCAATGACCATTTTATGCCCTTAAAGTTGGCAAGTCTACTACTGTTGCAGGCAGGGCATTCCACATCCTTACTAGTCTCTGACTAAAGAACCTACCTCTGACACCTGCCCTATATCTATCACCCCTCAATTTAAAACTATGTCCCTTCATACTAGCCATCACCATCTGAGGACAAAGGCTCTCATCGTCCACCCGATCTAATCCTCTGATGTTAAAAATCACACAACACCAGGTTATAGTTCAACAGGTTTATTTGGAAGCACTAACTTTCAGAGTGCTGCCCTTTCATTAGGTGGTTGTGGAGCAGCGCTCCAAGAGGTAGAGTTTCCAAATGGACCTGTTGGACTGTAACCTGGTGTTGTGTGATTTTTAACTTTATACACCCCAGTCCAACACTAGCATCTCCGAATCATTATTCTCTGATCATCTTGTATGTCTCTATTAAGTCACCTATGAACCTTCTCCTCTCTAACGAAAACAGCCACAAGTCCCGCAGCCTTTCCTCATAAGATCTTCCCTCCATACCAGGCAACATCCTGGTAAATCTCCTTTGCACCCTTTCTAATGTTTCCACATCCTTCCTGTAATGAGGCGACCAGAACTATATGCAACACTCCAAAAGCGGCTGCGCCAGACTTTTGTACAGATGCGACGTGACTTTGTGGCTCTAAAAGTCAATCCCTCTACCAATAAAAGATAACACACCATAAGCCTTCTTAACAACCCTATCAATCTGGGTGGCAACTTTCAGGGATCTATGTACACAGACACTGAGATCTCTCTGCTCATCCACTCTGCCGAGAATCTTAGATTTGCTCAGTACTCTGTATTCCTGTTACTCCTTCCAAAGTGAATCACCTCACACTTTTCCACATTAAACTCCATTTGCCACCTCTCAACCCAGCTTTGTAGCTTATCTATGATCCTTTGTAATCTGCAACATCTTTTGGCTTCATCCACAAATCCACCAACCTTCATGTCATCTGCAAATTTACTAACCCATCCTTCTATGCCCTCATCCAGATCATTTATAAAAATGACAAATAGCAGTGGCCCCAAAACAGATCCTTGCTGTACGCCACTAGTAACTGAACTCCAGGATGAACATTTCCAATCGACCACCATCCTTTGTCTTCTTTCTTTCAACCAATTACTGATTTAAAACTACTAAATCACTCTCAATCCCATGCCTCTGTATTTTCTGCAATAGCCTACCATGGGGAAACCTTATCAAATGCTTTACTGAAATCCATATACACCACATCAGCTGCTTTACCCTCATCCACCTGTTTGGTCACCTTCTCAAAGAACTGAATAAGGTTTGTAAGGCACGACCTACCCTTCACAAAACCAAGTTGACTATCCCTAATCAACGTTTTCCTTTCTAGATAATTATAAATCCTATCTGTTATAATCCTTTCCAACATTTGACCCACAACCAAAGTAAAACTCACTGGTCTATAGTTACCATGGTTGTCTCTACTCCCCTTCTTGAACAAGGGGACAACATTTGCTATCCTCCAGTCTTCTGGCACTATTCCTGTAGACAATGAAGACATAAAGATCAAAGCCTAAGATTCTGCAATCTCCTCACTAGCTTCCCAGAGAATTCTAGGATAAATCCCATCCAGCCCTGGAGACATCTATTTTCACACATTCCAGAATTGCTAACACCTCCTCCTTAACCACTTCCTCCCTGCCTGACAGGTATATACTTATCAAGGACACGCAGTAGCTGTTCTTTGAACAAGCTCCACATTTCAATTCTGCCCATCCCCTGCAGTTTCCTTCCCCATCCTATGAATCCTAAATCTTGCCGAATTGCATCATAATTGCCTTTCCCCCAGTTTTAATTCTTGCCATCTGGTATATACCTATCCTTTTCCATCACTAAAGTAAACGTAAACGAATTGTGGTCGCTGTCACCAAAGTGCTCACTGACCTCCAAATTTAACACTTGGCCTGGTTCTTTACCCAATACCAAATCTAATGCGGCCTTGCCTCTTGTTGGCCTATCTATGTACTATGTCAGGAAACCCTCCAGCACACATTGGACACAAACTGACCCATTTAAAGTACTCGAACTATAGGTTTTCCAGTCAATATTTGGAAAGTTAAAGTCTCCCATAACAACTACCCTGTTACTTTCGCTCCTGTCCAGAATCGTCTTTACAATCCTTTCTTCTACATGTCTGGGACTTTGTGGAGGCCCACAGAAAAGTCCCAACAGGGTGACCTCTCCTTTCCTGTTTTTAACCTCAGCCCATATTTCCTCAGTAGACGAGTCCTCATCAAACATCCTTTCTGCCACAGTAATACTATTCTTGACTAACAATGCCATAACTTTCCCACTTTTACCACCTTCCCTGATCTGACTGAAGCATCTAAACCCCAAAACCTGCAACAACCATTCCAGTTCCTGCTCTATCCATGTCTCCAAGATGGCCACAACATCGAAGTCTTAGGTAGCAACCCATGCTTCAAGTTCACCCACCTTATCTGGATGCTGCTGCAAGCCCTAGTACATCAACTCCAGTACCTTTGGACCTAAAGGTCCCAAGCCTAAAGGTCTCTTGTCCAGATGCAGATTTATCTCCTCAACGTGAACTTTTGTAGGCTCAGGGATCATCAGATGGAGGGGCTGTACATTACTGGAGTGTTCAGAGAGCAGGCTTCTGGGGGCCTTGCATGACCCTCCTTCTTCCAGTGGAAATCTGCTGACACAACTCTGTCTCCCTGAGAGGAAGAGCAATTGGAGTGAGAACACAATCCCTTGTTCTCCTGTCACATTGCCAATTACGTTGAACATCTATATCTAGAGTGATTGGGTGCAGGTCTCTGCATATTCAGCAGGCATTGAGAATGTTTGAGTAAAAGCAAAAAAAACTGCATGCTCGAAATCTGAAAAAATAATGGTGCTGGAGAATCTGAACAGGTCAGGCAGCAACTGGAGAGAGAACAGAGTTAGATTTCCAATCTGACTTGTCTGTTCTAAAGAACAAAAGAAGATTGTGCTCAGGCTATTATCTTGAGGTTCCATACCTTCCATTTTTGGGAAGGCAAGAGGTGAGGATGCCACAAACATTTGCAGAGGGATATAGACAGGTTACACAAGTTGACAAAAACTTGGTAGAGAAATATAATGTGGGGAAATGTGAGATTAAGCATTTTAGCAGGAAGAATAGAGGAGCTCAATATTATTTGATTAAAGAAAGACTACTGCAAGTTGCAGAACAGAGAGATTTGTGAATCTTCATGCACGAATCACAAAAGGCTAGCATCCACGTTCAGCAGATAACAGAGAAGGCAAATGGAGTATTGGCCTTCATTTCAAAGGGAATTAGGTATAAAAGTAGGAAGGATTTGCTAAAACTATGCAGGCATTAGTCAGACCATACCAGGAATACTGTGAACAGTTTTAGGTCCTTCATTTAAGGAAAGGTATACTGGCATTGGAGGCAATCCAGAGAAGGCTCCTAGGCTGATACCTGCTATGGAGGGACTGCCTTATGAGGAGAAGTAGATTGAAATTTAGAAGAATGAAGGCAATGTTATTGAAAGATACAAGATTCGTAGAGACTTGCCAGGGTAGATGCTGTAAAGAGGTTGTTTCCCCTTGTGGGAGAGTTTAGGACCAGAGATCATAACTTTAGAATAAGAGGTTGCACATTTAAGACAAAGAAAGCCTTCTCTCAAACAATAATGAATCTGCAAAATTCTTTATTTCAGAGCACTGTTGAGGCTGGGTTGTTAAGTATGTTCAAGGCTGAAATAGATTTTTAATCAGTAAGTGAATTGAGGGTTATGATGAAAAGGCAGGACAATGGAGTTGAGCATTCTCAGATTAGCCATATTCTCATTGAATGGCAGAGCAGAGTGAATACGCTACTTATGCACCTACATTTTATGCTCTTATTTAGGTATGACTCCAAACAGTGGAGAAATTTCCCCATGTCCATTGACTTCAGTGTTGGTGGAGCTTTCAAATGCCACACTTGGTTCTGTGCTGCCTTGATGTTAAGGGTAGTCACGCTCATTTTGCTTTCTGATGTAAGATCTTTTATCAGTTTCTGGACAAAGACTATAATGAAGTCAGAGGTGAACTGACACTGATGACGCTATTTTCGCCACTCACTGATTTCGATCATTATTTGAACACAATCCTACAGAAGGTATTCCAGAGCTTTGGGCCCAGGCAACTGAAGGCATGGCCCACAATGTTTGAGCAACTAAAATCACAAATGGTCAAGAGGTCTGAAAGAGAAAAATGCAGAAATATGAAAAGGTGAGGTCATCAAAGTATTTGTAAACAAGGGAGAGAATTGTAAAATCAAGATGCTGCTTGACAGAATCAATGTTGCGCAATGAGCACTGTGAAGATAGGAGAATAAAATTTAGTAAAAATTAAGATATAGGCAGCAGAGTTTTGTCTGAGCTGAAGCTTATGGAGGGTAGAATGCAGGAGATCACCAGCCTTTGTCAAACTTTAGCCAAAGAGATGGGCTTTAAGGAATTTCTTAAATAATGTGAAAGTGAATTAGAAAATCTGGAGGGTTTATGGAGGGAATTAGGGTCAAAGAGGCTGATAGCATGTTCATTTTTGTGAGACCAAAGATGACAGGATATTTTCAAGAGTTCAGAATCAGAGAAAGGTGAGTCTAGGGTTGGGGTGGAATAAGGTGGTGATTAGTGCCCTCTGAAGTCAGGTGGCCTACGAAGAGATTTTACTATGAGGTTGAGAAACTTACATTTAAGATATTGGAAAACCAGGAACCAATGTTGATTAGCAAGCACAGAATGGTGAGATCCTGGGTATGATAAAGGGGAGCAAACTTTTGATTGAGATGAAGTTGATGGAAAGTTGAGGGCAGAAGGCCAACTGGTAAAGAATTAGAAGAATCTAATAATAATTGCCAAGGGTAAGTTTTAAGCAACAGATTGAGTGAGGTGAAAGTAGCCGGTGTTATTGATGAAATTGACAGTCTTTGGAGTGAAGCATATGTAGGGCTGAAAGTTCAAAATACATTCATTTCATGTTACCTTGACAAGTACAGAAATGTAGAGACAGAATTTATGCAGTTGGGAAAGCAGATGGGAGGACCCATACAATAAGATGCTATGTCATCTGCAATTTGCCTGCCCACCTACCTCTACACTGCTGAGATTTTCAGAGCAACAGGAGAGTTGTTGGGTAGGCTGTCTGTCTGCAGCCCAGTCAAAGCCCGTAATTGGGCAACTAATTCATGCTTAAGAGCTTCATCCCACCACCCCACTGATGTAATAAGTTTGACCCTGCATGAGTTGCTGGTCAGCGGAACGGGGGGGGGGGGGGGGATTTTCCTTTATGCACTCCCTTAGTTCTGATTGGAGCCAAGGTTTTTCCTCACCGATCTATTCCCCCACCCCCACCCCAGAACCTGTCCAACACACCCTCCACCTCCCTCATCATTTATTTAGTAATGTATTCAAGGCAGTACCAGCAATGGCTATTCTCTCCAGAGGAGCTACCAGTACTGTAGATCTGTTTCCCTCCAACTGGTTGGCAGCTTTGTGAGCCAAGACATTTTCCTGGACAGAAGTAGGAGATTTACCTCATAACACTTAAAGCCCAGTTGACCAATAAATGATGCAAGCCAGCAAACTGGAGGTAGGCTTGCCCCATCATTCACTGGATGTGGGGAAGACTCTCTCAGCGTTCAATCCACTCCATATCTTCAACTGAGGAACCTTTGCTTAATATTAGCATTCACTGGCAAACACTTTTGGAAAGGTGTAAACAAAACCCTTATGTCATCAAGATATTCTTACGGTTTTTTTTATAGCCAATTAAATAATTTTGAAGTGATAGTGTAGGAAATACAGCAGCCAATGTGTGTGCAACAGCTCCCAAAAGCAGCAACATAATAATGACCAGATAATCTGTTTTTTTGTAGTCATGTTTTTGGTGTATAAATATTGGCCAGACCTCCAAAGATAATGCCACTGCTCTCTTTCAAAGTATCATCATTGTATCTTCACTGTTCACCAGTGCATACAGGACCTTGGTTTAATGCCTCTGGATAAATGACACATCTGATGGTGATACACGTCTTCAGTACTACACTGGAATCTCAGACTGGGTTTATGTGTTCAGTTCTCGGGGTTCAGATGAGAGAATGCTGCCAACTGAAGCATGCCTGCAGGATTAAATATGCATGATCATTAACTTAAAGGAGACAGTAACTTCAATAATTAGTAACATAAGCAACATCAACAGAGAAAACAGCATGCTTTGAACCATAGTAAAATCTGCTTATGAAAGGGAAATTAAACACTGAGGGCAAACTGTGCTTGTTTGGCCATCTGCCAATAATGTTTCAAAGCAAAAACAGAGTGATGACTGAATTTCAGCTCCTCTCTGTATTGAGAGAATGCTGGCACACATGTAGGAGCATTATAGATGAATTTTATGATTAATTTTATGATTAACTTTGGACCATTTTCTTTATTATATAGACGGATCATAATTGCTAGCTGCTAGGATGATGGAAGCAAAAGAAAGACTTGCATTTATAAAACAAGTATCTATTTCTCACAATAGATGCATTGGAATTAATCAAATAACTTTAATCCTAGTCATGATTTGTCATCGCTGGTTACATCTTTTATTTTCAGTTATTTACGATATGAAGGATATTTTAAAAGGTAAATCAGGCTTCCAGCTCAAACTTATCAAGCACTTATTTAAATGTAATTATGACTTTAATGAATGTATTGCATGAGGAAATAATTAATTTTTGATAACTGAAACTAATGGTTTATATGAGCTGTGTATTGCTCTAAATCTTCCACCCATGCCATAAAGCAATGGAATTCCAGGACACCACCCCCTAATTTGCAAATTTGGGTGTTTCAGTGGGATTTGTGGTGCAGAACAGCTTGAATTTGTTTGCCCTGATCACAGCTGCAGTGGAAATCTGGTGTATTCTGTTTCTTGCTGCTTCTTGGGTGCTTGTGGTGTACAGGAGTAGACTTGCAGTCTTGTGAAAATAATGAAAACTTGTGGAAATAATTGTTAAATGTGAAGCAAAAAAACATAAGGAGATGTGGAAGAGAAAAGACTTGCTTTTAAGTGGCTCCTTTCATGGCCTTAAGACAACGTAAGATGCACTACAATCAATGAAGTACTTTTCAAGCTTTGATACCAGTAAAGTGCAGCTTTGTCTTGCCAATTGTGTTTCGAAATCAACTCTATATTGTAAATTTGTGACTTGCAGGAAGGAAGCAAATGTACTATAGCCAAATTTACAGATCGTGCAAATAGGGGAGAGACAATTTCCGAGAGAAATATAAATATTTTACAGACAGATCTTGATAGGTTAAGTAAGTGGGCAAAAAGTTCGCAGATGGAGTATAATGTGAGAAAATGCAAAGTTGTTTAGTTTGGAAAGAAGAACAAAACAACAGTTTTTTTTTAAAAAAGAGACAAACTGCAGAAAACTGCAACACAAAGGAATTTGGGGGTACTTGGCTTTTTTAATTCATTCATGGGATGTTGGTCTCTCTGGCTCAGCCAGCATTTATTGCAAATAAAAAATCAAAAGGACAGCAGATGCTGGAAATCACAAACAAAATCAGAAATTGCTGGAAAAAGGCAGCAGGTCTGACAGTATATGTGGAGAGAAATCAGAGTTAACATTTCTGGTCCAGTGACCTTCTTCAGAACAGCATTTATTGTACATCCCTAATTGCCCAGAGGGTACTTAAGAGTCAACCACATTGCTATGGGTCTGGAGACACATGTAGCCAGACAAGATAATAACTTAGGGTATATCCCGCTCAGCCCACGGGATTTATCTATCCTTATGTTTTTCGAACTTTTCAGCACATCCACCTTCCTAACATCAACCTGTTCTAGCACATCAGTCTGTTTCACTCTGTCCTCAGAAACATCAAGGTCCCTACTGTGAGCAGTTTTTCTCCTTTATTTAAGCAAGTTTATCATTTCACTGGACGCAGTTCAGAGGTTCACTAGGATGACCCCTGGTATGGAGGTTTTGTCTTATGAGCAAAGACTCATCAAGTTGGGACTCTACTCACTGGAGTTTAGAAGAATGACCAGTGAAATATATAGGATTCTTCTGCAGGTTTACAGGGTAAATTCTGAAAGGCTGTTTCCCTTCAGGAGAAAGTCTAGATCCAGATAGTATAGTCTCAGAATAAAAAGCATCAATTTAAGACTGAGATGAAGATGAATTTCTTCTCTCAGTGTGTTGTGAATCTTTGGAATTCCTTGCCACAGAAAGCTGTGAGGGCAGAGTCCTTGTGTACATTTTAGGCTGAGATAGATTTGTGACCAATAGGGGAATCAAAGGTTATGGGGAAATGTAAGAAAGTGAATTTGAGGAATGATTCAGTTGAATGGCAGAGCAGACTTGAGGAGCCGAACATTCTCTGACACATTGAAAACTTTTTGACAGCAATATAATGTGGAGAAAAGTGAGATTCTGCACTTAGGGAGGAAGAATAGAGGAGCTGAATATTACTTAAGTGTAGAAAGACTGCAGAAAGCTACAGACCAGAGGGATTTGGCAGTCCTTGTGTATGAATCACAAAAAGCTATCATACAGGTTCAACAGATAAGCTTCTTAGAGGACTTGACAGAGTAGATATGGAGATGTTGTTTCCCTTTATGAAAGAATCTAGGACCAGAGGGCATAATCTTTGAATAAGGGGTCACACATGTAAGACAAAAATGAAGAAGAATTTCTTCTCTTAGAGGGTTGTCAATCTGTGAAACTCTGCCACATAGGAGAAAGTGAGAACTGCAGATACTGGAGTCAAAGAGTGTGGCGCTGGAAGAGCACAGCTGGTCAGGCAGCAAGATTCTCTTCTTTTTATTCATTTGTGGGACTTGCGTGTCACTGGCTGGCCAGCATTGATAGCCCATTCCTATATGCCCTTGAGAAGGTGGTGGTGAGTTGCCTTCTTGAATCACTGCAGTCCACTTGCTGTGGGTTGACACACAATGCTGGTAGGGAGGGAATTCCTCGGATTCCTGCTCCTCGGATGCTGTCTGACCAGCTGTGCTTTTCCAGCACCACACTTTTTGACTCTTTACTATAGGGCTATTAAAGCTGACTAATTAAGGCTGGGATGGACAGATTTTTAAATTTAGAATGAATCAAGAGTTATGGAGAAAAGGCAGGAAAATGGATTTGAGCATTATCAGGTCAACCAACATCTCACTGTATGGCAGATAAGACTTGATGGACTGAATGGCCTACTTCTACTCTTATGTCTTATGGTCTTAAAATAATATTTGAAAATTTACATTGAGCCCATACCTTGATAAATGTGTATAACTACTCAGAGCATTCAAGTCAATTTCAAAGACACTGTGACTAAAAATGTATTCAGGCCTGACTTTTTCAAGATTCTTTTTCTCTCAAGTGGGTTTTCTTACACATTATATGAAAAAGGTACAAAGAGTTCTAACATGTTCTTTCTAAATCATGTTAAAAGTTAACTGAGACAAAAGCTAAGGATCTTGCTGCAGGAACAGAAGATTGTGAACTTCTCATTTTGCAAGTTAGGTGCACATTTCCGGGAATCACTCAATGTTGATGATGAGCTTCACCTGCACCTTTAATAATTAGTTTCCAAATTTGCTTTCTTGCAGACTGATTGAATCCATCAGGGACAATTCACAGCACTAAAAAATTATTATAGTACAGAAGAAAGCCATTTGGCCCATCATGTCTACACAGGCTTGTTATAATTTAGTACCATTGTCCTGCCTTTTCTATGTAACTATACACACAATTTCTATTCAAATAACCATTTGATGCCTTTGTGAATGCCTTGATTGAACTGCCTTAGCTACACTTACAGACAATTCATTCCAATTAACTACTTACTATGATAAAAATTTGTTTTTCCTCACCTGTCATTTTCTTCTTTTTGCAAATTACTTTAAATCTGTGCTCTCTCGCTTGTGATCTTTTTATGAGTAGGAATAGCTTTTTTCTTTTTTAGTCAGACCAGACTGTCATATGATTCTGAAATCTTTGAACAAATTTCCTCTTAGCCTCTCCTCTCCAAGGAAACAAAGTTCCTCATCTTTGGAACCATGATGCAAACTGCTTCTACTCTCTCCAATGCATTCACATCCTCTGTGAAGTGTGGCACCAGAATGATACAAAATACTCCAGCTGGAATCTAACTAGTACCTTAAAGAAGTACAGCATAGCCTGCTTGTTGTTGTACTCCATCCTTCTACCAATGAATGACCATTCCATCAACTTGTCGATATCCTTTTGAAGTTCTGGGACTTGTGTTTGGTCAATTGAATGACAAGGGCTGTAGTGTGAGCTTTAAATTAATTAGAGAGGGGGAATGTATGCTGACAGAACAAAAAAGATTTGATAGCAATATTGGACAGGAATTTTCAAAAGTTGATTGGGAGAGGTTGTAAAGGGACCTGACTGGCAAATGTGAGACAACAAGAGTTCCTGTTCATGTGAAGGGCAAGGCTGGTAGGGGAGGGAATTGTGGATGACTAGAGTTTGAGGCTCTAGTCAAGAAAAGGGAGGCATATGTCAGGTATAGGCAGCTGGGATCAAGTGAATCCCTTGAGGAGAATAGAGGTGATTAGTATACTTAAGAGGGAAACCAGGAGGTCAAAAATGGGATATAAAATATCTTTGGCAAATAGGGTTAAAGACGAAACAAAAATGTTCCATAAATACAAAGGGCAAAAGAATAACTAGAGAGAGAATAGGGTGCTTCATGATCAACGAGGTTGTCTTTGTGTGGAACCACAGGAAATGGTTGTGATAATAACAAATATTTTAACAAATATTTTGAGAGAGTATTCACTATGGAAAAAGACATGGAAGCTAGGAAATTTAGGGAAATAAATAATCATGTTTTGAAAGAAGTCCACATTACAAAAGAGGAGGTGCTGGAGGACTTAAAATGCTAAATGGACTTCAGCAAGGCCTTTGACAAGGTTCCGCATACTTAATAGGTTAGTAAGATTATATAAAATGGGTTCCAGGGAGAGCTAGCCAATTGGATACAAAATTGGCTTCACAGTAGGAGGCAGAGGGTGGTGGAAGAAGGTTGTTTTTCTGACTGGAAACCTGTGATAGGCGGTGTGCTGCAAAGACTAGTGTTGGTTCCACTGTTGTTGGTCATTTATATAAACAATTTGGATGAGAATATAGGAGCCAATTGTTTGCAGGTGACACCAAAATTAGTGATATAGTGGACAGTGAAGAAGGTTATCTTAGAGTACAATGAGATCTTGATCAGCTGGGCCAATGGGCCAAGGAATGGTAGATGGAGTTTAATTAATTTAATAAATATGAGGTGTTACATTTTGGCAAAACAGACCAGGGAAGGACTTGCACAGATAATGGTAGAACTTTAGGGAGTGATGTCAAACAGAAGTACATCGTTCCTTGAAAGTGGAGTCACAGATAGACAGTGTGGTGAAAAAGACTTCATTGGTCAAAGAATTGAGTATATGAGTTTGGGACTTCATGTTGTGGCTCTATTAGACATTGGAATACTGTGTACAATTCTGGTCACCCTGCTATAGGATGGATGATATTGAACTGGAAAGGGTGCAAAAAGATTTGCAATGATGTAACCTAAACTGGAGAGTTTGAATATAGGGAGAAGCTGGATAGGCAGGGACTTTCCTCTTTGGAATGTAGGAGGTTGAGGCGTGACCTTATAGAGGTTTATAAAGTCATGAGAAGCATAGATAAGTGGAATAGCCAATGATAGGGGAGTTCAAAACTAGAGGGCATAGGTTTCAGGTGAGAGGGGAAAGATTTAAGAGTAGTAACTTCTTCACACAGATGGTGGTATGTATATGAAACGAACTACTGGAGGAAGTGGTAGAAATGAGTACAATTACAACATTTAAAAGACATTTGGACAGATCCACGAAAAGGTATGTTTTAGAGGGATAGACAATAGACAATAGACAATAGATGCAGGAGTAGGCCATTCTGCCCTTCGAGCCTGCACCGCCATTCAATATGATCATGGCTGATCATTCCTAATTAGTATCCTGTTCCAGCCTTATCTCCGTACCCCTTGACTCCACTATCTTTAAGAGCTCTATCCAATTCTTTCTTAAAAGAATCCAGAGACTGGGCCTCCACTGCCCTCTGGGGCAGAGCATTCCACACAGCCACCACTCTCTGGGTGAAGTAGTTTCTCCTCATCTCTGTCCTAAATGGTCTACCCCGTATTTTTAAGTTGTGTCCTCTGGTTCGGCACTCCCCCATCAACGGAAATATGTTCCCTCCTGCC
Organism: Chiloscyllium punctatum; assembly: GCF_047496795.1. Lineage (NCBI taxonomy): Eukaryota > Metazoa > Chordata > Chondrichthyes > Orectolobiformes > Hemiscylliidae > Chiloscyllium > Chiloscyllium punctatum. The sequence goes on from NC_092743.1 coordinate 21,774,165, forward strand.
AGAGTGTCCAATCCTTTCATAAGCCTATACGTTTCAATCAGATCCCCTCTCAGTCTTCTAAACTCAAGGGTATACAAGCCCAGTCGCTTCAGTCTTTCCGTGTAAGGCAATCCTGCCATTCCAGGAATTGACCTCGTGAACCTACGCTGCACTCCCTCAATAGCCAGAATGTCTTTCCTCAAATTTGGAGACCAGAACTGTACACAGTACTCCAGGTGTGGTCTCACCAGGGCCCTGTACAGCTGCAGAAGCACCTCTTTGCTTCTATACTCAATCCCTCTTGTTATGAAGGCCAGCATGCTATTAGCCTTCTTCACGACCTGCTGTACCTGCATGCTTGCCTTCATTGACTGGTGGACAAGAACACCCAGATCTCTCTGAACAGCCCCTTTACCTAATTTGATACCATTGAGGTAGTAATCTGCCTTCCTGTTCTTGCCACCAAAGTGGATAACCAGACATTTATCCACATTAAACTGCATCTGCCATGCATCTGCCCACTCACCTAACTTGTCCAGGTCACCCTGTAATCCCCTAACATCCTCATCACATTTTACCCTACCACCTAGCTTTGTGTCATCAGCAAATTTGCTAATGTTATTGCTGATACCATCTTCTATATCATTTACATATATTGTAAAAAGCTGCGGTCCCAGCACGGATCCCTGCGGTACCCCACTGGTCACTGCCTGCCATTTCGAAATGGAGCCGTTAATCACTACCCTTTGTTTCCTATTAGCCAACCAATTCTCTATCCAATCTAGTACTTTGCCCCCAATCCCGTGCGCCCTAATTTTACTCACTAACCTCTTGTGTGGGACTTTATCAAAAGCTTTCTGAAAGTCCAGGTACACTACATCCACTGGATCTCCCTCGTCCATCTTCCGAGTTACATCCTCAAAAAATTCAAGAAGATTAGTCAAGCATGATTTCCCCTTCATAAATCCATGCTGACTCTGTCCTATCCTGTTACTATTATCCAGATGTGCCGTAATTTCATCCTTTATAATAGACTCCAGCATCTTTCCCACCACTGAGGTCAGACTAACTGGTCTATAATTTCCTGCTTTCTCCCGCCCACCCTTCTTAAAAAGTGGCACAACATTAGCCGCCCTCCAATCCTCAGGAATCAACCCCGATTCTATTGAACTCTGGAAAATAATCACCAGCGCATCCACGATTTCCCGAGCCACCTCCTTCAGTACCCTGGGATGCAGGCCATCAGGTCCCGGAGACTTATCAACCTTCAGACCTAACAGTCTCTCCAACACCAAATCCTGGCAAATAGAAATTCCCTTAAGTTCAGGTCCTTCAGCCACTGTTACCTCAGGGAGATTGCTTGTGTCTTCCCCAGTGAACACAGATCTGAAGTACTCATTTAATTCCTCTGCCATTTCTACGTTCCCAGTAATATATTCCCCTGCTTCTGTCTTCAAGGGCCCAATTTTTGTCCTAACCATTTTTTTGCCTTGGACATACCTAAAAAAGCTTTTACTATCCTCCTTTATATTCTTGGCCAGTTTACCTTCGTACCTCATTTTTTCTCTGCGTATTTCCTTCTTACTAATCCTCTGTTGTTCTTTAAAAGCTTCCCAGTCCTCCGTTTTCCCGCTTATCTTCGCTAAGTTATACTTTTTCTCTTTTAACCTTATATGCTTCTTTACTTCCCTTGTCAGCCACGGCCGCCCATGTCTCCTCCTGGGATCTTTCTTCCTTTTAGGAATGAACTGATCCTGCATCTTCTGCATTATACACAGAAATATCTGCCATTGTTCCTCCACGGTCTTCCCTGTTAAGGTATTATACCATTGAACTTTGGCCAGTTGCTCCCTCATAGCTCCATATTTCCCTTTATTCAACTGAAATATTGTCACTTCAGATTGTACCCACTCCCTCTCAAATTGCAGATTGAAGCTTATTGTATTATGGTCACTACTTCCCAACGGCTCCTTCACTTCGAGATCACTGACCAATTCTGGTTCGTTACACAATACCAGATCCAGAATCGCCTTATCCCTGGTCGGCTCCAGCACCAGCTGCACTAAATTTGGGCCAAAAGCAGGCAAATGGGACTAGTTTGGTTTTGGAAACCTGGTAGGCACAGACAAGTTGGACCTAAGGGTCTGATTCTGTGCTGTGCAACTCTATGACTCTTTACAGCTGTTTGAACTATGAAACCCAACAGAAGACAGGAAGGGATAGCATAGATGAACATAGAAAAATAGGATCAAAGGGGGAAAAGTTGTATCAAGATTAATAGCTCTTAACTTGAATGCATGCAATATTCAGATCAAATGAATTAATGCACAAATAGAGGTTAAAAGGTATGATCTTGTAACCATTATAGAGACATGCTTACAAGGAGATCAGAGCCGGGAACTAAATATTTAGGAGTGTAACTTTTCGAAAGAACAGGCAAGGAAGGGATAGATTTGTTAGTATGGGATCGAATAAATACAATTACATAAATGATCCTCAAGCTGAAGATGTCATGGAAAGAATGGATATTGAAGAACTTCGGTGGACAGATATTTTTCAATTTCTAGTAGCGTCCCAAAAGACAAGGTTATAAAGGTGTAAAAAAAAGAAGGTTGTATCAATGTTACATTTACTTGTAAATGTTGCTTTGGTATGGATAACATTTGTTGACAAGGCAATGTTTTCTTGGTAATTATCCACCCTCAGATGAAGATTACACCATCGTAACACCAGCTGTCAACTTGCTTATAATTTATTTCCTACAATGTAGTGCACATTTAATTTTAGATGTGCTGTTTTTATGATTCACATTTAATCTTCTTTGTGTCTTATTTATCCCATATTTTGAACATGTTTTATCAAACTGCGCCAACATAGTTATACTACAGGTCTGATCCCCAAGTTATCTGTATATTGTATAAGTAACTATGCAAATATGGCACCAAATTTGTTGTAAAACATAAATGATACCAAAAATAGTACAGTGTGATGGAGCATGATCATTGCCGTTAGCTCTAATCATACAATAATATTTTTCCAATTGGAGTATCAGATGAAGCTAACACAATGGTCCAGATACCGATGAGGCTCCATGTTGTGCATCAAAATCAGTCAATTTAATTATTTGTATGATCAATCTTAAATTTCAGTAGGCATTTCTTTTGAAGTCATGTTTAGCACAATGAATGCACACATAGTTTCCAAGAAAATTTGTAACAAATTTATTCATCCACAGTGGCACTCTGAACGTGGTAGAAATCTACCTGCCTTTTCTCTTTATCTTGACATCCTTATCAAATATAAATGTATTGATCTTAATCTTGAAAATGTCAATTGCCCAACATTGCCAACCTATTAGGTAGAGGCTCAGATTTATATTACTTTTATTTGAAGATGTATTTCCTGATTTCAATTCTAATTGCCTTAGGTTCTAGTTTTAAGATTTTGGCCTGATGTTCTGGATTCCCAATATAAACTCAAGGTCATTGACCAGAATCATGAACTTTGATTCTTTCTCCACTGATCAAGGTCAGGAGGGGCATTTGTATCTTGACACTTAGGGAAGGTGATATAATCATGGATGGGGCCTGCAGAAATGGCAGAATGTTCAAAGGTAACGGGGCACCAGGAATGACAAGATGGGACATATGAAGGATAATCTGGGGACCGTGATGGATGACAGGGGGCGGGTTGAATATATCAGTCCTCACAGCAAACATATTTTCCCAAGGAAGCCACTGTCACAGGTACTAGTGTAAAGGCTGCATCCAAACTGGCAGGATGTTTTCTCTTTGTGTGCAGGCATACTGTTTAGAATTTTACCTGATTGAAAGGATATTCCATGAATCATGACTTCAGTGGCAGGTGCACCATGTTTTGCTGTGTTCCACTCAAAATGATCTGGCATCACTTCAGAAATTCATGGAGCCCCATTCCAATGAGATTGTGTAATGATGTGAATTCATTGGCATCTCATGATTTCTGAGACATATACTTTCATCCTTTTGGAACCCAGTTAGCAGAGGACTGGAACCTCTAATTTCCAACTAGAAGGTCATGACAGATAAGCAAAGGGTGAAGAGGTGGGCGAAGGAGGGTTTGTTGGCATGTCAATCATACCAGGCCAACTCTACCACAGTTGTGCTTAAACCTCACTGACTATCATGGATGGGAAGGTGCACAGACATTCTTTAAAATCTCTGGGTGATGTGCAATGTCTTGATGCACTTTAAATGTTTCTGGTATCATCACAGTGAGCATTCTGGCTGAGCAAAAAACTAGGGGAAGCAAATATGCCAGGTGTAAGGTTTAGCACGGCCATCAAGAGAAGGCAAACCTCAAAGAGAATGATGATATGTATCTGTTTTCACAGATTGAAAAAGACAATAATATGGCACAGCCCAACCCTCCCCTTCTGATTATTGTGTAGCTGAGGAGGAACCAGTGCAGAAGGATAGAGGAGCAGCAACTGCTGCACAGGCTACAGACCAGACAGCAGAGACACAAGATCCAAACAAGTAGGGGTCGTATTGACAGTAAGTATAGGCTAGAAATTAAATCAACATGTGATTCTGCAGCTATTCTAGCTGACAGAGAAACAGTACAGCAAGTGCCTCAGGATGTCCCAGATGGTGGTGTCCTAAATATGTCAAGTGTGCCCATATGATCTTGGTGGCAATCCCATTCCAGTTGCTATGGAGAAAACCACGGCCCTTAACTTATTTTCAGTGGCTCATTCCAGGCTTCCACTGGGAATTTCTGCTGAATTTCCCAGTCAGCCACTCATACGAGATTGATGCTGTACTCTGAACAACTCAGACTTTTGTAAAGTGATCCAAGATACTGAGAGCCAGGACATTGAGGTTTGTTGCAAAGCTTGGTTTCCCGCTTGTGGAAAATGAAGTAGGTTGCACACACACTGCCACCAGAGCAGGCTAGGAACTGCCAGCTGTCTCTGTGAACAGAAAAGGCTTCGACTCCTTTATTGTGCAACTGATATGTGACTACACGAACTAAATATTTCAGATTTGCTGTTGCTATGCAGGGAGCTCTCATAACTCCCACAGTCTGGAGCACTTAGAGGCGGCTGAAGTTTTTAATATCTATTATTGGTTGAAGGGTTGTCTGATGGGAGACAAGGGCTACCTCCAGAAGACCTGGGTGCTTACATCATTAAGGAATCCTCTGACCGCTACTGAGAAGTGATACAATGTGGCACATGCTACAGTTGAGCAGACAGGAGAACTGATCAGAATGAGATTCAGATGCTTGGGTCACTCAGGTAGTGTACTGCAGAATACTCCAGAAAGAATTTTCCACCTCATCATGGTGTGTTGTGCTCTCCATACCTCACAAACAAAGGGAGATGTTGCAAAGAGAAAGAAATGAAGGATGAAGAGGTTTGCTTCCATGAGGAAAAGGAAGGTGATGGTCATAATGTGAGCTGGGAAAGCACTGACAGACAGAAAGAAGCCAGAGCAATTGACAAGCCAATGAAAGCTATTGAATGGAAAAGCAATACTGTCCTTATTTGCTCCCTGTTGACATGTAGGTGTTGCCATTAAACATTCATTGTAGGCAGTTATCTTACAGGCAGTTTTAATAAAAATATGTAGATGCATGATTGTACTTATTCAACCCATAACAGATGCTGTGATGCTGACAGAGTTGAAGAGCTCCAGTAGAAGCACTGCTACAAAAAGAGGAACAGAGAAATGTTCAAAGCTGCTAAATATCACTGAAAAAGAAAAGTACATAAACAGGTCACAGCTGAATCACTTGGTGATTGACTCAATGACTGTAAACTTTCCTCTCCCAGCTCCATTCAAGATAAAAGATGTTATGTAACAGTACTTACAGTTTTCCCGCTTGCATTTGTAAAACTAAGATAGCAATAGATTTTCTCCATGAAGCAGGCCTGCTTCAAATAATTACATTTTTATCACTGTGAGTGTGAGACTTTACAAAGTGTACTCTGCCTTAAACTACTACAAAGAATAGAAAAACACAGACCACAGTAATTCTGAATGTTTTCATGCTTTGAAACCTAAGTGAGTGTAACTTATGAAAGGTATGTGTCCAATATTAGGCTCAAGTGAAAAAAAGTCCATTGATCAGTATTTGACTGCATTAACACAGCTAACAGAATCCTGTACATTTCAACACTAGATGATGAAGTAGTAAAGGTAAAGTTAAAAATCACACAACACCAGGTTATTGTCCAATAGGTTTATTTGGAAACATTAGTTTTCAAAATGCTGCTCCTTCATCAGGTGGTTGTGGAGCAGGACCATAAGACATAGAATTTATAGCTATAAATTTTGCTATAAATTCTGTGTGTTATAGTCCTGCTCCACAACCACCTGATGAAGAAGCAGTGCAAAAGCTAGTGCTTCCAAATAAATTGCTGGACTAAAGCATGGTGTTGTGTGATTTTTAACTTTGTCCACCCCAGTCCAACACTGGCTCCTCCAAATCATAATAAAGACAAGATTGTCTTCAACGTAAAAGATGCTGCAACAAAACTTACGCTGAAAAGTGGTAAGTAACGCTCAAGCCACACAAATGGCAGGCAATAACTATCTCCAACAAAAAGAATCCAACCATCAACCTATGACATTAAATGGCATTACCCTGAATCCTCCACTATCAACAATCTGATGGTTACCCTAGACCAGAAATTAAACTTAACTAACCATATACATACAGTGGCAACAAGAATAGGTCAGAGACCAGGAATACTGCTCACCTCCAGACTCCCCAAAGCCTGCCAACAATTTACAAAGTAGACAGGCAGGAGGCTGGAAGAACACAGCAAGCCAGGCAGCATCAGGAGGTGGAAAAATCAACGGTTTGTGTATAATCCTTCTTCAGGACTGGGGGGTGGGTGAAGTGGGAACTGTAGATAAAGGGGGTGGCTGGGACAGGGTGTGAAGTGGGGATAGGTGAAGACAGGTAGAGGGTATGATCTGGTTGGTCAATAGGAGGAATTAATCCAGTTGGTGACGGAGGAGTGGAAGGGATGGGGAGTGGCTGGGAAAGGAGTCGGGGGATGGAAAGGCACAAGTCAGTAGTGTGATAGAATATTTTTTTGGATGACCACAGCTTCAACAAAATTTAAGAAGCTTGACACCATCCAAGACAAAGCAGCTCACTTGATTGGCACCATATCCACAAACTAGGGGAATCTTTTTTGGTTACTTTTCCTTCACTTAGTAATAAATTCATCTGATCTGACATGGTGTAGGATATGCAAATCATGAGCCTGAGATCCTCAGACACAGCTTAACTAAACACAATATGGACCTTGCTTTTATTTTATCCTACCTCCTACTTGACTTATACCTCAGATGGAGTCTTGTTGAGACTCTTCGTGAAATGACTTCTCTATGACTCTTAAGTTAAACCAGACTTGAAACGTTAACTGTATTTCTTTCTACAGATACAGACAGACCTGCTAAGTTTTGTCAGAATTATCTGTGTTTCCAACATCAGATTTCCAACATCCACAGTATTTTATTTTTATTCACCATTGGTCCCTCTGCTTCTGGAACAACTCCACTCTCACTGCTCCTTTTAACCTCACTGCTGCTGATCCTGAGTCCAACAGAACTCCGTTGCCAGTTTTTCTGTTTGCAGATCCTAATCTTGTCAGCTCCTCTCAGGCTTTCCTTGACCTATTTCAAGATTTCCTGAAGGGATATCCTTCATTCCAGTGTAAACTATTTTCCAGAATGCTACTCTGTTAATGTCACAGAATTGAAGCTGATGGTGAAAAACTGGACCATTTCATATTGCAGTGCCATGGCATCTCAAGGTCAGCAATAGTTGTGTGTCTATCACTCATTTGGTAGTATTCTCATCTCTGAGTCAGACTTACTGCATTCAAGTTCCACAAGAAACTTTAGCACAAACAAAAAAAAATCAGGATTTGGAGATGCCGGTGCTGGACTGGGGTTTACAAAGTTACAAATCACACAACATCAGATTATAGTCCAACAGGTTTAAATGGAAGCACTAGCTTTCGGAGTTCCGCTCCTTCATCAGGTGGTTGAGGAGTGCACAATTGTAAGACACAGAATTTATTGCAAAATTTTACAGTGTGATGTAACTGAAATTATTCATTGAAAAATAACTTGATTGTTTGTTAAGTCTCTCATCTGTTAGAATGATCCATGATAGTTTCACTTCTTTCATATGTAAATCACAAAACTTTTTTAAAAAGTTACATTCTCAGGTTAACTTTAGCAATTGGTGTCAGTGCAGATAAGATGTTGAGATATTGAAGGTGTTAGGCCCTGTGTTCCCTGTCTGTGCCATAATGTTTAGACTGATTCTAATCTAAAAAGAGAGTTAACAGAGTCTTACATGGATTCATGCAGTTTTTGAGCAAAGTACAATGCAACTTTGCAAGTACAAATTCACCCCACAAACGTATATGTGTATGTGTGCGTGTGCGTGTGTGTGTCTGGGGTGGGGGTTTGTGAGTGTCTGTGAGAAAGTGTATATGTGTGTGTGTGAGTGGAAAGTGATCTAAGTCTATGAGAGGGTGCATGTGTGAGTGTGGGAGTGTGTGTGTGTGTGCATGCATGCATACGAGTGTCTGTGTGTGTGTGTGTATAGTGCAAAGGTGGTCACCTGTAGTTGGCTCTTTAATTTCGCTGACATTGAGGGAGAGATTGTTATATTTGCGCCACATCAACAAGCACTCTTATTCCTATATTTTGTCTTGTCATTGTTTGATATTCGGCTTACAAAGGTGGTGTCACCAGTGAACTTGTAAATGGAGTTTGTGTGAAATTTGGCCACACAATCATGGATGTACAGGGAGTAAAGTAGGTTGCCAAGTACACATCCTTGCTGGTGGTGCTAGTGTTGAGGATGGTCATGGAGGAGGCACTGTTGTCTATCTTCATTGATTGTAGTCTGTGGGTTAGGAAGTTGAGGATCGAGTTGTAGAGGGCAGAGCAGAGAAGAGACGTAGGTCTCGCAGTTTGGAGATTAATTTGGTTGGAATTATAGTATTGAAGGTGGAGCTGTAGTCAATAAGAAGCCTGACATAGGTATCTTTATTATCCAGATGTGCCAGGGATGAGTGTAGGGTTGGGGAAATGGAGTCTGCCAGGGGCCTTTTTCACCAGTAGGCAAATTGCAAGGGATCGAGGCAGGCTGGAAGTTGAAGTGAACCATGACCAACCTCTTGAAGCACTTCATATTAGGGAGGTCAGTTGCATGTGTTTTCTTTGGTACTGGGATGCCGGTGGTTTTCTTGTTGCAAAGAGAGGTTAAAGATGTTAACGAATACTCCCACCAGTTGGTCTGTACAGGATCTGAGTGTATGGCCAAGGACTCTATCTGGGCCAGTTGCTTTCCTTGGGTTCACTCTTGAGAATGCCCATCTGATGTCTGCAGTCGTGACTGAGGGTACAGGTACATTGGAGACTATTGGATCTACTGACACCATTTCACTGACCTTTTGTTCAAACCCAAGCAAAAAAAGCATTCAGTGCATCAGAGAGGGACATATTTTTGGCTGCTATACTGTTCTGCTTCACTTTGTAGCCCGTCATGGTCATGTAGGCCTTGCCTGAGGAGGTGGGTCTCCATGTGGTTGGTTTGGCATCTCTAATAGCCATGTGGAGGTCATATCCAGATATCCTGTAAAAATCCAGTCATCTGACTTGCCTACTAATCTTCAGTAGGCAATGGATTTCCTGGTTCATGCATGGTTTCTGGTTGGGGAACATATAGATTGATTTTTTTGGCATGCAGTCATCCACACACTTGCTAATGAAGTCTATGACAGTGGTGGCATACTCATCTAGGCTGGCTGCTGAATTCATGCATATGGATCAGTCCAACGATTCCAGGCAATGATTTGATTTGATTTATTATCACATTTACCCAATTACTGTGAAAAGCTTTGATTGTGAGAAGTACAGGCAGATCACAGTAAGCAAGGACATACAGATCATAGGGTGCTTAAACAGAATGAGGCATACAAGATACACTGCACAGGATGTGCATGAAGCAAGATCTAACATTAACAAGATCAACCTTATTTGAAGTTAGAGTCCATTCATCAGTTTAATAATGGCAGGGAAGAAGCTGTTCTTGACCTGATAGTGTAGGTGTTCAGGTTCTGTATCTTTTGTCTGATGGAAGAGGTTGCAGGAGAGCGTTACTGGGTGGGAGGGTCTTTTATGATGTTGGCTGCCTTTATTAGCAACAAGAAGTGTAAACAGAGTCAATGGATGGAAGGTTGGCTCTTACAGTCCTGGGCAGAGCAATTGTCATACCAGGCCACTATGCATCCAGATAGAATACTTTATATGGTGCGTCTGTAAAAGTGGGTGAGGGTCCTTAAGGACATGCTGGATTTCCTAAGGCACTTGAGGAAGAAGAAACATTGTCACATCTATGTGGGAAGTCCAGGACAGGTTGTTGGTTATTGTCACTTCTAGGAACTTGATACTTTCAACCCACTCAACCTCCCCTTTGTTGATGTAGATGGGTGCATGCTCTCCTCCTTTCTTTCTAAAGTCAATGATCAGTTGTTTTGTTTTGCCTACATTGAGAGAGAGGTTATAATCATTGTACCACAACACCAAGCCCTCTATCCCCTTTCAGTATTCTGACTCATCATTGTTTGATATCTGACCTTGCAGTGTTGTCTGCAAACCTGTTGGTGGCAGTCATTTGGAATTTGACTACACATTCATGGGTGTACAGGGAGTACAGTAGGGGGCTCAGAATGCATCCTTTCAGAGCTGCAGTGTTGAGGGTTATCATAGAAGAGATGCAGTTGTCTATCTTTACTGATTGCAGTCTATGGGTCAGGAAGTTGAGGATCCAGTTGCAGAGGATGGAACCGAGACCTAAGTCTCAAAATTTCGAGATCAGTCTGGAGGGGATAATGGTTTTGAAGAAAGAACTATAGTCAATGAACAGGAGTCTGATGTAGGTGACGCAGAAGTAATCCAACAGAGTCTCTTCTGCTGCCTGAGACCAGTGCTGTCCTACTTTCTGTACTAGGTACTCATGTTTCAACTTCTGCTTGTAAGCTGGGAGGAGGAACACAGCGTTGTGATCTAATTTTCCAAAGTGCAGATGCAGCATGGAGCAGTAGGCATGTTTGATGGTTGTGTGGCAATGGTCAAAGATATTCAGCCCTCTGGTGGGAAAGGAGGCATGTTGATGGTATTTTGGTAGCATCATCTTGAGGTTGGCCTGGTTGAATGACTGCAAACATGCGCTCTTGAGGAATAGTCAATGTTCAGCATTAAGAATTGAGGCTAGTCCCACCCTACTGATTCACCTAAGAATGCTAAACAATTGAAATAAACATACTCCTGTCTCAGCTGAAATGAGAGCCATTTCAGCATAGCCAATTATCAAGTTTAATCTGTTTACTGAAAAATTACGCAGTGCATTTGCCAACTGAGCCTTCTGGGGGATCAGATAGATTACAATTTGCAACAGAATTTTAATCAACAGATGGTAAAAAGAGCAGGTGTTATTTCAACATATATGCACAGGAACAGGGCAGTAATTTTGTCATATTTATAAGATGTGTGCAATTTATTTACAGAACTGTTCTGTTAGGAAGGAAGGAAGGAAGGAAGAAATCCTGTTGAGTTGTTTAATGGAATGCACTGCTATGAAACATATTGAATATTAATGCAGCTGGAGTAGTCAAAGCTATATAAAGCAAACAAAAGCCAAAGTTGCTGGAAAGCTCAGCAGGTCTGGCAGCATCTGTGAAGAGAAACCAAAGCTAAAATTTCAGTCTGGTGACCCTTCCTCAGAATCTGGTCTGAGGAATGGTCACCAGACCCAAAACATTAACTTTGATTTTTCTTCACAGATGCTGCCAGACCTGCTGAGCTTTTCTAGCAATGTCTGTTTTTATTTCTGATTTACAGTATCTGCAGTTTTTCCATTTTTATATAAAGCAAAACTAATTCAGAGGGAACAAAGTAAATTGATGAATTGAACATTGTACTTCAATTCCCTGCTTTTGATTTGAAAGATTTGCAGTCCCAATAGGTAGCTTAAGTTCCTGAATTAATATATTATTCATGTTAGCTTCTTCCACTATTTTCACTATGGTTCATTTTTGCACTTTTGTTCTTACTGTAGCCATTATGTGTAGCTAATCTCAGTTTCCTCTTGTCAAAAGGCTGTTACCGCAAATGTCTGCTGTGGAGCCATAAAGGAAACCATTATCTTTGCTGGTCTTTCCAGCCGGATACAATGTGGTTGCAATGCAAAAAAAGCTAAAAGTTACCTTTCCATACAAAAAAATTAAGAAGTAACATTCAGATAAATTCTACATACACAGATAAGTAATGTTGATACAAAACAAATGCTTCACTCATTTCTCTTGGTTGGCTTCCCCTTCCCTATCTCCAATCCAGAGTTTGCAGACATTATGAATTGATACTTCCAAGAATCCTTTCAAGATTTCTTCCAAAAATGTTGACTGATAAAATTCACTTCACAGTTTCATTTAAGAACAATGTCAGACAGCTGACAGAGCAATTGAACTGCTTTCATGTACTGTAAATTGAATTATTATGAATTGACTCCCTTTTGGAAGATTATTTTTTTCCATATGCCTATTTTGTTTTTCTGGCTGAAGTTGGTCATCTCACAGCTGCAGAGGGCTGCTTTTTGCACAAGTTATTGCAGTTCTTGGAATGTCAAAAGTTGATGATGTCCTGTATTAAGATGGTGTACCTGAGGGAATGGAGTCATTTTCTGATTTAGCCTTGAACAAAAACACAAATTACAATTATCTTTGCATTAAATGCCCTGCTTTATATGTTGATGACCAGGTCACAATGAAAATAGTTAAATATGAAACTGGAAACTGAAAGCAATGCTTTACAAGTTTTCAGTATCTGGAATTTAAGTATGACAAGTGCAATCGTATAACTGATATTGATATTGTATCCCTTTAGGCAAGTTGCATTAAATGAAATTTTTCATTTAAAGCATGATATTGACCCACAGTGGATCCGGTAGGTTAACGAGTAAGGTACTGAGCCCTTAGTGGGTAACAAGACAGAGTCCAGAGAGATCACGGTAGGAGAACAGAGCACTAGGTGGTGTAAAGTACAGGAGTGGGAAAATGAGGGCTCATGAGAGATGGTGGAGGGATCAGGCCAGTTGCAGTGGAGGCACCAACTGAACAAATGACTACAACACATGCATCTGGTACTGGCATTGGCTGGCAGGCACACACATACCAACAACGTTAGTGTCATTAGAATTTACAACACATACTGGTGAACACAGAGAAAGCTTTGATGACATTTGCAATAGTACCTGATTCCTGGATGATTGTCTTATGGAGTTACATTCTATCAGCCCATACTTCACAATTTCGTACTACACTGGATTATGCAAGGCACAACTTTGTATTGCACTGGATTATTTTCTTGTTAAATAAACATATGTGGCTTGTTATGACTGTGATAGAAGAAATACTTTCTCTAATTGTTTTATCAATGTGTGGGCCTTGAGGTCCATGTGCGGCAGTGACTTTAAAAACCAGAAGTCAATGTATGGCACACCGATTGGTTTGCCTGGAACCTAGGCCACACAGCTCAGAAGGAATGCTGGATATGAGTAATGTGCTGGTAATCCAGTTCGACCACTCAACTCGTACAATACCAATAGTATAAATGATTCAATCACCAAAATGTCCAAATTTATACTGCTCTCTGAAATCAAAGAGACTTTCACCAGATGCCTTTCCTAGACTGAAAACAATCAGCTTATCACCAAAACAAATGGAAAAACTGGTTCACATCTAAACTATAGCCTGGAATTATAACTGTATCACCTCTTAATCCCAAGCAGAGATGATATTTAAAAAAGAAAATCCCTGTTGGCCACTGTTCTGAAAGACAAAGGAAGTATTAATGAATTTGCACAGGGCACTGGGTTTCTTACTGAATTGCTGACAGCCATTGATCAATGGAAGATCTTCCAAACAATGCTTTAGTTGGTCAGTTCAGATGAAATCAAGTTGGATCCACATCTGGAGATAGTGGTCAAAGCTCAGTTTATCAGCTTTTGGGGTGTGGACACATTTTACTACATTCTCAAGCATTTCAACCAAGAAAGGAAGACTTTGGAAGTTGCTATTTTGGAGGTTTCTTCTTTTTTGACTCCCTAGAAAGGTTTCCGAGGTAACCCTCAGCAAAAGGGAACTCACAGTCTCTTCCAAAGCCATATTTTTCCAGCAATTAAGGATAATGAAAACTATCTCTTAGTTCTGCAACCGCGTTGCTTGACTATCTTTCCACAATCATTTGGTTATCTGTAATCAACAGGTGGATCACAGCTCACATGAAAGTTTTGGCCACATTTCCAAGAAGACATATTGCCTTGAAGTTAAGCACCACTTCCAAATTTGCTTTATTATCAAATAGATATGAAAACATCCACAATATAAATACACAAAATTGTAGACTTCATTTATCCTCATGAAGTCATTATATAAAACTTATACAGTTCTTTTCACCTTCTCAATCTCTAAACAATTCCAACATTGTTATAATGTTGATATAAATCAGCAATGATCCTCCTCTGATATACAAACAATATTTATATTAATAAGGCTGAATTGGTAAATTCCATGAAGACAATCTAGCATTTTGGTTACTTAAAGTCTCTAGAAGGACCAAGAGATTATGGATAGTGTATATTAATACATTTGCCCATAAGATCTGCTCTGGCATTCAATAAGATCATAGCTGAACTGGTCATCCTCACTTTCACTTTCCTGCCTTTTCCCCATTATCCTTGATCCCCTTCCTGATTTTAAAAAAACTGTCTGTCTCAGCCTTGAATATACTTAAAGACTAAATCTTGACCACCCTTTGTGGTAAAGACTTAACACTGGTTCACTAGCTTCTGAGAAAGGAAATTTGTCCTCATCTCTGCCCCACTTGGGAGACTTCTTACTTTGAGACTGTGCTGTCTGATCCTAGACTCTACCACAAGGGGACATAATCTTTGTGCATCTACACTATAAAGTCCCTTAAGAATCTTATTTTTTTAGATTAGATTAGATTACTTACAGTGTAGAAACAGGCCCTTCGGCCCAACAAGTCACACCGCCCCGCCGAAGCGCAACCCACCCATACCCCTACATCTACCCCTTACCTAACACTACGGGCAATTTAGTATGGCCAATTCACCTGAACTGCACATCTTTGGACTGTGGGAGGAAACCGGAGCACCCGGAGGAAACCCACGCAGACACGGGGAGAATGTGCAAACTCCACACAGACAGTCGCCTGAGGTGGGAATTGAACCCAGGTCTCTGGCGCTGTGAGGCAGCAGTGCTAACCACTGTGCCACCGTGCCCCCAAAAAAGTTTCCATAAAAGTCGCCTCTCATTCTTCTAAATGTCAATGAGTACAGGCCCAAACTATTTAACCTCTCATCATCAGCCAAACCCTCCCAAACTAGTGAACCTTCCTAGACTGCCTCTAATGCCTGTATATCTTTCCTTAGATAAGGAGACCAAAACTATTCATGGTATTCTAGGTGTGGTCGAACTAGTACCTTGTATAGTTTTAGCAAAACCTCACAATTTTTATATTCCATTGCTTTTGAAATAAAGCAATAAGTAAAGGAATATTTTGAAATAAATTACCTGCTGAACTTATAGCAACATTTTGTAACTTATAGATGAGTACAGGAGTTGGGAGGTCATGTTGCGGCTGTACAGGACATTGGTTAGGCCACTGTTGGAATATTGTGTGCAATTCTGGTTTCCTTCCCATCGGAAAGATGTTGTGAAACTTGAAAAGGTTCAGAAAAGATTCACAAGGATGTTGCCAGGGTTGGAGGATTTGAGCTATAGGGAGATGCTGAACAGGCTGGGCTGTTTTCCCTGGAGCGTCGGAGGCTGAGAGGTGACCCTATAGAGGTTTACAAAATTATGAGGGGCATGGATAGAGTAAATAGGCAAAGTCTTAATCGGGGAGTCCAGAACTAGAGGGCATAGGTTTAGGGTGAGAGGGGAAAGATGTAAAAGAGACCCAAGGGGCAACCTTTTCACTCAGAGGGTGGTACGTGTATGGAATGACCTGCCAGAGGAAGTGGTGGAGGCTGGTACAATTGCAACATTTAAGAGGCATTTGGATGGGTATATGAATAGGAAGGGTTTGGAGGGATATGGGCCAGGTGCTGGCAGGTGGGACTAGATTGGGTTGGGATATCTGGTTGGCATGGACAGGTTGGACCGAAGGGTCTGTTTCCATGCCGTACATCTCTATGACTTTATGACTCTATGACTCCCAGGTCCTTTAGTACTGTAGCTTTCTGGAGTCTTTCTCCATTTAAGTAACATTCAGTTTCTGTTCTTCCTGCCGAAGTGCAGAACCTCACATATTCCCATATTATATTCCATCTCCCAAGTTTTGCTTACTCACTCAACCTGTCTATATTCTCCTGTAGATTCTTTGGTTCATATCCACCGTGTTACAAGAGTTAGTAACAATCAGATTTTCTTGTAGAATTCTATTCTGATTCTAATTTAATTCCTTAAAGGTGATTATCTAGTAATATTATCACTAGACTATTAATTCAGAAACTCAGTGAATGTTCTGGGTTCAAATATCACCATGGCAGATGATGAAATCTGAATTCAATATAAAATATCTGGAATTATGAATTTACATGTATTTGGAAAAGCAAGGACTGATTAGGGATAGTCAACATAGCTTTGTGCTTGGGAAATCATGTCTCACAAACTTGATTGAGTTTTTTGAAGAAGTAACAAAGAAGATTGATGAGGGCAGAGCAGTAGATGTGATCTATATGGACTTCAGAAAGGCGTTCGACAAGGTTCCCAATGGGAGACTGATTAGCAAGGTTAGATCTCATGGAATACGGGGAGAACTAGCCATTTGGATACAGAACTGGCTCAAAGGTAGAAGACAGAGGGTGGTGGTGGAGGGTTGTGGTCAGTGGAGTGCCACAAGGATCGGTGCTGGGCCCTCTACTTTTTGTTATTTTCATAAATGATTTGGATGAGAGCATAAGAGCTACTTACAGTTAATACGTTTGCAGATGACACCAAAATTGGAGATGTAGTGGACAGCGAAGAGAGTTACCTCAGATTACAACAGGATCTTGATCAGCTGGGCCAATTGGCCGAGAAGTGGCAGATGGAGTTTAATTCAGATAAATGCAAGGTGCTGCATTTTGGGAAAGCAAATCTTAGCAGGACTTATGCACTTAATGGAAAGGTCCTAGGGAGTATTGCTGAACAAAGAGACCTTGGAGTGCAGGTTCATGACTCCTTGAAAGTGGAGTCGCAGGAAGATAGGATAGTGAAGGCGACGTTTGATATGCTTTCCTTTATTGGTCAGAGTATTCAGTACGGGAGTTGGGAGATCATGTTGCGACTGTATAGGACATTGGTTAGACCACTGTTGGAATATTGCGTGTAATTCTGGTCTCCTTCCTATTGGAAAGATGTTGTGAAACTTGAAAGGGTTCAGAAAAGATTTACAAGGATGTTGTAGGGTTGGAGGATTTGAGCAACAGGGAGAGGCTGAACAGGCTGGGGCTGTTTTCCCTGGAGTGTCGGAAGTTGAGAGTTAACCTTATAGAGGTTTGCAAACTCATGAGAGGCATGGATAGGATAAATAGACAAAGTCTTTTCCCTGGGGTCGGGTCGTCCAGAACTAGAGGGCATAGGTTTAGGGTGGTTCCAATAGAAGGAGCCCTCAATGCTAACACTATGGGTTAATTTGTAACATTAACTACAACTATGAGACTAAAGGTGAACAGTACTGACTGTACAACAATTGAATAAGATAGATGAGATATATTAAAAAATGTTGCCAACAGGAAAAGTAATCCTTTATTCATCACATGATATAGTTTGACCTCTCACTGTGTTAAGGATACAAGAATTACTCAGATGTTTTTCCTGGGAAAAGATATGACTTTTCCACTAGAGAGTGCAGTGAAAGACAAGGATTTAATAAACAGAATTAGTGGAGAGTATAAATCTGTTCCTTTATGAACAGTGAACTCAGTTTGTGACTAAATGTCCAGAACAGTGACAGAGATTGTTCAGAAAATACCTGTAGATGAGATTGAGTTATTCCTAGGTTTGGTTTGGCAAAAGCAAACTTTATTCATAATTACAGGAAGTCAGAAAGCAATTAAACTGGCATCTTTAATACTTCTACCAGTTTTTGAGATACCATTCAGTAGCGTGAGGGTGTACTGAGTAGGACCATTGACAAAAACAGAAGTAGGACACAGCAAGTCCTTACTATTATGGATTGACAACTCAGTTCAGAGACACAATCCATTTGAGGACAATCACAGATAAAGTAACAGTGGAAAAATTATCTAATATTTTACTCATTGTAGACAAGCAATAGAAATCCGGTTGGAGTCATAGAGTCAGAGAGCTGTACAGCATGAAAGCAGATCCTTCGTCCATGCTGTCTCATCCTATATAAATCTAGTGACATATCCCTCTAAACTCTTCCTATTCATATTTCGATCCAGATGCCTTTTAAATGCTGTAATTGTACCAACCTCCACTACTTACTCTGGTAGCTCATTCTATATACACACCACCCTCTGTATGAAAAAGTTGCCCCTTAGCTCCTTTTTCAATCTTTCCCCTCTTACCCTTAAACTGTGCCCTCTAATTTTTGATTCCCCTACCCTGGGGTACAGGCCTTGTAAATTTACCCTACCCACGCCCCTCATGATTTTATAAACCTTATAAGGTCACACTTCAGCCTCTGACACTCCAGAGAAAATAGTCCCAGTCTATTCAGCCTCCTTATAACTCAAACCCTCCAACCCTGACAACATCCTTGTAAATCCTTCCTGAACTCTTTCAAGTTTCACAACATCCTGTAGCAGGGAGACCATAACTGAACGCAGTATTCCAAAAGTGGCCTAATCAATGTCCTATATGGCCGCAACATGACCTCTCAACTCCCATAGTCAATGCACTAATCAGTAAAGGCAAGCATACCAAATGTTTTCTCTATTTCATCTATCAGTGACTCCACTTCCAAAGAACTATGAACCTGCACCCCAAGGTCTCTTTATTCAGCAATGCTTCCCAGTTATTGAGTAGATGTTACTTCATAGCATTGTTGATGACACCTTCCATCACTTTCCTGATGATTGAAAGTAAAACTAATGGGGTAGTAATTGGCTGGATTGGACTTGTCCTGCTTTATGTGTACAGGACATAGCTGGACAATTTTTTCACATTGTTGGGTAGATGCCCATGTTGTAGCTGTACTGGAAGAGCTTGGCTGGGGGTGGGGGGGAGCAAGTTCTGGAGCACACGTCTTCAGTACTACTGCTGAAATGTTGTCAGCACATATAGCTTTTGCACTGTCCAGTGTTTCCAACCATTTCTTGACATCACATGGGGTGATTTGAATTGGCTGAAGAATACACTGGAGAAGGCCAAGATGGAACCACTTTTATGAACTCCAATAAAACCCATGGGTTTTCCACACAACATCCAGCATTCTGAATGTGTCCCATTTTATGATAGTGGAAACACAGGCTCTTGATTTTCAATTCCACCCTCAACATCTTCCTTTCTGGTCTGGTGTGGAATTCTGAGCCATTCCCAGCTGTCCCTTTATTTTCTATCCTTTCATTCTCCCACCTTCTATTCTTCTTTGGGTTATAGGATGATGCAGAAAAAAGTTAATTTTATTGCTGATGCTTCCATTAGTTTCTTTTTTTTAAATTTTTGGTTTGGAACTGTGAGCTGAGAGTTGAAGGCACCCCTTGAACTATGAGCAGCAGGTTGTTTTAAAAAAGAGAACAAATAAACTGATATTTGCTTATGAAGCTAGAACTGGAAGTTAATTGTAGGTCGATTCTTGTTTGAATCTTCGTTCCAGAGATGCATTATACTCAAACACTTTGAAGATGTTTGCAAGTTAGCAGGGGCCTCATGGAGAGGTAACTAGTCTAACAAAGAGAACCAAAGTGGTTTTGAATTATGTTTAAGTTAGAAGGGTTGTGACTACCACTGTTGCAGGAAGGATGTTTGGTTGCTCTTTGGTTGTCCTCCCATTATCGATTTACTGAAAGTTCAGACAGCAAAATCTCAGTATGAAGTTAATATTCCTCAAAACCTGCTCCAAGCTAGTACATGTATTAGTGTCTTTGAAAACCAGAACAGGTACAATCTCATGTGCCTGTGATGTTATGGATTGTGGAGTCTGCTTAATTGAATTGGCTGGAGCTATCTCATTTTATTTTCTTTTGATTTAGTCCTTTATTGTGTCTGTTTTTCTGTCTGTCTTGTATGAGTGGCAGCTCGAATAAAAGAAAATTAGGTTTAAATAAGAGATAAATTAGATTACCTTATGGTTTAACTTTGCTCTACTATATCTACTGCATTATTAATAAATTACTAATTTTAAAATTTAAACTATTTGGTATCTGGTGAGAGTTATTCACAAAGTCTGGACCAAGTTTTTCAGAAGGTTTATTTTAGAACCATTGGGATCAATTTTGAGTGTCACTGTGTATTTTAATTTTATTGCATTGTGAATAATGACTAAGGGGTTAATTTGATTTGGCTGTCTATCTCTGTAATGGATCAGCTCCTAATCATCAGTTACATCCACTTTCTGTCTTGTTGATGCAATCTTCAGGTCTTCAAGGTGAGTTCTAATTAGTAGAGGAAGTGATTTTTAAAAAAATGCTTGGAAGAAAATTATTTTACTGAGAACTTTATACATATAATTTATTTTTATTTATTCTTGAGATGTGGGTGTCGCTGGCTGGCCCATCCTTTGATGCCCTTGAGAAGGTGATGGTGAGCTGCATTCTTGAATTGCTGTCGTCCACATAGGGACTGACACAACTGAGTGGCTTGCTAGGCCATTTTAGAGGGCACTTGAATATCAACCATATTCCTTTGGGTTTGGAGTCACATGGAAGCCAGACCAGGTAAGGATGGCAAATTTCCTTCCCTGAAAGACATTCATGAGCCAGGCAATTGATAATGGTTTCATAGTCATCAGTAGATTCTTGACTCCAGATATTTTTACTGAGTTCACATTCCAACATCAGCTGTGGCAGAATTTGAAACTGTGTTCCTGACTAATAGTCTAGCGATAATGCCACTGGGCAATAGCCTTTCTCTAATTCCAATATCCAACAGTAAAAATTACTTTTTTTTATTCATTCAAATTCAATATTTGATAAGTAGCTGTTGGAATGTTTCCTTATGTTTTGAAATGTTTGCCTGTATACTTCAGGAACTAACTTCAATGCATTAAGAATAGCCTTTTTACTGTGTCATGATCCATAGAAACCTCTTCTGAAATGATGCGTAAACTTCATCAGCTTCAGCTGTCAACCTGCTTTTCATGACTTGTGTCCAGCTTTCCTGTGGCCTCTTCATTTGTTTTGCTATTTTTTTCAAAGAAAATAAAGAATACCTCCATATACTTTCTATTACAGGGGAAGGAGGGTTGAACAAAATTAAACCTCTTCTTATTGGACTTTGGGATAGGATCGGTTTTCACTCATTAGATCTTTCCTCTGCCTCTGAGATCTTATTGATTAGTTCCAGCATTTAAGCTGGTATTCTATTTTCTCACTCCGTTTCTCTAGTATGAATTATTATTTTCCTTTTTATTTCCACTGTTTTAAGTGCTTCTCTCAAGTTCAAGTTTTGTTTAAATTTCCATTTTGTTTTCTATTTTTGCTTTTTGGAATTCTATTTCTAACTGCATTATTTTGTTTTTCACTTTCAAGTTGCTTTAATCATAACTAACTCTAAGACTCACTACTTGAGTACCTGGTCCCTATTGTATTCTACCACTCCCAAATGCTGTTCTAATACTATGATTATCTCTGCATTTTTAGCTTTTGCAGGAAATTCCACCTGTTACATCCTTTACCAATTCCCTGAGTTCCGCATTAGTTAAATCTTCTAAATTGGTCAGCCTTATTTACTTCATCTGGAGAAAAGCTTTGGCGACTCCTGGTGCAATTTTCATTTCATAAATGAGAAACCTTTAATCCTTCACCAAATATTGTTATTCTACATCCAATGTTGCATTGTCCACATCCAATATCCTGGAGTATACCCCCCCCCCCCCCCCCCCCCAGAGCTACATTACAACTGTGATGGGAGTAATGTGCCCTACTACTCCACGTGATTAGTATAAATTTTTGATTCAATCACCAAAATACATTTTTTCCTTTTGTACTACTATCCAGATGAAAGAGACTTTCACTGGGTTTCTTTAATCAGTTTAGTATAAAACAAAATTAATTCCTAAGTGGTAAGAGTGGTTAACACCCATAACCTGGAATTAGAACTAAAACTATTTTAAATCCAAAACATCCACATTCATACAAAACAAAAGGTAACAACCACTTTTCAGTAATAATATTTTAAAGAAATCAGTAGAAAAACAACTTTATTGCCAATAGCCAAAATAAAAGATAGAATTTTGTGAATTCTCTTGGTCCACTGAGATGCCTGTTGATGAAATTGAATTGCTTACAGGTGCAAAGCAATGAAAAACATTCCAGACCAGGCTACAGATGGATGGAAATCAAGCTGATCTGTAGAGTGTGGCACAGCTCAACTTCTCACGGTATGTAAGATAGTCAAAATACTGAGGTATATAAACTTTATCAAGTTCCCAAGAAAGAATGAATTTAGTCCTCTTGACTAATATCTGGGAGTTGTGCCAAAATTGGTAAAGCTGTCCAACAGACTAATCAAGCAAGATGCTGACATTGTCATAGAAAACCATTGCTTCAGCAAAGTCCCAGACCCCTGGCTCCAGACTTTTCTGACCCATGAGTAGCACAGGAGGTGGTAGAGCAGTGATAAACAGTTGAGAGGGAGTGTGTCTGGAAAGTCCTCAACATTGACTCCAGATGCTTTGATATTTTACAGCATAGGCAGAAGTGGGTACTGCAGATGATGGAGATTAGAGTCAAGAATAGAATGGTGCTGGAAAAGCACAACAGGTCAGGCAGCATCCCAGGAGCAGGAAAATTGACATTTCAGGCAAAAGCCCTTCATCAGGAATGGTACACAACATAGTTGAAACATGAATAAGTTCCTGCTGATTACCACCCTTCCCCATAACTTTAGGATCAGCTGAATCTACTTGGAAGAATGACTGTTGGTATCAAAGGCATGGAATATAATCTGAAAGGGGTACTTCCATGTTCAACTCTGAAAGTAGTTCAGTTGCACGACTACTGACTGACCTGGCTGAGCCCTGAAGGACATAATTGCCAGACTCGGCCTCTGGCAGGTGGTGAGAGAACCAACATGAGGGAAAAACCTACTTACCTCATTCTCAACACGCAGAACAAAGTAGCTTATTTGATTGACAGCCCATCTATCATTGTAAATACTTAGTTATAGAGGTCTGCAGCACAGAACAAGGCTCTTCAGCCCATGAAGTTTGTGCCAGCTAAAACAACTACCTGACTATTCTAACCCTATTTTCCAGCACTTGGCCAACTATCAATGCCCCCCCCCCCCCCATCTGCATATGTCTATCACCTTCCCAGCTACCTCCCCCCCACCCCCACTCTCCTATTTATCTCTCAGCCCTATCCCCCACCCTCCCACTTTCCTGATGAAGGACTTATGCTCGAAACGTCGACTCTCCTGCTCCTCAGATGCTGCCTGACCTGCTGTGCTTTTCCAGCACCACACTTTTCAGCTCTGATCTCCAGCATCTGCAGTCCTTACTTTCTCCATAACCTTGTATGCCTTGGTATCGCAAGTGCACATCTAAAAGCTTCTTAAATGCCTATACCACCCTTACAGGCAGTGAGTTCCAGATTCCTATTACCCTCTGGGTGAAAAAATAGGTAAAGTCTCTTCCTCTTTACCCTGTCTATGCCCCTCATAATTTTATACTAAAACGCTTTAGCCCAAGTAACGTCCTGGTAAATCTCCTCGGCAGTGCAATCACATGCCTCCTAAATGTGTTCTATATATATGATAAAATCCTGGAACATCCTCGCAAACAGTTTCAGAACCATAACAGCAGTTCATGAAAATACCTCATAACCACATTCTCAAGACCAAGAAGGTTACAGACAATGAATGCTGGCTTTGCCTGCGACACCCTAGTTAAAAGCCACAAACATCTAATCTTGACTCAGATGAAGCTGAGGTGATTAGCTCAGATTTGATTCATTAAAATGTAACCACTCAAAAAGTAATGAAACACTTTTTTCCATTATCTGCAAAGCAGAAACCCAAGTGAAACCACTGAAATTTAACTACTCATACTCTGAGAATGTTTTAATTTAATCTTAGAACCACAGAATGGTTAAACAGGGGATTATTCAGCCTGTCATTCTCACTGCTAGTTCTCTTCAAAAGCAACTTAGCTAGTTTCACTCTCTAGCATTTTTCCTTTTGACTTGTGAATGTTTCTCTTCAGATTTTGAACTAACTCCTTTTTGAATTGACCCTGCCTTCAAAATACACATAGGCAATGAATTCCAGATCTGAACCACCCACTGTATAAAAAAGGTTCTTCTTCATGTCACCATTAGTTCTTTTGCCATTTGCCTTAAACTCCTGTGGTCTTCAACCATTCCACCAAAGGGAAGCCTCTCTCCCTGCACCATCCAGACTCCTTGTGATTTTGAGCACCTCCAACTGATCTCCTCTTAAACTTCTCTTCAAGAAAGTCAACTTAAATGACTCAATTTATCCTTGTAACTGAAGTCCCTCATTCCAGTAAGCATTCTCTTGAATATTTTCTACATCCTTTCTAATACTATCACACCTTTCCTAAAATGTGTGATTAACACAGATGTAGGGCCAGATTTTGAGGTGCCAGTGCAGTTTATATGACACCAAGATAAGCTTCTTTTGCTTTCAGTCAGAGGCACCACACCCCTGGTAACTGGAAATGGACACAGTTGAGACCTTGCCAGTGATATTTTCTGTCCAAAATCATACTTTATTAATAAAATTTGTAAAGGAAAACATTTCAAAGGAATATTATAGGATTTGCAAGAAAATTCAACATGCATGATTTTAACAGGCTTCATATTTAGCAGATACATGCTATAAGTGTGTGTCCAGAGAGCAAAACATTTTGAATTGCAAATTGCAATTCCATTTGTCAAGAGGTGCGAGGGAGGAGCAAAGGACTGTTGGGAAGATTTTAAGTGGGTGAGATGAAGGACAGGTTACACCTGAACTGGAGGGGCACAAATGTCCTGACAGGGAGATTTGCTCATGTGATTCGGGAGGGTTTAAACTAGTTTGGCAGGGGGGTGGGTATCAGAGACACATATCTGAGAGGGGGACAGTTGCACATGAGGCAGTGACAGGATGTAATTAATCTACTGGGAAGGTTTCTCACGCAGTGAAACAAAGGGCTGTTCGTGCACAGATTCTTGTGCATATGTGACCAGTTCGAACGGGCCTCGGGGACCAAGGTAAACTGAGGCAAGTGCGAGGCCATGCTCTTCGGGAACTGGGCCGACCAATCCTTCATTCCCTTCACTGTCAGGACTGACCACCAGAAGGTGCTGGGTATTTGGTTTGGAGGAGCTGGGGCGTGTGCCAACTCTTGGGGGAGTGTATCAAGAAAATGAGGCAGAAACTGAGCAGATGGAAGCTACGGGCGCTCTTCATTGTAGGTAAAAACCTGGTCATCAGGTGTGAAGCACTGTCAGTGTTGTTATATGTGGCACAGGTCTGGCCTATTCCCAGGACCTGTGCAATCGCAGTCACCCAGGCCATCTTCCATTTTATGTAGAGATCAAAGATGGCCAGGGTCAGAAGGACTCGATGTACAAAGCTCTGGACAACGGGGGAAAAAACACACCAAATGCCACCCTCACCCTGATGGCCACCTTTGTGTGTGGCTGCATCAAGCTGTGTGTGGATCCCCAGTACGCAAACACAAAGTGTCACTACGTACTGAGGTTCTACCTGTCCCTGGTGTTGCGAAGGATGGGCCTGGCCTCGCTGCCGCGGAACGCTCTGAGTAGTTGGACCGTTCCATATCACCTGTCCTTCATAGAGAAATTTATGAAGAAAATACCTTTGATGTGCCCATGACTTGTCCGGACTTGTCCTACCTGCCTATCTCCTTTTCCACCTATCCACTCCACCCTCTCCTCCCTGACCTATCACCTTCATCCCCTCCACCACTCACCCATTGTACTCTATGCTACTTTCTCCCCACCCCCACCCTCCTCTAGCTTATCTCTCCACGCTTCAGGCTCACTGCCTTTATTCCTGATGAAGGGCTTTTGCCCAAAACGTCGATTTCAAAGCTACTTGGATGCTGCCTGAACTGCTGTGTTCTTCCAGCACCATTAATCCAGAACCTTTGACCACAAGTCCATCAGGAAGTGGTCAGCACGCAGTGTCCTTGAGACCCTTTGGGAAAAGGAGAGGGCAGATCCTGTCGAGCGGTTCATGAGCAGACTGTCAAAGTCATTTGGCAGAATGCCTCATTGCCAGAACTTCCAACAAGCACCAAAACATGGCTTGGCTGGTGGTGAGAAGGGCTCTGCCTGTGAGACTCTGCCGTACCACAAGCTGCCCTCGAAGCGGCTGCGGAAGGGTCGAGACTGTCACACACTTCCTTCTAGAATGTGGCTATGCAGAAGAAGTCTGGAGAGGAATGCAGTGGTGTTTGTCAAGGTACGTCCCGGGCAGCTCCGTGATGCGGAACTCTGTGCTCTATGGTTTGGTTCCCGGGACGCACACCGAGACAAATATCAACTGTGCCTGGAAGATCATCAACTCGGTCAAAGACACTCTTTGGTCTGTCAGAAACCTGTTGATCTTCCAGCTGAAGGAGTTGACCCCGACTGAGTGTTGCGGACTGGCACATTCCAAGGTCCAGGACTACGTGCTGAGGGACGCTGAAGGTTGGGGCAGTGGCCGCCAAGGCGCGGTGGGGAAAGACCATCATGTAACGTCTACCTGCCAAAGAACAGGGGGCCCATGCAGTAAGTGGGCTCCGCTGGTGCCTCAGCTAAACATATGGATATATGATTGATAAACGTATAGCCCTGTATATACAAATGATAAATTCTGATCTCTGTATGCAAAGAAATGGAATGTTTACGTATGTATCGCATGACCAATTGTACAGATCATCAAAATATTTTATGAGTAAAGGATATTTTTGAAATTAAAAAAACAGTTAAAGTGTGTCTGCTTTAACACAAGGAGTGTAGGAAATAAGAATGATGAACTTAGAACATGGATCAGTATTTGGGGCTATGATGTTGTGGCCATAACGGAGACGTGGGTTTCACGGGGCAGGAATGGTTGCTTGATATTCCAGGGTTTAGAATGTTTAAAAAGAACAGGGAGGGTGTAAAAAGAGGAGGGGGTGTAGCATTGCCAATCAGAGAGTGCATCACAGCTACAGGAACAAAGGTTATTGAGGAAGGTTTGTCAGTATGGGTGGAAGTTAGGAACAGCAAGGGAACAGCCACCGCATTGGGGGTTTTCTACAGACCACCTAATAGCAGTAGAGAGATTGAAGAACTCATAGGCAGGCAGATTCTGGAAAAATGCAGATGTAGCAGGTTTGTTGTTATGGGTGATTTCAACTTTCCCAATATCGACTGGAATCTCCTAAGTGCAGATGGTTTGGATGGAGCCGTTTTTGTCAGGTGTGTTCAGGAGGGTTTCCTTACTCAGAATGTGGACAGACCGATGGGGGAAGAGGCCATTTTGGATTTGGTGCTTAGCAATGAGCCAGGACAGGTGTCAGATCTCACGGTGGAAGAACACTTTGGTGACAGTGATCACAACTGCCTCACATTTACCATAGCCTTGGAGAGTTAAAGGTGCAGTTACTGAGGGAAGATATTTAATTGGGGACAAGGAAATTATGACACTATCAGACAGGAGTTGGGAAGTACAGACTGGGAGCAATTGTTCCACAGAAAGGGCACAGCAGACACATGGAGACTTTTTAAGGAGCAGTTGTTGTGAGTAATGCACGAATTTGTTCCACTGAGACAGGTAAGAAGGGGTAAGATTAAGGAACCTTGGATGACGAGAACAGAGGACCTTCTCGTCAAAAGGAAGAAGGCAGCTTACGTAAGGTGGAGGAAGCAAGGGTCTAGCACAGCTTTAGAGGATTACAGGCTTGCTAGAAAGGAGTTCCGAAATGGACTTAGGAGGGGGCACGAGAAAGGCTTGGCAAGAAGGATTAGGGAGAACCCAAAGGCATTTTACTCATACATGAGGAATAAGAGAATGATCAGGGAGAAGGTAGGGCTGATCAGAGATAGCGAAAGGAACTTGTGCGTGGAGTCTGAGCAGATAGGGGAAGCCCTAAATGAATTTTTTTGCTTTGGTTTTCACTAAGAAAAGGGACCTCATTGTGAAGGAGAACTTTGAGGAGCTGGGATACAGGTTTGACCAGATCAAGATTGATGAAGTTGATGTGCTAAAGATTTTGGAAAACATTAAGATTGATAAGTCCTCAGGGCCAGACCAGATTTATCCCAGGCTGCTCCGGGAAGCGAGAAAGGAGATTGCTAAGCCACTGGTGAGGATCTTTGCCTCCTCACTCTCCACAGGAGTTGTACCGCAGGATTGGAAGGAGGCGAATGTTATTCCTCTTTTCAAGAAATGTAATAGAGAAATCCCTCGCAATTACAGACCAGACAGTCTGAGGTCAGCAAAGGTTTGGAAAGAATTCTGAGGAATAGGATTTATGACTATTTGGCAAAGCATAGCGTGATTAAAGGCAGTCAGCATGGCTTTGTGAGGGGCAGGTCATGCCTCCCAAACCTTATTGAGTTCTTTGAGGAGGTGACAAGACAGGTCGACGAAGGTCGAGCAGTGGATATGGTGCATATGGACTTCAGCAAGGCATTTGATAAGATTCCCCATGGTAGGCTCATTCATAAAGTCAGGAAATATGGGATACAGGGAGATTTGGCTATCTGGATTCAGAATTTGTTGGCTGACAGAAGGCAGAGAGTGGTTGTAGATGGAGAGTATTCTGCCTGGAGGTCAGCGTTGAGTGGGGTCCCGCAGGGCTCTGTTCTTGGGCTTCTTCTCTTCGTAGTTTTTATAAATGACTTGGACGAGGAGGTTGAGGGTGGGTTAGTAAATTTGCAGATGACACAAACATTGGAGGTGTCGTCAATAGTATCGAGGGCTATTGCAGGCTGCAGCGCAACATAGACAGGATGCAGAGCTGGGCTGAGAAATGGCAGATGGAGTTCAACCTTGATAAATGCGAAGTCATGCATTTTGGAAGGTCAACTCGAATGCTGAATATAGGATTAAAAACAGGATTCTTGATAGTGTGGAGGAACAGAGGGATCTGGGTGAGCAAGTACATAGATCCCTCAAAGTTGCCACCCAAGTAGATAGGGTTGTTAAGAAAACATATGGTGTTTTAGCTTTCATTAACAGGGGGGATCGAGTTTAAGAGCCGCAAGGTTTTGCTATAGCTCTACAAGTCCCTGGTGAGACCACACTTGGAATTTTGTGTCCAGTTCTGATCGCCCTATGTAGGAAAGATACAGAGGCATTGGAGAGGGTGCAAAGAAGGTTTACCAGGATGCTGCCTGGACTGGAGGGCTTGCCTTATGAAGAGAGGTTGAACATGTTCGGACTTTTCTCTCTGGAGAGGAGGAAGAGATGAAACCTGATCGAGGTGTATAAGATAATGAGAGGAATAGATAGAGTCAATACCCAGAGACTTTTCCCCAGGGCAGTACTGACTGGCATGAGGGGTCATAAGTTTAAGATATTAGGAGAATGGTATAGAGGGGACATCAAAGGTAGGTTCTTCACGCAACGAGTTGTGAGTGCATGGAATGTGTTGCCAGCGGTGGTGGTGGAAGCAGAGTCATTGGGGACATTTAAGCGACTGCTGGACATGCACATGGATAGCAGTGAGTTGAGGAGTGAGTAGGTTATTATATTTTACATTAGGATTAAACCTCAGCACAACATCGTGGGCCAAAGGGCCTGTTCTGTGCTGTACTTTTCTATGTTCTATTATGGAAAGTTTAATAGATATAATGGTGCAATGTTAACATTTCAATTGTGGAATGAGGACATTGGCCATTCCTAATGAAGGGCTTTTGCCCAAAACGTCGATTTTCCTGCTCCTCAGATGCTGCCTGACCTGCTGTGCTTTTCCAGCACCACTCTAATCTAAACTCTGGTTTCCAGCATTTGCAGTCCTCACTTTCGCCTACATTGCTGGCTGGCCAGCATTCATAGTCTGCCAGTATTTGCCATTGAGAGGTTGAGGTGAGCTGCCTTCTTGAACCGCTGCAGTCCACATGCAGTGGGTTGACCCACAATACCCTTAGGCAGGGATTGCCAAAATTTTGATCCAACAACAGTGAAGGAATGGCGATATATTTCCAAGTCAGGATGGTAAGAAGCTTGGACAGGATCTTGCAAGTTGTGTGTTCCTATGTATCTGTTGCTTTTGTCCTTCTTGATGGAAATGATCATGGACTTGGAAAGTGGTGTGTGAGGATCTTGGGGGTGAGTTTCTGCATTACATCTTGTGGATAGTACACACTACTGCTACCAGCCATTGGTGGTAGAGGGAGGGGATGTTTGTGGATGTGTGCCAATCAAGCGAGCTGCTTTGTCCTGGATGGTGTCAAGCTTCTCGAGTATTATTGGAACTGCACCCATACAGCTAAGAGGTGAGTATTCCATCACACCCCAAACTTGTGCCTTGAAAATGATGGATAGGCTGTGGAGAGTCAGGCAGTGAGTTACTTGCAACAGTCTCCGTCTGGCCTTCTCTTGTATTCTATAGCTCTATTATCAAAGCCCAGATCCCATATGTCTTTTAGTCACTTTCTCAATCTGTTTTACCAATTTTCACGGATTTGTGCACATATTTTTCAAGTCCCTTTACTTGTTAGCTCCTCCCTGAGGCCATCAGAAAAGCTTGAATATTACAATTCCACTGAAAATTGCACCAGCCCAGTTTGATTTAAATAGTTTTTAAGACAAAACTTTTATGAACCATTCACAGGTACTCCAGTGACTAGACCCTCTACCTGCCACGTGAGTTCCCACTGAGGAGGTGGTATCGGAAAGCTGCCTTCAAATGAGCAGTGAAGCTCGAAAGCAAGTTTGTTTTTTCAAAAAAATGTTGACCTTTGCCTCAGGGCGCCGATTGAAATCTGGCTTCACCTAATAACAAGGATGTCCCAGGCCATAACCCTCCCAACTGGAATACGCCTGCCGAGGGTTGTAGCTCTGCTTTGTGCATTGTACTCGGGACATTGTTGGTGTGTGGAAATAAAGAGCAAGAGCAGCAGGATATCCGGCGCTGTTCCTCCTTCTGTCATTCCCCATGTAGCAGCTGCACTCTGTGTAACAGGAATTCCCTGTGCATTACTTCCAGCTCCATTGTTAGCAAGTTTCACAGCAGCTGCAGGTCAAACTTCCACCTCAGGAAGGATGAGCAACAGCTGACTCTCCAAAATAAAATTGATTGCATTGTAAGGGTCAAGAGAAAAATAAATCAGGGTGCACACGCACAAATTCACAGGAGTTTTCGTCTTTACTGAGCCAGTGCAATTCCTCAGCTTTTCAATTTACTTTCACTTTATTCCCGACTCCAAGATAGGATTTTCTGTCCTTTTTTTTCACGCAACATTACTGGCGTAAAACACAGACAAGAATTTGGCTCCTGGAAATAAGGAGAGCTGTGATTTTCGCCAAGGTGGAACATTCTGATTAAACTCCCATCTGATAAAGGTAACATATTGAAGGAAAAACTGAATGTAAATTTGAAATGGGCTGCACCCATAGAGACTATATGCTCGTCACCCTCTAGTGGCTGCAACCAACAGCGCAATCTATTCCCAGCAGACAAAGAAATCGAGATGCAGTATTACTGGATGCACCCTGCCACTTCCCTTTAAAAGGACGCCTGAACTGAAATTGATAGCCAAATACTTGACTAAAACAAAACACTCTAGCTCCCAGTTCTGAGGGTCACCGGACCCGAAATGTTAACTTTGATTTCTCTGCTGTGGAAGTGCCTGTGTTGGACTGCTGTGGACAAGGTTAGAAGTCACACGACACTAGGCTGTAGTCCCAACAGCTTTATTTGAAACCATAAGTGTTTTGGGTGCTGCTCCTTTATCAGGTGAAGTGAAGGAATGCACACAGGCACCGAATTTATAGGCAGAGATCAAAAGGTCGTACAAATTGTGTGAGACTAGACAGGCCGCATAACAAGTCTCCGCAAGTGGATCAAAAATGCCAAATGCTGCGGGTAAAGTGTAATCAGCTGAATAGAAAGTGAAAGGATGACCAATGATTCAATTAATTGGGACAGAGAGATAATTGGTGCTGGAGACAAGCTAAATGGCTGGAATAACATGATAGTATAAGTCACATGCTGAGGGTCTAACCAAAGTAACAAGTAATCCAAAACTGTACAAACTAATTAAGGTAGAGAGATCATAACAAGTTGTCAAGGTGATGGTGTCAAAACAGGGCTCGAAGGAAGATTTTACAGATACAGAACGATGTGGTTGGGTTACATCTAGCACGACATGAACCCAAGATCATGGTTGAGGCCATTCTCACGGGTATGGAACTTAGTTATCGGTTTCTGCTCAGCAATCTGTGTTGGTGTGTATCTCGAAGGCAGTCTTGGAGGATGCTTACCCAAAGATCAGAGACTGAATGTCCTTGACTGCTGAAGTGTTCCTGTGCTTCAGCAGGTTGTTACATGGTTAGATTCCCTACAGTGTGAAAACAGGCCCTTCGGTCCGACATGTCCACACCAACCCTCCAAAGAGTAACCTACCTAGACCCATATCCTTCTGACTAATGCATCTAACACTATGGGCAATTTAGCATGGCCAATTCACCTGATCTGTACATCTTTGGACTGTTGGCTGTAGTGTTCCTGGTTGTCCAGTTGTCGGTATGCTTCTTTGCAATGAGTTGTTCTATTCTAAATGATAATGGCTCCTCCTTTGGCTGCTGGTTTAATGACGACATTGCAGTTTGTCTTGAGAGCATAGATGGTGTTGCATTGTGCTTGGGTGACGGTCTGCACTATCTTGTGAGTGCAGACTGATGAATCTGGAATTAACGCATCTCCTGACTCTTGTTTGGTACCTGTACTGCAGATCTCTTTGTTAACTGTTCCAGTTCATTGTTTGTCTCATTGGACTCACAGCTGATATCTTGGGGTTTGTGGAAGAATTCCCAGATCCTTATTCGCCTGATGAATTCCTGTGTCTGTAGTGTGACCGATGGGGTCTATTTTGGTAGTGGGGCAGCAATTGACCCCTCAGCTGAGAACTTTGATTTTGTCTTGTTGAAGAGTGCGGTCAGTCAAGCTGACAATGAATTTCCTTGTGGTGGTATTGGTTTCAACCGTGGTATTGGGAAGGCTTGGTTACTGCTGGTGATGATGCCACATTTCTCCAGTTTCCTGTTCTTAGTGTTCTGTTGCCTCGTCTGCTTGGCAGTGTCTCATAGTGGTCTGCTGTATCCTGAGCGCACACTGAGAATATGAATTTAATCTCAATTTCAAGGTTGCAGCGCATGCTGTAGAAGTGATGTATGAGATGATTGAGGAGTGTGTAAGGGGTATGACGGCAGAGTCTCTTAGTTTGTGATGTGTAATCATTTCGGGATCTTCTCTGCATTCTTGTATCTCTGCAGAAACAGACTTGATGTCTGTGTTGATATGTGCGATCTCCTAGGAAATCCTCTCCACTTTGAGCTGCAGTCTGCAATGTTGATGATAGCCATGATGTGAAGGTGCTGGGTTTGAACTGGGATGGACAAGGTCAGAAGTCACACAACCCCAGGTTATAGTCCAACAGGTTATATTTCAAATCATAAGCTTTCAGAGCACTGCTCCTTTGTCAGTTGAAGTGAAGAATAACACACAGGCACAGATGGTTTCCACAGATGCTGCTAGACCTGCTGAGATTTTCCAATAATTTCTGTTTTGGTTACTCTAACCCCTGACTACTTTTTGATTTTTGACATTGCCCTTGACAGATGCACAGCACGGAAATAGACTCTTTGGTCCAACTTGTCCATGCCGACCAGATATCCCAACCCAATCTAGTCCCACCTGCCAGCCCCTGGCCCATATTGCCCCAAACCCTTCCTATTCATATACCCATCCAGATGCCTTTTAAATGTTGGAATTATACTAGCCTCTACTAGTTCCTCTGGCAGCTTATTCCATACACGTACCACACTCTGCGTCGAAAGGTTGCCCCTTAAGTCTCTTTTATATCTTTCCCTTCTCACCCTAAACCTATGTCATCTAGTTCTGGACTCCCCAACCCAGGTAGAGACTTTGTCTATTTCTCCTATCCCCTCATGATTTTATAAACCTCTAAAAGGTCACCCCTCAGCCTCCGATGCTCCAGGGAAAACAACCCCAGCCTATTCAACCTCTCCCTATAGCTCAAATCCTCCAACTCTGGCAACATCCTTGTAAATATTTTTTGAGCCCTTTCCGATAGGATGGAGATGAGAACTGCATGTAATATTTCAAACGTGGCCTAACCAATGTCCTGTAGAGCCTGTAGACCTCCCAACTCCTGTACTCAATACTCTGACCATTAAAGGAAAGCGTACCAAATGCCCTCTTTACTATCCTATTTACCTGCAACTCCACTTTCAAGGAGCTATGAACCTGCACTCCAAGGTCTTCCCCAGGACCTTACCATTAGGTGTATCAGCCCTGCTAGGATTTGTTTTCACAAAATGCAGGACTTTGCATTTATCTAAATTAAATTCCATCTGTCACTTCTCACTTCATTTCCCCATCTGATCCAGATCCCATTGTAATCTGAGGTAACATTCTTTGCTGTCCACGACACCTCCAATTTTGGTATCATCTGCAAACTTACTAACTATATCTCCTATGTTCATATCCAAATCATTTATATAAATAATGAAAAGTAGTGGACCCAGCACTGAGCCTTGTGGCACTTCATTGGTCACAGGCCTCCAGTCTGAAAAACAACCCTCCACCACCACCCTCTGTCTTCTACCTTTGAGCCAGTTCTGTATCCAAATGGCTAGTTCTCCCTGTATTCCATGAGATCTAATCTTGCTAACCAGTCTTCCATGGGGAACCTTGTTGAATGCCTTACTGAAGTCCATATAGATCACATCTACCACTCTGCCCTCATCAATCCTCCTTGTTACTTCTTCAGAAAACCCAATCAAGTTTGTGAGACATGATTTTCCATGCACAAAGCCATGTTGACCATCCCTAATCTGCCCTTGGTTTCCAAATACATATACATCCTGACCCTCAGGATTCCCTCCAACAACTTGCCCACTATCGATATCAGCTCACTGGTCTATAGTTCCCTGACTTGTCCTTACCACCTTTCTTAATGGATGGCAGCATGTTAACCTCCAGTCTTCTGGCACCTCATCTATGATTATCGATGATGCAAATATCTCAGCAAGGGGCCCAGCAATCACTTCTCTAGCTTCCCACAGAGTTCTAGGGTACACCTGATCAGGTCCTGGGGATTTATCCACTTTTATGTGTTTCAAGACATCCAGCACTTCCTCTGTAATACGAACAGTTTTCAAGATGTCACCATCTATTTCCCTACATTCTATGTTTTACATGTCTTCTTCCACAGTGAATACTAATGCAAAATACTTTTTTAGTATCTCCCCCATCTCCTGTGGCTCCACACATAGGCTGCCTTGCTTTGCGGGGCCCTACTCTCTCCCTAGTTATCCTTTTGTCCTTAATATATTTGAAAAAAAACCCTTTGGATTCTCCTTAACCCTATTTGCCAAAACTATCTCATGTCCCCTTTGTGCCCTCCTGATTTCCCTTTTAATACTCTTCTCAGGATTCACTTGATCTATCCTGTCTGTACCTAACATATGTTTCCTTCTTTTTCTTAAACAAGCCCTCAATTTCTTTAGTCATCCAGCATTTCCTATACCCAGCAACCTTTCATTTCACCCTAACAGGAATATACTGTCTCTGGACTCTCGTTAACTCATGTTTGAAGGCTTCCCATTGTCTAGCGGTCCCTTTATCTGCAAACATCTGCCCCCAAACAGCTTTAGAAAGTTCTTGCCTAATTCCATTGAAATTGGCCTTTCTCAATTTAGATCTTCAACTTTTAGATCTGATCTATCCTTTTCCATCGCTATTTAAAAAATTATAGAAATATGGTCGCT
This sequence comes from Chiloscyllium punctatum, assembly GCF_047496795.1. Taxonomy (NCBI): domain Eukaryota; kingdom Metazoa; phylum Chordata; class Chondrichthyes; order Orectolobiformes; family Hemiscylliidae; genus Chiloscyllium; species Chiloscyllium punctatum. Next base: position 21,810,388 of record NC_092743.1, read on the forward strand.
GATGCCAAAGTGCTTCCTACTGATACCTCAGTCACCTGCCCTGCCGTATTTCCCAAGAGTAGGTCAAGTTTTCATCTTCTCTAGTAGGTACATCCACATACTGAATCAGAAAATGTTCTTGTGCACTCTTAACAAATTTGTCTCTATCTAAACCCTTAGCAGTCCCAGTCGATGTTTGGAAAGTTAAAATCCCCTACCATAACCACCCTATTATTCTTACAGATAGCTGAAATCTCCTTACGAATTTGTTTCTCAATTTCCCTCTGATTATTAGGGGTATATAATACAATCCCAATAAGGTATCATTCCTTTCTTATTTCTCAGTTCCACCCAAATAACTTCCCTGGATGTATTTCCGGGAATATCCTCCCTCAGTACAATTGTAATGCGATCCCTGATTAAAAACGCCACTCCCCCTCCTCTCTTGCCTCCCTTTCTGTCCTTCCTGTAGCATTTGTATCCTGGAACATTAAGCTGCCAGTCCTGTCCATCTCTGAGCCACATTTCTGTAATAGCTATGATATCCCAGTCCCATTTTCCTAACCATGCCCTGAGTTCATCTGCCTTCCCTGTTAGGCCCCTTGCATTGAAATGAATGCAGTTTAACTTATCAGTCCTACCTTGATCTCTGCTTTGTCCCTGCCTGCCCTGACTGTTTGACTCACTTCTGTTCTTAATTGTACCAGTCTCAGATTGATCTCTTTCCTCACTATCCTCCTGGCTCCCCCCCACTTTACAACTTTAACACGTCCCGAGCAACTCTAGCAAATCTCCCTGCCAGTATATTAGTCCTCTTCCAATTTAGGTGCAATCCGTCCTCCTTGTACAGGTCACTTCTACCCCAGAAGAGCTTCCCATGATCCAAAAATGTGAATCCTTCTCCCATACACCAGCTCCTCAGCCATGCATTCATCTGCTCTATCCTCCTATTCCTGTTCTCACTAGCTTGTAGCACCGGGGGTAATCCAGATATTACTATTCTCGAGGACTTCGTTTTAACTTCCTGCCTTTCTCTATGTAATCTCCCTTCCGAATCTCAACCTTTTCCCTTCCTATGTCGTTGGTTCCAACATGTACAATGACCTTCTGCTGGCCCCTCTCCCCCTTGAGAACATTCTGCACCCTCTCTGAGACATCCTTGATCCTGGCACCAAGGAAGCAACACACCATTCTGATTTTTTTGCTGCTGGCCACAGAAACACCTGTCTATACCTCAGACTAGAGAATCCCCTAACACATTCGATCTCATGGAACTCGGATGTACCCTTCATTGCATTAGAGCCAGTCTCAACACCAGAAACTTGGCTGTTCATGCTACGTTCCCCTGAGAATCCATCACTCCCTACATTTTCCAAAACAGCATACTTGTTTGAAGTGGGGATAGCCACAGAAGACTCCTATACTACCTGACTACCTCTCTTACCTTTCCCAAATTTAACCCATCCATGTGACTGTGTCTGCGACTTTTCTCCCTTCATATAACTGCCATCCATCACATCCCCTTGTTCTTGTGAATTCCTCATTGCCTCTAACACTCTCTCCAACTGATGCATTCGATCTACCCCTGGACCAAGAGGCCCAATAAAAATAAAAGCAAAACATTGTGTTTGCTGAAAATCTGAAATAAAAGCAGAGAATGCTGGAGGAACTCAGCAGGTGGCAGCATCTTTGGGGAGAGAAACAGAGTAAACATTTTCTGTCTGGTATAGCTCTTTCCGAAGTTGAAAAGTTTACCCTTCTTAGCCAAATTCTTTGCTGTGAAGAACAGGATGTTGCATAATTAATTAAAAATCATAGTCTTGTAGCAGTCTTGGCTTATAAAAGCGTCTTTTATTCCTTATTTGTTATCTGTCAACATATTTGCCAGAACTGACAGCTCTGGTTGTCAACTCAATTAAGAGAAAGCAGCCTGATGTGGTTAATCTGGTACTTATGAGTAGACGAATACTGCCACTGATCCTCTTTCCTTCTTCTGTGATGGAATACTTTCCTTGTCCTAGTCGAAAGGTCTAATTGGTTTTCAGATTAGGAGTCTTGTAGTGCAGTGGTAGTGTCCCTACCTCTGTGCCAGAAAGTCCAAGTTTAAGTTCTGTTTGCCCGAAACGTATTTGAACAGGTTGATTAAATCTACATTAGTCCATTGTGCTCTTGTGACACAGTGGTAGTATCCTTACCTCTAAGCCAGGAAACCCAGATTCGAGTTTCATCTGCTCCATAGGTGTCTTATAAAATATTTGTTCATTAGACTTCGCTATTAAGACTATTGTGATGCCTCTTAATTGGCGGCATGGTGACATAGTGGTTAGCACTGCTGCCTCACAGTGCCAGAGACCCGGGTTCAATTCCAGACTCAGACGACTGATTGTGTGGAGTTTGCACATTCTCCCTGTGTCTGCATGGGTTTCCTCCGGGTGCTCCGGTTTCCTCCCACAGTCCAAAGATATGCAGGTCAGGTGAATTGGCCATGCTAAATTGCCAGTAGTGTTAGGTAAAGGGATAAATGTAGGGGAATAGGTGGGTTGCGCTTCAGCGGGTCGGTGTGGACTTGTTGGGCCGAAGGGCCTGTTTCCACACTGTAAGTAATCTAAAAAAAAACCTAAGAAGTTTTGCCTTAACTCCACCTATTCTGTGAGGTTGAGTTATTTTTCAATAATTAATCATTTTAATTTGACCGAGCAAGTGAGGAATGAAATTCTATTCTGTTTGAATGGGATTATTAGTAAGTACATTTTGTAAGAAAGAAAACCATATGACCTTGGTCAAAAGTAAGCTAACCGGTTCTATTGCTCAGGCTAACATAAACTTAAGTTGATACATGAGAACGCTTTGATGTAAAAGGCTTTTACTTAGGAACATAGTTCTGCTTTTTAAATTTGTTTGTCAGAAATGTGCATCATTGGCCACAGCAGTATTTATTGCCCACAGAGCAGCTGAAAGTCAACTGTATTGCTGTGGGTATGGAGTCACATCCAGGCCAGACCAGATTTCCTTCCCTAAAAGAGCACTAGTGAACCAGATGGATTTTAAGAACACTCAAGAGTGGTTACATGGTCACCACCGCACAAGCTTTTAAATTATTTATTGAATTTATTTGATATATCAGATGTTACTGAATTCAAGTTTTAATCACCTGTCATGGTGGGAATTTAAGCCATATTTCCCAAAGCATTAGCTTGTGTTTTTGGTTTACTCATCCAGCATCATTGCAATTATGCCACTACCTCTATCCATACATGTGTGTACGTATATATTGCTTTGGAATTCAGTTCTGTCATGAATTTTATCATCTTAACCTTTTTCAGATATATCAGTTGTGACATTTGTGATGATAGTTAATCACTATGGAGTGACACAACACAATCTGAGGAAAAAATACTAATGGGTTTATTGGTGCCATTGTATCTTAATGAAGATCTATGGGATTGGTAAACTAAGAGTGCCAAGCTATGATAAAAGGGATGATCTTTCAAAGCATGTGAAAAAAGGAAATGCACTTAATAAGATGGTAGCCATGATTCGGAGGTGCCGTTGGACTGGGTTGAAGCAAGTTAAAAATAATGCAACACCAGCTGAGAGTCCATCAAGTTGATTTGAAAGTGGTGCTCCAAAAGCTTGTACTTTCAAATAAACCTGCTGGACTCCAATCTGGTGTTGTGTGATTTTTAACTTTGTCTGCCCCAGTCCAACACTGGGTTTAAGATGTAGAAAAAAAAGCCATCTTTTTGTTATGATGATTCTTTTTTCTTAAGGGGGGAGGTGTTATGAAGTTGAAGGCATGTACTGTACCTTTAAAAGAGTATGAATGCTGTTCTGAACTGAGAGATTACAAGCACCCGTTTATATGACTAAATGGCAATCCCAGAGTGTACTGAAAAATTGAAAATATGTGATGTTTGGCTGTGAAATGGATACCTGAGTTTTGGTGATGTTATGACAATAATTCAAATTTAACCAATGAGTTTAAATTATGCCCCAGGATACTAAAACACAATCGAGTTTGAATTTATTGTTTTGTCAACATCAGACCAATGAGAAAGTCTGATGTTGGGAGTATAAAAATGCAGACATTTTGAAAACTGGAGAGAGAACAAGTGTCATCAGGTAGATCAAAGAAATTAGAAAACACTCAATATCAAAGGTACTTTTTCACATGAAACATACTAGCAGTAAAAAGCAAGAAGACGACCCAGTGAATTCAGCATCTGGAAGAGTGAAGTCACAGAAGACGACAGTGGCTGTGTGGTTTTGCAATTAAGTTGATGTAATTTTAATAAGTGTTTTATTGGAACAGCATATTTTTATAGTGTTGGAGGAAGGTAGTAAGGAGTTAAGAGAAAGGGGAGCTTGGAGTTGTGAATAGTTGTTGTTTAATGTTCATTTTTAGAGTTAAAAATAAATTGATGTTATTTTCTTTAAATAATGGAATTTGGGAGTTCTCTGTCACTCATATTTTGACAGATTACAAGACGAGGTGAGCTTTTTTGGATGTTTAATTTAAATAAAGAGGAGTTCACTGCTGTGTCGTAACAGTTTGGGGGCTCAGGTCCAAGATTTGGATAGATTTGGATAGGTTTAGACAGATCCAGTCTGAGATTTGGACAGATTTGAATTGATTTGGGGTACAAAAGATCCCAGTAGATTTAAACACTTGCTGATTAGTGTCCTAGATCTTTAAATAAAACAAAGGTGAGAAAATGTGTTTAATTTTGTGTACTTGTTGTTGGTTCAGTTAAAAGTGAAAGAAATGGCTCTTAACATCACCAAAGAGGTTCTGGGGTTTGAAGGTATTTCCCAGATTTGCCAAGAAAGTTTAGAAAGACAGAGAAAGGATATATTGTCAGAATGTACAAATAGTTTAGAACTGGGGTTGACCAAAGGAAAGCTGAAATTGTAATGGAGTTGGTCAAGCACTTAGGTGTATCAGAGAAATAGACAAGTGCAGTAGAGTTCGAATAACTTAAATTGCAATTGAGGAAAATAGAGTTAGAAGATAAAGAAAGGGAGAGAAAGAGAGAGAGAAGAAAGAGAGAGAAGAGAAAGAGAGAGAAAATTTGAACTTCAGAAATTGAAAGTTTGTCAGGAAAGTCAAGTTAACAGGATGTAGATGAAGAGAGCAGGTAATGATGGATACAAATATGTTAAAACATGGCAACATTTTGATGACGAAGATGTCAAAGCTTTCTTTATTTGATTTGAAACATTGGCTAGACAGATGGAGTGGCCAGAGAACTTGTGGGTAATGCTAGTTCAGATGAAGCTAGTGGGCAGAACTAGTGAGGTATTTGCAGCATTGTCAGATGAGGGGGTCAAGCAATTATGCAGATGTCAGAAAGGCTATTTTGAGTGCTTATGGATTGGTACCAGGAGTGTACAGACCGTGGTTCAGAAACATAAAGAAGGAACCAGGTCAGCCTTATGAGGAGTTTGAAAGAATTAAACAGAAGTGAGAAGAGTGGAATAGTTGGACAGAAATTTAACATTCCCCTATGTAAGATCAGGTTGGAGAGCCAAATCAAAACTGGTGAAGTAACAGTGGGAGTGATTGACAAACTGTCTGTTCCAGGAAAACAGTTTGTTCTTGGGAACAATTTAGCAGGATTCAAGATAGGAGTGACACCCATTGTTGTGGAGAAGCCCAAGAAAGACCAGGGAACTGAGAAGTTAAAAGAAAACTACCCTGGAATTTTCCTAGAGTGTGTGGTAACAAGTTCTCACTGTCATAAGTCACAGCGTGAAACAAAAACTAAAGAGAAAGATGAAGGAGTTGAGGTTTAATTAGCTGACACCCTGTTTGACGTAATGATGCAGGAAAAACTTGAAGGGGTAGAGGCTCAAGCAGGAGTGTTTAGCCCTGAAAGGCTAACGGACTTACAACAGAAAGACGAGACACTAAAAGACATATATATTGATGCATATTCAGAAAAGGAATCAGAATGTATTCCTGAGGGTTATTATCTTAAAGATAGAATCCTAAGGCAAAAATGGAGACCACAGCAGGTTACTGCAGAGGAGAAATGGGCAGAAATGCACCAGATTGTGTTGCCAGTAGCATACACTCAGGAAGTGTGACAGGTAGCACATGAACTACCAGTAGGAGGTCACCTAGGTGTGAGGAAGACTCAGGCTAAGGTACAAAAACACTTCTATTGGCTTAGACTGCAGAAGGATGTAGTTAAATTTTACCATACATATCATATGTGCCAAATGGTAAACCACAGGCAGTAATACAACCTGCACCATTGTTGCCAATTATCCGCTTTTGAAGAACCTTCCACATGGGTTATGATTGATTGTATAGGTCCCCAATACTTGCTAACCATAATGGATGTGTCTACCAGATTTCTGGAGGCATTTCCATTACAGAGCATTAAGGCGAAAAGGGAGGTACAGGAGTTAATAGCTTGCTTTACTCAGTATGGGCTACCCAGAGCAATTCAGTCAGACCAAGGATCTAATTTTACTGCTCGGTTGTTTAAGGAAGTCACGTATAGCTTAGGAATATGTCACTTTAAATCAAATGAATCCCAGGGAGCTTTGGAAATGTGGCATCAGACCCGGAAGACTATGTTAAGAGCATACTGTCAGGATTACCTGAGTGATTGGGACAAAGATATCCCATTCGTATTATTTGCCATTAGAGATGCCCCAGATGACTCTACTCAGTTTACTCCCTCTGAGTTAATATTTGGATATGCAGTGAGAGGGCCTTTGAAATCAATTAAAGAAAAATTGATAGGTCTGAAGCCAGAGGTCTCACACTTGGATTATGTATCTGAGGTGAGGGAGAGATTAAATCGGGTGGGTGAGTTCGAAAACAGCACCTAAAGAGGGCACAGCATAGAATGAAGCAGGTGGCAGATAAAAACTCTAAAGATCAGATGGTTTCCTGTGGGATGACGTATTAGTATTGTTACCACTGGTAGGAGATCCCTTCAAAGCCAGGTTTAGTGGTCCCTATCAAATTGAGAAAAAGTTGAGTCAGGTAAACTATCTGGTAAAGAAGGGGTAAGAACAATGACTGCAGATGCTGGAAACCAGATTCTGGATTAGTGGTGCTGGAAGAGCACAGATGTTCAGGCAGCATCCAAGGAGCTTCGAAATCGATGTTTCGGGCAAAAGCCCTTCATCAGGATGAAGGGCTTTTGCCCGAAACGTTGATTTTGAAGCTCCTTGGATGCTGCCTGAACTGCTGTGCTCTTCCAGCACCACTAATCCAGTATCTGGTAAAGATGCTGGATAGGAAAAAACTGTATCGGGTATGTCATGTGAATATGTTGAAATCTTATTATAATAGAGAGAGGGAATTGGAGTAACAGATGTTAGTTACTACCCCGCAGAGTGAGGAATCAAATGCAGATGTCGTGGAATTTGATGTGCCTCAAAATATGTTAAACAATGAGGAAGTCCTTGAGGAGTCGGATAGCTTAGTGAACGATCTGTCTCTGGAGCAAAGAACCTAGTTGAAAGGTTTGTTGCAGCAGTATGAGGACATATGCAGGAATAAGATAGGGACAACTAACACTATTGTGCCTGTGATGGAAGTAGGGAATGCTGTTCTGATAAAACAACACCCTTACAGACTTAATCCTTTTAAAGCCACACTGGTCCAGCAGGAAGTGGATGTGATGCTCAATGAAGATATCATCGATCTGAGTCAGAGTGAGTGGAGTTCGCTGATCGTGTCAGTTTCCAAACCTGATGGGACTCAACGATTTTGTGTGGACTATTGGAAGGTCAACACCATAACAAAAGTGGACTCATACCAAGATTGGAGGACTGTTTAGAAAAAGTTGGTCAAGCCACATACATCATAAAGTTGAACTTACTGCGTGGTTATTGGCAGATACCTTTATCAAAGAAAGTGAAAGAAGTATTTTGCGTTTATCATCCCAAAGGGCTATATCAATTCAACGTAATGCCCTTTGGAATGCAGAATGCACCTGCCACATTCCAAAGACTCATGAACAGAGTTGTGGCCAGATTAACAAATTGTGGAGTCTATCTGGATGATGTAGTGATCTTTAGTGAGTCATGGAAAGATCACATGGTAAAGTTGGCGGAGCCCTTTGTACGTTTACAAGAAGCTTAACTGGTAATAAACTTAAAACAGAATTCGTGAAGGCAGAGGTGACGTTCTTGGGACATAACATTGATAATGGATCATTGACCCCAAGGAACACAAAGACGAAGGTCATTGAGGAATTTCCTTGACCAACCTTGAGAAAGAGGTGCTTCGATTTTTGGGATTAAGTGGATTCTACTGGAAGTTTGTTCCCAACTTCAGCAGCGTAGTGGCACCGCTAACAGGTTTACTAAAGAAGAACACAAAGTTTTGGTGGACAGAACAATGCCAGGTGGCATTTGAAAATTTAAAAGCAGTATTAACCACTGCACCAGTTTTAGCTGCACCAAAGTTTTTGAAACCCTTCAAAGTTGCAATCAATGCTAGCGATATAGGAGTTGGAGCTGTCATGCTAAAGGAAGATGATGATGGAACTCAATGGCCAGTTGGCTACTTTTCAAAGAAACTCAATACCCGTTAGAAAAAAAACTCTCCCATCGAAAAAGAATTATTGAGTTTTGTACTGGCCTTACAACATTTTAATGTTTATGTGATAAACAATGTGTTAGAGACAGTTGTTTACACTGACCACAATCCTCTACATTCTTGGAAAGATTTAAAGACAAAAATATGAGACTATTTCATTGGAGTCTTATGTTACAGACTTTTAATTTGAAAATCATACATGTTGTGGGTTGTAAGAATGTGATAGCAGGTGGGTTATTGTGGATTTAAAGGAAAAAGTATAGATAGGATTGGACAGATTCTAATGTTTTATATATATGTGTGTGTTAGCAGAAATTAATATGAAAGTACAACTTAGATTAATAACCTATGTATTTCAATGTAATGGGATTAAGACATAGAAAAGAAATGAAGCCATCTTTTCATTATGATTGTTCATTTTTTTCTTAAGGGGAGAGAATTTATGAAGTTGAAGGCATGTACTGTATCTTTAAGAGAGTATGAATGCTGTCCTGAACTGAGAGATTACAAGCGCCTGTGTATATGACTAAATGGCAGTCCCACTGTGTACTGGAAAATTGATTATATGTGACACTTGGCTGTGAAATGGATACCTGAGTTTTCATTGCTATGTGACAACAATTTGAATTTAACCAATTAGTTTAAATTATGCCCCAGGACACTAAAACCCAATCAAGTTTGAATTTATTGTTTTGCCACAGGTTCAGAAAAGTCTGGGTTGGATGAGTTTTAGGGTCAATTTGATTGTAGCTAACAGATACTGCCTCAGACAAAAAGCTTTTAAATTTAAAAACAGCACTTATACAATGAAAAGGAAGTGGCCAGTTCTCCCAGCTCAGGATTAGTGAATTTTTCTAGCTGTTAAAGTATATTGTCAATTTGTGTCTAGGTTTCCAGTGATTTTCTTCTGTTTCTTAAAAATAGCTGGTTAATCAACAAACACATCGACCTGGACCCAATATACCGGTCACTACAGCGGACAGCTCGAACTGACATCCGGAAGCGGCAGAGACAGGCCACTATAAATGCCGGAGGAAACAGCACAGAAGCGCTTCACAGGGGGCTCCCAAGCACTGAGGATGTCACCTAGACAGGGGACGAAACGTTTGCAAGACAAATTCCCAGCTCGGCGAACAGAACCACAACAACGAGCACCCGAGCTACAAATCTTCTCCCAAACTTTGAATAGCTGGTTAAGTATAAGCTTGATACTGATGATATTTTAAAATCATGAATATGATATATCTTTACAGTAGAGTGTAAAGAGCAGGGAATCTCAAGAATATAGGAGTTGGGAGGTCATGTTGCAGCTGTACAGGACATTGGTTAGGCCACTTTTGGAATATTGCGTGCAATTCTGGTCTCTCTGCTATAGGAAGGATGGTGTGAAACCTGAAAGGGTTCAGAAAGGATTTACAATGACGTTGCTCGGGTTGGAGTGTTTGAGCTATAGGGAGAGGCTGAACAAGCTGGGGCTATTTACCCAGAAGCATCATACACTGAGAGGTGACCTTATAGAGGTTTATAAAGTCATGAGGGACATGGAGAGGGTAAATAGACAATGTCTTTTCCACGGGTTGGCGGAGTCCAAAACTGGAGGGCACAGGTTTAGGTGAGAGGGGAAAGATTTAAAAGGGACCTAAAGGGCAGAGAGTGATGCGTGTATTGAATGAGCTGCCAGAGGAAGTGGTGGAGGCTGGTACAATTACACTTAAAAGGCATCTGGATGGGTATATGAATATGAAGGGTTCAGAGGGATATGGGCCAAATACTGGCAAATGGGACGAGATCTTTTTAGGCTATCAGCCAGTGAGGTGATAGATGAGTTAGACTGAAGGGTCTCTTTCCACGCTATACAGCTCTAAGACTCGATATCAAATATTACCGGAGAAAGCAGGAATACAAAGTTGAAGATTATCAGCTTTCAGTGAATCAGATTTAATCTCATTGAACAGACCTCCTTATGGTTATCCAAGCCCCCAAAACATTACTGAAGGAGTTCCTCGGGGTAGTGTCCAAGGCCCAAACATCTTCAGCTGCTTCATCATCATCATCTTCCCTTCATCATAAGGTCAGAAGTGGGAATATTCACTGACGATTACACAACGTTGAAGTCATTTACAACCTCTCAGATATTGAAGTAATCTATCATCAAATGTGGCAAGAACTGGACAAAATTCAGGTTTAGACTGATCACTGTCAAGAAACATGCATGTCACAGTGACAATTTGCAACAAGAGAAAATCTAACCAATTTCACTTAACCATTAGCATAACAATCAACGAAACTTCCAGTAACTAATCCTGGAGGATTTCTATTGACCCGAAACTGGAACTGGAACAATCATAAAAATACAGCAGCTATAAAAAGTCAGAGATTCACAACTCAGTTTGTGACAGATGTAATATTCTTAATGAGTAAGGTGCAGTATTCTCAGTCAGTGAGATGCAGTGTTCTCAGTGTTTTGCATATTCCCAGTCAGTGAGGTGTAGTATTCTCAGCCAGTGTTGTGCAGTATGCTCAGTCAGTGAGGTGCAGTATACTCAGTCAGTGAGGTGCAGTTTGCTCAGTCAGTGAGGTGTAGTTTGCTCAGTCAGTGAGGTGTAGTATTCTCAGCCAGTGTGTGAAGTACGCTCAGTCAGTGAGGTGTAGTATTCTCAACCAGGGTTGTGCAGTATACTCAGTCAGTGAGGTGCAGTTTGCTCAGTCAGTGAGGTGTAGTATTCTCAGCCAGTGTGTGAAGTACGCTCAGTCAGTGAGGTGTAGTATTCTCAACCAGGGTTGTGTAGTATACTCAGTCAGTGAGGTGTAGTATTCTCAGCCAGTGTTGTGCAGTATACTCAGTCAGTGAGGTGCAGTATACTCAACCAGGGTTGTGCAGTATACTCAGTCTGTGAGGTGCAGTATACTCAGTCAGTGAGGTGCAGTACGCTTAGTCAGTGAGGTGTAGTATTCTCAGCCAGTGTTGTGCAGTACGCTCAGTCAGTGAGGTGTAGTATTCTCAGCCAGTGTTGTGCAGTATGCTCAGTCAGTGAGGTGTAGTATTCTCAACCAGTGTTGTGCAGTATGCTCAGTCAGTGAGGTGCAGTATGCTCAGTCAGTGAGGTGCAGTATGCTCAGTCAGTGAGGTGCAGTATTCTCAGTCAGTGAGGTGCAGTATGCTCAGTCAGTGAGGTGCAGTATGCTCAGTCAGTGAGGTGTAGTATTCTCAGTCAGTGAGGTGCAGTATACTCAGTCAGTGAGGTGCAGTATGCTCAGTCAGTGAGGTGTAGTATTCTCAGCCAGTGTTGTGCAGTAGACTCAGTCAGTGAGGTGCAGTGTTCTCAGTCAGTGAGTTGCATTATTAGTCATTACTTACAAGACCATTCCAGATACTAAAAGGGGTTTTCACATGTTTTACAGAATTTAAGACTGTTATAACAAGCACAAAATAAATTATATTTAATAAAAGCAGCAGTATTTCATTGTCAACCATTCACAATACACAAGGCAGGAATGTGATGGATGTGATGAATGATGTGATGTGACTTGCTTGGATGAATACAGCTCCAACAATACTCAAGCTTGAGACCATCCACGCACAAAGCAGCATGTTGGATTGGCATCCTATCTGTAAACGTCAATGTTCAATAGAATTATACTGACGCAGTGTGTAGTCATTCAACAGCACCTTGTAAACCTGCAATCTGTATTACCTAAGGAAAAGGACAATAGATGCAGGGAACACCACCACCTGCAAGCCACTCACCATCCAGATTTGAAAGTATGTCACCGTCCCTTCACTTTTATAAGGTCAAAATTCTGGACATCTTTTCCTTCCAGCGTTATAAGTATCCCGACACCTGAAGGACAACAGCAGTTCAAGAAGGCAGCTCACCTTCTTCAAGGAAATTGTGGATGGTCAATAAATGCTGGCCTTGCCAATGACTCCCACATGTCATGAATGAATAAAGGAAAAAATAGTTGGTATCACAATATCAGACACTTACAATTTCAGCTCCTGGTTGAACTTACATCCGACATCCAGACTACTGTTTGGGGGCCTGTAGATAACTCCCAAGAGGGAGTTATTCTCACATTCAAATCACTTATATAAATGATGAAAAGTAGTGGACCCAGCACCGATCCTTGTGGCACTCCACTGGTCACAGGCCTTCAGTCTGAAAAACAACGCTCCACCACCACCCTCTATCAGTACCATTTTGGCAGTTCTGTATCCAAGTGGCTAGTTCTCCCTGTATTCCATGAGATTAGATTAGATTAGATTATTTACAGTGTGGAAACAGGCCCTTCGGCCCAACAAATCCACACTGCCCCGCCGAAGGTCTAAACTTGCCAACCAGTCTTCCATGGGGAATCTTGTTGAATGCCTTAATGAAGTCCATATAGATCACTGATTTCCTGATGAAGAGTTTTTGCCCGAAACATCGATTTTCCTGCACCTCGGATGCTGCCTGACCTGCTGTGCTTTTCTAGCACCACTATGATCTTGACTCCATAGAGATCATGTCCACCGCTCTGTCCTCATAAATCCTCTTTGTTACTTCTTTAAAAAACTCAATCAAGTTTGTGAGACATGATTTCCCACGCACAAAGTCATGTTGACTATCCCTAATCAATCCTTGCCTTTCCAAATACAAGTACATCCTGTCCCTCAGGATTCCCTCCAATAACTTGCCTACCACTGATGTGAGGCTCACTGGTCTATAGTTCCCTGGCTTGTCCTTACCATCTTTCTTAAACAGTGGAACCATGTTAGCCAACCTCCAGTCTTCTGGCACCTCACCTGTGACTCTCGATGATACAAATATCTCAGCAAGAGGCCCAGCAATCACTTCCGTAGCTTCCCACAGAGTTCTAGGGTGCACCTGATCAGGTCCTGGGGATGTATCCACCTTTATACATTTCAAGACCCATTCAGCACTTGCTCCTCTGTAATATGGACATTTTTCAAGATGTCACCATCTATTTCCCTACATTCTATATCTTCCATATCCTTTTACACAATAAACACTGTTGCAAAATATTCATTTAGTATCTCCCCCATTTTCTGCAGCTCCACACAATGGCCGCCTTGCTGATCTTTGAGGGGCCCTATTCTCTCCCTAGTTACCCTTTTGTCCTTAATGTATTTGTAAAAACCCTTTGGCTTCTCCTTAATTGTATTTGCCAAAGCTATCTCATGCCCCCTTTTTGCCCTCCTGATTTCCCTCTTAAGTACACTCCTACCACCTTCATACTCTTCTAAAGATTCATTTGATCTATCCTGTCTATGCCTGACATATGCTTCCTTCTTTTTCTTAACCAAATCCTCAGTTTCTTTAGTCATCCAGCATTCCTTACACCTACCAGTCTTTCCTTTCACCCTAACAGGAACACACTGCCTCTGGACTCTCGTTATCTCATTTCTGAAGGCTTCCAATTTTCTAGCCGTCTCGTTACCTGCGAACATCTGCCCCCAATCAGTTTTTGAAAGTTCTTGCCTAATACTATCAAAATTAGCCTTCCTCCAATTTAGAAATTCAACTTTTAGATCTGGTCTATGCTTTTCCATCACTATTTTAAAACTAATAGAATTATGGTCGCTAGCCCCAAAATGCTCCCCCACTGACACCTCAGTCACCTGCCTTGCCTTGTTTTCCAAGAGTAGATCATGTTTTGCGCCTTCTCTAGTAGGTACATCCAGATATTGAATCTGAAAATTTTGTTGTACACATTTAACAAATTCTTTTCTATTTCAACCCTTAACACTGTGGCAGTCCCAGTCTATGTTTGGCAAGTTAAAAATCCCCTACTATAACCACCCTATTATTCTATATCTTCCATATCCTTTTACACAATAAACACTGTTGCAAAATACTCATTTAGTATCTCCCCCATTTTCTGCAGCTCCACACAATGGCCGCCTTGCTGATCTTTGAGGGGCCCTATTCTCCTTACAAATCTGTTTCTCAATTTCCCTCTGACTATACAATCCCAATAAGGTGATCATCCCTTTCTTATTTCTCAGTTCAACCCAAATAACTTTCCTGGATGTATTTCCGGGAATATCCTCTCTTGGTACAACTGTAATGCTATCCCTTATCAAAAATGCCACTCCCCCTCCCCTCTTGCCTCCCTTTCTGTCCTTCCTGTAGCATTTGTATACTGGAACATTAGGCTGCCAGTCCTGTGCATCCCTGAGCCACGTTTATGTCATTGCTATGGTATCCCAGTCCCATGTTCCTAACCATGCCCTGAGTTCATCTGCCTTCCCTGTTAGACCTCTTGCATTGAAATAAATGCAGTTTAATTTATCAGTCCTATCTTGTTCTCTGCTCTGTCCCTGCCTGCCCTGACTGTTTGACGCGCTTCTTTTCTCAACTGTACCAATCTCAGATTAATCTCTTTCCTCGCTATCTCCCTGGGTCCCACCCAACCCAATAGTTTAAATCGTCCCGAGCAGCTCTAGCAAATTTCCCTGCCAGTATATTAGTCCCCTTCCAATTCAGGTGCAATCCATTCTTCTTCTACAGATCACTTCTACCCCAAAAGAGATTCCAATGATCCAAAAATGTGAATCCTTCTCCCAGACACCAGTTCCTCAGCCATGCATTCATCTGCTCTATCCTCCTATTCCTGCCCTCACTAACTCGTAGCACTGGGAGTAATCCAGATATTGCTACTCTCGAGGATCTCCTTTTTAAATTCCTGCCTAACTCTCTGTATTCTCCCTTCAGAGTCTATTCCTTTTCTCTTCCAATGTCGTTGGTTCCCTCTCCCCTTTGAGAACGTTCTGCACCCTTTTTGAGACATCATTGATCCTGGCACCAGGGAGGCAACACACCATTCTGATTTTTCCCTGCTGGCCACAGAAACATCTATCTGTGCCTCAGACTAGAGTCCCCTAACAAAATTGATGTCTTGGAATCCGACGTACCTCTCATTGCATTCGAGCCAGTCTCGATACCAGAAACCTGGCTATTTGTGCTACATTCCCCTGAGAATCCAACACCCCTTACATTTTCCAAAACAGCATACTTGTTTGAAATGGGTATAGCCACAGAAGACTCCTGCTTTAACTCCCTATCTCTCTTACCTTTCCTGGAGTTAACCCATATATGTGACCATATCTGCAATTTTTTTCCCTTCCTATAACTGCCATCCATCACATCCCCTTGCTCTTATAAATTCCTCAGTGCTTCTAACTGTTTCTCCAACTGGTCTATTTGATCTGATTGGATTCACAACCAATGGCATTTATTGCAGATACGATCCTCAGTAACACGTCAACTCTCCTTAAACTCCCACATCTGACAAGAAGAGCATGTCACTCTACTAAAGACCATTTTTGCTTCTTTCAATCTACAGTTGCAGAAAATAGCATTGTCTTATTCCTCTACAAAACACTGCTCCAGGCTAAATTAATACTTATGGCTTGTATTTTTAAGTTTAACATCTGTGTGTGTGAAGTGGAGAAATTTCCAGCTTACATGATTTAAGAATGCAACAACTCCAAGTGAATCTTGCCTCAGTCTACAGCAATGTTTGTATCTAGATGATTTCACAATGTACATAACTTCTTGAGTTAATGTTTCATTGCAAAAAAACACTTAAGTGCCATATTTTACTCTTTTATTTTTGTACTATTACTCACTGCTAATTTTGTTGTTCAACTTGTGCATTTTGCTCTCACTACCTCATTCTCAGTCAGTTTAATTTATTTTGAAATTGGTTCTGTGTTTATTTTTGTTTCAACGTGAAACCTGTATTTTCTGACAAGCACACTGAAAATTGTGCTGATCTGAATAAAGCTGTTTAAATATGTTCCAGCATTTGTTTCAAATAATTTTGGAAAATTAGCCCAAATTGGTAGCTTGGAATGCTTCCTTGTCAGTTTTTTTTATGTGATAATACTCATAGCAAAATGCTATTTTTAATCTTTTATGTTTCCTAGTAATGTTTTTGAATGTGTGAGGAGGGTGTTTATTTGCACACATTAAAATAATTTTTTAAAACTCTTGTTTTAAAATATTTTGCTTTAATTATTTAACAATAAGCAATTCAAATGCATATCTGTGAAACTTACAAATCAACTTGTAGTTAAAATATTACAAGTAGAAGGTTTTAAATACAAAACACATGATTTATTTCTATAAATAATAAAAATACAGTCAACACTGAAGGTGAACTACTGGTGGCCCATTTTCCAAAACACTAAAATAGAGCTTCAGCTGTCACAAAATCAAGCAACGTTCCACAAGACAAGTACTGTTTGTGGGCAGCACCCTCAGTCAATCTGACCAAAGTTGTTGTTACTGAGTTGTTGAATACACTGAGAATAGCAAACATGTTCATTGTTATAAGCTCTGTGTAATCCTTCTTGAATTTAGTGTGACTACACTATATTTTAATACTTTTCATCATAAGTTACCAAAAATGCTGACACTCTGTTTATGAGCTGTGATCCTGAATGATTGATAAAATCAGATCTTCTGGGTTAAACTGCGATTTTTAAAAATTGATTTGGATTACTGAACTCTGTGCCTGTTGCTTGCTGGACAATTATTGATGAGAGAGTCATTACTACTATAATCATTGTGATCAGAGTTAAGGTTTTAGAAGGAATTCTGATTCAGTTGTGCTGTCCTTTGAAAAGATTGACCTTTGGTTCATACTTTTCCCCTTTATACTTTAGAGTTATTGAACCTGGCTATATCGTATTTAGTCTTCTGATTGACAGAAAACTCCAATTTGTTTGGACACCTCAGCTGTTGACCAGATTCCAGAAAGTTTGGTCTTTCAACAGACAATGACCATGATAAGATGGAGACAAAATGATGTAATTTGGCAAAACAACATGGATCTGTGTTTTGCTTAAATACAGGTATATTGTGCATGTACTATTTGCCTAACTTGAGCTTTCGTTACGGTGCCCTAAGTGAATCAAGCTGAGTTGGGTATTACAAAAATGCAACTTGTTATTCTACTTTCGCCATCAAGTGGTTGGAAGTGACTATTACAAGCTAATAAATAGGTTTCACTTAAAATTGTAATTTGACAGAAATAATTTGATTTGAGAATGTCTCATTTGTTAGGATATAGAGGGATTACAACACAGAAGATGCCCAGTTGGACCCTTGAATCCACTCTAAATCTCTGTAAAGCAAATCAGTTCTTTCTATTCCATTGCTCAAACCCCATGGACCTACAAGTTTATTTTCCAAGTGCCTATTCTATTTCCTTTTGAAATCTTTTATCATCTCTACTTGAACTTCTGTAGACAATGAGTTCTAGGTCGTTACCCCCACTATGTAAATAAGTTCTTCTTCACATCTTCCCTGGTCCTTATATGATCAAATGATGGGAATTGATATTCTTTGCTACTTTCTGTAAACCTGTCAAAACCTTGTAGTACGTCTCAATTTTCACTCTTTCAGGGAAAACAACCCAGCTTTGCCAACTTATAGGTGTGCCTAAATTCTTTCATCTCTGGAACCATTCTGGTAAATCCTCTTTGAAGGAACATCATGTATATACTCTACTTGTGAGCTAACCAAAGCTTTGTAAAGGATAATAGCCAATGTTGTCCTGCTATTTAAGAAGGGTAGCAGAGATAATCCTGGAAATTACAGGCCTATGACTGTCACGTCAATGGTACGGAAATAATTGGAAAAGACTCTCAGGGACAAGATCTAAATGCATTTAGAAGCAAATGGAGTTATTAGTGATAGACAGCATGGTTTTGTGTGGGAGAGGTCATGCCTCATTCACTTGATCAAATTTTTTTGAGGAGGTGACAAAGGTAATTGATGAGGAATAAGTGGTCGATTTTGTCTACATGGACTTCAGTAAAGCCTTTGACAAAGTACCTCATAGCAGACTGGTACACAAGTCATATGGTATCGGGGTGAGCTGGCTAGATGGATACAGAACTAGCTTATCCTAGGAGATAGAGGTCGGTGGTGGAAGGATGCTTTTTGGAATGGTGGGTCGTGACTAGTCGTGTTCCACAAGGACCAATGCTGGGACTCTGCTGTTTATGATCTACATAAATGATTTGGAGGAAAATGTAACTAGTCTAATTAGTAAGTCTGAGGATAATACAAAGATTGGTGTAATTGTGGATAGTGAGGAGGATCGTCAGAGGATATTGCAGGATATAGATCAGTTGGAGGCATGGGCAGAAAAATGGCAGGTAGAGTTTAATCTGGACAACTGTGAGGTGATGCATTTTGGAAGGTTAAGGACAGGCGGAAATAACACAATGAATGGCAGAACCCTTCGGATTATTGTTATGCAGAGGGATCTTGTTGTGCAGGTCCACCGATCACTGAAGGTGGCAATGCCAGTAGATAAGGCAGTAAAAAAGGTCTATGGCATGCTTGCCTTCATTGGAAGGGGCATTGAGTATAAAGATGGACATGTTATGCTCTGGCTTTATAGAACTTTAGTTCGGCCACACTTGAAATATTGCATGCAGTTCTGGTACCACATTACCAGAAGGATGTGGATGGTTTGGAGAGGGTACAGGAAAGGTTCACTAGGATGTTGTTTGGTCTGTGGGGTTTTAGCCGTGAAGAAAGGTTGGATAGACTGGATTTGTTTTCACTGGAATGCACAAGGTTGAGGGGAGACCTAAATGAAGTTCATAAGATTGTGAATCATATGATAGAATGGAAAGTATAAGGCGGAGGGGTCTATTACTAGGGGACACAGGTTTAAGGTGTGAGGTGGGGGTGGGGGGAGATTATAAAGAGATGTGCAAGGCAAATTTTTCACACAAAGGGTGGTGAGTGCCTGGAATGTGCTGCCAGAGGAGGCGGTGGAAGCAGACACAATAGCAGCACTCAAGAAGTACCTGGAGGAATAGGAAAGGAACAGAGGGATTCTGTTTGTGAAGACAGTTTTAGTATGGAAGGGCCAAATGTGGCAGTGTAAGGTTGGAGGGCTGAAGGGATCAGTGTTCTTTGTCTGTCCTGGTTCAGCTTCTTTGTCTTTTTATTCAATATCAATATTTTTGAAGATTACAATTTCATTTGCTATGCTAAGTCTTGTATATTTGAATCTCGGTGCTCGTATATGTTGGTTTCACTTAGAAATATCCAAAATAAATGCATGGAAATAAAAGCAGGATTAGGCCATTCAGCCTTTCAAGCCCTCCCATTCAATAAATTATAGAGCCAGAGCTGTCACTGATATTTCATTATTTTTATTTTATATTTTAACAATTTTGGTTTAGAGGTATAAACTGGAAACTAAAGGTGACTTTTGGACTGTGGGTAACAGCTTACATTGAAAGGAAAACAGACTAAACAAGCTTTTGGAGATAGTAGATGCTGGAATCTAGAGTCGATAAAAAGTAGTGTTGGAAAGGCACAGCAGGTCAGGCAGCATTGAAGGAGCAGGAAAGACAACATTTCAGATTGAGTCCCTTCATCGAATTTCCTGTACCTCTGATGCTGCCTGACTTGCTGTGTCTGAAAAAAGCTTTTGTTTGTTTTGAACCCAGGCGGGAAGTTAATTTCCATTCCTGATCAAAAAGTTCTGCAGACGCCTTCATCACTAGGGTAGAGCTTTATGTAAACAGATAGTTGAAGTTAGCTATTAATGAGAAATTCTCTATTAATAATTAAAACTGGGAATTGAATCCAAGTCTGGAAAAGGCCTTATGTGCAAACATATAGCAGACATTGAATGGTAACTGGGACCTCATGGGGGAGACTCAGTCTGACAATGAGTGGTCAGGGTTCCAACAGGATTTTGGACTGTGTTTTCTATCGAAAAATAACCTGACTGTTGATACTACAGCATGAATATTCAAAAGCTCCCAACTTAACCTCCCTTAGCAGCTTTTGGGAGTAGAAAGCTAAGTTACAAGCATTACTGCTGTTATCTGAGTGAACTGTAGTGGGGACCTTAATCAACATCTTATTCTGTAACTATGTCGATAAAGTATGGTGTGAGAAACAGCACATCAGGTCAGGCAGCATCTGAGCAGCAAAAGAGACAATGTTTTGGGCAGGACCCTTCTTCAGTGACTGACCTGCCATGCTTTTTCCAGCACACGCTTAATCAACTCTGACTTCCCAGCATCTGCAGTTCTCACTTTCTCCTCTGTAACTATGTCCCTAGTTTGAGATTCCACTAACAGAAACATCTTCTCAATACCTACTCTATCAAGTCTCCTTAGAATGTTTCCTTAAGTCACCCCTAGTTTTCTACACCCTAGTGACTAAAGGTCTAACCTGTAAAGCTGTTCCTGATAAATCAACCCCTTCATCCTAGAAGTTAGTTTAGTGAATCTCTTGACCTGCCTCTAATGCCAGTACATCCTTTCTTAAATAAGGGGACCAAAACTGTACACAGCTTTCCAACTGTGGCCTCAATATCACCCTATATGGTTAGAATCATAGAATCTCAACAGTATGGAAACAGGCCCTTCGGCCCAACCGAACTTCCGAAGAGTAACCAACCTATATTTATTCTCCACCCTATTATCCTATATTTACCTCACCTACACATCCCTGAACACAATGGGCAATTTAGCACATCCAATTCACCTAACTTGCACATGTTTCCTTCTCTGGGAGGAAACCAGAGCCCCCGGCAGAAACCTACGCAGACCTGCGGAGAATGTGCAAATTCAGACAGTTGCCTGAGGCTGGAATCGAACCCGGATCCCTGGCACTGTGAGGCAGCAGTGCTAGCCACTGGGCCACCCCATAATTGTATCAAGAATTCCTTGATTTTAAACTCCAACCCTTTGGCAATTAAGTCCTTGGATAAATTCACTGCTGGCACCAACCACTTCACCACTAAGTTACTAATAAAAGTTGAGCAAGTGGGCAAAAAATATTGTGGATGCAGTGTAACATGGATAACTGTGACATTGTCCACTTTGGTCAGAATGGGAGATATTAATTTAATAGTGATTGATTGGGAAATGCTAATGTACAAAAGGGACCTGGATGCCCTTATACTCCTGGTCACTGAAAACAAGCAAGCAGGTTCAGCAGTTATGAAGGCTAATAGAATGTTGACCTTCATTGTGAGGGAGTTTGAACACAGGAGCAAGGTTATGTTGCTGCAAATAGAACCATCAAGATGTCCAGCATGGAAACAAATCTTTCAGTCCAGCTTGTCTATGCTGACCAGATATCCTAAATTAATCTATTCCATTTTCCAGCATTTGGCCCATCCCTGTAAACCTTTCCCATTCATATACCTATTCAGGTAATTGTACCAGTCTCCACCGCTTCCTCTGGCAGCTCATTCCATATATACACCACCCTCTGTAAGAAAAAGATGTCCCTTAGGTCCCTTTTAAATCTTTACCCTCTCAACTTAAGCCTTTGCCCTCTAGTTCTGGATTTAGATACACTGGGGAAAAGACTTTGGTTATCTGTCTAAAGCCCTATCTATGCCTCTCATGATTTTATAAACTCTATAAGATCATTCCTCAGCCTCCGATGCTCTAGAGAAAATAGCCCCAGCCTGTTCAGCCTCTCCTTTAGCTCAAACACTCCAACACTGGCAACATTCTTGCAAATCTTCTCCAAAGCCTTTCAAGTTTCACACCATCCTTCCTATAGCAGAAAGACCAGAATTGCATGCAGTATTCCCAAAGTGGCCAAACCAATGTCCTGTACAGCTGCAACATGACCTCCCAACTCCTATATACAAGGCACTGACCAATAAAGGCAAGCATACCAAACGCCACCTTCAGTATCTTATTTATCTGTGACTTCACTTTCAAGGAACTATGAACTTGCACTCCAAGGTCTCTTTGATCAGCAACACTCCCCAGGACCTTGCCATTAAGTGTATAGGTCCTGCCCTGATTTGCCTTTCCAAAATGCAGCACCTGACAGATATCTAAATTAAACTCCATATGCCACTCTTGGGGCCATTGGCCATCTGACCAAGATCCTGTTGTACTCTGAGGTAACCTTCTTTGCTGCCCACTGCACCACCAATTTTGGTGTCATCTGCAAAAATCCTAAACATATCTATATTCACATCCAAATCATTTATCTAGATGACAAAAAGTAGTGGATCCAGCACTGATTCTTGTGGCACAATGCTGATCACAGGCCTCGACTCCAAAAACCAACCATTCATCACCACCGTCTATATTCCATGTGATCTAACCTTACTAACCAGTTTGCCATGAGGAACTCTGTTGACTGCCTGACTGAAGCCCATATAGATCGTATCCACCACTTTGCTCTCATCTACATTCTTCATTACTTCTTCAAAAAACTCAATCAAGTTCATGAGACACGATTTCCCACACACAAAGCCATTTTGACTATTCCTAATCTTTGTCTTTCCAAATAAATGTAAATCATGTCCCTCCAGATTCACTCCAACGACTTTCCTTACAACCGATGTCAGGCTCACCCGTCTATAGTTCCCTGGCTTTTTCTTACCGCCTTTAAGTAGTGGCACCGTGGGAGCCAACCTCCAGCCTTCTGGCACCTCACCTGTGACTGTAGATGATTCAAGTATCTCAGCAAGGGGCCTAGCGATCATTTCCCTAGCTTTTCACAGAGTTCTAGAGTACACTTGATCAGGTCCCAGGGATTTATCCATCTTTATGTGTTTTAAGACTTCCACCATCTCCTCTGTAATATGGACATCTTTCGAGATGTCTCTATTTAATTTTCCATGTTTTCTATCTTCCATATTGTTGGGGATTGAGTGAATTATGCAGTGGATGACTCGCTCGTAGCAGTCCAATTTAGATAAGTAATTGTGCCGCACAAACCTTGTGTTTTTGACTGTTTATTCGTGAGCTCATGGGGAGAGACAGATCTACCTAATGGTCACAAGTCACTCCAATGAGATACAGAGAGTTGTGTAATTATTTAGGTTACAATCATTTAACAATTAGCTAACTGTTAATTGCAGTATAATGAGCAGGTTAGGCACGATGTCCAGTCACTAGCCTCAGTCACGTCGTGTCTGGACAGTGTTGGTTAGTAGCCTGATAAGCAAGTGTCAGTATACAATAGATTCTTGTAAAAGAAGAGCATTTCCATGCTGGAAAAGAATTCATTTATCAGGCATTAGTACAGCTGCAAGACCAACCACTTCACTGAGCCTGGGAAAGTACTAGCTTAGCAGGCAGAAACTAACATGCGATTCAAAATGGTTTCCAAGCTTTATGATGTGACAAGATGGCTCCTTTGAATCTAACAAATCTCCCACAATTCCTTCCTTTTTTATTTTCACCAAATCAGGAGGGCAGTTGAGTAACTGGCAAAAAGGAGGGAAATAGCTGGAGCCATTGGGGTGGGGTGGGGGGTGTTGTCAGGTGGTGGGGGTTTAGAATCGTCCAGGTAATTGTCAAAGTCTGGATTTCCAGGCTCAAGAGAGTAGGAGTCAACGAAACCATCCACTGGTGGGGGAGCGTCAGAAACAGGAAGCCGTACAAGCTGGAAAGAAGCAGACGGATTCGGCATCAGTAGGGAGCAAAAACGGGCACAGCATTGTTTCAGGAAAGTAATGATAAGGGAGAACAAAACAAAAACAGCAATGAGAACCACAAGGTTCTGGAGGAGTGTAGAAGCCCAAGAGCCAAGCAAAATTACCCATCCGAGTCCAAAGATCCCAATATGGAGTAGTGTCAAAGAGGGAGAAGGGTGCCTTGCGAATATGGGTGGCAATGTTTGTAATGTTCTCACGGGTGTCAGAGATATAGGTGCAACAGTCAGAGCCGATAAGGGCATAAGTTTCTTGGCCAATAAGTTGTTGTGGGCCATGGGATATTGGAGGGCCACAGCACAGACAGTGACCCTCTCTACATTGAGCAGTTCAAAGGCTGAAAGATGTGGCATTGGCAATCTTTTCCAGAGTGGTTGCAATATGGCGAACCTCAACCTCAAGCTGGAGGGTGGCATAGGGATGGGAAACGATAGTTAAAAGGTGCTGAAATGTAGTGAGTCCCCTCTTGATACGAGGTCTTGAAAGGTGTAGTGTGGGAGTGGTAAAGGAAAGGGACAACAAACCTAAGTCCAGGAACTAGTGGTAGGCCTTTTGGCCACAAATGAAATAGGTGCCATTGAAAGCTAACAAATGATCACATTGGATACCAATCCAAATGGTGGTAAAAGAGGAACTAATGGCAGTCTTGTTGGGACCTCTGAGGTTAAGTATGCTCCCATCCGCAATGGACTGGTAAGCAGATGAAGAAAGAAGGATGGAATGAAGGCACTTACTGAAGCCAGCTTACCATCCTGAAGGATATTTAGTTTTAATGCAAACACTTCATAGGGGTGTAGTCATGGCCATGAGATTGGTGAGGAACAGGGAAGGAGGTGTGCGTGAGAGATTGTATTGAGGCTGGAACCAACCTCTAAATGTGTCCATCTTATTTCCCACTGATTGCCAGCGGAGGCAGGAGTTATCCCCTTAAGATGAAGGGGTACCTATCAGCTGCAGGAAGCTAGGAGGGATGCAAAAAGTTGTCATAGCAGCTGATGTAGCCACCATTCAGCAGTGTCAGATTCATTAAAAGGCATGGCTTTTATGGAGATACCTCCCTTGGAGTAGATGGGAATATGGGCACAAACCCAGCAGCTAGAGTGGTTGACCATAAAGGTATGTCATGTAAAGAAAAGTAATTCCCTTTTGTTAGAGGCCATTAGGCTGTCCACAGGGCCCCAGCCAAACATAATTAGTGAAAGAAAAATAAGAAAGAGTGTAGTGAAAGGCAGAACAATCAGGCTGAGCCATTCACAGATGAAGGTGGAAGATGTGTCTCTGACAGGGTCTTCTGGTATTCATCCAGGATAGCGCTCTTCTGCATTGTGTCACGTGTGTCCATGTGACCTCCCCAGGACTAAGAATGGGCCTTTCCACCTAGGCTCCAATTTTCCCCATTCCTATTTCTTAGGCTTGGCATACCTGTGAATGTAAACTTTGAAGAGTTTTGGTTAACTGATGCAAATATTTCCCAATTGTCCAACACTCTAGTGGCGCTGTTTCAGTCATTGGGATGGTTTTGATTCATCTACTAAAAACATTATTAAACAATATTTACAACAATGTACATGAGGTAATTCTATAAAAGCAAGTTATAGACAATTAAAAAAGGCCCACCAGGCAAGAAAGTGGTTAACAACCTCAGGGCATCCCTCTTACAGCATGCATCTTGTTTGTTGACAAATTAAACACTTCAGCTCTTTTCTGAGCTGCTTTCTGAAAGTCTGGGTGCCACCAAGTTTGTAACAGAGTATTAACCATTCCGTCCGTGCCCAAGTGTGTACAATTATACACATATTCAACTAAAATGGGCAGCAGCAAAGAAGGAGCACAAACTTGTCCAGCAAGGGTCACCCACATTTTGGTTTGAGTATCGAGGGAGTACCCTATTTGAGGCCATAATTTGTCCTCTTCAGCAGGGGGCTTTCCCTGTGATTTCTGTACCTTACCCAGGTCTGGCAAACCTGTCCCCATATTGTCTCAATCTGGGTTTTGCTGGGGACCCAACTGGACCAGAAGTTTGGGATGCAAGGCTACCTGCTTGGCAACAACACCTATCTGATCATAGTTGCTTTAGCGTGAGCCAAACATCTTGATAACTGCCAGATTGATTGGACAAAACAGCATTACTATTAGGCTGCCCCGTGGAGGTTAAAAATCCTCTGTGTTCCCACAAGGTTCCATAATTGTGGGTCACACCAAAAGCACAATGAAGAGTCAGTGTATATTAGCATATTTTTCTTTTGCTAGGATGTAAGCATGTCGATCCCTGCGTTAGCTCCAAAGTAACATTAACGACACATCACTCCCCAGTGGCCATGTTTCCACAGTTAAAGCAAGGGCCAGCCATTTGACCCTGCGGGATTTTGCTGCCTTGTTCCCAGTCCCAAAGGTGTAATACTGGGGCCTGCCTGTCCTCATTTCCAGGGTCCCCTTGAGAATGGGTTGCTCAGCAGTGGTTTCTGGTTGGCATCTGAGGTAGGTTCAGCTCCCAGTGGGGTATCCTGATCCCAATCAATCCTGTCTTGGATGGCACATGGCATTTGGGATCGCGAGGGCACTGGACATAATCGGTTTTTCCTGTAACATGCATTGTGGTTTCAGTCTAGTTCTGGCCATCCCAATAGAAAACCACCACTCACCTCATTTTTGACTGAAAATTCCTGGACTATTTCATTTTGTTTGTCCGGATCATGTCAGTGACACCAGGAGGACTACATTGCAAAAGCATGGGGTTAAAGAAAGGTTAGCCAACTTGGATTATTTTTCAATTATGGGCTATATACCACTTCCATCAGACAAATGGCCACTTATTTCAGTCTTAGACACAAACCTTTGCATCTGTATCATTCTTTGGACATATTGAGCAAATTGGGACAGTTTGTTCCTGTGGTCAGGGGCATGCTTTAGTAACATTACTCTGATTCCCAGGATGGCCCCTGGTTTAGGATGGTTCAGGCCACTAATCCCCATGATATCGGTTATGGAAACTGGACGCTTCATTTTCCAAAGAAGGAAAGGTTTGCAATGAGGGGGCTGTGCTGGGGACAATCAGGAGATGGTAGGGGCTCAGTGGGTATCCTGGAATAAAATCCCCATCCCTCACCCCATTCCCAGGTCACTGACAATGTGTAAAGGAATAAAACCAAGCCATCCTGCCAAATAATTCTGATTTTGTGCTTCAGGGCTAATAAATTGGTTATTAAAAAGAAAATAACTAAAATAACTATTGTCTGTAATTCAGAGATAGAAACTGAACAAGTGACTAAGCCCTTTTAAAAGTCATTAATATAAACTGTAAATTCATTTAATCAAAATTCAATATTAAAATGTAAAATGTACAGTTTTCAACTCTGAAATCCATTATAATTACCCGGTTCTAGTCCCTTAATTTAAATCCCAGATTAGGTTCCTTAAGCGGTTCTGACCAGTCATTGCTTATTTACAATGTGACAGGTTGTGAAATGACTGCAGCTGCATTAAAATTTCTTGCCTACTCACATGGTAATAGAATACTTCTCATGCACAAATAATGGCCGAATCCAAAGGCACAGATATTAACAATAGGATGTCAATTTTGTCACATGATTTATCACAACATAATGTCGAACCGAAACTTCAATTGTCAGTGAGGGAGGGAATGATTTAGTGCTACCAGAGGCCCAGATTTAGTGCTACTGCTTTTACTTCCTTTAATCAATTCTTTCATTTGTCCAACATGTAGGGGTGAGGGGAGTGAAAATGATCTTTGAGAGTAGCATGAAATTATGAGAATTTGAGAGCAAGTTTATACTGATGTCAAATGGTGCAGAATCTAAGGAGAAGACTTTTTGTAAAGATTGTAATGTAGTATTCCTCCACAGTGAACTGATTTGAAATTAATTAAGATTGGGTTTCATGTAAGCATAAAAGTGATTAGTTAGAAATTTACAGTAAGGCAGTCATAGTCTGTAAGAACAGGGGATTAATATTTCTTTTCATAATCACTGATGGTTCCTTAACCTTAAAAAGAACTCATCTTAAATTCCCAAAAAACAAATCAAATTTAAAACAGTCCTGGATCTCAAGCTCCAGGGAACAACACACAATCACCAACAAGCAAATGTGCATTTAAACCAAATCAGAAAGGGTTAAACTTTCTGCAAGCTGCAGAGAATCAGTGCTGAGTCAGTCTCTCTTGCAGACACACATGAACGTTTTCCAACTTTCTTCATATCTCAGTTTTTAAGCTTTTGTTTCTTCCTTGCTTGTAGGGGAAATGAGGCACTCACATTCAAGAAGAGTCAAAGTTAGGGAGTTCAGCCTCATAAATCCTGGCTGTGCCACATAGCTACTTAACCAAGTGTGCAAAATCAAAATACCTCTCAGCCATTCCATTTGCAATTCTAACAATATTTTCAAAGCAAGTTGTTCGTGCCTCTACATTAGTCCAGGGGAATACAACAGAGTCTTTAATAGTTGCCCAATGTGTCCCGTATACCAAATTCATTAAAGTCTGGACATCCTGAAGCAGGCAACTACGATTCCTGCAGATTTGTACTAGCCAATTAAAAATAATGTTGGGCATCCAAACAGATCGGTGGCATCTTGATGCATGCCGCAGGCCTTAATGTGGGCCCAAGGCTTATCAAATGGGGTTTCACCTGTCGTAACCCTGGGGCAAGCAAATTATTTATTACTAATTTTGTAAGATGCTGTCAGCAGCACTTTACACTAGGACCCTGCTGAGTACTTATACGAGTATCTTGTGGCCAAGTAGTGAGAACTGTATCAGCATTTCTAACAGCTTTTTTGTCCTTGGACAACTTTCTTGTTTTTGGACATGGCGATAGCAGCAACTGCTCTCTATATTTCATCTCTCAAATATCGGCCGGTGACTTGGCAGGACCTACCTTACTCTCGATTCGAACATATTTACCACTGCACTTGTGTTTTCCTCGAGACAGCAACCAGACGCGGGCCACCCTGCTCAGCGAGACAAGATTTACTTGTCCCTGGGGCAGCCCTTCTCTTGCACTTAGAGTTCAGCGATCCCTTTACCCTGGATGCAAACAAACAAGAAGCAAAGAACACACACCAAAACAAACAGAACAAAACCTAGCAGACAAATAAGACAAAGCAGCAAAGCAAGACAAGCCAAAATCAGATACAACAGAGAAGCAGAGACAGACAACAGAGAAGCAGAGACAGACAACAGAACTCGGGATCCCGGCCAACAGCTCAAGGCAAATGCAGCCGAATTAATTACAAAGTCCAGCATGGTCTCCTTAAACCCAATCTTGCCTCAGCGTCTCACAACAGCCGTAGCTCCAAGGGAACCCTACTCCCTAATCACACTTGTTGGCTCAGAGGAAGAACGGCCACACACTGCCGGGGGGGGGCACTTTGATATAATCTCTAAACTCAACCTCTCTTGCCACAGCCTGTAGCTCATGGCTCCAGGTGCACCAAAACAAAAGTCAATCACGACCTGATCCTTAAGGATCAAAACTAAAACAACTAGCCTCTGTCGCCACAGCCCAATCCTACTCACTCCGGCTCGTGGTTGAGGGAAACACCGCCAGCGGTGAAAACAACTCTCCCTCTTGTTGCAAAAGAAACCCTCCAACTCAGGGAGGAAATCTCACCTCCTGTCTTGTCGCAAAAAACAACAAACCCACTGACTCAGGGAGATTGCACAAAGTAGGGACAAAATTGAGAAAAGATAAGTCCAGAAACCTCATGAATAGAGGTCCTGCTGGCTATGCCAGCTGTTGGGGATAAGATGAATTATGCAGTGATAGATTAGCTCATACCGGTCCAATTTAGATCAGTAATCACGCCACATAAACCTTGAGTTATTGATTGTTTATTTGTTTGTTTGTTCATGAGCTCATGGAGGGAGACAAGTTGACCTAATGGTCACAAGTCACTCCGACAAGATGCAGAGAGTTGTGTAATTATATAGGTTACAATCATTTAACAATGAGCAAACTGTTAATTGCAGTATAATGAGCAGGTTAGACACTTTGCCCAGATACTAGCCTCAGTCACATCGTGTCTGGACAGTGTTGGCTAGTAACTGATAAGCCAGTGTCAGTATGCAATAGGTTCTAGTAAAAGAAGAGCATTCCCATGCTGGGAAAGAATTCATTTATCAGGCATTAATACCAAGACCAATCACCTCACTGAGCCTGGGAAAGTACGGGCTTAGCAAGCAGACACTAACATGAGATTCAAAATGGTTTCCAGGTTTTTAATATGTGACAAGATGGCTGCTTCAAATCTAACAAATCTCCCACACATATCCTTCTCCACAGTAAACACTGATGCAAAATACTCGTTTAGTATCTCTCCCATTTCCTGCGGTTCCACACGTGGACAACCTTGCTGATTTTTAAGGCACTCTATTCTCTTCCTAGTTACCCTTTTGCTTTTAATGTATTTGCAGAATCCCTTTGGATTCTTCTTAACTCTATTTGCCAAAGCTATTCCATATCCTCTTTTTGCCGTCGGTTTCCCTCTTAAGTAAGTATACTCCTATTACCTTTATTCTCTTCTAGGGATTCTGTCAATCTCTACTGTCTACAGAACAACCTCGATTGTTTGCATGAGATGGGCGGGGAGTATTTTGTTCTGATAACTGATTGTTTGGATAACTGATCTGATTGTAAACAAAGGAAGCAATTACGGGACCTTGAGATCTTGTTTGGATCATCCGAAATTCGGATAATTGATTTTCAGATAACCACGGTTTTTCTCTAACTGAGATATGCTTCCTTTGATCAAAACCTCAATTTCTCTGGTCATCCAACATTCCCTACACCTACCAAACTTGCCCTTCACCCTAACAGGACCATACTGTATTCTGTATGGTAAAAGATAGTATGGGAAAAATGAACTTTAAGAAAGTGCAGAATGTGGTAGCAGTAGCCTGTATGTTGCAAGACTGGGCAGAAAGCCAGCAACAAGAGCTGAAGCTGCAAACAGAGGTAGCCGAACTAAGAGAAGAGATAAAGAGACTACCGAGAAGATTGAGAATTTACAAAGCAAGAAAGATGTAGATCTCATGCATATGAGCAAGTATCAAATGCAGTTGGAGAAACGGATGAGGGAAAAGGAGAAAAGTGAAGAGGACATTGAAAGGGCTAACATGGAGACAGAGAAGTTAAAGAAAGTGTAGTGATTTGAAAACAGCTATGAATGTAGTGTATAAGTCAGTGCAGGAGTGCAAGGGGACTTCAGGCAATCAAATGAAGTGTATGAAGGACCGAGACAAGTTACAGGGGCAGATATCAGCACAAAGAGGGATAATATGTGCATTTGTCACCCCACCCTTTGAGGAGGGATGGGAGGAAGACTGGTGATTTCAACTGGGGAGGGCTAGCATACAATGCGGCCAGATGTGGAGAGGACAGGGGTTGGGTCCCCTTTTAGAGGCAGAGTCAAGGGAAAGACCCACTGCTCTTATGCCTGCATTGATCTCTAGAAAACAGCAGCCAGCAGCAATAGGAGGGCAACCCATCCCCCTGACATCACATAATATTAACTGAGCTAGCTAAGAGATATAGCCAAGGGTATAGGGGATCGTCAGCCTGGGTTAGTGTTCCAAAGCATATACAAAGGAACCTTGATTATCCGAACGGGATGGGTGGGCTCAAAGTTTTCTGTGAAGTCTGCTACCCATTCAGGAGACTAGGCAGCAGCACCCTGCCTGCCCCCAACCCCATCCACTCCCCACCCACCCCCAATCACGTCTGACCCCCCCAACCCCGTCCACTCCCATCCTGCACACCTGCCCACACCCCCACCTACTGTCCGACCCCTTCTGCACTGCTGCCCCTCAGCCAACACCCCTGAGCTGGAAGGTTCATTGCCAGACGTTTCGTTACCCTATTAGGCAACATCTTCAGTGGGCCTCTGGGTGAAGCACTGCTGATAATTCCTGCTTTCTATTTAAATGTTTGGGTTTCTTTGGGTTAGTGATGTCATTGCCTGTGGTGAAGTCATTTCCGGTGGTGATGTCATTTCCTGTTCTTTTTCTCATGGGGTGGTAGATGGGGTCTAACTCGAGGTGTTTGTTAATAGAATTCTGGTTAGAATGTTATGCTTCGAGGAATTCTAGTGAATGTCTCTGTTTGGCTTGTCCTAGGATGGATATGTTGTCCCAGTCAAAGTGGTGTCCTTCCTCATCTGTATGTATGAGACACGCACAAGAATTCCTAGAAGCATGGCATTCCAACTGGAACTCTATCAACAAACACAGCGAGTTAGACCCCATCTACCACTCCCTGAGAAAAAGAACAGGAAATGACACCACTAACCTAAAGAAACCCAAACATATAAATAGAAAGCAGGAATTATCAGCAGTGCTTCATCCAGGGGCCCACTGAAGATGTTGCCTAATAGGGTGACAAACGTCTGCAAATGAACCTTCCAGCTCAGCGAGCAAACCTACATCTCAACTCTAATCTCAACTCTAATCTCCAGCATCTGCAGTCCCCCCTTTTGCCTTTCCCATGAGACAGTCGTGTTCGACCCCTCCGACAACACACACGCACACATTGAGGTTGTTGAGGAAAATGGTCAGATTTCGGAGAAGGAGACATGAAGACATAAGGCCCAGGGAGGACAAATGGCACCTCTTAGAGATCAAAGGGTAGCATGGGGACTACCACCATCCTATGAGATGATAGAAAGGGGACACAGATGTGGATGAGGAGCCCTGCCTGCAGCTATAGGGAGTGGTAGGCCCATGGGGGAAAATGAAAGCAAGGCACTGTGCCAGAGTTCGTCCAAACCCACAGATGGGTGGGATAAATCAGATGCAGGCCCATTCCTTGCCACTAGAGGGACCCCAGTCTGCACCCCAGAACAATGTGCGACCAACTGAGGCAACAAGTGGGTTGTGTCCCAACCTATAATGACAGTCTCAGGCCTCTCCAATATGGATGTGTGATTCAAAAATGGGATGGGACATGGAGACCATTAGTGGCTGGTATGGTTGGAAACCACCCGATCATTTTCCTTTGGGACACTGGAGAATCCTGCACCACCCTGAACATATCTATTGTAATAGTGACAATTGGAAAATAGGAACAGAAATAACCTTGAGTGGTTTCACAGGACATTCTCTGTCGGTAAACTAAATATACAAATAAAAGGTAGGAATGATGCATCCAATAATATTAATAAAACTTGCAGTAAATCAACAGCATATTCTAGGAAGTCATTACATGGCCAGAGCAGGACTGTGCTTTGAACTGCGGTGAACTGCATGATATGGCAAGTGCTAGGAATAAGTGAGGAGCAGTTTTTTTCCCTGCAATCCCTGTAGGACAATATAAGGACAGAGTGTGCAAGTAGGAGAAATGTAGATCAGTTCAACATGAGTGAAGACCTGATAGTACAAGGAATTATTGGACAAAACCGAGAGGTGTTTGCCAAACATGACCGTTGACAGGTACAAGGGGAGCTGTGCATACAGGATCCAGATCTAAAGCCCCAGAGGCAGTATGGATTCCCCAAACAGGCTGAAAGTGATACAGAAAAGGTGGTGCAAAGCCTGGTAGGCAAGGGGTGTTAAGATGAATCACCACGATGAACAATTCACCTGTATGGCCGGTAAAGAAACCAGACAGGAGTTGGTGACTGACTGTTGATTATGGAGAACTAAATAAGATAACATGCTTAATGGCATCCACAGTGGCTACTAGCCCCAAAACCATGATTTAACAGACTGAATCAGCACAGTGGTTTCAGTGCTGGATATAAGTAATGGATTTTGGTCAACCCCCATGACCAAGGAACGTCAATATAAACTTGCATTTAACTCTAAGGGACAGCAATCCCTTTGCCACAGGGATTTCACAACTTCCCATCAATACGTCATAAATGGTTAAGCAATGGATGATACAAATATCTCAGCAAGAGGCCCAGCAATCACTTCCCTAGCTTCCCACAGAGTTCTAGAGTACATCTGATCGGGTCCTGGGGATTTATCTACTTTTATGCGTTTCAAGACATTCAGCACTTCACATCTGTAATCTGGACATTTTGCAAGATGCCACCATCTATTTCCCGACTTTCCATATCTTTCATGTCCTTTTCCACAGTAAATACTGATGCAAAACACTCGTTTAGTATCTCCCTCATCTCCTGCGGCTCCACACAAAGGCCACCTTGCTGATCTTTGAGGGGCCCTATTCGCTCCCGAGTTACCCTTTTGTCCTTAATGTATTTGCAAAAATCCTTTGAATTCTCATTAACCATACTGGCCAAAGCTATCTCATGTCTCCTTTTTGCCCTCCTGATTTCTCTCTTAAGTATACTCCTACTGTGTTTATACTGTTCTAAGGATTCACTCGATCTATCCTGTCTATACCTGACATATGCTTCCTTCTTTCTCTTAACCAAACCCTCAGTTTCTTTAGTCATCCAGCATTCCCTATACCTACTAGGCTTTCCTTTCACCCCAACAATAAAATACTTTCTCTGGACTCTCGTTTATCTCATTTCTGAAGGCTTCCCATTTTCCAGCCATCCGTTTACTTGCAAACACCTGCGCTCAATCAACTTTTGAAAGTTCTTGCCTAATACCGTCAAAATTGGCCTTGCTCCAAGTGAGAACTTCAACTTTTAGATCTTGTCTATCCTTTTCCATCATTATTTTAAATCTAATAAAATTATGGTCGCCCCAAAGTGTTCCCCCACTGACACCTCAGTCACCTGCCCTGCCTTATTTCCCAAGAGTAGGTCAAGTTTTGCACCTTCTCTAGTAGGTACATCGACATACTGAATTAGAAAAAATTTCTTGCACACACTTAATAAATTCCTCTCCATCTAAACCTTTAACAATATGGCAGACCCAGTCTATGTTTGGAAAGTTAAAATCCTCTACCATAACCACCCTATTATTCTTA
This sequence comes from Chiloscyllium punctatum, assembly GCF_047496795.1. NCBI lineage: Eukaryota > Metazoa > Chordata > Chondrichthyes > Orectolobiformes > Hemiscylliidae > Chiloscyllium > Chiloscyllium punctatum. The sequence continues at coordinate 21,845,308 of NC_092743.1, forward strand.
CAGATAGCTGAGATCACCTTACAAATTTGTTTCTCAATTTCCCTCTGACTATTCGGGTGTCTATAATACAATCCCAATAAGGTGATCATCCCTTTCTTATTTCTCAGTTCCACCCAAATAACTTTCCTGGATGTATTTCCGGGAATATCCTCCCTCAGCACAGCTGTAATGCTATCGCTTATCAAAAATGCCACTCCCCTCCTCTCTTGCCTCCCTTTCTGTCCTTCCTGTGGCATTTGTATCCTGGAACATTAAGCTGCCAGTCCTGTCCATCCCTGAGCCATGTTTCTGTAATTGCTTTGCTATCCCAGTCCCATGTTCCTAACCATACCCTGAGTTCATCTGCCTTCTATGTTAGGCCTCTTGCATTGAAATAAATGCAGTTTAATTTATCAGTTCTACCTTGTCCCTGCCTGCCCTGACTGTTTGACTCACCTTTGTTCTCAACTGTAGCAGTCTCAGATTGATTGCTTTCCTCACTATCTCTCTGGGTCCCATGCCCCCACCTTACTAGTTCAAATCCTCCTGAGCAGCCTGAGCAAATTTCCCTGCCAGTATATTAGTCCCCTTCCAACTTAGGTTCAATCCTCCTTGTACAGGTCACTTCTACCCCAGAAGAATTTCCCATGATCCTAAAATGTGAATCCTTCTCCCATAAACCAACTCCTCAGCCATGCATTCATCTGCTCTATCCTCCTATTCCTGCCCTCACTAGCTCGTAGCACTGGGAGTAATCCAGATATTACTACTCTCTGGGAGTTTAGGGAGTGTTTATGGGTTACTGAGGATTATATCTGCAATAAAATCCCTGTAAAATCCCTGCCTAACTCTCTGTAATCTCCCTTCGGAATCTCAACCTTTACCCTTCCTATGTCATTGGTTCCAATGTGTACGATGATCTCCTGCCAGCCCCTCTCCCCCTTGAGAACATTCTGCACCCTCTCTGAGACATCCTCGATTCCGGCACCAGGGAAGAAAGACACACCATTCTGCTTTTTCGCTGCTGGCCACAGAAACGTCTGTCTGTATCTCGGACTAGAGATTCCCCTAACTACAATTGACCTCTTTGAACCGACGTATTCTTCATTGCATTAGAGCCAGTGTCAATACCAGAAACTTGGCTGTTCGTGCTACGTTCACCTGAGAATCCATCACCCCCTATGTTTTCTTAAACAGCATACTTGTTTGAAATGGGGATAGCCACAGAAGACTCCTACACTAACTGCCTATCTCTCTTACCTTTCCTAAATTTAACCCATCTCTGTGACTGTATTTGCGACTTTTCCCCCTTCCTATAACTGCCATCCATCACATCTCCTTGGTCTTGTAAATTGCTCATTGCCTCTGACTGTCTGTCCAACCGATCCATTCGATCTGATAGGATTCACAACCAATGGCATTTATTGCAGATGTAATCCTCAGTAACCCATAAATGCTCCCTAAACTCCCACATTCAACAAGAAGAGCATATTACTCTTCCAAAGGTCATTTTTTCTTCTTTCAATCAAGAAAGAACACACTCACTACTGCAGACTTTTTGTACAGCCACACTGAAAACATCCATTTATCTGTTTCAGTGCTGTGACCTCTCCCAAATGGGTTCCTCCAAGTTCTGTTGTGAATTTTACTGTTTGTTAATTTTCCCAGATGCACTCCGATGTCCAGTGATACATGAATTCAAACAGCAAAGGCAGGTTCACTGCTCTGCCGGTTAGCAATGTAGGTTTCTTTCTCCCTCTCTCTCCTGCACTGACCTCACCATGTGCTTCCTTTGTCTGTCCCTCTCCCTTTTAAAAGTGCTGTTGTGTTGACTTTTGTTTTCTCCAAAGTTCCAAAACAATGCAACAGCATATAAAACAGTATTTGCTGCTCCTGGAATTCGAGGAAATGACCTCCAACACCTAAAATACCTCAAAAAACGAGCAGCTGTTACATGTATTTGGAAAGGCAAGGACTGAATAGAGATAATCAACATGGCTTTGTCTCACAAACTTGATTGAGGTTTTTGAAGAAGTAACAAAGAGGATTGATAAAGGCAGAGCAGTAGATGTGATCTATATGGTCTTCAGTAAGGCGTCCGACAAGGTTCCCCATGGGAGACTGATTAGCAAGGTTAGATCTCATGGAATACAGGGAGAACTAATCATTTAGATACAGAACTGACTTAAAGGTAAAAGACAGAGGGTGGTGGTGGAGGGATGTTTGTCAGACTGGAGGCCTGTGACCAGTGGAGTGCCACAAGGATCAATGCTGGGTCCACTACTTTTCATCATTTATATAAATGATTTGGATGTGAGCATAAGAGGTATAGTTAGTAAGTTTGCAGATGACACCAAATGTGGAGGTGTAGTGAACAGCAAAGAGGGTTACCTCAGATTACAACAGGATTTTGATCAGATGGGCCAATGGGCTGAGAAGTGGCAGATGGAGTTTAATTTAGATATATGCGAAGTGCTGCATTTTGGGAAAGCAAATCTTAGCAGGACTTATACACTTAATGGCAAGGTCCTAGAGAGTGTTGCTGAACAAAGAGACCTTGGAGTGCAGGTTCATAACTCCTTGAAAGTAGAGTCGCAGGTAGATAGAATAGTGAAGAAGACATTTGGTATGCTTTCCTTTATTGGTCAGAGTATTGAGTACATGAGTTGGGAGGTCATGTTGCGGCTGTCAGTACATTAATTAGGCCACTGTTGGAATATTATGTGCAATTCTGGTCTCCTTCCTATCAGAAAGATGTTGTGAAACTTGAAAGGGTTCAGAAAAGATTTACAAGGATGTTGCCAGGGTTGGAGGATTTGAGCTAAAGGGAGTCATTGAATAGTCTGGGGCTGTTTTCCCTGGAGCGTCGGAGGCTGAGGGGTGACCTTATGGAGGCTAATCAAATAATGAGGGGCATGGATAGGGTAAATAGGCAAAGTCTTTTCCCTGGGTTCGGGGAGTCCAGAACTAGAGGGCATAGGTTTAGGGTGAGAGGGGTAACGTTTTCATGCAGAGTGTTGTACGTGTGTGGAATGCGCTACCAGAGGAAGTGATGGAGGCTGGTACAATTGCAACATTTAAAAGGAATCTGGATGGGTACATGAATAGGAAAGGTTTGGAGGGTTATGGGCCAAGTGCTGGCAAATAGGACTAAATTAGCTTAGGATATCTAGTCGGCATGGGCAAGTTGGACTGAAAGGTCTCTTTCTGTGCTGTACATCTCTATGACTCTAATGGATTGCGGGATTTCTCCAGGCCAGATGGCCTGGTACAGTATGTTGATGATTTGCAAGCAAGAACCAAACAGGTCCCAAACTAAACCAACCATCTCCTGAATGAGTTGTTGCAATTACTACTGGGTTGAAAATGAATACAAAAAAGGCTCAGATAACGAGGCCAGAAGTGAGTTATTTAGGAGTGGTGTTAACACCAAGATAAAGATAGATGGGCAAATAATGGATTAAAACAACAGCTAGGCTTCCCATCCCCACAGATGAATGGATTAATATCGTTGGGTATTGTAGAGACCATATTGACATTTTGCCACAAAGATAACACCACTAATTATGTAACTGAAGAAAAATGTCCCATGGGAATGGAAGCCAGAACACACACAAGAAATAGTAGCTTTGAAACAGGGCTTGGTGAGTGCTCCTGCCCTAAAAACTCCCAAACTCAGCTGAACAATTCTCCTTGGAGGTGGCTGCAATAGACTCCACAGTACCGATGGTCTTATTATGAGAGGTGCATGGTCAATTGAGATTAGTAGCATTCACCTTGTACATGCTCGCGCCAGTAGAGTGGGGATAAACAGCATTTGAAAAGCATTTGTTGGCAGTGTTCTGGGCAGGACAATATTTTACCTAAATTGTAGGGCTGAACCCATTGTCAATTTTGACAGAACATATACTCATTCAAATGTTGCTGGATGGATGTATGAACAATGATGTGGTGAGCCAAAACAGAATTGCTAGCTGGACGCTGTTACTACAAGAGAGAAACAGAGATTGAAAAGAGTTAAAAATACTACCATGTTAGCAGACAACTGAATTATCAGACCACTTGGTGATGGTACTTCCTTATATCCTGATGGATTTACCCCTTATTGGTTGTTGACAAGTCAAGAGATGCGAGGCCTGGAGCCACTGCTAGGATTCGACCTATCCAAGCCAGAAGTAGATGGCAATGTAAAATGTAAGTGGGTACAAAAGATGGTTGACAGTGTGTAAAAAAAAGTGGCCACAAATAATTTGGGAAGAAAGAAACAAGAAGTAACAAAAACAACACATTTGACTCAGAGACAAAGCCAATTGAGCTGCAGGTGGGGCATCAGGTAATGATACCCGTACACTAAACAATATCCTTGCTGGCTCCTAGATTTGCAGGTCTATAGGAAGTGATCAGCAAACAAAGTCCACCAGTATACAAGGTGCAAGCAGCCCCTAACAATAGTGTCTGGTATACTAACCAACTAAACCCATTTGGAGTGGGGGCAAGATAATTATCATCATTTTGCACAATGTTGGGATGAATGTGATGCCCCAGAGTTAAGAAACTTAGAATGGGATTGGTTTTGGAACTCAGACCAGGGGATCAGAGGACCAGAGCAACCTGAACAAAACGTAGATCTGGGAGATGCACCATTATCTCCAAACCCCTTAGGAGTCAGATGGACTCCTCAGGTACTGCAATGGACACAAAAACAAAAGGAAAAATAGAAAGGGGATCACAATGGATGAACCATCCACCCTCCAACTGAAATGGAAGGATGCAAGGGATTGAAGGCTGGAACCAGTCCTTGAATTGGCTGAGGGGGGGGGGGGGGGGGGTGAGGAGATTAACACTATAAATACAATAAAAGTTATAGAATAAACTGTAAATAAGAGCAGAAACTAAGCATATAATGCAGGAAACATGATAAAATACAGGAAGAGACAAGCCATTGGAGAGTTGATGGTCATTGTTGTCTTCCTTGGAATTGTGATTTGGGTAAACATAGGATCTTGGAATGGGCAGCTGCCAGACTTTTATTATGGAAGAAAAGGGATGGCGACAATCAAGTGAGAGTGTCAAACCTTAAGTATTTGAACAAATGTCACAGTTTACAATCATGCGTTCAGATGAAATTTAGGTCCTTTTAAATCAAGTTTTGGGATTCACCCCTCCCTTCATTCAATGGCTCTGCTGGTCAAAATGAAGGTAGTATTCCTGATGTTTTTTGCGACAAGAGTAAGCCTTAAGGTTTGGGTCTGGAGACCTATGGTATTTGATAGCTCAATTGAGTGGGTTAGAGAGTTTTTTTGTGCTTTTCCAGCACCACATTTTTCGACATGGAATGGATTAGAGCGTAAGCCTTAACCTACCACACAAAGCCAAAGGGTGGATGGACACAACCTGGATAGGTGCCATGGGCTGGGACCCTTCATATTGTACAGAGATGACCCATCAACTATCACCATCATAATTCCTAGAACCACAGTGTAGTGAATCTCAGAGAAATACTGTGGGAGTATGCTTAGTTTTAGAAGAAATGGATGAGGTTCCAGAACATACACACATACAATAGTGTTTAACCTGACAGACATACATGTGTCATCCTCATGTGATAGCACAATCTGGCAGCTACTTCAGAGGCAATTTAGTCATGGTGAATTTATATCAGAAAGAAAAGGGAGAAAGATGGGGTTGATGGAGTTAGCTGGAGCAGGCTATGCATCAGGGTTGGCTACTGTTAGCACCCTTTACATAGAATAATTAGAGGCCCAATTGAGTTCAATTTAGGAAATACTGAGGATGATAGTAGGCCAGGAATACCAGGATAAAAAAAAGTGGGTTGGATAGGACAGTAAGCGGCAGAGATAGCCCTGAGCACCATAAAATGTTGAGTTCTGTTCAAGATATTACCAATGAGATTATAGACAGCATGGCTCTTGAGGCAACCCATAGTAAGAAAGCAGCATTTTGTTCAACATATTAGCTGGCTCGTGTCTATGGCCAGCACAAATATCGCATTCCCAACTCCACCTATCGCATTCCTAACGCAATCCCCCAAGTCCCTCCTTCCTACCTTTTATCTTAGCCTGCTTGGCACACCCTCCTCATTCCTGAAGAAGGGCTTATGCCCAAAACGTCGATTCTCCTGGTCCTTGGATGCTGCCTGACCTGCTGCGCTTTTCTAGCAACACATTTTTCAGCTCTGATCTCCAGCATCTGCAGTCCTCACTTTCTCCTAATACCATGAAGGAATTTGGATATCATCAAGTAACCCACTAATCTATGCTATAGTTCTGGAGGGATCCAAAAGGAGAATGAATTTATCCCAATGCTGTCAAAGGGCATATCCAGAAGAAATGTTCAAAGAAAGGCTAACTCAATGTGGATTTGTCTCTTATGAGAACTGCTCATTGTCTATCCTGCTGGTGAATAACCAAGCTTTTCTTAAGTATGACTTAGTAGGAGACACCTATGGTATCCCGAGGCCACCGTGATGATGAAGGAGGAGGACATGGTGCATCCTGGATGGACATAATGTGGCTACTAGCAATATCTCTTCTAACTTAATCGCTAGCTACCAAACTAGTCATATATTAAATTTACTATCATATATTAAATTTGTTAGTTTTCAATAATCATTGGAAATCATGAGGTATTTCGAATCATACAGTCATAGAGAAGTACAGCACAGAAGGAGACCTTTCAGTCCAACTCGTCCATGCCAACTAGATATCCTAAGCTAATCTAGTCCCATTTGCCAGCACTTGGCCTGTATCCCTCCAAACCATTCCTATTCACATGTCCATCTAGATGTCTTTTAAATGCTGTAATTGTACCAGTCTCCATCACTTCCTCTGGCAACTCATTCCATACACACACCACCCTCTGCATGAAAAATGGTCTCTTAGGTCCCTTTTATATCTTTCCCCGCTCATCCTGAATCTATGCCATCTAGTTCTAGACTCCCACAACATAGGGAAAAGACTTTGCCTATTTACCCTATCCAGGCCCCTCATAATTTTATAAACCTCTATAAGGTCACCCCTCAGCCTCGGACGCTCCAGGGAAAACAGCCTATTCAGCTTCTCCTTACAGCTCAAATCCTCCAACCCTGGTAACCTCATTATAAATCTTTTCTGAACCCTTTCAAGTTTCAGAACATCCTTCCAATAGGAAGGAGACCAGAATTGCACACAATATTCCAAAAGTCATTTTAACCAGTGTCCTGTACAGCTGCAACATGACCTCCCAACTCCTGTACTCAATGCTCTGACCAAATGCCTTCTTCACTATCCTATCTACCTGCGACTCTACTTTCAAGGAACTATGAACCTGCACTCCAAGGTCTTTTTGTTCAGCAACACTACCCTGGACCTTACCATTAAGTGTATAAATCCTGTTAAGATTTGCTTTTCCAAAATGAAGCACCGTGCATTTATCTAAATTAAACTCCATCTGCCACTCCTCAGACCATTGGTCCATCGGATCAAGATCCCATTGTCATCTGAGGTAACCTTCTTCACTGTCCACTAAACCTCCAATTTTGACGTCATCTGCAAACTTACTAACTGTACCTCCTATGTTCTGTTTAAGGCAGGACCTGATGAGAAACTGCAGAGCTCTATCTGTCCACCTAAATGATGCAGACAAAGATTAACGGCGATTTGTAGATATGGAACTTCCACCTATTCCACACAACTAACTGCAGACTGGGCGAAGACCATTTTTGAGACAAAGCAAATTATCCATAAATGGACTATGGATGAGAAGGAGATTAAAACTCATGCAGAAGAGGCACATAGTGACTTGCAGGGTCCAAGTTTCTGGAGTAAAATTTGGAATTGTGAATTGAACACTCAGGTCTATCTGTGGATCAGAATTGTGTCTCAAGTGATTGTTGCACTGCAATTTTTTATACTTGTGGGATTGTGCTCAAATAACGATAGAAATTGGTGAATGACAAAAAGAACATCTTTATTCAGCAATCATAGCGCAAGTTTGAGGCAGCAATAGAATCCCAAAATACAGTTATTACAAGAGCCCCTTTATACACAATTCTTACATAAATTTCAATTTCAATACTATGGTGTTACATTGTTTTATCTATAGAACACAAATGTTTGAAGGACTTCTGTCCTGGGAGACAGCAGATGGATTAAAATGTGCTCAATGCTGGCTGCTACCTCTGCTGGGATTAAGAGTGTCTGTCCGATCTGTTTGCACTATTAAGAGGCGTTAGTCCTTTTGTCTTTTAAGTTAGTAAAAATACTAGACCTATAAGCTCTAAGCATATTAAACTGATTACTGCAGCTGGGTTGTAAAATGTTTTACTGTTTGCCAGTATGAGTTTCATTCATTCATGCAATTTCACTTAAGTGCTGTTTTTGACAAAGTTAAACATCACACAACGCCAGGTTATAGTCCAACAGGTTTATTTGGAAGTACAAACGTTCAGAGGGCTGCTTCTTCATCCGGTAGTTAGTGGAGTAGGATCATAGGACACAGAATTTATAGCAAAAGATCATAGTGTCATACAACTGATGCGATATATTGAAGAAACCTAGATTGCTATTAAGTCTTTCGTCTTTTAGAATGATTTGGAGGAGCCGGTCTTGAACTGGGGTGGACAAAGTTAAAAATCTTTTAGAATGAGTTGCAGGTTTCAATTAATTAATATGTAAATCTCAGAACTTCTTTCAAGTCACATTCCAGAGATAACTTAAGGCTTAATAAAAAAAGGTGACATCCCAGCTCAGACAATGCATTAAAGGTGTGAGGTTAGAGTTTGTACGTATTCCAATCTTGAGTCAGACTGGTTCTATTGCCAAAGCAGAAATTTATAAAATGTCACATAGTTTATAAAAAATATGGATTTGAACAAAATAGAGTGTACCTGCAAATACAAATTCATCCCTCAACTTGTGTGTGTGCATGAGTGGGAGAGAGTTTGTGTGTGTGTGTGTGTCTGCAAATGCAAATTCATCCCTCAACTTGTGTGTGTGCATATGAGTGGGAGAGAGTTTGTGTGTGTGTGTGTATGCATGTACATAGTTGATAAAGTATGTGCTGGAGTGTGATGGAATATATGCCTGTGAGAGGGTGTGTGCATGGTTGTGATTGTGAAGGGTGTGCCTGTGTGCTTGAGAGAGAGAGAGAGAGAGAGAGTGCAAGAAAGAGGGTCTGCCTGAGTATGTAAGAATGTATGTTTATGTGAGAGTGTTTAGTGTAGTGGGGTCATCTGTAGTGTGACATGAATCCAAGGTCCCGGCTGAGGCTATCCTCATGGGTACCGAACTTGTCAGCTAGTTTCTTAAAGTTAATTTCTTCAAGGGATAACAGCCCAGTTAAGAGGTATTTAACAAGTACATTGGGGAAAATGTTTGGTGTTCTGCAATCTATTCAGATCTGGGAGGTGGTTGATAAGGGCTGATTAATATTATAAGTTTCATGGAGACTTGATGGGGATGGTGTTGTTCTGTATGTTACACTTATTCAGAGGTAAACACTGCTTGTAGCAAGGGCTGATAAGGTCTGAAAATGCAGTAATGGGTTTGAAGTGGTTGTTTTGATTAGTAAGGGTTGTTTCAAATTTGGTCTATCTTATGACAGTGAAATATAATGAATGAAACTGTGTTATAGTAAATAACAGATAGGTAAAGGGTTATGAAACCAGTATTAATGAATATAGTGAGCTGGTGAATGAGTTAATAAAGATCACCTAAAACACAATATCTCACATACTTATTGTTGTTGTAATAGTCTTGCTTTGTTTGTTAAAACAGAATGTCAAGAAATGGAAGGGTCTGACAACAGGGTTTGGTAAAGGATTTGTAATGGTTGGAAGGGTAGAAATAATCTAGACATAACTAGTTCATGGTATTTCTTACTGTTCATTCGTTTGCATTGATATTATGCAAATCTTTCATGATGTGGAAAGCATATATCAATGTATTTACTGTGGATCAAAAGAAAAGTCAGTAAGATTTGTAAAGGGATGAATAATTTTGTTTACATTTATGACCATGTTATAATAGAGTCATAGAGATATACAGCACGGAAACAGACCCTTCGGTCCAACCTGTCCACACCGACCAGATATCCCAACACAATCTAGTCCCACCTGCCAGCACCCGACCCATATCCCTCAAAACCCATCCTATTCATATACCCATCCAAATGCCTCTTAAATGTTGCAATTGTACCAGCCTCCACCATTTCCTCTGACAGTTCATTCCATACACATACCACACTCTGTGTGAAAAAGTTGCCCCTTGGGTCTCTTTTATATCTTTCCCCTCTCACCCTAAACCTATGCCCTCTAGTTCTGGACTCCCTGACCCCAGGGAAAAGACTTTGTCTATTTATCCTATCCACGCCCCACATAATTTTGTAAACCTCTATAAGGTCACCCCTCAGCCTCCGACGCTCCAGGGAAAATAGCCCCAGCCTGTTCAGCCTCTCCCTATAGCTCAAATCCTCCAACCCTGGCAACATCCTTGTAAATTTTTTCTGAACCCTTTCAAGTTTCACAACATCTTTCCAATAGGAAGGAGACTAGAAATGCACGCAATTTTCCAGCAGTGGCCTAACCAATGTCCTGTACAGCCGCTACATGACCTCCCAACCCCTGTACTCAATATTCTGACCAATAAAAGAAAATACCAAACACCTTCTTCACTATTCTATCTACCTGTGACTCCACTTTCAATGAGTTATGAACTCCAAGGTCTCTTTGTTCAGCAACACCCCCTCCGACCTTACCATTAAGTGTATAAGTCCTGCTAAGATTTGCTTTCCCAAAATGCAGCACCTCGCATTTATCTGAATTAAACTCCACCTACCACTTCTCAGCCCTTTGGCCCATTTGGTCAAGATCCTGTTGTAATCTGAGGTAACCCTCTTCGCTGTCCATTATTGGTGTCATCTGCAAATTTACTAACTGCACCTCTTATGCTTGTATCCAAATCATTTATGTAAATGATAAAAAGTAGTGGACCCAGCACCGATCCTTGTGGCATTCCACTGGTCACAGGCCTCCTGTCTGAAAAACAACCCTCCACCACCACCCTCTGTCTTCTACCATTGAGCCAGTTCTGTATCCAAATGGCTAGTTCTCCCTGTATTCCATGAGATCTAACCTTGCTAATCAGTCTCCACCTGATCAGGTCCTGGGGATTTATCCACCTTTACCCATTTCAAGACATCCAGCACTTCCTCCTCTGTAATCTGGACATTTTTCAAGATGTCACCATCTATTCCCCTACAGTCTATATCTTCCATCTCCTTTTCCACAGTAAATACTGATGTAAAGTACACATTTAGTATCTCCCCCATTTTTTGCGGCTCCACACAAAGGCCACCTTTCTGATCTTTGAGGGGAAAGTGAGGACTGCCAAGGGCTTATGCCCGAAATGTCGATTCTCCTGCTCCTCGGATGCTGCTTGATCTCGGAGGGGCCCTATTCTCTCCCTAGATATCCTTTTGTCCTTAATGTATTTGTAAAAACCCTTTGGATTTTACTTAATTCTATCTGCCAAAGCTATCTCATGTCCCCTTTTTGCCCTCCTGATTTCCTCTTAAGTATACTCCTACTTCCTCCTCTGTCATCTGGACATCTGGTAATCTGGAGTGTAATCTACACTCTTCTAAGGATTCACTCGATCTATCCTACCTATACCTGACATATGCTTCCTTCTTTTTCTTAACCAAACGCTCAATTTCTTTAGTCATCCAGCATTCCCTATATCTACCAGCCTTTCCTTTCACTCTGACAGGAATATACTTTCTCTGGATTCTCATTATCTCATTTATGAAGGCTTCCCATTTTCCAGCCATTCCTTTACCTGCGAACATCTGCCCCCCAATCAGCTTTCGAAAGTTCTTGCCTAATACTGTCAAAATTGGCCTTTCTCCAATTTAGGACTTCAACTTTCAGATCTGGTCTACCTTTTTCCAACACTATTTTAAATCTAATAGAATTATGGTCGCTGTCCCCCACTGACACCTCAGTCACCTGCCCTGCCTTATTTCCCAAGAGTAGGTCAAGTTTTGCACCTTCTCTACTAGGTACATCCACATAACTGAATCTGAAAATTGTCTTGTACGCACTTAACAAATACCTCTCCATCTAAACCTTTAACACTATGGGAGTCCAGTCTATGTTGGAAAATTAAAATCCCCAACCATAATCACCCTATTATTCTTACAGATAGCTGAGATCTCTTTACAAATTTGTTTCTCAATTTCCCTCTGACTATTCGGGTGTCTATAATACAATCCCAATATGGTGATTATTCTTTTCTTATTTCTCAGTTCAACCCAAATAACTTCCCTGGATGTATTTCCGGGAATATCGTCCCTCAGCACAGCTGTAATACTATCCCTTATCAAAAATGCCACTCTCCCTCCTCTTTTGCCTCCCTTTCTGTCCTTCCTGTAGCATTTGTATCCTGGAACATTAAGCTGCCAGTCTTGCCCATCCCTAAGCCATGTTTCTGTAATTGCTTTGATATCCCAGTCCCATGTTCCTAACTATGCCCTGAGTTCATCTGCCTTCCCTGTTTAGGCCCCTTGCATTGAAATAAATGCAGTTTAATTTATTAGTCCTACCTTGTCCCTGCCTGCCCTGACTGTTTGACGCGCTTCTGTTCTCAACTGTACCTATCTCAGATTGATCTCTTTCCTCACTATCTCCCTGGTTCCCACCCCCTATTTTACTAGTTTAAATCCTTCCGAGTAGTTCTAGCAAATTTCCCTGCCAGTATATTAGTCCCCTTCCAATTTAGGTGCAATCCGTGCTTCTTGTACAGGTCACTTCTACCCCAAAAGAGGTTCCAATGAACCAAAAATGTGAATCCTTCTCCCATACACCAGCTCCTCAGCCATGCATTCATCTGCTCTATCCTCCTATTCCTGTTCTCACTAGCTCATAGCACTGGGAGTAATCCAGATATTACTACTCTTGAGAACCTCCTTTTTAGATTTCTGCCGAACTCTCTGTAATCTCCCTTCAGAATCTCAATCTTTTCCCTTCCTATGTCATTGGTTCCAATGTGGACAATGACCTCTTGCTGACCCCTCTTCCCCCGTGAGAACATTCTGCACCCTCTCTGAGACATCCTTGATCATGGCACCAGGGAAACAACACACCATTCTGCTTTTTGCTGCTGGCCGCAGAAACATCTGTCTGTACCTCAGACTACAGAATCCCCAAACACAATTGATCTCCTAGAAGCTGACGTACCCCTCGTCGCATTAGAGCCAGTCTCAGTACCAGAAACTTGGCTGTTTGTGCTATGTTCCCTGAGAATCCATCACCTCCTACATTTTCCAAAACAACATACCTGTTTGAAATAGGTATATCCACAAAAGACTCCTGCACTAGGTGCCTACCTCTCTTACCTTTCCTGGAGTTAACCCACCTATGTGACTGTATCTGAGACTTCCCCCCCCTTCCTATAACTTCCATCCATCACATACTGTTGCTGTTGCAAATTCCTCATCGCTTCTAACTGCCTCTCCAACCGATCCATTCGATCTGATAACATTTGCATCCAACAGCATTTATGGCAGATATAATCCGCAGTAACCTTTAAACTATTCTAATAAATTAAATGATCTAAATGGCATTTCAAATAACACAAACAAAGTAATGTTTTTCCAAGAATACATCGTTGTGGGGAGATAATGCTCACCACTGCCTGGAGAATGCAGCAAGGTAAAAACAATGACTGCAGATGCTGGAAACCAGATTCTGGATTAGTGGACTGCAACTCCCAGGTCATTTCCTCTGCCCTGAAGCTCTTCAACCATGTCGTGAAACAAAAACTGCCTTGAAGAAGTTTTCCTCCTCTCTCTACAAGAATCTCAGGGAGTCCCTCTCCCACTGCAACTCCCAGTTCATTTCCTCTGCCCTGAAGCTCTTCAACCATGTCGTGAAACAAAAAACCTGTGCCCACACCTCCTCCCTCACCTCTATCCAAGGTCCTAAAGGAGCCTTCCAAATCCATCAAAGTTTTACTTGCACATCCACTAATATCATTTATTTTATCCGTTGCTCCCGATGCGGTCTCCTCTACATTGGGGAGACTGGGCGCCTCCTAGCAGAGTGCTTTAGGGAACATCTCCGGGACACCCGCACCAATCAACCACACCGCCCCGTGGTCCAACATTTCAACTCCCCCTCCCATTCTGCCAAGGATATGGAGGTCCTGGGCCTCCTTCACCACCGCTCCCTCACCACCAGTCGCCTGGAGGAAGAACGCCTCATCTTCCGCCTCGGAACACTTCAACCCCAGGGCATCAATGTGGACTTCAACAGTTTCCTCATTTCCCCTTCCCCCACCTCACCCTAGTTCTAAACTTCCAGCTCAGTAACTGTCCCCATGACTTGTCCGGACTTGTCCGACCTGCCTATCTCCTTTTCCACCTATCCACTCCACCCTCTCCTCCTTGACCTATCACCTTCATCCCCTCCCCCACTCACCCATTGTACTCTATGCTACTTTCTCCCCACCCCCACCCACCTCTAGTTTATCTCTCCACACTTCAGGCTCACTGCCTTTATTCCTGATGAAGTGCTTTTGCCCGAAACGTCGATTTCGAAGCTACTTGGATGCTGCCTGAACTGCTGTGCTCTTCTAGCACCACTCATCCAGAATCTGGAGAATGCAGCAAACCCAGTATGGTTGATTGTCCGATAAGTCTCTGGATCAAAGCGGGGTAAGATGGTGGATAAGGCTGAAGATACAGAAACTGACAAGAGGCTTTACAATGGGCTGTTATGCAGGTGGAACTATGCAGAGTCTTTCAGGTCAGCTGAAAGATAGTAATCACTAACTACTGTCTCTACCAAAGAAAGACAAAACATTTAAGATTGGTCATGAGCACAGGTAATTCAGAGTAAGACATATACTTGGCACAGTGACCTGTGTGTAAAGCAGCCCAGACGATCCTTGATCTTTCAGCAGGATTCCGAAGAATTACACTGCAAGAGGTACCTGACATCAGGAGACATGGTGAAAATGTCAAAAAGACTTCCAGCCTGGCCAGCTGCCAACTCTCCCAGGTAATAATGTTTGGGGTTAGTTACAGAACCCAGGGTAGTGCAAGACAGTGACTGAGATATCTCTGGTAGTTAAAAAGGTGCATTATTCTTTCAATATTTAATACATTATTTAAGTTTTACAGAGCTCTAAGTGTCTCTGCTATGTCTTTGTCTATATATGAATTGTTGTTTCACAGAGCCGGGCAACTAGGTAATCAAGCTATCTGAAGTTGCTTGTACCAACAGTACCTTTAGGGAAGAAAAGCTTCTCTCCTTACTGGGTCTGGCTTACCTGTGATACAGCAATTCATTTGATTCATAACTATCTTATAAAATGACCAAGCAAGCCAGCGGTGATGAGGGATAGGCAATAAAAGACTGGCCTTGCCAGTGACATCCAGGTCCTACAAAAGAGTAAAATTTAAGATATCTACAAGTTATTCAATAGAGAAAAATGGCTAATGTTTTTTTTTTACAGCACCTGCATGCTTCTTTGCAGATGTGCTGTTAAAGATGACCATTTCTTCTGGCTTTTTCCGGGTTTTAGGGAGAATATGCAGTCGAGATTGTTTCACCATACCATCCTTAAGCTCTGGAGACATCACTGGTTTCAGCTTCTGATTCCTATTGCTGTATTGCCCATTAGTAGTTTTGAAGCACAAGCAATTATGTCAGCCTTTCCTTTTTGGAATGTATATGTGCTACTGGCACATTCTTATTGCAAGTACAACTCTACAAACACAGTCTACTCCTTACCATTTCCAAACTCAGCCACAGTCCAACTCCAAAGTCATAGACAATTGCAGCATGGAAATAAGCCTTTCATTGTTCTGAAGGGCCTATGCCCAAAATGTTGACTCTCCTGTTCCTTTCAATGTGCTCTGACCTGCAGTGCTTTTCCAGCACTACACGTTTTGAATCTGACTCTCCAGCTTCTGCAGTCCTCACTTTCTCCCATTCTCTGGTATAAAAATCAGTTGAGGCCAAAACATTAAATCTTTTCAAACAAGAATGTGCCAGTAGCACTTGTACGTTCCAAAGAGGAACAGCTGACATAATTTCTTGTGCTTCAAAACTACAAATGGGCATTACAGCAATAGGAATCAGAGACTGAAATCAGTGATGTCTTCAGAGCTTAAGGATGGTACGGTGAAACATTGTCAACTGCATATCCTCCCTAAAACCCAGGAAAAGCCAGGAGAAATCTTTAACATCACATCTTCGCAAAGAAGCATGCAGGTACTGTAAAAAAATACATTAGCCATTTCTTCTATATTGAATAACTCGTATATTTCTTAAATTTTATTCTTTTGTAGGGCCTGGATGTCACTAGCAAGGCCAGTCTTTATTGTCTATCCCTCATCGTCGTTGACTTGCTAGTTCATTTTATAAAATAGTTAACAGTCAAATAAAGGCAGCTCTCACCTTAAATGCATTATCTGGGTCGACATGACACCAATTGTTAAAGTTCACTTGAGAATATAACCTTTAAATGTTTTGCAATTTATATATGAAAGAACTGAAACCAACATGTTCACTCTAAAAGATGAGAGACTTAACAAACAATCCAGGTCTTTTTCAATATATAATTTCAGTTACATCACTTGGTAAACTTTTGCTATAAATTTTGTGTCTTACGGTCTTGTATTCCACAAACACCTGATGAAGGAGCAGTGCTCTTACCTTCTCAACCAGTCTCCTAAGTGTTGCCTCTGTGAAAGCTAGTGCTTCCAAATAAACCTGTTGGATGAGAACCTGGTGTGTGGACTGTCTGTGTGGAGTTTGCACACTCTCCCCATGTCTGCGTGGGTTTCCTCCAGATGCTGCAGTTCCCTCCCAGAGTTCAAAGATGTGCACTCTAGGTGAATTGGCCATATTAAATTACCCATAGTTTTCAGGGATGTATGGGCTAGGTGCATTTGTCAGAGGAAATGTAAAGTATTAGGGTAGGGAATGGGTCTGGGTGGGATACTCTTTAAAGGGTTGGTGTGGACTTGTTGAGCCAAATGGCTTGTTACCACACTATAGGGATTCTAGGATTCTATGAAAATAATTACTTAAAACTTCATTTGCTTCCACACACACATTGCCACTTTGGTCCATAATGGACCCTGCTCTTTTCCTGATTATCCTTTTATGTCTAACATATTTATAAAATACATGTGGATTATCCTTTATTTGAACTTTCAGTATTTTATCATGTCACCTCTTTGTTCTCTGGCTTGAAAAAAAAATCCTCTGTTTCTACAATCCTCTAGGGCTACTACTGTTTTTAGCCCTCAGTATCTACCATATGTTTTCCTGGACTTGTTGGTCCCATCCTTCACTTTTACAAGAACATGTTGGCCTTGAACTCATACTATTACTTTTAAATGGCTCCCACAGTTCTGATGTAGATTTTCCTACAAGTAGGCGGCACGGTGGCTCAGCAGTTAGCACCGCTGTCTCGCAGCATCAGGGTCGCAGCTTCGATCCCAGCCTTTGGTGACTGTCTGTGTGGAGTTTGCACATTCTCCTGGTGTCTGCGTGGGTTTCCTCTGAGTATTTCAGTTTCCTCTCACAGTCCAAAGATGTGCAGGTTAGGTGAATTGGTCATGCTAAACTACCCATAGTGTTAGGTGCATGAGTCAGATGGAAATGGGTCTGGGTGGGTTACTCTTCGGAGTGTCGGCATGGATTGTTGGGCTGAAGGGCCTGTTTCCACAGTGTAGGGAATCTAATCTACTGCTACTAGTCCTATCATACAGGTCGTTCTACTATAATGCAATAGTTGCATTACTCTGCAACTTCAGGCTATAAAAAATCATGCTATGGAAAGCCACTTGAGAAAATTGCACTGTATAAGATCAGTCAATAAAATTGTTAAACCTGTTCAGTAGAAAATTTGTGTTATCGACACAGTGTCCACAATTCATCAACAGCATCATAGCCAATTTGTGTTAACCAAACACATGTTATACCAGATTGACCTGTATTTAAAAAAAAAACGGCCTTCTCCTAATTTAGTACCTTTGTTTTTGGTTACATAACTACCATAATCTTTAGCATTATGGTCACTACCACCAAAATGCTCCCCCACTTACATAACTTGTCTGGTTTTGTTGCCAATGTTATGCCCAGCCTTTATAGGAATTTTTTACATGCTGGTTTGAAAAAGCTCTCCTGTACCCATTTCAAGAATTCAGGCCGCTCACAGCCTTTTAGACCTTATCTATCCTAGTTAATACTGGCCAAGTTGAAATCTACTTGAATATTGCCCTATTATTTTTATAGTATTTCTAGACTTAAGTTCCACTTTGTGAAATATCCCAAGATACTTCACAACTTTACCTTTATATTCTGAACTGTTAAAATACTGCTATGTCAAGGAATAACACCTAGCTTCGCGGATGTCGGAGTTGCAAAATATTGGGGTAAAGGAGTGTTACTCTGTTCAACTCGCCAGAGCATTTCTGCGCTGAAGAGTGATCAACTATGCCTGACTTTAATTAAGTTGTCAAGACTTGAAACATTAACTTGCTCTCTCTCCATGGATGCTGTCTGACCCACTGTGATCTCCAACATTTGCTGTTTTCAGTACAGATTCTAGCATCTGCAGTAATTTACTCCTAAACTGTGTCTGGCTGTTGTTTTTCCAATAGGGTCTCCATCAGCCAGAAACACAACCATTAAATTTAGAAGATAGTTTTGCTGCTGAAGAAATCAGGTCAAAATGTAAAGTATGCATTTCAGGTCATTTTCTCTTTTACACATTAGCTGTTTCCCATACAAAACTTGCAAATTCCAACCCTTCAAATGTTTACCATATGTGGTATTGTTCTGCAGGGCAGACATTTCAGTCACAACATTTTACTGGAATACTTCCAAGAAGTGATCAGCAAAGACCACAGAAAAACAAAACCATCAGCTCAAAACAATCATTTACATAGTCATAGAGATGTACAGCATGGAAACAGACCCTTCGGTCCAATCCGTCCATGCTGACCATATATCCCAACCCAATCTAGTCCCACATGCCAGCACCCGGCCCATATCCCTCCAAACCCTTCCTATTCATATCCCCATCCAAATGCCTCTTAAATGTTACAATTGTACCAGCCTCCACCACTTCCTCTGGCAGCTCATTCCATACACGTACCACCCTCTGTGTGATAAAGTTGCCCTGTAGGTCTCTTTTGTATCTTTCCCCTCTCACCCTAAACCTATGCCCTCTAGTTCTGGACTCCCCGAACCCAGGGAAAAGACTTTGCCTTTTTACCCTATCCATGCCCCTCATAATTTTGTAAACCTCTATAAGGTCATCCTTCATTCTCCGATGCTCCAGGGAAAACAGCCCCAGCCTGTTCAGCATCACCCTATAGCTCAAATCCTCCAACCCTGGCAACATCCTTGTAAATCTTTTCTAAACCCTTTCAATTTTCACAACATCTTTCAGATAGGAAGGAGACCAGAATTGCATGCAATATTCCAACAGTGGCCTAACCAATGTCCTGTACAGCCACAACATGGCCTCCCAACTCCTGTACTCAATACTCTGACCAATAAAGGAAAGCAAACTAAACGCCCTCTTCTCAATCCTATTTACCTGTGACTCCACTTTCAAGGAGCTATGAACCTGCACTCCAAGATTTCTTTGTTCAGCAACACTCCTCAGGACCTTATCATTAAGTGTATAAGTCCTGCTAAGATTTGTTTTCCCAAAATGCAGCACCTCGCATTTATCTGAATTAAACTCCATCTGCCACTTCTCAGCCCATTGGCCCATCTGATCAAGATCCTCTTGTAATCTGAGGTAACCCTCCTTGCTGTCCACTACACCTCCAATTTTGGTGTCATCTGCAAACTTACTAACTGTACCTCTTATGCTCGCATCCAAATAATTTATGTAAATGATAAAAAGTAGAGGAACCAACACCGATTTCTGTGGCACTCCACTGGTCACAGGCCTCCAGTCTAAAAAACAACCCTCCACCTCTGTCTTCTATCTTTGAGCCAGTTCTGTACCAAATGGCTAGTTCTCCCTGTATTCCGTGAGATCTAACCTTGCTAATCAGTCTCCCATGGGGAACCTTGTTGAACGCCTTACTGAAGTCCATATAGATCACATCTACTGCTCTGCCCTCATCAATCCTCTTTGTTACTTCTTCAAAAAACTCAATCAAGTTTGTGAGACATGCACAGATCCATGTTGACTATTCCTAATCAGTCCTTGCCTTTTGAAATACATGTGCATCCTGTCCCTCAGGATTACCTCCAACACCTAGCCCACCACCGACATCAGGCTCACTGGTCTATAGTTCTCTGGCTTGTCCTTACCACCCTTCTTAAACACTGGCACCATGTTAGCCAACCTCCAGTCTTCGGACACCTCACCTGTGACTATCGATGATACAAATATCTCAGCAAGAGGCCTCGCAATCACTTCTCTAGCTTCCCACAGATCACTTGGGTACACCTGATCAGATCCTGGGGATTTATCCATCTTTAACCGTTTCAAGACATCCAGCACTTCCTCCTCTGTAATATGGACACTTTGCAAGATGTCACCATCTATTTCCCTACAGTCTATATCTTCCATATGCTTTTCCACAATAAATACTGATGCAAAATTCTCATTTAATGTCTCCCTAATTTTCTGCGGCTTCAAAAAAGATTGCCTTGCTGATATTTTGATGGGCCTGATTCCCTCCCTAGTTACCCTTTTGTTCTTAATGTATTTGTAAAAACTCTTTGGATTCTCCTTAATTCTATTTGCCAAAAGCTATCTCATGTCCCCTTTTTGCCCTCCTGATTTCCCTCTTAAGTATACTCCTACTTCCTATGTACTCTTCTAAGCATTCAGTCGATCTATCCTGTCTATATGTTACATATGCTTCCTTCTTTTTCTTAACTAAACTCTCAATTTCTTTAGTCATCCAGCATTCCCTATACCAGCCTTTCCTTTCACACTAACAGGAATATACTTTCTCTGTATTCTCGTTATTTCATTTCTGAAGGCTTCCCATTTTCCAGCCGTCCCTTTATCTGTGAACATCTGCCCCCCCCAATCAGCTTTTGAAACCTTGGAGGTTCTGTAAACATTCCCCCTCTCCCAGTTTGCTGTATGACATTAAGCTCCCGAATGTTTTCTTCACTTACAAACTAAATCCTCACTATAGTGGTTCACTTATTGCAGTTGTGGGTCTCTCCTCTCTCTGCTACCAGTCTGCTTTTAGGGTAATCATCCTCTTTGGGTGCTGTCAGGGCTTTTATCCTTCAATAGGTTACTCTCAGCTTTCACAGAAATATTTAAATGTTGAAATAGAAATATCCTTAGAACCAGCTAAAATCAATAGTTCAGTGCGTATAGGTTTACAAAAAAAGTTATTTGAGTCGAATTGATTTGAAATGGATCTATGTTATTGTAATTACTTAATTTTAGTTTTACACTGTAACACATTTTCTTAATTTACTCAGTAAATGGAGTAAAGTGGAATGCTCAGGCTTGAGCTGACTATACTAGGGAAGGGAAGTGGCACTGGAGACTGGCCACGTGCACTTGAAATCTTTCCCATTTCCTCTGCCACACTTCTCAACTGACACCCACAAACTTGTTGGTGAGTACCTGAAGCTTTGTTCCAGACCTGTGTCAAATTCAAGTGTCACATTATTTGTTCTTTAGACAAAAAAGTAGATTAATCCATGAGAATAATAAAACTAATAACTGTGTATGCTGGAGATCTGAAACAAAATCAAAGATTGTTGGAGAAACTCAGGTCTGGCAGCATTTGTTGGAAGAAAGTAGAGTTAACATTTCAAATTTAGTGACTATTCATCTGAACTTTGTTTTTGTTAATCTCTGAGGTCATAGACTACAAATTGATTTTCATTACACAATTTATAATTCTATTAAAAAAGAATACTCTTTGCAGATGCGAGGAGAGCCATACCATTACCTAGCTCCTTTGAGGCTTGTATCAGTGTCAACCCACCCTCCCAGTTGTTTCAGTGTCTCATTGATGCTCTTAGGCATATAATACTTGACTATGGAGTTAGCATATCTGATTATTTGCCAACTCACGTGGCTTTAGTCTCTGGAACTTTGGCCTGCAGCTGATCCTTTCAGCCTGTTGAGACAGCTTCACCATTCAATTAGGTGAAAGCTATAATTTATGTAACTTTCTTGTGCTATCTCTATGTTGTCATTAGTGTCATAGAGTATGGAAACAGACCTTTCAGTCCAAATAGTCCACACTCACCATGTTCCCAAACTAAAGTAGTCTCACCTGCTGTATTTGGCCTATGTCCCTCAAAACTTTCCTATTCATGTCCTTATCCAAATCTCTTTTAAATGTTGTAACTGGACCTGCATCCATCACTTTCTCTGGTAGTTCATTCCACACACTAACCACTGTGTAAAAAAAAGTTTCCCCCATGTCCTTTTTAAATCTTTCCGTTCTCATCTTAAAAACATGCCCACAAATTTTGAACTCCCCCACCTTTGCTATTTATGTTATCTATGCCCCTTGTGATTTTATAAACCTCTTTAAGGTCACCCCTCAACCTCATACGCTCCAGAGAAAAATGTACCAGCAGTACCAATCTCGACATCTGAAATTTCATTCTATAGGTTTATAAGATCATGAGGGACATAGATAGGTTAAGCAGACAAGGTCTTTTCCCTGGGGTAGGGGAAGAGTCCAGAACTAGAGGGCATATGTTTAGGTTGAGAGGGGAAAGACTTAAAAAGGGACTGAAGGGGCAACTTTTTCACACAGAGGGTGGTGCATGCAGGGAATGAGCTGCCAGAGGAAGTGGTGTAGACTGGTACAATTATAACATTTAAAAGACATCTGGATGGGTATATGAAGAGGAAGGGTTTAGAGGGATAAGTGCTGGCAAATGGGACGAGATTAATTTAGGGTATGAGGTTGGTACGGATGAGTTGAACTGAAGGGTCTGTTTCTGTGCTGTACATCTCTATGACTCTATCCAATTTCCAGAAAATCAACTTCTGCCTTGAACTATGGAGAAAGCTATGGAGAAAGATATGGAGGGTAGAGAACTCGGAGAAATAAACATTGATGTTTTGAAAACAGTTCACATTACAGAGGAGAAAGTGCTGGAGGTCTTATCAAGGTGGATAAATCGCTAGGACCTGATCTAGTGTATCCCAGGATACTGTTAGAAATTGGGGATGCATTTTTTTTTTTAAGATTTAGATTTTATTTTCATGTGTATTCAAGTACAGTGAAAAGTGTATAATATCACCATACAGTGCACCCTCTTAGGTACAAAGATACCCAGATACAGAAAAATGTAAGTACTAAGTAGTAAAAGAAACAAAGTTTAAAATATTAGGCATTATCTTCATAGAATAAGTAGAAAAATAAAGAAAAAGATAATATTTAAGATGTTCTTGTAAACTAAGCTTTGTACCAAGGTACCTTGTACCTAAAATGGCACCGTGTGTTGGCGACGTTATACACTTTTCATTGTACTCCTCAATAGTCTTTGTCTTCCTTGGGGTCAACCTTCCATGATTGATGTTATGTCCCAAAAATATCATCTCTGTTTTTGTGAATTCTGCTTTCTTTAAGTTTATTGTCAGTTTTATTTTCTGAATCATTGAAAGAGCTCTGGCAATTGAACCATGTGATCTTTCCATGACTTACTAAAGATCAATACATCATCCAGATACACTGCACAGTTTGTTAATCTGGCCACAACTGTTCATGAGTGTTTGGAATGTGGCAGCTGCGTTCTTCATTCCAAAGGACATCACTTTGAATTGATGTAGCCCATTTGGGATTACAAACCCAGAGATTTCTTTCACTTTCTCTGATAAAGATACCTGCCAATAACCATGCAGTAAGTCCAATTTTGTGATGTAACTGACTTGTCCAACTTTCTCTATACAGTCTTCATATTGGGTATGCATCTGATTTTGTTACAGCGTTGATCTTCCAATAGTCCACACAAAATCGTTGAGTTCCATCAGGTTTGGAAACTAACACGATAGGTGAACTGCATTTGCTCCGACTTGGTTCAATGATATCTTCATTGAGCATCCTCTGGACCTGTGTGGTTTTGAAAGAATTAAGCCTGTAAAAGGTGTTGTTTTATTGGAACAGCATTCCCTACTTCTACCTCATGCACAATAGCATTAGTCCTCCCAGTTTATTCCTGCAAACATCTTCATATCCCTCAAAAACCTTTCAATTGCGTTCTTTGCTCCTGAGACAGATCGATTACTAACCCATCTCACTCCTCAAGGACTTCCTCATTGTTTAAAGTATTTTGAGGCACATCAAACTCTACAACATCTGGATTTGATTCCTCTCTCTGTGGGGCAGTAACTAACACCTGTTCCTCTAGTTGCTTCTCTCTAATTATAATAAGGTTTCAACATATTCACATGACATCATCAAAATAGTTTTTCCCCATCTGGCATCTTTACCAGTTAGCTTACTGGACTCAACTTTTTCTCAATTTGATATAAACCACTAAACCTAGATTTGAAGGGATCTCCAACCATTGGTAACATTGATATGTCTTCCCCACAGGAAAATATCCAAATTTTTGAGTTTTTATCTACCACTTGCATCATTCTATGCTGTTCACTCTTCAGGTGCTGTTTAGCTAATTCACCTACCCAATTTAATCTCTCCCTCACCTCAGTTACATAATCCAAGTGTGACATCTCCAATTTCGCTTGTCAGTTTCTCTAATTAATTTCAAATGGCCTCTTACTTCAGGTCTGAATATTAACTCAAAAGGGAGTTAACTGAGTAGATTTATTTAGGCATCTCTAATTGCAAACAATACAAATAAGACACCTTTAACACAATCATTTGGGTAATCCTGACAGTATGCTCTCAACATGGTCTTCAGAGTCTGATGGCACCTTTTCAAAGTTTCCTGGGATTCAGGATAATACGCCCTTGATTTAAAGTGCTGCATAGCTAAGCTATCCATGAGTTCCTTACCAGCCTCGCAGTAAAATTAGACTCTTGGTCTAACTGAATCTCTCTGGGTAGCCCATACCACATCAAGAAAGCTATTATTAACTCCTGTACCACCCTTTTTGCCTTAATGCTCTGTACTGGAATTGCCTCCAGAAATCTGGTAGACACATCCATTATAGTTAGCAAGTACTGGTTCCCACTTTTAGTTCTCAGGAGGGGTCCTACACAATAAATCATTACCAATGTGAAAGGTTCTTTGAATGCGGGAATTGGCAACAAAGGTGCTGGTACTATTACTGCCTGTGTTTTACCTACCATTTGGCATGTATGACATGTATGGCAAAGGTTAACCACATCCTTGTGCTTCCAGGCCAATAGAAATGGTTTTGTACCCTAGCCGGAGTCTTCCTCACACCTAGGTGACCTCCTACTGGTAGTTCATGTGCTACCTGTAACACTTCCTGTCTGTATGCTACTGGCAACACAATCTGGTGCACCTTCGCCCATTTCTCATCTGCAGTAACCTGCTGTGGTCTCCATTTTGTCTTAGGATTCTACCTTTAAGATAATAACCCTCAGGAATACATTCTGATTTATTTTCTGAGTATGCATCAATAAATATATATATTATTGTCTCGTCTTTTTGTTGTAAGTCCGTTAGCCTTTCACGGCTAAACATTTCTACTTGACCCTCTACCCCTTCAAGTTTTTCCTGCACCGTTACGTCAAACAAGGTGTCAGCTAACCGCACCTCAACTCCTTCATCTTTCTCTTTAATTTTTTGCTTCACACTGACTTATGATGGTGGGATCTGGTTACTACACAGCCTGGAAAAATTCCAGGATATTTTTCTTTTAACTCCTCAGTTCCCTGGTCTTCCTTGGCTTCTCCACAACAATGGGTGTCACTCTCACCTTAGATCCTGCTAAACCATTCCCAAGAACAAAAGGTATTCCTGGAACTGACATGCTGTCAATCACTCCCGCTGTTTCTTTCCCAGTCTTGAGTTGGCATTCCAACCTGATCTTACATAGGGGAATGCTAAATTTCTGTCCATCTATCCCACAAATTACCATTGTCTCAGGTAATAGTTCAGAAAGAGTGCAAATACATTAATCTCTTATCTTACAGACTGGTTAGATCCTGTCTCTCTCAAAATTGTAACTTCTTGTCCTTCTCCCCCTGTTCTTTCTGAATAAACTTTAACCACAGAGCCGAATTCTTTATCGAGATCAGGCACTAACTCCATACTCAGCCCCTGCCTGAGCTGTGCATTCTTCCCTGCAGGTCCTAGACTTTTCTTGAGGTTTCCTTTACTTCTTCCACTAATGCCACTGGCTTAGCTTCATTTACCATGTCTTTTCCTATAGTGTCTTTCTTTAAAAGACCAGCACTGTGGCTTTATGTGCCCCACTTTCTGGCAGTGAGAACACCTTTTCCTAGTGCCTTTCTTAAACCACTGGCACTGTAATTTTCTGTGTACCACTCCATTCCAGTGAAAACACCTGAGGGGTTTCACCTCCTTTTCACCCTTGTGTTTCTTTTTTTAAACCTGTGGTAAACAATTAGCAGTGCTTTCTACTCTTTGTTTTGTAGTGTAGGAACTCCCCTTCTCCCAATTTCTATCCCTCACAGGATGAAATTCTTGCCGGAAGCTAAACTTTGTCTTATCTTCATCCGTCATCTCTGCTGCTCCTCTCACTTCTTGAACTTTCTGCTCATCTACATGAATTCTTATCATCTCTGGAATTGAGTTTTAAAACTCCTCCAGCAGAATAATCTCTCAGAGCCTCGTTGGTCTTATCTATTTTTAAGGCCCACACCCACCTATCAAAATGACTGTTTCATTTGTTTGAAGTCAACATAAGTCTGACCTTGTTCCTTCTTTATGCTTCTAAACTGCTGTCTAAAGCTTCTATACTAATTCATAAGCACTCAAAATAGCCTTTTTGACCTCTTCATAATCTGTTGACCCCTCATCTGACAGCACTGTAAATACCTCACTAGCTCTGCCTACCAGCTCTGAACTAACATTACTTGCAACTCCTCTGACTACTCCATCTGCCTCGCCAATTTTTCAAATGAAATAAAAAAGGTTTCGACATCTTTTTCTTCAACATGTGGCAGTATTTTAACATATCTGTATATATCATTATCTTCTCTTTGCATTGCCATCCTGTTAATTAACTTTGCTAAGTTGCAACTTCTAAAGTTCAAATTCTCCTTCTCTCTCTCTGCTCAGCTTCTCTGTCCTTTTTTTTCCCTCTCTCTTTTTTGTTTATCTTCTAACTCCATTTTCCTCAAAATGTAATTTAAATTTTTCTAACTCTACTGCACTTGTCTGTTTCTCTGACACACAAGTGTTTAAATAACTCCCTTACAATGTCAGCTTTACTTTTGTCCTTGGTTCAGCCCAATTCTAACCTCACTGCTAATTTTTAAAGTAAGGTCTTTTTCTTTCCTTCTAAACTTTCTTGGCAAATTTGGGAATCATCTTCAAATCCAGGCCTCTTCAGCAATTTTTAGAGCCATTCCTCTCACTTTTAATTTAACTAACCACAAGTACCCGAAATTAAACAAATTGTCTCACCTATGTTTTGTTTAAAGATCGAAGACATTAATCAGCAAGTGTTTAAATCTGCTGGGATCTTTCGTACATCAAATCTGTCCAAATCTCAGACTGGATCTATCTAAACCTGTCCAAATCATGGACCTGAGCCCCCAGACTGTTAAGACACAGCAGTAAACCCTTCTGATAATTAAACCAAACACCGAGAAAAGTCCACCTCACCTTGTAATCCATTAGAGTGTCAAGTGACAGAGTACTACCCAAATTCCACCATTTAAAGAACTAAAAAAGTAGTTATTCTTTAACTCCAAAAGTGAATATTAAACGACTACTATTTACAACTTTAAGCCTCCTTTCTCTTAAAGGTTTGTTATCTACCTCCTACTATATAACAATATGCTGATCCAGTAAAGCCCCTATTAAATGTACAGCAAATCAATTTTCAAAACCAGACAGCGGCTGTCACCTCCAGTGTTGATCCTCTTCTATTTGTAGATCTCCCTGGATCGCCTTTGGACTTCTGTTGCAAAGATGTTTCATCTGAAAAAGGTACCTTTAATAGAGTGTTTTTGAATTGCAGTCTTTAAAAATGGCAGAAAGTGCTCTTTCTCTGGCTAACTGTCCAAAATGCCAGCTTTTTATATCCCAAACATCGGACCATCTCATTGATTTGATGGTGTCAAAACAGCAAAATTCAAATTAAATTGGGTTTTATTATTTTGGGGCATAATTTAACCTGATTGGTTAAATTTGAGCTGCCGTGGAAACAACATGTTACAGCCCAAATGTTACATCTCAAATTGTCCAGTACACTTTGTGCTCACAAGTCAGTCACATGCCCAGTGCTTGCCACCTTTTCAGCTTTCACTCTCTCAAAGATACAGTACACGCCTTCAACTTCATAACACTGCCAAGGGAACCCCACAGGCCAGGCCGACAGGACATCTCGTCAGGTCCACACTGAGGCTTGAAATGAAGAAAAGAAGAAAATAGAACACCAAGAGAGAAAAAAAAACTAGAAACAAGAGATTTACATGGTGTGTTTTGAAAATCTATTAGATGTATTAATAATGCAGAGGAATTCATTAAAAGGAATATGCTCTTGAAAAGTAGATAGACTCTTATCAGTCTCGCAAACAATCCAGTGCTTTTCAATAGATAAAGATTCAAAATGTAGTGAAAAATGTTCCAAATATGTACTGTCAGCCTGTTGTAAAGACAGTGGTTTTATTTTTCTGTTTTTGTTTGTGGCCGAAATAGGAAAGCAACCATTCTAAAAAACCAAGAGTTGTCAGGGATTGCTTCATTATTTGAAAGCAACATTGTAAGTTTTTGGAGTAGTGAATGGTTTGCAATGAGTTGGCACCAAGGGGTGTGCACAAATGGAGATTCATCTGGTAACAAGGCTCTCTGCACTAGTGACCAGTTATTGATGACAAAGGTCTTTTCTGCCTGCCAACATCTGTAATTGGCTTCACTATAGTATACTTATCTTTCTTGGAGGGGATAATGAGTATAAGACCTGGCAGGTTATGTTAAAATTATACAAGACTTTGGTTCGGCCGTATTTAGAATACAGTGTACAGTTCTGGTCGCCACATTACCAAAAGGGTGTGGGCGCTTTGGACAGGGTGCAGAGAAGGTTTGCAAGGATATTGCCTGGTATGGAAGGTGCTAGCAATGAAGAGAGGTTGAGTAGGTTAGGATTGTTTTCATTAGAAAAAAGGAGATTGAGGGGGGAACCTGATTGAGGTCTGCAAAATCATGAAGAGTATAGACTGGGTGGATAGAGATTAGCTTTTTCCCAGGGTGAGGGGTTCAAATGATGAGAAGTCACGCATTCAAAGTGAGAGATGAAAAGTTTAAGGGGATACACATGGAAAGTACTTTACACAGAGGGTGGTAGATGCCTGGAATGCATTGGTAACAGAGGTAGTAGAGGCAGGCATGGTAGATTCATTTAAGGTGTGTCTGGACAGATTGCACGTATGTAAGGAGCAGAGGGCTACAGATCCTAAGGAATTGAGCGATAGGTTTAGACAATGGATTTGGATCGACTCAGGCTTGGAGGGCCGAAGGGCCTATTCCTGGGCTGTAAATTTTTTTTGTTCTTTGTTCAGATAGCTGAAGAGCTTGGCATTGGGAACAAGATAGGGTGAAGCCATCAGATCTCTGGAAACTCAGGAGCTGTCTCTATGCTCTGGCGAAGAAACTACGCTGCGGAAGAAAGGCAGTTTACTTTTCCTTTAGAAGTTGGTGTAACTAGTGACTTTTAATAAGTCAGGAATCTTTATATATGTGAACTAGCCACTTTGTGCCTCTTACAAATAAAATGAAAGCATCTAGAGAAGGGAGTCAAGAAACAGCATTCTGATCAGCTCAAGAACCATCTTATCAAATTTTATTTAATTGTGGGACTTGTGTGTCGTTGGCTGGCCAGCATTGATAGCTCACCCCTATTTGCCCTTGAGAAGGTGGTGGTGAGTTGCCTTCTTGAATCGCTGCAGTCCATTTGCTGTGGGTTGACACACAATGCCGATAGGGAAGGAATTCCAGGATTTTGACCCAACGACTGTGAAGGAACAGCAGCATATTTCCAAGCCAGGGTGGTGAGTGGCTTGGAGGTGAACTCCTGCAAACAGGGACCACTAAACTCCCAGCACAACGTCCCCCTTTAATAACCATATTTTCTTTCCTGTCTGTGTCTGTCTCAAGTGTGTAGAGAGGGAATTTAAGGGTGTTACAGTTTTAACGAGTAACGTTATATATTGACAGTTCTTAATTGATTATCTGTACTTAGAATTTATTCATTTGTAATAAGTAGTAATTCTCATTATATACAGAAATCTGATCCCTGCTTTCTGTCAAAAAAGACAACTGAAGAATTCTGTGCATTTTATACTTTTGTGAGGAGTCTGGGAACAGTAGGCCTCAATCTTTGTGCTACCCTCGTGGGATATAATTAATAGGATGATATTAATCATTAGGATGTGTTACTACACATCTAAGCAGTCACAAATTTTGGTGGTGCCTTATTACTTCAAGTGAAGATAGAGTCATAAAGCACTGAAACTGACCCTTTGGTCCAACTCATCCATGCTGACCAAATTTCCTAAGCAAAACTAGTCTCATTTGCCTGAGAGATTTGCATTTGGGAGGGGTGACCATATCTCTCTAACCCTTTCCTACTCATATCTATCCAAATGTCTTTTAAATGTTAAAAATCAATAAACTTAGTAAGTTTATAGCAAAATGAAAAAGTATGTTCCCATATATGACTGAAGTTTCAGGCAGTCAGGAGATGATTGGAAGTGATATCAATAAGATGATCAACACCCTTAAGAATACACTCAAATTGGACCCACTGTAGTCAATCTGAGACTGTTCATGCATTCGCAATGAGAAAGTCTATAGCCTTAAAACTTGTCCTTAAACATTTAGACTCTGAGTTACAGAACACGTCTGCTGCACAGTAGAAAATGAACAGGACAGAAAGGGAGACGTCAGATCACACAAGGAGAATGTCAGGATGTGCAGAAGATAAAAACATCCGTTCTCTCCAAGTGATAACAGGATGCTCTAAGGCAATTAAGAACCTTTAAGAGCAATAGAGCGAGAGAGCGTGAGCACGAGCTATGGATTGAATGTTTTGAATTTGCTGTCTCTCTAACTAGTCAGATCTTAAGTCTTAATTAAATTTGAATCACAACCCTGAAAGAAAGCATGTTTAATTTGAGACTAACGAATAATTTAAAATTTAACCTCATGGTAACATTTCAGCCTTAGGTACAGAATGATTCTCTTCTTAAGATTAAAAGCAGGAGACTGCTCCGAGCTTAAATATTACTCTAAACTTAACAATCTGTCATGAAGCCATTTTATGGTCAAAGCTTGCCCTCCTCACTAAGAAGACATTTTGTAAAACAATGATATCTAACAAGCGAATTGTGCAAGGTTATGTAATGACCTCTCCCACTTAGTTTAGACTGGTACTTCTTTATAATGGGAACATATCTTGCCAACAGGCACCTGCTTGACTGGATCTGTTTTTCCCACCTGATGTATGGCCAAGGGCCTGTAGGAGTGATCAGTTAAGTGCACACAGATCTATCAATTAATATCTCTGCTTTACAAATTATTGCCTTTTTACTGTTGTTTGTATAATTGAGAACATGCAGTGTTTTTGTAAAGTTTTGTATAAAAGAAGCCTGTTTGTGACAGGAAAGAGTAGCTGGTACCCTACTCTCCTTGGTTTTAGAACCTTAGCTAGCCTAGCTTATAGGTATCAGTGTTATGTTGCAATAGTGATGCTATTGGTAAATAAAAGGGGAAGATTAAAATTAAATTAAACTGTAAAAAGATTTTATTCTAGACTACCAAAGAGTACAATCTCCAGGACGAACCAAGAGAGGCTCTCAAGTCTGAGTGCACAAGAGATTTCCTGGGCCGTCTCAAATCTGTACTTTTAACAATTTGACACTGCTTGCAGGGTTCCAACAAGGTTTACGTGTGAGTGAAACTGGAAAAGAGGAGCCTCACCTAAAAGGTCAAACTCAAGACCAATGGATCCACAAGGTAAGGTTATACCTTGATTGTTCTCTGTCCACATCTTTGTGTGCTACTTCTCCCATTTCACTCCCACAGTACCCCGACAGAACCCTAAATGAGGTTGTTTAATAGGTATTAAAAACAGAAGCTTGTGGGGTGAGAGTCCCCTGTAGAGCAGTAGTTTTGTGAAGGTTTAAAGTAAATAGGATAAATATAGGTGCAACCCCAGATAAGATGGAGGACAAATGTCCCCTAAGAAATGATAAGTCTGTATCCTAACTTTGAGAAACAATTAAAAGGAGAATATCAGCTGCAGCTGCCCAACAGAATAAGGATTGGCCTCTAGGAGGTAACCATGATTTAAATCTACTCATTAAAATTGAACAAGGGATTTGGGGGGAAAAAAAGGAAAATAAGATGAAAGAAGCCATATCAGCATGGAAAAAGGTAGTTAGAGAAAAATGGGAAAAATCCATGCAATCATCATGGAGACAGAGTTGTACTTTAACAGCGAATCAACTGGAGATTAATTCTGTGACAAATAACTCACTTTCCAACCCCCCAAAACCACCAGCAAGGCACAAGTCAGGAGTGTGATGGAATACTTTCCACTAGCCTGAATGATTGCAGCTCCAACAACACTCAATAAACTTGACACCATCAGTGCTGGTTTGTCCTAAAGCAGCTCAACTGATTACAATCATGTCTACAAACATCCACTCCCTGCACCGGTTGACCCTCAGTAATAGCAGTGTGTAACATTTACAAGATGCACTGCAGAAATTCACAAACTTGGATACCACCTTCCAAACTCAAGACCACCACCATTGAGAAGGACGAGGAGAATATGTGGAAAGAGAGAAGATATGTGACCGCCACCACTCGCATGTCCCACTCCAAGCCATTCACCAATCTGACCTGGAAACCAACCGCCATTCCTTCAGTGTCACTGGCACGAAATCCTGGAATTCCCTCCCACATGGAGTGCGGCCGTTCAACAAGGCAGTGAAAGATGGGCAATCATTCGCTGGGCTAACACTTCGGGATTTTCCGAGCTTCTCCATCACCACTGCAGGTCCACTCCGTGAATTACACGAATCCCACATACGCACACTCCCTTTTCCCACTCCGCCGTCCGTTGGAACACAGATTTAAATCCGAACAGCCAGGGCCAAACAGACATGCGCGGGAGCGGGTGCCGCTGGGCATGCGCAGCACAAACACACAAAATTCGCTTTGGACTGGCCGAAACGTTGTCATTGATCTCGCTGTGAAGCGAGAGCCGGTAGTAACAGTGTCGGGAATGTGAAGTATTTCTTCTTGTTTGAAGTAAACCAGTCAGATGATAGTTTGGTTTCGGTTCGGCAGTCGGGGGAATGCTTCCAGCTACTGCTGCATGAAAATTATTTTATTGTTTGAACCGCGTCAGTGCAGTTGAACAATTGGATTCTGTTCCAGTTTAATTGATGTAACGTCGACCCCGGGTTCTGTACATAGCTACTGTTCACAACCCCCACTAGACACCTTTTTGTAAGTACTTAATTCGCTGTCATTCTCCATGCACTTCAAACTTTCCCTAATGTTACACGTTTTTTCTTTATTATTTGTGGTGCACTTGGATGCCACGCGCCAAACAAGAACCTAATTTCCTCCATCGCCAAACCTTCTCTGGAAGTTGGATCCAACATTTATTTATGGCAAATGAATGGATTTTAAGTTATCATCATTTTTCGAAAGATGTCAAAAGGTTTCGGCCCTTCGATAATCTGTGCAAGATGCAAGGATGTATGTATGTCTGTGTATTGACTTAAAGTAGGAAACTGATTCTCCTGTTTTACAGCATTGTTGACATTGTTTCAAATTACATTCTCGGCCATCAGATTTCTTCAGTAACTTTATTTCGCAAGATGACGGATAGTCAGCTGCGGATGTGGTGTCCATGACTGAACAGACCAACCTGTGAGAAATTCCAGGAAAAGCTCAGCAGAACTCTGTTCTGGGGAAGGGCGCCCGGCCCTGAAACGTTAACTCTTAATTTCTCTCCACAGATGCTGCCAGACCTCCTGAGCTTTTCCAGTAATTTCTGGTTTCGTTTCTCACAGATTAGTCTCTTTTATTTTTTGTTTTTGGTTCTGATCTTCAGCATCCGCAGTTCTTTCGGTTTTTAATTTCTTTTGGAAAGGTTCATTGGCATTCTTGTAGGTTGTTGTATTCGGTATTGTCACGTTTTGTCAAACCACCGTGTTCGTTAATCGTTAAGGTGATGGACTCCGGTCATCATAGCCAATGTTACCATTTTTTAAAAATCGGCTTGTGCTTCCTAGGTGAGAGAAGAAATGTTTCAGGCTTTCATGTCGTTTGTTAGAATGCACGGAATCCTGCTGATTTATTAGTGGTTTGGTTCTGATTATACTTGGATATATAACCATCAGGCAATTCTTAGTTACTATGATTCAGAATTTATACTAGTAGGACAATAACAGAGCCTTGAAATAACTGAGTAAGTCAAGTTCTACTTATTGACTGCTGTTTTTGTTATGGCAGAGCAGTCACAGCAGAAAAATAGGCCATTTGAACTGTTCCCTGTGCTAGTTGTCTGTAAAGACAGTCCAACTTCTCTCACTGTTTTGTAAAGGATCATCAAAACTTGTAATCTTATCATATATTTAGAAAACAAATGATCCTGAATGCCTTTTAACCTACACACTCAGGTGCCTCTGTTCCTTTAATGTGTTCTTTTAGCTTTTCTTGCCTTTTCTGTCTCTGTGCCAAAATAAGCCACTTCTCTCACTTACATAATAAGTTTATAGACAATAGACAATAGACAATAGACAATAGATGCAGGAGTAGGCCATTCAGCCCTTCGAGCCTGCACCGCCATTCAATATGATCATGGCTGATCATTCCCAATCAGTATCCTGTTCCAGCCTTATCTCCATAACCCTTGACTCCACTATCTTTAAGAGCTCTATCCAATTCTTTCTTAAATGAATCCAGAGACTGGGCCTCCACTGCCCTCTGGGGCAGAGCATTTCTGGGTGAAGTAGTTCCTCCTCATCTCTGTCCTAAATGGTCTACCCCGTATTTTTAAGTTGTGTCCTCTGGTTCGGCACTCCCCCATCAGCGGAAATATGTTTCCTCCTGCCAGAGTGTCCAATCCTTTCATAATCCTATACGTATCCTATAAGTTTGTCTGTCATGTGCTTGCCTATTTTATGAGCTTCTTATATCTTTTGAAAGTCCATAATCCTTCTCCCTGTTAAGTATATTTCTGAGTTTGTGTCATCTAAAATATTAACTTTGTGCCTTGTAAACCAAAATTCAAGTCAATAATAAACATCAGGAAGAGCTGCATACTGACCCACATGAATCTCACCACATCCCATTTGGAAAATGCATTCAGCATGACTGTTTCCTGACCTTAGGTTTTGCATTTGCTGTCTCTTTATTTTAATTCAACTTTGCTGACTTGTTTACATTGTGACATTTTAGAAAATGCCTGTTAGAAGTTTTTGTACACCACTTCCTTCATCCAGTTCTTGTTATTTCAAAACAAAAAAAAATCAAGTTGGTCAGGACTTTTTTTCCACTGGTGTAGAAAGTTGAGAGGCAATCTTATAGAAGTTTAAGAAATTGAGAGAGGTGTAGGTAGGGTGAATAGTGGTGTCTTTTCCTAGGATGAGGGCGTTCAAACCTAGGAGGCATATTTTTAGATTGAGATGAGAGATATTTAACAAAGACATTAGGAGCAAATGTTTTACAAAGAGGGGTGGTTTGCCTGTGGAATGAACTTCCTGGGGAAGTGGTGGATCTGGGCACAATTGCAACATTTAAAAGACATTTGGATAAGTTCATGAGTAGGAAAGGTTTGAGGGATATGGGCCAAATGCAGGGAGGTGGGGCTAGTTTAGTTTAGGAACATGATCAGTGTGGACTAGTTGGACTGAAGGGTCTGTTTCCATGCTGGATGACTTTTTAAACTGAGAATAAAAACAACAATGCTGGAAAACAACTGATCTGGCAGCAGCTGTGGAAAGAGAAAAGCAGAGTTCAGATTTTAGGTCTCCAATTTTCCTTTTAATAGTTAAATTTAAGTTGTCTTTAACATATTTATGCTGGCTTTCTTTAATTATTCCACATCTTTCTGTATGATGATTTTGTTCAGATTATTGTATCTAAAAGCTTTCCCAACACAAGTTAAACTGACTAGCAAATAGTTGCGAGGTTTATATTTATACCCCTTTTTAAACCAAGAGTGTAACATTAACAATTCAACTTTATTTTATTTGTGGGGATTGCTAACTAGACCAGCATTTATTGCACATTGCTAATTGCCAGAGAGTAGTGCTGAAAGTACCTTGTATTGCTGTAGCCCTTGTGTAGGTAAATTGTTATAACGTTGTTAGGAAGTGAGTTACAGAATTTGACCCAAGGAATAGAGATATACTGTAACTCAAAGTCAGGATGTTAAGTGGCTCAGAATGGAACTTGTAGGTTGCTTTGTTCCCCTGTACCTGCTACATCATTTGTCCCTGCCCTCTGGCATCACCTTTTGTATCCAAAGGTTACAGATCTCCACACTTCCCACTCTTGCTTATTTTAGCATCTAATCTGAACTAGAGTAATTTTAAGTACAACTGGTCTTTTCTGTATTTACTCCTTATGAAGGTTCAGCCTATGGCAACATGTGCACAACAGAGAATACTGGAACTTTGACATAAAAACAGAAAATACTGAAATTACTCAGCTTCAGTAGAGAAGTTGAATTAACGTTTCAGATCTGTGATCTGTCTACTCATTTGTATTATTAATCTGACATTGTAATAAAACACCCTTTCTCAGTTTTGTCTTACTCTTGGTCTCTTTTGTTATCCATTGAGCTCTTATTTAGTTCCCTTCCCTTTTTCTTCTTGAGGGAGTGTACACAGTCTGCACTTGAACTAAACTCTCTCGAAAGGCATTGTCCAATATATGGTTTGCAAGTCAAATCTTTGATTCCAGTTTATCTGCCAGATATATGTCCCTAATCTGAAATTTTCCCTTTTAATCATTCATTGCCCTTTTCCTAATCTAAAATTTAAGATCCTGTGATCACTGTTACTTGAATGTTCCTATACTGGAGGTATCTCCTTTTGACCCACTTTTCCCAACACCAAACTAGCAAAACTAATTTCCTTGTTGGACAGAAATATACATTCCATAAAGTTCTCCTTAGTTTTCTTCATAAATTGTTGCTCCTCTCAGCTGCACATTATTAACCCAGTCTGTATTAAGATAATTCAAGTCAGACATTAGTGAGGTCACTTTTGAAGAACTTTTGGATTTGAGTTATAAGCAGAGGTTGGATAGGCTGCACCTTCTTTCACCGTAACATAGGAGGTTGAGGGGTGACCTTATAAAGATTTACAAAATCATGAGGGGTATAGGTAAAGTGAATGGCAGGGTTTTTTTTTGCCAAGCGTGGCATTTCAAGACTACAGGGAATATTTGAGAGGGGAGAAATATTGAGGGGCAGTGCTTTTAAGAGAGTGGTTTGTGTGGAAAGAACTTCCAGAGGAAGTGGTGGATGTGGGTATAGTTCCAATGTTTAAGACGTTTGGATAAGCACATGAACAAGTAGTGTTTGGAAGGATATGGGCCAAGTGCATGCAGGTGGGACTAGTTTAGGTTGGGATTATAGACAGTATGTACTGGTTAGATTTTAGATATAGGTTTTATTGTCACATATACTCCAGTATGAGGTCCAAAAGAAGTCTACTGTTGCACATTGGATAATATGACAAATGTAATACACTCAGTTGATCTGTTGATATCTTCCCTTTCTTCTTATTTTGAATCAGAGTCATAAAGATGTACAGCACAGAAACAGATCCTTCAGTCCAACTCGTCCATGCCGACCAGAATATTCCAACCCAATCTTGTCCAACCTGCCAACACCTGGCCCATGTCCCTCCATACCCTCCCTGTTCATATACACATTCAGATGCCTTGTAAATGTTGCAATTGTACTAGCCTCCACCTAGTAGCTCCGCTAATAGCTCATTTCATACATATACCACTCTCTCTGCATGAAAGAGTTGCCCTTTCTCCTTTACATCTTTCCCCTCTCACCCTAAGCCTATTCCCTGTCATTCTGGACTCCCCCAACCCCAGGGAAGAGACTATCTTTTTATCCTATTCATGCCCCTCATAATTTTATAAAACTTCTATAAAGGTCACCTTTCAGCCTCTGATGATCCAAGGAATACAGTCCCAGCCTATTCAACCTCTCCCTATAACTCAAATCCTCCAATCCTGGCAACATCCTTGTAAATCTTTTCTGAACCCTTTCAAGTTTCACAATATCTTTCCGATAGGAAGGAGACCAGAATTGCATGCAACATTCCAACAGTGATCTAACCAACATCCTGGACACCTACAACATGATCTCCCAACTCATGTACTTAATACTCTGACTGATAAATGAAAGCATACCAAACACCACCTTCACTTTCTTATCTACCTGCAACTCTACTTTCAAGGAGCTGTGAACCTGCATTCCAAGGTTTATTTGTACAACAACACTCCCTCAGACCTTATCATTAAGTGTATAAGTCCTGCTAAGATTTGTTTTCCCAAAATGCAGCACCTCGCATTTATCTGAATTAAACTCCATCTGCCACTTCTCAGCCCATTAGCCCATCTGATCAAGATCTTGTTGTAATCTGAGATAACCTTCTTTGCAAACTTGAATAGGTTAAACTCAGACCTTTCATTTAAGTCATTGGTAAAGATTGTACATAGTTTGGGCCTAATTCATGATTTTTGTGGTAGTTAATTGGTTGCAGCCTGCCAATATGAAATGCCTTTTTTATCCCTTCTCTTTTCAGTCTAATAGCTAATCCTTAATTGATTTAATGTTTTTTCCTAACCTGGAGTACAGTCTAAATATTCGTTCCCTCTTAATTATCTTCCTAATTATGTCTTCAGAAAACTCTTAACAGATTTGTCAAATGATCTTTCCCTTTCAGAAATCCATGTTGACTGTGCTTAAACATATAATTATTTTCTGAGACTTTTCAATTAACGTATTATAAATCTGTGGAAGTTCAAAAGATCATCTGTGATGTCAGGAAAGGGGAGGAATATTATTCACATTGGGATGGAAAATTGCACCAACATTATCCATCGTAGAGTATTGTACAGTTTTTCTCGTGATGCATGCTTTCTTTCAGTCTAGCTATGACACTTGCTGTGACAAAAAGAGAGAGTATGATGCATGACCTCTGGATTCTGTCAATTTCAAATGAAGTTGTAAGTTGATTTATTTAGAGTCATAGAAATGAACAGCATGGAAACAGACCCTTCAGTCCAACCCGTCCATGCCAACCAGATATCTCAACCCAATCTAGCCCCACCTGCCAGCACCCGGCCCATATCCCTCCAAACCCTTCCTATTCATATAGCCATCCAAATGCCTCTTAAAATGTTGCAACTGTACCAGCCTCCACCACTTCCTGCGGCAGCTCATTCCATACACTTACCACCCTCTGTATGAAAACGTTGCTGTGTAGGTCTCTTTTATATCTTTCTCCTCTCACCCTAAACCTATGCCCTCTAGTTCTGGCCTCCCCGACCCCAGTGAAAAGACTTTGCCTATTTACCCTATCCATGTCCCTCATAATTTTGTAAACCTCTATAGGGTCACCCCTCAGCCTCCGCTGCAGGGAAAACAGCCCCAGCCTGTTCAGCCGCTCCCTATAGCTCCAATCCTCCAACCCTGGCAACATTCTTGTAAGTCTTTTCTGAACCCTTTCAAGTTTCACAACATCTTTCTGATAGGAAGGAGACCAGAATTGCACGCAATATTCCAACAATGGCCTAACCAATGTCCTGTACAGTCGCAACATGACCTCCCAACTCCTGTACTCAATACTCTGACCAATAAAGGAAAGCATACCAAACACCTTCTTCACTATTCTATCTACCTGCGACTCCACTTTCAAGGAGCTATGAACCTGTACTCCAAGGTTTCTTTGTTCAGCAACACTCCCTAGGACCTTACCATTTGTGAAAGGATTTGTATAAATCCTGATAAGATTTGTTTTCCCAAAATGCAGCACATCACATTTATCTGAATTAAACTCCATCTATCACTTGGCCCATTGGCCCAACTGATCAAGAACCTGTTATAATCTGAGGTAACCCTCTTCACTGTCTACTACACCTCTAATTTTGGTGTCATTTGCAAACTTACTAACTATACCTCTTATGCTTGCATCCAAATCATTTATGTAAATTGCAAAATGTAGAGGACCCAGCACCGATCCTTGTGGCACTCCACTGGTCACAGGTCTCCAGTCTGAAAAACAACCCTCCACCACCACCCTCTGTCTTCTACCTTTGAGCCAGTTCAGTATCCAAATGGCTAGTTCTCCCTGTATTCCATGCGATCTAACCTTGCTAATCAGTCTCCCATGTGGAACCTTGTCGAACACCTGACTGACGTCCATATAGATCACATCTACCGCTCTTCCCTCATCAATCCTCTTTGTTACTTCTTCAAAAAACTCAATCAAGTTTGTGAGACATGCACAGAACCATGCTGACTATTCCTAATCAGTCCTTGCCTTTTGAAATACATGTGCATCCTGTCCCTCAGGGTTACCTCCAACACCTAGCCCACCACTGACGTCAGGCTCACTGGTGTTTAGTTCTCTGGCTTGTCCTTACCACCCTTCTTAAACACTGGCACCACGTTTGCCAACCTCCAGTCTTTGGGCACCACGCCTGTAACTATCGATGATACAAATATCTCAGCAAGAGGCCTCGCAATCACTTCTCTAGCTTCCCACAGAGTTCTCGGGTACACCCGATCATGTCCTGGGGATTTATCCACCTTTAACCATTTCAAGACATCCAGCACTTCCTCCTCTGTAATATGGACACTTTGCAAGATGTCACCATCTATTTCCCTACAGTCTATATCTTCCATATCCTTTTCCACAGTAAATACTGATGCACAATATTCATTTAGTATCGCCCCCATTTTCTACGGCTCCACACAAAGGCCACCTTGCTGATCTTTGAGGGGCCCTATTCCCTCCCTAGCTACCCTTTTCTCCTTAATGTATTTGTAAAAACTCTTTGAATTCTCCTTAATTCTATTTGCCAATTATATCTCATGTCCCCTTTTTGTCCTCCTGATTTCCCTCT
The DNA here is from genome assembly GCF_047496795.1 of Chiloscyllium punctatum. Classification (NCBI taxonomy): domain Eukaryota; kingdom Metazoa; phylum Chordata; class Chondrichthyes; order Orectolobiformes; family Hemiscylliidae; genus Chiloscyllium; species Chiloscyllium punctatum. The sequence continues at coordinate 21,886,586 of NC_092743.1, forward strand.
TAAGTATACTCCAACTTCCTATATACTCTTCTAAGGATTCACTCGATCTATCCTGTCTATACGTGACATATGCTTCCTCCTTTTTTTTTAATCAAACCCTCAATTTCTTTAGTCATCCAGCATTCCCTATACTTACTAGCCTTTCCCTTCACCCTAACAAGAATATACTTTCTCTGGATTCTCATTATCTAATTTCTGAAGGCTTCCCATTTTCCAGCCATTCCTTTACCTGCGAACATCTGTCCCCAATCAGCTTTCGAAAGTTCTTGCCTAATACCGTCAAAATTGGTCTTTCTCCAATTTAGAATTTCATCTTTTAGATCTTGTCTATCCTTTTCCATCATTATTTTAAATCTAATAGAATTATGGTCACTGGCCCCAAAGTGCTCCCCCACTGACACCTCAATCACCTGCCCTGCCTTATTTCCCAAGAGTAGGTCAAGTTTTGCACCTTCTGTAGCAAGTTCATCCACATACTGAATCTGAAAATTGTCTTGTACCCACTTAACAAATTCCTCTCCATCGAAACCCTTAACACTATGGGAGTCTCAGTCTATGTTTGGAAAGTTAAAATCCCCTACCATAACCACCCTATTATTCTTACAGATAGCTGAGATCTCCTTACAAGTTTGTTTCTCAATTTCTGTCTGACTATTAGGGGGTCTATAATACAATCCCAACAAGGTATCATTCCTTTCTTATTTCTCAGTTCCACCCAAATAACTTCCCTGGATGTATTTCCGGGAATATCCTCCCTCAGCACAGCTGTAATGCTATCCCTTATCAAAAATGCCACACACACACCTTCCAAGGAGTATCTGTAAAAGTTGGTGAGGGTCCTAATGGATTTCCTGAGCCACCTTGTTGTGCCATCTTGACCATTGCATACACGTGGAATTTGAGGAGTCTGGATTTTGGTATATTTTATTTCCCAGCTCATGCATGTTACCTGTTAATCTTAAAAATCTGAAATTGAACTTGATCAGTAGCATAATTTTCAGGCTTATAATTTTAGATTAGATTGCTTTTTTTTAGATTACTTACAGTGTGGAAACAGGCCCTTCGGCCCAACAAGTCCACACCGCCCCGCCGAAGCGCAACCCACCCATAACCCTACGTCTACCCCTTACCTACACTACGGGCAATTTAGGATGGCCAATTCACCTGACTTGCACATCTTTGGACTGTGGGAGGAAACCCACGCAGACACGGGGAGAACGTGCAAACTCCACACAGTCAGTCGCCTGAGGCGGGCATTGAACCCGGGTCTCTGGCACTGTGAGGCAGCAGTGCTAACCACCGTGCCGCCCACTGTACAACATATGCTGGAGCAATAGTATAAACATAACTGCATGGCTTTTGTGTTTATTTTGCTTAGATATGAAAAGTTTTACCTTTTTAATCTAGCAAAAATTACATTCGTCACAGCTGTTGGGTAATAGAGTCATAAACATGTACAGCATGGAAACAGACCCTTCGGTCCAATCTGTCCATGCCGACCAGATATCCCAACCCAACCTAGCACCAGCCTCCACCACATCCTCTGGCAGCTCATTCCATACACACAACACCCTCTGCGTGAAAAAGTTGCCCCTTAGGCCCCTTTTATATCTTTCCCCTCTCACCCTAAACCTATGCCCTCCAGTTCTGGATTCCCCGACCCTAGGGAAAAGACTTTGTCTATTTATCCTATCCATGATATATATTTTAATAAAACTTATATGATGTTTAAACTATCAGTGACAGATTGTCAAAGATGTTGAATAATATTCAGAAAACTACAAGTAAGGTTTTAATGTTCCACGTTTCCATCCAGTTTAACTCTCCAACTAAAGAGAAGACGAGGCAATCATGGCTGATGTCCTACCTAACGCAATTTTGGAAATTTGTGTTGTTGTTGGAGCATCTGATGAAAAACTGAAGGAAACATGCCAGGTAACTTTCTTTGTTTAAAAAGATCAAAGGATCCAGGTTCTAGAATAGAACATCAAAGCCCCTCTCTAATTATTAAGTTTACTTTTACTGTTAAGATGTTTACACTTGAGTTGCTCAGCTCCTTCTGGAGAACATAGAAACGTACAGAACAGGCCCTTTGGCCCACAATGTTGTGCCGAGGTTTAATCCTAATGTAAAAAATAATAACTTAACCTACGCACTCCTCAACTCACTGCTGTCCATCTGCATGTCCAGCAGTCGCTTAACTGTCCCTAATGACTTTGATTCCACCACCACCACCACTGGCAACACATTCCATGCATTCACAACTCTCTGCATAACTGTCTCCTCTATACCTTCCCCTAATATCTTAAAACTATGACCCCTCGTACCCGTCAATCCTGCCCTGGGGAAAAGTCTCTGGCTATTGACTCTATCTATTCCTCTCATTATCTTGTATACCTCGATCAGGTCACCTCTCTCCCTCCTTCTCTTCAGAGAGAAAAGTCCAAGCTTTTTCAACCTCTCTTCATAAGGCAAGCCCTCCAGTCCAGGCAGCATCCAGGTAAACCTTCTTTGCACCCCCTCCAAAGCCTCTGTATCTTTCCTATATCAGGGCGACCAGATCTGGACACAATATTCCATGTGTGGTCTCACCAGGGACTTGTAGAGCTGTAGCAAAACCTCGTGGCTCTTAAACTCGATCCCCCTGTTAATGAAAGCCAAAACACCATATGCTTTCTTAACAATCCTATCCACGTGGGTGGCAACTTTGAGGAATCTATGTACTTGCTCACCCAGATCCCTCTGTTCTGCCACACTATCAAGAATCCTGTCTTTAGTCCTATATTCAGCATTCGAATTCGACCTTCCAAAATGCATCACTTTGCATTTGTCTGGGTTGAACTCCATCTGCCATTTCTCAGCCCAGCTCTGCATCCTGTCTGTGTTGCGCTGCAGCCTGCAATAGCCCTCGATACAATCGACATCTCCAACCTTTGTGTCATCTGCAAATTTACTAACCCACCCCTCAACCCTCTCATCCAAGTCATTTATAAAAACTACAAAGAATAGAGGCCCAAGAACAGAGCCCTGCGGGACCCCATTCAACGCTGACCTCCAGGCAGAATACTTTCCATCTACAACCACTCTCTGCCTTCTGTCAGCCAACAATTTCTGAATCCAGATAGCCAAATCTCCCTGTATCCCATATTTCCTGACTTTATGAACGAGCCTACCATGGGGAACCTTACCAAATGCCTTACAGAAGTCCATATGCACCACATCCACTGCTCGACCTTCATCGACCTGTCTTGTCACCTCCTTGAAGAACTTAATAAGATTTGTGAGGCATGACCTGCCCCTCACAAAGCCATGCTGACTGCCTTTAATCACGCAATGTTTTGCCAAATAGTCAAAGATCCAATCCCTCAGAATTCTTTCTAAAACTTTGCTGACCACAGATATAAGACTGACTGGTCTGTAATTGCTAGGGATTTCCCTATTACCCTTGAAAAGAGGAACAACATTCACCTCCTTCCAATCCTCTGGTATGACTCCCGTGGAGAGTGAGGAGGCAAAGATCTTCGCCAGCGGCTTGGCAACCTCTTTTCTTGCTTCCCGGAGCAGCCAAGGATAAATCTGGTTTGTCCCTGGGGACTTAACAATCTTCATGTTTTCCAAAATTTCCAGCACACGCATAGAATTAAGGAGAATCCAAAGGGTTTTTACAAATATATTAAGGACAAAAGGGTAACTAGGGATAGAATAGGGCCCCTCAAAGATCAGCAAGGTGGCCTTTGTGTGGAGCCACAGAAAATGGGGGCGATACTAAATGAATATTGTGCATCAGTATTTACTGTGGAAAAGGATATGGAAGATATAGATTGTAGGGAAATAGATGGTGACATCTTGCAAAATGTCCATATTACAGAGGAGGAAGTGCTGGATGTCATGAAACGGTTAAAGGTGGATAAATCCCCAGGACCTGATCAGGTGTACCTGAGAAATGTGGGAAGCTAGAGAAGTGATTGTGAGGCTTCTTGCTGAGATACTTGTATCATCGATAGTCACAGGTGAGGTGCCAGAAGACTGGAGGTTTGCAAACGTGGTGCCACTGTTTAAGAAGGGTGGGAAAGACAAGCAGGGAACTATAGACTGGTGAGCCTGACCTCAGTCGTGGGCAAGTTGTTGGAGGTAATCCTGAGGGACAGGATGCGCATGTATTTGGAAAGGCAAGAACTGTTTAGGGATAGTCAGCATGGCTTTGTGTGTGAGAAATCATGTCTCCCAAACTTGATTGAGTTTTTTGAAGAAGTAACAAAGAGGATTGATGAGGGCAGAGCAGTAGATGTGATCTGTATGGACTTCAGTAAGGCGTTTGACAAGGTCCCCCATGAGAGACTGATTAGCAAGGTTAGATTTCATGGAATACAGGGAGAACTAGCCATTTGGATACAGAACTGGCTCAAAGGTAGAAGACAGAGGGTGGTGGTGGGGAGTTTTTCAGATTGGAGGCTTGTGACCAGTGGAGTGCCATACGGATCTGTGCTGGGTACTCTACTTTTTGTCATTTACATAAATGATTTGGATGCCAGCATAAGAAGTACAGTTAGTAAGTTTGCAGATAACACCAAAATTGGAGATGTAGTGGACAGCGAAAAGGGTAACCTCAGATTACAAAATAATCTGGACCAGACGGGTCAATGGGTTGAGAAGTGGCAGATGGAGTTTAATTCAGATAAATGCTAGGTGCTGCATTTTGGGAAAGCAAATCTTAGCAGGACTTGCATACCTTAATGGTAAGGTCCTAGGGAGTGTTGCTGAACAAAGAGACCTTGGAGTGCAGGTTCATAGCTCCCTTGTAAGTGGAGTCGCAGGTAGATAGGATAGTGAAGGTGGCGTTTGGTATGCTTTCCTTTACTGGAGAAAGTGAGGACTGCAGATGCTGGAGATCAGAGCTGGAAATGTGTTGCTGGAAAAGCGCAGCAGGTCAGGTAGCATCCAAGGAGCAGGAGAATCGACGTTTTGGGCATCAGCCCTTCTTCAGGAAATCCTTTATTGGTCAGGATTTGGAGATGCTGGTTTTGGACTGGGGTGTACAAAGTTAACAATCACACAACACCAGGCTATAGTCCAACAGGTTTAATTGGAGGCACACTAACTAGTTTTGGGCTCATTTTGGGCTTTCTCTATCTGCTCAGACTGCACGCACAAGTTCTCTACGCTATCCTTGATTGGCACTACCTTCTCCCTGAACATTCTCTTATTCCTCACGTATGAGTAAAATGCCTTTGGGTTCTCCCTAATCCTATTTGCCAAGCCTTTTTTGTGCCCCCCCACCGGCTCTCCTCAGTCCATTTCTGAGCTCCTTTCTAGCAAGCCTGTAATCCTCTAAAGCTGTGCTAGTTCCTTGCTTCCTCCACCTTACGTAAGCTGCCTTCTTCGTTTTGACGAGAAGCTCCTCTATTCTCGTCATCCAAGGTTTCTTAATCTTGCCCCTTCTTGCCTGTCTCGGAGGAATAGATGCATGCATCACTCGCAGCAGCTGCTCCTTAAACAGTCTCCTGAAACATCTTTTTATTTTTGATGCTCTTTTATTTCATCTAACACTGCTTCTTGGTGTGGTAATTGAGTACTCAAATTTTATTAACAAATGTATTTTTTCTCAATATTCCTGTTTAGCCAGTTCATATTCACTACACCATATATTGATTGATTTTCTTCTTATCTGTATGTGAGCTATGACACAGATCCATTACAGCCCAGCAGGGGATATTTTAGTCCATCCCAGCTTTCCAAGAGGGTCCTCAGGTATCCCAAATCCCTTTCCCGGAATTCTTCTTTAGTTAACGTAACTATCTGATTCCAATTTTTTTTTGAAGCCCTTGAATTTGACACCTGTTTCCATCACACTCCAGTGCAGTCCATTCAATTATCATAGAATCCCTACAGTATGGAAGCAGGCCATTTGGACCATCAAGTCCACATTGACCCTCCAAAGATCATCCCATCGAAACCCATACCTTTTTCACCCTATCCCAACCCTGTGACACTGCATTTCCAATGGCTAGCCTGCACATCCCTGGACACTATGGGCAATTTAGCATGGCCGATCCATGAAATCAGTATCTCTTTGGACTACGAGAGGAAACGAGCACCTGGAGAAAACCCAGGTAGAGGCTGGGAGAATGTGCAAACTCCACACAGTTTGCACACAGCCTGAGGGTGGAATTAAACCCAGGTCCCAGGCACTGTGAGGCAGCACTGCTAACCATTGAGCCACTCTGACACCCTCATTATGACTCATCCTTGAAAGATTTCCTTGTTTCATGTGTTCAGCTTGTGGTTTTGCTATTTTCTAGTTTTTATTCTCTGATTCTTGACTTTCACTGATTTCCCCCAATACGGTATCCAGACTCTTGTGAGATATTGTGTTATGAGATTCTTTTGTTAAGTACAGGTACAATTTCTAACTTATTTAAAGTGTACAGGCCTAGTTTTTTTTACAGGCCTAGTAACTAACAATTACTCATTTAAAAGCCAAAAGGACTCATACTTCCTAATTATGCAAGCAGACCGGACAGACACTCTTAGTCCCATCAGAAGTAGCACCCAGCATTTAGCATGTTTTAACCCATCTCCTGTCCCAGGATAGAAGCCTGTCGACCTTTGTGTCCTATAGATAACAAAATGGACACCATAGACATGGAATTTTACTGTATGTAAGAAATATGTATAAAGGAGCTGTTTGTAAGAACTGTATTTCAGGATTCTATTGTCGCCTCGAACTTGTGCTGTGCCTGCTGAATAAAAGAGGCTATTTTCACCACTCACTGACTCTAATTGTTACTGACTCTGACTCTGACTCTGACTCTTACTGACTCTGATTGTTATTTGAATATGATCCCACAACGAGGCGTAGTCAGGTTGGGGACACTATCTAAACTGACTAGTACCTGATAGTTCTTTTGAGGGTAAGAAGCTTCCTTCTTAGAGTTGTGGTCTAGTCCCTGAATGTAATCCCGAACTTTTTGTGAGTTGGCTATTTTATTTTGAATTACCCACATCTCAACCTCAGATTGGCTGATATAGTCCATGGCAGGGAATTACCCACAGCAGGAAATTGCCCACAATGCGTGAATTAGGGTTATAATAGTGACCCTGGGAAACTGCCTACTGTGTCCAGAGGCAGGCCAGCCCTCCTGACATAATTGAGGAAGAAATGCTGCGGCAGTTGCAGAACTACCTTGAGGTACAATTCTCATTAGGGAAGACCCTAACCAAAATTGGGCAAAAGTATGATATGCCCCAAGGACAGTGGAGCTGAAAATGTGTTGCTGGAAAAGTGCAGCAGGTCAGGCAGCATCCAAGGAGCAGGAGAATCGACGTTTCGGACATGAGCCCGAAGAAGAAGGGCTCATGCCCGAAACGTCGATTCTCCTGCTCCTTGGATGCTGCCTGACCTGCTGCGCTTTTCCAGCAACACATTTTCAGCTCTGATCTCCAGCATCTGCAGTCCTCACTTTCTCCCCAAGGACAGTGGACCCTTGATGACATGAGACCGGTTTGGGGACAGAAAAATAAAGACAGAATTAAATGGCCCCTTCCATTAATGGGACAAATTTGCCAGGGAAGTGAAGTCCTATCCCAATTAGCCCATGATCATGAAGAAACCCAATTAAAAGCAGTACATGAACAGCTGCAGAAAGAAAGATCCACACAGGAAACAGCTCATCTTAAAAATCAGGAGCTTGAAAAAGAGAACAAGAAACTGAAGGGTGTGTCAACAGTCCAGTTAGTTTCTTCACCGGTTCCCAAGCCCATTTAGAATATGTACGTGACCACCCGAGACATCTAGGAAAGGATTTGGAAAATCAAAGCTTGTTGCCCTTGGGAAACAGAGGGACTCTAGCAGTGAAAGCAATGAGGATTATTTATCCCTGACACCATTTTTATGACCCCTTAAAAGTAAGTAAAGATTGAAGAAATGGTCAGGCAGAGATTTAGAGGATGGCACTGACGTGAATATTCCAGTACCATGGACTGAAATGCACACTGTGCATTTGTGATCTGTGATCACACCTGTGATCTCTGAGAATATAGACAGGTGCTCTAAAGAAATTCTTCACCTGAAGAAGGGGCCAATGAAGACATGGGAAGTCCCAGACTGATTGGGGGAAATATATATTCTCCATCCCTGGGACAGGGTACAAATTCTGAACATTATTGTAACTAAAAGAGAAGGATGCCTCCTTCATTAGACAGTCAAAAGTGCTCTTGAAGAGTATGAGCAGGAGCTGCAAGCTGGCTGGACAGCAATAAAACATTGGCTGCAGGGGCATAGTTTGCATAAGACTGGGACAAAAGGGACAGCTTACTGTCAAAAACCCACAGAAGAAGTCCAATATGAGGAAAGGTTTAAGATGACAACCTGAAAAGAATATGCAGGAGTCCTAAATCTGCAGAATAACAGGGGTTTTGAAGGTTGTAATTATGGCCTGCTGAAGTCTGCTTTTGTGGCTGGACTTATACTTGAGCTCACTAAAATGTTAAAGCTGACTAAACAGCTTTGGGACCAGAAGGGGAATGATCACTATGAATTGGTTGACTGGGCCCAACAGCTCAATGGAGATATGGGCGCCAAACTGTGAGCCCTACAGAGAGAACAAATTAAACATATCCTCAGTAGCCCCAGGAAGACCCAAAACCAATGTCCAGAGAAGAGTCATTTCTGTGGGGAGGAAGGTCACTGGGCCAGGGGGTGCTGGCAAAGAGGAAGAGGGCAAAATCACCTAATAAGCAATGAGGAAGAGAAGACCCTGGAAGCTGGAAGTAAGGTTAATCTCTGAAAACAGTTTAAAGAAACTAACCATCCAGCAGGAGCTGCTAAAGTTGACAAAAAAACTGAAAGAGGGGAAAGATGCTGGAAAGATGCAGATGCTGGAGATCAGAGCTGAAAATGTGTTGCTGGAAAAGCGCAGCAGGTCAGGCAGCATCCAAGGAGCAGGAGAATCGACGTTTCGGGCATGAGCCCTTCTTCAGGAAGTTCCTGAAGAAGGGCTCATGCCCGAAACGTCAATTCTCCTGCTCCTTGGACGCTGCCTGACCTGCTGCGCTTTTCCAGCAGCACATTTTCAGTAAAAAACTGAAAGACCCCTTCCCATGCCCATCTATGCTCCTATTGGCTTTAAGCCAGCAGAGGGGAGGCGGATTGTGTATGAACATGAGGGTAGGTGACCTGGACATTGGGTAAGTGCCTTTTGGACACAGGAGCAGAATGGACCTGCTTACCCCAGATGTATGAGACCAAACTCCTGCTAGATACGACCGTGAGAACAGCTTATGGAGCAGGACTGACAGGTTTGAAATCAAACAGACCAACTCATACACCTTGAACTCGACCCCCACGAGTTAGTAACCTTTATATGGGTAGGACCTGTCACCTAGCCACTCCTCAAGATAGATATCCTCACCTAGCTGAATTCCTCTTTACATTTTTCTGATGGACTGGCAATGAGTTCCATCAGAACCCTACAAAGCGAAAAATTAGAAGGTCACCCCATCTGGACTAAAAACAAGGATGACTGCGGGTTACTGAAAATGGAACTCATGAATTTTTCAAGAGCATCTCCACCTTATACCAAAAATGAAGAAGGGATTTTGATATAAACTGACAGTATCTCAGCCTGGTGTGGCCTGTGCAAAAGGCAAGTGGGGAATGCATATTAACTACAGATCACAAGAAAACTGGATGGACTGTCAAGACATTCAGCCTTGTCATGATATCGGGAAACCTACCCACTGGAGCATCTGCACAGAAAACAGCATTACAGGTTCTGACTAAAGCCTACAGAACATCAGAGGATCCGTCTGCCAATTTTTACTCCGACTCCTGCTATGCTGCAGACTGTCACCTTTGTTGTCTTGCTATCAGGTACTGACCAATTCTGTAAGTTCTGCTTCCCAACTGGTATCGGGTACCCTGAAAGACCCACAGGAGGGAGCTCACAATACTGTACCAGGCAAATGGGCTCTTGTGAAAAAGACCCACAAAAAAACCCTTAGATGCGAAGTGACAAGGATCATACCAGCACCATCAAGATCCAAGGAAAGGAGGCTTGGATTCATGCCTCCCATACCAAGCGGGCATCTCACCATACAGTGGGACCAGAGACTGACTGACCACCATGATGTCTGTTATTGTTATTCCAACTGTGTATGTTTTCTTTTTGTAAAGGGTAGATGCCAAACGGTTCTCTGATAAGAATCGTGTGGTTTGCTTTGAAAGGTCTCAGTAGAATCAAAAGGGGGGATTATAAGGTTGTTTTTATTCAGTAAGGTACAATTTCTAACTTTCTTAGAGCATATAGACCTAATATTTTTACTAACAATTGCTAACTTAAGACAAACACCTCCTAATTATTGTAAACAGACCAGACAGACACTCTTAATCCCATCAGAAGTAGCAGCCAGCATTTAGCATGTTTTAACCCATCTCATATCTCCGGGACAGAAGTCCTTCAAACCTTTTGTGTACTGTAGAAAAAAACCAATGTACCATAGTAATGGAATTTTAATATATGTAAGAACTGTGTATAAAAGGGCTCTTGTAAGAACTATATTTTGGGATTCTATTGCCAACTCCAACTTGTGCTGTGACTGCTGAATAAGAAGCTGTTTTCACCACTCTGATTCCGGTCCTTATTTGAACACAATCTCCCACACTTCATGATTTTGAATACCCTCTAACAAATCTTTCAACATCTGCAAAAAGAACAGCCCCAGCTTTACCTGTGAATCCACATAACTGAAGTTTCTCATCCCTGAAACCATTCATGTAACTTTTTTTTTAACTTCTTTTCCTGTACTTTTTCATTCTTCCTAAAGTGTTGTGCTCTGAATTGGATATAATTTTTGCTAGACCAGTATGGCAAAGAGATTCAACACTTCTTCTTTTATCACCTGTATAGCCTGACTGGTTGTGCTTTTCCAGCAACACACTCTTCGACTCTAGCCCAGCATCAAGTTGACCGTATTAGCAGTTTTTTCCATCTATCACCTTTAATGATTGTGTACACATCTCCCCAGATCCATCTATTTCTGCGGTGGAATTGTATCCTTTATATTGCCCTTTCACTTTGTTCTTACCAAAATATATCTCAAAACACTTTTCAGTATTAAATTTAATCCACTAGCTCACTTAAATCATTTTGATTTCTTGTCATTATTTTCCTCGTGTTACACAATGCTTCCAGTTTTGGTATAATATGCATATTTTGAAATTGTGCTGTGAACCTTCAAGTGTAAGCCATCAATATGGATCAAGTGAATGAGAGCCATATTGACCGCTAGGAAATCTCTCTGTAGATTCTGTGACCTGGTCCAAAATAAAACATACATTACTACTCTATTTCCTGTTACCCAAAAACTTCATATCAATACATACACTGACTTCCTCAATCTTGCTGACAAGCCTGTTTTTGGTGATACCTTATTGATTTTCAAAGTTTGTGCGAAGATTTGGCTTTTGGAAGTCCAAGTGTACTAAATGGATTGCATTGTCCTTATCAATGCTCTCTGTTACTGTATTATGCACATTCTGAAACTCTTGCTCTCAAAGCTTCCCTCTCTTTTTTGAATTGTCAGATTATATAGAACATAGAACAATAGAGCGCAGAACAGGCCCTCGATGTTGCACTGTCCCGTGAACTATTCTCAGCTCGACCCCTACACTATCCCAAAATCATCCACGTGCTTATCTAAGGATTGTTTAAATCTCCCTAATGTGAGATTTGTAGTTATGCCCCCTCATACAAGCTGATGTCATCATCCTAAGAAAAAGACTTTCACTGTCTACCCTATCTAATCCTCTGATCATCTTGTATGACTCCATTAAATCCCCTCTTAGCCGCCTTCTTGCCAATGAGAACAGGTTCAAGTCTGGTAAACATCCTGGTAAATCTCCTCTGCACCTTTTCCAATGTTTCCACATCCTTCCCGAAATATGGGGACCAGAGCTGTACACAATATTCCAAGTGCGGCTGCACTAGCGTTTTGTATAGTTGCAGCATGATATTGCGGCTCCGGAACTCAATCTCTCTATGAATGAAACCTAACACACTGTATGCCTTCTTAACAGCACGATCCACCTGGGTGGCAACTTTCAGGGATCTATGCACATGGACTCCAAAATCCCTCTGCACATCCACACTACCAAGAATCTTTCCATCGACCCAGTACTCTGCCTTCCTGTTATTCTTCCGAAAGTGCATCACCTCACATTTAGCTGCATTGAACTCCATTTGTCACCTCTTAGCCCAATTCTGCAGTTTATCCAATTTCCCCTGCAACCTGTCCACTACTCCACCAATTTTAGTGTCATCTGCAAATTTACGAATCCATCCACCTATGCCTGCGTCTCAGTCATTTATGAAAATGACAAACTCAAAGTTTGTGCGAAGATTTGTAGCTCGGGTGCTTGTTGTTGTGGTTCTATTCGCCGAGCTGGGAATTTCTGGTGCAGACGTTTCATCCCCTGTCTAGGTGACATCCTCAGTGCATGGGAGCCTCGTGTGAAGCACTTCTGTGATCTTTCCTGCAGCATTTGTAGTGGTTTGAATCTGCCGCTTCCGGTTGTCAGTTCCAGCTGTCCGCAGCAGTGGTCGGTATATAGGGTCCAGGTCAATGTGCTTATTGATTGAATCTGTCAATGAGTGTCAAGTCTCTAGGAATTCCCTGGCTGTTCTCTGTTTGGCTTGGCCTATAATAGTAGTGTTGTCCCAGTCGAATTCATGTTGCTTGTCCTCTGCGTGTGTGGATACTAAGGATAGCTGGTCGTGTCGTTTCGTGGCTAGTTGGTGTTCTAGGATGCGGATCGTTAGCTGTCTTCCTGTTTGTCCTATGTAGTGTTTTGTGTAGTCCTTGCATGGGATTTTGTACACTACATTGGTTTTGCTCATGCTGGGTATCGGGTCCTTTGTCCTGGTGAGTTGTTGTCTGAATGTGGCTGTTGGTTTGTGTGCTGTTATGAGTCCTAGTGGTCGCAGTAGTCTGGCTATCAGTTCTGAAATGCTCTTGATGTATGGCTGGTTCTTTGGGTTGTGGCATGTCCTCGTTCCGTTGTCTTTCCCTTAGGTATCTGTTGATGAAATTGCAGGGGTATCCGTTTTTGGCGAATACATTGTATAGGTGTTCTTCTACCTCCTTTTTGCAGTTCTGGTGTGCTGCAATGTGTTGTGGCCCTTTTGAACAGTGTCTTGATACAACTTCTTTTGTGTGTGTTGGGGTGGTTGCTTTCATAGTTCAGGACTTGGTCTGTGTGTGTGGCTTTCCTGTATACCTTTTGTGGTGAATTCTCCGTTAGGTGTTCTCTGTACCATCACGTCTAGGAATGGGAGTTGGTTGTCCTTTTCTTCCTCTCTAGTGAATCGGATTCCTGTGAGGGTGGCGTTGATGAAGGGAAAGACAACGGAACGAGGACAAGCCACAACCCAAAGGACTAGCCACACTACCATACATCAAGAGCATTTCCGAACTGACAGCCAGACTACTGCGACCACTAGGACTCATAACAGCACACAAACCAACAGCCACACTCAGACAACAACTCACCAGGACCAAGGACCCGATACCAATACAGTGTACAAAATCCCATGCAAGAACTTCACAAAACACTACCTAGGGCAACCAGGAAGACAGCTAACGATCCGCATCCATGAACACCAACTAGCCACGAAACGACACGACCAGCTATCCTTAATATCCACACACGCAGAGGACAAGCAACATGAATTCGACTGGGAAAACACTACTATGATAGGCCAAGCCAAACAGAGAACAGCCAGGTAATTCCTAGAGGCTTGGCACTCATCGACAGATTCAATCAATAAGCACATTGACCTGGACCCAATATACTGCTGCGGACAGCTGGAACTGACAACCGGAAGCGGCAGATTCAAACCACTACAAATGCTGGAGGAAAGATCACAGAAGCGCTTCACAGGAGGCTCCCATGCACTGAGAATGTCATCTAGACTGGGGACAAAACATCTGCACCAGAAATTCCCAGCTCGGCGAATAGAACCACAACAAAAATAACAAACTGTTGTGGTCCCAAAACAGATCCTTGTGGCACACCAGGCTGAATATTTTCCATCAACCACCACTCGCTGTCTTCTTTTAGAAAGCCAGTTTCTAATCCAAACTGCTAAGTCACCCACAATTCCATGCCTCTACATTTTCTCCAACATCCTACCATGTGGAACCTTATCAAAGGCTTTACTGAAGTCCATGTATACCACGTCAACTGCCCTACCCTCATCTACATGCTTGGTCACCTTCTCAAAAAACTCAATGAGATAACTTGACTAAACCATGTTGACTATGATCGATGTAAGTTTTCAGAGTTTATCATCAATTGGAGGTACTTTTAGATACCATTACAAAGTATAAATTTAAGCAGTTAATTTACTTGTTTAATGTTAGAAGTGGTCCTAATGCAAGATAAGTTAAACTTTTGAATAATGCAGCATTGGTTTGTCTTTTTCCTTATAGGCAGTCCAAAAAGATGTTGCTCAGTTACATACTTGTCTTAGCCCAGAGGTTCGCTCAGCTCATGTTCCTCCATTTATTACTCGAGACATCCCTCACTGTGGTCACATTGCTCCAAGTTTTATTAGAACTCCAAGACACCGCTCGTTCAGGAGGAAAAAGGATTTTAAGCATGCAACATCCGGCATAAGCAGTACAAATGCAGGTCACAAAGAGCCACAGACTGAAGAAATTAGCGTCCCAAATAATATAGATCTCCAAGGACTGCCTCAATTATGTTTCCCAGGTATTTTGTTTGTATTTGAAAATTAATCATTTTTCCCCTTTCCACATCCTAACTTGAAACCACTTTATACTAAATATGGCCATACATTTTTCAATTTTCCATTAGTTTTGTGGTGAATTCCCAATTCAGCAGAGTTATGTGCTAAGTTTGGATTATATATGATTATGTGTACGTACAGGGAGCTAGGTACTTAATCAGGTTGGTCCCGGACTTGGAACTTTGAAAACATGGGTTGGATGAAAGTCCTGTCATGCCTCCCAAAATGGGATTTGATGAGGGAATCTAAAATTGGGTCCAATTAAAATGCACAGATGTCAGTCTTTCAATTTTAGTCAACTTAATTGGGAATTAATGGAAATTATAAAGATTTACAATCAAACCTGGAGTTCAGCAAAACTGTCATTGCTGCTTTGTCTTCAGCTTTTATATCAAATCTGAATCAATCGGCATAAAAGTGTGATGATCACAGGCATGGAGGCTTGCAGATCTAGGCATCTTCCTGTAGGGAGTCTTCTGCTTGGATCTGCTTCATTGCTGAATATCTGAGACCAATTTGACATAGCACTAGGATCTAGGGTAAGGTGTCACGTTACCTTCACTCTTGATACAGTTTTCTGAAGGTGCTAGAAATATGGCTTGGAATGTGGTAAGAACGTAATGACCTTAGTTACTGGTGTTGTTCTGTTATGACTCTAGTACCTTGTCAGTAGAATTTGCAAACAAAAATATAGTTGGGCTTTTGATGAAGCAACCCTCCCAGTCCTTCATGAATTATCAGAGGTGGGAAGAGACTGTTGCCTGTTTCCTTTGGTATTTTGTATCCACCAATAACATCTGGAAAAACTCCCTAATGAGGAATTTATGCTAGTCCCAGTAATTCTGCAAAGAGAAACATCAAGTACTGCTAACACGGCATCAATTTCGTAAGAGATGATCTTTGATCTGAAACATGTCACTCTTCCACTGCAAGGAGCTATCCATGACCAAGTGTTGTAAGCTGACAAGACAATGCTGAGGAAGTGCACTTAAACTTGTTACTCCTACAAAATGCTTAATTGGGATGATAATAATAGTCAATGTGCACAAAATTGTGAAGAGCATAGAGAATATTGTTGGGAATAAATTTGTTCCCTTTAGAGGGGGGTCATAGATTTAAGTAATTAAAGTTAATTATAAATCAAATATTTATTTAAGCTAAGGGGCAGAAGGTTTGGAGGGGATTTAAGAATTTCTTTTCACCTGGTGTGTGATGAATACCTGCTGCCTGAAAGATGGTAGAGCTGGGACCATCACAATATTTAAGAAGTATTTAAATGGACATTTGAAATGCTATATGTGACAGACCTTCTCCTTTTAACAAGGTTATGCTTGTTAAAATTTCCCAAATTTATTCCTTATTTTTTTCAGAGAGGTTGTAAACGACAAAGGTTCTGAAAAGTCAGAGTTTGGATGGGTTTTAGGACCAATTTGATAATGGCTAACAGATACTACCTCAGACAGAGGCTTTCAAGTTTAAACAAAAACCTGTATAATGAAAGGGGAGTGGCCAGTTCTCCCAACTTAGCTATTAGCTTAGATTCCTACAGTATGGAAACAGGCCCTTCGGCCCAACAAGTCCACACTAACCCTCTGAAGAGCAACCCACCCAGACCCATTCCCTTGCATTTACCCCTGATGAATGCACCTGACACTATGGGCAATTTAGCATGGCCAATTCACTTAACCTGCACATCTTTGGACTGTGGGAGGAAACTGGAGCACCCGGAGGAAATCCATGCAGACACTGGGAGAATGTGCAAACTCCACACAGACAGTTGCCCGAGGCAGGAATTGAACCTTGGTCCTGGCGCTGTGAGGCAGCAGTGCTAACCACTGAGCCACCGTGCCGCCCTGGTTTGGTTTTAATGCAGCAGCGGGTGCGTGAAGAAAGGTTGCTGGACCCTCTCTCTCGCTGGCTTCTCTCCTATAAGAACTTGTTTGATTTTTCCTTTTGTGCTAAGGACTGTTTATGGGGAATGTTGCAAGTGTTTTGGAACAGTGTAATTCGGTTGGGTTTTCGGGTAGGATAAGTTATTCGGTATTCTGTTTTGTGTTTCATTCAGTAATCTTGTAAATAAATTCTGTTTTGTTTAAAACTAAGTAGTTTGACCAACTGATTCTCTTCTGGAATATCCACTGTACATCTGCTTAAATCAAATAGCAAAGTTAGGATCTGGGCTACTTTCTTGAAATGTTTTGAGGGGTGTAGCCTGGTCCATCATAGCTGGAATATAGGCTATGGCCATGTGCTGTGAAATGGCCAGGATAGGCTGAAGGTTTTCTTCTCATGCTGTAATACTCTAATTCTATGCTCCTATAATCCTCATTTTTCTTTTTAGGCTTAATTTTATCTTGCAGAGTTACAAATCACACAACAGCAGGTTATAATCTAGCAGGTTTAATTGGAAGCACTAGCTTTTGGAACGCTGCTCCTTCATCAGGTGGTTGTGGAGTGTAAGATTGTAAGATACAGAATTTATAGCAAAAATTACAGTGTGATGGAACTGAAATTATACATTGAAAAATACCTTGATTGTTTGTTAAGTCTCTCATCTGTTAGAATGACCATGAGTTTCACTTCTTTCATATGTAAATCACCAACTTTTTAAAAAAAAAGTTACATTCTCAGGGGAACCAGATTGCACACAGTGTTCCAAAATTAGCCTAACCAATGTCCTGTACAGTCACAACATGACCTCCCAACTCCTATACCTGCTCTGACCAATAAAGAAAAACATATCAAACGCCTTTTCAGTATCCGAGCTATGACTCTGCTTTCAAGAAACTCTGAACCTGCACTCCAAAGCCTCTTTGTTCAACAACACTTATCATTAAGTACACAAGTCTTGCCCTGATTTGCCTTTCCAAAATGCAATACCTCATATTTATCTAAATTAAACTCCATCAGCCACTCCTTGGCCTTTTGCACTCTGAGGTAACCTTCTTTGCTGTCCACTACTCCTCAAATTTTGGTGTCATCTGCAAACTTACTAACTATACCTCCTATGCTCACATCCAAATCATTGAATGAAATGATGAAAAGCAGGGGACCCAGCATCAATCCTTGTGGCACACCACTGGACTCCAGTCTGAAAGGCAACCCTTCAGCATCACCCTCTGTCTTCTACCTTCTAGTCAGTTCTGTATCCAAATGGCTAGTTCTCATGTGATCTAACCTTGCTAACCAGGAACCTTGGTTTAGATTAGAGTGGTGCTGGAAAAGCACAGCAGGTTAGGCAGCATCTGAGGAGCAGGAAAATCGACGTTTCGGGCAAAAGCATTTAATCAGGAATTGGCCTTTTGTCTCATCAGGAACCTCGTTAAATACCTTACTGAAGTCCATATAGGTCATGTCCACCACTTTGCCCTCATCAATCCTCTTTGTTACTTGTTCCAAAAAAATTAATCAAGTTAGTGAGACATGATTTCCCATGCACAAAGCCATGCTGACTACCCCTAATCAGACCTTGCCTTTCCAAATACATGTAAATCTAGTCCCTTAGGATTCCCTCCAACAACTTGCCCATCACTGTTGTCAGGCTCACTGGTCTATAGTTCCCTGTCTTTTCCTTACCTGCTTTCTTAAATAGTGCCACCATGTTTGCTAACTTCCAGTCTTCCGACACCTCACTTATGACTATCAATGAGACAAATATCTCAGCAAGGGGCCCAACAATCACTTCCCTAGCTTTCCTAGGGAAAGTTCTAGGGCACCTGATAAAGTCCTGGGGATTTATCCATCTTTGTGCATCTTACGACATCCAGCACCACCACCTGTATGTAATATGGGCATACTTTAAGATGTCACTATCTATTTTCCCATATTCTATATCTTCCATGTCCTTCTCCACAGTTATCACTAATGCAAAATACTTGTTTAGTATCTTCTCGCATCTTCTGTGTTTCCACACATAGGCTGCCTTGCTGATCTTTGTGGGAACCTTTTCTCTCCCTAGTCACCATTTTGTCCTTAATATATTTATAAAATTCCTTTGGATTCTGCCTAACCCTATTTGCCAAAACTATCACGTGCTTCTTGTTGCCTTCCTGATTTCCCTCTGCCTTTATACTCTTTAAAAGATTCACTCAACCTCTACTGTCTATACCTGCCGTATGCTTTCTTCTTTTTCTTAACAAAACATCAATTTCTCTCGTCATCCAGTGTTCCCTGCACCTTGTCTTTCACCCGAACAGGAAAATACTGTCTGTGTACTCTCGACACCTTATTTTTGAAGCCATCCCTTTTGCCTGTGAACATTCTATCCCAATCACCTTTTGAAAGTTCTTGCCTAATACTGCCAAAATTTAGCCTTCCTTCAATATAGAACTTTAACTGAAGATATGAGGAGGAACTTTTTCTCTCACTTTGTCATGAGTCTTTGGAATTCCTTTTCACAAATAAGGAGGTGGTGGTGAGATCATTGAGTACTTTTAAAGTGAGGGTAGAGGTATATAGATTCCTGACTAACAAGCGCTTGGTGATTATCGGAGGCAGGCACGAATGCTGATTTGTGGTTACCAATAGATCAGTGTGATCTTATTGAATGATATAGCAGGCTGGAAGAGCTGAAGAGATGCTTTCTTCTAATTCATATGTTTGTGCACCCATGTGATTTGACATTGAAGTTAAATAATAGACAACATTTATAATATATCTCTGAAGATTGAGCTCCTGTTAATTGGACAAGAAGGTGTGGAGTAGAGATCTTTGTTACTTTCCTATTTTCCCTGCATTTAACCAGACAGAGATGGGAAGACTTCATTGGGCTCAAAATACAATCCTGCAGTTTGGACCTTCTGCAGTACCAGTAGTGGACACAACTTGAATTCAAATTTAAATTTCTCTCGATGGACATATTTGAAATCTGTGTTTCAATTTTAAAGAAAATAGGTGGGCATGGATCACCTTTTTAGAACATCAATTATGTCAACATACTGGTTATGTCAATAAAATTTTGGGCCCAAGGTGTCAACACAAATAAGTCAGAATGTATCTTCTTGAAAAATTATGAAGACTAAAATTGTGTATAGTATACCAGATGTGATCTCAGTAATGGCCCATAATACTGCAACAAAATTTTGCTCCCTTCTACCCCATTCACCTTGCAACAAATACCATTTGATTTGCCTTCCCAAATTTCCCAGTCGCATGCTGCTGTAAGCTGTAACATAATGTAATTCTGGTGAAGTTTTTGGTACAATGTTATGTACAACATTAATAATTGGCTGTTCTCTACAATTTTGTTTATTCATTTACAGGAGAACTGCAAATAGAAACTGAACCAAAAGAGGATCACTATCACTTCTTGGTGTTCACAGATGTTTTTGGAGCAAGAACCTATGGTGTAGTGGTGCAGTTTTATAGATCTATTCAGGTATGTAAATTATGCACCAGTAATTAACTTGAAAAATAATGAACAGATTTGAACCTGGAGGTTTCCACAGAAAACGTTTATCTTTTCCAATTTATCCGAACTAGGCTGTGGCCAGTTGTTGCCAGTGATTTTTCTAAAACTAAGGTGCAAAATGGTACGTTCCTTTGGCCTGATCATCTGGTACAGGTCAGGAACTGATAATTGTTCCATGAATAAATGTGTGCTAGTCAGTGCACTAATCACTTGTATATCAATGTAAAGATTTCTAACAATGTAAAGGGTACCTATGAGAGCTTTCCCCATTTGATATTCGGTGACCTTTTGTGATGGAATTGAAAACTGAATTTTACATATTGTGACATGAAGTATTAGCTCAGCTGTGTAGTTTTTAAATAGGTAAAGGTAAAATTACTGTAGCCAGACGGTTGCTCTGTCATTAGAGAAATGACTGGTGGTGACTTGAGCATGAGGATCACGAACTAATAAGGCACCATTGAGTAGGTGGGACCTTCATGATGACTTCAGCCAGTTGCATTGCCAACTGAGCTAACCAATCACTGTCAACTCCTTCTGGCTGAAAACTATTTTCCCTTGTGTCCTGTTATGAAACAGTCCAAACCCTCACAAAACATGTCAAGGAGATAGCCTAGACCCTAACTTTTTTTTATTTTAAAGGCAAGTGCCAGGCATTGTGTTCCAGAAGCAATTTGTTTGGTTAAACAATCAGTCTTGAAGCAAAACACACTTTTATTCCTACACTATAATTAAAATACAGACAAAATAAAAATAAAAGAATTGGCTCAACTATAACCCTATCAAAAGACTTAACAAAATTGCTAACTACTAACATTGAAGTTAAATAATAGACAGCATTTATAATATATCTCTGAAGATTGAGCTCCTGTTAATTTGAGCTGTTCCAATATAGTAACATTCCATAAGGACATCGTTGGCAAAGGCAAATTTAGTAAAATAGATTGTCTCATGTGCAATTCGATCAGAAGGAAGAGAACACAAGCTTTTAGCTGTGCCAAAGAGAGAGATGTAGCTGCTTCTATTGTTCCAAGCTTTTAAAAAAGAAATCCAAGGCCTCACAACGTGTTTATTGTATTTGCTTGAAGCTATCTCAACCTCTCTTCATTTTTTAGAAGAAGGACAATGTTCACCTCTTAAAGCAATAGTATCATCACAGTCCTTTCTAATTTTTCTACCCATCACCTAGAATCCATCATTAAGGATGAGGTTTCTAAATTCTTGGAAGAGCAGAGTCTGATTAGAACAAGTCAACATGGATTTAGTAAAGGGAGGTCATGCCTGACAAACCTGTTGGAATTTTTTGAAGAGGTAACAAGTAGGTTAGACCAGGGGAACCCAGTGGATGTGGTCTATCTGGACTTTCAAAAGGCCTTTGATAAGGTGCCACACGGGAGACTGCTGAGCAAGGTGAGGGCCCATGGTGTTCGAGGTGAGCTGCTGGGATGGATTGAGGATTGGCTATCTAACAGAAGGCAGAGAGTTGGGATAAAAGGTTCTTTTTCAGAATGGCAGCCGGTGACGAGCGGTGTCCCGCAGGGTTCGGTGCTGGGGCCACAGCTGTTCGCATTATATATTAATGATTTGGATGAGGGAACCGGGGGCATTCTAGCGAAGTTTGCCGATGATACAAAGTTAGGTAGACAGGCAGGTAGTACTGAGGAAGTGGGGAGGCTACAGAAGGATCTAGACAGGTTGGGAGAGTGGTCCAGGAAATGGCTGATGGAATTTAACGTGAGCAAGTGCGAGGTCTTGCACTTTGGCAAAAAGAATATAGGAATGGACTACTTTCTAAATGGTGAGAAACTTAATAAAGCCAAAGCACAAAGGGATCTGGGAGTGCTAGTCGAGGATTCTCTAAAGGTAAACATGCAGGTTGAGTCTGTGATTAAGAAAGTGAATGCGATGTTGTCTCTTATCTCAAGAGGGTTGGAATATAAAAGCAGAGATGTACTACTAAGACTTTATAAAGCTCTGGTTAGGCCCCATTTGGAGTACTGTGTCCAGTTTTGGTCCCCACACCTCAGGAAGGACATACTGGCACTGGAACGTGTCCAGCGGAGATTCACACGGATGATCCCTGGAATGACAGGTCTAGCATATGAGGAACGGCTGAGGATACTGGGATTGTATTCGTTGGAGTTTAGAAGATTAAGGGGAGATCTAATAGAGACGTACAAAATAATACATGGCTTTGAAAAGGTGGATGCTAGAAAATTGTTTCTGTTAGGCGAGGAGACTAGGACCCGTGGACACAGCCTTAGAATTAGAGGGGGTCATTTCAGAACGGAAATGCGGAGACATTTCTTCAGCCAGAGAGTGGTGGGCCTGTGGAATTCATTGCCACGGAGTGCAGTGGAAGCCGGGACGCTAAATGTCTTCAAGGCCGAGATTGATAGGTTCTTGTTGTCTAGAGGAATTAAGGGCTACGGGGAGAACGCTGGCAAGTGGAG
This sequence comes from Chiloscyllium punctatum, assembly GCF_047496795.1. Lineage (NCBI taxonomy): Eukaryota > Metazoa > Chordata > Chondrichthyes > Orectolobiformes > Hemiscylliidae > Chiloscyllium > Chiloscyllium punctatum. The sequence continues at coordinate 21,909,259 of NC_092743.1, forward strand.
CTGAAATGCGCATCAGCCATGATTGAATGGCGGAGTGGACTCGATGGGCCGAATGGCCTTACTTCCACTCCTATGTCTTATGGTCTTATGGTCTAAATCTGTGTCCCCTAAGACAGCTGTCCAATTTTGTTAGAAGTAAGTGACTGACCACTGTATTTTCAGTATGCCTCACTTGCTAATTCCTTACTTTTCTACTTTGTTTTCTGGGAATCTTTCAGAATTTCTGCTGAGCTGTAATTTTACTTCATTAGAGTAGTAGTTTGATATGTTTGGTGCATTAACAGTAGTTCCCTTCATTATCTTCCTCTTTGAAACATCTTCTTCTTTTATCCATCCATCCCTTATCTTTTTCCTTCAAACTAGCTATTCTTTTTCACTGCCTAATATCTTGACTATTGAATCCAACATTTATCTATTTTTTTGAAGAAATGATCAGTCTGCACTCTAAGTTTATTGTGTGTCTGATGGATCTTTTTCCTTTTACTTATTTAAGTAAGATCTACCTCACTGGAAAGTGGCTATCGCGTTTACAAATTAGCTTTGGAAAAATCTGAATGGCTTGCATAGCAAATATAAAGTTCAATCAATACCACTTTGAGTAATGTGATTTTGCTTCTGTTCACAGGAAGGAAACAGTTTTCAGAATGGGCAAGCACATTGGGATGCAGCTGTGCAAAAGTCTAGGATGTCATTATATGCTCCTTTCAGTATTTGTGTGATATCTAAATTTCCTTACTTTACAGCCTTTAAGGATTCTCTCTCCTGGTAAGTACTAGCATATGATTGTGTTTTTGTAACTGTAGTGCAGCTTGTTAATGATTAACTGCTACCATTGAGCATCTGTGGTGGTGGATGGCTTGAGTGTTGATGATGTGGTGCTAATGAAGCGGATTGCTTCATCCTGGATGATGTTGAACTTCTGGAATGTTCCTGGAGCTGCACTCATTCTGGTAAGTTTAAAATATTCCATCACACTTCTGAATTGTGTCTCGTAAATAGTGAAGGACTTATGCCTGAAACGTCGATTCTCCTGCTCCTTGGATGCTGCCTGACCTGCTGTGCTTTTCCATCACCACACTCTTGACTCTGATCTCCAGCATTTGCAGTCCCCACTTCCTCTTAGTGAACAGACATTGCAGAGTCTAAAAATGAGTTTGATGCCGGAGAACTCCTGACCTGTTATTTTAGTTACAATATAGTATTTATTTGCTGGTCCAGTTAAAGTTGCGGTCAATTACTCTAAGATGTTAATTGTGGGAGATTCAGTGATTGTGAATCTCCAGGCGCAATGCTTAAATTCCATCTCATTTGAGATGGTCATTTCCTGGCACTTGTATTGCATGCAAAATATTTGCCACTTGTCAGCCTGCTTATTATCCAGGTCTTGCTCCATATGAACATATACTGTTTCTGAGGAGTCGTGAATGTTCCAATCATCAGCAAACTTTTGACCTTGCGATGGAGGGAACGTCATTGATGAGGCAACTGAGAATGCTTGAGCTTAAGGCCTGTTAGTTTACTTTGTGCTATGCAATGGCAGTTACTTCCCTTGCATGCATGTAAGACAGCTTGAACTTGACCAAGCAAAGACATTAAATAGCTGCAGCAGGTTTGTCAGGATCTTCTCATGGATTGACACTGAAATATTTTATTATGAAGTAGTTTTCTATTCAAAAGAAATTGTTCAGCTCTGTTTCTTTTTTCTAACTAAGTTATTACTTAGCAATATGTATTTTGCTTGATTATGAATTTGATCTTGTATAGTATGAGTTAAGGTCTTGGTGAAGTCTTCCCCATGTTTGAATGAGGTGGGCTATGGCGAGAAATTTGGAAGAATTGTTGGAATGTTGAGTGCTCATTTCTTGAAGTTGAGACCAGCAAGCTGCATTTTCCAGTGGCATTCTGGGAGTTGAGATGAGTTTCTTGCTAGTAAGTAGTGAAGAACCTATCACCGGGCAATATTGTTCATGAGCGCCCTCAGTAATACATAACTTTATTTAAGGTCAGGTTCCTATTTTAGCATATATTGGATTGAGACTAGACACTCAGAATTCCTGACATGAACATCAGAATGAATACCTGATGACTCTAGATCACAGCTTGCTTTTCTGGACTGCTTTATTAGACACCCGGCATCAACATCTTGAGGCAAACTCAATGGGCAGTTTCCCATCGTACATTCATGGCTCTTGCATAATTATGACATATATGCTTCTGAACTTCTTAGATGCACTTTTGAATACATGTTGCCATGCTGTTAGAAGGATAGTTTGCGTTTAGGGACAGATGTCCAGCTTGTGGATTTGACTAGATGCATCTCAGAACTGCTTGCTTGCTGTCCTTGCAGACACTCATTTAAACCCTTCCTGGATACTTACAGCCTCCCTGCCTTGCTTTCTCATTGCCTTGGTCCCTCAGCCAGAGCTTAAAGGCTTTCCTTGCTGTTCAGTGCAGACAGAAAGCCAGGAAGTTTTTAATGCTTGTTAGTAATCATCTGTCAAGGGTGTGACAGCACAATGCTATGGCAGTCTCATACATATTAACAGGAAAAGACAGCATAGATAAAAATAAACTACTTACATTGGAGATTGTAAAATTAGTGGGCTTAATTTCAAAATTAAGGCCAGACCACTCAGGAATAATGTTAGGAAGTACTGCTACATACAGAAAGGGTGGTAGAGGTTTGTAACTCTCCCACAAACAGCTAGATTAGCTGTTAATTTTAAATCTGAGATAAATGTTTGTTAAGCAAAAGATATGGGTCAAAAGCAGGTATGTGGAGTTAGACCACAGGTCAACCATGATCCTATTGAATAGCATAACAGGCTTGAGGAGCTGAATGGCCCACTCCTGTTTCTATGTTCCTGTGTACCTGCTGCATGTGCCACCTGTTTGCATGGCAAACATGCTCCATGCACTTCAACCAAATGACAGCTTCACAGAGTAGAAGGGTAGTTGTCCTCAGTCGATTCAAGAATATCTGCTGTGCCTTAGGGGAGTCCCAGTGCAGTCAGTCAAGGGCAACATATACTATCAGTCAGGGTTAGGGGCACCATCTCACTATTGTCTGGCCATAGACGCATGCATGCATGCGTGTGTGTGTGTGTGTACCGTGAGGGGCCTCTTTAAAATGGCTGTCCACCTTAAGGAGATTGAGCACATTGAGCTGGAAGAACCGCGCCTTCAGCATGACATAGTACAGTTACATCAGGCAACGCATACCTAACAGAACTCAATTGATACCTGGTTCCATTAGATGAGAACTTGGTGAAGTGATCACTCATTGACTTTAAAAATCTTTTCTGTCCACATCCGAACAGTTTGGTTATATTCTGGGAAAGAGATGCAGCTTGTGTTTGTTTGATTTCTGTTCATTTTTGTTTGTAAATAATTTGAAGGCTTTCCTGCATATTATAATCCTACGTTTAATGATAACGTGCTGGGCTACAGTGGGTATTGGCGAAGGACTAGTGTTGATTTTGAGAGGTTTGCAAGATGGGATGTTGTTATGGACTGTTGAGTCTTGTGGGTTGGTACTTAAACAGAGATTTGGGAGGGAGGTGCAGTTATATGTGCTGTATACATTGCATTGAGAAGTGCAGGTTTATAGCTATTGAGCCACTGTGCTGACAGTGAAGGGCAACTCTGTACACCCAATACTTCTCTGGACATGTGGCTAGGGTTCAAAGATAGTGTTGGTGCCAAGGATGATAGTGTATTCCTGGATATCCTGGCAGTTCCTTCATCTTTGGTGAGTGATAGAATCCAGCCAGCATTGGACAAGGTGGGGTACCATAGGGTCGGTATATATAGTAAAGGAGGTGGGTTTGGGATGATTACATAAGTGGGCGGCACGGTGGCACAGTGGTTAGCACAGAGACCTGGGTTCAATTCCCGCCTCAGGCAACTGTCAGTGTGGAGTTTGCACGTTCTCTCCGTGTCTATGTGGGTTTGCTCCGGTTTCCTCCCACAGCCCAAAAATGTGCAGGTTAGGTGAATTGGCCATGTTAAATTGCCCATAGTGTTAGGTGAAGGGGTAAATGTAGGGGAATGGGTCTGGGTGGGTTGCTCTTTGGAAGGTTGGTGTGGACTTATTGGGCCGAAGGGCCTGTTTCCACACTGTAAGTAATCAAATCTAATTGTTGATTGTAAATTAGAGAATTCATAAATTCTTAGTGGGCGGCACGGTGGCACAGTGGTTAGCACTGCTGCCTCACAGTGCCAAAGACCCGGGTTCAATTCCCGCCTCAGGTGACTCTCTGTGTGGAGTTTGCACATTCTCCCCATGTCTGCATGGGTTTCCTCCGGGTGCTCCGGTTTCCTCCCACAATCCAAAGAAAAATGTGCAGGCATTGGATAGGTATATAGAGGATAGTGGGCTAGTGTAGGTTAGGTGGGCTTGGATCGGCGCAACATCGAGGGCCGAAGGGCCTGTACTGCACTGTATTCTTCTATGTTCTATGTTCTATGTTAGGTGAATTGGCCATGCTAAATTGCCCGTGCTGTTAGGTGTGGGGGAATAGGTCTGGGTGGGTTGCGCTTCGGCGGGTTGGTGTGGACTTGTTGGGCCGAAGGGCCTGTTTGCACATTGTAAGTAATCTAATAAATAAACTCCTTTTGCTTCATGGCAGAGGTTCTTCTTTAAGGTTATTCAGTCTATCTAGTCCATATTGGTCCCCTGCTCAGTGGCAATTTCCAAGTGTGAATTTCTCATCTCACCATTCTAGGATGTTGCTTATAAGTAGTGATATGTTTGGGGTTTATCAAATCTCTTATTTATTGTCGGTGTGTTAGAAATTTCATAATCTAAGACAAGAAACTGCAGAGACACTCAGCAGGTCTGACAGCATTTGTGGAGAGAACGCAGAGTTAACATTTTGGGTCCAGTAACCTTTTTCAGAATTTAAAGCTTGTATTATTTTGTTGATATTTTTTATAATCTGTGGTCTCTTTCTCAGTCTCACAATGCAAGTGAAGTCATGTCATCAGGTGGACTTTGATCATAAGGTTCACGAATTTGCGGCAAAATTAGCATTGGTTCCCAGTCCACCACCTGGAACTCTCCATTTGGTAAAGTAGCATTTATCAGCAAGTTATTTTTGTTAAAAGTAGTGGACTGAGTTCTGTAAACTTCAAATGCTGAAATAGAAATTAATATGTTGATGTAGTATTCCTTTCTTATATTACTGGAGAAAGGGAAGATGACATTTACCAAGCTTCGGTGAAAATAAATTTTGTAATAATCAAAAGTTTCTAACACTAACAAATGAACTCTGACTCTAACTTTCTTGCTTTTCTGTCATTCTTGCAATATGTAATATGAACCAAGGGAATGAGTTTAGAGTTAGATTATAGAGAAAGTTTGCAGGAAGCTGATTTATGTCTAGTGTTTATAAAATTGAGGTCAATCTAAATTTAAAGTGCCTTAAGTGATCGAGGGAATTAGTTGGAGAGGGGAAGGATACGGTGAAACTATGATATCAACTAGGAATATTGCAGAACATTTTTAAACTTGCAGTTCAGCCCCTCAGAAGCGTCATAGTAAAGGGATAGTGGAGTTCTGGAACTCTTTCTGAAATCTATCAGTTGAAATTTTGTCTTTCTATGATTGTATTTTTAGGAATGTCCATCACAGTCCCAAATCCTGTCTTTACACTGAGAACACTGTCAATCACACTTGCAGGGAATACATTCATGCTGAGCAAGTTATTTTTCTCATTCATATTTACTGTTTTAGCAAAAACACTTATAAACCTGTGCTCTGTGGTTCCTAATCCCTTATGAACTGTGTTTAGATCTTTTGAAAAATTGGTCTATTCCACTCTAAGGAAAGCAGTCCTAACTTGTTCAATCTGTCCTTAAAGCCTATTCCAGAACAAGAACCATCATTCACATAAACTTCTCTTCTTTGTGTTGCATCCTTCTAAAGTGTGTCTGCCAGAACAGTACACTGTTGTCGTGCTGAAGTCCAATTTATACAATGGTCTTATATAGGCTCCTCATAATTTCCCTACTGTTGTACTTTATATCACTATTAATGAAGCCTGGAATACTCTATACTTTTTTCACTGTTCTTTCTAGCTATCCTGTCATCTTTAATGACTTATGCACATGTACACCCAGGTCCAAATGCTTCTGCACACCCTTTATTTTGTACTGACTCTCCATGTTCTTTGTATCAAAATGTATCATCTCTCACTTCTCTGCATTGAACTTCCTCTGTCATCCATCAGCCACTCCATCAACTTGTCAATACTGCGTTGAAATTCCACACTGTCGTCCTTATATTTGCAATGATGCCAAGTCTAATATCATCTGTAAGCTTTGAAATTGTCCCTTGCACACCAAAATCGAGATAACTCATATCTGTCAGGAGTAAAAAAAGGATCTAATATTGAAAGCTACTACAAACCATCCTCCAGCCTGAAAAATACCCATGAAACATTACTATGTTTCTTATTCCTTAGTCAAATTTATATCCACTTTGTTATTGTCCTTTTTTTCATTAGCTATGACTTTTCTTACAAGTCTATTCTGTGGCAGTATATTGACTACTTTTTGCAAATCCATATACACCACATTTTGGCAATATCATCAACCCTCGTTAAAAACCTCTAGCAAGTTGGGTAGGCACAGTTTTCTCATGACAAATCTTTGCTGGCTGTTCTAAATTTCCTTTTTAGTTCTATTCCTGAATAATTGTCTCTAGAAGTTTGCCTTCCACCTTTGTGATTGCTTTTTACAAGAGAATGTAGTTGTGATATTTTCAAGTTCAGGAACTTTTCACGTGTTTCAAAATAACTTTTTTGCGATTCTCCAAATTGTCCAATTGCATTTGCAGAAAGGTAGAAAGGCAAGTTGTGAGAGTAATACAGAGAAATATTGAAAGGTTAAGTGAGTGGGCAAAAATGTTGTCAAGTGGAGTATAATATGGGAAAATATGAAGTTGTTCATTTTGGAAGTGAGAATGAAAGAATGGAATATTGTTCATTCTTACTTTATTTGAACAGAAATTATAGGAATCTGCAACACAACTTGGGAGAGACTTGTGCACAAAACACAAAGCTAGCACACAGTTGCGGCAGGTAATCAGGAAGTCAAATGGCATGTTGACCCTTTATTTCAGGAGAGTTGGAGTATAAGAGTAGGGAAGTCTTACTATAACTGTATAAAGCGCTGGTGAGACCACATCTGGAAAACCAGGAGCAGTTTTGGTCCCCTTATTGGAAGAAAGATTTCATTTCATTGGAGCAGTCTTATGAGCACAAGTTGAATGGACTGGGACTGTATCCACTGGAGTTTAGAAGTATGAGGTGATCTCATTGAAACATACAGAATTTTAATGGGCTTGACAGGGTAAAGGCAGAGAGGATGTTTTCTCCTGATGAGCGAATCTAGGACCAGAGAGCACTTCAAGCCTACTCCGCTATTCAATATGATCACAGCTGATCCAACATCCCTCACATCCACTTTCTTATGTTTGAATAGCAGAGTAGGCTTTAAGTGCTCTCTGGTCCTAGCATCTTCTTAGGATAATGGGGCACCATTTTAAAACTCAGCTGAAGAAGAACGTCTTCTCTCTGAGAGTTGAGAATCTTTGGGGTTGCATATCACAGAGTTGTGGGAGCAGAGCCCTTGAGTATATTGAAGGCAGAGGTAGATAGATAGATAGATAGATTCTTGACCTAGGGTTACAGGGAAATATAAGAAAGTGTATGTGAGGGATGTTGGATCAGCTGTGATCATATTGAATAGCGGAGTAGGCTTGAAGTGCCAAATAGCCTACTCCTAATTTTTCTTTTGTTCTTATTCATTTCTAAGTATTAGCTTCAAATTTATTGTAAGAAAATGATTTTAATATGTTTTTCAGGTATTTAATTTGAAACCTCTGCAGATTATATTGCCTTCAAAGGAGGATCCAAAATACCCTACAGTAGATTTGAACCTTCACATTCCTTTTCTCTGCTTCAAACCTGAGTGTATCCTTAAGGTAATTACTGCCCCATATTTGGAGTAACACTCGTCATCACTTGCGGCATGTTTGCGTTCATGTTGTCAATCACTGACTATGCAATTTCTAAGTATAGCCTTACTCTTTGATTCCATCTTAACAATTTCTTTTTGACATAGTGATTAGAAAAGAACTTTCCCCAAGTCACTGCTTCTAATTCTGAAATTCTAAGCTACCTAAGCTTTGGTCTTCCATTTGCCAGAGTGAGTCATAATTTGCTTCAGGGATGAAACCTAAACACCTTTGTGTAGTAGGTTACTGAAAAGCTAATAATGTCGAAATGAGCAACATTGGCACTGCAAACTTGCTAGGGAAATGGGAAACTATGTGGACCATGAGGGAATAGGACAAGGAAAATGGGCACCTGGGAATATGATTTAATTACTTCCCTTTTTTAAAAATGGTTTGACATATTTCACTACATTGAACGACCTAACTTATTAAAGCTGTGCTGAATAATTCCTTAGTTTGCCAAGCAGTTTGGTTTGATATTGGCCATACGTTTTGATATCCACAGCATCAGAAGCACATAGATGGTTACTTGGCCTTGCATGTCTGTGGTGACTGTCCACAAAGAGCATTTCACCAAATACAATTCTCATGCCTGCTTCCCATAGCCCTGCATATTTTCTATCTTGGGAGGATGGGTGGTAGGTGGTGACAAAGTGTTTATGTTACTTGCTAGTAATTCGGAGTTTTAGGTTCATGTTCTGGGGAGATGAATTTGAATACTGCCATAGCAGAAAGAAAATCTGCCATCCTTCTGTACTCTGGCCCATGTATGACTTAACTGACGGCAATGTGTTTAACTCTTAACTGCCCTCTGAAAATTTTTTTGCATGTTTGCAAACTAGTGAACTGCTGAAAAAGTTAGAGAAAGGAAAGAATCAAGATAGACCACCCAGAGCACATGACTAGACAGTGGAAACAGCCCTGTCATAGAGTCGTGGAGATGTATAGCATGAAAACAGACCCTTCGGTCTAACCCGTCCATGCCGACCAGATATCCCAACCTAATCTGGTCCCACCTGCCAGAACCCGGCCTATATCCCTCCAACCCTTGCTATTCATAAACCCATCCAAATGCCTTTTAAATGTTGCAATTGTACCAGCCTCCACCACTTCCTCTGGCAGCTCATTCCATACATGTACCACCCTTTGTGTGAAAAGGTTGCCCCTTAGGTCCTTTTTATATCTTTCCCCTCTCATCATAAACCTACGCCCTCTAGTTCCAGACTCCCTCACCCCAGGGAAAAGACTTTGTCTCTTTATCCTATCCATGCTCCTCATACTTTTGTAAAACTCTATAACGTCACCCCTCAGCTTCTGACGCTCCAGGGAAAACAGCCCATTCAACTTCTCCTTATAGCTCAAATCCTCCAACACTGGCAACCTCCTTGTAAATCTTTTCTGAACTTTTTCAAGTTTCACAACATCTTTCCAATAGGAAAGAGACCAGAATTGCACACAATATTCCAACAGTGGCCTATCCAATGTCCTGTACAGCTGCAACATGACCTCCCAACTCCCGTACTCAGTACTCTGACCAATAAAAGAAAGCATACCAAACGCCTTCTGCACTATCCTATCTACCTGTGACTCCACTTTCAAGGAGCTATGAACCTGCACTCCAAGGTCTCTTTGCTCAGCAACACTGTAGGACCTTACCATTAAGTGTATAAGTCCTGCTAAGATTTGTTTTCCCAAAATGCAGCACTTTGCATGTATCTGAATTGAACTCCATCTGCCACTTCTCAGCCCATTGGCGCATCTGGTCAAGATCCTGTTGTAATCTGCGGTAACCTTCTTCGTTGTCCACTACACCTCTAATTTTGATGTCATCAGCAAACTTACTAACTGTACCTCTTATGCTCACATCCAAATCATTTATGTAAATTGCAAAAAGTAGAGGACCCAGCACTGATCCTTGTTGGACTCCACTGGTCACAGGCTTCCAGTCTGAAAAACAACCCTCTGTCTTCTACCGTTGAGCCAGTTCTGTATCCAAGTGTCTAGTTCTCCCTGTATTCCATGAAACCTAACCTTACTGACCAGTTTCGCATGGGGAACTTTTGTCGAACGCCTTACTGAAGTTTATAAAGGTCACATCTACTGCTCTGCCTTCATCAATCCTCTTTGTTACTTCCTCAAAAAAACTCAATCAAATTTGTGAGACATGATTTCCCACGCACAAAGCCATGTTGACTATCCCGAATCAGTCCTTGCCTTTCCAAATACATGTGCATCCTGACCCTCAGGATTCCCTCCAACAACCTGCCCACCAGTGAGGTCAGGCTCACTGGTCTATAGTTCCCTGGCTTCTCCTTACTACCCTTCTTAAATAGTGGCACCACGTTAGCCAACCTCCAGTCTTCAGGCACCTCACCTGTGACTATAAATGATAAAATGCTACAAAATCCTCCTTATTAATATCGGGGCTTGTATTAAAATTGGGATTGCTGTCTCATAGAAAAAAAGCCTAATACATTCATTTTCACGGATTCATGTCCAAGAAACAACCGGCACCATTCCTGTCACAGTCGAGATGGTGGCATAGTGATATATGTAACGATGCTGCTCATTTAACAAGTTTATATTGTCTTGGTTTTTTTTCCAGGGGGGTCGTAAGACAAAAAGTTCTGATATGTCTGGGTTTATCTACTTGAAGAAGCTTTTAAGTTTTAAAAAAGACACTCATACAATGAAAGGGGAGTGGCCAGTTCTCTCAGTTCAGCTTTTCTCTGGTTTGTTTTGGTTTTCGCAATCTGGCTGTTTTGCAGCTGCTCGTCAGTTTTTGAGGCTGCTGGTCAAAGGTATAGCTCCATGCTGACCTCTCTCTCTCTGTAACACCTCTCCTTTAAGAATCTGTGTTTGATTTTTACCTTTTTTGCAAAGGGAGTGTTTATGGGGATGTTGCAACTATTGGAACAACATCATTAAGTTGTAATGGAGTCATTTGGATTTTCAGAGAAGTTATGTTATTCTATATTCTGATCTCTTTTTGTCCATGTCTAAATAAATTTTATTTTGTTTGAAACTGAGTGGTTGGGCCAGCTGCATCATTCCTAGAATATCCACTATACACCTGCTTAATGCAACTAGAAAAGTCAGGGTGTGGGCTACCTTCTGGAAATGTTTTGAGGGGGTCTGGCATATACAGTTGGGAGCCATCAATATTGATTCCAGATCCCAACGACTTGGTTGCTGAATTGGGTCAGTAGCAGCTGGTGAAAGAACTACTAGGGAAAATAAGTACATTCACACCAATTGCATGATGGCTCTGTAGTTAGCACCACAGCCTCACAGCACTAGGGACCTGGCTTTGATTCCGGTCATGGGAAGCTGTCTGTCTGTATGGAGTTTGCATGTTCTCCCTGTGTCTATGTGGGTTTCCACTGAATGCTCCATTTTCCTCCTATGCTCCAAAACTGTGCAGGTTAGGTGGATTAGCCATGGTAAATGCAGGGTTACAGGGATAGAATAGAGGCTGGGTCTAGGTGGAATGCATTTCGGAGTGTCAGTGCAGACTCTATGGGCCAAATAGCCTCTTGCCACACCATAGGGATTCTGTGATCCTTCAATTAATCCATTCGTATTAGTTTTTCAGGATTGCGTCCTAGCCCAGCCATCTTCAGCTGCTTCATCAAAGGCATTCCCTATGTCAAAAGGTCAGAGGTGGAGACATTTGCTGACAGTTGCTCAGCATTCATTACAATTCTGACTCCTTAGGTACTGAAGTAGTCTGTGTCCATATGCAGCAAGATCAGGACAACAACCAGCCTTGGGCTGACAAGTGACAAGTAACATTTCTGCCTCAAGTGCTAGGTAATAGCAGGAGGTTTCATGACCATGTTTGACAATATCATAATGCTTTTTGGGGTCTGGAGTCAATTTGAGGTCTTCAAAGGCAACTTCCTCCTTACTGTATACCGTAGTGCCACCACCTTTGAGTCAATCTTGTTGTTGGGCTCGGATATACCCAGTGATGGTAATAGCTGGGACATGTCTGTATTCACAATTCCTCCGCCTTTGCCGTATCTGCTCCCAGGAGGACCAGTTCCACCACAGAACACACCAGATAGCCTCCTTCTTTAGAGACCTTCCCACATGGTTAAAAATGCCCTCCAATGCATCTCGTCCAAATCCCGCACCTCCACCCTCAGACCCAAACCCCTCCAACCGTAACAAGGACAGATCCCCCCTGGTGCTCACCTTCAACCCTACCAATCTTCGCATAAACTAAATCATCCGCCGACATTTCCGCCACTTAAAAAGACCCCCACCACCAGGGATATATTTCCCTCCCCACCCCTTTCCACCTTCCGCAAAGACCGTTCCCTCCATGACTACCTGGTCAGGTCCAAGCCCCCCAACAACCCACATCCCGTCCAGTCACCTTCTCCTGCTGCCGCAGGAATTGCAAAACCTGTGCCCACACTTCCTCCCTCACCTCCAATTTAGGCCCCAAAGGAGCTTTTCACATCCATCAAAGTTCTACCTGCACATCCACCAATATCATTTATTGTATCCGTTGCTCCCGATGTGGTTTCCTCTACATTGGGGAGACTGGACGCCTCCTAGCAAAGCACTTTAGGGAACATCTCTGGGACACTCGCACCAATCAACCACACCACCCTGTGGCCCAACATTTCAACTCTCCCTCCCACTCTGCTGAGGACATGGAGGTCCTGAGCCTCCTTCCCCGCCGCTCCCTCACCACCCGATGCTTGGAGGAATAATGCCTCATCTTCTGTCTCGGAACACTTCAACCCAGGGCATCAATGTGGACTTCACCAGCTTCCTCATTTCCCCTTCCCCCACCTCACTCCAGCTCCAAACTTCCAGCTCAGCACTGTCCCCATGACTTGTCCTACCTGCCTATCTTCCTTTCCACCTATCCACTTCACCCTCCTCTCTGACCTATCACCTTCATCCCCACCCCCATTCACCTATTATACTCTATGCTACTTTCTCCCCACCCCTACCCTCCTCTCATTTATCTCTCCACCCTGCAGGCACTCTGCCTCTATTCCTGATGAAGGGCTTTTGCCCGAAATGTCGATTTTCCTGCTCCTCGGATGCTGCCTGAATTGCTGTGCTTTTCCAGCACCATTCTAATCTAGAATCTGGTTTCCAGCATCTGCAGCCCTTGTTTTTACCTAGTATATCTATGTCAGGCTGTTACTTAACTCGCTTGTGAGCCAGCTGCTAACTAAACAAGGAAGACTTGGAGAGTTTATGGCACAACGTATGCTATTGTCATTTCTGATGCTTTGATCGATGACAGTGGTCTGCCTGGTTTCATTCCTTCTTTCAGACTTTGTAACAGTTTGTTAGAACTGACTGGCTTGTTACACCATTTCAGAAAGCAGTTATGAGGTAATCACATTGCTCCAGCAGTTCAAAAAGACAGCTCACTGTCTTCTCCAGGATATCTGTATTAAATGCTGGCCTAGCCACTGATTCCCACATCCCACATATGAATAAAAATCAAAACACCATTTCCTCTCGAATACCTTGCACCACACTCCTAGCTGTGTATTCCAGAATTTGTTGCATTCTCTTTTTCTCAATCCTCCCATAAATGGAAACAGTTTCTTGTCATCTACTCTGTTTAGGTGCCTTATGGTCTTTTTAAAAAGTTCTTTCATCGATATGAACACTGCTGGTCAGACCAGCATTTGTTGCCCATGAGATCAGTAAACAGGCAACATTGTGGTTTTGGAGACATGCATGTGGGCCTGACCAGGGAAGGATAGCAGATTGATCCCCTTTAGAGATCTTCATAAAAGAAATGAATTTTTATGGCAATTGATGATTTTCTGGTCATCATCTGACACTGGCTTTCAGAATGTATTGAATTTAAATTTTACCAGTTGGCATGCCACTGTTTTCCTATACAGTTTTTAAAACTTTGATCAAATCTCCTCGTATTTTCTTCTACAAGATAAGTCTCCATTTCTGCAACGAATCTAGTTAACTGAGTTTCCTTAAGAACTTGAGAGATTTTTCTGTGCTCTCTCTCATGCTTTCACACCCTGAAGTGTGATATCAGAACTGAACTCAGTATGACAACTGAGGCTGAGCCAGTGTTTTACCTAAGTTTAATAGAACTTTTTTTGCTTTTGTGGTGCACACCCCAATTAGTACAGCAAAGGATGCTCTAATCATTTATTTACCTATCTCTCGATTTGTAACCTCCAATGATTTATGCACATGTTTCTTTACACCTGTGCTGTTGTTAGAATTCTACCGTTTATTTGGTATTGTGTTTCTGCATGCTACCAAAACAATTCACTTCTCACTTTATCTTGTGTTCAAATTACTAATGTAAGTAGGCCAGGCATGTACCAGCAAATAATACATTAGGAATAGTTCATGGATCTACTCAGAAGTTTTCATTGCTAAATTTTTTTATTGGAGGAAACCTTGTGCCATCATTGAATTAAAAAAAATGAAATACTTTCACAGTATGTGGAAGTGGCTGGTTAGGCCAGCATTTATCGTTCAACCTAGATACCCTTGAGAAGGTGTAGTGAACTGTTTTCTTGAACATATGTAGTCCATTTGGAGTAAGTACACCCTTAATGTTATTAGGAGCAAGTTCCAGGATTTTGACCCAGCAATGCTGCATGAAAGGCAATATATTTCCAAGTTAGGATGTTAAGTGGTTTTGAGAGGAATTTGTAGGTGGTAAAGTTCCCATCTATCTGCTGCCCTTGTCTTTTTGATTGTAGTGGTTCTGGAATACACAGCTAGGAGTGTGGTGCAAGGTATTCGAGAGGAAATGGTGTTTTGATTTTTATTAGTAATTTGAACACAAGATAAAGTGAGAAGTGAATTGTTTTGAAGCCACATGGAAAGTGCAGTTGATGTAGTTGAAGTCTTTTTTTCTTTTCTGCATTTTTGAGTGTAGGCTGCATTGTCTGCTTGAACTGTACCTCATTGATCATAATTTACGGAATGCAGTGTTCCTGATTTTAGTGAAAAATAATGGTAATGTTGAACGGTGTGCAGATGTGAATTGATTTTAAGGATAAGTGAAATGCTGAAACAGAATAAGTGCCAAATATTAATGATTACTTTCTTTTTACCTCAGATCCTGACATGTTTTTTAATTGAACAGAGGATAGTCCTTCTGTCAGCTGATTGGGCTTTGCTGACACTTGTTGCAGAATGTTTTATTCTCTATCTTCATCCACTTCAGTGGCAACATACCTATGTGCCTATCCTGTCCAAAGGCATGATGGATTTTCTAATGGCACCAACAGCTTTTTTGATGGGCTGCCATATTGATTACTTTAATAACATTAACTCTGTAAGTATTGTGTTATATGTCTGTGAACATATATTTATAGGTATTATCCCAGCCAATGGTATTACTGGGCAGGTCAGATTTCTGAGTGGAATCTGTTTTGATAAATGTAAGTTGTTTATTTTGTTTCTTTGTTTACTGTGGAGTTCAGTCATTGAATGTATTCATGTGGCATCTAATGAACATTTAACAAAAAAACTAAAAGTTTATTACACAGGAAAAGTACAATCTATATCACCTGATACAAGAACAATTGGAAAAACATTATTACAAACATTAAAAAAAATTCATTCTATTCCCAGAATTGGAGACACTCACCACAATGCCCTTATCTTTAAACTAAGACTTCTTCTTCCTTTGGCATAACTGTAATTTGTTTCCTTTCAGCATTCACTCCATACTATATTCTTCATACTATATTCTTTTGTAAATGTCTCTCAAAGACCCTTTAAATAAATTGCTGACTTAGCACACTTATTATTTCACACTAGACTTCCTCAAATTACATTTTAAAGATTTTATAAGATGTCTTCTTCTTTGATACTTCCAGACTTCTAGAGCATTCTTTGTGCTAACCTTGATACCTTACATGACTTCTCCTTAGCCTTTGCCAGACTTTGACAGAGCTGCTAATAATGCTTCTGATGTAAGAACTTACTGTCTGTATTAACTTGCTCTGGCCCTCTCTCACTTTCTTTCTTTAGATTATAAAACCCAAGTCTGCAAACACTTTAACAATTATCTCCCAGGCAGATTGCAGATTATTTAATGAAACACTCATAACTTATTGTAAATGCTTGTAAAGATAATCAGAGGGTTAGATAGGGTGGACAGGGAGACAGGGCAAACATGAGGGGACACAACTTTAAAGTGAGGGGAGATAGGTATAAGACAGATGTCAGAGGTGGTTTCTTTACTCAGAGAGTAGTAAGGGTATGGAATGCTTTGCCTGCAACGGTAGTAGATTCGGCAAGTTTAACTGCATTTAAGTCGTCATTGGACAGGCATATGGACGTACATGGAATAGTGTAGATGGGATGGGCTTTAGATTAGTAAGACAGGGCGATGCAACATCGAGGGCCGAAGAACCTGTACTGCGCTGTAATGCTCTATGCTACTTTGAACTCTGTTCAAAATTACTTTCTGATCTTCTTAAAAATAGATATCAGACTTTCACAGAACCGAAGACGAAAATCCATTTTTTCCACTGTAGAAACCAAGTTCCTAAATAAAAGTAATATATTATTATATATTCATTACATATATCTTAAAATGTAAGGATAGTAGAATTTTAAAATATATATCTTTCCTCCTCTTCCTGATATCCATGAAAATGGGAAATATTTTGGAGTTGAGATTAATAACAAGTAAAATATTACTTGTGCCTTGGCCCTTCCAGGAAGATTAATTGCCTCACTTGCTGCATCTACCAGAAGTTTTCTTTGATACCATTCCTGGTTCTTCAAGGTGACCAGCAAATAGAAATTTTGCTCTCTTGCATTGATCCTATATGCAGCATTGATCTTTGCAGTTCCAACAGCATTACAATCAAATGACTTTTAAATTTGAAAATAATACTTTACGCTTACCTGGATGACTACAGCCCCAACAACACTTGAGAAGTTTACTATTTATTCACCCACTGGACATGGGTATCATTGTCTGGTCCAGCATTTATTGCCCATCCCTAGCTGCCCTTGAGAAGGTGATAGTAAGCTGCCTTCTCAAACTGCTGAAGGCTATGTACTTTCAGTAGATCCTCAATGCCATGAGGGAAGGACATTCCAGGATTTCGTCCCAATGACACTGAAGGAATTACAGAATTGTTCCAAGTCAGGATGTGAGTGGCTTGAAGGAGAATTTGCAGATGGTGGTGTTCCCATGTATTTCATGCCCTTGTCCTTCAAGATTGTAGGAATTATGATTTTGGAAGGTGCTGTTTAAGGTTCTTCGAATTTCTGCAGTGCATCTTATAGATGGAACACACTTCTGCTACTGCACATTGGTGGTAGAGGGAGTGGATCTGGTGTCAATTTAGCAATCTGCTTTGACCTGGATGGTGCCAGGCTTCTTCTATCTTATCGGACCAGCACTCATTCAGGCAAATGGGTGCATTCCACCACACTCCTGACCTGTATCTTTGTAGATGGTGACTTGACACCATTTTGGACAAAGCATACTTGATTGTTTGGTTTGTTTATGGATGTATGCCATTCACGCCCTCCACCACAGGTACAAGCAAACACCTGTGTGCACCATCGAAAAGATATGCTGCATAAATTCATCAAGGCTCATTAGATAGGAGCTGAGGAACTTAACCAGGTTGATTTTGGAAATGTATGTTGCCTATTTCTAATTGCTTTTGAACTGGTTGACTTACTGTCTGTCTAGTGCTCTAGCATCTGGAGTATTGTGTGCAATACTAGTCATTGTACTTGCAGAAAGATGTTAATATATTGGAAGCAGTTCAGAGAAGGTTAACTAGGTTAGAATCTGGAATAAGTGGTTGGCCTTCTGAGGAATTGCTAGACAGACTCGGCCTGAATCATCTGAGGTTTAGAAGAGTCCGAGAGTAGTTAATTAAAACAGAAAAGATCCTGAGCGGACTTGACCGGGTGGTTGTGGAAAAGATATTTTTTCTTGTGGGAGAATCTAGAACTCAAGGTCATAGTTTAAAATAAAGAATCATCCATTTAAGATAGAGATGAAGAAATTTTTTTTAATCTAAGTGTTATGAGATTTTTCCTTTCCACAATAGACAATGGATGCAGAATCTTTAAATATTTTTAAGGCAGAGCTGTTAGGATAACAGCTGTTAGCTGTTAGGATAAATATTACCAAGAATATACAGGAATGTAGAGTTGAGGTTAAAAACAGGTCACCTATGTCTTATTTAATGGTGGAGCAGGCTTGAAAGGTTGAGGGGCCTACTCCTATTCCTTGCTCGTATGGCAACACCTTCCAAAACTATGACCATTACCATTTAGAATGACAAGAGCAGCAGATACATTGGACAACAATAACTATATAGCAGTACCCAACACCTGCAAATTTCCCTCCAAGCCACTCACCATCCTAACTTAGAAATAATTGCTGTTCCTTCAGTGTCACTGGGTGAAAATCCTGGCACTTATTTCCTGACAACATTGTCGGTGTCCCTTGGCCAAAGGGACTGTGATGGATTGGGAAGGTGGCTCACTGTTACCTTTTCAAGGGCAGCTAGGGATGTACAGTATATGCTGGCCCATGTAGAAGAGCCACCATTCAATGAATGAACTATAAAAAGCTGTAGCTGGTCTTGTTATTAGGAGCAAAGAAATTGAGTATGTGCTACTCAAGTTAGCTGACAAAACCTGAAGAAATGTAACTCAATTTAAACAACTTAAAAATTAATTTGGAAGTCTTGATCATTTGGGTATATTGTGAGTCTCCACCAGGGAGATCCCTCAAAACAATCCAAGTTTCCATCGATTGAAAGTTAAGATTGCTGGATATTGTTGTGAATGAGGTAAATCAAACTTCTATTTTTCTTGCACAAGCAGAAGTGTTTCCTTTTTCTCTTTTGAATCAGGCCATGCTTCCCTCAAATATTCTGTGTGGAATTTGCACATTCTCCCTGTGTCTGCGTGGATTTTCTCCCACAGTCCAGAAATGTGCAGATTAGCTGGATTAGCCATGCTAAATTGCCAGTGATGTCCAGGGACATGCAAGTGGGTGGATTAGTCATAGAGATGTACAACACGGAAACAGACCTTTCTTCCAACTCATCCATGCCGACTAGATATCGTAACCTAATCTAGTCCCACTTGCCAGCACCTGACCCATATCCCTCTTAACCCTTTCTATTCATATACCCACCCAGATGCCGTTTTAAATGCTGCAATTGTACTAGCATTCACCACTTCCTCTGGCAGCTCATTCCATACACGTACCACCCTCTGTGTGAAATAGTTGTCCCTTGGGTCTCTCTTATATTTTTCCCTTCTCACCCTAAACCTATGCCCTCTAGTTCTGGACTCTTCCACCCCAGGGAAAATATTTTGTCTATCTATCTTATCCATGCCCCTCATGATTTTGTAAACCTCTATAAGGTCACCCCTCAGCCTCTGACAACCCCAGCATATTCAACCTCTCCCAAAGCTCAAATCCTCCAACTCTGGCAACATCCTTGTAACCCTGGCATTTCCCAGATTTACAGGTATAGGATGGGGTTGGGTCCGAATGAGATGATCTTTGAAGGTTGTTGTGGACTTGATGGGCTGAATAGCCTGTTTCCACACTGTAGGGAGTCTTTGAAATGCAGGCACATAGAACTAGTTTAGTTCGGGGAAACTTGGTCAGCATAGACAAGTTGAACTGAAGGGTCAATTTCTATGCTGTATGATTCTATGCATATGCCTACAAGAGTCCAGTTTGTAAAGTGACCAGCATTAAACTATCTTGAGGTTAAATCAGAAGTATAGTTTATTAATGCTTTCAAATCTGGGGAATAATTGTTGTAACGTAGACATAGAGTCATACAAGGAAGAAAAAGAAATGGAAATGGGTTCCAATAAAGAATAACTTAAATGATATTTTTAAAGTCGAAAATGTGGACGGTTAATTCCTGTAGAAACTCCAATTCAGGCATGTTGAGCTAACCAAGATTTGGAGAGTGATTTTCAGCTAACCAAGGCAGAGTTACATCATTCATTTTGAAGTTAATTAATGTAACATTGATGTGTAGAGACTTGGTCCACATTTAAGTCTAATTCAAGGTTTCTTTCTGAACTAGTTTTGAAGCAGCTTACTTGGACTTGAGACAAGCTGGGCTACTGACCTTAGTCTGTTGATGGTCTTGTAGATTCAAATCACTTGGACAGTCAGAGAAGTCTGGTTGTAACGAGCTGGTTGAATTCATAGCAGACTGAAGCAAGGGTATCCAGAATTTAAGATTAATCAAAACCCTTGGCCTATGAAATGTTTGTGTCAGAGTTTCTGGATCAGCTAGTGTCTATGTCCTGGTCGAAACCATTGTTTATTGTGAGACCTGGATAGTCAGCCATTAGCACTTTGCAGGTATAATGAATTTTGATAGCTGTCTTTATTTACCAGACTCTGCTGGTAAGTCATGTCATGGATTATTGTTTTACGTTTGCTGACTGCAAGACCCACACGATACAAGATTTGAGGAGGTTGGTGTCTGAGTTTTAGCCTGGTAACTTTCAAGAATTGTAGTTAGCTTACATGGTGTGATCAATGGTAAGCACCTTTTAGTCCAGCAAAGTCCATTTTAAAACATAAACAAGAAATTAGATTTTAAACCAATTTATGATCTCATCATGTCTTTTATTGACCTGACCATATGAAGAAAGAAAGTAGTTAGTTTGTCATCCATCTGATATGGAAATGGCCATTTCCTGTATCTAAGAGTTCAGTATTTTAATTTTTAAAAAATGTTCAGAACAATAAATAGAACAATATAAACTACCGCATTCCAGAAAATTTTAAAGAAAATTGCATTGAATTGAAACAATTTAAACCATATGTATAAAGTCTAAAATTGACTTTATTTGCTCTTAATTATATAGGAAATTGAAGGCTTAATATTGGTGAACATCGATGACGGAACTATTAAATCATCAGACTTGCCAGATATCAAAATAGATGTGCCTGAAATTCCTTTAGAAGCAGCAGAGTGTTTTATACAAAGGTAAATATAATTGAAAGACTGTCTTGTTATTTTTACTTTTTGCTATAATTGTGGTTTGAAATAAGAAAAGAATGTCTTAAAAAAAAACAAGGATGGCTGAAGGTTTACTACATGTTTTGGAAAAACAAACCTGTCACTGATAGTAAGTATCTTTTATACAGCTGCTTATTCATTGAAATGTAGTTTGTATAAAAGCTGGAACCTTGGAATTGTGTACAGATGGAACTTTGGCTGGCAACAAGTCACAGAATGATTTGTCGACTAGTGAAAAGTTATCAATAACCAATCTTCAGCCTGCCAACAGCCATATGATCGGTTTAATTTTTTTTATTCTCTTGGGCATGAGAATGGCTGCCTGCCAATATGTATTGTCTGACCCTAGTTGCCCTTGAGAAGGTTGTGGTGAGCTGTTTTCTTGAGCCACTAGAGTCCATGTGCTGAAGTTAGACCAACAATGTTATTAGGGAGGAAATTCCAGGATTATACTCTGCAACAGTGAGGGAATAGAGATATATTTTCAAGCCAGGATGGTGAGTGGCTTGGATTGGAATTTGCAGGTGGTGTGATCCCTTGTTCTTCCAGTTTGAAGTTGTTGCGTGCTTGGAAAGTGCTGTCTAAGGATCTTTGACAAATTTCTGCAGTGTATCTTGTAGGTAATACACATTGAAGCTACTGAGTATTGGTGGTGGAGGAGATGTAGATGTGGGGCCACTTAAGTGGGTTGATTTGGCCTGGATGGTGTCAGGCTTCTCTGAATGCTGTGGGGACTACATTAAACCAGGCAACTGGTGAGTATTCAATTACATTCTTGACTTGTGCCTCAGACTTGTCAGATATCAAATTAGACATAGCTAAAATTCTTTTTGGAAGGAGCAGAATGTCAGTGAGCAAGTTATTACTGAGAAGGTGCTGTTTGATATCACTGTTGATGACACTTTACATCACTTTATGGATGATTGGGAATGAATTGGTGCAATAATCCACTGGTTTGGATCTGTCCTGCTATTTTGTATGGGACAAACCTGGGCAATTTTCTACATTATTCAGTAGATATCAGTAGTGTAGGGATACCGGAACAACTTGGCCAGGGTTGAGGAAAGCTCTGGAGCACAAGTCTCCAGTACTGCTGCCGGAATGTTGTTAGGGCCCATAACCTTTGAAATATCCAGTGCCTCCAATGTGCCATGAATCAAATTGGCTGAAGACTGGTACCTGTGATGCTGGGAACCTGTTGAGGAGGCTGAGTTTACTCGTCAACTCTGTGCTTCTGGCTGAAGTGAGTCAAATAAGCGCAAGGTGATCTACAGTCAGTTTCCCATCTGATGAAATGAATGATAATGACTTCAAACAGAAATCTTTGTTTGTGGTTTAACCCTCTTTAATAAACTAAGAAATACACTCTGAGCTTGAGCATGAATATAATCAGCACCCTTTCCACAACCTCCACTCTCACCTGTTTCATTTCTCCTCCTTCTGTCCTTGTGGAGGAGAGCCCTCTCCCATACCATACACATACATGCACACATTCATTTCGTGACATGCTTCAGCCTTATCTTCAGGCTGAGCTCTCCCTTCATTGAAGATGGGGTTATTCGTGGAGCTTCTTCCTTTAGTGAGTTGTGAATGGTGGCGGATAATTAAACAACTTGATGTGGCAAGACTGCAGAATTTAGATTTGATCCTTTCGGTTATGGGATTGCTTAGCTATGTCAGTCACTTGGTGCTAATGCTGTTGGCAAGCATGTAGTCCTGTTTGGTAGCTTCCCCGGGCTGACACCTCATTTTTAGCTATACCTGCGGCTGCTCATGATATGCTCTCCTGCACTCTCCATTGAAACAATTTTTATGGTTATGGTTGAATAGGGAATATGCCAGATCATGACGTTGCAGATTATGTTATAGAGTATGATTTCTGCTGCTGTTGATAGCTACTGTGCCTTATGGATGCCCAGCATTGAGTTGCTGGATTTATTTTAAATCTGTCTGATTTGGCATGGTGATAGTGCCATACAACACGGTGGAGGGGATTCTCTGTCTGAATGCTGAATTTTGTCTCTATAACTGTACAAATGTCATTCATACTAATACTATCATGGACAGATGCATCTGTTGCAGGCAGCTTGGTGAGATGAGGCCATCTTTCCCTCTTGATGGTTTCCGCACTACCTGCTGCAGATCCAGTCTCGCAGCTGTTATTTAGGACCTGACCAGTTCCAACAGTAATGCTGCTCCGAATCACTCTTGGTGGTTGACATTAAAATTCTTCCACCCGGAGTATATTTTGTGCTGCTGCCGCTGTCATTGCTTCCTCCAAGTGTTGCTCAACATGGAGGAACATGTTGATGATTCATCAGCTAAGGGAGCATTGTACATGGTAACCAAGAAGAGGTTTCCTTGTCTAAGTTTAACCTGATGCCCAGAGACTTCATGAGGTCCGGAATCAATGTTGAGGACTCCCAGGTTGACTCCCTCCTGACTGCATACCACTATGCTACCACCTCTGCTGGGTCTGCCCTGCCAGTAGGTATTAATTTTTAAAAGGTCTGAAGTGTGCTGCTTTTCTGCTCCTTATAATGTGGCTCACTTGGAATTGATATCCCTTGCTATGAAATGGACAGATCCTTCAAAACTTTTCCTAGCTTTTACTAACCTTTTATTTAAAGTTGTACCCTTCATTTGAATCCTTTATTTTCTTACAATTTAATTGCATTAGAAATTGCTTTATTGGTTTTGATTCTAATTCAAAAAGTTTGTGCCTGTCTAAATGCAAATAGCTATATTTCTTGAAATGATAACCTACCTATTATCTCAAGCTAAATTACTTCAATGGGTGTTTAATTTGGACTAGTTAGATGGTGTGCAATTTGATCAATCTTTTTATTATTTGGAATTGGATTGACAATTATGGAATGCTAATTGGAATTTATTGCAATTCCATCAGGAATTCTTGATGAAGAGCTTATGCTGCCTGACCTTTGTGCTTTTCCAGTGCCGCATTTTTTTGGCTCTGATCTCCAGCATCTGTAGTCCTCATTTTCTCCCCACAAGAGCTCAAAATTTAAGACTACCAGTCTGGTATTACAATATACACAATAGCTTTGGACAATAAGATAATCTGTTGAGAATTGTTTTAAATTGCTATGTTATAATAACTTGCATCATTTACTAATTAACTTTTTGTTTTGTTTCCTCTGTGCAAGATACCTCCAATGTCATAAGTATTCATATTATTAAAGATGGTATATGAATTCCACTATTCTTGAGTCTTTTGATTCTTTGGCTAAAGAAAAATATTTCAAAAACTCTTCTTTTTCAGGACAGAAAGTCTACAGTTGTATTATGATCTGGAATTATCTCACTTGGGTTCCAGCACAGACATTTCAGAGTTACGCATGCGCAGAAGGGAATGGCAACAGAACCTGAACTTTCAAATTCAGCAAATATCCTTGGAACTGATGGTTAACATCTTCAGGTACAAATGACTTCAGAAACACTTCTTTTATGGAATTCACCACTGAACTGTTACTTAATTTTAAACCATTACCTAAAAGTTTAAAAGTACACACCACAGGCCCAGAGGATTTTGGGTAAGTATTTTCCTGCTTAGTCAGGCCAAACGAGAATGGCTCAGGCCAGTTGACCATTTCAGTGGTGGTGAAATAAAAGTATTTGGAGATTAAATGCAGATTATCAGTTGTGATTTTTGAAATAAAGTGATGAAGAAACTCAGAAAGCCTAGCAACATCTATGGAGGGAGAAACAGAGTTATTATTTCAGTCCAGTATGACTCCTCTTTAGAGTTCAAAGCGTGATGTCAATGTGGTACATACATCACACAATGTGTTTCCTGTCATCACGCACGATGTCACAAATTATATACATCTGTGTTTCTAGATCCATCATTGTTAAATAGACAATTGAGAAATTTCATTTTCCTAGACATCCAGGAAAAAGTTCTAGTTATTTTGTAAATAAATCTTTGAAAAAGTGGAATTTTATTAGTGGAAATTCATTCAATTCAAATGAATGATTCCTCAATGCTTATCATTATTATAATGGCAAACTGCTTGGTTGAAAATGTCATGTATGCTAAGCAAGGAAAAGAAAGACAATATCCATCTCAATATTGTCACAGTTGCATAAGTGGTCTTGCTTGAAATCAAGTGCTTACCTCTAAACTGTTTTACTACATATATTTTTTAAAAAGACCTTTCCCTGGTAAATGCACATGAGAAAATACAAAATGGAATTGTATCAAATATTAAAAGTACTGCAAAATTTCTAATGTCAATTTTTTTTTCCCTTTGGTTGTGATGCTTATTTTCTAAGTTACTTAAAATCTATTTTTTTACAAAAAGTTACTACTGTTCTTAATAAACACAGAAGGTGCTGGAGAAATTTAGCAGGATTTACAGTATTCCAATGAACTTTGGACTCAATGTTAACTCTGTTCCTCTCCCTCTATAGGTGCTGTACATCTGCTGAATTTCTTCAGCACTTAATCTTTTTATCCTCAGCATTTTGCTTTTGTTTTTGATTATGCATTGGAATAGTTTGTCTTAAATCCATGAGCATAATTTTAACTTGTATACATTGAGTGTCAAAATGTAAAAATCCTCACTGTAGAATTTACAACACCATTATTTTTGCAGGGAAGTATCAGACTTTCTTAATTATGAATACCGCGTCTTCAACAGTGAAGAATTTTTGAAGACCAGAACCAATTCTGATCGGTCTTTTTACAAAAAGGTAATCATTTAAAAATGATATCTGCATACGAAAATTATACTAATACAATGGACAGTTACATTTTTCATTATATATGGGAACCATTTGGTCTTGTCTTACAGCTTTCTCATGCGGTTAGGTTATCAACTCTAACTTGGTTTCAGTACTGTTCCCCTGACCCTCTAGTGTACTTTGATTTTCTAATTCTAGTTTCTTCTTAATGTCAAGAATGAATTCCAACTTGAAAATTCATTTCATATTCTTACAGACTTTTTACAGAAAAAATCCTTGAGCTTCTCTTTTATTTTTCTAGAACTAATTTTGAATACTGTAGCACTAATTCTGTTCATTAATTGTTCATTGTTGCCAATTAACTGATGAGCGAAAAAATCTTTTACTTACGTTCTGAAAGTTACTAATCTTTTGAAGTTTGATGTTCTTATTTTTGCGTGTTCCCCACTTAATCTTTTCTGTTGATCCTAGTGAATTCATATTACATGTTTTCAGTAGCCCCAAAATGCCTTTTTACTTTGTGTGAGAACTGTACACAGTATTCCAAATGATATGGCCTAACCAAAATCTTGTACCTTGCGCTCAGATACTTGAGATCAACTTGCTCTTTCAACTTTTACTATTTGTTCTCTTTGTTTTTCTGTTATTTCTCACACTCTAAGGTATTTCTGTTCCTTAAATTCTTTTCCATCCAGTTGAGAATAGCATTCCGTTCTTGCTGGTTTTTGGTAGAATATAATTCCAAAAAACATGAGATTTCCTGTGTTGTTATTATTAATAGTATTTCAAATTAAAGTATTTACATTAATGTTTATTTCAGTACTGTTTCAAAGAAATGAATATCATGTGGCTATTAATCTAGATTTTTAAAATAATGAAGGGACATGAGATGGGCTCGAACATGGATAATGCAAGCTAGATTGTTTGGTACAATAATATATCAAAAACTCAAGGAAATAAATACATTGAGGAAACAAAACATCAACTTGGCATATTGAATAACTTTATCATTTACACAGGAAGTCTTTTTCTTTGTGTTATGAATTTATGAAGATTGGGATCAAAGATTTACGAAATGTGGTTTGATAAAACTTTAGGGCAATTATAGTAGTTTACTAAACTTGGAATGCAAAAAGAAGTCACTTCAATTAAGTCTTCGTTAATTAAATCAAATGAAGCAACCAAATAATGATGAAGTCTTGTGGTGAAAAGAAGAGGGGAGACACTATATCAAATATTCGTACAAAGTAATAAGCTTACAAAGAAGAGGGAGAATGCCTAACATAGACAGGAAAGTAAAGGTAATTGTCTTTTTAAATTTTGAGTCCTTCATGTTGCTTTGTCTCTTCAACACTGGTAAAGTTTTCAAATCTTGAGTTTTCAGTGAATCATTATTACTCCAAGTTTCTTATTAAGGTTAGAAGTCACACAACACTAGGTTATTGTCTTAACAAGTTTATTTGAAATCACAAGTTTTCAGAGTGCGGCTCCTATCTGACAAAGCAGCAGTGCTGTGAAAGCTTGTGATCTGAAATTGGACTACAATCTGGTGTCATATTACTTCTAACTTTGTCCACCTCCAGTCCTCGACATCATGGCTTTTTAAGAATGAGAGACTTCCAGGATAGTGTTTCAATTCCTGGTTACAGTTCCTTTTTTGCTTTTATTTGCCTTACTGCCCAGAAACATTTTTTGATGAAAGTTGGTTTATATTGTCCTGAATTTGCTCATTGTTTTTTCCAAGTTGAATACTCCATAGCCAACCTTTTATCGCAAACTGTAATTTGCAGAAAGGTGCAAATCAGTTCAGAGACGCAAGTCTGAGTTTCAGTAACGTTTTAGAACCATTTTAATTTTGGATCAGAGTGATTCTTGTTTACTAATAGTTTCATGAACATGCCTCAACTTGGTCAAGTAATTGCAATCGCTGTTTTAGATAAGCAGTTGACTTTTTTAAAAACTATTTTAGTCCAGGACAGTCTGAAGTATTCAAGGCAGATGATTTAAGTTGAATATTGATGGTCCAACTGAATTACTATCATAATTTCTAAAACAGTTTTGTTATTGCAAATTATAGGTTTTGGAGACATATATATTCCATTCTTTCCTTAAAGCTCGTTTGAGTGGAAAGATGGATGCTTTCAGCTACGCGGAACTCACCAGTTGCTCCGAAAATGACAGGTAAAACTATGAACGAACATTTTTTAGAAATTGCAATTCTTCAAAGAAAGTATGAAAAATATCATAGTCCATTTAAGTAGATCCTAAATCAAATGTTTAACTGAAAATAATGGCATTATTTAGTACTACTTGAAGTAAAACATGGAATCCTCATCCAAAGAAACCTGAACAAGATTTTAGTGGTAACTGACATTAATACAGGTTTTGTAATTTCCCACCAGATAGCTGATAGATTTTTCAACTAGCAGTATGTTATGTTATTTAGATGAACTGAACTGTTTGTTTGGTGATGGTAATGAAATTTGTACAAAGATGTTAGTTTTGTGTCCAAAGTAAATTGAATGGGAGCTTAATGGTGACAGAATAAGTTTCAACACTTACTTTCTGAAAGCTGAGATTTGCTGTGCAGTTTATTTGAGAACACTTAATTAAATTTTGTTTTGTAATTATTTCCAGGCTTCCAACTTTCAGAGTTAAGAGTTGAATATCACATTTAAAGCCATGTTACTTTAAATTTATTTTCTAAACCGTTTCTTTGAAATATCTGTTTGGACCTGTCCATATCACCATTGGTGAGAATTCAGCATTTCAGAGATTGTGGTTATAAAATAATTTCCTGTCCTCTGATATGGTGCACCTTTACAACATGCTGTGTTTCTATTATGACAGTTTAACGCTTTGGCATTTAAAACTGTGCCAATTTACAATAATACATTCAGCTGTTATAGTGTATAGCTAACAATCTGTGGTAAAGAGTAATAAGTTTTACTTTTTTAGTGAGCTGCATTGGTGATTTATTTGGAGCATTAAGAAACTAAATTTTACATGGTAATGTATCATGGCAAAACATCTTTAGTTTTCTCATTGCTACCTTGTTACTCTTTTCACTTCTGATAGCAGAATGGAACTTGAATCTGGTTTTCTCCAACTAGATTAATCTAAATCAAGAACAAAAACAAATTGCTGGAAAAATGCAGCAGATCTGGCAACATCTGGGGTGAGAAAGCAGAGTTAATGTTGCAGTCCAGTGATGCTTTTTCAGATAATTAAGCCCCATTATTCAAATTAACAAGTTATTACAAATGTGTGATTGCCCAATTAAGCCACCAAGATGACTAATTTGCCTGATGGACAATTGTTTAGGACAAAAGTAATTCACACCAGGCTTAGTCATTAACAGGAAAATAACTACTTATTGTAAACAAAAATATTCTTGAATAAATAGAAAAACAATTTACTAATCTACAACAATGTGACTTGTTTTATCCCTCTTTAAAACCTCAATACACGCATTACTTCACATATAGAGGATTGCCTAACCAACAGAAAGCAGATAGTCAAGATAAATTAGTCTTTTTCTAGATGGCAGGATATAGCTAGTGGGGTGCTGCAGGGCTTAGTTGTTGGGGCCCCACCTATTTACAATCCATATCAATGACTTTGATGTGGGGATAGAAAGCATGATAGCCAAATTTGCAGATGGCATGAAAATAGGATCGCTAAATGGGTTAAAATTTGGCCCATGAATAAATGAGGTTTTTCATTTTGGTCAGATAACAAGTAGTTTGCTATCTAAATGAGAAAATCTTAATACTTTGGTGCAGAATGATTTGGATGACCTCGTGCATAAATTGCAGAAAGCTAGTGCAGGTACAGCAGGTAAGAAGGAAAGCAAATGGAATTTTGGAATTTATTGCGAAAGGAGTGATATATAAAGTAAGGAGGTGTTGCTGCAACAGTACCAGGCATTAATGAAAATGTACCTGGAGTATTGCAAACAATTTTGGTCTCTTTACTTGAGAGGGGAGGAGGTTGTTGTCATTATGTTGGAGGCAGTTCATGGGAAGTCCATTAGATTGAATCCAGAGATTAGGAGTTTGTCGTAATGAAAATAATTGAGCAGTTTAGGCCTATATTTATTATAGTTTAGAAAGATGAGAGGAGATCTAATTAAGGTATCGAAGATGCTAAAGGGGATTTGACAAAGTGGAAGTAGAAAGGATGTTGTCTTACTTGGGGCAATCTAGAATAAGAGGTTACACTTTTACGGTAAGGATAACAGATGTAAAATAGAAGTAATGAGAAATTACTTCTCTCAAAGTCATGACTCTGTAGAAACCCTACCCAAGAATGCAGTAGATTGCTGGGACATTGAGTAAATTCAAGGAGGTAGATACTATTAATTAGTAATGGGATGAAGAGTCATGGAGAACATGCAGAAAAATGGAGTTGAGATCAGCCAAGATCATATTAAATGAGAGAGCATACTCAAGGCTGAATTGACTACTAAAGCAAATTCTGTTGATCAAAATCCAGACTGCATAACCTGGAGACTTCAAATTTTGTCATTTTTACTCAAAAGAGACGGATGATAAATATTTTGTTTTTGCTTCTGGATGTCTTCAAGAGCACCACAATCATAGCTTTGTAACAAGCTGCAACTAGATCAAAACCAAGTTGTGGTGGTGAGACAGTTTTTCCTTAACTGAAAGACTTCTGGTGCCGCTCTTTCATAAAGTATCCACTTCTTCAAAAATTAGTAGGTCTTGTGAATTCAAGTGTATTCCACACAGCCCTATTTGACCCTGATGTTGCACAAAATCTCCCTGGTAACTTTTAGTTACATAGCAGTGACCAACTTTTTATTCTCCAGTTTAAAGTTCAAAGGGAAAAATCTGTGGGCCCTTACACAAGGCACAGCATATTAGTTTCCGTATTTACCTCAAAACTGCCCAAGATTCGCGTAAAGATTTAATTTTTTTTGCTGTTCCATTTACTAAATTCATTGCATCAAGTTTTTTTTATTCATTCATGGGATGTGGGCTGGCCAGCGTTTATTCTCCATCCCTCGTTGTCCTTGAGAAGATGGTAATTAGCTGCCTTCTTGAACTGCTGCAGTTCACATGCTGTAGGTTCACCCACAATGCCTTTAGGGAGGGAATTCCAGGAATTTGACTCAGCAACACTGAAGGAATGGCAATATATTTCCATGTAAGAAAGGTGAGTGGCTTGGAGAGGAACTTGCAGATGGTTGTGTTCATTGTTGCCCTTATCTTTCTAGATAGAAGTAGTTGTGAGTTAGAAAGGTGCAGTTTAAGGAACTTTGGTTAATTTCCGAGCGCATTTGTAGATATTACACAGTGCTGCTACTAAGCTTTGGTGGTGGAGAGAGTAGGTGCTTATGGTTGTAGTGCCAATCAGGTGGGCTACTTTGTTTTGGATGGTGTCAAGCTTCTTGAGTGTTGTTGGAGCTGCATCCATTCAGGCAAGTGGCATGCATTCCATAACACTCAGAGTTGTGTATTGCAGGTATTGGACAGCCTTTGGGGAAGCAGGAGGTGAGTTACTCGCTGCAGAATTCCTTGCCTCTGACCTGCTGTTGTAGCTGTTGTTTATGTGACAAATCCAATTGAATTTCTGGTCAATGGCAGAAAATTAATAGTGGCGGGTTCAGTGATGATAATGCCATTTGAATGATAAGGGGCAGTGGTTAAATTGTCTCTTCTTGGAAGTGGTCATTGTTTGGCATTTGTGTGTTTTGAATATTACTGGTCACTTGTCTGACCAAACCTGAATATTGTCCAGATCTTGTCACTTTTGAACATGGGCTGCTTCACTATCTGAGGAATTGCAAATGGTGTTGAACATTGTGCAATTATTGGTGACAATGCCTACTTCTGACTTTATGATGGAGAGAAGGTCACCAGTCAAAATCTTTAGGCGGTAGATAAAAGGTTTGTATTTAGTTTTGGTACAGTTTAAAAATTACTTTGTGGTTTTATCAGCTTGGAATAAATCAGTCTGATATGTTACTGTGTCATGCATGCTGAATCTATTTGCCTTCAGGAGGATGTTAAGTCATTTGACTTGTATTTACTAGCGTGCTGAGTATTCTATTGTAATCAGGCGATTGACATTATTCTAGAGGAAAGATGCTAGCTAGTCCGCGGAGGCCCACAATGGAAGAAATGGCCATGAAGAGAGAGCGCAATTCTGACTTCTTCATGATTAAACGACTTGTTGCAAGCATGCCAAATCTACCAGTGGACACCTTGCACGATTTTTCGATTGTCCATCGGTCTACAGGGAAGAACAAGCATGAAAATGGTATTAAAATCTATTGACAAATATTCATTTAAGAAAGATATACATTTTCCAAAGTTAGCTGTTTACCTGCATCAAGACAGATTTTTTCATTATACTTTTTATATTCCTGTAATTACTAAATTTTAATGGCTGTTTCCGTTAACCTTCGGTAGTTTATGTGAAACTGCTGCATACCAAAAATGTAATAGTTTGGAAAGGGGTGACCTTCTAAAAGTTTATAAAATTTATGAAGGGCATGGATAGGGTGAATAGCCAAGGTCTTCTCCCTAGAGTAGGGGAGTCCAAAACTAGAGGGCATAGGTTTAAGGAGAGAGGGAAAAGATATGAAAGGGTTGAATGAGCTGCCAGTGGAAGTAGTGGAGGCTGGTACAAATTACTACATTCAAAAGATATCTAGATGGGTATATGAATAGGAAGGATTTAGAGGGATATTGGCCAAACGTAACTAGATTAATTTAGGATATCCGGTCAGCATGGACAAGTTGGACTGAAGGGTCTGCTTCCATGCTGCACATCTTTGTGACTGTATGACTCTATGACCACCCAAAGCCAACTTATGAGGGTGAAATATGATTTAATTATATATGTACAATTTGAAAGGTTATCTTTTGATTGAATATTTTTCATTCTTCGACAGAACTACAGTTTTGTCACTTATCATGACTAGGTTGAAAATTCTTTAATAGGTTATGTGGAAGAGGTAATGATGGCTATCTCATAGATTTAAAAAGTCTTTAGCTTGAAACTGATTGAAAACATTGTCATGTATCATTGTCATGAATGATTTTGATGCTCAGTGTTCACTTAGGGCAGTTCCGTGTAGTCCAGTTATTCAAAAGAACCTCAACAGGTCTGATATGGGTCCCACCTATATCTATACCTATATGGCATAGGTATAGATGTAGGTTCCAGTCCTACTCAGAACCTCGCCAACACTTCGTTCTTTGGTACAATTGATGATGTCATCAATGCTGCTTCCTTTTCTCATTGGGAATTTGAAAAATTCATCAGCTTTCATTGATTCAATCATAGAATCACTACAGTATGGAAGCAGGCTGTTTGGCTGATTGAGTCTTCACTGACCCTCTGAACAACATCCCACCCAGACACATCCCCCTACCCTATTCTTGTAACCTGACATTTCCCATGGCTAACCCACTTAGCCTGCACTTCCCTGCCTGGACTTTACTGTTTCCATTTCTGGAGATAGGCTGTTCACTAATATCCATTACACATACAAACACACACACTTCCAAAGTGATATTGACTATATTTTCTTATATTCTGCTTCCTATAAGGACTCCATTCAATTATCTCAGTTTCTCTGTTACCATTGCATCTGTTCCAATAATATCCCCTTCTACAGGGTGCATTCAATATCCTCATTTTTTTTCCTGAACTGAAAATTAAACTTTCATTGGACCTCTCAGCCATGTTACATTCATTTCCTGCATTTCATTTCCTTTCTTCTCCTCCCTCCCAGAACAATGAGAGAGTATCCTTGATCCTCTAGTTTCAAAGGATCGTCTTCTGCTATTTCCACTGCCTCCAACAGGATGCACACACCAACCGTACTTTCCCCTCTCTTGGCAGCCTTTTGCAAGGTCTGTTCCTTCCTTCATACCCGGGTCCATTCTTCCAACACTCCCAACACTCCCTCATTCAGATTTTGGCACCTCCTAATTTCAAAATCTTTAACGTTTTCTCTTTTACCACCTCCCTTCTCACTATCCAAGATTCAAACACATCTATAGTTGAAGCAGTGGTTTACTGGTACTTCATTCAATCTGTATTTGCTGCTCACAATACTCAGTCTCTGCCACATTGGTGAGACCAAACACTGACTGGATGGCTGCTTTATTGACCATCCTGTCTTTAAAAATACACACTCTTTCATTTGCTTGCACTTCAATACATAATTGTGCTGTCATGCTAACAGTTTTGTCATAGGTCATCTGCTGTGTTCCGACAAAGTCCAGTGCAAGCTTGTGCAAAATCAGGTGCTCTTTCTCTTTGGACACTTTAGTCATCAGGACTTGACATTGAGTTCAACCACTTCAGAGCATGAACACTGTCCTCCATTTGGTTACACTTACGTCCCTGCAGAGCTGTCAGGAGAGCTAACCTATTTTTTCTGTTGTTGACACCTACCATTAACACCTATCTCTACTACAGTTAGCAATCCCTTTGTTTTTTTGCTTTGGGCAATTTCTTCATCTGTTCCACTCACTTCTTATTTCCTTTGTCAACAGCGTAAAAACAATCATTTTACAGGAAATGAATCTAACATTCTCTGCAGTTTTGAAGAGAAGTCTTATGAGGTTTGAAATGGTAACTTTGTTTCTGTTGGCACAGATACTGCCAACCTACTGAACTTCTTTGTATTGATTTCAGATCTCCAGCTTCCACTGTACTTTGCCTTCATTTGAAGCTTAACTAAGGTTTTCAAAATCCAGTTGTTAGGGGAAACTAGTTGTCAACTATCTTTGCTGGAAACTATGCAATCTATTGCAAAATGTTACTACTATATATTGATAATGTATGCAGCATATCTGTAAAAATTCAATTGTCTTATAAGACAAGTGCATTGAAGATACATGTAGTTTCAAGTTATAGCTTGATGAAATGAAAGTAATTTTCTCAGATTAGAGTACCTTTCAATGAAGTAGCCCTCCTTTCAATGATTTTGAGAATGCAAGTAATTAGTGGATACCTTGCAAAAATAAATGCGTTGAGATGAGAAATATCGAATAGGCATTACATTGAATAATTTATAATTAATGTACAATATATTTCTTTCAGCTTTAAAAAAGAGCATGAAATCAACAAGATTCAAGTTGCCAGAGTTTAGTTGCCCTCTGACATATTCCAGTGTGATTGAATGGTATACAGAATTTGCCATCTTGTTAAGCAAAGCCATGAGTTCCACAGGGCCAGAAAACTCAAGTCTCCTGGCAAGATATTACTATCTTCGTGGGTTGGCTTATTTGATGCAGGAAAAGTTTCAAGAGGCACTTTCAGATTTCCAGAACCTTTACAAGACTGACCGTGACATTTTCCCTAAAGAACTTGTAAAGAAAGTGATTGGTGCAATGTCTCCAGCTCAACGCAAACATGCAAGTCGAAAGCCAGAACTAAAGCGACTTATTAGCATAATGTTAGAGAAAGAAGGAGATATGACTGCATCTGATGAACATGTGAAAACTTTTCAGCTCCCTAAAACCCACATGCACCAAGATGATTTTTTGAAACGGATCCAGGAATCTGGAATTGTGAAGGATGTTGACACCATTCTTCGGTTGTTTGATGCCTTAACTATCGGTGAGTGATGCATTTTACATGAATGTGTCTTTTGTTTGCATTTTCTCATTCCTTAAAAAAAGGAAACTAAAGTTCTTGTTTGGCAAACTATCTGGTTCATCCAATTTTGAATCTATAATTGAGAAGATTTTTGGATAATTTTTGTGATGATATTTCCATGAAGTTAAATTCACAAGGGATTAATTTATGGAATAACACAATTATTCAGAATGTGTTTTAGGAAGAAATGATTGCAACATTGTGTCGTTTAATTGTATTCCTTGCATACAAGGTTAGATTAAGACAATGGAGGGTCTCTTGCATTGGCAAGAAATGTTTGCAACTCCTGGATTGAATGCAAATAGGACGCTTGCCTAAACATCTAATGGCTGACGTACCAGTGGAGAGCTAGGAAAGGGTCAAAGCTTATCTTTGCATTGCAATTTTAATTTTAGCGACTTTGCATGAAACTAAGGGGACAGGTTTAAGGTCTTTTTTAACACCTGGTTGTAGATTTTAATCTCTCAATTTCGGTTTCTCTTTCTGTTTTCTTATTTGATGTGTCTATATCTCTCTCTTTGTTTAATGCACGTAAAATAACTCTTTTCATCTTTTTGGGAAGCACTAAATTGCAAAAATCTAAATTGCGCCTGGGTTGCTTTCGGGGAGATCTTAATTTTGATGAATCAAATGGAACGGTTGGTTGTAGAGTCACACGTTAAAGCATAATTTAACATTAATTGAAAATTTACCAGTGCTTTTGTCAAATGTGAAATGATGCTTTAGCTTCTTGTGTAAAATTCTTAAGTAAGAATCTGAAATTACATCTTAGATTTTGGCTGTTTAATGAGGTTTTAACAAATTGGAATTTTAACACTTTGGGTTGGATTTTTATAGTCAACAGAGATTTATTGAAGGTGTAAAAATGATAGCTGTGACTTGAATCAGGCGCCTCCAGTATTCACCAGTGCAGAATATGGGTTGGATTCCTGACCTGGCAGGTTCTATTATGAGCATTGATGTATCTTAGTCCTTGGCAATTTTTATAGAGTTGGGCCAACCTTTAAATATCTTGTGATTTGCGGCACCTCTGAAGTATTGTGAACCATTTTCTGGATGAGGGAACCTTTGAAAAGTACATTAAGATCTTGCTAATGACACACATGCTGCCCGCTGACCCTTGCACTCTCCAGGCCAAGCAATTGCCCACCAAAAACACTACATAACTAATGAATCCTATAACGACAAAGGAATGTTTGAAAAATCATTAGAAAATGTTCTCCATTTTAAACCTGAGACAATCTTAAAAAAACTGTTTTTGCTGTATCACCATGAAAATGTTAGTCATCCAGACCCTTTAAAGTATGAATAACATAAACTGCATGTATTTCTTGAAACCTCTATCTCCTGTAAATGGATAATGGGAGAAAAATTCACAAACCAATAGCTGTTGATAAAACAATGTTTTCTCTGGTGTAACTTTGCCTCATTGGCATTCATGATAGACACCCCAGAGATCTATTACTGTTCAAACAGCCACATCTCTGGTATTGCTTGATTTACAGCACTTTCTCTGGATTAGGTTCTGTCAATTGAACTGTGTGTATTTAGAGACATACAGCCCCTAAGGCCCCTTTTAAGATCTTTCTCCTCTCACCTTAAACTGATGCCCTTTAAGTTTGGTGAAAATGTCTTGGCTATTCGCTTTATCTATATGCCTCATGATTTTATAAACCACAGTAAGGCCACCTCAGCCTCCTATGCTCCAAGGAAGAAAGTCCCTGCCAATCCAGTCTCTCCTTTTAACTCAAACTATCCAGTTTGAGTAACATCCTTATGAATCTTTTTTTCACTCTTTGCATTTTCATAACATCCTTCCTATAGCAGGGTGATCAGAATTGTATATGGAACTCCAAAAGTGGCCTTACCAATGTCCTGTTCAACCATAACATGACATCCTGACTCCTGTACTCCGTGCTCTGACCAATGAAGATAAGCATGCCAAACGTCTTCTTCGCCACCCTGTTTATCTGAAAAAATCATTATATGATTAGGCATTGTCATCACAGTTTTGTGAAAGGGATATTGTGTTGACAGACTGATTTTGAAGATCTAACTTGCGACCTCTACCTTCTGTAAATGAGTAATGGTAGAAGAGATCACAGATCAAGAGCTGTTGATAAAGCAGTGTTTTCTGGTGCATAGCTGATCTCACAAACTTTGCCTTATTGGCATTCGATTGAGACCCCAGAGATCTGGTAACTTGTGTTCAAACCGTCACATATCTAGAATTACTTGATTCACAGAATATGAAGAAATAATAGTGAACCAGGAACTGGCAGTGGAGTTGAATAAGTATTTGCTTCAGTTTTCACAGGTGAAGACATGAATTCCAAAATTATGAAAAATCAAGGGGCAAATGGAGGAGAGGAAATAAATATAGTAACTATCATTTTTTTAAAAAGTGCGAGGGAAGTTAATGGAGCTATAGTCTGATAAGTCCCCTGGACCTGATAGGATAAATTCTAGGCTGTTAAGAGAAGTAGTGATTATGGATGTGCTGGAAGAATCTTCCAAGAATGCTTAGATTCTGGAAAAGTCCCAGAAGATTGGAAAACTGCAAATGCAGTACCTTTATTTACAAAAGGAAGGAGATAAAAATGAAGGGGTAAATATAGGCCTGTTAGCTTAATGTCTGTTATTGGGAAATGTTAAAGTGTATTATAAAGGGTAAAATAGCAGAGCATTTAGAAATACATAATAAGATCAAGCTGAATCAGCATGGCCTCATGAAGGGGAAGTCATGTCATGTCATAGAGTCATAGAGATGTACAGCACGGAAACAGACTCTTTGGTCCAACTGGTCCAGGCCGACCATATATCCCAACCCAATCTAGTCCCACCTGCCAGCACCTGGCACATCTCCCTCCAAACCCTTCCTATTCATATACCCATCCAGATATCCACTACCACTTCCTCTGGCAGCCCATTCCACACATGCACCGCCCTCTGTGTGAAAGCATTGACCCTTAGGTCTGTTTTATATCTTTCTCCTCTCACCCTAACCCTATGCCTTCTAGTTCTGGACTTGCCCACCCCAGGGAAAAGATCTTGTCTATTTATCCTATCCGTGCTCATGATCTTATAAACATCTATAAGGTCACCTCTCAGCCTCCGATGCTCCAGGGAAAACAGCCCCAGTCTGTCTAGCCTCTCCGTATAACTCAAATCCTCCAACCCTGGCAACGTCCTTGTAAACCTTTTCTGAACCCTTTCAAGTTTCACAACATTTTTCCAATAGGAAGGAGGCCAGAATTGCATGCAATATTCCAAAGGTGGCCTCACCAACGTCCTGTACAGCCGCAACATGACCTCCCAACTCCTGCACTCAATATTATAACCAATAAAGTAAAGCATACAAAATGCCTTCTTCATTATCCTCTCCACCTGTGATTCCACTTTCAAGGAGCTATGAACTTGCACTCCAAGGTCTCTTTGTTCAGCAACACTCCCCAGGACCTTTCCATTAAGTGTTTAAGTCCTACTAAGATTTGCTGTCCCAAAATGCAGCACCTTGCATTTAGCTAAATTAAACTCCATCTGCCACTCCTCAGCACATTGGCCCAGCTGATCCCGATCCCATTGTAATCCGAGATAACCTTCTTCGCTGTCCACTATACCTCCAATCTTGGTGTCATCTGCAAACTTACTAACTATACCTCTTATGCTCACATCCAAATCATTTATATAAATGACGAAAAGTAGAGGACCCAGCACCGATCCTTGTGGCACTCCACTGGTCACAGGCCTCCAGTCTGAAAATAACCCTCAACCATCACCCTCTGTCTTCTATCTTTGAGTCAGTTCTGTATCCAAATAGCTAGTTCTCCCTGTATTCCATGAGATCTATCCTTGCTAACCAGTCTTCCATGGGGAACTTTGTTGAATGGCTTTCTGAAGTCCAGAGAGATCTGCCCTCATCAATCTTCTTTGTTACTTCTTCATAAAACTCAATCAAGTTTGTGAGACAAGATCTCCCACGCACAGCCATGTTGACTATCCCTAATCATCCTTGCCTTTCCAAATACATGTACATCTGTCCCTCAGGATTCCCTCCGATAACTTGCCCACCACTGTTGTTAGGCTTGCGGTCCTTACCACCTTTCTTAAATAGTGGCACCACGTTTGCCAACCTCCAGTCTTCAAGCACCTCACCTGTGACTATCGATGATACAAATATCTCAGCAAGAGGCCCAGCAATCAGTTCCTTAGCTTCCCACAGAGTTCTAGTGTACACCTGATCAGGTCCTGGGGATTTATCCACTTTTATGGGTTTCAAGGCATCCAGCACTTCCTCCTCTGTAATATGGACATTTTTCAAGATGCCGCCATCTATTTCCCTACATTCTATATCTTCCATGTCAGTGAACACTGATGCAAAATATGCGTATAGTATCTTTCCCCATCTCCTGCGGTTCAATACAAAGGCCACCTTGGAGATCTTTTGAGGGGCTGTATTCTCTCCCTAGTTACCCTTTTATCCTTAATATATTTGTAAAAATCCATTGGATTCTCTTTAACCCTATTTGCCAAAGCTACCTCCTGACCCCTTTTTGCCCTCCTGATTTCCCTCTTAAGTATATGCCTACTGCCTTTATACTCTTCTAAGGATTCACTCAATCTCTCTTGTTTATACCTGGCATCTGCTTCCTTCTTTTTCTTAACCAAACCCTCAATTTCTTTAGTCATCCAGCATTCCCTATACCTACTAGCCTTTCGTTTCACCCTAACAGGAATATACTGTCTCTGGGCTCTCGTTATCTTATTTCTGAAGGCTTCCCATTTTCCAGCAATCCCTTTACCTGCAAAATCTTCAACTTTTAGATCTGTCTTACAAATTTATTAGAATTTTTTAAGGACGTTGCAAGCAGGATAGATTAAGGGGAGCCAGTGAATGTAATATATTTTCAGAGAGTGTTTTATAAGCTACTACATATTAGGTTACTTAAGATGAGATCTTTTGGTGTTGGAGGTAGTATGTTAGCATTTTGAGAGCATTGGCTAATGGATAGAAGATAATTGCAATAGAGGGGTTATTTTCAGGATGAAAACCTGTAACTATTGGAATGCTGCAGGGATGATTGCTGGGCCACTATTATTTATAATGGATATAAATTACTTGAATAAGGAAAGTGAATGTATTTTACCCAATTTTGTGGATGACACAAAAATAGGTGGAAAAGTAAGTTTTGAGGATAACACAGACTTTGCAGAGGGATATCGATGGGTTAAGTCAGAGTCATAGAGATGTCCAGCACGGAAACAGATCCTTTGGTCCAATTCGTCCATGCCAACCAGATATCCTAACCTAATCTAGGCCCATTTGCCAACACTTGGCCCATATCTTGCTAAACCTTTCCTATTCATATGCCCATCCAGATGTTTTTTAAATGCTGTAATTGTACCAGCCTCCACCACTTCCTCTGGCAGCTCATTCCATACACGCACCACATTCTGCGTGAAAAAGTTGTTCCTTAGGTTTCTTTTAAATATTTCCCTTCTCCCCCTGAATCTATGCCCTCTAATTCTAGACTCTTCCCCCCCACCAGGGAAATGACCTTGCCTATTTATCCTATCCATGCCCGTCATGATTTTATAAACCTTTTTGTAAGTTCACCCCTCAGCTTCTGACACTGCAGGGAAAACAGCCTATTCAGCCTCTTCCTACAGTTCAAATTCTCCAACCATGGCAACATCCTTGTAAATCTTTTGTGAACCCTTTCAAGTTTGAGTTGGCAAAAATTGGCAAAGGAATATAATATGAGGTTATGCACTTTGCCAGGTAGAATAAAGGACTTGAATCATATTTAAATGAAGAAAGACTGCAGAAAGCTCAGAACAAAGGGATTTAGGTGTTCTTATGCATAAATCACAGAAGTTAACATACAAGTTTAGCAGGTAATAGGGAAGGCAAATGGAATGCTGTCCTTTTATTTCAGTAAGAATGGAATATAAAAGCAGGGGTGTTTTGCTAAAACCATACAAGGCACGAGTCAGACCACAGCTGAAATTCTGTGAATAGTTTTTGGCTGCTTTATCTAAGGCAAGATTTATTGACATTAGTAGCAGTTCCGAGAAACTAGGCTGATTCTAGGTTTGGAGGGACTGTCTTAAGAGGAGAGTTTTGTAGATCGAACTTGTGCTGCATGAATTTTGAGGTTGAGAGGCTGGATTATTGATAGATACAAGATTCTTAAGGGATTTGACATGGTAGGTGAGGTTGTTTGGTTGTTTTCCCTCTGTGGAAGAGTCTAGGACCAGAAGTTGTAATCACCATAATCACCATTTAAG
The DNA here is from genome assembly GCF_047496795.1 of Chiloscyllium punctatum. Taxonomy (NCBI): domain Eukaryota; kingdom Metazoa; phylum Chordata; class Chondrichthyes; order Orectolobiformes; family Hemiscylliidae; genus Chiloscyllium; species Chiloscyllium punctatum. The sequence goes on from NC_092743.1 coordinate 21,950,956, forward strand.
GGAGAGATGAGAAGAAATTTCTATGGTCATAAAGTAGTGAATCTGTGGAATTCTGTGGATTGTTGAGTCTGGATTGTTAAGTAAATTCAAGGCTGAAGTAGATGGAATTTCAACCACAAAGGGAACCAAGGATGATGGGGAAAAGACAGGAAGGTGGAATTGAGGATTATCGGATCAATCATGATCTCATTGAATGTGGAGCAGACTTGATAGGCAGGATGGCCTGCTTCTGCTCCTGCATCTTATGGTCTCTCGAATGGTGCCATGGTAAACTCATACACCTGTATTTACCTCTCTTCAAAACTAGTTGAAAGATCCTCAAATCTCTCAGGCTGAGGCTTCTGCATTTTTCCCATCCATGTCCCCTTAGCTGCCTCAGCTGCAGCCACACTCTTCTGATCCTGACCACTCGCCATATTAGAAGTCCATATCCAAAGGAGTATGACTGCCTCCTGGTACTATGACACTGTCTCTTTTTGATGTGGTGCAGTGCCTGCAACTTAGCCTCCAGCTCAGTGGCTCTAAGCTGAGATAACTGCAGACACTTAATGCAGATAGTCTGCTCTGGATTAGGTGTCCAGGAGTTCTCACACATCACTGCCATGTCATCTTTAAATTTAATTAATTACTTCATTATTTTGTTCAATGATTTATCATCATTTGTATATCTTGTTAATGTTAGCATTAGTTCCTGTACTGTTTCAAACCTTAAGAATAAATTTGACCTTAGCCACTTGCTAGATACTCAGCCAGCTTCTTCCCTTGTAGATGAAGAACCAATTCCCACAGGATGCAAAAGTTAGGAAAAACAAAGGGGCATCTCCTACTTCTCTATCCCTAACTCACTTGCCTAACACTTTGTTCAAAGTCACAGCCGATTGCCTTTCATTGTAAAGGGGTTGGAGTATAAGATTTAGGAAAGCTTCCAGCAATTTGGTGAATCCACATCATCTTTGGAAATCTTATCCTGCTCCTATTTGTTATGTTCTTAATCTATAGGTTCCCTGGGATGCTGTTTAGAAATAAGTCTGTCTTACAAATTCAGGAAACTAATTCTAGCATGCTGGTAGTGTAGAATTTACACCACAATTTCGAGTGGTAGATAATTCTTATCTTGAATTCTTAGGCAATAAATTAATGGAATGGGCAAGTCTGTTCTAAATATGGCACCAGCAATGTGAACACTGGAAGGTCCCAGCAGCAGCAGTGAACATTTCTGATTCTGTGGATGCGAGAGCAGGGCAGTGGAGGCGAGTGCACTATAAAATTGTATGAGAAGATTTGCTAGAGTTTGCAAAGAGAAACCTTCTACCAAACTCCCTGGAGTTCACACTTAGCCAATTTTTTGGGAAAACATTTAGACCGTGGAATTTTGATTTGTGGTGGCTTTTACAACGTCTGAGTGGCCAATAAAGGATTTTCAAGTGTAGTCATGTGGGCCGACCCGGTAGCCAAATTGCAGGTAATAATGTTCCATAGTCAATAAATAAGTGACTTATTAATTTGTTTCACAGATTGCTTGAGGGGTTAGCCTGAACACTGGGATAAGTCAAAAAAGGTCCTCAGGCATTCTGCACTAAATTAAGATCCATGTTAGATTTGTTTGAAGTTCTGTAAATCCATATCTAGTTTCCTCTGCATTTTGTGAGGGCAGTTTTGCAATAAAGTAGCTAGAGCAGTGTGGGAATGGTAAATGATATGCACCATCGCATTGAGAGAGCTAACCTGATGGGCCTGGTAGTGTTTTCATGTGTGCTTCTTGACGAAACAAGTAAACAGGTAGTTTTTCTACTAGCAAAATTGTGGATATCTAGTCTGGCCAAAACCTGTCTAAAAACCTGACAATTTTATGCTTTGGTATTCTAACACTATGATAATATTCTGTTGTCATTCTTGTCGATATGCTTGGCAGGAGCAGTTTATAGATCAGAAATTTAGAGACACATTACTTTAATATACTCAAAAGTTTTACATGTCAAAACGGTTACTTTAAAAATTGCATATTCCTTGCAGTGTGAGAATGTTATTACTTGTTGTGGACCAGGCCAGACCCCTCAAAACATTTCAAGAAAGTAGCCCAGACCATAACTTTGCTAGTTGTTTTAAGCAGGTGTAAAGTGGATATTTCAGGAGAAAATCAGCTGGTCAAACCATTTAGTTATAAACAAAACAATTTATTTACAAGATTACTGAACAAAGCGCAAACAAAATAGAATACCAAATACCTATCCTATCCGAAAACCCAACAGACTATTCCAACTTAATGATGCTATTCCAAATACTTGCAACAATCCCCATAAACATCCTTTGGCGCAAAAGGTAAGAGGTTCTTACTCTCTGAGTTCTATCCTGAATCAGCCTGGACCTGCTTCTTTGGGTCCAGCAGCTTTTATCATACTATTGCTAAAAACAAAACTAACCTAGAGAAAAGCTGAGCTGGGGGATCTGACCATTCTCCTTTTCATTATACAAGTGCTTTTTTTAAAAGCTTGAAAGCCTTCTGCCTGAAGCAGTCTCTGTTAGCTAGTATCAAATTGGCCCTAAAACTCCAGATTTTTCGGAGTCTGTATCATTTATGAACTCTTTGAAAAAGAAGCCATGGACAGCATAACCTTGTTAAAGGAGCAGCTTCATCACATATTTTATATTATGTTATGTTATTAAAACCTTAATAAACAATGCATAGCTAACAGACTCAGCATTTCAACTAAAGCTTTTTATGTAAGCTCAGGGCAGGCTATACTAATTAATTTAGATAATGAGTCAGACTGAGTTAATATTTTACCAGTAAGAGAAGACTCATTTAACACTGATTGAAGTGTGAATTCAATATTAGGCATGTTTAAAAGGGTTTATTACGAATTCACATTTTAGTCAGGCTGACCTATTGGCAAGGGGTGAATGATAGGTAAAGCTGTTATTGCATTAAAGTACAGATGAACGGAGTTGCACATCAAAGCTTTTTGTTTAACTTAAAAGTTAAAACTTAACTTTTAAGTTTATACTAGCTTAAAAGCTAGTTTTCAAAGAAAGCAGAAATGGTGATCAAATGAGAGACATGAAACTGAAGGAAAGAACAATAAAAAAAGTGCAAGGAATAGTGTAAATTCAGGGGCTTGTGGAGGGATCACAATGATGCTGACATCCTTGGTGAGGTGCTGGTGCAAAGAGGAGGGGAAAATGAAGAGCATCCTCCATGTGACAGAAGCCAGAAGTTGTCTGATTTATTCCATAGTCAAGGCAAAGGTTTTTGGCCTCTCCATTTATTCTGACTGCAAAATCTGGGCTAATAATGATAAATTTATTGGTCTTTCCATTTCCAGGGTAATTTCTTCTCCCATTCCAGTTATGCTTCATTAATGTCAGTTCCTAACTCATTTATGTTTCTTAAATAAATGTTGATTTGGAAATATTGGCCTCAATATATTATAAAAGTTAAATCCAGAACAGCTTCTGTTTGCATTCACTAATCAATAGCGACACTGGGGTAACCCTCCATCCATTTCTAGAAATATGCAGTTCTCCTAGTTTTATCTCTGTTGTTTTCCTTCAGTCAGTTCTGAAAAGAACAGCCTTAATTATCGTGAAATGACTTCGGAACAATGTCCAACATCTAAAGTGGTTTCAAGATCAGTATTTTATTTGTCGGCTGAGACTGGTAAGCAGAATATAACACTGTGCCATCTCCAAACACTAACAACTTTAACATCCATTTTGATACCTTTTCACTTTATAACATTGTCATGCAAAAACTGCAGTATCTTCACAATGCATGTTTATTGTTGGTGGCACTTAAGGTACTGTTCTAATTTTGAACATTTTTCCACCCTGATTTTAATTTGACTACCTATGGCAGCTGTGCTTTCTGTGACCAGGTCCCAAACTTTAGAGTTCCTTCCCCAAATAGTTCTGCCCCGCTCTTCTTTTAGAATGCTTTTTTAAAGATCTAGCCATTTGACCAAATTTTACTCACCAGTTGTAATACCTCTTCAGTGCCTTGGTGACAAATTTTGCTTTTAATGTTCCCATGAAGCACCTTGGAAGTCTTACTGTGCTTTATAAGTATGAGTTATTGTTGAAATGTTTGATTTGTGTATAGTATCAATAATTCATAGTTCAATTGTGTGAAGAAAAGAATTTTTAAATCCAAATTTAAATAGCATGTAGATATGAGCAAATAGCTCATATTTTAACTTGAACTGAGTTAGTAGTTCCAGTCTTGTTGGTATTGCGTGGATTATTCCTTTATAAGATATTATTTCATAAAGACTGTTTTTCTCTGTTCTAGTACTGGTGTTATTAAATTGCAGTCCTCACTTTGTGCGAGGACAAAAGTAAGGAAAACAATCTTTTTACTTTATAATAACAAAGGGCAAATTAAATAAATGTATGAAGCAAGCAAGACATACAATGGTGAGCGTACAATGCAGTGGAACATTTCTGTTGGTTCTGCATGGGGAACAAAGAACTTTGATCAGGAATAGACAATCTGTCAAGTTGAAGCCTGATTTGCAATTTGATAAGGTCATGACTGACCTAATTGTGGTCTCAACTCCCACTTTCCAGTCTGCCCTATAACCCTTGGCCATAAAAAAAACTGGCTAAGACAGCCTTTAATAAATTGAATAACCCAGCCTTCACACTTTTCTGTAAAGAATACCCCTACATACTAACAACCTCTGGGGAAAACATGAAATGGATGCCTCTTATTCTTGAACTGTCCACATGAGAAGAAATGGCTTCCTAGAAATAACCCTACCATGTACTATCAGGATCTTTATTTTAGACAATGAGAATATCAATGCTGTAAACCTTCGTGATTTTATGGTTCTAAGTGTTACATGTCTGATTATTGAAATTTGGTGCATAACTCACGATTCTTTTCTTCTGATGGCAAATGAACTCAGTTATAAGGACTGTTTTAAAAATTACTAGAACAATTATTGTGCAGTGAGATAGGATCAATGGTTGACCTCATAGTTAACAGCAATCATATGATTACATTTTGTATTCAGATTGAGGGAGAGAAGAAAGGGTCCAAAATTACTTTTTAAACTTAATTCTAATTATGATGACATGAAATCAGACCTGACTAAATTGATTAGAAATAATACAGTAGCAGTGGCAGTCATTTAAAGTTTTTATTTATAAATACATTGGGTAGGTATATTCTAACAAAAACGAAGAATTCCAAGAGGAGGATCTAGCATTCGAGATTAGCTTTAAAAACAAAAGTTAGTTTTAGCTAGAAAGAAAAATCACATATTTGGGCAAAGATGGGAGGCAGGTTAGAAGATTGAACAGAACATCAAAACCAGCAAAGAGTGACCAAATCATTAATAGTAAGGAAAAAAATTAGATTACCAGAGAAAATGAGCGAGAAACCTAGAACTACTGGGCTACTGTATTGATCTCCTAATTTAAAGAAGGATGTAAATGAGTTGGAGGCAGATTGATACCTGGTTATAGACTGATTTGGAGATGCCGGTTATAGACTGGGCTTGCACATGCTGGAATTTAGAGTAAGAGGTGACTTGCTTGAAATGTATAACATCCAAAGGGGTGTTGACAGGTTGCACAGAGAAAGGATTTTCATCTTGTGGGGGAATCCAGAACTAGAGATCACTGTAAAAATCAGGGATCATCCATTTAACACAAAGTTGAGAAGAACTTTTTTTAACAAAGGCTCATGAGTATTTGGAACTCTCTTCCCCAAAAATTGTTGAAGCAGAGTCTTTGAATATTTTTAAAGCAAAGGTAGGTAGAGCCTTGATTAACAAGGGGGTGAAAATTTATCAAGCATAAGTGGAAATGTAGAATAATGTATGATGAGTTGAGTGGTAGAGGGCAGTTAATCAGGTGGAAAGGTGGCTGATGGGTCCACACTGTTTTCTCACCTCCAACCAATTAAATCCTGTAATGGGAAGGCCAGTGGATCTACCTCCCTGCCTGATTGTCATTTGAGGCCCTTTTGGGCAATGAACATTTAAGAGATTCATCTCACTGTCACTTCTATTACAATATAGTAAGTTTAGGGATTGCTTGTTGATGGTAAGACCAGTAAAATCCATATGTTGCCTGTGGTTTCCTGGAAGGTAGGGTAAGGTGTCCCTTGTTTAAAAGCACTTTGTACCTAACATTCCATCCCTGATCTCTTGGTACCCAAGATTTCCCTCCACACTTCCTACTCACCCCTTGCCCCCATGTGGATAGCTGTTTGAGGTATTAGGCACAAGACTAATGTGCTCCTGCTATGTTGTATAATATAGTTGGTGATTTATGTTGCTGCATTGTAAACAGTGCTTTCAGCTTCAGCTGTTGATTGGCTTTAGCTAATATTTGCTTCTTTTCCTTGCCAGTGGGGTGGAGCTTGTCTGTTTATGTGATCTTTGCACGATGATGCAGCGACTTTAATGATTCAGCAGGAGATTTTACTTAAAAATACATTGGTTCGTTTTTTTTGTCGATTTTGATTATTCCTCTCTAGTAGCTTAGGCTAAGAAATCTCGGCACTCCTTCCCAACATTTTATATCCATTAGTGCTGATGAAACTATTGAGGTGAATATCTTCATTTTGCAAACATGAAGCTTTTTCCTGGAAGCATACCTTTTGTTAGATCTGTCCTTAAGTTTTCTCTCCAAATTTCCTAATGATGCATATGTAGAATAAATCTGTTTTCAGAGCTGTTTTGAGTATTTTTAAAGACAAACAAATGTTGATGTTTTTGTGTTGTGCACACTTTATTTTCTGCTGTAAAATCTCATCTTTAAAACAGGTAATGGTTATATGTTTTTTATAATGCAAGTTGTGCAGCAAAGTTTCAATTTGTTTCAATTACAGGGCATTTGAAACAGATTGATCCTGAGACATTTAAAGATTTTTACAACTTTTGGAAGGAATCTGAGACTGAGGCACAAGAAGTTAACCTCCCTCTGGAAGTGATAGAGCGCTTGGACAAAAATGAATGTGTTTATAAATTATCATCATCTGTGAAAACCAATTATGGTGTGGGCAAAATTGCACTGACACAGAAGCGACTGTTTCTTCTTATAGAGGGAAGACCTGGCTATGTTGAGATTGCCAAATTTAGAGATATACTGGTAATACTTGAGAATAATGGCTACAATTTATACCTTTTTAGTGATTTTGTTATTATTTTGTCTCCTTAAGTTATAGAGATGATCCTGTGTTCTACACAAGTAGCAGGAAGTAGGCAACTAAAGCAAGATTGCTGCCCAATTATACAAGTCCATGTTTTTCTCATATCACAGTTAACCAGTTATATGATAAATAAATCAAGATTTAGTAGATTTGTTCTAGAAAGATAATAATTTAGTTAATGGTTGCTGAAAGAATAGTATATTTTTAACTGTATGATCTGGTCAAACTTTTCATTTGACTGATCACTTAGAGCTTTTGATCTTCATTAAGCAATACATAACTGAGCTTGAAAGTTTAGACATAGAAAATCGGAGCAGAATAGGCCATTCAACCCTTCAAGCTTACTCTGCCATTCAATATGATCATGGCAATCATCCAACTCAACACTCTGTTCTTGCTTTCTCCCTGAACCTGTTGATTCTTTTAGCCCTACAAACTAACTTCTTCTTGAAAATATTCAATGTTTTGGCCTCAACTGCTTTGTGTGGCAGAGATTTCCACGGGTTCACTACTCTCAGGATGAAGAAATTTCTTCTCATCTCAGTCCTAAATAGCCTACCCCCTATCCTGAGATGTGACCCCAGATCTTTCCAGGATCTGGGAACAGCCTTCATTTACACTGTCTAGAACTTTATAGGTTCCTATGAAATCCTCTTATTCTTCTAAACTCCAGTGCATATAGTCCTAACCAATCCAGTCTTCCTTCATATCAGTCCTACTGTCCCAGGAATTGGTCTGGTAACCGTTTGTTGCACATCTTCTAATGCTATTACACCTTTCCTCAGATAAGGAGACTAAAACTGCGCACAAAACTTCAAGTGTGGTCTTACCAAAGCCCTAGAAAATTGCAGCTCCATAACTGAATCTGCTTGCTTTGAAGACCAACATACCATTTGCTTTCTTCATTGTCTGCTGCACTTTCACACTTATTTTCATTAACTGGTGTACAAGGACACCCAAGTCTCTTTGCACCTACCCTTTTTCCAATCTATTGACGTTCAGATAATAATCTGTTTTATTATTTTCGCTACCAAAGTGGATACCCTCACATTTCTCCACATTATACTAAATGCGTAATGCATTTGCCTATTCGTTCAGCCTTCCAGATCAAACTGCAACATTTGTGTATCCTCACAGTTTTCTTCCTCTCAGCTTTGCAACATCTGAAAACTTAAAGATACTACACATATTTCTCATCGAAATCATTAATATACATTGTGATTAGCTGAAGTCCAAGGATTGTTCCCTGCAGTACCCCACTAGTCACTATCGATCTCTTAGAAAATGACCATTTTATTCCTACTCTTTCTTTCCTGTCTGCCAACCAGTTTCCTATCAGTGTCACTACCCCCAGTCCTACCCTCACTTTAATTTATATGCTAATTTCTTATGTAGGACTTCGTTGAAAGCCTCTGAAAGTCAACACAAATCACATTCACTGGCATCCTCTCATCAACTCTACTAGTTACATCCTCAAAAAGGTCTAGTAGATTTATTAAATATGATTTCCCTTTTGTAGGTCCATGCAGTTTGTACAATTCTGCCACTGTTTTCCAGGTTTTCTGCTATTAAATTTTTTATAATGGATTCTAACATTTTCCCACTACTGATGTCAAATTGACTTGTCTATAATTTCTGTTTTTTCTCTCTACCTCCCCTTTTAAATAGAGAGTTGGATTAGCCAGCCTCCAATCTGGAGGAAGTGCTCGAGAGTCTATAGAATCTTGGAAGATGACCATCAGTGTATCCACTATTTCAAGGGCCACTTTCAGAAATATTATGGGATGTAGATTATCAGGCCCTGGGAAACATTGTTTGGAAACATTGTGAATAATTGAGCAGGGATGGAGACCTGAATGATCATCTAGAAATAGGAAAATTCATCAATTTTCATCACATTCCAAAAATTGTAGTATAAAATGGGATAGTTCTTGGAACAGAATGTATTCCCTGAAACATAGTCTTCCTGTTTAACAAATTAGATTAGATTAGATTACTTACAGTTTGGAAACAGGCCCTTCGGCCCAACAAGTCCACACAGACCCTCCGAAGATCAACCCACCCAAACCCATTACCCTACATTTACCCCTTCACCCATCACTACGGGCAATTTAGCATGGCCAATTCACCTGACCTGCACATTTTTGGACTGTGGGAGGAAACCGGAGCACCCGGAGGAAACCCACTTAGACACGGGGAGAATGTGCAAACTCCACTCAGACAGTTGCCTGAGGCAGGAATTGAACCTGGGTCTCTGACGCTCTAATCAATGGATTTGTTGAGTGTTACCTTTTTTTTCATTGTCAATACTTTTCTTCTCAATTGTTAGGAACTTGAAAACATTTCAGTGATGTTTTTCCCACTTCGAATCCCAGCTCTCAAAATTAAAACTACTCATAAGGAACCATTTATTGGAAACCTGAAGAATGAACGTGATCTTTGGCTGCTAATTGTGAAGGAAATGTGGGCTGGGAGAAAAATGGCTGATAAACACAAGGTTTGAGACTTTGTTTTGAAATACTTTATGGTGTAAATGTCTTTTGACCTTTTTAAAAAAAAACATTCATCAGGTATACAAACTCCATTTATTTAGCACAAATCTTGTTGCAATTTGTGATCTTTGACCCATGATCTTATGCTTCTTGTCAGCATCTCCTAGTTTTACAGCAATTTTTTCAGAAGAGAGAGAAAAAACAAAAGTGGTATTTGAATGCTCTTTAAGAAAAAAGTCCCTAGCAGCAAAAGTTAAAGAACTATGGCTGGATTTAACCATCAGTATAATATTCATAAAATTGGATGTGCTACTAAAGAGGGACATAATGTAGGCCAGAAGTGACTGGTGGTCCTTATCGATTAGGAAGAAATACATACATGGTGGCGGCATCTGCATCTTGGGCAAACAAGAGGTTAAGGAAGCTTAATGGTAGTAAGCTGCCAAGAATAGAAGATATCGAATCTGGAGGTGACAGAACTTGGAGATGCGCATAAAGTTGCCAGTGGTAGATAATCCTGACAAGAGGCAGAGATGAATGTTATTATAAAGTTGAAATTAAGGGAACTTGAAGGTTATTGGGATCTTTGCTTTTCTTGGTGTATGCAAATAACCTAGATCTTGGTTTGTAATAGATAATTTCAAAATTTGCAAATGATCCTAAATTTTGAAGAACTGTAAACTGAGGAGGATAGTGCAGAATTTCAAAACAACATTGGCGAACTGGGGGTGTATGTGGCAGGTGAAATTCAATGCAAAGAACGTTAGGTGATATACTTAGTTCAAAGAACGTGGAAAGGTTGTATAGAATAAAGAGTATTATTCTAAAGTTGTATAGTAGCAGAGACCTGGGTGTATATGTACTTATGTAATTAATGGTGGAAGGACAGGTGAACAGAGCTGGTAATAAATTATACTGTATTCTAGGCATCATTAATAGTGGATAAAATGCAAGAACAGGGAGGTTATGATGAACTGATCTAAACACTGATTAAGTACTATGTGTAGTTCTGGTTATCTCGTTTCAAGATGAATATGAATGCATTAGGTAGAGTTCAGGAGAGGTTTATAAGAATGGTTCAAGGGAAGAATCACTTTAGTCATGAGGAAAGAATGGACAAGTTTGGATTGTTTTTGTTGGACAGCAGAAGTCTAATAGGAGATTTGATAGAAGTGTTCAAAATCATGAATAGTCTGGATCGAGTAGATAGAGCCAGATTGTTCACAATGGTTAAAGGTTTGAGAGCTATTTTGCAATTGGAGAAAATGTGAGTTGGGGAAACCATTTTCACACAGCCAGAAGTTTGAGTCTGGATTGCACTGTCTGCATGTGTTGGTAGGTTCAACTGAGGCATTGAAGCGGGGCACTGGATAATTATTTAAACAGAAACAATGCACAGGTTTACTGGAAAAGACAAGAGATTGGCAGCAAGTTAAAGTCCTCAGAAAACTAGTGCAGACATGCTGTGCTGAATGGCCTTGTTGTAGAATGTTATAGTGCAGTACAGGCCCCTCGGCCTTGATGTTGCATCGACCTGTGGAACCAGTCTGAAAACAATCTATCTCACACTATTCCATTTTCATCGATATGTTTATTCAATGACTAATTAAATGCCCTACTGATGCAGGAAGTGTGTTCCACACCCCTACTACTCTCCGAGTAAAGAAATAACCTCTGACATCTGTCCTCTTTCTATCGCCCTTCAATTAAAGCTATGTCCCCTCATACTAGCCATCACCATCCAAGCAAAAAAAGGTCTCACTGTCCACCCTATCTAACTCTCTGATTATCTTGTGTATCTCAATTAAGTCACCTCTCAACCTTTTTCTCTCTGATGAAAACAGCCTCAAGTCTCTCAGCCTTTCCTCATAAGACCCTCCCTCCATAGCAGGCAACATCCTGGTAAATCTCCTCTGAACCCTTTCCAAAGCTTCCACATCCTTCCTATAATACGGTGACCAGAACTGTATGCAATACGCCAAGTGCAGTTGCACCAGAGTTTTGTACAGCTGCAATATGACCTTGTTCTTCTGTACTAATCCTACCTGTCTCGCCCACATGTGACTTCAGAGCCACAGCAATGTGGATGACTCTGAACTGCCTTATGAAATGATGTAACATGGCACACAGTTGTATCAATTGTTTAAAAAGTCTCAAAAAGAATTAAAATTGGACAGACTACCTGGCATCAACCTAGGGCACTGGAAATGACAACAGCAAATTCACCCCTGTCAATGTGAAAAGCCTTCCTTACCAACACCTGGGAGCTAGCCTGAGATGATTGTCTCACAGGCTAGACAATTTTCCAGTGTCAATTATGGAAATTGAGGCAGAAGTGGCAAACTGAGGTGAGACTTTTGAACTTGTTTCTGCATGGTTTTGCTTCTCTGACATGACAGGAGGCTAACTGATGCAAAGCATGTAACAGTCACAATTACTTGAGGCCATAAGTTTTAATCTTTGTTGAAAAAAACTGAATTTTCAGTGAATCCAATTTGAGGCCAGATTAGCGAATCAGTGGATGTGTTATGAATACAATTGCCATTCTCACATACAAAGAATTGTACGCTGTCCCCAAAAGAAAAAAAATAAGAGTAACTTATTGTGCCAATGCTGCATGTAGTTGCAGTCATTTTAATTAATTAGATTATTTACAGTGTGGAAACAGGCCCTTTGGCCCAACAACACCACACCGACCTGCCGAAGCGCACCCACCCAAACCCATTCCCCTACATTTACCCCTGCACCTAACACTACGGGCAATTTGGCATGGCCAATTCAGCTAACCTGCGCATTTTTGGACTGTGGGAGGAAACTGGAGCACCCAGAGGAGCACGCAGTGAGCTGCTGCCACCAGGTAACTGCTCTGAATTTCATCCTGGGAATTGATGTCATCTGCTTCCTCAGGAAAGAGGGGAGAATCGAGAACCACATGGAAAAAGGCAAGATTAGATGATAATAAGATGCAAATGAATGGGAATAAGAAACTTGTGGCTCCTTAGCGAGATTCAGAGCTTGTTATTTGACGCTGCAGTGGAAAATTGAAAATTCTTTTCATAATGTCAGGAATGTGATTCCCAGTTGCATTCATTCTCCACCTTCTCCCATTGCCCACACCATTTGAAGCAATGGAAAATTCCATCCACAGATTCCAGACTGATGTGTTCTTTCCCTAAGATCTTGCAACTTTGACTATCCTTATTTCTAAAATCTTTAACTCATTGTAGAAGCCAGTATTGTTCCAACATTTTGAAGATGAGCATAAAGTGTTTAATTTGCCAACAGTAGTGTTTCCTTAATTTTGTTTTTAGGACCCACAGTACATTCAGCAAGCACTAACCAATGTTCTGTTAATGGATGCTGTGGTTGGATGCATGCAGTCTCCTCGAGCTATTTATGCAGCTTCCAGATTGGCTTATTTTGACCGAATGAAAAATATGGGTAAGAATAAGGAAAGTTTTATTTTAATTTTCACAAACTTTTGAAATTGTCAAATTTACATACTCTGCATTAATATTAATTCTTTATTGCAACTTAAACATGAATATAAAAATGTTAGCCAATAGTGATTTAGGGTCATACAGCATGGAAACAGACCCTTTGGCCCTCAGTTGTCTATGCTGACCAGATTTCCTAAATGGAACTAGTCCCTTTTTCCTGCGTTTGGCTTATATCCCTCTAAACTTTACCTATCTGTGTACCTGACCAAATGTCTTTTAAATGTTGTAATTGTATTTGCCTCTACTACTTCCTCTGGCAACTCAATCCATACATGCACCACCCCCTGTATGAAACAGTTGCCCCTCAGGTCCCTTTTAAATCTAGCCCCTCTAACATTAAACCGATAGTTTTGGACTTGCCTATCTTTTGAGAAAAGACCTTGGCTACTCACTTTGTCTATTCCCCTCATGGTTTTATAAACCTCTAGTAGTCACCCTTCAGCCTTGCAGGAAAGAAAGTCCTGCCTCTTCTTATTATTCAAACCTTCCAATATCAGTAACATCCTTGTAAATCTTTTAAGCACCCTTTCCAGTTTAATAACGTCCTATATATCTCTGACCAATGAAAGCAAATGTACCTAATGCATTCTTCACTACTCTGTCTACCGTGACGCCACTGTTGAGGAACTGTGTACTTGCACCCAACAACTCTCCCCAGGGCCCTACCATTAATGGTAAGTCCTGTCCTGGTTTGTCTTTCCAAAATGTAACACTTCACATTGATCTAAATTAAACTTCACCTACCATTCCTTGGTCCACTAGCCCAGCTAATCATGATCTGTTGTACTCTTAGATAACCTTTTTCACTGTCCATTACTCCACCAATTTTGGTGTCATCCACAAACTTACTAACAATGCCCTCCTATGTTCTCACCCAAATTGTTTATATAAATGATGAATAGCAATGGACATAACACTGATCCTTGAGGTCACAATCCTCCAGTCTGAACAACAACCCTCTGCCACCACCCTCTCTTGCTTACTGTCAAGCCAATTTTGTTTCTAATTGGCTGGCTGGTTCCCATGTGATCTAACCTCACTAACCAGTCTCACATGGGGAACCTTGTCAAAGGCCTTGCTAAAGTCTATGTAGACAATATCTATCACTCTGCCTTCATCTATTGTGGCCATCTCTTCAAAGAAAAGCTCAATCAAATTTGTGAGATTCTCCACTCATAGAGCCATGTCGACTATCCCTAGTCAGTCCTTGCCTTTCCAAAAGCATGTAGATCCTGTGTCTGAGTCCCCTCCAACAACTTATCCACCACTGATGTTAAGCTCACTGGCTTTTACTTGCAGCCCTTCTTCAATAAAGGCACAACATTAGCCGTTCTCCAGTACTCTGGCCTTTCATCTATGGCTGGTGATGATACACATATCTCTGCTAGGTGCCCACAATTTCTTCCCTAGTTTCGAACAATATCCTAGGACACTCTTGATCAGGTTCCAGAGTTTTATCTACCCATATGCATTTTAAAGCCTCTAGCACCACTTCTTCTGTAATGTGGATTCTTTTCTAGACATCCTTATAGAAATGTCTTCCAGAATGTTAGTATGTTGACAGGCTCATCTTTATTCACAAACAGTATACTCAAATTCATGAGGAAATTGTGCCCATTTTTATGAACTAAATTGAAGAAAATGGCTAATACCCAATTTTTTAAAATCTTGAAACACACAGCTGCCACATGCAGAGACTACATAGTTAATGGGCGTAGTGTTCTCATGTGTTCAAACTTAAAGGTGAGGTGAGAGTGACTGCACTTGATATCAGTGCTACATTTGTTGAGTGTGGTAAGAAGGAGACCTAACGAAAGTAGAGTCATTGATAAAATTCTTCATTGGTTGGAGACATATCTGGCACAAGGGAAGATAATTATGGTTGTTAGAAATCAATCATCCCAGCTCTGCAGGAATTCCTCAGATTACTGTCCAAGACCTAACCATCTTCAACTGCTTCTCAATGACCTTCCCTTGATTAAAGGGGCAGCAGTGGGAATGTTCACTGATTGCACAGTGTTCAACACCATTTGACACTCTTCAGATACTGAAGCAGTCCATATCCAAATGCAGCAAGATGTAGATTGTTTAGGCCAGGTTTCAGCTGACAGATAGCAAGCTATTACTGAATTAACAGTAAAATCTGGCCAGGACCTCAACCAACAGCGGTCTGATGCTGAAGTTGGAAGTGTCCAGGGCTCTATCCTTGTGCAGTGTTGATCTTTGAAGTTCTGCTGTTGAGTTGTTCTGGTATTTGATTCTTATATAGATTTTCATTCTTTGGTCTCTGAGCTAATGTATTGATGATTTCTTTCATCCAAGTTATTCGAAGACTGTAGCTAACTTCTGTATAAAAAGTAATTTCTTTGTTTAATATTACATTTGGCATTGACTGTCTGTTTGAAGACGCAGCTTTCCTGTGGTTATCTCCTTGAAATCTGTGGAGCAGTCCTTGCCCTTTGTAGTCATAAAGCATCCAGTTTATCAAGCAAGTGTCAAAGCAGTTTTGTTTCTATAATCTCACCAAGACATGGCTAATTGCTTGAATCTCATGTAACAACTTGCCTTTTGTTCCTTAACAGCTTATTGCAGACACTGTTATTGCTATATGTAATAGTTTTCTTTTGATTCATTAAGTCTGTGACCAGTTAGTAACATTCTGAAGTATGGGCCATCCATACAAACATTGTGGCTACAAGAGCAGGTCAGAGGCTAAGAATCCTACAGCAATCAAGTCGTCTCTTGACTCCTTATAGACTGTCCACCATCCAGTTCAAAGTCAGGACCGTGTTGGAATACTGTCCACTTGCTTGGAAGAGCGCAGCTCCAATGACATTCCAGAAACTTGTCACTTCAAATTCACTAAAGCTCCTTAGACAACACCTTACAAATTCATGATCATTATCACCTAGAAGGACAAGGATAGCAGAATCATGGGAACACTGCCACCTACACGTTCCCCTGTAAGCCACTCATTATTCTGACTTGGAAATATGCCACCATTCCTTCAGTGTTGCTGGGTCAAAATTCTGGAATTGCCGCCCTGATGGGAATTGTGAGTGGACTCCAAATAGACTGAAGCAATTCAATAAGACAGCTCACCATCCGCTTCACAAGGGCAATTGCGGATGGGCAATCAATGCTGGACCAATCAGCAATGCTAAAACACATGAATGAATAAAAAAAAGTACTCACCGTTTTTGTTTTCCCATGATGTGTATTACTAATTTATTTGTTTATTGGCCAGCATTTTCTAATTATTAGACTTCTGTGTCCAATTTTTTGAATTTTTTCTAGTGCTTCCGAAAACAACTTCAGAAACTTTGAAACACAAGGTAAACCCTTCTGCTGGCCAAACAAGTCCTCAGGCTGTGAATGCACTTTTATATACACCAGGTAAGAATAAAAGTCTATCGTTTTGTTAGTAGATATTGCATAATTGAGATAATAGATCTGATTTTGAAATGGTAATAGAAATGCTAAGCTTGTTGTCATTACTCCAGTGAAATCGACTGCAGATGTTCAGAATAACATGAAAAAAAAGTCAAATGTTACTGTTAATGAGCCTCTATCCTCTGGGTCTTCAGGCCCCTTGACTGCAATCAACAGAAAATTTACAAATTGTTGCAAATCTTCAATTTGAGGCTGTATGTCTTTCGAAAAAAATCCTGACAGTTAAATCTTAATTCAATCATATTTATTTTGCTGCATTCAATTTTAAGTTAAAAGCACCGTGATTAACTGTTAACCTGCACTGCATATGCACCATTGCAGATCCTATTGGCATTGATTTCATCAGGAGACAGAAAGTCTGTGCCAGAGGTTCTCTGGGTCAATGCTTCTCTTATGTATTTCTCCACCGTAGTCCTGTTTTGATGCTGGGAATTTGGGTGTGACTACAGACTAGGGTGAGGTGGCTTTGAAGATAGTGAGAAGGGTCGGCATCGGTAGGGGATGGGAGCTTGAAGAGCAGACAACAAAGTTCCTTTTCACCTGCCAGGTTTGCATGTTCTGTTGAATATAATGATCAGGCCTCTGAGCTTTTTTCTTTAGGCTGCACCCATTGCACCTCGGCAAGACAAAAAGTTGCCTGCATGTCATTAGGTCTTGGAGCTGATGCCAGGGCTGTTCTACCAAAGTGAATGTTCCACAGTCACTCTTGAATCTTCAAAGGAGGGAGAGCTTGTAATTTTAATTGCCCAGCAGCCTCAGTGAGAGTGGGAGACCCACAGTTAGGCAATATCTGTACCAGATCCTTGGCATCATTCCTTTAGGTGTATGGCACTTCTTTCTTACTGAACAAAAATACTGGACAAATAATCTTGTCAGACCTTGTAAGGTTGAACAAGTTTATTTGGTTTGACAGCCCATCATTTTCTGTGGTTTTATGTTGCAACATAATTTACATGAAAATCAGCAGAACTGTGATGAAAAGGAATGATTTTATTGCACGAAACCAGTATTGATATCCAGGCAATATCGTAACATGGTGAACAAAAGGATCATTGACACAATTGAATTCCACATAAATTCCGGCCTTCAGGAGAGAATGGTCAGGAGCAATAAATATAGGGATGGATAAAGAATTCCTACTAGGAATACTGTGTCCAGTTCTGGTCGCCCAGTTATAGGAATGATATCAAGTTGGAAGAGATTTACCAGGATGGTGCCAGGTGTGGAAGGTTTGAGTTAGGCTGGGAATATTTTCATTGGAGCATAGAAGTTTGAGAGGTGACCTGACAGTTGTTTATAAAATAATGAGAGGTATAGATCAAGTTAAGGGTAATTGTCTTTCCCAAGGAGGAGGGATTTCAAGATTAGGGGGCACATTTTTACGATGAGAGAGGAGAGGTTTCAAAGAGACAGGAGGCAAACATTTTTTTACACAGAGGATGGTTCGCTTGTGGAATGTACTTCCTGAGGAAGTGGAGGATGCGGGCACAGTTACATTGTTTAAAAGACATTTAGATAAGTACATGAATAGGAAATGTTTAGAGGAATATGGGCCAGGAGCAGGCAGATAGGACTAGTTTAGTTTGGAATAATGTTCGGCATGGACTGGTTGGACCAAAGATTTTGTCTCTGTTCTGTATGACCCGCTGACTCTACACTGCAATTGGCAAAATATTATTTTTTAAAATTTCTAGATCGTAGTTTCTGAACAAACTGAGTTGAGAATGATAAGATTTGCTACTATCAATATATTTGATCAATATACTTGATCTTCCCCTACAGCCTTGATGTCCTAAGTCCCAGTAAAACCATCTGACGATCTCTCACCCTGTTGTCTCCCTTGGAATGGCCTTCTTTTCTGCTCCCTTAGTCATAGGATATGGCAAATAGTTTGAGCTTCTCTGTCATGGACTGTTCCATAGCTGCTGTTGTTCACTTTGATCAGCTGCCTTTTCGTGGGTCCTACTTTGTAACAATTAAACACAGGCACAACTCCAACAAGGTTTTCCTTGAGCTCTATTCTTGTTCAGTTTGGGTAGCTTTTCAATACCCACTCCTAACTACACTCACCTATTAATGATACCCACTTTCCTGCAAGTCACCACAACTCCCAAGATATTTTCTAATCCCTGACTGCAAAATGTAGCTGCCAAATAACTGCTAGAGTGTGACCCGAGTTCTAAAAGCACAGGAATATCCAACTCTGCTTGATTGCTTCTCACATGGTGTCCAACTACACGGACTTGGTGTTGTTCAGTTACCTTTGCAGCACTACAGCTCAACAGCCCACTTCTGGATAGTGCTTTATGTTCTTTGATTTTCTTTAGTCCCAACACATAGCTAACCAACTGCTCCAGGACACCCCGAGCAAGAACTTCTGTTGTTCAGTTACCTTTCATGTGGTATTTCTAAAAGGCAACACTTCTAATATAGAGTCTTTCTTTTCTCTCCCTCACACTCTCACTGAACTTTCAGTTCCCATTCCCTTGAGCTTCTGTTAGTGACCCTGAACAGTCCAGAGTGACCTATTGAAAAACTTTGCAAATGGTCCCTTTCCCTAATATGAGTAGAATTGAATGCTGCCGCACAACTCCTGGAATGAATGTACTCTGAACATTACGTTTCACTGACAATGCTTGCTTACTGTTAAAATTAAATAAGGAGTGGTTGGACAGGTTGGGAATTTTTTTCACTGGAGCAAAGGAGGTTGAGGAGGAACCTTATGGAAGTTTATAAGGTCATGAGAGTGAATGACAAGTGTCTTTTCTCTAGGATAGTGGGGCTAGAGGGCATATTTTTTAGGTACGAGGAGAAAGTTTTTAAAAAATACATGAGGAGCATTTGTTTTTTAACACAGAGTGGTTAGTGTGCGGAATGAATTTCCAGAGGAAGTGGCACATTTGGGTAAGTACATGAATAGGAAATGTTTAGAAGGATATGAGCCAAGCACAGGCAGGTGGGACAAGTTTAGTTTGGGATTATGGTGGCATGGACTGGTTAAACCGAAGCGTCTGTTTCTGTGCTGTGTGACTCAATGACTCTAAATGGATATAATTAGTTAAATACAAATTTTACAGATATTCCTTTGCATATTTAGTACATTTAGAAAACTATAAAGCTTAACTCAAACAAAAACAAGTACTTGTGACAAGTTGAACTAGCAGGATTTAAGCTTCATATCATGACATAATTTAGTGCAGATATTCTTTCTCATTCCTTTAGCTTTGCAGGGAAGGTTTCATTTAAGTCTAGCTTTTCAGAGAGTGTTTCAAGGCCAGATCAGTAAACATGAAAAACAGCAACCCCTTGTGAAGTTTCACGATCACTGTATCATTACAATATGGAGGGAGTTACGTAAATTCATGAAATCTCTGTTGATTGCATTTGCTATATAATGTGCAAGGTGGGGTTTTCAAGCGTTAACCATGTACGCTACGTTTTTTGAATTTTGGGAAAAAGATGTACATATATTGTAGATTGTACTACTGTTCTAACTTGTACGTGGTATAGAATTGTTGTTAGCTCAAAACTGGAATCTTGTGGCTTCCCTAGATCTCGCCTTAGGGAAAATGATTATTGGTCCCGAACCAAATTATAACATATTAGGTGGTCCTGGATGTATGTTTGCTCACTGAGCTGGAAGGTTCATTTTAAGATGTTTTGTCACCGTACTAGGTAACATCTTCAGTGAGCCTCCGGATGAAGCACTGCTGGTGTTTCCTGCTTTCTGTTTATACCTTTGGGTTTCTTTGGGTTGGTGATGTCATTTCCTATGATGATGCTATTTCCTGTTCTTTTTCTCAGGGAGTGATATATGGCATCCAAGTCAACATGCTTGGGATAGAGTCCCAGTTGGAATGCCATGCTTCTAGGAATTCTCATATGTGTCTCTGTTTGGCTTGTCCTCAGGTGGATGTGTTGTCCCAGTCGAAGTACTGTCCTTCCTTATCTGTATGTAAGGATACTAGTGAGAGAGGATCATGTTGTTTTGTGGCTGGTTGATGTTCATGTATCTTGGTGGCTAGTTTTCTGCCTGTGTGTCCAATGTAGTGTTTGTCACAGTTCTTGCAAAGGTATTTTGTAAACGAGATTAGTTTTGCTTGTCTGTATAGGGTCTTTCAAGATCATTAGCTCTTGTTTTGGTGTCTGGATAGGTTTGTGGGCTACCAAGAAGCCAAAAGGTCTGAGTAGTCTGGGAGTCATTTCTGAGACGTCTTTGTAGAGGAGAGTGGCTAGGGTTTCTGCACACGTTTTGTCTGCTTGTTTGGGTTTGTTCCTAAGAAATTGGCAGACTGTGTTCATTGGGTACCCTTTTTGAATACACTGTATGGGTGATTTTCACTAGTATCCTCACATACAGATAAGAAAGGACACCACTTCGACTGGGACAACACATCCATCCTCGGACAAATCAAACCGAGACACACATGAGAATTCCTAGAAGCATGGCATTCAAACTGGAACTCTATCAACAAACACATTGATTTGGATCCCATATACTACTCCCTGAGAAAAAGAACAGGAAATGGCATCGCTATCGGAAATGACGTCACCACAGGAAATGACATCACCAACCCAAGGAAACCCAAACATATAAACAGAAAGCAGGAAACACCAGCAGTGCTTCGTCTGGAAGCTCACTGAAGATGTTACCTAGTATGGTGATGAAACTTCTGAAAATGAGCCTTTCAGCTCAGTGAGCAAACCTACATCCAGAACCTCAACCTGAGCTACAAATCTTCTCAAAATTCACAAACACCTATGGGCGCAATATGCTAAAACTGGCCTGAAAATTGGTGGTCCTCTCTAGAATCATTATGTAAAGTTAGCAGTTTGGCATGGGATCATAACCGCTTTCAACAGCAGATTTGATTGGATCAAATAAAAGAGAAAGTGAGGACTTTCATTCCTGAAATGTCAATTGTCCTGCTCCTTGGATGCTGCCTGACCTGCTTTTCCAGCACCACACTCTTGACCAAATAAAACATGGTTGAAGTTTGTTCTCATCTGCAAAAATTTCTCACTATTCCAGGTTCATTCTTGTTTTTTTTTAACAATCTATCAGTCATGTACTAAATCACAAATTGCACACTTTACTCTGCTAGGTCATCTGGTACATCTAGAAGAGGATGAAAATGCAAATCCAATATTATGGTGTGCATTAAGTGAAGGTAAAGTAGTGCTGTTTAATGCAAAAACGTGGTCCATTCAACAGCATTGTATTCAAGTGGGGAACTCGAAATTGGTGAGTTGAAACATATTTTAAAACATATGAGAAGGCATTGAGGGCAAATTAGGTATCAGATGAAAAAAATTGGCAAATGCATTGCTGATGCGTAACAATGTGCAGTTTCTGACCTCTTACTTAGCTAATCGTGTTAAGATTAATGGAAAGATTCCCCTATTCACAACCGGCATTAGGTTACCGTATAAACTTGTGTGAAAGTTTCCATTTTTTTTTGTTTGCTTAAAAACTTCTGGTTTTCCAAGTGTCTTGTATAATGTTGGCCTGAGATTTTCAGTGATCAATGTCCAAAAATATCTCAACCAAAGTACAATCCCTCCAATCACATCAAAATTCTCAATTTATTATTAATGAACAAAGTTAATCACAATATTCCTTGTCAATGAAGTGTATTGTTTATCATGGAAGCAGGATGAATGAAGATTGATTTTGAATTTTAGGAGAAACAACTTGCAGATCAGAGCATTAAAGCATCAGAGCATCTTTCATTGAGACAAGATATAGGGCCCAACTTCCAAACCAAACATTAAAACAATGGCTAGGCCTTGTGATCTAAACTGTTGCCCTCAACCCACACAGAAAACACGTGCTGTTGCAAAGTTTAATGCAATCCTGATATTCAAAGACTTAAATCACAGTCTGGAAGCTGCCAATGTGACGTTTTCTATTGCTGCAGCCCTTCTGGTTTTCTATCCCAGTTCCTGAGTAGCATTGAAATCACAGGCCCAGCCAATGCTTTCTCTCCTGTGGTTTGGGGGCAGGCTCTTTAATAACAGAGAGAGAAAAACTATAAATGTCTGGGCACCAGTGTTTTTTTAAAAATTTATTAAAATGTGGCAGTCACTGGCATTTAGTGGCCATCCTTAATTACTCAGAGGAAGGTTAAGAGTCAACCATATTGCTGTGGATCTGGAATCATACATAACCAGACCAGATAAGGACAGCAGTTACCTTTCCTAAAGGATATTATTGCACCAGATGGGTTTTTCTGACAATCGACAAACACTCTCTGGATTTCTGGATTAATTGTCCAGCAATAATGCCAGTAGGCCATTGACTCTTTATTACCTTGCAATTGTTTTTTGGCTAGCCATGTTAAATGTACTGGAAACTGTCTTTAGTTGAAAATAAGCTGCTAAAAAACAATAACCATGTAGATGTCAATCCCTTAAATTACTGAGTGAAAAAAAGTTTGGTCTAAAAATTTTACTTAAGCATGCGTTTGATTGGAATACTTCTTGGAAGAATTTGATTTCATGTGTTAAGTGTGTGACATTTTGAAAATGTAAGATCTTACTCTGGAAGGGATGCAAAACAGACAGTATCTTGTCTGCTGAATACCTTGTTGATATAAGACCATAAGACATAGGAGTGGAAGTAAGGCCATTCGGCCCATGGCTGATGGGCATTTCAACTCCACTTACCTGCATTCTCCCCGTAGCCCTTAATTCCTTGTGACATCAAGAATTTATCAATCTCTGGCTTGAAGACATTTAGCGTCCCAGCCTCAACTGCACTCCGCGGCAATGAATTCCACAGACCCACCACTCTCTGGCTGAAGGAATGTCTCCGCATTTCTGTTCTGAATTGTAATTTGAGGATTGGATGTCAATTCAAATGGATCTAAAATTGCTATCACGTTCTTTTGAATGAAACCTTTCTTGTACAAACATGTTCCACTGAAATGTAGAAAATAGAAGGAGGAGTTGAATATTGGGCTCTTTGAGCAGACTCTGCCATTATTATGATCATGTCTGATCATCTAATTCAAACCCAGTTCTTGTTTTTCTTCCATTTTCTTAGATCCTTTTAGCCCCAAGTGCTATTTCTGACATCTACTTGAAATTGTGCCATGTTCAGGCTCCCCACTGTCTGAGTGAAGAAATTTCTGGTAATCTCAGATACGGATTTTCCTGTATCCTTAGACCGTGACTTCTGGTTTTGGACTCCCCGCCATCTGGAACAGCCTTTCTGTCTAATCCTGTTAAAATTTAATAGGTTTCTATGAGATCACCCCCCGATTCTTCTGAACTCCAGCAAATGTAATCCTGTCATCCCAGGAATCAGTCTGGTAAATCCTTGCTGCTCTCTCTGTGAAAGAATATCCTTCCTCAGATAAGGACAACAAAACTGCACACGGTATTCCAGGTGTAGTCTGACCAATGTGTTGTATAATTGAAACAAAATATCCTGCTCCTGTACTCACATTTTCTTGCTACAAAAGCTTCACATTTATCCACATGATATTGCATCTGCCAAGCATTTGGGCATTTACTCAACTTGTCCAAATTGTACTGAAACATTTCATCGTCCTCCTCACAACATCCCCACCCCCCCCTCCCCGAGCTTTGTGTCAACTTCAAATCTGGAGACATCACATTTAGTTCCCTCATCTAAATCATTATTGTATATTGTGAATTGTTGGGGACCTAGTATTGATCCCTGTAATATCCAATTAGTCACTGCCTGCCATTTGGTAAGACACCTGTTCATCCTTACTCTTTATTTCCTGTCTGTCGACCAGCTTTCTGTCCGTCTCAATACACTACTCTCAATCACATTTGCTGTAATATTCTACACTAATCTCTTATGTGGGACTTGTTGAAAACTTTTTAAAAGTTGAACTAAACCACATCCACCGGCTCCTTCTCATCAACTCTACTAGTTACATCCTTGAAAATATTCCAGTAGATTTGTCAAGCACGATGTGAGTCTATGCTAACTCTGTTTGGTTCTGTCAGTGTTTTCCAAGAGCTCTGCTATTATATGTTTTACAATGGACTCTAACATTTTCCCACCACCAACGACAGCCTGACTTGTCTAAAATGCCTGGTTTTCTCTCTAACTAACTTTTTTTTAAGATAGAGGGTTACATTAGCTACCCTCCAATCTAAAGTGCTCCAGAGTCTATAGAATCTTGGAAAATGGCCACCAATGCATCCACAATTTCGAGGGCCACTTCCATAACTACTGTGTAATGTAGACTGTCTGGCTTTGGGAAGTACTATTTGAAAACATTGTGAATAATTGGGCCGGGAGGAAGACCTTACTGATCATATAAGAGTGAGAAAATTGATTAATTTTCATTGCAGTCCAAAAAATGCAGTGTAGAATAGTTGGTACAAAATCTACTTCCTGAAATATGTCTTCCTATTTAAGAGCTCTTATGAATTGTGTTACAATTTGATACTTCTGTTATTTGAAATTAGCCAGTTTTGTTATTGATTTATTTTCAGAACTGTATGTTGGCAGTGGAGTTCAGCCAAGTTTGGGTTGGTTCACAAGATTCCTCTGTTTACATTATCAATGCTCATAGCATGTCCTGCAACAAGCAACTGACTGAACACTTCAGTGATGTCACCGACATGGTCTTGGAGGATAAGGGCTCAAAGTTCAGGTATTGTAGCTCAAACAAATATGTTCTTTACTGTCTAGAAGTTAGACTTAGAGCTTTGAAATTTTGATATTTGAAGAGAAGATATGAATAATGTATGAATTAATACAGCATGCTTTGAGTAAGCATCTTTTGATTTACTTTGTGTTAAGTAGTGAAGTAATAAAGGTTTTGTATTTTTAGTCAAAAGCAAGTGTATTCATGCAGTCTCGATGGAAGAGTCATTTGCTGGGATGTGCACACATTAGAGATAAAGACTAATTTTCAGTTGTCCAACTGCCACAAGTTAACTTCCATTAAACTTCACAATTCTATGCTCTGGTGTTGTAAGTAATAGCAATATTTTGATTTTCTTTAAATTTTTCCAGTTTCTTAAAACAAGATAAAATTGCATATATAGATAATAGATTTATTTAAATTGCACAGAAGATCATAGTATTTAACTAGAAACCAAATATATTTCCTCAGTGTTGTAACAGTCAGGTTTATTTAACAATTGAATACTGCATTTTTTGACTATCCATTTATATGATGGAATGTTTTCTTCTATTCGATGCCTTACATGGATTTCACTTCAGCGTGGACTTTAGACACTATTTGGCTTATTAGGTTGATGCTGAGAAATTTAGGAAGTTCTGCTCTTTGGCCCTTTTCTGTATCCCTGCGAGTTTTTCTTTTCCATTCAGGTTTTATTCAATTCTGTTTTAAACACCATGGTTGAACCTGTATCTATCACTATTTAAGGTAGTACAAGCCAGATTCAAATTACAGTACATAAGAAAGTTTTTATCATGTTACCTTTGACTCTTTATTCCAGTCATTTTAAAACTGTGTCCTCTGGTTCTTGACCCCTCTCCCAATGGGAGCATTTTCTCCCTATCTATTCAGTCTAAGTTCCTCATGATTTTGAACAGTTCTCTCAAATCTCTTCTCACTCTTTGTTTAAGAGTATCCTCCTTAAAGCCTTCTGGTCCCTCTTAAAATGTGATGTCAAAAGCTGTTCATTGAGATTGAGCTAGTGTTGTTAAACAAATCATAACTTCCTAGCTTTTGATCTCCTATGTATAAATTCCTTTATTTAAAAAAATAGTTTAACACTAATGTTTCCTGTCACTCAGCTTATTCAGAATCCATGCTGCCACTGTCCCATTTATTCTATGGGCTTCAACTTTGCTAACAAACCTGTTGGGTGATGCCCTACCTCAAGCCTTTTGAGACTCTATGTTTATATTACCTTGCCCTCATTAATGCTCTCTATTATGTCCCCAAAAAATTCTATCAAATTAAATGGTTGTCTGTGATATTAATATTTCAAGCTTGTCTGCCCTGAGTCTATTAGGTATAGGAGACGCATTGCTGGAAGTGAAAAAAAATGGACAGCTGTTACGAAAAGTGACGTTACAGGAAAATCCAAAAGGGAGTTATGTCCAATTTAGCAGTTTCCTTGTCTTTCTTGAGGTAGGCTGAAACAATTACATTTTGATACAACAAAAGTAAAAACAAAATATTGCTGATGCTCGAGATCTGAATTAAAACCAAAAAGTGCTAGAGAAACTTAACAGGTCTACAGCATCTCTGGGGGAGAGAGAGAAAACTACAGCTAACATTTCAAGTCCAGTTGAAATTGGAAAGTTAACTCCATTTCTCTCTGTACTTTTGCTGCCAGAGCTACTAAGTTTCTCTAGTGCTTTGTATAGTACATATTGAGGCTTCGTGGAGAGTACAGACCACCATTACTCTCTGGAAACCACAGCTTCATTTTTTTTTTGAAGATTGGAACAGGTATTTAATGTGGTGGATTTCTGAGGGTTGATAATTTGTCAAATGGTAGAAATTTCACCTCACCCCCTTTTTCCACCATGTTGGAAGGTCACAGATGTGAACTGTTTCTCCACGTTTGCTGCTTGAACCTGCTGAGTAATTCTAACATTTTCTGATTTATTTCAAATTTCTAGCACACGTAGCATTTTTTTTGTATTAGAAATACATATTATAGTTGAGCAAAATATTCAGTGTTCATTTCAAAAAAGAGTAAAGAAATGAAAAATGCAGTTAATGTTCGGGAAAATGGCCCTGCTAATAGTACTGATTTTGCATAAATTTTGCAGCATTGGAAACACTTAATTGAAGAAAATGGGCATCTATTTATTGCTGTGAAATTATGAGAAAACTGCATTACTTTTGAGAAAGTCAGTATGTTGGAGTTGACACTTCTGCATTTTATATACGTACATATTTTTGATTACTGGACTTGTAGCAACAGAAGCAGGAGTCTTGAACAAGTGTTCTGAGATTACTCTTAAGTCGAACAAGCAAATAAAACCTGTGACATGTATTGTTTCATTTTTGTGACTGGCTCATATATTTTCTCTTCAGGAAAATCAGTTGGTGACAGCATGTGCTGATAAAGGAGAAGTTTATATTTGGGATTTGAAATATCTGTCACAACCCTTGCAGAAGATCCAGCTTCAGGCCTGCAATAGCATTATTTGTATGATACGTGTTAAAAATCAGGTATTTACATAACTTCAATTTCAAGTTTATTTAAGGAATGGAAATTACATGGTAATATTATTTCTAAATAACATGGAATTCAAATTATTAACTTTCATTTTTCTCAGTACTGCCTTGTTGAGTCTTAATCAGAGCTACTGTTGTCAACTATAATGTGCCATTTTTTTTCTGGCATTAACTAACCAAAACTATTGTAATTTTCTCACCACTTAATCTCTTTACCAGAATGAGTAAAAGCTCTGGTGTGATGTTGGCTCTTATTGTTAGTCCACTGTTT
Organism: Chiloscyllium punctatum; assembly: GCF_047496795.1. NCBI lineage: Eukaryota > Metazoa > Chordata > Chondrichthyes > Orectolobiformes > Hemiscylliidae > Chiloscyllium > Chiloscyllium punctatum. Next base: position 21,978,993 of record NC_092743.1, read on the forward strand.
TATGGTTTAAATGATTTTTTTTAACAAACTGTTGAAAGTAATTATCAAGCATATTCAAATTATTGAAAAAATCAAATTAAATAATATTTCAAATTTTAAATAGATTTATTTTCCTCAGATTCGTTCTTTTAGTATGTATTGACTAATGTGTACATGTGTTTTGGATTTTTAAAATTGATTTTTAATAAATTAGCCTAAGTGCTGGAAGTAATGCTTTCCACGTTCTACCATTGATTTTTTTCTTCATGATGGGGTTAAGGAGTGGACTGGCTAGAGGAGACAAATGAGGAGATGTGAGGAGGATATAAGAAGGGAGGCATTTGAGGAGTGAGGGAAGCCAGGAGGGAGAGCATCTCTGTCTACCCACCCGCTTATTAAAATGCACAGCCCACATGCACTGGTATTAACAAATAAAGCTGAAAAATTTAAATATCTTTTAAATAACCCTAACCTTAACCCTGTCTTCTGCTACTCTGTCTTCTACCCATTTCCTATCTGTTATCTTGAACGCATCCAAAGATCTGCCTGTATTCACACCAAGCTAATCATACCAGACCATTGCTGACATGTGTTAGGCCATTGTTTGGCATGAACTTGTGTTATGATCCCTACAGATGGTCCTACTGGAAGATCGAATCCCACTCAGAGACCTGGCTTGATAAATCACGTTTGTTTAGTTTGGTTTTAACTAAGTGGTTCCTCACTAAAACATAAATTAGAATTCTGTTGCAAAAGAAATTTAGATAAAATAGAATAATCCAAATTATCTACCTCTTTATTTTTTATTATTTTTCTTTGGCTAGCTCATTTCCTGTAACTTCTTAATATCTTGGAGTTAAAGTTTTCTTAATTTCTCTCTGCTTTTCTTTCTCCTCTCTTTCCATTGTGCTATAACTTTCTTTCTCCTCAATTTTGCCTCTTTTATTTCTCTAAGTCCATTTTTGTAAATTTCTAACTGTACATTAGCTAATTTCAGTTGTGACATCCGAGTTTCAGATTTGCTTCCTACTAATTGTAAATGCGGTATAAGCACTTGAGGTATCTATTCTTACGGACTCCTAATTTTAAGTCTGTCCTCAATGTATCTGCTAATTAACTCTGCTCAGCTGTAGTCAAAGGTTGTAAATAATCCACTGTTATTATATCTTCCACTTCCAGAACACTCTTAGTAACTTCTCAAGCCATCATCCAACTCTGTGCAATAAAATTCACCACAGCACAGCGAATTTGAACCCAGAGCTACTCTGTTACTTTGACAAGAAAGACACAGATCCCTCTTAAACAACATGAATTCAGAGTTCTGGGATGGGCCTCCATTATTTATTGCCTTTGTGAAATATCACAGGTTCAACTAGAATTGCTGCTTTTCTGAGGCGACCTAATGCTCATCTAAATAAGTTTTTAAATCCGTCGGAATGCGATTTCTGAATTCTAAGTAGTCAAGCGGGAGCCTGGAAGAACGCAGCAGGCCAGGCAGCATCAGGAGGTGGAGGAGTCAGTGTTATGGGTATAACCCATCCTCAGGACCCTTCTGAATTCTTCCATTGTTAAAATTTGCCTTACATTTTCAATTTTTTCTCTAAGTGATCCAAACCATAAATCCCAAAACATTTCTTTCTCCCCTACAAATTCCATAAGTTTCTTTCATGTCATCATAAATTTAAATTGCCAAGCTTCAGGTACAAGCTCATAGCATTAAGTATTGCCTGTCTGTTCTCACACTGCAGATTGTTCTTTTGACAGGCTGGCATTCATAATCCTAGCTATACCTGTCAAAATATCTTGTAACCTCTTTTGGCAACCTCATCTGCCTGGTAATCTTCTCAATTGAGGTAAAATGCCTTCCAACTCCATCCTTATTCAATTTAGGCACTAAGTGTAGATTCATAATCATTCTTCTACTAATATTTTCTTCTTCATAACCCCTTTCAAAGACAAATAGCATCAGAGACTGTAGCAAGTCAGTCAATCATTATTCATGTAGAAGCAAATTACTGCAGATGCTGGAATCTGTACTGAAAACAACAAATGATGGAGATAGCGTTAATGGAGAGAGAATAAGCTAATGTTTTCGAGCCTGGATGACTCTCTTCATCTGAGCTGGTGAAGTGTGGAAGGGGTGTGTGTATGGTGTTGTAGAATGTTGGTGGAGAAAAGATGTTGATATTCCGATGAAAGAACTCATGTTGGTTTACCTTTATTTCAAAGCATAAGGAAATACCTCTCATTTTGCGATGTTGATATTCAGATTAAGGAATTCATGTTGGTTTGCCTTTATTTCAAAGCATCAGGAAATACCTCCCCTTTTGAGAACCTCCAGTGGTCTAAACAATCTTGTGTTCCTTTATCATGTACGTGCAGGTTATCATTATGTTGGTAGGGTTTTATTTGCTGATTTATCTTCTACTAGCTGGTTTAATAGTATTGCTTTAAGCTGGCTATCGAGGGCTTTTGTGGCACAGTGATAGTTTCCTTACCTCTGAGCCAGAAGGTCTGGCTTAGAGTCCTATGCGCTCCAGTGGTGTGTAATAACACTAAACAGGTTGATTAGAAGATATCTTTTAATTGGGTCTTGTGGGGTCAAATATCATCTGGCTTCCACTTTTTTTTTCCCCTTTGGTTTGGAGAGAAATATTTTTAACTGTTAGATTTACTTGACTTATGTGCAATTGTGTTTCTTTTTACCAGTTTCAAATACAAAAACAATTGATTAGATGAGGTATTTGACTATTTTCTGCATGCAAAATTCTACTTACGAACAGTGAAATTTAATATTGTATGACAAAATCACAATTCTTTAAAAAAAAAGTAGAGTTTAGGTATTGCTAATGATTCTCTGTTGGAACTAGTTAATGCGATGTTGAAAGGAACATAGGTGACTAATAACATATAATTTTTAAAAACCTCTTTCAGCTCTGGATTGGAGGCAAAGTATCAGACAAAATGAGAGGGAAAATCTATGTGGTAGACACAATCAAATGCCGTGTGGAAAAGGAACTGGTGGCTCATGTAGACATGGTTCGAGCACTGTGCAGTATTGAAGACAGATATGTTATTAGTGGTGGTGGTAAAGAAGATGGGAAAGTTGCCATCTGGAATGTGGGGTAATTTATCATCTTGGCATGCCTTTTATTGTGTTGAACTTTGCTCATTTGAGGGAAGCATGCAATTCCTGTACTTCGGCCCATCTGTTCAATAATGCTTTTCAAAGTATGTCTGAAACAAAAACATAGTACTACAGAATTACTTAATGCATGCAACAGTGAGACTTGAAAATATTTTTATTTTATATGGAATCATTACAAATCTGCACTAATAAGAATGGATTTGATTTTTTCACTTTGATTCATTCCTCTTGAAATTACATAGTGCAGACAAAAAAAGTTTTAAATTGGTGCTGAAGTGGAATGATTTGAGTTAACTTGAATTGTATTATTTCCATTGCGCAATTGACCATAACTCACTTTCTACTACACTACTTTTTGATCGAATCATATATATTATTACCTTTCACATATCAAATTAACCAAAGAAAAGCTAATTAGATTGCCAAATATGCAAAATCCATAGATCAGGCAGCAACTGTGGAGAGAAATGTTTCAGGACAATGACCGAACTTGCTAAGTATTTCCAACACTTACTGTTTTTATTTCAGATTTTCTGTATTCTGCATACTATTTGTTAGTATTTAATTGCAACAATTTTATGTGTATATTTGGAATTTATTACTCATTTGTATTTTTCATGTATTCACAGTTACTAAGGGTTTTGTAGGGGTCACTCTGCAAACTAATAATTTATAAAGGGAGTGAGGAATTAAAAAAAAGTGAAGAAAGGCTATAAAAAGAAATTAATTGCAATTTAAAAGCAAAAATCAAACTTGAGCTTGAAGATTAGATGTAATATAGTTAATATATCATTAATGAGCTGCTTTCAATGCTTTTTTTCTACAAGTTTGTAGTGCTATCTAATAGTATGTACAAGATCTGAAAATATTTTTCTGATCAATTCAGTTGCTTAGGGAAACAAAACCAATATTTTTTTGCAAGTATTTTGAAAACTACAAAATGTCAATACAACACCAAGCAGTTTTTTTGAGCTTTGTCCTTTAACGGTTGAGGGGTGATTGTCTAAAACTTCTGATTTTACATCACTGCCTGTAGCGCATACTTCCATTATTCCCATGTGTCTATTATAAATTTTAATATGTTTGATCAGACATATTTTAAATAATCTGAATATAGGCATAGAATATAATTCACTGCCTTGCATCTATTATCTGCTATGTTATGCTTAACATATAAAGGCTGCTAATTGCAGAACATTATTCAACTGTTCCTAATTTTTCTTAAGTAAAAACAACCCACCTACCTCAATCTTCCAAAGAAAATTATATGATTACCAATCCCTGCCCACACAAATCAGTAAACCTATTATGATCCTGTGATTGATTTAATTGTACTTGACATAACACCATAAAAAAGGGATATCACAGTCACACAGTGGTTAGCGCTGATTTTTCATAGTGCCAGGTTCCTAGGTTCAATTCCAGCCTCAGGCCACTATCTATGTGGAGTTTGCACATTCTCCCTATGCCTGTATCCCAGTCTGAGCTAATCCCATTTGCCAGCATTTGCCTGATATCCTTCTAAACCCTCCCTATTCATGTACCAATCCAACTGCCTTTGAAATGTTGTACAAGTGCTCAATCCTTTATCTGAAATCTTTGGGCTAGTTGTTTCTTAGAATTCAGAATTTTTCAGATTTCGGAATAAATGACATTTTCACAGTGAAATAAAATAAATTACCTAACAGCAGACACACGTGTGAATAGCATGAAGGTTGAGACAGAATTGATGCCTGCCAATGCTGGGCCAAACTGCCATGTCACATCTGAGTGATGTGGTTCGAGTGGGTGTGGAATTGGGTTTGCACCCCAAAATGACACTCCACACTCTACAAAAAAATTTTGGATTTTGGAGCTTTTGAGATAAAGGATTGTGTACCTGTAATTGTACATGCTTGTTCCATACATACACAATCCTCTGCATGGAAAGGTTACCCCTCGGGTCCTTTTTTTATAAGTCTTTCCCCTCCCACATTAAACCTTTGCCCTCTAGATTTGAACTCCCCCACCACAGGAAAAAGACCTTGGTTATTCATCCTAACCATGCCAGTCATGATTTTATAAACCTGTATAAGGTCACCACTCAGTTTCCAATGCTGCAGGGGCAAAACAACACCCCAGTCTATTCATTCCCTGTAACTCAAACTGACCTGTCCCAGCAACATCCTTGGAAATCTTGTCTGCATCCTGTCAAGTTTAACACCATGCTCCCTATAGAAGAGCGACCAGATCGTATTCTAAAAGTGGTCTCACCACGTAAGGATCAGAGGGTATAATCTCAGAGTAAGAGGTCACCTAGTTATGCCAAAGGTAAGGAATTTCTTCTGTCAGAAGACAGTGAATCTGTTAATTTTTTTACCACCAGAGGGCTGATGAGGCTGGGTCATTACATATATTTCAAGCTCATAGAAATTTGTAATCAATAAGGGAATTAAGGATTATGGGGGAAAGGCAGGAAAGTGGAATTGAGATCATCAGATCAGCCATGATCTCATTGAATGGTAGAACAGACTCAATGAGCCAAATGGCCTACTTCTGCTTCTATATCTTTATAGTGTTATGAAGTTTCTGCCTTTGTTTTAATGTAAATGTTTAGCCTGGCACAGAGATATTACAATTTTTAAAACATGCAGTGAACGAAAAATGCAGCATTTGGTAAAAGTCATGCTGATTTTTTTTTATTGATAATTGCTTGGTAGTACAGAATTAAGCATTGTTAAAAAGAGAGATACTGTTGAAGATTTTCACCTTGCATTCATCAGAATTGGAATGCAAGAAACTGACTTGGAAAAAGACCAAAAATTAATATAGCATGAAACTAGAGTGCTGATTTGCTGGTCCATGGTTGACTTGGTAAATATCAATCTTAGCTGATTAAACTCATACTCCATACTAGGCAGGTAGACTCTGATTGGTTAGGGTGAAGCAACAGGGTTTTGGCTGTCTTTGTAACTCTCTTTCTTGTAACATACAGACTACGCCCGAGGGAAAGTTGCAAAGACATTTGGTGGGCTCATGATCTTTCTAGTGATATATATGATTGGATAAGGTGACCTGGGAGGACAAATCCTGTCATATGAGCTGCCCAAAGTGATGTTCCTTTACACCATTATCTATGATGTAATTGTGCAGAACATGAATTGGTCAAATGATTGAGTGTGAGCTAGTGCAGCCAATTCTTGTTTTCCACATACACTCAGAGATTACTATATATCCTGCAAAACATACATATCAAGAGCAGTATTGTGTCCATGTACTCTTTTGATTTTGCTAGCTTACTTACCACTCTAGGAAACTATTCACATTTATATTTTATCACTATATCTTGGCAATGTAATGCAACCAGTGTCTGAATCTGTTTCCATCAAACTCATGAACTTGATAGATCATGTAGTCGAGCTAAATTTCAATTATAGTAATGCGCCCTTTTGATCGAATAATGACTAATCTTCCACCCCTTGAACACTTCCAACAGTCAGTGACATGCTTGCAATGTTTGAATCCGTAGCTGCATCAAAGATTATCTTTACTCAATTTAGTAAACTCCATTCTGAGCTTAGGTTTACCATTTGAAAAGGAGGCATCAAACAAGATCCCTTTCCTTGATGTGTTAGCTAAAAAAATTGCCAATGGATTCTGTGCTAGTATCTGCCACAAGCCTACATTCAATGGTCAATATATGCATTTAATTGTAACAGTTTCATTTGCTGCAAAATAGAGCTTATCGACAAGCTCATGAATAGACATTGAGAGAGGACGTATCAAGGCTACCCGCATCAAATCATCATTCATGTGATATGTGAGTTCTGATGTTGTGATACATTCTTGCTCCATTTCCCATGGCATTGCTCTGACAATTCAGATGTTACCTGCCTTTAATCAGCTCATTATGACTGACATTTAAAAGATCTTGCTGCATCTCTATGCTAATTAGTCAGAACTCTCTTCTCATGCTGTATATGTTTTTATTGTTGGAACAAATACATGTAAAATGTTTGTTATATTGCTCAATCACCCAATGCAAGCACCAATATTCCATTTTTTAAACGCAGCTCAAAATGGCTTTTTAATTAGCGTTTTAGTAGTTTGAAAGAACTCATGTCAGTTATTAATAAAAAATAAATAAATTTTATCCCAGGAGTATTATTGAAGTCATAATAGAAAAAGGTATTTAACGTTTTACCCACAGAGGGATTGTTCTTTTCTTATCAAAGAGGTTACTACATGTTTGTTATTACCTGTTACAGTACATTATTTCAGATAGTTAGGCTGTTAAATAGAATGTTTTTTAAACCACAATGTAACTGATGGTAAGCCGAAGCAAAATTAGCTGCATTTAGTGAGTGCGATCAAAACCAAAATAAGTTTCTTTAATGGGCCATATAAAATGGTTATTTTCACAAATGTTAAATTGAAATTGTTATATAAATACAAAATGCTTTGTACATTAATGTTTTTTTAATGCAGCACTGGTCATATCTCATACTTGTATTTCTCAGATATTGCATATTTTTAATAAATACAACTCTTATAATAAAGACCAACTACTATCTTTTTTGTTTCAGAAGCAAAAGCTTGACTCTGAATTTCTGAACTATTGCTAATGGCATTTTGTAGAATCCAAATGAGATGATTTCGGTTGCATTTTGTGAGAATGGTAGAACAGAAGGAACCACTTTCCCTACAAGCGGCTAATTGGACGGTAGATTAGTGAACAGTTGCCAATGACTAAGACCGTTCACAGCTAACAGCTGTGTGATTGATTAGAGTCATAGAGATGTGCAGCACTGAAACAGACGCTTGGTCCAACTCGGCCATACCAACCAGATGTCCTAACCTAATCTAGTCCCATTTGCTAGCACTTGGCCCATACCCCTCTAAGCTATTCATATACCTGTCCAGATGCCTTTTAAATGTTGTAATTTTTTTCAACCTCTACCACTTCCTCTAGCAGCTCATTCCATACATATACCACCCTCTGTGTGAACAAGTAGCCCCTTAGGTCTGTTTTTAAATTTTTCCCCTCTTCCCCCTAAACCTATGCCCTCTCATTCTGAACTTGCCCACCCTAGGGAAATTTGTCTATTTAACCTCTCCATGCCCTTCATGAATTTGTAAACCTCTACAAGGTCACCCTTCTGCCTCTGACAGTCCATGGAAAACAGCCTCTCCTGATAGCTCAAATCCTCCAACATTAGTAACATTCTTATGAAACTCTAAAAGGTTCAGAAAAGATTTACAATATCCTTCCAATAGGAAGGAGGCCAGAATTACAACTAATATTCCAAAAGTGGCCTAACCAATGTCTTGTACATGACAAAGTGAGGACTGCAGATGCTGGAGATCAGAGCTGAAAATGTGTTGCTGGAAAAGCGCAGCAGGTCAGGCAGCATCCAAGGAACAGGAGAATCGACGTTTTGGGCATCAGCCCTTCATGCTTGTACATGACATCCAAACTCCTAAACTCAATGCTGTGACCAATAAAGCAAAGCCTATCAAATACTGCCTTTACTATCCTATCTACCTGTGACTTGACTTTCAAGGAACTATGAACCTGCACCCCAAGGTCACTTTGTTCAGCAATAGGCCCCAGGACTTTACCATTAACTACACAAGTCCTGCTCTGATTTGCCTTTCCAAAATGTAGCACCTCACATTTATCTAAACTAAATTCCGTCTGCCACTCCATAGCCCATTGCCCCAGCTGATAAAGATCCTATTGTACTCTGAGGTAACCTTCTTCACTGTCCACTACACCTCCAATTTTGGTGTAATCTGCAAAACTTACTAACTATACCTCCTATGTTCACATCCACATCATTTATATAAATGAAAAGCAGCGGACTCAGCACCAATATATTATCCAGTTCAAACTGGATGGTTGCACCTGGGCAGGACTAGAACTAGGAGGGTTTAAACTGAAATAATAGGGAGATTGGAATCTATGCACAGAAATGGAATAGAGGGAAATGACAGGAAAAACAGAAGACAGAATGGGAAATAAGAAAAGAGCAGAGAATCAAAGGGCAATTTTTTTTTGCCCGAAACATCGATTTCCCTGCTCCTTGGATGCTGCCTGACCTGCTGTGCTTTTCCAGCACCACTCTAATCAAGACTCTGATTTCCAGCATCTGCAGTCGTCACTTTTGCCTCCAAAATTAGAACATGACCACAGTGCAAGAAAATGGAACAGGACTGAGAATGTCTTTTTTTCTAAAAAAAAGGCTTCTGGCTTGGAGCATTCACAATGAAGCGGATAAATTAATCGCACAAATTAATATAAGAAATTCTTATCTTAACATTCTAAATCTTCCATGTCCTTCTACACAGTAAACACTGATGCATATATTCATTTAGTATCTCTCCTTCCTCCTGCAGCCTCACACAAAGGCTGCCTTGTTGATCTTTGAGGGGCCCTATTCACTCCCTAGGTACCCTTTTGTCATTAATGTATTTGTAAAAGCCCCTTGGATTCTCCTTAACCCTATTTGCCAAAGCTATCTCACACCCCCTTTTTGCCTTCCTGATTTCCCTCTTAAGTACATTCCTACTGCCTTTATATTCTTCTCAGGACTCACTCCATCTATCTTGTCTATATCTGACACATGTTTCCTTTTTCTTAATCAAATCCTCAATTTCTTTAGTCATCCAGCATTCCCTATACCTACCAGCCTTCCCTTTCACCCTGACAGGAAAATACGCTCTCTGGACTCTCTTTTATCTAATTTCTGAAGGCTTCCCATTTCCCTGCGAACATCTGCACCCAATCAGCTTTTGAACTGTCAAAACTACCCTTCCTCCAACTTAGAACTTCAAGTGTTAGATCTGGTCTATCCTTTTCCATCACTATTTTAAACTAATGGAATTACAGTCACTGGCCCCAAAGTGCTCCCCTACTGACACCTCAGTCACCTGCCCTGCCTTATTTCCCAAGAGTAGGTCAAGTTTTGCACCTTCTCTAGTAGGTACATCCACATACTGAATCAGAAATTTTTCTTGTACACACAACAAATTCCTCTCCATTTAAACTCATTAACACTATGGCAGTCTATATTTTGAAAGTTAAAATCCCCTACCATAACTACCCTATTATTCTTACAGAAAGCTGTGATCTCCTTAGAAATTTGTTTCTCAATTTCCTTCTGACTATTAGGGGGTCTACAATATAATCCCAGTAAGGTGATCATCCCTTTCTTATTTCTCAGTTCCACCCAAATGACTTAGGACGTATTTCTGGGAATATCCATCCCCAGTACAGCTGTAATACTACCCCTTATCAAAAAACACCAATCCCCCCTCCCCTCTTGCCTCCCTTTCTATTGTTCATGTAGTATTTGTATCCTGGAACATTAAACTGCCAGTCCTATCCATCCCTGAGCCAGGTTTCTGTAATTGCTATGATATCCCAGTCCCATGCTCCTAACCATGCTCCGAGTTCATCTGCATTGAAATAAATGCAGTCTAATTTATCAGTCCTACCTTGTTCTCTGCTTTGTCTCTGCCTGCTCTGACTGTTTGACTCGCTTCTGTTCTTAATTGTACCAGTCTCAGATTGATCTATTTCCTCACTATCTCCCTGGGTTCCACCCCTCCACCTTCGTAGTTTAAATCCTCCCAAGCAGTTCTAGCAAATCTCCCTGTCAGTATATTAGTCCCCTTCCAATTTAGGTGCAATCCGTCCTTTTGTACAGGTCACTTCTACCCCAAAAAAGCTTCCAATGGTCCAAAAATGTTAATCCTTCTCCCATACACCAGCTTCTCAGCCATGCATTCATCTGCTCTATCCTCCTATTCCTGACCTCACTAGCTCATAGCACCGAGAGTAATCCAGATATTACTATTCTTATGGTTAGATCTCATGGAATACAGGGAGAACTAGCCATTTGGATACAGAACTGGCTCAAAGGTAGAAGACAGAGGGTGGTGGTGGAGGGTTGTGACCAATGGAGTGCCACAAAGATTGGTCTGGGTCTACTATTTTCGTCATTTATATAAATGATTTGGATATGAACATAGGAGGTATAGTTAGTAAGTTTGCAGATGACACCAAAATCGGAAGTGTAGTGGACAGCGAAGAAGCTTATCTCAGATTACAATGGGATCTTGATCAGATGGGCCAGTGGCAGATGGAGTTTAATTTAGATAAATGTGAGGTGCTGCATTTTGGGAAAGCAAATCTTAGCAGGACTGATACACGTAATGGTAAGATCCTAAGGAGTGTTGTTGAACATAGGTATCTTGGAGTGCAGGTTCATAGCTCCTTGAAAGTGGACTCGCAGGTAGATAGGACAGTGAAGAGTATTGGTCAGAGTATTGAGTACAGGACATTGGTTAGGCCACTGTTGGAATATTGCGTGCAATTCTGGTCTCCCTCTTATTGGAAATCATGGTTGATTGGTTGTTATCTTCCAAAATCATATAGTTCTCTGAACAATTACTACGGATGGTAGCTATGTATTTTTAGAAAAGGATCTAGAGAGAAAATAGGGAATTATAGATTGGTTAGCTTGACATCAGAAGTGGGGAAATTCCCATAGATAAGGTTTATAAGCAAAGCAGTTGGGGAAAGAAGCGAAAGGATCAGAAAGAGTAAACATGGAGTTATAAAAGGGAAATCATGCTTGACGAATCTACTCATTGTAACTAGTAAAGTTAGTAAGGGGGGTCTTGGATGTGGTTTACTGACTTTCAGAAGGTGTTTGCTAAATTCCTACATACGAGATTAGCATGTAAAACCAGAGCACATTGAATTGAGGTTGTGTATTGATATAGATAGAAAACTGGTTGGCAGACAGGAAACAAGGTGGAAATAAACAGCAGGTTATAGTCCAACAGGTTTAATTGGAAGCACACTAGCTTTCGGAGTGACGCTCCTTCATCAGGTGGTTGTCTTACAATAGTGTCCTCCACAACCACCTGATGAAAGAGCGTCGCTCCGAAAGCTAGTGTGCTTCTAATTAAACCTGTTGGACTATAACCTGGTGTTGTGTGATTTTAAACTTTGTACACCCCAGTCCAAACCAGCATCTCCAAATTATAAACGAGCAGGTCTTTCTTCGAATGGCAGGTAGTGACAAGGGTCATGCAGGGACCCCAACTATTCATGATTTATATCAATGATTTAGATAGGGATCTAAATGTAATATCTGCAGGTTTGGGAAGTGTCCTGTGTCAGTATTGCAGTGAGGCAGGCTGAGAAAGAGCCCCATAGTCAGCATTGCAGTGAGGAGCAATGTACCCCCCATAAAACCCAAGCTGAGCCTCAATGAACAGATTATTACTATGTAGGTGGCCATTTGATAGTACCATTAATGACCCAATTTATCCCAAAAGAACTGAACTCCAGAAGTGATGAGAGAGTGACTGCCCTTGCCATCAGGACCACGTTTGACCGAATGTGACATTAATAAGTCCTAACAAAAATGGAGTCAATGAGAATCTAGGAAAACTCTGTTGCTTAGAGTTCTATCAGGCATGTAGGAAAATGGTCAGGGTTGTTAGAGGTAACTCACGTCAGCTCCAGGACATCTCTGCAGGAGTTCCTCACAGTAGCATCCGAGGCACAACCATCTCCAGCTGTACCATCAATGACCTTCCCTCCATTTCAAGGGCAGAAGTTCACCGATGATTATACAACGTTCAGGACAATTTACGACTCCTCAGATACTGAAGTAGTCCATCTCCAAAGACAATACGACATAGAAAACATCCAGGCTTGGGCTGACAAGTAACATTCATACCATACAAAATGTACTGCAGAAATTCACCAAAGATCTCTGGACAACACTTTCCAAACCACAGTGGCTCAGTGGTTAGAATTGATGCCTCAACACCAGGGATCCAGATTTAATTTCAGCCTTGGGTGACTGCACATTTACTTGTTCTCCCTGTGCACGAGTTTTCCTGTAGGTGCTCTGGTTATCTCCCACAGTCCAAAAGGTGTAGATTAGGTTGATTGTCTATGGTAAACGCAGGGTTACAGGGATGGGGTGGGGAACTGGGTCTGGGTGGATTGCTATCTGGAAGGTTGGCACAAACTCAAATAGCCTCTTTCTGCACTGCAGGAATTCTAATGAAACCACTTGCATCTAAGGAGGACAAAGGCAGGAGAGACATGGGAACACAATTACCTGCATGTTCCCTTCTGTGCCACTCGTCGCCTGACTTAGAAATATATGTGTTGCTGGAATTCTCTCCCTTATGGCATTGTGGGTCTGTTCAACGTGAACTGCAGCAGTTCAAGATGGTAGCTCACTATTAATTTCTCAAGGATAGTGAGGACAGGCAATAAACACTGGTCAGGCAACAATACCCACATCTCAAGTGAATTTAAAAAAAGCTTTACTGAAGATGAGCTGATAAGGTTGTAACTAACAGGACATACCTAGACAACGTTTCTTGTTGGGTAGATCGAAAAAAAATGTTTTAGTTAGGAATGAGGTCAATTCACCCATCAAGTCACTTCAGAGCCACATTATTTGCTTTTGGAGACTAAGGCAGACCAGTTATGGACATTAGTAAACCAGTTTCATTGTCGCCATTAAGACTACCCTCTGATTCCAGATATATTAATAAAATTTATTTTAACTGATTTTGAATTTAAGTTGAAATCTTTTGAACTCATGCGTATAGCATTAGCTGTGACCTCTGGATTAATGGTCTAATAATACTAATAGTGTCACCATCCCCTTAGGGAACTTCTTCATTGTTAAAGATATTAAGTCAGAACTGAAATCCTTTGCTCCATTATTACTGAACTGCAACAAGAGGTGTGTTTTTCTGCTTTGCCACTGGAGGGACACATTGTAACTACCAAACTGTTATAAAAGAATAATTGTCAAAATCCTCCCATATTCTTTTCTATAACTTTTCTATAACTTTTAAAACTTCACTGCAGAACCAGTTACACTGTATGCCTAGGGCTTGTTATACAACCTGCAGTGTTTGTGTAGGGCAGGGTCACTCTCAATGTGAAAAAAACCATTCCAATCAGGAGCATTAATGCCATTCAATAGAAGTACATTCCAAAATACAGACACTGAAGGATTCTGCTTCATGTGGCTCTTGTGCTGCTGAAATATATTTGATCTTCGGAGCATACTGGGCTGTGTTTTGGAAGGCAGGTATTAGTGTGCCCCACTGCCAATGTTGCCATTTTTCTTTCTTTAGCACGTCTCAAACTGGAGTTTTTTTTGAAGAAATAACGAAGACAATTGATGAGGGTAGAGCGGTGGATGTGATCGATACTGACTTTAGTAAGTTGTTTGACAAGGTTCCTTATGGCAGACTGGTTAGCAAAGTTAGATCACATGAAATACAAACAGAAATAGCCTTTTGAATACAGAATTGGTTTGAAGGTAGAAGAGACAGGGTGGTAGTAGAGGGTTGCTTTTCAGACTGGAGGCCTGTGACACAAGGTTCAGTGCTACGTCCACTGGTTTTCTGTCATTTATAGAAATTATTTGAACGCAAACAGAGGAGGTATAGTTCATAAGTTTGCAGATGACATCAAAATTGGAGGTGCAGTAGGCAGCAAAGAAGGCTACCTCAGATTACAACAGGATCTCAAGCTAGGCCAATGATCGACAGATAGTGTTTAATTTAAATAAATGGGAGGTGCTGCATTTTAGAAAGGCAAATCAGAGCAGAACTTGTACATTTAATGGAAAAGTTCTGGGAAGCATTGCTGAACAAAGACCTTCCAGTTCAGGTTCACAATTCCTTGAAAGTGGAGTCATAGGTAGATAGGATAGTGAAGGCAATGTTTGGTACACTTCATTGATAACAGCATTGAGTATAGGAGTTGGGAGGTCACTTTGCAGCTGTACAGGACATGGGTTAGGCCACTTTTGGAACAGTGTGCGCAATTCTGTTTCCCTTATCAGGAAGAATATTGTGAAACTTGAAAGGGTTCAGAAAAGATTTGCAAGGATGTTGCCAGGGTAGGATTTTAAATATAGGAGAGGCCTGAATGGCTAACTGTTTTCCCTGGAGCAGAGGCTGAGGGGTGAGCTTGAGGTTTATAAAATCATGAAAGGCATGGATAGGATAAATAGACAAGGTCTTTTGCCTGGGATGGGGGGAGTCCAGAACTAGAGGGCATAGGTTTAGGGTGAGAGGGGGAAGATTAAAAGGGACCGAAGGGGCAACATTTTCATGCAGGTGATGAGTGTATGGAATGAACTACCAGAGGAAATTGGGGAGGCTGGTACAATTACAACATTTACAAGGCATCTGGGTAGGTATATGAACAGGAAGGGTTGAGGCGGGGGGGGGGGGGGGGGGGAAAGATATGGGCCAAATACTGGCAAATGGGACTAGATTTGGTTAGGATATCTTGTTGGCATGGACAATTTAGACAGAAGGGTCCATTTCCATGCTGTACATAATGACTCAAATGTTCAAAATCAACAGATTACAAGGCAAACTGTCAATCATTCTAACAATATAGGGATGGCTTCCCAAATCAGTCCTTTGCACAAAGTTTGGCACAGTGGTTAGCACTGCTGCCTTTCAGCACCAGGGACACAAATTCAATGCCACACTTGGCAACTATGTGTGAGGCTTGCACGTTCTCCCCATGTTTGAGAGGGTTTCTTCCAACAGTCCAAAGATGTGTAGCTTAGGTGGATTAACCATGGGAAATGTAGGGATAGGTTAGGGAGTGGGGCTGGTGTGGTCTCGATGGGCTGAATGGCCTGTTTCTACACAGTAGGGATTCTGGGATCTAAAAATGACTCAGAAGTGCTAGTGCAATATTCAAAATTAGCTATGTGCCATAATTCACAGTATCAGAGTTTATATTCTTTCCTAGATGTTGTTTAAGGGTTTATGGGAATATGGTTTCACATGATGCATGGATGCAAAAATATTGAGACAAAAATGGGAAGGATTCTTATGGTACACTGGTAACGAACCAGGAAGCCTATGTTGAAGCATGACCTGCTCCAAAGGTGTGGAATAGCACCTCTGAGCAGGTTGATAGAGAAAATAACTTCCAAACTTCCTGTTCGAATTGCAAAGGGCAGAGGACAGACTAGCCAAACCGCTTTTGCGGATGGCAGTATGTGCACAATTAGCTGAAAGCCTGTTCCTTTGCTATGATGAATGACTCCACACCAAAAAAGAAGATTTTGTGGAGCACATCAACCCCAGCTAGATTAATATTCAGTTTTGGATGCTGCATAAGAGATGAAATAAAAACAATACAAAAAAGTTTGGAATATGATGTCATCTAGATTATAGTATTATAAAGTTTAAAGTTTAACAGCTCTCCATCCTAACAATTGGAGAGAGAATTAGGTCCTTTTTTTCTCTAGAAAAAAATGTAGACCTCAAGGACATTTGATTACATTGTTTAAAATACTGTAGGGTCTGAGACTGCACAAGCAAACTATTTGAATGAGAAATCTTAGGGAGAACTAAATTTGATGGCATCAAGTAGTTTTTTCAATGCCTAGAGTATTAGTAACCTGCAGAACAAATTGTCCACTTGTGCAATGACTGAATTCACTGCCAGCACTCAAAGGCGCAAGAACACCTTGGTAGATTTTTTATTACAGAAGGTTTTATTTTGTTCTATGCAAGAGCTGCCTACAGGTGCACATGGGAGCCCACATGCTTAATTACCATAGGGTCACATGAACAGGCTTAAATGTTACATTTCTGAAAGAATGTCATGAATTTAAAAAAAAAAAATCAAGAACAGCATATTAAAGAGGAACAAGGGTAAGATGCACAGTGTTGAGATGACAGATATAGTGCAACCAGAAAGGCATGGGGTTATCAAAAATATGGCTACTTACCCTTTGCAAGGGTAAAGATGCAAAATATGAAACTGGGAAGGAGAAAACAGTAAGTGAAGGGAAAATGAAGGATGGAGGAGAAAGGAGAAATAAATGGTAAAGACAGAATACAGAACACAACCTCAGCCAATAAGTAGCTAGCTTAAACATTTAACTATAAAATTGCAGCAATTTAGAATTTATATCAATCATGAACAGGATCAAGGTGTTCAGATAATAAACCAAGCGGAACAGTCAATAACTACACAGTCTGAACTTCGGCATCCTCGAAAGAAACCACTCCAGGTTAGTGCAGAATTAAAAAAGTTGGTGGAGCAATTTGAGTTTTGCATTCTGGTCAACTGCCAGTACATTTGATGTCTTGCACAATGCAGTGGATGTTTATTTGCAGTTAAGCAAATTTATCAGGAGATAATCTACAGGTCAGCAAATCTCAACCAGTCAGGAGTATGAACTATGTAACAAAGAAACAGCAGTAGAACTAAGTGCACATTGACAAAAATATTTTCACTGAAATTTTTATTTTTCATGAAATAGAATATATTGAAACACTATATGGAAGAATAGAATTTTTCTAATTTTCTTTTAAAATCAATTGAGTACAGTTAAAATGGAAAGTGCTTAACAAAGTCACTGTTTCATGCAATGACTCATTTTCAATTTGTCCAACAAAAAAAGCTTGAAAATATAGAAATAAGTCTATGCCATTAAGTCACTCATTTCATTCTATCTTACACATTCTTTGCTTTCATCCCTTTTTTTAACAACTAAAGCATGTGTTTAACACATTTAATATTTCCACTCAGCAAGAGCTATAGTGCCCCAACTTAATAAGTTGATTAAAAAAAGCAGTCATCTTTTGGCCAGTTCACTACGGAACCATATTTAAAATGAGATGCCTTTGTAGAAGCAATTGGTATATATTGGAGGCATTTGATGTGTTTCCCCCATCATTCCATCTAAGTGCAGTTCAATAATTACAAGGTGACAGTAGCCACCTAAAATCCATAGACCTATTAACATAGATAAATTTGGTGAACCTTAAATATACAGAAGAGAAACACCATTTACATGCTGTGCAAATCTGGAGCAATCACCAGCGTTTTGGCATTTTTCAGCTGTTTGTGGATGGGTCAAATGCAAGATCTTTGTGGCATGTTAATTAAAACAAACAAGCCGGCCATTCTCCATAATTGAAGAGTTTTTTTTGAAGACAAACATGCTCACATTCTACATTATCAACTGGATACATTTTACTGGTGGTGCAACCAAGCTCAATTCTTTGTATTAAGTGAAAAGTCATACTATTAAACAAGATGTATTCATTGTCAATAAATAAATTTAAATTTGTATTTGAATAGCTTTCTTCCCACATTCTGTCCCATCATAGGACAGAGGTTACAAATTGCATCGAGTATTCATAAAATACTGCACATTCCCATTATTTTCAAAGTCCAGTTTGAATGGTGAGAAGTTCCACTTTTGCTGGACATGAGTTAGCTACAGATTTATAATTTTGACAAGCTCAGAAAAATCAAAGAGCATTACACTTTAATTTATTCCCATAAAAGTATAAAAAGAAAGCTAACTTTTATAAAATTCAAGGAAGATACCGGTTTTAAAAACAACTCAAATATAAACTGCACCCAACACAAGTTAGCATTTTGGTAGGTTGGGTCTGGTAAAGTCAGTAGTATTTTAAAACAAAAAAAAACTCAAAATACAATTGCAAAATAAATAGGATCTTGAAATATGTTTAAAAGTATTTCGATGTCGACCTGTGTGTAATTTTTCTGTTGCATTGCCATAGCATTTCAATAAACCATGTATACTACATTCAGAGTTCTGCTTTAGTAGTCAGCATAATGATGCTACAGAACCAACATGTTGAACTACAGAATCTGAAAAATGTCCTTCCTTCGTCATCTTCTATTTGGTTTGACTAATGGTGCCTTTGTTCCAAACACATCCTTGCACTGCACCCAAACTTCAAGTACTAGCAATGAACTTTAGAACAGAGATTTTACCAGCAATATCATTGTTTTCCTGGTGATGAAAAAGCACAGTTTCGGCATGCATTCAGAAGTCTATTTTACAAAGATCGATAAATTATTGCAACATTTATTTGATTCGTCTGCACGCAACAAAAAGAAAACAAAGGTTGCAGCACTCTACTTCCTCAGAGAGAGAATGATGTTTTAGTGGGTGCAGTCCAGATTATTCCTGAAAAGATTGAAGTTTTACAAGTAGCTTTCTTTTACTCCAAGATGAAGAGTTCCTGTACAAATTACTTTTATGCTGCATTTCGCTGTCCTTTCCTGGTAGTGATAGACAAATTTCAACCCACCTCAATTTTATCTACAAAAACTAGGCCACATTTAGTTTCAGACTCCTTTAGCCCCAGATTAATTTTCAAAAAGACTGACATTTCTTGAACTTTCATCCAGTGGTAAAATATAACCTTAATTGGGCTACTGGAATCGGTTTTCCTATTGATAGAATTTCAGATATAAATTGTTTTCCTCAATAGAAAGGGATTTGCTAAACCACTCCTTCTAGACTAGTGCATTGGAACTCAGTTGGAAATACCACAAACTCAAAAGCAGTCTCAAACCAAATTAAAGCTATGAATCCATATTGGGAGCAGTGAAGACACCCCATCAGTCTGAAAGAGGAAAAAAAGTCAAAAGAGACTAGCAGGAACAGTCCTATCTTGTAAAATTAAAAACTCATTATAACACGTACAGACATTGATGAACAGAACTTTGTATGAAAGAGTAAAACCATACAGTTTGAACATGTACATGTCTAGCTCGCAGAGTACAAGAAATTCACAAAGATAGATCTTTTTCACAACTCAGTAAGGATTTGTAAACCCTATGTATTTTTGGGGCAATTTCTTCACTTAGTCTTGATTTAATCAATTGTGTTGGCGTTCACATCAGATGTTTGATCTCCACTTCTTCCATTGAAGATAAAAAACAAAGATAGTATTACAGTATAAATTTCTCCTTTCAAAATCTAAGGAAAACCTGGACAGCTGCTACATAGAATAAGGTAATAACAGCATAGGGTCATTTACAAGAGATCAATTTTCTGGTTGCCTATCAGAGAACATTAGACAAAACAGTCTCAGCTATTTAATACAAATGTTCTATGTCTAAGACAGCTGTCTATTTCACACAACTTATTCTTCATATGGCTTGCCACAATTAGTTAATAAGTAAAGCCAGTTAATGATGCTCATCTGGTTTGAGAAAATATGGTTACTGATTGCTTCCTAGATTTATAGGGAGAAATAAAATATGTTTGTAGCTTATCTGATTGAAGGTGACATAAAAAGGCATCATGCCATTTGAAAAAATTAAAACTGCCCAGGAAAGTAATTAGACTATAACTGATATTTCCACACTAAAATCAATGGCACCTTACTGTTCAAAATTACAATTTTAACATTCCAATTTTGCCAAGATTGAAACTGTAAAAATTCAGCCCATAGGTATAACAAATATTAATGGACTTTTCAAAGTGGCTTTTTAGGAAATAGATTGACGAGGGAAATTAGAAAAACTTTACTAGTTACAAAATGGTATGTTTGCAGTCAATCAAGGCAACTTTTTCCCCTGAATGGACTAGCCACCTTTGGTACATCAACACATATCTTTGAAAAGTTTTCACTTCAAACTTATTTTTAAAATAAAATGTCCGTGAAACCATTTTGCTTCATAGTACACAATACCTGATTGCTGGGGCAAACTTTTACCAGAACCTAATGGAGTTTAGTTTTTGTTTGTTTTTTGCAAGGTGGGTTAAGACTGCAGGAGGACAGGAATTCATTGCATATGTCGGATCATGCAATTTCTGGAATGCTTTGCTAATGTGCCAGTTCACACAGCTGACTCAATTTCCAAGTCAGAGATGGTGCCTTTACGAGTCAGCTTCAAAACAACTGGCTTCTCTGTATTTTTGTCTGCTTCTGAAACTGCCATAAGAGTCTCTCTATTATCTTCCTCTCCTCGGTCCTGCTGATTCTCTGGATATATGACAAGAAATAAGGCAGACAAAAAGCCAAGAAATGAACCAATGGATGCCACAATAGGGATGACTCGAACTGAACCAACAGCTTCCACCACACTGCCTAGTGCTGATGCTACCAGTATTTGGGAAATATAAACTTGGCAGGACAGGATTGCACAATCTATACCAAAGCCTCTCTTGGAGTTTCCAGGGCTGTGATTCCTATACTGCAAAAAAGAAAAAAAAAAAGGAGAAATTTTTACTAGGCTAGTTAATAAAGATTCATCAACAGGAAAAATATAAATCAACACCAATTTGAAAATTAAGTCAAACAATTTAAATACTAGATGGCTCAAGCCCACTAATTGTGCACATTACAAACAGCAAGAACTTTTGTCTGTCCAAATTTAAATTGCATTTATAAATTATCCAATAATTCAACAACATAAGCTTGTTTAGTGCTTTCTGGTTTCAATCAGACTCAAATGCTCAATCCTGTTATATGTCATTCAGTACATTGAGCAACAGAGCGAAGGATCAGCTGTACTCAAGTCTAATTAATTGTACTGAAATTTGCAACCCACATTTAGATTAAACTACTTTAGAAATACTGTCACCAAGTACTACAACTCTAAAAATATGATAGCAAAAAAATTTAAATATGCTGCTTACCGTTTTCATTTCATGGTATTGCCCAAGAAGAGCATATGGACAATAAGAGATACTCATAGACACTATGCCCATAGTACTGATCATTATCATTGCCACATAAACATTTGGAAAAATAGCCATCACTGCAGTACCAATTGAAAACCCCAGCGTTCCCAGTATGTAGATAACTTTAATGCTCAAATCATAATTGTCCAGGTACTTTTGCAAAATAGCTGCAAAGCAAAGAAAAATAAAATTGGCAATTTGTGAAAACAAACAAGATACATTATAAATGTGAAGAGAGAAAATGGATTTCAATTAAGAGCTTCCAACATATGAAAATTAAAGTCACTGTTTTCCCAGATAATTTAGTTTTAACATTCTGACTATACTCACTCAGTTAAAAAGCTAGTTGCCCTGATCTTTTCATACCTGCCAATCTTTACAGAATGGAGGAAAGGGAAATTGCCCAATATCAACTTGTTTTGCACAGCTCAACTTGCAATATATGCTCAGCAAACTGAATTCATGTGATACATGTGCAAACTAGTCAAAAAATGAGAACATCTACATTCCAACAGTGTTTGCCATTTAGTTTTAATATTTTTTGGTACAATTTACTGCTCAAGTATAGAGGCATATTTACTGACCCTTTTAACATTTTAATACTGTTATGACCAACTAGTTGTTTTCCAGAAGCAATCGCCAAAGTCTATCTTTTAGAAAGCAATATTCAGAAAAGACGTTATCTCTTGGGAGTACAAAATTTGAAGATTGTGGTTGTGGGGGGGGGGGGGGGGGGGGGAGGGGGGAAGAAAACATGCTGCCAAGTCTCTCATCAAGAGAACACAAGAATGCCAAAATTACGAAGAATTGGTTAGCAAATGGACTCCACCTTCTCTACTATAATGCTTCAATTACTATAATCCTGAGTAAAGTCAGGATTATAGATAAACAGAATGATTTTAATCCAATCAGAACTGGATAACAATGAAACATCGAACAGATGATGTTTTATAAATGTAGGCTGGTCAAGTTCAGTCCGTACTGTGTATTATTACAAACAACCAAAGCAGCTTGGGAGCATATGGGCCCTGTTGGAGTTTACCACAGCAACACCTCAGCTAACCACCTGACTTGTCAACCAGTCAGCACCTTTTTCTCTTGTAGCAAAAAGTAAACAATTGATGGAAATTTGGCATTATGTTTTCCTTGAGGGGGAGAGAGAAAGAGCCTCAGCAACATCTTGCATTTCAGAGAGATATTAATTCATAACAAGGATATGTTATCCAAAATATTGCCTCCAAAGCATCTCAAATCAGCAGGTCCGCACCGAGACAGACTTTGGTGAACCAAAACAAATATGGCTAGTTTATTTTCAAGAGTTGCCCTGACCCAAAAAACATTATACACTTGTGAGATAGTGTAGTGGAAACATCAGTGAATTTGCAATTTAGAAGCAGTGGTAAACACAGTGGGGAAATTGGTTCAAACCCCACCATGACAGTTGGTATAGTTTAAAATCATTATTTATCTGGAACTGAAAACTAGTTTCAGTAATGGTGACAAACATCTTAAAAATACATCTAGTTCAATCGTCTTTTAGGAAAGGAAATCATTCTTCCCAGGTCTGGGTGTGCGTCATTCCAAAACTCCAACAATGTGGCTTTTAATTACCCTCAAATGGGTAGGCAAGGCATTCAGGCAAAAAAAGTGATGGGCCACAAATATTGGCCTTTCCAGTAAAATCCCCTTCCCATCAAAAGAATAAACAAAATAACTCATACTAAAACTTGGAATTTTATTTAATCTTCAAACTCAATATTCTTCTTCTTAACTATTGCTGTTAAGAGAACTTGACTAACTGAATTCTGAAACAGTAGGAAAAATACATTATAAAGTAGAACACTGCATTTACAAAGGTTTTAGTGCTTTGCTGTTCTGTGCACCATGGTGCCCATGCTGTGCTAAAGTCAATACCTCCTTACACATTGCCATGTTAAAACATCCTCTTTAAAAACACTTTTTATGGCTCCCAAAAGCAGTGTTACACAAACAAAAGGACAGCATACCGTGCAGTTATGAAAACATTTGGACACAATTGCCAGCACTAAAGAGTCTAACAACTAATCTCCATTCATGACCTGCACATTGTTGCCCTGCCACCTTTCACCTACAGCTCAAATCATTCTTCCAAGTTGACAGCAGTCAAACCACGAAGTAAAATACTCCTGAAACAATACCAAGCAGATTCATGCAATTGATCATGGCAAACTCAGAGGAAAACCTTGGGTTTAGCGCAAAAACTGAATTTTAAAGGTACACTTCAGTCTGATTCATGCAGAGTTAGCCTCATTACTAACCTGAACAGATGGCAGCAGTAACTGCATAAATAACTAGCCCCCAGCATCCCATCTGTACACCAGTGTTATAGTTCCACAGCTCAGTAGAATTGGGAGGACCCTGTGAAGAAACAAATTGAAGAATCTGATTAGGCCAACAGTAACATTAGCAACAAATATTAGCATTTGCAGTTCATTAGCTGAATATGCATTGCTATTGCTTCAACATACATACCCTACAACCATGAAACTGAAGTGTGTGGTGGAGGTGGGGAGGGGAAGGCAGATGCACAGAAAGGAAGATACTAAGCTTCAGGGCAACAGGTTCATATCAACATGAAGCTACGAATAATGCGAATCTTCACACGTATCTGTTTTAAGCAAATTTGGCCTTTAAGAGAAGCTTATACTTGAAACTGAGACTCTCCGACTCCTTGGATGCTGCGTGACTAGCTATGCTTTTCTATCACCACCGTGACTATTAAAAATCAAGATTTGGAGTATGTCGAAAATCTAGTAAAACTGTTTTCTAAACAACCTTATCCTATATTCTGTTGATTCTAATTTTTCCACATACAGAACAAATACAGATTTCATTAGTTGCGAAATTATTTTGGAAACTTAGCTATGCATTCACTGTTTGGAAGTTCTCAGGGGTAGATACCTGCAAATGAAAGAATTATTTAAACCACTCCCTCTGCAAATCAATTGGAATGGCGGAGGAGCCAGTGCAGGAGAGAAGGGTTTAAAAGTAAGTTTGCAGATGACACCAAAATTGGAGGTGTAGTGGACAGCGAAGGTTACCTTCGATTATAACAGGATCTTGACCAGATGGGCCAATGGGCTGAGAAGTGGCAGAGGGAGTTTAATTTTAGATAAATGTGAGGTGCAGCATTTTGGGAAAGCATTTCTTAGCAGCACTTATACACTTAATGGTCAGGTCCTAGGGAGTGTTGCTGAACAAAGACCTTGGAGTGCAGGTTCATAGCTCCTTGAAAGTGGAGTCACAGGTAGATAGAATAGTGAAGGCGGCGTTTGGTATGCTTTCCTTTATTGGTCAGAGTATTGAGTACAGGAATTGGGATGACATGCTGCGGCTGTACAGGACATTGGTTAGGCCACTGTTGGAATATTGCGTGCAATTCTGGTTTCCTTCCTATCAGAAAGAGGTTGTGAAACTTGAAATGGTTCAGAAAAGATTTACAAGGATGTTGCCAGGGTTGGAGGATTTGAGCTATAGGGAGAGGCTGAACAGGCTGGGGCTGTTTTCCCTGGAGCGTCGGAGGCTGAGGGGTGACCTGATAGAGGTTTACAAAATTATGAGGGGCATGGATAGGATAAATGGACAAGGTCTTTTCCCTGGTGGGGGAGTCCAGAACTGGAGGGCATAGGTTTAGGGTGAGAGGGGGAAGATATAAAAGAGACCTAAGGGGCAACATTTTCAGAGAGGGTGGTACATATATGGAATTAGCTGCCAGAGGAAGTAGGGGTGCTTGGTACAATTGCAACATTTAAAAGGCATTTGGATGGGTATATGAATAGGAAGGGTTTGGAGGGATATGGGCTGGATGCTGGCAAATGGGACTAGATTGGGTTGGGATATCTGGTCAGGATGGACAGGTTGGACCGAAGGGTCTGTTTCCATGCTGTACATCTATGACTAAAAGGGCAATCCAAGATGAAGAATAAGATTTTAAAAATGTGGCTGTAATATCTGCTCCTTTTGAAGGTATTTTAGGTATGGAGCAGATTTCCTCAAATTCCAGGAGTAGTAATTACTGTTTTAAAAGCTGTGTATTGTTTTGGAACTTGAGAAAAAAGATCAAAACAACGACACTTTAAAAAAGGAGGAAGAGACAGAAAAAGAAACCTACACTGCTGTCCGACATAGCAGTGAGTCTGCACAGCTACTGCCTTTGCTTTTTGAGTTCAATTATTCCTGGTCATGGGAGTGTCCAAGAAAAATTAACCAACCGCAAAAAATCACAGCTGACCTCAGAGGAACCTGTGTGGGAGAGCTTTCAGCACAGAAACAGATCAGTGCAAGGTTATTATGTGCAACCTTGCTGACATTTTATTTTAAGAATCTGCAATAGATTATATCTGCAGTAAATGTGTTTGGTTACAAATCTTATCAGATCACCTGGACTGGCTGGAATGGCAGTTAGAGGCAATGAGGAATTTACAGGGGCAAGGGGTGTGATGAATGGCAGTTATAGGAAGGGAGAAAAACCACAGACACAATCAGGCAGATGGGTTCCCTCCAGGAAAGGTGGAGGTGGCAGATAGCCACAGGAGATTCCTGCACTATCCCCATCTCAAACAAGTGTGCTGTTTTGAAAAATGTAGATGTTGATGGACTCAGGGGATTGTAGCATGAACAGCCAAGTCTCTGGTACCGAGACTGGCTCTAATGTAACAAGGGATCTATTGTGACTGAAGATTCTCTAGTCAGAGGCACACAAGTCTCTGTGGCTGATCGTGAGAAATCAGAATGGTTTGTTGCCTCCCTGGTGCCAGGATCAAGAATATCTCAGAGCGCAGAATATTGTCGAAGGGGAGGGGGACCAGGAGGTCATTGTAAACATTGGAACTAACGACATAGGAAGAAAAAAAAGATAATATTCTGAAGGGAGAATATATGACGTTAGGCTGAAACTTTAAAAGGAGGTCCACGAGGGTAGTAATAGAAGGCTAGAACAGATGAATAAGTGGCTGAGGAGTGCGCAGGGGGAAAGATTCACATTTTTCCATCATTGGAATCTCTTTTGGGGTAAAGAAGAGTGACCTGTATAAGGAGGACAGATTGCATCTGAATTGGAAGGGTACTAATATACTGGCAGGGAGATTTGCTGGAGCTGCTTGGGAAGATTTAAACTAGTAAGGTGGGGTGGGACCCAGGGAGATAGCGAGGAAAGAGATCAGTGAGACTGGTACTGTTGGGAAAAGGAGTGAGTCAAACAAACATTCAGGGCAGGCAGGAACAAAATAGAACGAGGTAAGACTGAAATTAAACTGCAATGCAAGAGGCCTAATAGGGAATGCTGATCAACTCTATGGTTAATAACTGGAATATCATAGCAATTACAGAGACGTGGCTCTGGGATGGACAGGACTGGCAGCTTAATGCTGCAGGATACAAATGCTATAGGTGGGATAGAAAGGGGCACGAAGGGAGGGAGAGTGGAGTTTTTGATTTGGAATAACATTATGGCTGTAGATTAGGGAGGATATTGCTGGGAATGAGGGGGACGTTATTTGGGTGGAACTGAAAATAAGAAAGTGATGATCCCCTTATTGGGATAGTATTACAGATTCCAACCCCCCCAGTAGTCAGCAGGAAATTGAGAAACAAATATAAGGAGATTGCTTATCTGTAAGGGTGGTAACAATAGAGGATTTTAACTTTCTAAGCATAGACTGGAACTGCAAAGTCTTAAGGGTTTAGATGGAGATGAATTTGTTAAGTGTACACAACAAAGTTTTCTTTAGTATGTGGATGTATCTTCTAGAGAAGGCACGAAACTTGACCCACTCTTGGGAAATAAAGCAGGGCAAGTGATTGGGGTGTCAGTGGGGGAACACTCTGGGGTCAGCAACCATAATTCTATAAGTTTTAAAGTAGCGATACAAAATGATAGACCGGATCTAAAAGTTTAATTGGAGGAAGGCCAATTTTGACTGTTTAGACAAGAACTTTCAGAAGTTGATTGGGGTGGATGTCCGCAAGTGCAAAAAAGGGACTGTTGGAAAATGGGAAGCCTTTCAAAACAAAAAAAAGGGATAACCTGTTCGGGTGAAAGGCAAGACTGGTAGGTGTGGGGAATGCTGGATGACTACAGAAATTGAGGTTTTGGTTGAGAAAAAAAGGAAGCATATGTCGGTCTTAGACAAGAGAGATCAAATTAATCTTTATAAAGATAGGTGTATACCTAAGAGGGAAATCAGGACGGCAAAAAGGGGGCGTGAAATAGCTTTGGCAAATAGGGTTAAACAGAATCCAAAGGAAAACTGTAAATACATTAGGGACAAAAGGGTAACTAGGGAGAGAATAGGGCCCCTCAAAGATCAGCCAAGATAGCCTGCGTGGAACACAGAAGATGGAGAGATACTAAACAAGTACTTTGCATCAGTGCTTACTGTGGAGAAGGACATGGAATGTGGGGAAATATCCAAATCGCAGAGGTGATGGTACTGGATGCCTTAAAATGCATAAAGATGGATAAATCCTCAGGATGCAATTTTGCTGTGACCCTTGCAGAGATATTTGTATCATGGATAGTCACCGGTGAGCTGCTAGAAGACTGGAGGTTGGCAAATGTGATGCCACTGTTGAAGAAAAGGTGGCAAGGAAAAGCCAGGAAACTATAGGCCGGTGAGCCTGACATCTGTGGTGGGCAAGTTGTTGGAGCGAACCCAGAGGGATAGTATTTATATGTTTTTGGATAGGCAAGGACTGATTAGTGATAGTCAACATGGCTTTGTGCATGGGAATCCATGTCGCACTAACTTGATTGCATTTTTTGAAGTAGTAAGAAAGAGGATTGATGAGGGCAAAGTGGTGGACATTATCTATATGGATTTCAGTAAGGCATTTGACAAGGTTCCCCATGGTGGACTGGTTAGCAAGGTTAGATCTCACGGAATACAGGGAGAACTAGCCATTTGGATACAGATCTGGCTCGAAGGTAGAAGACAGAGGGTGGAAGAGGGGGGTTGCTTTTCAAAGTGGACACCTGTGACTAATGGTGTGCCATAAGTATTGACGCTGGGTCCACTGCTAAATAGTTGCAGCTAAATTTTCAGTTAAAAGCTTTGAATGCAATTATGTTCATAGATCATTTGTTTCCCTCTTTTCCTGCTTTCAATCAATCTACAATACTTACTAACTACTGTGGTTGCAACGTCCAAAAGATGTCCAACAAAACATCATTGCTCCTTTCCCAATTCACTGATATTAGATTACTTACTGTGTGGAAACAGGCCCTTCGGCCCAACAGGTCCACACCGGCCCCCCGAAGCGCAACCCAACCAGACCCATTCCCCTACATTTACCCCTTCACCTACCACTACGGGCAATTTAGCATGGCCAATTCCCCTAACCTGCACATTTTTGGATTGTGGGAGGAAACCGGAGCACCTGGAAGAAACCCATGCAGACACTGGGAGAATGTGTGCAAACTCCACAGTCACTTGAGGCAGGAATTGAACCCAGGTCTCTGACGCTGTGAGGCAGCAGTGCTAACCACTGTGCCGTGGTTTAAATTCTGTTGCAGATGTTTGGGGGGGGGGGGGGGGGGGGGGGGGGGGTGGTGGGAAAGCTCCGAGATCATAGGAAAACGAAAGCAAATTAAGTGATCTTATATGGTCCATATTTCAGATACAAGTCAGTTTCAGCTTAAAAGGGAACATACAACCTGCTGTAAGTAACCAGTCAAGTACCCATTTTAAAAAATAAATTTTGCTTTCTGTAAGAAAACTGCTGGGAGGTTGAATGAAAAATTGCATACATCTAATGTGGCTGAGCACAAAGTCTATCCATTAATTCTTTTACAGTACACTTCGTTGATGTTTGGATATTGTTACAAGTAAAGGTCAAGTCACACATTTGTATTTCATCCTGTTTTCTTAAACCGTGACTGTTCATACTCTGGCTTTCCTTATACTGCAACATTGAGAATAATAAAAGCTGAAGGATTAGTCAGTGGTTACAAAAACAAATACGGATGGAATATTGTCCAATAAAATTTGTATTATTCCAAACTCCAATATTAAACTATAAATCATCTGGATATAGCACTAAAACATTTCGAAGTCCATATTTACAAACATTTTAGCTTCAGGTTAAATGAAAAATTAAACCACCCTTTCTTTTTCTGCACATTTCCAATTTCACCCGATTAAAATACATGGCTTCCCAAACAAAGGGCAAGTAAATGACAAAGAAATAAGGTCTTAGAAACCAAAAAGCTACAATTATAATATAAGCCATAGTATGATGCTTTTGGTGAGCATTGCTAGGATTCCTATATCTGCTGACAACTCCTGCCTGCATTTTTCATTTCTTTCAATGAAATGGATTAGATATAGAACAGTACAGGCCCTTTATGTTGTGCTAACATTTCATCCTACTCAGATCAAATTAACCTACATACCTTTCATTGTATTCTTCCATGAGCCTATCCGAGAGTTGCTTAAATATCCCTAACATATCTGACTGAGTGGTGGGTGCATGGAATGCACTGCCAGTAGTGGTAGTAAAGAACCTACTGCTGACACCTTCCTTAAACCACCTTAAAACTAAGCCCCCTTGTGACAGCCATTCCACTCTGGGGGGGAAAAAGGTCTCTGGCTGTCCACTCTGCCTCTCCTCATCTTGTAGACCTCTATCAAGTCACCCCTCATCCTTCTTCCCTCCAATGAAAAAGCCCTAGCTCCCTCAACCTTATTTCATAAGACGTCCTCCAGTCCAGGCAACATCCTGGTAAATCTCTGTATCCTCTCTAAAGCTTCCACATCCTTCCTATAATGAGGCAACCAGAACTGAATACAATATTCCAAGTATAATCTATGCATTGATATGCATTGTACTATCCAATAATATCCACATTAAACCCATTCTCTAAATGGTTCCATTGGACTTCAGTTCCAAACTAGCAGTAAAAGAACTCAAAATTTCCAATCTGAAATTATGTAAAATGATTTGAACCAAATTCTAAGAACAGAAATGACACTTGGCCCTGATGAGAGATTGAGATTTTTTTTTTAATATCATTACTCTTCTTCCAAACACTGAATATTCTGTACTTGTTAAGCCAAATAGAGACTTAGTGATATCTTGCATATTCAGAATATCAAGCATGAATAGGAAGAAAACGGTTCAATTACATTAACTTACTTTTGGATCGCCTCTATAGATGACCTGTCCCATGAAGTCGGTGTAGAAAACTGCAGCTCCAATCATTGCAAACCAAGTTACAAGGTGGCATACACAAAGCCTTAACAGTTCCTTTGGCATTTTCAGCATGGACAGCCATAGAAGCTTTACAGTAGTCTCAGTCTCTCCTTCCTCACTGTCTGTATCACTGCTTGAATTGGTCACACCACTCTGGTTACGCAATCTCTGTCGCTGCCTTTGTCTCTTCTGTAGATCATACAGATCATTCATACTCCGTGAGGATTTGATGAGGACAATGGCATTGGCACGACGAAAGCGGTAACGATGAGAACCCATCTTGCCATAGTATGAAAAAGTGTGAGATGGCTGTCGGTAGAACATGTGCCGTCGCCTGCGCATGGAGCTGCTGGTGGTTGATTGCTTCATTCCAATTCTGGACATGTTATGACTAATATTACCATTGATAAGATCATCAGCACGTCCATTTGCCATTTTGGAATCAATCTTCAGATCAGACTGAGAAAAATCTTCATGTTCATGTTCCCTGAGCAAAGCAGACACTTGATTGAACCTGGACATCAATTCCTGATTATAACTTTTGGATAAACTTGAAGAAGAGTGACACATACTATCACATTGGTCCTGAAAAATAGAAGGTTCAATGTCCCGCAAAAAGAACAACTCTGGTTCAACTTCTATTGTTGCATCAGGCATGTGCAAAACAGAGTCACTTTGGCTCCGTCCAATATTTACATCTAGGAAGTTGAGATCGACATCTTGCACAGAGGTGGTTTCATGAGGGAAGACTGAAGCAGAGAAACACCCATCCTCATGGGCCACATCAAGCTGAGGGATAGGTGGGAGACTGTCATTTATTTTGACAGTTGATCGTATCTCAGTTTCGTCATCAATGCGATCTTGTTGCGGGTTATATTGCTCTTCTTCAATGCTGAAAAGATGTAAAGCAACAGATACAGAAAAGATGATGGATGCAAAGAAGAAGAGGACTTGTTGTTGTGATCTGAAGATCCGCCCCAAAGTGGTTTGTGTCCAATCTAAACCACCCAACATGTAGCCAACAGCTCCACCCAGACCTAGGGAGAAATTAAAGATGGACACCAATTAAGAATCTTAAGCAGAAGTCTATAAACAACATGTCTTTTTAAAAAGATTTCACACTCTTCATGAATGCAAATATAGTGAAAATTCTCAAATCCTGTTAAAATCTCTTTGGAAGAGGGTAAAGACATTTGGCTTTAGGGGAAAAAAAAAAGGAATATGGGGAAAGTGGAACGACATACAAGGTCAGCATGATTATATTAAACTATAGAGCAAGGTCAGCAGGCTGTATAGTCTAATCTTGCTCATTACTTTCAGAACTTAAAGATTTTTATAATCCAGCCCAAAAGTACCATATTCAATTTTTTCAACACATCATTTTCATAAATCAACCTTTTCACTGAGAAACAGACAACTGATTCTTTAATTGGCTCAGGTTGCATTTATTCAGACAATCCATTTCAGATTTTTTTCCACCATGAGTGTTGCATCGAAATTCCAAACTCAAATCGGTCTCCAGGTTAATGGCATATGTCAAACAATTTATGTTTAGTCAGTCTATCATACTGCTAGAGTTTTGAATGTTGATGAAATCTCCATGACTTTGTTCAACTGTAATCTCTACCTAAGCTTCCTTCTTGGAGTTCAGACATCCAATTCCTAGCTCTTCAATTGTCTGTGTCTTTTAAAGACAAAGCAAAGAAAGTCTTAACTCCAATAAAGTTAATCAAGTTGTAGAGTGCAGCTAATTAGGAGACAAGTACACTATATCCTCTGCCACTGGCCATGGATTTCACCATTTTATCCACTAACATTCCTACATTTCTCTTCCACACCATAAGAAAATCCAAACATTTTACTTGAGATATGGAAATGTGTATTTGAATGACAGAGGACAATTATGAAGGCCTGACTTGCATTTCTACTTACATTTATATATTGTTCAAATGTTTTTAAAACCTAGAGGTTTGGAATTGGCTGTTGCTGCACAATTTCTTCAAAAGATGAAATGCAAAACAGATGGAAGTGTCAAGTGACATGAAAATACAGGTTGTTCTGTTATAACACATTGTCAACCTGAATTCACTACAACGAGATTGATGATGAATTGGGGACACTGTTCCTACAGTCCAAATTTTTAGAAGTGTGCTGGCTGCCATGGGAACACTGCACCAACACTAAGCGCTGTTTCTAAAAAGTGTGATTTCTCTATAACGTAGGGTTGCACAGGAACTCAAACATTGCTTTTATAAAGTAAACTAAGTGGTTTCACATGAGGTCTGAAGCTCAAATCAGTTTCACCCAAAAGACAGGTAAACTTGGACCCTGGTGTATGCAAATTGGCTCCTCTGTTTCTTGCTTTACAATCAAGTCAACATCAGACACTGAGGCAATATATAATTGAATATTGAAATTGATTCTTAGATTAAATGATTATTTTGAGTATACTTTTAATACAAAACTCCTTTAGAAAATCCTTCTCCTACATATTCAACTGAAGCAAATTATCAGGGGGGCCTTCAAAACTAGCAATTGAACAAAAGGAACATGAAAATTCTCCACTCAAGGGTGATTTGTACTTAATTATACACGTTACTTTTGCATCCAAGTGAATCAATTACGCTGTTCAGATCAAAATTAAGAAAAGTTATTTTCTCTTTGCATTTTAAGAGATAAACTTGAAAAGAAAAAGACTAAATGCAAACCTGCAGAAAAGGCATGGATATTGAGTGCCAGATCTTGCTCTTCAGTGTCTGCCACGTCCAGCAAATAAGCTCGGATTGGTCCCTCTGTTGCATCTGCGCAAAAGTCCAATATTACTACACCTAGAACAGTCAGGACTATACCAATTGGCTGACGGTCAGGGATGTCTCCAATAGCTAGACCTGAGGAGCAGAATTGCTAAAAGTAAAACAGGACTGCAAGAAACATGTTTGAATTAAAGTTAGTTCATAATCTTCAGTTTCCAAAATGGAAACGTTTCAATACCACTCGATCATTTTAAAACACTTGTTAAAAGTCAAATTTGTTAGAACAGCGAGTGAAATTGTTTTGGTAGAGATAAACATTTAGATAGTCTCAGATTACTGACAAGCAAATAATTATTAGTGAAATACCTTTAATGCTCAGGATACTGCTAAACTTTTAAAACTCTCAAGCAGAACATATACTATGAAGTATCAAGTTGTACTTTGATAGTATTTAAAATGAGACACATGGTAAAGATTTTCAAGAATCTATTAAGTTTTATTAGGACTCATTAATTGAGACTAATTTCTAAAACAAAAACCTTACCTTCCAAATATTTAGAAGTCCATTAGAATTAGTAGTTTTACAAACAAAAGATGCTTCTGGAGAAGCCAATAGGAAGGAGAAACGACCACTAAACCACACAGGAGCAGTAGTAGGATAATGGTATAGTGGTAATGCCATCAAACTCGTAATCCAGAGCCCTCAGGATAATGTGAAGACATGGCAGCATGACAACATGGCAGATAGTGAAATCTGAACTCAAATCTGGAATGAATAGCTAGTCTAATGGTGACCATACAACCACTCAATTGCCATAAAAACTCATCTGATTCACTAATGTCTTTCAGGGAAAGAAATCTGCATCCTCACCTGATCAGGCCTAACTGGCTCCAAATTCACAGCAATGTGGTTGACTCAACTGTCTAGGGCAAAAAAACACTAGCTTAGCTGGCAGCACTCAAAATAGTCATTCAGCTTGTCAAATCTGCTCTGTCATTTAAGGAGATCATGGCTGATCTGGTAGTCCACAATTCCACTTTTCTGCCTTATCCCCATAACTAATTAAAAATCCATCCATGTCAGCCTTGAATATAACTCAAGTCTGCCTCGACAGCTTTGCTAAATACTTCCACAGATCCACTACCCTCAGAAGAAATTCCTCACGTTTTATACAGGTTACCTCTTACTTTGAGGTTATGCTCTCTAGTCCTAGACTCTTCCACAAGGGGCAACCAACATTTCAGCATCTACTCTGTCCAGTCCACTAAGAATCTTGTATGTGTTTCAATGAGGTTGCTCCCTCAATCGTCTGAATGCCAACTAGTACAGGTCCAATCTCGCCATCAATTTTGACACTGGAGAGCTCAAGTTAATCTGAATCAAAAGCACCGGAATTGTTGCTCCTTTACACACTTAAAGTAGAATTTGCTGAATGTTCCTTATTTTTATGTAACAATTTCTGCTTGAAGAATTTATCGGCTAGAGATTTTTATTAAGACATGTCTAGTATTTCTTTGACCCAAGATTTTGCAATTTAAGTCTTTATATCAATATTGATAGCCTGGATATTCTAAAATCTTGTTTACCTCCATAAATCTAATGCAGTGTGAACCACTGATTTTTAGATTAGATTACTTAGATTAGATTAGTGTGGAAACAGGCCCTTCGGCCCAACAAGTCTACACCGACCCACCGAAGTGCAACCCACCCATACCCTTACATTTACCCCTTTACCTAACACTACGGGCAATTTAGCATGGCCAATTCACCTGACCTGCACATCTTTGGACTGTGGGAGGAAACCGAAGCACCCGGAGGAAACCCACGCAGACACGGGGAGAACGTGCAAACTCCACACAGTCAGTCGCCTGAGGCGGGAATTGAACCCGGGTCTCTGGTGCTGTGAGGCAGCAGTGCTAACCACCGTGCCGCTTTTAGAACTAAGCTGACACTAAAAGTAAATGCTTATATACAGTTTAAAAATGAATTTCAGAACAACTCAGAGACTGATTCTTAACTATCAGGAAAGCAATTTTAAACCACAGAGCAATAAGTGCATATTTCATCTTATTACTGACAAGGACATGAAAAATGCTTGTCCTAGAGTGTTCTTGCACATTTGAAAAAGTGTTTACTTGTTTTAAAAAAGTTGTTTCTTCTAAAGACCATAACAGGAGGCGTTTTAAAGATTCAAGTCTGATATGAGCATAGTGTTCCAATAATAAAGGATGCGGACTTGTACTCTTCTGACAACTGCTTGAGAAATCTTTTATTAAAAAGGAAAACAACAGGAAACGTTTCCTATGAATTGCTTCCTACTATTTTTCTCCTGTGAAAAGTTGGATTTATGGAATGCCCGAAGCATGTGAATGAATCAAATTGAAATGACCAACTAGACAATTTTTTAAATGCACTCTTTTTTGATGAATAACCACAATTCATTGTATGACCTAGGCAAACCTGTTCCTATGTGAGAAATTAGCAGGTTACTGATAAATTAAGTACTTCAACTTATTTCTTCTCTGCAGAAAGAGTTTTGGGTTGCTCCATTAGTCTATGGGAGTAGAGGCTTGGGACTTTCTGCAAAGCAGAGTAGCCAGCAATACTGGAAGTTTTTGGATTAAGCTCCAATATGAAGGTAAAACAGGACTCCAATGAAAAGATTTATTGTGGGTCTGAGTAAGGTTCTAAAACAGGGATTGTGCTACTATACAAGAACCTGCACTGGAAAAAGATAGTACCTCCCTTATATGTGAGGGTATCAAAAAAAAAGTGTGCATCTTGACCCAATCAAAAATCATATCAACTCTCAAAATCAATGATCAAAGTTAGCTGACTTGAAACCATTCTCAAATGCCTGTGTAAACTGAACTAATTGTGTTCAGATTATCAGAGTACTATTTCTCTCAACCTTTGGTCCATGGATCACACACAAGAACATTCCAGATGGCCTAAAATCTGCTTTAGTGATGTATGAATTTAGAACTCATTCAAAAGAGACCGTGCAAAAAAACAAGTGAAAAATGAGTGGGAGGCAAAGGGAAAAAATGGTGAGACTGAAAAAAGGACACTAGGGCTGGTCAGGATGTACAAATAAGTTATTTAGGGATTCCAGGGACATAGTGTTTGAACTCTGTGCTACGTGCACATGGAAGAAAGGGAATCGCTGCTGAGAATTCATTTTTAGAAGAAATGAAGTTGTGTTTTAACAAAATGCATTTAAGTCTTTCCAGAGAAAAATAAAATCAGCCAATTTCATTGCAATGCAAAGTTTTTGCTGGTCCTCAAAAATACCCTGCAAGTTTTTTTTGTGGCACAGCAATGGATTTCAAAATCCATTCATCAGCAAATTGATTGATGCACTCAATAGCACAGTTTACAAGGCTCATTGCTGGTGGAGTAATATTGCTGACAACCAGTGACAAGCTTAAGAGTTCTGACTGCCAAAGTAAAATCTTCATCCAGCTCAAGGAAAGCTCGATTGAGAAGATGACAAAGGAAGAGTTTCAAAGACTCCCTGAAGACTTACATCAACAACGCAACATAGATGTCAATGCTTGGAGACCCTCATTCATTAGGAACGGACTTCGAGGCAGTTCCTGTATGAAAGGACAGATTTCTTAGAGAACACCTAGTGGCAAAGGAAGTATGGAAAAGGAACTTCAGTGATCCTAAGGTCCAGTTCCACCTCCTGGAAACATGTGCCAAATGAATGGTCAGAGATGTACCTTTAGGATTGCAAGCAAGGACCCATACGACCTACAGCCAGAGATAATTTCCTCAGTGGGCAATCACATCTGCTAGTGAGTGTCAGTTCAGAGTGCTGATGGAAACTGAGTGCAAGCCAAACCCCAAGAACTATTTTCTTGAAGTTAAGGGGACAATGTAAGATACAGTTAGAGGGAGAGTTGAGAAGAGAAACAGCATAAGAGAAAGGGAACAAAGGAATTGGTGAGGGGCAGCATGGCAATATGCAATAGAGGGAGAAGAGAAGGGAGGAGGAGGAGAGGTGGTTAAGTTATAAAAGCAATAAGAGACAGTGGACCAGGACAGTGAGGGATAGTGGCTGAGAGGAGGAAACAGCAAACTCATTTTTAAACCCACACTTCCACAAGAATCCAAAGTCACTTAAACCCCAATGCTTTAGTTGTAATTCACATTGGGCTGACATTTTATTGTCTGGCTGTTCTAAACCAAAAGACAAAAATTAGCTGCATTAGACTTTGCTGCTGGGTACTAAGCAATTGCTATTATTCATTTAAATTATCAATTCATTACCTCTGAGTATTTTTGTAGTTCACATTTACTGCCATTTTTCTGAAGCCTTAAAATGATTTAATTAAACTGAAGTTGAAGTATGGGAAGATGTACAACCTGTGAAAACTTTCATTTACATTTATGACAAAGCATCAAAGTATTACCAAATAGTTATGACAACCCTTCAGAATAATTCACTGCTTTCAGAAAAGATACTTGCAATTTTTATAGAAACCACAGGCTGTTTGGCTCAACCAGTCTGTGAGCATTTATACTTCACACAAGTCCCTTCCCATTCCACCCACATCATTGAAGACTTGCAGCAAATTTTTCTAAATGCCTTTTCTATTATAATTTAGATTTATTTCTAAGGCAGCCAAACCATTTATTTTAACTATTTCCTGTAGTGAGTTCTACATGCTATGTGCAAGTAAAGACATTTCTCATTTCTAGTTGGTTTTAATACCAACTGCCTTCTATTAAAAGTTCCCATCCAATATTAGAAACTTGCCCAAGGTGCAAAATTATGCAGCTCAAATCAGGACAAATCCAATCCAGCCAATCACGTTTCATTAACAATGCTGTCATTAGTAGTTGTACAGCAGTAACTTGCCCAGTGACGTTCAATCTTGGTACCGCTAGACACTGTTTATGACCTCATTACAAAGTTAATCCAAACATGAATGGAAAAAAAGGAATCCAAATGACTGAGGCAATGAAAGACTGCCTTGACATCAAGGTAGTATCTGACTAAGTACAAAATAGAGGGGTCCTGTGAAAATTGAAGCCAGTGGGATTAAGGGTAAAACTTCTCCATTGGGTGAAGTCAAAGGAGGATGGCCAATTTTTCAACCCTAGGCCATCACTACAGGATATTTTCCATTAATCTGTTCAGAGATATTCTGGAGCAGGTGAGACTTGAACCCAGGCTACCTGGCTATCACTGCAAAGCTAGACCCAACTATCTTCAGTTGCATCAAATGACCTTCAATACTTCATAAGGTCAGAATGGAACCCTCTTGCAGCACAGTGTAGAGTCCTTACCCTTGGACCAGGAGTCCCATGTACAAGGCCCACCTGTGCCAGAGGTGTTAACATGAGCAGGTTGATTTAAAAAAAAACTTTTTCTACAGTACTGAATCTAAGGTCAGAATGAAGGACCTTCTTGTGGCTTAAGTGGTGGCGTTCATACCCTAGATTGAGGGGCCTGGGATCAAGTCCCACCTGCTCCAGTATAACATCTGAACAGGATGATCAGAAAAATAGGTTAAATAAAAAATATTAAATTTTGACCTTAAGAATGGAGTCTGTGACAATGTTGGTCCTTAACTTTAGGGTCTGAAAGATCCAGGTTAAAGTCCCACCATTTCAGAAGTACGACAGATCATCACTGAACAGGTAGATTAAAAATATCACAAGTTCAGATTTTATGGCTCTTATGGCACAAGAGTGTCCCTGCCTCTGAGCCAGTAGGCTAGAGTTCCAGTCTCACCTGCTGCAGTAGTAATGTCCTTGAACAGGTTGATCTGGAAAATCTCAACAAATTGCTCTACTCGTTTAAACTGTAAAGCAGTGGAAAGATGCAGTTTAAGCATACAGCCTAATATTTCCTAATTAGTCTCAGTAAAGTGGAACATCACAAATACCCATAAAGGTCAGAATTTAGGGCTCTTGAGGCAGTGATAAGTGTCCTTTCCTCTGGGTCTGAAGGCCCAGATTTAATTCCCACCTGCACCACTGGTATTTTATAACATCTGATCATGTTAATTGGAAGACATTTCATCACTTGTTTTGATTGCTTCAGGGGTTCATGACAGCCAGTAGTACCCTCTCTCTAGGTCATGAGGTCCTGGTTCAAGTCTAACTTGTTCCAGAGGTATGTCCAAATAAGTCTGACCAAGTTGATTAAACATTACTTGATTCCTTGCTCAAGATTCTGAAGTGGATCTGGAACCCACCATAGACTGTCAGAAGTGAAACCAAAATCAACTCACTGAAGCTTTGCATCTGAAAACAACAAAGATCAGAATTTTAGTTGAAATTTGCCCACATTAGGTGCACTAAGTAAAAATATTGTCAGAATTAGGGCCTTGTGGCAGTACCCCAGGAGGCCCAGATTCAAGTCCCAACTGCTCCAGAGATGCATCATAAT
The DNA here is from genome assembly GCF_047496795.1 of Chiloscyllium punctatum. NCBI lineage: Eukaryota > Metazoa > Chordata > Chondrichthyes > Orectolobiformes > Hemiscylliidae > Chiloscyllium > Chiloscyllium punctatum. The sequence continues at coordinate 22,019,053 of NC_092743.1, forward strand.
ATCTCTGAACAGGTTGATTAGAAAAACACAAGATCAGAATTAGGGATATTTGCTGCTGATTGCATCATGTTCAGTGACATAAGTACTCAACGCCCCTTTCATTAATTTGAAATGTCATTCCTCCACCATGGATGGTGGTAGCAATATGCACTATAACAATTCACCAAGGTTCCTTCAGCAGCATTACCCCGACCTGCAACCTCTACCAGCAAAGGCAAGGGCTGCAGACACACGGGAAAACCAATGATAAGTTCCTCTCAAAGCCTCAGGCCAACCTGTGAAACAATGTTTCAAATGCAAAATTTCATTTTTACCTAGGACAGATCCATTTAAGAATAGGGCAACCCCAAACAGAACTCCAATACAAAGAGCCAGGATGAAAGGTCGCCGACGGCCCCAGGTCAAGGTGCAGCGGTCACTTGCAGAACCAATCAGAGGAGTGAAGATCAACCCCAAGATCGGGCTAAGGAACCAGGTGAGACTGTAGTATTGTTCTGGAAGACCTGCAAGAATAAAATGGGAATCTTCAGAAGATAGTTTGTAAGTGCAGGTTTTCGTTTTCTTCCAACACATCTGATTCTCTCAGCGTGCACCCCCACATTCAATTTACAATTATTACCTTCCACTCACCATCTCAAATCTGTTGTCACATAACCTTCCCTCATTTGCCATTCAGACACATCACTACTTTATTTCCCAGTTCTATAGAATAAAATTCTTAAGGAGAATGCAACTAGTAGCAAACATTTACCAAATCAGAGTCAATATGGATTCGAAATAAATATTTTATATAAATCAATTGCTGACTGACTACTTTGAAAAGAAAATCACAGTGGAAAAGTGCAATAAAATATCAAATTGCACAAAGGATATTTGTAAGATAAAAGGGTTATCCCACAGATGCTGCCAGACCTGCTGAGTTTTTCCAGCAATTTGATCTTATTCAGATTAAATCTTAGGAATCGTCAAGGAACTGAAATGAAGGAATGAAATTAGTGTTGCTGTGCAAGATTACTTATTCATAGGTTTATGGATGCTTATAGCACTTATTTCCTCTTCCACCATCCTCAAGTTAAAATTTGTACAACTCAGGCTTATAAAAACAAAGTACATTCAAGCTATTAAAGCTGCAGTTTAAACTAAATCTCTCTTTTGAAAATCCTCCATGGTAATTGCGTACAATAATTGATGGAAACCGAGCATTCAAAATGATCACACAAAATTAAAGGGCAAGTCTAATCCTGTACTACAACAGGAAAGCAGTGGGATTTAGTTGAAATAGCCTTTCTCACAAAACTATACACAGGATAAAATGACGGTATGAGCATCAAGTCGTCGACTGAAAACAATAATGTCTGCATAAATTCCATACTGCAGGAAAACACTCATTGTGTTGCTCCAGCTCAGAGAATGACTGGATCTCAAATGGTTTGACAGCCTCATTACAAAAGTCAACTCCGGCCATCCATGCTCAATTTGGTTAGAACAAATTATGCAATTTCCTTTGGCCACAAGAAAACTTGCTTTCCTGTTGGCTCCTAGACTAATGGCAAGTGGATAGTTCACTACTTCTAGTTATCAATGCAATTAATAATTTGAATAGGAAACAGATGGATTCACCTGTTAGGTGTGATATACAATATAGTATAAAACAAACAGTATTAATTGAAAACAATTTTCTACAAACTTAATCTGTTTATTCAAAATATTGAATTTTCTCTCCCTTTCCCATTCATTTACTGTTTGCAGAGATTACATCTTCATTTTTCAAAATTGAGCAACTGTTCAAAGATTGCCTAGCATGAGACACTGAAGGAGCCACATTTACTCAACGACACAGGACATACACCAATGGCCTGATGACAAAACAGAGACAGAGACAATCAGTTCTTAAAAACTGATCAAATAAACACTCCAGAGACTGAGCAACAAAACAGGAAGCTCTGGAACAGCAAGAAGACAGGAGAAATTAAATGTTAACTAGCATTAAAGTTAAGCAGGTAATAGGGAAGGTACGGAATGTTGGCCTTTATTTCAAAGGGAAAAAGTAGGGAAGTTTCACTAAAGCTATACAAGGTAAAATACTGTGGACCTTTTTGGAAATATATACTGGCAATGGAGGCAGAGGATATGCATTAGGTTCATTCCGAGTATGGAGGGATTTTCTTATGAGAGGTAACGTAGGTTGGGTATATACTCAACAGTTTAGGTGGTGAGGGATCTTATTGAAACATGCAAGATTCCTAGACGTGGAGAAATTGTTTTCTCATGTGGGAGACTCTTGGACCAGAGAAGAAAATCTTAACGTTAAGGCAGTGATGAGGAGCTTTTTTTCTTCAAGACGACTGAAGGGGTTTATAGGGCAAGTGCGAGGAGCCAGTTTCAAAATAAAGACTTAAAATTGAGGAATTTCTTCTACAAATCAGCATTTGAAATGTCTCCACTGCTCTCTGGAGAGCAGTCATTGGAAAATGAACCTACTGAATGAGGTGGGAGGTGGTTATTCAAGCCCTTCAAGTCTGCTCTATCATTCAATAAATTGATGGTTAATGTGTTTTGAATTCCACATCAATCTCAACCTTCATCTTTCTTGCCCAAGAATCTACCTCAAAAATATTAACGATTCCACTTCACTGCCAGGCAGATACACAAAAAAGTTGCTCTACCATAATTCATCAGTTCCCAAAAAGGCAACCACTTTTTAAGAAAACAAAAACAATAGCCTTTGGTTTTGGACTCAAGAGGAAGCATCCCCTGGATGTACACCTTAAACAATCCTGAACAAAAGACTGAGATGGTAGGAGATGGAGGATTGTTGCTCAGAATGGAGCCCTGTGACAAGCAGTGTGCCACAAAGATCAGTGCTTGGGTCCACTGTTGTTTGTAACTTATATCAATGATTTAGAATGATAATATAGTCAGCACAGTTAGTAAGTCTGCAGATACCTACACTAAACCACCAACGTAGGTGTTAATGCAAGAGTACATAAGTGGACCTTGATCAACTGAGCTGAGGAAGGCAGATGGAGTTTCATTCAGATAAATGGGAGGTGTTGCATTTTGGTAAGACAAACCTGGACAGGAGGTACACAGGCAATTGTAGGGTCAGAGGGAGATGGTTGGCACTAGTCTTCATTGGTCAGAGTTGAGATGTCATGTTACAGCTGTACAAGCCATTGGTAAGGCCACATTTGGAGCACTGTGTATAATTCTGATCATCCTGCCACAGGAAGGATGCTATTAAACTAGAAAGGGTGCACAGAAGATATTACCAAGACTAGAATGTTCGAGTTATATAAAGGCTCGGATCTCTAGTGCAGTCAGCAAAGGGGTCGTCTTAGATTTATAAAACGATGAGGAGCATAGACAAGATCATTTCTCCAGGATAGGGGAGTCCAAAACTAGAAGGCATTGGTTTAAGGTGAGGGGACCAGACGGGCAACTATTTCAGAGGGTGGTGTATATACAGGACAAGCAGTCAGGGACAGTGGTTGAGGTGGACACAATTACAACATTTAAAAGGCGATTGGACAGATATGAAAAGGAAAGGTTTAGAAATAGATGGGTCAAACAGGTAAATGGATCTAGCTCAGTTTAGAAAACATGGTTGGCATGGACTAGTTAGGACGAAGGGTCTGTTTCAGGGTTGTATGACTCTACACAGTCTTGACAATCAATTCATTTCACTCAACTCTAGTAGTAAACAGCCCAAGCTGTCTGAACTTAAGAACTTGCTCATTCAAATATGAAATCAAAATTTGGAAGAGGCAACAAAATGTTGGGCTTACCAGCAATACCTATATCCCATGAAAAAGTATAAAAATGCCTCAAACAGCCTTCAAATTATTTACTGGTTTCCCAAACCAAGAAAAAACAAAGCAAAAAACATTTTAGGTTCAATTCCTTTTCGAATAATGGATAATATTTGATTATTCTTAATTACCTGCTATACACCAACCACATCTGCAGTATGCTGTTTGCTCAAAGAATCTCTGCTTGACTGATGAGGTGGAGTCGGAGTTGAGGACGCTGACACATCTAAGAGGGGAAAGAAACACCTGGACACACCCCCTTACATTGAATTACATAAAACTTGGGTCTGTGGTCAAAAATAGATTTGACTGCAAGTGACGCAGGTATGAGGATACAGAATTTAGCTTTGAGGAGCCTCAGCCAGTGCCCTTATCTAATTAGGTACTTGCTGTGTTTGGATGGTGCAGAGCACCATTCAAGCGTTGAAAGAGGAAAAAACTGTAGTAGTAATAAAGGATAGTGCAGTTGAAGCAATAGGTACTATTCCCAGATACTATAGGCAGACAAGCTGCTATGTCCTGACTGTCTGTATCAAAGAGATTAAAAGAAAGTAGCTGCAGAGGAAATTGAGACATTGGTCAATTTTCCAGACCTCACTAGACTGTGGGATTGCTCCAGCACATTGGCAGTTTTCCCAATGTGTTGCTCCTGTTCAAGCAGGAAACTGTAGACCGGTTAGCCTATAATTTGTCATTGGGAAAATGCTGAGAGTCTATTAAGGATGAAAGAGGGAGACATTTTAAAAAGTCTCAAAGTCACCATGGTTTTGTGAAAGGGAATCATGAGAAATTTTTGGATGTAATGAGCAGAGTTGATAAAGGACACCAGTATACGTAATAGATTTGATTTTCATAAGGTATTTGATAAAAGTGCCACATAAAAGGTTTAGCACAAGACAGGAACTCAGTACAGACTGAGGATTGGTTACCACAAGATAGTCAAGATTAATGGGTCTTTTTCAGGTTGGAAAGATGTAACAAGTGCTCAAGAAACAATCCAAGGGCCTTAATTAGTTTCCATCTACCTTAAATTGACTTGAAGGAAGGGAAGAATATAATGCATCCAAAGTTGCTGACAATATGAAAATAGGTGTGAGGTATATTATGATGAGGATCTAAGAAATTTGCAAATGATTATCGATTGGTTAAGTGAGTAGACAAAAATTTGGAAGGTGAAGTTTGATGTAGGAAAGTGAAGCCACACACTGAAGAATGAAAAGGCAGACTATTACTTAAATGGATAGAGACTCCAAAAAAGTGCACAGTGGAAATGAAAATAGTTACTTGTACCTATACAGTAACTAAGGAAAGTTGAATTTTGGAGACAGTTCAAGGAGATTTAACATATTGATTCCTGAGATGACGGAGTTGACAGCATGAACATGGTTGGCTTTCATGTATTAGAATTTAGAATGAAGGTGGAAAGGGTTTCCTTCTTTCAGAGGATTGCAAATGCTTGGAATGTCCTACCCCAGAGAACGAGGCAGGTAGATCATGAAGTACTTGAAGAGGTGGTGGACAGAGTTTTGTAATAAGGAAGTTTAGCTACCATACTCTTCACTCCCTTAATTGATAGAAATTGTTGAAAGCTAAAAGTACCAACATAAACCCTGGAGGACTCCACTCAGCCAGAAGGGGTAAGGTGATAAGACAGAGGTTGTACCAATGACAGATAGAACAAGGAACAAGTCTCGCATCAAGAGTTCAAAGAGCAAAGAAATAAATTAAGCAGGAACTCTGGTTGAAATTGAAGATTACTCCCAATGCCACAAATGAGCATGCAAGTCAAAAGGAAAATACATACAAATGCGGGTCAAGAGTTGGTGCAGGAGGAAAGGTTTTAGATTCCTGAATCACTGATCATTTCTGGGGAAGGTCAGACCTCTAAGCAGGACAATCTATACCTGAACCAGAACAGGACAAACATTCTGTCAAAGTTTGCTAGGGTTGTTGGGAGGAATTTAAACTGGGGCAGGGATTAGCGTGCATTAGCTCAATACAGAATAACTTAGAAAAGGAACAAGGCAGAGCCCATTCAGCCATGTTGTCTCAATGGAATAAGGCAACGCTAAATGGTAGCCACTTCAATGCGAGGAGTATGAGGGGTAAAACAGATGAATTAAAATCATGGATTGATACATGGAACTATGTTGCAGCTATGTTCTCCACTAAGATGTGACATTTTAAGAGTGCATTTTAGACGCCAAACAGACAGACAGCCCATAGTCAATTCATAAGGCTGTAAAAAGTAAGGTTACAGGGTCAACATAGTCCCCTAAGCAGTAACAGGCCCAGAGAACCCTGGCTGCCGCAGAATATTAAGCACTGGACAAAAAGGAAGGGAGCTATGCATCAGATACAAACGAAGCAAAAATGTAGGCCCTAGAAGAGTGTAGAAAGCACTGGAAAAATTAAAAAAAAACTTTGGCAGGCAAAATTAGGGAGAACCCCAAGATAATCTACAACTTCATCAAGGGAACAGAATAACTAAGTGTAAAGTCTATTAGGGAACGAAGGGGAAATTTGAGGGGGAGATTCAAGGATAGTGTTAAATGAATACTTCACATCTGCCTTTAGTGAAGACAATGCAAGTTCAGAATTTGAGAAATTGCGTTAAGAAATTCTTGAACCAGATTAATAAGTCAGGAGGTATCGGAAGTTTTGACATTCAAAATTGGCAAAATCACCAGGTTGCTGTGGTAGAGGAGGGAAGGAATTACAGGGCCCTGACCCAAATTTTTAAATAATCTCAGGCCATAGGGAAAATGCCAGAGGACTGGAGGACAGCTAATTTGGTTTCATTTTACAATGATGGTACAGACACACCAGGGAACTATGGCCCAGCGATTCTAATATAATTGGTAGGAAAACTATTGGAGAAAATAGTGAAGAAAATTAATCTCCATTTAAGGAAGCAAGGTTTGATTGGAGATAGTTAATGTGGCATTGTCAGAGAGGTAATCCCTAACAAATCTGATGAAGTTTTGTGATGTGTCGACCAAGTCAGAATCATAGATATGTACAGCATGGAAACAGACCCTTTGGTCCAACCCGTCCATGCTGACCAGATATCCCAACCCAATCTAGTCCCACCTGCCAGCACCCAGCTCATATCCCTCCAAACCCTTCCTATTCATATACCAATACAAATGCCTCTTAAATGTTGCAATTGTACCAGCCTCCACCACATCCTCTGGCAGCTCATTCCATACATGCACCACCCTCTGAAAAGGTTGCCCCTTGGGTCTCATATCTTTCCCCCTCTCACCCTAAACCTATGCCCTCTAGTTCTGGACTCCCTCACCCCAGGGAGAGGACCTTGTCCATTTATCCTCTCCATGCCCCTCATGATTTTGTAAACCTCTATAAAGGTCACTCCTCAGCCTCTGACACTCCAGGGAAAACAGCTCCAACCTGTTCAGCCTCTCCCTATAGCTCAAATCCTCCAACCCTGGCAACATCCTTGTAAATCTTTTCTGAACCGATTGATGCAATTTATACTGATTTCAGCAATACCTTTAGCAAGGTCCCACAAGGAAACAGATAAAGTTGCTCATGGCAATTGGGTCCAAAATTGGTTTTGCAGACATGTAGTAGCAAAAGGCTGTTTGCATTATCATTGCCAGATGTGCAGTGGTATACTATAGGGATCGTGCTTGCACCTTATTGTTTGCAATATTTACATATGATATACAGAATGCATTTTTGGCTGGGCTTGGAGAGGCAAAGAATCTCAATTCCTGGAGCGGGGAGGCCAATTAGTACATTAAGTCCACACCAACCTTCTGACCCCCACCCCACCTCCCCTTTGAGCATTTTAGCACCTCATACCATTAAGGTAAACAGCTTTGCTTCCATGGATTTGAAACCTGTGAAGTTTAACAAAATGCTCATTTCCTTGAGGCAACCCAGCTGCTCCAACCTAGCTTTGAAGCTAAAACTCCCTCATTCTTGGAACCATTCTGGAAAATCATTTTTGGCCTCTCAAGAACTTTTAAAAAGCCAATATGACCAGGTTAGGATGCAATACTCTAGTTACAGGCTAAGTAGGGCTACAACACACCATATTTGCTTTGGTATTTAATTTTGGTACTCTTATTTGAAGCACAAGATCCTACATGCATTTTTCAAAACAGTCTCAGAATGTCCTCAAAAGGCCAATGCATTTGAATCCTCAGGGATGAGAATTTCTCTCAAAACAGTGAAAATATTGATGAACAAATGACTTTCAAAAGGAAATTGAACAAGTAACTGAGTGAAATAAATATGTAGGACTACAGCCTGGGAAGGCCCCTCATCCTTGTTAGTCTAAATCGTCGTTAATGGGTTTTGCATGTATATTACTCAATTTAAAACAGTGTTTTACAGATGCTGGTTAATAGATGGAAAAAACCATAGGTGATTTGACAGAGTAACAAGTTTAGTTGTGTGCAAGAACACTTGATAGTAGAATAAAAATGGCCTGAGGGAGGAAATAGGACTGAAGTGTTATACAGAAAGCCAACAAGGGTTCAGTGGGCAGAATGGCTGTAAATAATACTATAACAATTATTTATGATTTTATTTTCATTAATGCCACAATCAATACCTTATAGCTGCTGTAAAATGTCAACACCTTGACTCTAATAGCTGTATTCAAATATGCAGGAGCATATTTGTACAAATGTTCAGTACAAGTTAGGTAATGGTGTCATAAAAGAACCAGACGATGGGAAAGATATTCCCAGGATACGTGCATTGCTGACTCAAACAGCACTTCTTGCTCATCCCAACTGCCCTCAAGTTGGTAGGGGTGAGCTTCCTTCTTGAAGAACTGTATAGCACATGGCATAGATTCAGCAATATGAAAAGGAGTTCAAGGACTGTGATTCAGAAACAATGTGGTGGTGATATGGCTCTTAAGTCAGGTTGTTGGGGGGCTTGGAAGATAAAATAGCTGGTGATGTTCCATGTGTTTGCTGCCCTTATCCTTCCAGATGGATAAATATCAAATGGATGAGTGGTTTCATTCTGATATTTTGGAAAGACTACAAAGTGTTAAATTCAGTAGTTAACTCATCAGTAATTTAATGAGACAAATTTCTTCTGCATTCTCTCATTAAACCTTAATAGATATCAGACGAGAGGTAAAGCAAGCTTTCTAGTATTGTTTCCATTCTTATCTGTTGAAATGTGACAGGTCAGGATAATCTCACATCCAGAAACATATCAGGACAGTTATATTGAACGATACCAGGAACTGGATCCAATACTTTCCCAGGACAAGGCTATTTTCACATCTCAGCTGAAACTCAAACAAATTCAGCTATGCTTTGTAAGTCTACATACACCCATCACACATTTTGAAATGAGGAAGTTCTGGAAAAGTTTGTTTACTGCAGCTTATGCTGTTTTGGAACATTTTGCTTAAAATCAGTCTAACAATGGACCAAGCCATAAATAAATATAAAAGATGTTGACTATCTGATAACAGGAGAAAGCAGATTTATTAATAGAAAAAATGCAAGCAAAGCATTTTGGCAACACTGATCTTCCAAATGTTGTCCAAAAAGGTTGCCCAGAACCAAAATGGATCTTTTTTTACTTTATTTATACAAAAAAGAACTGGTGACACTGATCTTGACTGAGTACTGTCATATGCTTTATGGGCTAAACAAGGTTAGATAGCTAACACAAAAGTTAAAAAATGAGAATGTCAAAGACAGCAAAAGCAGGTAATGAGAAACAAATTACAAATGAATTCCACCAAAATCCTTTTAAGCTGGTGAACTAATTAGATAGAGCTTGTTTTACCAAAATGTCAAATGCACAATGCTGCTTAACTTTGTGGCATTCTTGGATGTTTAAAGAAACTTCTCACTGATTCTTAAGAGTGGAATATTGCCAAAGTGATAGACTTTTGATTGAAAGTGTTTTATTGCTAAATAATCAGGACAAAAGAATGCTAAATTTCAAATATTTAAGATTACTCAACAAGAATACAGTTACTGTGTTGGTGTGAAGAAAAGTATTAGGACATGCATCCAAGTGATTGGCTGATCAAATCAAATAGCACGTTCCTTCAGTTGTTCATAGGAGGCAAAAATATAAATAATACTCATCCAATCCTTGTTTGTAAAACTCAAACGAAAAATGTCTAAAATAGACTCAAGTTCTTGGGAGCACTTAGTGAATAACCCTGTGTGCACTAATAGCTACATAATCATCCATTTAAGATGATCAATTGACCTTGTAATAAAGATTCACCTATGCTTGCTAGAAGAGAAATTTGCAAGACCGCTACTCAATAGAAAAGAATAGGTTCATTCAACAGCTCACGTGAATTTGATCTACCAGCCAACAAGTACTTTCCTCCTTTGGTATAAAGTTGTAAGAGTTTGAAATTTAGCATTCTTGCATTTGTCTGGGGTGAGTGTAGAAGGAAATCTTTGACAATGTTTTGTTCAGTACTAAAGGAGGATTTTGAATATTAAAGTCACAAAGGTAGCAACTGTAATTGTTATTTTGGTAAAACAAACCCAGTTGCAACCCTATTTAAGATGAACTTGAACAAATGTTACTAAAAATTAGCAAGTACTTCCAGCAGCGTCTCAGCCTTTTGAGGGCATTTAACAGGGGCTTGATGTTTATACTAATTTTGATCATATTTAGTAATTACTTACCAATTTACTACTCGTTACAATATAATAGGATAAAATAATAAAAACCCTAATACGCACAAAATTATTCAGTGTATTGTCAGGCATTTGTAATTGATAAATACTACACAAGATTCTGGAAGTAGATTAGCATTAACATTTTATCTCCTTATCATTCTAATCTCAATTCTACAAACGGTGACTGATGGTCATCAGAAACTAAAATCACATTTGACTAAAACGTATGGAACAATGGGGAAAATGCAGAGTTCAATAGTCAGGGTACAACTGGATCTTGATCATTGGGACAATGGGCCAGGGTGTGGCAGATAGAGTTTAATTTAGATAAATGAGAGGTGCTGCATTTTGGAAAGGCAAAAAAACTTAAGGTACTAGCTACACAGGACATTAGTTATGCCATTAGTTTAGAAGTGTGCTTGCAATTCTGGTCTCTTTCCTAGCAGATGGATGTTGTGAAACTTGAAATGATGGTGCCAGGGTTGGATGGTTTGAGCCGTAGGGAGATAGCTGGGGCTGTTTTCACTGGAGCAGAGACTGAGGGGTGACTTTATAGAGGTTTATAAAGTTATGAGGAGGATGGACAGGGTAAACAGAAAGTTTTATCCCCCCACCCCAGGGAAAAGAAAGTCCAAAACTAGAGGGCATAGGTTTAGGGTGAGAAGAGAAAAAAATTAAAGGATGGACTTAAGGGGCAGCCTTTTAATGCAGACAGCATTGTGTGCAATGAGCTGCAAGAGGAAGTGGTGGGGGTTACTTGTAAAAAGGCATCTGAATGGGTATACAAATAGGAAGGGTTTAAGGGATATGGGCCAAGTGCCGGTAAATGGGACTAGATTAGTTTAGGATGCCTGGTTGGCATGGATGTGTTGGACTGAAGGATTTGTTTCCATGCTGAACATCTGACTATTACAACTGGTTAGAATCTCCAAATGCTAACAATCTTTAGTGGGATTTATATCTACATCTATAGAAAAAAAGGCCAAAATATCACCTGCAAGTTTTTAAAATTTTGCTTACAAGACAGCCCTTTGGCCAATTGTCTGTGTCAGTTAGAGATAGATTACAGTAATTAAATTAATCCCGATTTAAGGTGGTGCTGGACTGGGATGTGCAAAGTTAAAAATCACAACACCGGCTTAGTCAAGAGTGTGGTACTGGAAAAGCACAGCAGGTCAAGTAGCATCTGAGGAGCAGCAACATTTCAGGAATAAGTGCTTCATCAGGGATCTTCATCAGGTGGATGAAGGAGGAGCATTCTTAAAACTCTGCTTCCAAATAAACCTGTTGGACTATAACCCAGTGTTGTGGTTTTTAAACTAAATTAATCCCATCTTCCATCTTTTGGTGAACATCCCCAAATGCAAGTGAATACCCAAGTGTTGCCTGAAGTTGATCGTTTCTAACCCAAATCAGCTCAGGCAGGGAGCAGTAGACCATGCCCCTCCCTTTGATTTTACATATTCATTAAATCAATTTATAAAATGTGATATGCTTATTTGTTGTAGTAAAGCTACAGATAATTACTGCATGAACAAAAATCATTCTATTAAACAAAATAGAATTAATGTGAATGTAAATAGGCAGACATGAGTAACTAACTCAATAGGAAAACAGCTTAATCCCAATATTTTGGTCCTTATATCTGATAGGAATTTTGTAGTGTTGCTTAGATTCTTAAGCACTCACCTATCTGCAATAATACCGGTGTAACCAAGGCAGTTTCCATAGCATAACAGAACTCCCTGCCAAACATCACTGCACCATGCATTACCCATAATTTGACAGGAATGCGATCAATGGACTCCTCACTAACTGTTTCATCACCATTCTCTTTGCCATCCCTTTTCTTTTTCAATTTTGTGGACAATTCTTGTGTTTGCATAGATTCTGTCTCTTCATTCTGTGGAGCCATTGCTGCCACAAAAATGTACTTGTGCTTTTGTTGGGATGAAAAGGTGTCTTCGGTTTTTTTTTGTTCAATCGTAGATTCAGCACTTTTCTGCAATTTCCTTTAAATGTATCCAAAAAACCATGCACCAAAAGAAAGCTAATTGGTAAAAACTTTGGATTATGGCTTATTTATTGTCTATTAAAAATCCATATTAATTTCCATTCAGTTAATACTAGTTTCATTATAGACGAAATGCTTCCTTTGCAGCATACAGTTGGGAAGGCGACACAAAGGGGTCCTCTGTTGCTCCCCATCGAGTGAATATTCTGAAAGACAAAATGGTAAAAAGAAATAAAACAAAGCACTGAAGAAAGCCAAATAGCTAGTGTTTGGAAGATCTGCACGTTTTTTTAAAATAAAGAGAAAAACAATACCTGCATGAAAGTCATAAAAAGATATGCTAGAAACTAAGACTTCTAAACAAACTTAAAATTTAACACTAATTCATTGATAGGAGTTATTGTAGGTAAGGTAACAAACATCTGATTGCGCCTTCGAGTAAATCAGACATTTCCTTTAAAGTGTACTGCCTGACCACTGCAAATTTTTACTTTTAATCAGTGTTATATTTCAACACATAGGAACGACTCCTAGACTATCTGGAGATCTCTTCCCAATGACTAGGTTGGGAAGTTTAATTGCAGAGATTCCTTAGTACTTTAAGGCTTTTACAGTCATCTACATGCTGCTTCGGTGATGTCACCTGAAGACAAGATTCCAGTTGTGCACCAATATGCTGTTTCCTTCCAGATTCAAATTTGCTACACTGTTTGCAATAATATCCATTACTAAATGAAGAAAGGCTCCTCTAATTGAATACTGAAAGACCATAAAAACCACAAGATATAGGAACAGAATTGGGCTCAAATCTGCTCCATCATTTAATCATGGCTGACATGTTTCTCAATGCCACTCACCTGCCTTCTCCCTCTTACTAATCAAGAGCCTATCAATCGGTCTTAAATACACTCAGCAACTTGGCCCCTACAGGGTTGTTCTTTCACTCAGGTTGTGCCCTCAGGTCTAGTCTTTCCTAGTGGAAAGATCTTCGCCACATCCACACTATTCAGGCTTATCAGCATTTTGTAAATTTTCAATCATATCCCCCCTCATCTTTTTTTAAACTCAGTACAGACCCAGAGTATGGATGTGGCAAGCCCTTCCTCTCCAGGGTCATACTTATAAACCTGCTCTGGATCCCCTCCAAGGCCAGCACATCTTTCCTTAGATTATGAGGCCCAAAACTGCCCAATATTCCAAATGTGGTCTTACCAGAGCCTTATACTGCCTCAACAACACATCTGTACTCTTGCATTCTAACACTCAAAATGAATGTAAGCATTGCATTTTCCTTAACTGCCAAAAGAACCAGCAATGTTAACCTCTTGCAATCTTATATTAGCTAGCTTACCCTCAGTTCAGCTTCTCCCTTGTTGCTTTCTTAGTTATCCTCTGGTGGCTTTTAAAGGGTTCCAAGTAATTTCTTCACATTGTATCCTTTTGCTTTTATGCTGTCCCTGATGTCCTTATCAGCCATGATTGCCTCATTCTTCCCTTAGTAAATGTTTTTTCTACCTTGGGATGAATTTCTGCTGCGCATCCAGAATGACCCCCAGGAACTCTTGCTATTGCTGCAAAGCTATTATAGATACTCAAATTAGTAGCTACCAATGAACTTGTGACCAGTGATGCCACTTGCGCTGGGACCCTGACCCTGGGCTTCAAATTATCCTGTTTAAAAACGTTCCAAGATACAAACTGAAGCAGCAAGCAAAAAACTTCTCTTCCCCTCTGTACCAAATTACTCGAATTGTACCTGCTCTCTGGTTGTGTTTCACTCTGGATGTGCTCACTCCTCAACCACGTGCAACTTACCAGTCATGCACTTTCAACATGCTCCATCTTAAAGCTGAGATCAGCTGAGCTGACTCATTAAGCTTCAATGATCATCAGCACCTATTAAAAGGCCCTGTTTAAGCTTCAGGCAATTAACAGGCAGTTATCAACTACCTTATTAATCTTTTCACTAAACTACTGAATTTAAAAACTTAAATGGAGAAACAGTATTTACCAGTTCTATTCCTTCACTGTTTCCATATAGTATTACTGCAGCTAGTGCTTCAGGAATGCCTCAACATTAACCATTCCAAAATTTTGCACCATTACACATCCACTGTCATGGTCTGCAACCAGTTTACATTTTTTAACATTTATTCATTTGGCATATGATGCCTTGAAGGTCTTGTAGAGTGTTGTTCATAACCCAATAGATTTTTCAGTTGACCAAAGCAACCCCAAATGGCAGTCTGTTGAAGCAAACTTGCCAAAAGTAAAGATAGTGTGATAAGGAATCATCTGCTCAAATTCAATATTTAGATCAGGTTGTGCAAAAGTTTCATTGAATAATTTAAAATCAACCATGGACTTAAAATATCTTTCAGGAGAGCCTTGAGCTCTCTTAAAAGGCCTCCATCACTGCTGGTATTATAAGAGGCAGCAAAATAGAAGCTACACTATTTGCCGCCGTCTTGTATGAGCAATGCATACCATCTAGGAGAAAGTGATGACTGCAGATGCTGGAGATCAGAGCTGAAAATATGTGTTGCTGGAAAAGTGCAGCAGCTCAGGCAACATCCAAGGAGCAGGAGAATAGACGTTTCGGGCATAAGCCCTTCAGCCTGAAATGTCGATTCTCCTGCTCCTTGGATGCTGCCTGAACTGCTGCGCCTTTCCAGCAACATTTTTCAGCAATGCATACCACCATTCATTTCGCAGTCCTCAATTATCCCTTGGAAGGTAGATTTGCTGCCTCAATTCTTTTTAGGGTACAGACAAGGTCTGCTTGGAGTGATGGAAAATCACTTGACATTCTAAGGAGAAGAAGCTTTAGTGTTAAACAAGAGTTTATTGCACAATAGCAATTATTTACAACTGGCAGTGATATGCTAGATAATGCGACAGAGGCTAAGATAGACTCTAACTTCAAGATTGAGCAGTTTTCTCCACTAGTCAATATGATATCAGTGGTTAATGCTTTAACTCCACAGGAATCCATTTAACACCTGCGCTGCATGTTCATTTACTCATTCATGACCTTTATGTTACCTCTATTAATGTTTCCCTGACAGCTTCCCATCTAATCACTTAGCAAAACTTTGGGTATGCACAAGTTTATATTATCTTAGATCACTGGTCATTCACAGATACTTGATTAGTGGTGCTGGAATAGCACAGCAGTTCAGGCAGCAACCAACGAGCAGCGAAATCGACGTTTCAGACAAAAGCCCTTCATCAGGAAAGGGCTTTTGCCCAAAATGTTGATTTCGCTATTCACAGATACTTGTTCACCCTTCCATATTTATTTATCCAATCCAGTCCCAGAAACATCAAAAAAAAATCACAGCTCTTTCAATTCTGACAACTTGGCATCAAATTTTGTAAAGAGAAAATATCCATTTTCAGTGTGGAATTCTTTCCCTAAACTTCTCCTTTAGGATGCTCATTAAAACCTGCCTCTAATCAAGGTTTTGGTCATATGTTCTAATATTTCAAGACTGTGCAAGAAAAAACTGCTGTTAACACCTTGAAATGTTTTGCTCTGTTAATGGAGGTACATACTATGATCTCCACCTTTTCTGTACTACATCCAAGTACATTTATTGCTTAAATACAATCAATCAACGCTCCAGAAAGCCACACTTCAATCCCAAGAATGTGCCTTTTATTCTCTTTTACAGATCTCATTTAATTTTCATTGTTGTGTTCTAGGCCTCATGTTGCCTTGCCTCTTCACGTAACTAATACAGGAGTTACACAATTTAATGTAAAGCACCCATCACATTTCCAAATCTATTGCATTTGTTCACAAGTATTGTCCTGAGCGTCCATGTTGAGTACCTGAGTTCAATTCAAGCCTTGGGTTACTGTGTATGGAGTTTGCAATGTTTGTGGTAGTTTTTGTTAAGTGCTCTGGTTTCTTCCCAATCAAGATGATGCGCAGGTTAGGTGGATTGGGCATGATAGAGCCCATAGAGTCCCGGGATGTGTAAACTAGGTGGATTAGGCATGGCAGCTGCTGGGTCATGGTGATAGGGTTAAAAAAAGTGTGGGTCTGGGATGGGCTGATGCAAACTCAAGCCAACTGGCCTCTTTTCACACAGTAGATTTTGTATGATCTGTATTGTGCATTGTCTGAAGCCTAAGTTTGAGAGAGTCCGATGCTGTAAAACAAAGGACCTAATAACGATCAAAGTTTATATAGTACAGCCATATCAATGCCTCTTGCTTGCATACATGGACAAGCCCAACCAAATTCAGGACATTGTTAGGCCACTGTCGGAATATTGCGGGCAATTCTGGTCTCCTTCCTATCAGAACGATGTTGTGAAACTTGAAAGGGTTCAGAAAAGATTTAAAAGGATGTTGCCAGGGTTGCAGGATTTAAGCTATAGGGAGAGGCTGAACAGGCTGGGGCTGTTTTCCCTGGAGCGGAGGCTAAGGGGTAACCTTAGAGGTTTACAACATTGAGGGGCATGGATAGGATAAATAGACAAAGTCTTTTCCCTAGGGTCAGGGAGTCCAGAACTAGAGGGAGAGAGGGGAAAAAGATATAAGAGAGACCTACAGGGCAACTTTTTCAGAGGATGGTAGGTGTATGGAATGAGCTGCCAGAGAAAGTGGAGGAGGCTGGTACAATCGCAACATTTAAGCAGCATTTGGACGGGTATATGAATAGGAATATGAATTTGGCGAAGTACGGCCAGGTGCTGGCAGGTGGGACTAGATTGGGTTGGGATATCTGGTCGGCATGGACGGGTTGGACCGAAGAGTCAGCTTCCATGCTGTACATCTCTGACTATGACAGTAGCAGCTTTGTCAATGACTTGTTCCATGAAAGATCAGAAGTGGAGATGTTTGTTGATAATGACATTATGCTCAGTGGCACACAAAGTCCAGAATGCCAGGTTAATTTTCTGGGTACCTGGGTTCAAAGCCCAAATGGCAGATGGTAAAATTAAAATTTTAAAGAAGTCTGAAATTTTAAAAAGTTGGTCTAATGGCAACTATGCAACCATTATCAGTCTTAATCACAGACTCAAATTAGGGATGGGGGTCAAACTCCGGCCCAGCCAACAACGCTCACACTCCATGAACAAAAGTTTACAATTCAGATAATGAAACGTTCTGAAGCAAGAGCAATATTCTCAAGTTGGACACATCATGCTGATCACTAACTTCTAATCACATTCTCAAGCCTTTGCTATCTCTAAATAGATGACATCACAAGGTGCTGTCTCAAGTCGAATTCTATACAAGTTTGAGTGAGCAGGTAGCACTGAAGCATTTACAAACCAGACTCCCACAGCTACCTGGATTACACCTCCTCCCACCCTACCTCCTGCAAAAATGCTATTCCGTATTCCCAATTTCTCCCCCTCAGCTGCTCCCAGGAGGACCAGTTCCACCACAGATCACACCAGATGGCCTTCTTTGAAGACCAAAATTCCCCATCCCACATGATTGAAGATGCCCTCCAATGCATCTCATCTACGTCCCGTATCTCTGCCCTCAAATCGCAACAAGGACAGAAACCCCCTTGTCCTCACCTTCCATCCCAACCTCCGCATAACCGCATCATCTGCTGACATTTCTGCCACCTCCAAAAGGACCCCACCACCAGGGATATATTTCCCTCCCCACCTCTATCCACTTTCTGTGAAGACCGCTCCCTCCGTGACTACCTGGTCAGGTCCACACCTAACAAGCCACCCTCCCCTGCCACTGCAGGAATTGCTAAACCTGCACCCACCTCCCCCTTCACCTCCAGCCCAGCTCCAAAGGAGGCCTCTACATTCAAAGAATCACCTGCACTTCCACACGTTATTTACTGTATCTGTTGCTCCCGATGCATTCTCCTCTACATTGAGGAGACGGGATGCCTTCTCTCAGAGCACTTTAGAGGACATCTCTGGGACACCCACACTGATCAACTCCACTGCCCCATGGCCAAGCATTTCAGTTCCCCCACCCCCCTCACTGTTCTGCCGAGGACATGCAGGTCCTGGACCACCTCCATCGCCACTCCCTCACCACCCGATACTTGGAGGAAGAACCGCCTTATCTTCTGCCTTGGGATGCTTCAACCCCAGGGTAATGTGGATTTCACCAGTTTCCTCATTTCACCTCACCCCTCCTTACCCCAGTTCCACCTCCCAGCTCAACACGGTCCTCATGACCTGCCCCCCATCTATCTTCCTTCCCACTTATCCGTTCCAACCTATCACCTTTATCCTCACCTCCATCCACCTATTGCAGCACTCTTAGCTACCTTCTCCCCAGCCCCACCCTTTCCCATTTATCTCTCCACCAGAAGCTCCCAGCCTCATTCCTGAAAGGCTCTGGCCCAAAATGTAGATGCTCCTGTTCCTGATGCTGCATGACATGCTCTGCTTTTCCAGTAACACGGTTGACTCTGATCTCCAGTATCTGCAGACCTCACTTTCTCCCAGCATTGAAGCATTGCAGAAAGCACGCGTGTACCTCTGCCACAGGAGGACAGAAATTAAAGTTATGAATTGGTGAAATTGAGGAAATAACCCCCTTGCATTCCATGTGCTGTCTGATTACCCTTTAATTTTTAAAAAATTTCTTCTACCGGTCTTCCAAGTAGTTTAAAAAGACTTGAGCACATCATTAAACTGTCTTTTCCTTTATGATGCCACAACAACACTTATCAATTTTTATAGATGCACCATGCACCCTAATCGGTACATCACAGCTTCATATGGCAACTGCTTTAAGATTGTAAGAAATTAGTTGAGAATGTAGCTCAGTCCATAGTGAAAACCAGCCTTCATTTCACTGACATTGTCAACACTGCCCAATACCTTGGGAAAGCAGCCAATATAATCAAAAGGTCCTTCCCACCCTATGCCCTAACAGACAGAAGATACAAAAGTTTGAAAATGTGTACCAGATTGAAGAACAGCTTCCCCGGTGTATCAGATTTATGGACTTCTCATGTTAGAGTCGATCTTTCTCTGCACATCCTCTGTAGCTGTAACACCATATTCTGCATTGTTCTATTACCCTGTATAATTATGCATGGTATGATTTGTCTGGTTAGCAATCAAAACTATACTTTTCACTCAGTACATGTGACAAAAAAAAAAATCAAACTGCATTTTGTGCTCAATCACTTCAGAATTCAATTACCTTCTGGTGCCCCATGATAGTTGTTTGGAAAGTCTGGAGGTCAACTTATATAAATGAATTTCAAGTAATAAAGCAGCACTGATAACAGCACAGGCCATTCACTCCATCAAACTGCTCTGCCATTCAATATGACCATGGCTGATTCTCTGTCAATACCATACTCTTCTCTACACCTGTCAAAATATATTCAATAACTGCACCTTCAAAAGGTGAAGAGTACCATAGGTGCACCTCTCTGGAGGCATTGCTTCTAAGTACTAAAATGACCCAACCCATAATTAGAGATCATAAGAATACAAGAACATACCGTAAGATTTTGTCCTAGAATGCCCAGTCAGGGGAATAATCATCCCTGCATTCAATCCATCTAGCCCTGCCTGAATGCGATACACTCAATGAAATCCCCTCATTCTTCAAACTCTGGGGAATATAGGCCCAGTAGAACTAATGTTTCCACAACAAAAAACCTGCCATACCAGGAATCAGTCTAGTGAACCTTTGTTGCACTCTTATGAGAAAGTATATATTTATGCAAGGAGAGCACAATTACACAACACTCCAGATGTGGTGCTGTTACACCAAAACAATTTACAGCTACAGTAAGCTGCAATATGTACTACACTTACAAACATAAGGCCTGCACCATATCAGACTTGGCACTCTTCATGGGTCTCCACATGGATGAGGAGAAAGATAGTCAAACTGCAGCTTCAAAATCAGAGAATGGAAGTTTTAACATTTGTCTCTACTCATTTATATGTGAGTCTCTACTTCATCTTTCTTTACTATTTAAATTTTTGGGGTGTTTCACCTTTCCAGGGTAAATCAGAGGCACTTTTCAGGACTATGAGCTCAACTTCACAACAAAAACTACCCCTTTGGTTCAACTCACCCACACTGAACAGATTTCCCCAAATTAAACCTGTCCCACTTACCTGCATTTGACCCATTCCCCTCTAAACCTTTCCTATTTATATACTTATTCAAAATGCCTTTTAAATGTTTTAACTGTACCTACCTATTTTGATCTACCAATTCCCGACAGTTCATTCCACATAGGAAACACCCTCGGGTCCCTTTTGAATCTCTCTTCTCACTTAAAATATGCTTCTAGTTTTGAACTCTCCTCAACCAACCAGAGCCTTATCTATGCCCTCATGATTGTAATCCTCTAGAAGGTTACCCCTCAACTTCCTATGCCCTTAAATCCCAGCCTGCCCAGCCTCCCCTTATAATTCAAATCCTTCAGTCTTGACAACATCTTGGTCATCTTTTCTGAACCCTCTCCACGCAAATATCCTTCCGATAGCATGGTTACCAGAACTGGACACAGCACTCCAAAAGTGGCCTCACCAACATCCTGTACAACCTCAACATGACATCCCAATTCCTTTGCTAAAATGGTTTGAGCAATGAAAGGCTTCAAGTGACTGCTTTCATATATTTGCACAATGAGAAATTTAACCAGGGTAGCCATTATACCATTTGACCTTATTTCAGCATCAAGCTTGTACATTGGCCCTACTGGCAACCTTGGAAAAGAACCAGAGCCATTTGTTCAATCTTACAGTATGGGAATTCCAGTGCATATACTAGGCAGTGAAGTTAGGTTAGTAATAGACAACCTCTAGGTATTCTCTCATTAAGGGTGTAGAGAAAACAAGTGGTAATTTGACTCTTCCATTTCAAACATGAAGTTGAGTGCAGGGTGAAGTTAATTAAGACAAGGAAATTCTAAATACAGTTAGGCATTCAAATATTGCAAGTGCATTAGTTCTGACTGTGTAGCTATGTAGGGTATAAGTGGTTGATGAAATACTAAAAGTCACTATGAAAATGCTCAAAACTAGGAAAAACACAACTAGAGCACCATGTAAACAAAGTAGGAGTAGGCCATTCAGCTTCAATGCCATATCCCAGGTATCCCCCAAACTCAGATTCTTGGCTGACAGGAATCAAAACTCAGCTTTACAAATATTTAACAGCCCTGCCGACCTGGGGAGAGGGAATTCCAACGTGGAAATTCAATGAAATTTAAAAGGTTGATGCAAACCAATGTCTCACGAACCTTTCTTTTGAAAGATTTTTGTTGGCCACTATTACAATCTTCATGGTACATTTAGAAATTAATCACAAACTTTCCAGTAGAGATTGGAATTCTAAGCATTTGTTTACATTCAGGATTTTTATTCCAAAATCAATAGTTTCTATAGTTTCAGTAAAATCAGTCGTGCTGAAATATTTACTGATTACCATAAAATTTCAGTAGAGATCAACACTACAATGACATTAGCAGGTTGGACTTGTCAGCTTTCTGTTAAACCCTACAATTTGCAATAAGCCAGTTGAGCTGGCGCAGCATTTCCAACATAACCCAAGTTTCACTTCTCTATTGGAAGATTTTCTAGAGGAGAAAATTTTGATCTGCAGTCACCCAAAACCACAGAACATTTCCTTGTACACAGTTCCCAAAAAGTACATAAGCAAATTCAAAAAGGGAGGGATCACTAAACAGTTACAGATTTCTTAAAGCAACCATTTCCTAAACATTGTTTTTAATGTAGCATTGAGTATGGCATGTGCCTTTGGCTGGATTTATCTGTTCAGTTTTATCTGGATTTTATCTGTCTGAACCATGATTAAAGTCTTTCATTGTTCAAAAGTGGATAAATAAGACTTCCAATTAATACTGCACTGCAGAAAGTATTGGTCAAGACCAAACTTTTTAACAATCAAGAAGCAGGACAAGATTACAAACTTCAGTTTGGAGAAACTGATCATTCTGTGGTACTTTGTTCAGAAAGTTGGTTATGCAATATCTGGATTAAACGCAACCAACAAAGAAACACTATACTGGGGCTTGGGTTATTGAAAACCCAAACCATAAAAATTAACAAGTTTTGCAACTTCATTGTCAAATTTCATTGACTACTGCATTTAGCAATCCAGTAAACAAATTTAGTTCATCTAGATAGAAGAAACTTATGACTATTCGCTCCTAATAGAGGCGGAGCCATACAACATGGAAACAGACCCTTCAGTCCAACTAGTCAACGAACTGTGATCCCAAACTAAACTACTCCAACATAACCCTCTAAACCTTTCCTATTCATGTGTTTATCTAACTATCTTGGCAATGTTGTAACTTTACTTGCACCCACCACTTCCTTTGGCAGTTCAGTCCAAAATCGAACCTCAGATCTCATGTCCTTTTTGGAACCTTTTCAATAACCCAAAGCCCAGTCTAGTTTTATTTGGTAGTTGCAATTAAATCCAGATATTGCGTAATTGATTTGATAAACAATGCTTCACAGAATATTCAGAGTTTCTCAAACTGAAATTTGCAATTTCATATATCTTGATTGTTGGAAAATTCAATCAACCAATACTTTCTACAGCGCAACTTCAGCTAAAGTTGCTTATCCACTGAATAATGATTAGCGAAATCTTTCGCGCGTAGGTCTAAAATTGAACAGAAACCCAGCCAAAAGCACATGCTATTTTAAAACTTTTCCCCTCTCACTTTAAATATATGATCTAGTTCTGAACTCCACTATCTGAGGGAAACTACCCTTGCTGTTCACCTTATCTACGCCCCTCACAATTTTACAAATCTCTACAAGGTCACCCTTCAACCACCTACAATCCAGTGAAAAAGGTCCTATCCTTAATTCAAATCCTCCATTCCTAACATCTTGTAAATCTCTTCTGAACCCTTTCCAATTTAATATTCTTCCTATTGCATGACAACCAGAACTGCACTAGCATTTCAGAACAGACCTCAGCAATATTCTGTACAAATTTCAACATGCCCCAACTCCTACATTTAAAGGTCTGAACAATGACATTAAGCATACCAAAATGCCTTAACATCCTGTCTACCTATGATGCAAAATTCAACGAACTATGGACCTGAAGTCTCGGTGTCTCTGGTAGACGACTCCATCCAGGGCCCTACCATTAAGTGCAGATGTCCTGCCCTTGTTTGTTTTACCAAAATGCTACAGCTCACATTTATCCAAATTAAACTCCAACTGCCATTCCTCAACCCATTGACCCAATTGATCAAAATCTTTGTAATCTTAAATAACCTTCAGTCTACTGTACCACCGTGTCACCCGCAAACTTACTAAACATGCCTCAGATATTCTCATCCAAATAGTTTATATAAACTATCAAGTGGACCCAGTACAGACCCCCTGTGGAACACCATTGGTCAAGCCTCAGTCCAAAAAAATTGCCCTCCAAATGTTGGCTAACAGATTCATTTTGCTCCAAGCGATTTAATAACGAAACTGGAGTATATTCACAGATCACACTTCTCTTCAGTATACATTTTCATAAGGCCTGTTTCAG
Organism: Chiloscyllium punctatum; assembly: GCF_047496795.1. Taxonomy (NCBI): domain Eukaryota; kingdom Metazoa; phylum Chordata; class Chondrichthyes; order Orectolobiformes; family Hemiscylliidae; genus Chiloscyllium; species Chiloscyllium punctatum. The sequence continues at coordinate 22,043,046 of NC_092743.1, forward strand.
TATTACAGTAGGGTTGAAACCTAATGGGCATACTTATCATGAAAGTCACTGCCAAGTGGCAAGGCTGCTGGAAATGTGAATAATGATGAGGGAAGTAGGTGGGGGTGGTGGTGGCTGGAAAGTGGATACTCTTGGTCCTCCGCCACTACTAGCCTCCGTGATTACGCAATGGCATATGCACAGATGTCACTGCGTATGCATAACTTCCTAAATTCTTTCCTTTTGAGGCTAGATGTCGTCACTGGCCACGTAATTTGCCTACTCTGTGTGCAAACATTTTGTCTAGATCACTCCAAAAACACAACCGGAGGTTTAAACAAAGATTTGCAGGAAATATGGGCATTGATTTGGATACAAGCAACATGGCGGGAGGGGGGGGGGGCGGGGGGGTTGCATATGGGATGTCATCTTAAAGATCAGATATACAAACATTTCCTGTATTTCCAAACTTTTACATCATATTGTTGTGTTGTTTCTGTTTGCTTACAAATCAACTTATAAAGCAGATTCAAAATGGAATCTGTTCCCAACTGGGGGATTGCTGTATTGAAAGACTTGGAGGAACAGGAGTTGCACTTTTATTCATTTGTTCAAGGTCTGTGTAAAGATTTGTAGCTTGGATGCTAGTTATCATGATTGTGGGTATGCTTGCCAAGCTAGGAAATTGCTTTGCAAATGCTTCATCCTGCCAAGATGACATCTTCAGTGCTTTGGAGCCTTTTGCAAAGCATTGCTGTACTGTCCCTATTGGAATTTATTTGGTTCCATTTCCTCCTTGTAGTGGCCAGTATATTGGGTCCAGGTGAATGTGTTTGTTGGTAAGAGTCAGTGGATGAGTGCCATGCTTCTAGGAATGCTGACCATTCTGTTTAGCTTCTACTATGATCGTTGCGTTGTTCCAATCAAATTTGTGGTCCCTGTCATCGGTGTATGGTTACCAGGGACAACTGGTTGTGGTGTTTAGTGACTAGTTGGTGTTTGCGGATTCAGATTGTTAGTTGTCTGCCTATTCGCCCCATAGTGTGGTGTGCAATCTTTAAATGGAATCTTGTAAATGATGTTAGTCTTGTACATGGGTATCAGGTCTTTTATCCTGGTAAGAGGGTGGAAGAACATGGCTGTCAGGAATCCCAGTGGTTGGAAAAGTCTGGCTGTCAGTTCAGGAGCTTTTTCATACAAGGTAGTGTGACTAGTGAGTTAGGACACAACATTTCCTAGTCATGTTTGTCTGCTCACTTGTTTCGACTAATTACTTCCCATTGTAGTTATTCCTAATCTATATGCTGTTTGCAGAACTTCAAAATACAAAGTTTAATTTCATAAGCATATCAACATTCTCAAACCTTCCACTAGAATTACCTCAAGGCTTAAAGTAAGGGCAGCACTATTGAGCTGGAAAACAGTGAACAGCCACTGGATCACCATGAAAGGTGAAGCAAGGTTAAGAATAACACACTGACCACTTTTGGATTATGTTGTAGGAAAGAAAGGCATAGCCTTAGAAGACAGAAGGACGACACTGGGTCTTGGGTGTTAATTTCCAATGAAAACAGCGGAAGATAGATTAAGGATACATTCAGTTTGAGAAATCATTCAATAACCTGAGTAAGCAGCTTTGACTTTAAATATACAATTCAAACAAGTGATACAAACTTGCTTTCCCATTTTTAAAAAGTGCACTTGAGTAAATAAGTAGAAATATTTATACTGCAGCACTTACCATCCTGACTTGGAAAAATGTTACCATTCCTTCACTTCACTGGGTCAAAAACTTGAATTCTGACCATAAAGGTCATTATGGCCAACCTACAGCTTATGGAATACAACAGTCTAAGGAGGCAGCTCAGCACTAGCATCTCAAAGACAGCCAGGGACAGCCAATAAATGCTGGCTAGCCAGCAATGCCCACATTCCATGAGTGAATTTAATAAAGCTGCCTCAGGTGATGAGGTCTACAACGATAGACTCAGATGAGTAGATGTACTTCTACAGTTGTAGATATTAATGTACAGTGTTACTGGAATTTATCTAGAGTGACACTATAGCATTATCCATTAAGCCCCAAGTAGAAGTTCATTCAGGTTGCAAGGAATACAAGTCTTCTTTAGATTCACATTTGAAGACTAATTGGGACAGGTACAAAAGCAAAACACTGCAGAAGCTGGAAATGAGAAACAAGATGCTGCAGACACACTGGTATGGTAGAATCTGAGGAATGAGAAAGAGTATTAAGGTTTGAGTCATATGACTTCATAAGACATTACTTTCCATAAAGTCAGAGACTCAACCTTAACACTTTCTCACACCACAGATTCTGCCATACCAGAGTGTCTGCAGCATTTTGTTTCTCATTTCCAGCTTGTCATCCATATATCCTTAAGCGTGTCAATAGGAAAAGCAAAATAGATTACTTGTTGAGTAGACATGGAAAGTTTACAGGCCAAATTCAAAATAGTCATACAACAGCCAAATGACAAATCAGACTATGTCTCACATCTCAATGTCGATTTTTCACAGTACATTAATGTTATGGCACTTGTCATAAAACAAAAATGTAACCATCAAAAACAAATCTAAATTTACAACACACTGGCTTGAGCCTCTTGGCCAAATTGCATTCCTTTCCTAAGCTGATGTTTAGGCAGGTTTTATCTGATCAAGTGCTCATGACACAGCTTAGATTCCAGTATGGCTTGAAAATTTAAATAGCAGGGTCTGGAAAACAAAACATTCCGCAACATGCAATACCAACATCTTCCTCGATGTTCAAATATTTGTAAATAGCAGGGCATTTGTTTTACATTGATGTTTAAACATTAACTTAATCCAGTTGCAGAGATGAGAGACCACTGAATATGCTGGAGCTATCAAGTTTTTAAATTAAGTTTTCATATACATCGCTGTGCAAACACAAGTGGTATTAAAGACTTAAGCAGACTAATTTCTGAGATTGTGGTTCAGATTTAGAAAAACAAACTTAGAGCCACCTCTTATGTACACACCCAATTTTGGAATAAATTAACAGAAAAAGATCTCAACTAATACCTTGTCGAGGATTTATCCCCCAATTTTAAATGAGCACAGTTAAGCCCAATTATAAAACACTAGAAAAATTGACCAGACATATCCCATCTGCATGGCAGACTAATCTAACACACCCATGTTGCCCCTCTCAAAAAGCTGATGGGAATATCATATCACGCCATGAAGTATCACCTACTAACCAGTTTAAGTTCTACTTACAGCACAGCTCAAGACCCAATTAACACTGTCAAAGCAGGACATTTTATCAGTGATTAATTCACAGAATGAGGCACCACCAGCAAATTTGGGCAATAAATATTAGCTCAATTGCTCATAATACCAAGCAGCATTATTAAAGCGGAAAATGCTGGAGAACAATTCTACACAGCACCAGTAGAAACAGAAACCAAGTTAAATTCAATGCAATGAGACACGTTTTTGAAACTTCTTCGGAGAGTCTTATAGCTTTAATGTCAAGGAAGGTCATCAAGCAATTTTCCATCCTTAACCTGTAATTTATATGTTGGAAAGACCCATGGACAAACATTGAGTATTTGCTATGAAAGAAAGATTTCCAACCAACCACTTCTATTGAGCTTTAAATGGTGCTACAGTGATAGTGTTTACCTTATTATGCTGAATGCAGGGCAAAAAAAGGGGGAGAAAATCAATTTAGAATACACTTACTTTGCAAGAGATTGTATCTGTCATTATAGAAACTGGAATGGCTTATCCTAATAACCTCAGTTTCACAATTGGAATGGATAAGTGAAACAAATTACAAGAAGTGGACAACATTGGAGTAGAATACTTCAAAAAGTTTCCAGTCTTAATGCAAACTTATTAAATATCTACAACTGTATCAAGGTGCATTTAGGATTAATGTAGTCAAGATAGAAAATAAGTCTGCAACTATGAACTGTAGATGGTGCTTTTGTGAATGCTACATTTAAGCATATGGATTTAAGCACAAGTCAGACAAATCTGATGACTATTAATGTCATGAAAAATATCAAGTTGTTTAGAAAACCTAAATCAGTCAGAGTCAGATGTACAGCATGCAAACAGACCCTTCAGTCCAACCCGTCCATGCCGACCAGATATCCCAACGCAATCTAGTCCTACCTGCCAGCACCTGGCCCATATCCCTCCAAATCCCAAATATGAATTTAGTGATTTTGTATGCAAGTGTAGCTAGTAGGAAAAAGCCTTTGGTAGACAAGATATTTTATTTTAGTCACCTTAAACAAGCAACACAAAACATCCTTGATTCACCAATACTACAGTGAAATACTTAAATGAACACAATGAAATAGCACCACCTTAGGGGGCCACTGAATGAGTGTGCAAAGCTACTTCATTACACTGCCTTGCCAGGAAGTAAAATAGAACCAAAACAACTAATTTTCCATTCTACAGAACATGTAGCTTGCTCAAACATTGTTCCATCTCATTACATGCTATGCCAAATCATTGTGTATTAACGAATTTTCTGCTAAGTTCAGGAATTAAGATGCGCACACCAAGGCCCCTCTAACCTTCAACTTGCAGTATCCTGTTATTCACAGTGTAATCCCTAACCTTGTTCACCCTCCCCAATACATTACCACGCACTTTTCTTGGTTGAAATTCATTTGCCACTTATCGAGCCATACAGCTTACAGTTGCCTTCTCTTTCAACCTACCACATCTACGCCAACCAAACACCAAACTACACAAATCTCATCGCCTGCATTTGGTCCACAGCCTATGCCCAAGAATTGTAATTACTCACCCAGATGCTGTTGTAGGGTTCCCCCTTATCCTCACCTACCATCCCACCAGCATCTACATCCATATCCATATGATCATTAGTTGCCATTTCCATCAACCTCAGCAGGACATCATATATTCCCCTCACCTCCCTTGTCAGCCTCCCACAAGCACTGTTCCATTCGTCCTTTACTCCCACCATGTCCCCACAGCACCTTCTCCTGAAACCGAAGAAGCTGTAAGACCTGCCTGTTTATTTCCTCCCTCCTCACCATTCAAGGCCCCAAACTTCCAGGTGAAGCGGTGTTTTGCCTATTCACTTAATCCAGTCTCCTCTATATTGGGGAAACAAAACCCAGACTGGGTGACAGCTTTGTAGCACACTGGAGGGGAATGGGATGCAGAATAGAAAAACAGGCAGATTTTTATTCAACTAAGTAATAAGTATTGGCAAAGACACAACACACTTCAATAATGCCCTATGCTCTTCCATCCCTTCAAAAAAAAGGGAAGCATTCTCAAAATATTACTGACAGGTTACTTACTCGCCTTGAGTAACACAAACCCACAATCTTGTGACTCAGATCAGTGGTACTAACGTTGCAAAGTTCCACCAATACCCAAAGAGCTGACATTCATCTTTGTATAATTGGTTTTGAGGCCAAAACCTGCTGAAATTTAAAAGGCCAGTCAGAACTTATTGCCAAAGTCTCTTCTATCAATTTGCAGACTGGGTTTCACTGGCAGGGTAATATTAATTGTTTAGAAATTTACATCTGAAGTGAAGGGTGGTGTGTTCTGAGAAACAGTGGTTTGTTAAGTCACTTCAGCATACAGTTAATTCAACCATTATGGTGTGGCCAAGCAGAATAGGTTTTCACCCAACTTTAAATCTCATGAAATAAAATATATGGAACAGCAAAAATACAAGTATTATGCAGATTCTTGTGCCATGTATTATGGATCATATTGACAACCCACTTAAAACACTACTCCAATACATTTGCCCAGAGCTTATATGGATTGCAGAAAGAAAACTAGGTTGTAAATCTTTCTACAGCTAGTCTCTACAGGATGCATGAAGGTTGGTGTGGGCTCGAAGGGCCGAATGGCCCACTTCCACCTGTGGGTAAAGATTCTACATTGATGCTTTTCTAATTAGTTTGCCTTAGTGTGCATTCTGAAGAGTGTTTTATTCCATAAGCTACGTTATTCAGCTGCTTGGGATGAACCTTGACAAAAACAAAGGCATCCCCTTCAAAATGTCACGTGTTGAGCAGACAGTGGAAGCTCCAGTTTTGAGAGAAGAATCAGACAAAGGCAGCATTACCAGTCAAACTTAATCCGAATCTTCAGATGAGCACTAAGAACTGTCAAATTACAGAGAGTCTCTCAGTAATCCAGTCAACAAGCTCTGCCATCTTTTCCCTATGAAGCCTCTAGAACAATGTGCAGACCACTGTCCAATTGTTTTGGTTCTGTAGTCAAGAGCACTTAAATCCTATCCCACAAAGGAAAGTTACCATCTAATGAATGGAACATTCTGTGGCAACAAGCACAGATCTATTTTTTGCAGAACTAGTGAAAGAACTTACATGAAATGTCACTACTTGTTTGCATACAACAGCTTCATGCTGTTAGACAAAGTGACTAAGCACAACTTTCTCCTTTTTCTAGAGATCGTATGGTCTCTTTGTGGGCATGACTTACCTTCAATCTCCAGTTAAGAAAAATGGCTCAGGTGACTGCTGTAACATACGAACAGGGCACAGACCACACTTATTACAAAGAGTAACAAATGACCAGGCTCTTACCCACAGTAGAGCAGTGTCACCTCCACATATCCATTTGGCTTGATTTTAGCTAAAACTTGTCCTAATTTTTGGCACATTCTCTAGGTCTTCTGGACCACATCATCTTCCAGCAGTCTGAACAGATGGTAACAGGAACACCACCAGTCAAGTTCACTTCCAAACAAATCTCACTTTTGCCAATTTGTGCTAACTAGTTCAAGGACTGGTTGTAGATATTTAGTTTGCACCACTGATTGAAAGTGCAGCCCTGGAATTTATAACAGTTAGATCCAATTGTCAATTCCCTCCAAAGTACCATTTAGGAGGACATATCCTTCATCTGGGTCCATAATATTCTGTCAATGGTTAAGCTGGTGAGGTAGGCAGCTGCTCTCCTGTCTCATTCATATGCAATTAAATCCCCAATTAACCCAAAACTAATAATCATCCTTCTTCTGGATACAAACCAGATTCAGAATGGTTTAACGGACTGGACCGTTTAGCAATTATATTTAACATGGATTACAAAATTCTGTCCAATTTGCAATTGCTTCAGTTCTTTTCTCTGAAGCATGATGTTTTGAGCCATGGACTCTGATGAACCAGAGTATAAAACAATTCTAACCAAGGGTCATTAGACAAATCATTTACTATTTTTTCTCCAGATGGTGGCAGGCCTTCTGGGCAAGCCCAACACTGCTTTTGTTTGAGCATAGCAAAGTACACTTGTCAGTTTGGACCAATCCCGTTTCAGAGCAGAATACAAAAATCAGGGATAAACCATTGCTTCTGAGAATCTTACTTGCTTAAAAGGACTTCATAATCTTTATTAGCTTCCACAGACTTTGCAACTTGAAATCAATTAATATTTGCATACGCACCAGAATATAATTAGATGCAGGAACAAACTACAGCCAACATTACTAGTTGTCAAATTCACAGTCCGTAGTCAAACAACAGCTCGGTGGTAGTAGCTGCCTATCTTAAGTTTCTTTTCAAAAACGTTAGGAGGCTACAGTCAGCAGGGAATGGTTTGCTACAGAGTAGACACTCCCACTTTCAAGAAAAGAATGGCAAAGAGAATAGCTGTCTGGGTGATGGGCAAAAGGGACAAAGACAAAAAGAAAAGAAAAATAGCCCATGAAGAATATAAATGGAACATTAAAATACTCCACAAGATAGCAAAGTATGGCCACAGATGCCACACTCAGCTGACTACTGCAGCATTTTTTCTCCATTAATTGATTTCCAGCATCCACTGTATTTTGCTTTAGGCTTATGATGAATGCCAGGTACAAGAATAGGTTAGCATTGTGACGTAAAGTGTAGGATTTATATACTTCATTTGTTGCAAGTTTTCTTGCAATTTAGTTAAAACTTGTGGACTTTCTGCGCACCTTAAGTTAATAATTATCTTTAGATATTTCTATAGCCACCGATTTATTTTACAATTTTTGAGGCCTAGTTTTAGACTGAATGAGTTTAGTGCACTTATTTACCTTGCTGTGTCACAATACAATGGGGCCTCAAAATTTATGAGCAACTTCTGAAAGTTGCTTTTAAACTCAACAGAAACACCAGTAGCTTACAGAGGGAGACTTTTGATTTCAGTTTTACTATGATCTTGGATAGTCCTGCAAAGTCCTTGGAATAGGATGGCTGTGTAGACCAATGCTCCTAGAAATTAAAGAATGAATAAACCAGATTTCCTTAAAGCATAGAGCATAGAATTAATATTGGTCCTTGATTAGAAGTTTTAGGATTAACTGAATTTACTTAACCCTGAATACATTAGACCAGAAGACAAGAGTGGAAGGCCATTCCGCCCATCAAGTCCACTCCGCCATTTAATCGCTGCCGATGGGTGTTTAAATTCCACTTACCCGTACTTTTCCCCGGAGCCCTTAATTCCTTCCAAGATCAAGAATTTATCAATCTCTGCCTTGAAGACATTCAACATCTCTGCCTTTACTGCACTCTGTGGCAACAAATTCCATAGGCCCACCACACCCTGGCTGAAGAAATGTCTCCTTATTTACGTTCTAAGTTGACACCCCCCTAATTTTAAGGCTATGCCCATGGGTCCTAGTCTCTCCACCTAACAGAAAACTTCCCAGCGTCCACCCTTTCTAAGCCATGAATTATCTTGTAAGTTTCTATTATGTCTCCCCTCAACCTTCTAAATTCTAATTAATACAACCCTAGGATCCTCAGCCAATCATGTTAGGCATACCATTCCTGGGTTCATTAGATGAATAACAGCTCCAGGGAAAGCTCTCTGTAGTTTCAGTTTAAACAAATCACAAATGCCTTAAACTGATCAACATATTAGCTACAGGAACTCTGGTGTTAGTGTATGAATGTTGCTTTTTGGGTCCTGTATCAGGTGCATGCTTTGGATACAATGCAAATTTTTAAAGTGTTTTGAGTTAACAGGTTTATACTGGTGTTTAAAAATCTTTGAATTTTTATATTGACATAGATGGCTGAGTTTATTCTATTTTGTTTTCATTGCTTTGTGTTTAAAACTTTCACCTTGTTCAAGCAAAATTTGTCAAAGTGCATGCGTATGTTTCCACAAGAGACCACTTTGTTAAAAAGAAAACAAATCAAATTATAATCCATCAAACCAGGTTTGCGTCAGGAGCTGGGATCAAAAAAGGGAGAACAAATAATAAAACATTAATCTTAGGAAAAGTGGTGTTGGTTAGAGACCAAGAAAAATGCTGCAGGTGTCACTAACCAGAATGCTATCATCAAAGCCACAGGGGGGGAAAAAAAAGGAGACAGCAATGGAAATTGGGTGAAAAAAGTACTAAAGTTAACTGCCTTAAAAAGGAAACCAATTCCGATGTGAAGGTCACGACCTAAAAACGTTGACCGTTTCCCTCTCCATCGAGGTTGCCAGACTTGAGTATTTCTTGCATTTTCTTGTTTTATTTCAATCTCCTCATCCACTTCTTTGCTTTTTGTGCTTAAAGTCAGCCATTTAACCCAAATGCGATGAGCCCTAGATAGCAAAGTTAACTAAGTTGGAAATTGCAGAATATTACAATCAGCCCTGAATAGAGGGATGCCAAAGGACGGAAGGATCTCAAATGCTACTACATACCTGTTCAAAAGAGGGAGGAAAGACAGAAAGTGATTTTTAAAAAAAGCATTTAAACAGGGCTCAACAAAACCATTAATAGCATCTAGGAAACATGCAAGACTGAAAATCAGTATGTTGTTTTAGAATCAAATTATTCTTTAAACAAAAAGAAATATTGCAGATACTGGTGACATGGAAAAATCAATAAGTATACAAACTTAACAGTTTTAGCAGCATTGGTGCAGAGACTAACAATTAATGCTTTGAGTCTGAAGTGATGTTTTGAGGTAGTTGAAAATGACTTTCTAATGCTGTTGACAAAAGGGGAGAAGGTAGTAGAACAGATGGTAAAGGCTCCCAGAACAAAAGGACTGTTAACAGGAAGTGTATAGATACAGAATATACTTAGTAACCCAACCTGACAGCCCAACGAAAAATTCCATAGGGTCAAGAAACTCCTTACTTGTGTAACCCCTTATTCAGAGACTATATCCTCTGATTCTAGACGGTTGAACAGAGGAGGAGCTTTCTGCATCTACCCTGTAAAATCCCTTAAGAATCTGGTGTTTCAATAAGGCCACCTCATTCTTCTGTAGTCCAATATGTACAGGTCAAATCTATTCAACCTCCCTTCAATTTAGTCCCTCTATAACCTGGTATCAGTTTAGTGATTCTTCTGTGGATTGCCTCCAATGGGAGTACATTTTCTTTTAGATAAAAATGGGCCCAAAACTATTCACAGTAATCCAGCTGTGGACTGACTAGAACCCTGTATAGTTTTAACAAAACCTCTAACTTTTATACTCCATTCTCTGAAATAAAGGGGCAACATTCCACTTATCTTCTCTATTACTTGCTAAACTTGGATGCTGCCTTTGACAGATTCATGGATGAGGACATCCAAATCCCAGTTCTGTAGCTTTATTTAAATAACATTCAGCTCCACTACTCTTCTAGCCAAAGTGCATAGCCTTTCATTTCCCCACATTATATTCAAACTGCCAAGTTTTGCATACTCAACCTGACTACATCTACTTCCTTCTTACACACCTATTGTCAACAGTGCCAAAAACATCAATTTTTAATCCTCTTGTTCTAAAGGAGTCATATTGGATTCAAAGTGTTGATTGTTTCTCTTCACATGCTGCCAGATTTGCTCAGTACCGCCAGTACATTTTTAAAAAACTTTCATTACCAACACTTTTAAAGTTTTTTGATGTAAAGTGAATACAGGAATAATTTAGTTGGTGTGCAAAGTCATAGTGGTTCTTTATAAAGCACTGTAGGATCTGGCCAGAAGTACTGTCAGTCATGGACAAATATAGAAATCAAGCATTCCAATGGCAAAAGGGTTGTTAACCCTTTTTATTTAAAAAGGTGCTGCTGGAAAAGTGCAACAGGTCAGGCAGCATCCAAGGAACAGGAGAATCGACGTTTCGGGCATAAGCCCTTCTTCAGGAATGGGGCTTATGCCCAAAACGTCGATTCTCCTGTTCCTTGGATGCTGCCTGACCTGCTGCGCTTTTCCAGCAACACATTTCCAGGTCTGATCTCCAGCATCTGCAGTTCTCACTTTCTCCCCAACCCTTTTGATTTAAAACGCAATGAGAAAAAGTACCTGAGAAGATAGAGATTTTCTTCAGTTTAAAAAACAGCAAATTATGCCAACCTGCTTGAAAAAGATGCTGGAAGAGAATTCAAAAACATGAACATTAAGCAACTGCATGCCAAAGGATTAAAAATTTCACATTCAGCATGTATCTTGGCTTAGGAGAAATAAAGATCTTGCTCCAAATTTGTATAAAATACAAAATATTCAATAGGGCACTTTTGATTCCAACTATATTTAATTCTTGTAGGAATGACAACTAAAGGTTAATAGTTGATATTTAGGGCACATGGCTGTTAAACGCAACACAATAACAAGTTGCTGCAAGTTATTGCTCATGTAGCCATAAGGATAAAACTGATCTATCCATTCATTTATCTCAGGGTTCATAATTTTGTATTGCAAGTGTACATAAACTGACTTTCAAAACTGGTGAAAAATAAAATCAATAGTTAGCCATTTACAAAAAAATGTTACTTCTTCATTTCGGTAATAGTTTAGCAACAGGAAACTGAACCACAGCTCCTCTCTGCCCCATTACATGGGAACATTGAAGTCAGCCGAGACAGCTTTTGTAGGACATTTTTAGGTCAAGAGAAACAGAAGCCAGAGACAGAAATCAGTGCACTGGTACTACAGAGAGTAAACGTCATACCACATGGAAACAGACTGTTCAGTCCAACCAGTCCATGCTGACCATAACCCCAAACTAAACTAGTTTCACCTGCCTATGCGCAAAACTGCCAGCAACACCACAGAATTAATGAAAAAGCAAATACCACAGCTGTTGTCCATTAGTTGAACAGAAAAACAAGCTTAAATATCAAAGCCGACATTAAATATTTGAATAAATGAAGATGGAATTTCTAAGTGCAAGATAAAAATTACTTAGTCCATTTACTAGTAAATATTTCCTGTAATTATCAAAAGCTATTTCACCAATATATAAACATTAAAGGCATATATTGTATACAGGTCATCCCAATGGTATTTTTTATACAGCTCCAAGCACAAAAAAGACAAGTATCCATTTTTAAAACTAGAATTAAAAAAATGAATTGCTCTAGGATAACAAAATAAGCTAAACTCCCCATTAGATAATTTTTCCTTTTAACAGTCATGGTAGACAATTTCACAACTGGTAATATAGTTGGCAGGCAACAAGAAAATATTATTCCAAATATTTGAGATTTCTGTACACAGGATTTCTATAACAGCTCATTTTTCTGGCACAAACATGGAAATCTTGAGCAATACTAATCCATCTTCTGAAGAACCTCTGGGGGTGTCTGAACTTTGACCATGGACCACATGCCACCCTTAATTTGTGAACCTTTAAGCCAGTGGTTTGTTTGATGGATGGTTTTGGCTGTTCTTTGGTCATCTTAGACTGTTCTTGCTTCATTGGTCAATCTAGAATCAGTATCTTAAATCAGCAATTTGTTAAAACCAATCATAACTTGGCCCTCAAGCAGAATACAGGGAGTTAGTAAGCAAGTTAAAATTAGGACCTTCTAAAAGGTAGTGTTCGCAGGATTGATACATGTGTCATTTGCTAGGCAGAGTAGAATTAGCAGGATATATCAGATGACTATGTAGCTGAAGGGAGGGTGCTGGGGGAAAATTTCAAACTCCCGTGATATAGGGATTGGCTCTGGGAAAGGTGGAACTAGTTGCACCTGAGCAGGACTGGAATGGATATATTTTCGAGCATAGTTGGGAGGGTTTAAACTAAACAGAAATCTGTATGGAAGACAGGAAAGAGGGAAACAAGGATAAAAACAAAAAAGGGAAATGAATAGTGAGAGAATTAAAGGGCATGAATCAAATAGGACCACAGTACAAAATAAAGAATATCAAACAGACAAGCCTTGTGTACTAATGAGCAGAGCATTCACATAAATTGGATGAATTAGTATCACAAAGGGATAATAAACTGAATTGCTGTAGTGGGATAATGGAAACATGGCTACAGAGTGACGAGGGATAGGAATTGAATATTCAAGCATATTCAGAACCTTCCAGCTCAACAAGCAAATTACATCCAGATAGCCAGTTTTTCAGGAAAAACAAACAAAGGAAAGGTGGGTTGCATTACTGAGTAAAGAACACATTAACACAATAGTAAGGATGAATATTGGCTCCGTTAAAGTGGAATTTGACTGATGGAGCAAGAACACAAGGGACAGAAAAGGATAATAGAGCTTGTATATAAACCAAATTATAGAGGTAACATTGCAGAAGGCATTAATGAGGAAATCAGAGATGCAAGCAAATGTTCAATTATAATTATGAATGACTTCAATTTGCATTTAGGTTGGGTAAATTAAATCAATAACGATGCCGTAAAGCACAAATTCCACAAGTGTTTACAGGATGGTTTTTCTGGATCAACACTGAGGAATCAGCTACAGAATAGGCCACCTAGATTGGGCAGTATGTAATAAGAATAGAATAATTGTTAATCCAGTGTTGCGTTGCAAGGCTCCTTGGGGATGGGTGACCATAATATAATTGAAGAATTCATTAAAACAGTGTGATGTGGTTAATCATTTGACTAGGGTCTCAAACTAAACAGTACAAAGATATGAGGCAAGAGCTTGCTATAATAATTTGGTGAATGTTATTTAAGGGACGACAGTGACAAACATGGAAGAACTGTAATGATAGTTCATTTCTGTCTGGTACAAAAATAAAATGGGAATGGTGGCCCAACTATGGCTAACAAGGGAAATTAGGGATGGTATTAGATCCACGGAAGTGGAACATTAATTGGCCAAATAAAGCAGCTGACCAGAGGACTGGAAGTAGTTTAGATTTCAAAGTATGAAAATGGATGAATTAAGGGGGGAAAACACAATAAGCTTGCAGGTAATACATAAACTGATTGCAAAGGTGCCTATGGATATGACATGACAAATTTACATCCGTTGCAATAGAAACAGGGCAAGCTATAATGGAGAAACAAAGAGGTGGCAGACCAACTAAATGTATATTTTGGTTCCGTCTTCACAGAAGATGACAAGATAATGTCCCAAACATATTTGGGGTGTGTCTATTTAGAGAGGATCTGAAGAAAATCATTATTAGAAATCAGCATTAAATAATGGTATAACATTAGCCACCCTCCAGCATCGCACCTATGACTGTAGATGATACAAATATCTCTGCCAGGGGCACCAGAAATTCTTCCCTAAATTCCCACATCATCCTGATCAGGTCCTGGAGATACATTCACCTTTGTTTTAAGGCCTCCTGCAACTCTTCTGTAATACGCAGACTTTAAGACACCAACATTTCCCAGCCTCCTTTCTTTTCCCACTGTTAAAGACAAACTTCTGAGTAGCAACAATGTAATTAATAATTATTTATTAATGTCAGATTACACTGATTATTCAAAGCAATGATTCAGTTTCACATATCATTTTTGGTATATCATTACTTCTGTTGAAATACAGAAGATTGATCATTTTACTGCCTTGTAATCACTACTGACCAACAAAATTGATCATTCAAAATTGTTTTGATTATGGTAATAGACACTTTCTTACTGTAGTTCATGAAAGTAATTATGATTTGGAACAAAGTGACAGTGATTTAATATTCATACATTGGATTGATAAACAGTATGACAGATTAAGTGCCAGCCAATAGTAATCCACAAACACCAAAGACATGCATCTTCTTATTCTGACCTGTCACATTGAGAACCTTATTCAAAAGCAGTAGCTCTCTGAACTTCAAAGAACCCAATGCATTCATCCTTGTTTATAATCAAAACTTAAGGCTGGCATGAAGCTTTTAAATTATTTGAACTAATTGCTGATATAGTGGGGTACCACAAGGACCAGTGCTTAGACCAGAGTGACAATATATGATGATTGACAATGATTTGATGGAAGAAATATAAACATCTCAATTTGCAGATGACTTAAAGGTTGATGGAACAAAGAGCTGAGGAGAATAAAGAGATGTTCTGGTTTGAGTTGGAAAATTTGAATGACTGAACAAATGCATGGCTGATGCAGTATATTGTGGATAAATAAAAGGTTACCCTCTTTGGTAGCAAAAAGGAGGTAGATTAAGGGAGGGGGTGAGTAGACCTGATGTCTTGTACACCAGTTGCTGGAAGCAAGCATGTAGCGAAAAGGCAAATGGCATGCTGGCCCCATAGAGGATTGAGTGCAGGAGCATAGATGTCTCACTGCAATTAGAGTCAGAAGTACAGCACAAACAGACTCTTTGGTCCAACTCATCTACGCCGACAGATATCCCAACCCAATCTAGCCCCACCTGCCAACACCTGGCCCATGACCCTCTAACCCCTTCCTATTCAAATATCCATCCAGGTGCCTCAAATGTTGCAGTTGTACTAGCCTCCACCACTTCCTCTGGCAGCTCATTCCATACATGCACCACCCTCTGAAAAGGTTGCCCTGTAGGTCACATCTTGCCAACTCACCCTAAACCTACACCCTCTAGTTCTGGACTCCCTCCACTCCAGGGAAAAGACTTTGTCCATTTATTCTGTGCATGTCCCTCATGATTTTATAAATCTCAAAGGTCACCCCTCAGCCTCAGACGCTCCAGGTAAAACAGCCCCAGCCTATTCAACCTCTCCCTAAAGCTCAGACCCTCCAACCCTGGCAACATCCTTGTAAATCTTTTCTGAACCCTTTCAAGTTTCACAACATCTTTCCGATGGGAAGGAGACTAGAATGGCACGCAATATTCCAACAGTGGCCTAACCAATGTCCTGTACAGCCACATGACCTCCCAACTCCTGTACTCAATTCTCTGACCAAAAAAGGAAAGCATACCAAATGCCTTCACTATCCTATCTACCTGCGACTTCACTTTCAAGGAGCTATGAACCTGCACTCCAAGGTCTTTGTTCAAAAACATTCCTTACCATTAAGGTGTACAAGATTTGCTTTCCCAAAATGCAGCATCTCATTTGATCAAATTAAAACTCCATCTGCCACTTCTCAGTCCATTGGTCCATCTGATCAAGATCCCGTTGTAATCGGAGCTAATCTTCTTTGCTGTCCATTACACCTCCAATTTTGGTGTCATCTGCGAACTCTTAGCTATACCTCTTATGCTCACATTCAAATCATTTATATAAAAAGTGATAAAAAAAGTGGATCCAACACCAATCCTCATGGCACTCCACTGGTCACAGGCCTCTCTTCTGAAAACAACCCTCCACCACCCTATGTCTTCTACCTTTGAGCCAGTTCTATATCCAAATGGCTAATTCTCCCTGTATTCAGTGAGATCAACCTTGCTCACCAGTCTCCCATTGGGAACCTTGTTGAACACCTTATCCATATAGATCATGTCCACTTTCTGCCCTCGTCAATCCTCTTACTTCTTCAAAAATCTCAATCAAGTTTGACAGACATGATTTTCCATGCACAAAGCCATGTTGACTATCCCTAATCAGTCCTTGCCTTTCCAAATACATGTGCATCCAGTCCCTCAGGATTCCCTCCAACATCTTGCCCACCACAGAAGTCAGGCTCGCTGGTCTATAGTTCCCTGGCTTGTCCCTATCACTTTTCTTAAAACAGTGGCACCATGTTAGCCAATCTCCAATATCCCAGCACCTCACCTGTGACTATCGATGATACAAATATCTCAGCAAGTGGCCCAGCAATCACTTCCATAGCTTCCCACTGAATTCTAGGGTCCACTTGGTCAGGTCCTGGGGATTTATCCACTTTTACGTGTTTCAAGACATCCAGCACTCCCTCCTCTGTAATATGGACATTTTGCAAGATGTCACCATCTATTTCCCTACATTCTATATCTTTCATGTCCTTTTCTTCAGTAAATACTGATGCGAAGGACTTAGTATGTCCCCCATCTCCTGCCGCTCCACACAAAGGCTGCCTTGATTTTTGAGTGCCCCTATTCTCTCCTTAGTTACCCTTTTGTCATTAATTTATTTGTAAAAATGCTTTGGATTCTCCTCAACTATTTGCAAAAGTTATCCTGATTTCTCTCAAGTATACTCCTACTGTCTTTATACTCTAAAGGAGTCACTCGATTTATCCTATCTATACCTGACATCTGCTTCCTTCTTAACCAAACCCTCAATTTCGTTAGTTATCCAGCATTCTTTATACCTACCAGCCTTTCCTTTCACCTTAACAGGAATATACTTTCTCTGGTCACTCATTATCTCATTTCTGAAGGCTTCCCATTTTCCAACTAACTTTACCTGCAAACATTGCCCGCTATCAGCTTTTGAAAGTTTTTGCCTAATACCATCAAAATTGACCTTCCTCCAATTTAGAACTTCAACTGTTAGATCTGGTCCATCCTTTTCCATCACTATGGTCACTGGCCCCAAAGCGCTCCCCCACTAATCTCAGCCACCTGCCCTCCTTATTTCCCAAGAGTAGGTCAGGTTTTGCACCTTCTCCAGTAGATACATCCACATACGAATCAGAAAATTTGCTTGTACATTCTTAAATTCCTCTCCATCTAAACCTTTAGCACTATGGCAGTCCCAGTTTAAGTTTGGAAAGTTAACCACCATATTATTCTTACAGATAGCAGAGATCTTCCTACAAGTTTGTTCCTCAATTTCCCTCTGACTATTAGGGGGTCTATAATACAATCCCAATAAGGTGATCATCCCTTTCTTATTTCAGTTCCACCCAAATGACTTCCCTGAATGTATTTCTGGGAATATCCTTCCTCAGTACAGCTGTAAGCTGAAGGTCACTTCCCCATCTCTCTTGCCTCCCTTTCTATCCTTCCTGTAGCATTTGTATCCTGGAACATAAAGCTGCCAGTCCTGTCCATCCCTGAGCCAGGTTTATGCAATTGCGATGATACCCCAGTCCCATGTTCCCAACCATGCCCTAAGTTCATCTGCCTTCCCTGTTAGGCCTCTTGCATTGAAATAAATGCAGTTTAATTTCTCAGTCCTACCTTGTTCTCTACTTTGTCCCTGCCTGCCCTAACTGTTTGACTCACCTTTGTTCTCAACTGTACCAGTCTGATTGAAATCTTTCCTTGTACAGGCCTTGGTGAGAACATACTTGGAGTAGTGTGTAGGTTTGGCACTTTACCTGAAGGAGGATGGTTGATCTATGGAGCACAACTGAAGTTTACCAAACTGATTGCTGGGATGACAGGACTGTCACGAGACTACTTCTGTTCGGACTATATTCACTTGAGTCAGAGTGGGGGAAGGAGGAGGAAAAATCTCAAACTTGTAAAACACAAGAAGGATGTTCTCAAATGGCAAGGAAGCCCTGAACAAGGGATCACAGTATAAGGAAAAGCATAGGCCATTTACAATGGAGAGGAGTGAATTCTCTGCCACACAAAACAACTGAAGTCAAAACAGTGAATACTTTGAAGAATACGTTAGACATATGTCAGGGAATCAAAGATCATAAGAAGCAAACAAGGTTGGACGATCAGTGTGAATGGCAGAGCAAGTTAAAAGGGCTTATTGCCCTATTCCTATTTCTTGAGTTACCTCGGTAGAAACAAAGATGAATATTTTAGTTGATGTTAATTAAGGTTGAACACCAAGTGCTCGAGTATTAATCCAACACATCCAGGTTACTGCCCTGAGGGAATGGGATCACATTTCAATAGGACAAATTTGAATTCATTACAAATTGGACTTTAAAGTTCACTTAATGGTAACCATATAGCCACTGTCAACTGTTTTTTAAAAAACCCATCTAGATTACTAATGCCCTTTAGGGAAGGAAATCCTTAGCTGGTCTGATTTGCAATAAATTCCAGCCCCACAACAATATGGTCTAATGAGCTGCCTTTTGGGCAATAATTGCTGACCTTACCAATGACCCTCATCTCAAATTTTTAAAATTCACAACATTAAAGTATGGTACAGACTGTATATCAAGAAATGTTTGAAATTGCTAGTGAGAATCATGGATACAATGCAACTTGAGTGCCATCTGAGTGTCTGATTTCAAAATTTCAATTGTGAATGCTGAAGGCAATCATGTAGAACACAAGGTTGAGGGAGAGTTTGAAAATAAACAAAAGTAGACATGAATCAGGCAATTACACACCTGTTTAGAAACCTAAAGATTTAAGGCAAACAGTCTGAGGCAGATTGAATGAGAAAGATTGAGGCACAAAGGTTGAACAAAGAGGATGACCACATTTCCCGTTCAGAATGAGTAAGGTAAAAACCAGAAGATCATAGCCATAATGAAGATTTTAAAATTTAACATTCATATGACTGATCTGTACACATTTGAAAAGATCAGTAATTCATCACTGAAACAGAACTTGGACTCGGCAATTTCAAAATTTATAGACACCAAATTTCCTGAGGGGGCAGAGAGACAATATAATTAATACTGAATAAGTTAACAAACGATGTTAAAATAGCAGAAGCAATGCGCAATTGGCAAATGGTTTTCAACATCAGAAGCAAAATTAATTCGTTTTTGCAGAATATAAAAAATGAAACAAATACCTTGCAGGACAAGATATATACGTTAAACATATATAGATTCAATAATCAAAGCAGCATCGGCTTACATCTGCATTACAAAAAGCACCAGGCTCATTTTTAGAAAGAGACAGACCTGAAAAGCAGAAATGTTCAAACTTATAAAGAGGCTTTGTTGAACTAGATGTATTCTGCATATTATGTAAAAAACAAGATGCTAAAAATGTTTTACAAGAATGACTAAGATGATATATGTGATCAAAGATTGTACTTTCAACTGCATATCTGTGCACAAAAATCCATTTACACTGCTAAGGCAATTAACATTCTTGCTTTTCAATTTGCTCTTTATATTCTTATTTCCAAAATAACTTTGCAATTTAAATATTGCTGAAAGTCACATTTTGTCAAATGCTCATCAGGAGAATTGGCAAATACCAATATAGTGGAAATCACCGTTTATTGGTTGGCAAGTTGACAGTTGGTAAAGGCACTGCTGTGCATTCACTGCAGCACAAAGCCATGCTGCAGGATAATGGTCATCCTGATCACATCTGGCTGTATACTGTGCATTTGGTCCTGAAAAAGCAAATCTACTTCATTACCTCAAGTGTTTGAGCAACAGGTGAAGCTAGCTGTTTCACACTTAATATGCAGTAGCCAGATGAGCAGTGTTCACCACTAACAGGATGCTGCAAATTATTGAGTTGGAACAGGCAGAGTGCATGTACACATGTTCACAGTGTGCCCCACTAATCCTAACTGACAACCCTAATTAGATGCCAATCCTTTATGCTCAGAATTAATGGCAAATATTGTCTAATCGTGGAATCAAATCTAAGATTGGACACTTGCGAATTTTGCAAGCTCAAGCCGATTAGGAGCGTCAGCACCAAGCTTGTTGAAAGCAGGTAAAGCAATATGCTTTTTAATATGACCCATTAATCTTCTGGATATATGGCCTACATGTCAAGTATTATACTGACACACTGATAGGCAGTACTTCTGTGACTTGATGATAACATCCAGTTAGGTGACAATTATGTTAGGTAGCAACATAGTGTTCCTGCTGAATTTAAAGCAGCATGAAATAGCCTGTATTAATTTTCCCATTTTACCAATTTTTACAATTTCCCTCAAATATTTTATTTAAGTTTAAAATTTCAGTTAACTCCAAGTACATCTGAGTGAACTCAATGCTTTATTAAAGTATACTTAGAGTCAGATGTACAGCATAGAAACCGACCCGTCAGTCCAACTCGTCCACACTGACCAGATATCCTAATCTAATCCCATTTGCCAGCACTTAGCATTTGCATTGAAATGTGCTGACTTACACTACCATTTGCCAATTTTTTTTTACTTAATCTAGTCATGGCCCTTCTCAATACAAGAACTTTAAAATGCTCAAAGGCAGTGTAAGCTGCCAACTACGGTAGGTCTTCACCCTACTGACAGAAATCAAGTGCTTGCTCCCCAAGGGAACCAAACATGGGCATAACCACGAAAGTGAGACAGTTGGTAACTGACCCTCAAAACCTCCTGGACCAATTAAAAGCAGCCCATGCTCCTGCTTTCTCCCTGTAATCCTTGATCCTCAAATGAAAAATCTATACCTCAATCTTAAAAATACTCAATGACCTGGTTGCCACAGCCTTCTGTGACAATGAATTGCATAGATTCACCACTCTGACAGAAGACATTTCTCCTTATCACTGTTCTTAAAAAAGCCTTCTCTTTACTAAGGCTGTGCCCGCGAGTCCTAGTCACTCCCATCAATGGAAACATCTTCCTAATGTCCACTCTGTCCAGTATCCTGTAAGTTTCAATTAGGACCCCCTCATCCTTCTAAACGCCAAGTGTGGACTCAGAGTTGCCTTACATTCCTCATATATTAAGTCCTTCAGTCCTGGGATCATTCTCATGAACCTCCTCTGGAGCCGCTCCAGAGCCAGTACATTCTTCCTGAGGTATGGGGCTGAAGATTGCTCACAATACTCTAAATGTGGCCTGACCAGAGCTTTATAAAGCTCAAAAGTACATTCCTGCTTTTATATTCAGTCTTCTCAAAATAAATGCCAACAATAAATGCAGCACAGTGCCTCAGTGGATAGTACTGCTGCCTCAGTGCCAGGGACTGAAGTTTGATTCCAGCCTCTGGCAACTGTTTGAAGTTTGCACATTCTCAGTGTGTGCAGATTTTGTCCCAAAATCCAAAGATGTGCAGGCTAGGTGAATTGGCCAAGCTAAATTGCCCCTGATGTTTAGGTGCATTAGTCAAGGGAAATAAAAGTAATAGGTTAGCAGAATGGGTCTAGGTTGGATACTCTTCAGAGTCAGTGTGGACTTGTCAGGCCAAATAGAATCCTTACAGTGTGAAAACAGGCTATGACCGAGTCTACTTACCCACCTAACTAGCAACTCAACCTGCAAGTTTAGCTTAATTTATTAGATTAGATTAGATTACTTACAGTGTGGAAACAGGCCCTTCGGCCCAACAAGTCCACACCGCCCCGCCGAAGCGTAACCCACCCATACCCCTACATCCACATCTACCCCTTACCTAACACTACGGGCAATTTAGTGTTACATCTTTGGACTGTGGGAGGAAACCGGAGCACCCGGAGGAAACCCACGCAGACAGGGGGAGAACGTGCAAACTCCACACAGTCAGTCGCCTGAGGCGGGAATTGAACCCGGGTCTCCGGCGCTGTGAGGCAGCAGTGCTAACCACTGTGCCACCGTGCCGCCCACTAAGAGAATCCTGGAATAGAATTACCAAGGCCCTTTGCACTTCAAATTTCTGAATTTTCTCCCCATTTAGAAAACAGCCCATGCTTCTATTCTCCAAAGTGCATAACTTCACACTGCCCCACATTGTATTCCATCTGCCACTTCTTTGCCCTCTCCTAACCTGTCTGAATAATTCTGTAGTTGCCCCATCTCTTCAATATCACCTGGCTCTCTACCTATTTTTGTGTCATCTGCAAATTTATCCAGAATGCACTAAGTTCCTTTATCAAGATCATGAATGTTGAGTGAAAAGTTGTGGTCCCAACACTGACCACCATCCTGAAGGGGACTCTTATCTCCACTCTCTGCTTTCTGCCAGAAAAACTTCTATACATTCTAGTACCTTGCCTCTAACACCATGGGTCCTTGTCTTACTCTGCAGTCTCCTGTGCAGGACCTTGTCAAAGGCCTTTTGGAGGTCCAGGTAAATAACACCCATTGGCTCTCCTTGGTCTAACCTGCTTGTTACCATCTCAAAAAGACATTTAACAGATTTATCAGACATGACCTGCCCTTGATGAAACCATGCTGACTTCATCCTATTTTACCATGCACTTCCGAGTATTCAGAAATGTCAGTAGTTAATTTACATTTGCTTACCCCACTGACATTCAATCCACACCATTCAATTTTTTTTTAATTGAATGCGAAAGTTGCACTTTTAACCATCACACCTGAAATGAATTCAGCCAAAAGTTTAGAAACACTAAAAATGCTGGACACTTGCATTTAATGTTAGATCTATGGCTCCATATTCTTAGTCCTTCGACTTCCCATCCTCAATCTCTTATTTTCATCATTTTAAAAACAACAATACTCAATCTGTATTGTGCCAAACAAAGTTTGATATTTGCTTTTCTGGAAAACAATGAGAAAAAAAGAACTTCAAGGTCACGCTTGTAGAATGATAGCTTTCCAAATGCCACATTCTGCATTTGGTCTCCCCAGTTCCCCAACGTACAAAACTAACTGAGCCGTATATTAAACTTTGCCCAATAGGTAAATGTGAGGACTCTACAGTGGGTGAGAACATGAAATGCACTATAAGACAATATTGCACTAAAATGGTAGTGTAGATTGCACCCAAATTCTGGGATGGGAAATGAACAAACAAGCTTGATTTGGAGGCAAGATGACCAAATAAGCTAGCCAATATTAGAAATGCTAAGAAAAACTGAAGATTAGGAAATCTCAGTTGTACAGCACAGAAACAGACCCTTTGGACCAATGTGTCCATAACAACCACCTATTCTACATAAATCTAGTTCCATTTTCCAGCATTTGGCCCTTAGCCCTTTGAACCCCTCCTATCCATGTACCCATCCAGATGCCTTTTAAATATTGTAATTGTACCAGGATCCAGCACTTCCTCTCGCAGCTCATTCCATACACACCCATTCTGCATGAAAAAGCTGCCCCTCCGGTTCCTTTTAAATCTTTCCCTGTCAACTTAAACCTTTGTGCTCCAGTTTTGGACTCCCCTCCCTTGGGAAAAAGAGCTTGGCTATTCACCTTATCCATACTCTTGAATTTCTAAACATCTGCCTCTGACACTCCAGGGAAAATAGCCCCAGCCCATTCAGCCTCTCCCCAAGGCTTACACCCTCCAACCACAGCAATATACTTGTTAACCTTTCCTGCACACTTAAATTATCAAATCTGAAATAAAACAGTGTGCCCATTACCAGCATGCCTCAAACAAAAAATTTAATGTTTTTGAAAAGGATCCTTCAGTAGAATCACTCAAAACTTTGCCAATCTGCATCTTTCAGGTGCAAACTGAATATTACCTCCTTGGAGTAAAATACAGTTGTTTTTCTAAATACTTCAATGGATAAAACTTTCATGCAGTCCTACATGGCTCTAAAATTTGCCTTTAAGAAAATAATTTTGCTCAATTAATTCCTGTAATGTATGTCCCCACTGAAGATTGCCCAAGAAAGGTTCAGCTATACAAATACATTCCTATGAATTTACATTGCATTCTTCAAAGATTTAGTATGGGAACTGCCTTAAGCAATAAAAAAGCAAAATCAATTTTAATTAAATCAAATAATTTATTGTTAATATCAATACTTACCAGAAGACAGTGATTCACAGTTTTTGGATCATTTGTAGGCAAAAGCTTCAGCGATGTAATTTTGTGATGAAATATTGACTATTCATTTGAATCAACAGATACAATGAAACCCTTGTGCTCCTTTCTGCAAAGCAGTTCCACATTTCAGGAAACACTAAATATTTGTTCAGTATAACACATCCAAAACACTAATGCAAATTCCTAAAAAAGCTTCCAACCTTATTCAGGCAACCAAAACTATGCAATTGGTTACAACATACTAATTAAGTGCAGCCACATTAAAAATATATCTAAACAATCCAATCTAGTCAGAAAGTAATATTGATTGGATTTTGCAAAACAAAAGAGAATGTTAAGTTAAAGACATGAAATTAACTTAATTAAAAACTTATTACCTATTAGACACTGCCTATTCATCCTTAAAAGCACTGAAATATATATCACCTCAATAGTACTCACTGCAATTAAAGATAATAGAAAATTATATATTTCACTTGCATAATTATGCATCTCACCTTCAATAAAGTCCAGATTTAAAAATAATCTGAAGATCCCAGCCTGTTGTGGTTGCTAGGTCAAAAAGACTTGAAAGCAGTGAAGCTAGTCACCGATAGTAAATGATCATGCGACCGTGAATGTGATATTATGCAATCGTATTCTGACCTTTATGGCTGAACGATTTGGAATTGGGTTAAACTAATGTGACAAATAATGCGGGGAATTGGCGAGGCTCAACTGATCGCTTAAGGCAGCATTTAAAAACACACGCTATTTAATAATCGCATTTTATTAAGCTGTATTCACATTTTACTAAATAGGTGCAATTTTGCTTTTCCTAGTTTCAAAAGGCACTCATTGCCAACATTCCTTATTGTGACTTCCATTTCAGGAGACGAAAACCTATTTAGCTACGAAATCTCCAGATTCTGGCGATGGGAAATAAGAGTTTCACTCAGCGTCATGACAAGGAAATTAACGCAAGGGTTTCCTACAAAAATATACAAGGTCCGGTACCAAGTTACGAAACCACATTTTAACAGGTTGAAAGGCACAAAATTCATATAAGCGTGTAAGAAAGTATGACAACAAACCCGAACAAAACCTATCATCGGGGCTCAGGTATCCAAACAGATGGGAAGGGCGAGAACAGTAACAATTAGCAAAAACAAACTGGAGCCTTTTACTATAGCTTTGGCTGGCAAATAATCCAGATGATTGTGCTGTGTCTGGGATCATGTTTCAATTGTAAACTCGTAGTGCCCAACATAAACTGTGACAGGCGCAAGAGTTCATTGAAAAGCCTGCAATACATTTGTAGAGTTTACAAACAGAACGCCTGTTCCAAATCCATCACCCATACAGTCGGCAAAGACATTTAACCACTTCCACACGCGTAGCCGAACAACTCGTTTTAAAAACAATAGTGATAATAATAAAAACATCTGCACGGGGTTCATCCACCTGCCCCACTGCGGTCCTCGACCCTCTTCTCCCGGGGAGTTAATGCCATTAGCATCCCTATCTCCCCACTCCAAGGCAGAGCATGGACAGAGGAAACACTGCGAGCGGGGCAGGGGGACAGGTTGCACATCACTCAGTGCAGACGGTACCCGACCTCCCCGAAAAAGGGCCAGGCCAAACCAGGTACATAGAGCTCTTCTCTTCCTCCTCTTCCCACACCCCCACCACACTACTCCGCTGGGGAAAACAGCTATCCCCACTCTCCTCTCCCACTTCGGTGAGTGCCGTGCCTCCCACTATTCCTCCTCCCCCTCCCCTGCTCCGCTTCCCTCTTGATCGCTCTCACCTTTCCCCGCGGACCGAGCTGCTGAAGTGGGGCCTCTCCAGGAGGCAGAAGGATTGAGTTCTGCCCGCGGTCCGGGAGCCCCCGATGCGTGCAGACACTGCGGAAGCCCGGGCCGTTCGCTCACCGTGTCCCCGTGAGTGAAGGGGGTGGGGGAGGGGAGGGGACGTGGGGGCGGGGAGGGGATTTTTAAACCGAAGAAACAACCGTTAACGACAACTTCCGGTGACGGCTCCTTCAAGACACCGCGCGCCGGTCCAGCGCATGCGCCCTTCTTCTCTTCTGCCTGTCACCTGCTGGTTCGCCAAATTGTCCCTCATCTCACCCCCATCACCCCATCCTCACCTCAATGAACTCACTATCACCTCACTCTTACCTCCATCAAATCACTATCACCTCACCTCTGAACCCCATCACCTCATCCTAATCTCCATCCCTCACCTTCACCTCCATGAACTCACTATCACCTCGCCTCCATCACTTCACCCGCACCTCCATGAACTCACTCTCACCTTCATCAACTCAAACTCGTCTCCATGAACTCACCCTCACCTTCAACAACTCTCCCTCAGCTCTCACCTCCATCACCTCACCCTCATCTCCATAAACTCACCTCCCCTCACCTTATCAACTCACCCTCACTTCCATCAACTCCAACTCTCCTCCAACTCACACTCATCTGACCCTTACCTCCATCAACTCAAAGATAACTCCATCAATTCAAACACACCTCACACTCCCCTCCATCACCTCACCCTCACCTCCAGCAACTCCGCATTACCTCCAGCAACCTCCTTCCCCTCCATCTACTTGTCCTCACCTCCATTAATTCACTCTTACCCCTTCACATCTTCAACTCACCCTCACCTCCCTCATTTCACCCTAACCTCTATCAACTCACCCTTACCTACTTCATCTTCATCAACTTACTCTCATCTCACCCCTAACTCTATAATCCTCTTTCACCTGACCCTCATCTCCATCATCTCACCTTTACCTCACCACTGTAAACTCATTCTCCCTCCATCTCTTGATCCTTACCTCGTCCTTACCTCCATAACCTCCTTCACCTCCACCAACTTCTCCCTTACCTCCTTCACTTCTCTCAATTCACCTTCACCTCCCTCACCACATCCTCACCTTCATCAACCTCCTTCAACTCAGTTTCACTTCCGTCGACCTCCTTCACCTCACTCTCACCTTAATCAACCTCATACACCTAGCTTCCCTAACAATATTTCCCACCCTCACCCTGCCAAACATCCTCATCACCCCCCTTCAATCCTTCCCATCTGTCAACCTCCACAACAATCACCTCCGTCTCATCCCCATTAATTTTCCCCACCCATACCCCCATCACCCCCTAAAAATCCCTCAACCCTCATTATTAACCTCCTCAACCTCACCCTCATTGACCCCCTAAAAATCATAAATCTCCTTCACCTCACTCCCACACCCATTGAACATTCTTATCAGCCCCCACCAATTCCCCCACTCTCAATAATCATCACTATTCTCCTTAAACTCATCTTCACGTTGTCTCTCTCACTTCAATTAATCTCCTTTATCTCACCGTCATGCTCTCATTGTCAGCCCCCCTCACCTCACACCTCCATCAATCCTCCCTACACTCATCCCAACATCAACCTCCCTCACCTCACCCAACCCCAACAAAACTCTCAGTTCACCCCCTTCAATCCCTCCCAACCTTACCCTCTCATCGTCAACCTCCTTCACCTCACCTTAACCTCAGCAACACTGTTATCCCTGACAATTATCTTCATTCTCATGACCTCCTTCACCTCATCCCCATTAAACCCACATACTGTTATCAATTCCCCTCAGCTTCACTACCCTCATTTAATCCAATCAGCCTCACCCCTCTCAATACCCAGCAAACCCTCCTCACTCCCCTCAGAGCCAATCACCTTCATCTGTCACTCCCTCACTCCATCAAACTCCCTCAGCCTGTCTCTACCCACCCTCCCCCACCAAAACTATGAAGAAGATATACATGCAATTCTAGAAAAATGGATAAAACTGAGGTCTTATTGTTATCAGGTAAGAAAGTCTATATTTTTATTTTGTGAAATTCTTAGTTTGTAGTTGGGATTAACTGATACGGCCTGAATTTAATAGTTGTCTGTCATTGAAAAAATGCTAGTGTCTAATTGCAAGGAATGTAAAAATACATGTTTCATCAAGTAGACTTAGTATGGCTTTATGATGAAGCAACCAATATTTAGGAGAATTCTTTGATGTACCATGTAGGAAAGATAAAGGAGGATCAGTGCATATTTGAATTTCAAAAGGTGGTCAAAATGTACCCATGGTGTTGAGGGTAGTTAACATAGATAGAGGAATGGCTAAGTAATTGAAGAGAGAGAGAGAGAGAGAGAGAGAGAGATGGGGCAGAGGAAGGATTTTAAGCATTCCAACCTGTAACTAGTGAGTACCACAGGGATCAGTACTGAAGTCACAATTATTTACAATATATATTCATGACTTGGATGACAGAAATGAATGTTCTATCACTAGGTTTGCAGATGACACAAACTAAATGTGAAGTCAAGTGGTGAGGATGGCACAAAGTGTCTACAGAGTGAAAATACAGGACAAAAACTTGGCAGATGGACTATCATGTGGGATAGTGTGACGTAATGCACATTGGACAAAAAGAATAGCTGAGCATTATTTAAATGGAGAAAGACTGCAGAACGCTGCAGTACAGCGAGATGGCTGGGGGTGGGTGGGTGGGTTTCTCATGTATAAATCACAGAAGGTTAATCTATAAGGATAACAGGTCATAGGGAAGGCAAATAGAATGTTGGTCTTTATTTCAAAGGGAATAGTGTATAAGAATAGCGAAGTCTTGCTAAAACTAAAACAAAGGTTGTAGTTAAATCACATTTAGAATACTGGGAATATTTTTGGTACTTTTACCGAAATAAAGATATACTAACTTTGGCAGTAGACCAGAGAGTGTTCTTCAGGTTGATCCAGGGTTTGGAGGGATTGAGTAGGGTGAGCATGTATTCATTGGAGTTTAGAAGAATGAAAGATTAACTTTTTGAAATATATACCATTCTTAGGGTTCTGAAGAAGGGTCACTGGAACCAAAATGTTAACTCTGTTTTCTCTCCACAGTTGCTGCTGGACCTGATGGGTTTTTCTAGCAATTTCTGTTGTTGCTTCAGCATCTTCAGATCTTTATTTTTTTGTTTAAAATTCTTAGGGGAGTGACAGAGTAGATGCTGAGAGGTTTTTCTCCTTGTGGGAGAGTCTAGAACCCAATGTATATCATCTCTGACTAAGGGGGTGCCCAGTCAGGTTACTGATGGGTTGGAATTTCATCTCTCATTGGCTAGTGAGTCTGAAGGCTCCTTTTCCACAGAGGGCTGTAACACAGAGGTTGGGTGATTAAGTATATCCAAAGGTAACATGTTTTAATCAAGGGTCACGAGGAAAAGGCACAAAAGTGAGTTGAGGATGATAAGATCAGTTATGAACTAACTAAATGTCAGAGAACCTTGAGGGGCCAAATGGCCCACTTCTGCTCCTACTTCTTAAGGTCTTCTTATGATCTTCCACCCAGCATTACATGGGGTTTTGTTAAAGATTCGAGGGCAGAGCAGCCTCGATAAGCTGGATCCTTATTAATGAATCAAATAGACCTTTTAGGTCTCTTGTAGCACAGTGTTAATGTCCATATCTCTGAGCCAGACAATTCATGTTCACATTCCACTTGCTTCAGAAGTGTGCAATAACATTTCTTAACAAGTTGATTAGAAAACATCTGCAAGGAGTAAATGTGTCACAGGATCAATAGTGTCCTTTTACAACATTGCTTGTATTAAAGGAATTCCCAGACATTTAGATAGGCCTTTTATGTTAGGAGTATATAAAACTAATCAACTTAGGACTTGAGTGCAACATACAATAGAGTGCCGGAGCTAAGTGGACAGAAAAAAGATTTGTGCTGTTGCTTTTCACGTTTCTAGGATTGATCCATATTCTGCTACAGGCAAAGAATCTGGTTAATTGGTGAGTACCTAATAAATGATTATGGTTTATTTTATTACTCGAGTCCAAAGTCATATAGCAGTTGGTAGTGAGGTTCCATATAATAAATATATTAAAAAGGAACAAAATATACAATTGAATACTACTTTCTTCATTCATTAATGGAATGTGGGCGTTACTGGCTAGGCCAACATTTATTTCCCAGCCCCCAGTTGGCCTTAAAAAGATGGTGATGAGCTGTCTTCTTGAATGACTGAAGTTGATCCACAATACATTCAGGAGAAAATTCCAGAATTTTAATCCAGTGGCACTGAATGAATATTTCCAAGTCAGGATCATGAGTGGCTTAGATGGACACTTGCAGCTGTTGGTGTTTTCATCTATCTGCTGTCCTTGTCCTTCTAGATGGAAGTGTTTGTGAATAAGGTGCTGTCTAAGGAGCCTTGGTGAATTTCTGCAGAGCATTTTGCAGATGGTACACTGCTCTGACTGAGGATTAGGGTTGGAATAGGTGAATATTTGTAGATTTAGTGCCAATCAAGCAGGTTGCTCTGCCCTTGATGGTATCAGGCTTCTTGAGTGCTGTTGGAGCTGCACTAATCCAGGCAAATGGATTACACTCCTGACTTGTGCCTTGTGAATGATGGGCAGGCTTTGTGGAGTCTGGAGGTGAGTTATTCCTAGCCTCTGACCTGCTCTTGTCGCCACCATATTCACATGGCTAATGATTAACCAATAACTAAATAACTTAACTATAATTAAGTATTTATTTAGAGCACATTCTGGTTAGGATGTTAGGTGATGTGCCACAGTTACAGCATGGTTACCAGTTTAGCTCAGAGTAAACATGGGTCTGAGATAAATGTTGGATGTTTGAGCAGGTACAGCTCTGTCTTTGCGCTTGAGGCTGAACTAATGACACCATGATTCCTCAGTAAGGTGGAAGGTTACCTGGATTCTTTGTAACAGGAGGCAGTCATAGCTTGTTGGGTTGGATCATCTGATTTGGTTGATGTTCAGGTACAGGAGCGTGTGACTGTGAGTCCGTCAGGTAAGGGATCCAGAAGACAGGAGCGCAGGAGCCTCCGTCTTTCCAGCAGATTTGAGGTTCTTTCAAATTATCTGAATAAGAGTGAGGGCTGCAGGGCAGGATCTGCTAAGTGATCTTGGTGTCTTGGTTCAGAAAGAATGGGATCAAGAAGGATTGTGGTGATAACAGTATATCATATACTGAGAGGGATTGAAACCATTTTCAACAAAGTGCATGAGGTCAGAAAACCATGTTGCTTGTCTGGTGCTAGAGTTTGGGACATTTGCTCAGGGCTGGAACTGGAACCTATGGTGCAGACAGTTACGTTTGGTATGGATATAACATTGGTTGGCTAACTAAAACCAGAGTATAAGAGAAAATGGAAAATTTTCAGTTTGGCAAGGTGTAGTGAGTGGTTGGCCACAGGGATTGGTGCTGAGATTCAACTGTTTAGAATTTATATAAGTAACATAGATCACAAAATGGAAAGTTGGTTGACAAATTGCTGATGATACAAAGACAAGTCAGAAATTAAGTTGTGAAAAGGGCACAAGGAGACTACACAAAGATGTAGGTAGGTTAAGTGAGTAGACAAATATGGCAAATAGTATATGATGTGGAAAACTGTGAAATTGTCTTTTGACAGGAAAATAAAAAAATGCATCTTATCAAAATGGTGAGAGATAGAGTGATCTAAGTGTGCATGAATCACAAATGGGGCTTGCATAGCAATTAATAGGAAACATAATCGAATTTTACAAATTGTTGTAGGGGTAATTAAATACAGAATTAGGAAGGTTATGCTTTAGGTATATAGGGCACTGGTGATACCACATCTGGAGCACTGTGTTAATATTGGTCACCTTATTAAGGGAAGGATATAAACATTTTGGAGGCAGTTAAGAGAAGATTTACTAGACTAATACCTGGAATGGGCAGGTTGTCTTATGAGGATGGATTGGATATTTTAAATAGGGTGTGTAACTTGTTTCATTTTTTTGCAGAGAAATTGGATCAGTGAGGTTTCCCTTAACTTTGGAGCTGCAGTAAACATTCAAGACATGATTAGTTATGATTCCAGCTGATGTTATTAGTGGACAAGTTGGATCCAAGAATGCAGTCTAGGTCAATAAATCATATCTTTTATATGTTTACTTTTAACATGGTGGTCATTTACCGAAACTTTGGCTGATAATTTTCTGTACCATTAAAATAGTTGTTTATTACATAAAGAAAATTAAAATTAAAAAAAATTGAGCTATTTAAATAGAGAATGCAGTTTGAAAAATCTTAAAACACACAGCAAGTCAAAGTCTAATCTGTTCACCAATTCCATGACTTCTCAACAATTCAAAACCAAAGTAGTTATCCTTCTAGACAAATCTTTAGTTGACTTAACTGCTTCTCCCAGTTCTGTCTTGTGAACTGTGATGCGTTGGTCCATGAATACCACTAAGTATAGGACAGCTCAGGTAAAGCTGTTATTTTGGTGTAAAAGTTTTTTTCATGAAACTAAAAGTTGAAACTTTAGTTTACTAAGTGAACATTTTTTAATCACACACTCCTAGTCTATACGTTTCACAAGCTAAACTTTTAGACGAAGGTAACTGAGCTTTCCCTGCGCTGTCCTGTAGTCCTTTTCAGGACAGAAACGATATTTACTGCTAATCTCAATCAAGCTTTATCCAAAAGTGGCCAAAAGGTTTTCAATTTCTGATCTTTATGAAATCAACATTTGAATAAGCATTGAAAGGATTGATTAAGAATATATACTTAGTCATAAATCCCAAAGTGTCAACAAATTTCCATTTACACTCCAGGAAGTTTTCGGTTACCTGCTTTCTGATACATACTGGATTAAAACATAGTTCTGAAAGGACACTCTGACTTTGTTTATTTTTAAACCCTTCACCAGAGTAACCAACATTCATATGCCATTAGTTTGAAATCCAAACTCTAAAATTAATATTTTTATAATGTCACCCTTCAAAATATGATAAGAGGAAGGGACAGAAATTGCCCCCACCTTTTTTTCAACCCTCTCCTGTCTGATTTATGCTGATATAATAATCCATTTCTCAAGTTTATGTTGGTGAACCTCTTTCTTTTCTCCTTTCACCATCCAGTGTGAACAGTGTTCCTTCTGTCACTTAATCCTGGCATTTTCCACTCCTATACCAGTGCCTTTGATGTCTTCTGTATCCTCCTTTATTGATAGCATGGGTATGTGTCCACCCAAAGCTAGGAATGAATTTTTGATCATCAATAGACCACATATCACTGTGGCTCTCTCATCATACTGATGCTAATATTTCTCTCTACTGCCATTATTGTCACACTCCATGCCAGAAAGGTATCTTTATGCTTCTAATTCATTTGGGCATTCTAGCTTCTGCCTTCATGTTGGGTCTATTTCCAAATCCAATACAGATTCTCTCCACTGTTGGAATTTTACCTACACCCTCATGCTGGCACTGTCCCTAATCCTTCATTGCCTTTATCTTAAGGGTGAAATCTTATAGGGGCTTTGACAATGAGCGCTGCAAGAATTGTGTGAGAAGTTTGGAGAGGTCTTTCTAGATGTTGCAAGCAACTAATTGCATTTTCTAACTGAATTCCAGGCATGAAGAAGAGATTTCTGATTGGTGCGATGCCTATTTATGGGATTATTGCTTGTTGTCAGCTCAATTAACCCATTGATATGCAAGATCCTATTGTACCACCCTCATTGAGCAAATTAGATGCTGAGAATTCCCAACAAAGAAGTGTGAGCGGGTACCTGGTGATTCTTGCCCACTGCCTCTACTTCCAGACTTCCAATACCAGCGTTTCAGGGCGCCGTCCATTGGCAGTGACTGCATGCAAGCACATCCTTGGACCTTGACATCAGATTTGCCAGCATCATCAGATCAATAAGGAATATCTCTGACTCACTTGAACAATGCTGCTGCAATTCGAGGTGCATCAACAACTATGATTGCTTTCTGCTGTAAGGGCACAGTACATACAGGGGCAGACACACCGCTCACAGATTGAACAAGCTCTTCTCATGTCTGTCAGCTTTGTTTCTTACAGCTTACTTGCTTTAATTTACCTTTTTGTGCTTTGCTCCTTCATTCAGAGCTACCAGCCTTCTGCATAGACTTGCTATGCAGCACAGGCACAAAATCAGTAAGCTTATCATGGTCATCAGCAGCTCTCAGTTAAGTCAAGGGAGATGGCTTTCAATTAAGGATTCCAGGTCTCGTAAGTCAAATATAACTTCTGAAACCAGTCAGTCAGCTACTTGGAGTGATTGGATTCAGCACTGTGACAAGCTTAATGCAAAACCACCACACTTTCCATTTTGGCTGCTTTTGCCATTATATGATCTGTTTTCTTCTGGAATTATGGGAAGTGGGTATTAAGGGGAATGAAAGTTGGTTGCACAGCTGTTAGTGCTCATGCGGATGGGGGAAAATGATGACGTGTCCCAAGTGCATGAATAGGCAGTGCAGATGCCATGGAGGGTTAGCAGTACAGGGTTTTGAAGTGGGGTAGGGCATGAGCTTTGTTGGGATGAGGATTCAGTAGCAAAGATATAATGAAAGGTACCAGCGATAAATTGATGGTACTAACTGGCACTTACCCTGACAGAGCAGAAATGATCACTCCAGAATATTGAGATAGTTACGAACTCTTGCAGCTACAGAAATTAGGAGAATTACGCTAACATCAAACAAGAGGGCACCAAAGGGGGTGGTAAGTAATTAATGAGGCATTTTGGATGATAATATGAGAAAAATCGTTAGGTCATGATTTGAGAAATCTTCCATGAAACTTAATGAAATTGGAAAAAGGTAAGATTCAGCTCTTCTCTTGCTTGTACCTACTTCGAGAGTCTTATTGGTTCCTGATGATATTTTTGTTGCGAGATGTAATCAACAATATCTTACTTTTATATCGTGCCTTTACCAACTAAAATGTTCCAAGATGCTTCACCAACTCTTGTAAGAGTATACAAAATAAGATACAAATTATACAGTAGGATATTTGGCCCCTTAGGCCTGTTCTATTATTCAATAAGATCATGATCTGATTACACCCTCATCTCTACTTACCTAACTGTTCTGCATAATCCTTGACTTCCTAGGTGTGACTGAATTTTTAAAAATAAATAATCAATCTTTCTAATTTAGCACTGTTAAATTACACAGCTTCTAAAACTTGTTGGTGAAGAGAATTCCAAGCACTAATGACCCCGCAGAGAAGAAATCTTTACTCATCTCTGTCTTAGAGGCTCCTTATTTCGAAACTGTGCCCTCTCAATCTGGATCTACCCACCACAGAAAACATCCTCTTAGCATCTAACATGTCAGCCTCTTCAAAGTCCTATGTCTTCCAATAAAATTATCTTTCATTCTTCTGAACTGCAATAAGGTTGGTCTAATCTGCTCAACTTTTCTTCATAAAACAACCACAAATTTCAACATTAAAATATATAACAGGTTAGGAGATGTGACCAAATGCTTTTAAGCAAACATTTGATAGATTTTACTTGAGTGAGACATAGAGCAGAGAGAGTTTTGTGGAGAGAAATCCAGAGCTTAGCATCATGGCTGTGAATGGTGGACAGGAGAAACCAGATAAAATTCATGCAAGAGGTCAGAATTGGAGGATTGTAGGACTGCAGGACATAATAGAGATTGCGAGGGGCAAGGACACAGGAGGATTTGAATACAAAGATGAAAGTTTTAAAATCAAGTTTTTAATGCACCAGGAATCAAAGTAGATTGG
Source organism: Chiloscyllium punctatum (assembly GCF_047496795.1). Classification (NCBI taxonomy): domain Eukaryota; kingdom Metazoa; phylum Chordata; class Chondrichthyes; order Orectolobiformes; family Hemiscylliidae; genus Chiloscyllium; species Chiloscyllium punctatum. Next base: position 22,079,282 of record NC_092743.1, read on the forward strand.
CAAGAACAAGGTTGAAAGGTGAATGGGTCTCAGTGTGAGTTAACATATGGACAGCAGAGTTTTGGGTGAGCTCTAGTTTACAGTAGGTGGGTGTTTGACTATTGGATCATTGGAAAAGACAAATATGGCATTAACAAAATCATGTATGAGTGTTTTAGTATAAGATGGGCTGAAGTAGAGATGCAGACAGGCAGTAGAACTAAGTTGTCTAAGTGGAGAATGTGTAGAATCAGATAGGACAGCAATGTTGGGGGCTTCAACATCTTGCAATGGCCAGGGAGGTGGGTATACTCATTGACATGGAAATGGTGTTTGTAGCAGTGACTGCATGTTGGATTCAGTTTTTCCAATATTTAATAGATGGAACTTTTGCTACAATATTGATCACAGGTCACAGGCTGCTGTATGTTTGCAGGCTTCTGTTTTGATTAGGACCTAGCCTGTTAAACATTGAGATAATACCTTCTTTTGTGTCAAGTGACAATATCACCACTGCCTAAATGTTCACCCCAGACACTGTGGTTTACTGCTCTGCCTGCCAATTCTTAAATAGCTGTCTGAAATGTGATCACTCCAAAAATGGAGGTTAGCAGGAGAGCCTCCACTACCTCTGTATCCCCACCACGTTTTGAAAAATCCCAGCCAAGAAAATACATTTGTCAATTCCCACATAAGCTTCCTTTATAACACCAAAAATGAAAAGCTTTCTGTAATGATTGAAATGAAGTCAGCCAGGTGAACTTCATATTATATGAATTCCTTGATTGGGGTTGTTAATCTTGGCTAACAGATATAAACAGGAGTGTCAGAGGTTCTGTTGACTCTGAGAGCTGGCTCTAAGGAAGTTAGATCAGTGTCAAGGACTTTTCACATGGAGATAAAGGATGCCATGGAGATGTAATATCAGCTTCTGCAGTTATTTCACTTTCTTTCTATTTCATTACTAGATCATTTGATTGCTTCGATCTATTGTATTATTTTAGAGACAATTTCTGATGTTATGCTCAGCAAAAAAATTAAGATTCAACAGATGAATATCAATTCATTTAGTTTTGATGGCAGCAGAGGGTCAGGGCATGAGGAGAACTCTGTGTTTCCTTGCACAGCACTATGAGTTTAATAAAGAGATAAGGCCTTATCAAGATAAATAGAATGCAGCTCCAAAAATATAACACTTCTGTGTCAGTTAAGGTTACATGCTCAATTCCCTGAACAGTGTTAGAGTGATAGGAGTTTCAATTGTGAGAGGAACAGACAGGAGTATCTGTGGTCATGATCGAGACTCCTGGATGGCATGTTTCCTCCCGGGTGCCAGGGTCATGGATGTCTTGGGTCAAGTCTACAGGATTTTTAAGGGTGAGGGAAAGCAGCCAGAATCGTGGTATGCATTGGTACCAATGACATAGGTAGGGAAAGGGAGGACCTGAAAAGAGAATAAAGGAAGTAGGTTGGAAACTAGAAGGCAGGATGAGAAGAGTAGTAATCTCAGGATTGCTACCGGTGTCATGTGCTAGTGAGGCTAGGAATAGAGAGTGAGTGCAGATGAACATATGGCTACAGGGCTGGTGTATGAGGTAGGAGTTCAGATATGTGGATCAATGGGATACCTTTTGGGGAAGGTGGGACCTGTATAAGCAGGACGATTTGCACCTGATCTGGAGGGGTATCCATATCCTGGGTGGGAGGTTTGCTAGAGTTCTTTGGGAGGGTTTAAACAAGATTGGCAGGGGCCTGGGGTGTCTGTGAGGAGGGATAGGCACTTGATGCATGTGTGAAAGGTGCAGTCAGTGTGATGGGTTGAAATGTATCTATTTTAATGCAAGAAGTATCAGGAATAAGGGTAACAAACTCAGATCATGGATCAGTACTTGGAACTATGATGTTGTGGCCATTACAGATACTTGGATATCACAGGAGCAAGAATGATTGTTGGATGTTTCAGGGTTTTTCAAAAGGAATGGGGGAGTGGGAGGCTGGGGGCAGGTAAAAGAGGTGGAGAAGTGGCATTGCTAATCAGGGATGGTATCACAGCTGCAGAAAGGGAGATCAAGGAGGGTTTGTCTACAGAGTCAGTATGGGTGGAAGTCAGAAACAGGAAAGGAGCAGTCACTTTATTGGGAGTTTTCTACAGACCCCCACAGTTGCAACAGAGACACAGAGGAGTAGATTGGGAGGCAGATTTTGGAAAGGTGCAGACATAACAGGGCTGTTGTTATGGATAACTTTAACTTCCCTAATATTAATTGGAACCCACTTATTTCAAATAGTTTGGATGGAGCAGTTCTTGTCAGGTATGTCCAGGAAGGGTTCCTGATGCAGTATGTAGATAGTCTAACTAGAGGGGAGGCCATACTGGATTTAGTGCTTAGCAATGAAACAGGCCAGTTGTCAGATGTCTCGGTAAGAGAGCATTTCAGTGATAGTGATCACAACTCCCTGACCTTTGTTATACTCATGGAGAGGGATAGGAGCAGACAGTATGGGAAAGTATATAATTGGGGGAGGGGGGATTACAATGCTATTAGGCAGGAACTGGCATGCCTAAATTAGGAACAGATGTTCTCAGGGAAATGCATGACAGAAATGTGGAGGTTGTTTAGGGAGCACTTGTTGGTAGTGCTGGACAGGTTTGTCCCACTTAGGCAAAGAAGGGATGGTAGGTTGAAAGAACCTTGGGTGACAAGGGATGTGGAACATCTAGTCAAGAGGAAGAAGGAAGCTTATTTAAGGTTGAGGAGGCAAGGATCAGACAGGGCTTTAGAGGATTACAAGATAGCCAGGAAGTAACTGAAGAATGGACTTAGGAGAGCTAGAAGGGGGCATGAAAAAGCTTTAGCGGGGAGGATTAAGGAAAACACTAAAGTGTTGTACACTTATGTGAGAAACAAGAGGATGGCCAGAGTGAAGGTAAGGTTGATCAGGGATGTGGAGGGAACTTGCACTTTGAGTCAGAGGAAGTAGAGGCAGTACTTAATGAATACTTTAGTATTCACTACTGAGAGAGTCCTTGACATTTCTGAGGACAGCATGAAACAGAGTGTTATGCTAGAACGGGTTGATGTTATGAAGGAGGATGTGCTGAAAATCTTGAAAAACATGAAGATAGATAAATTCCCTGAGCCAGATGGGCTATACCCGAGGATACTACAGGATGCGAGGGAGGAGATTGTTGTGCCTTTTGGTGATGAACTTTGTACATGTTATTTCCTTGTTCAAGAAAGGGAATAGGGATAATCCTCAGAATTACAAACCAGTCAGTCTTACGTCTGTGGTGGGCAAAGAATTGGAGATGATTCTGAGAGACAAGATTTATGATTACTTGGAAAAACAGTTTGATTAAAGATAGTCAGGATGGTTTTGTGAGGGTCATTCCTCACAAACCTTATTAAGTTCTTTGATGTGACAAAAAAACATTGATGAAGGTAGAACAGTGGATGTGGTGTTCATGGATTTTAGTAAGGCATTTGATAAGGTTCCCCATGATAGGCTCATTCAGAAATTAACTGTCTGGAATCAGAATTGCCTAGCCTATAGAAGATGGTGGTAGATGGAAAGTATTCAGCCTGGAGCTCGGTGACCTGTGGTGCTCTGCAGAAATTGGTTCTGGAACCTCTGCTCTTGGTGATTTTTGTAAATGACTTGGATGAAGAAGTGAAAGGGTAGGTTAGTAAGTTTGCCGATGATGCAAAGGTTAGTGGAGTTGTGGATAATGTGGAGAGTTGCTGTAGGTTGCAACAGGACATTGACAGGATGTAGAACTGGGCTGACAAGTGGCAGATGGAATTCAACTTGGAAAAGTGTGAAGTCATTCACTTTGGAAGGTTGAATTTGAATGCAGAATATAGGCTTAAACGCAGGATTCTGATCAGTGTGGAGGAATAGAGGGATCTTGGGGTCCATGTCTCTCAAAGTTGCCACCCAAATTGGTAGGGTTGTTAAGAAGGCTTAAGATTTGTTGGCTTTCATTAGCAGGGGGATTGAGTTTATGCGGCAGCTCTATAGAGCTCTGGTTAGACCACACTTGGACTATTGTGTTCAGTTCTGGTCGCCTCATTACAGGAAAGATGTGAAAGCTTTAGATTGAGTGCAGAGGAGATTTACCAGGATGCTGCCTGATGCTTCCAGGAGGGCATTTCTTATGAAGAAAGGTTGAGAGAGTGAGGGTTTTTCTCATTGGAGCGAAGAAGGATGAGAGGTGACTTCATGGAGGTATACAAGATGTTGAGAGGCATAGACAGAGACTTTTTTCCCATGGCAGAAATGTCTATTACAAGGGGGCATAATTTTAAGGTAGAAAGGTTTAGGGGAGATGTCAGGTAGGTTCATTACTCAGGGAGGGGTGGGTACGTGGAATACACTGCCAGCAGTGGTAGTAGAGTCAGATGCATTAAGAAGATAGAAGATAATGAAGGGCTTGTACTGTGTTGTGCTGTTAGATGTTCTATGTTAACAGGTTCAATCCACATTTTTATCATGCAAAGGCAAGAGTGCATGAAATAAATCAAATTGACATTTATATTCAGAATCTTTAATTTATTTACAACCCCAAGACATTCCCGTAGAAGTTACACAGAGCTTCCCTCTCCACTTGTCACTTCAGTAGCAACTGATGATATCAGTTATGTTGATCCGATCCTTCTCAATGTCATCATCAAATTCCAGCTGGTGAGCCCGAAAGGATATTCTGACTAATAATTAAGCCAAAGTTATCTTCAGTAAATTTCTGTTAGCCGCAGTTTATTATTTGTTGGGTGCAATCACTCAAGTGGATTAGGAGCTTTACAATAGCATTATTATAAAACAAGTATGGTTAATATTTCATAAAGCATTCTTTTTAGTTTAAAATAATCAGTAAGTTTGAGGTTATGTGTTTATTATTCCCCTATCCTTTTCCTGGTTAATCTGAAAATTTGTGAGCATATTATCATATGAATACCTAATACAGGTTATTTCAATAAAAAAAACAGTAGATGCTGGGGATCTGAAACAAAAACAGAAATTGCTGGAGAAACTTATTAGGTCTGGCAGCGTCTGTGAGGAGAAAGTTAATGTTTTGAGTCCAGTGATTCTTCATCATAACAAACTATTTTCATTAAAATAACAGTGAGAGAACTGTGACTTATCAAATATTTATATGAAGAGATCATTAATTTCAGGCTAACAGACTTTTCTTATGTTTATGTCAGAACTTATTTACAAATGTCCACCTGTAGTTTCTATTGCTTTTATTTGATATCAATTTTGAAAGAATTAATCACATCAATGATTTTGACTGTATGGCAAAGTTTTGATTGTGTTGTGGTCAAAATCACTCTGGTCATAAAATTTCCAATATTAAACAATTCATAATGATAAAGCACTGTATTTTTGTCTTTCTGCACTTGTTTGATTAGTCCGTGATTGAATTAAAACAGTTATTGTGTACCTATGGGAATGACAGTGAGTTAATATTTTAAGACTTTGTTGGGACCTTTGGGTACTCAGGGTTCTGAATCTAAATATTTGCTGATCCATGTACAAGGCACCTGATGGTGGCCAATGAGATCCAAGACCTCAACAAAAGTGTCAGTGAGTGTAACACACCTCCGGTTGTTTCCCCACAGTTAATGATAGTTTCCTATCATTGCTACATCAGCCTATGCAATAAGGTGTGGCAAGGGACAGATGGTGGTGTCAACTAGGTGGTGGTGGGAGTGATTGTTGATAGATAAAACAAACACCAGAAGGCAAGGAGATGTCAGAAGAAAAGACACCCTGGTTGGAAGGACTCTGCGGGGAGAGCAAAATGGCAAGGATTGGACTGGATGAGAGGTGTGGCGTTTGAGTGGTTGGCAAAAGTGGAGGATGTGGTTTGGGAAGGGGAGAATGGTACAGGAAAGGGCAATTCATGTTGGTAAGAAATATGGAATGAAAGAGGAATGGGGATTTCTTGGGTTGAAGAATTGGCTTGGTGATGATATGAGATTACTGAAAGGAAGATGATGGATATAGCATGGGGGGGAGAAGAGTTTTGGAAGGATGAATTGACATTAGATGGGGGTTTAAAGACGTGCTGATAAAAAAAGATACTTAGCATAATTGTTTTCTGATTCTCTGCTGTTTAAATAATGGTCAGTACTTAATAGAAAATAGTATATAGTGTGTGTGTGATGTGATTGATTTATTGTTCTCATATGTACTGAGATACAATGAAAAGTGTTGTTTTAGGTGCTGTATAGGCAGATCATATCATACAAAATGCATCAGGGTAACAGAACACAGTGCAGAATACAATATAATAGAGAGAGAGAGAGATCAGAATTAACATTTGAAAGCTCCATTCAAAATTGTTCAATGTATTGTATTGAATTCACTAGATGCAAACACATCCTTACACTAGTACTGAAATGCATCTAATTTTAAAAAGAAATCAAAACTTTTAGCTGAATTTGGTGGGACTTTTGGGGACATGTTGGAGATGGGACATTAACTTCAACTGTAGAAATAGGGTTAAATAGATATGCAGATGAATCTCTGAGGTAAGCTGTGATGTATCTGTGACCTTAATTGTCATGTGAAAGAATTCTGCTTAAGTTGGAATTAGTGCAGCTCAGAGTGGTGAACTCTACGGCCTTGTCATCATACAATTAAACATTGTTTAAAAGAAACCTTGAAGTCTGGCCTGAGCTTGTATGAAGAAAACAGTTCTAAAACATGGTAACAGCAGTGGAAATAACATTCCGGGGGTGAAAGAGAAAAAGGAATCTGAAAACCATTCGGAAAATTGAGGAATCACAAGGGAAAAATCCTGAAAAGCTTTCCTGAAATAAGAAAGTAGAAGATGTACTCTGAAGGCAAAGCCTGTCCAAACCAGGTGAACAGTCCCTCCTTCTCCCACAGCCCTTTGATTCAATTGAAAGGTTGCAGCAGGCACATGGATAGGTGTTGCAGAAGACGTAGTTCCACATAGTCTGAGGTCAACATTCAAAGCAGCAACAGATCCAAGTCATTATTTTCTTATATATTGTTGACCACCTTGACAATACTATCCTTACTTGGCAAGGTGGTGATAAAACTTCAACAGGTCAGAGGCTAGGAATTCTGCAGCAAATAATTTATCTCTGGCCTCCCCAATGTTGTCTACCATCTATATTAAGTGGTGTTGATGGCATAATGGTAATGTCTCTGGACTAGTAATTCAGACCCTCAAAGCTAATGCAACCACTATTGATTCTCATTCCAACCCACGCAGTTTGCTAATGGCTTTTCTGGAAGGAAATCTGACATCCTTTCGATCTTTTGGCCTAGATGTCTCTCCGGGTCCACACAATGTATTGACTCTTAACTGTCCTCTGGGCAATAAATGTTGGCCTATTCAGTGACTCCCATATGCCATGAACAAATTCAAGAACAAGGCAGGAGTGTGATTGGATATGCTTCACTTTCCTGGATGAGTGCAGCTCCAACAACAGTCAAGAAGCTTGACACCTTCAAGCATCATCCATTTCATTGGCACCCACCCAAACCTCTATGTACATTGACAGCAATATGTACCGTCTACGAAATACATTGCATCAATTTACCAAAGCACCTCCTCGACCCATGATTCCTAGAAGGACCTGGGCAGCAGGAACACTACCACATGTAAATTCCCTTCAAAGCTACAGGGCATCCTGAATTGGAACTATATTGCTATTCTTTCTTTGGAATTGCCTTCCTAACAGTAGTATGGGTATGCTAAACATCCCAAGGACTACAGCAGTTGAAGAAGGCAGCCAGCACCACCTTCTGCAGGACAATAAATGTTGGCCTAGCCAGTGGCACCCCCAATAAATAAATAAATAATCAAACTGTTTATTTCAGTCAATTTTTTGTTATGTTTTTGATAAGGTGTTTTTAAAGGATATTGGCCAAAGACTGGCATATGGGGTTAGGGTCAAAGAGTGTAGTACTGAAAGAGCACAGCCGGTCAGGCAGCATTTGAGAAGCAGGAGAATTGATGTTTCGGGCATAAGCCCTTCATCAGGAATAAGGTTTGTGGGCCAAGGGGGCTGAGAGATAAATGGGAGGAAAGTGGGACTGGGGTGAAGGTAGCTGGGAAACTTATAGGTAGATGAAGATGGGGCTGAAAGTGATAGGTCAGAGAGGAGGGTGGAGCAGATAGATGGGAAGGAAGATGGACAGTTAGGACCGTTCAGGAGGGCGGTGCTGAGCTGGAAGGTTGAGACTGAGATAAGGTAGGGGGAGGAGAAATGGGGAAACTAGGGAAGTCCACATTGATCCTCTGTGGTTGGAGGGTCCCAAGGTGGAGGATGAGGCATTCTTTCTCCGGGCATCAGGTGGTTAGGATTTGGCGATGGAGGAGGCCCAGTACCAGCATGTCTTTGGTCGGGTGGGAGGGGAGTTAAAGTGTTCAGCCACAGGGCGGTGGGGTTGGTTGGTGCGTATGTCCCAGAGATGTTCCCTGAAACAATCTGCAAGTTGGTGTCCTGTCTCCCCAATGTAGAAGAGACCACATCTGTTGCAATGGATGCAGTAGATGACGTGTAGAGGTACAGGTAAATTTCTGACGGGTGTGGGAGGATCCTTTGGGGCTTTGGAAGGAGGTGAGACGGGAGGTGTAGGTGCAGGTTTTGTACCTCTTGTGATGGCAGGGATAGGTGGTGGTGGGGGGTGGGGTGGGGGGGAGGAATGGTGTGGACCTGATAAGGGAATGGTCTCACCGAAACACAGATAGGGGTGAGAAGGGAAATATATTTCTGTTGGTGGGGTCTGTTTGTAGGTGGCAGAAATGGTGGAGAATAATGCGGTGTAACCGAGGGTTGGGGGTGGAAGGTGAGGACCAGGGGTCCTTGGTTCTGTCCTTGTTGCATTGGGAGGGGTAAGGTTCAAGGCGGAGGTAATGCAAGTGGAGGAGATGTGCTGGAGGGCATTGTCGACCATGTGGGAAGGGAAATTGCGGTCTTTGAAGAAGGAAACCATCTGGGATGTTCTACGGTGGAATTAGTCCTCCATGCAGCAGATGTGATAGAGGCAGAGGAATTGGGAATAGCCACACACCAGCCATGATTTCATTGAGGGGCTGTGTAGCCTACTCCTGTTCCTATGTTCCGATGATTGTGAAGAAGTAGGTCAGCATTACATAGGGTTTGATCAGCTTCATGATAATCGTCCTCTCATAAGCAGATGAGCTTATTTCTTCAGAGACCCTTAACCTGAAGACACACCTGGAAATGAACTTGAAACTCTGGAACTATGGGGCACAGTTTCATCATTTCAGGGAGACAATCCTGCAGTATAGGAGCAAATTACTGCAGATTCTGGAATCAGTACTGAAAACAACAAATACTGTAGATCACAGCAGGTCAGACAGCATCCATGGAGAGAGAGCAAGATAATTTTTTGAGTCCAGATGATTCTTCACCAGTTCTGATGAAGAGTCATCTAGATTCAAAACATTAGTTTGCTTTGTCTCCATGAATGCTGTCTGACCTGCTGTGATCTGCAGTCTTTGTTGTTTTCAAACAGTCTTGGCAGTATTTGACTCCTTAGTCTTTGATATAACATATCAAGATTCCTTTGATACTTTTCCAGAACAGAATGAGCATAAGTGTTCAAGTGTTTAAGTGTCCAAAGTGTTAATGAAGAAACACTACATATGACTACTGAAGATATAATGGAAGTTACAGTACTTTGGGCGAGACAAGGTGATCACAACAATATTCAGTTTGAGCCTGATGAGATTGTGAATGATTACAGATAACCGCAAACTCTAAATGTGCAGGAATATCCTTCAGCAATAGTGAAGCATGAGAGTGATGCTCTGCTTTTGTATGTGATCCCACAAATATTTTTACCTTCACTTGGTATACCATCAGAAACAGTTGAACTTAATTTTATATCATCTTTTCATCCAGTATATTTTGTTGTACTTATAGATATAATCTCAAGGAAGTGAATAGCAATCAAGCACAGGAACCTGAGATCATTCTTCAGGTCAATATTAAATCCCTATGACTGTGCATACCGACATCAGCTGACTTATCACTGTTCAGAGATCAAATCTTCCTTGTCTGCATACTTCAGCCCTGCATGTATTACCATTGATCTGGAACTGAACTGTACCAGCGACATAAATAATCATGTTGCTGGAAAAGCGCAGCAGGTCAGGCAGTATCCAAGGAGCAGGAGAAACGACACATTTTTCAGCTCTGATCTCCAGCATCTGCAGTCCTCACTTTCTCCCATATAAATGGTAATCCCCAGGATGTTGCTAATGAATGGATTCAGCAACCGTAATGCCATTGAATGTCAAGAGGTGATGGTATCTCTTTTTGGAGATGGTTATTGCTTGGCACTTGTGTGATGTGAATGTTACTTACCACTTATCAGCCCAAGCCTGAATGTTGTCAGTTCTTCTCTCGACTGTGCTGTTCGAAAGGAGAGCTGTATTGTCTATTCCTGAGCGTAGCATCCATTGTTTTTCTAGGTTGGTTAACAGGTAGGTGAGCTTTTCATCTCCCAGTATGTGAAGTTATCATACAAGTGTAAACTAAAACAGAGGGATGTGAATTTCCTGATGCTGACTCAGTTATTGTGTTTCAAAGACTTTGGGAAAGACGATAATTTCATTGCAAATGGCTTCAGTTATTTCCTATGTGTTTCATGAAGCTTATCTCTAGCTCTGGTCAGATGGGCATGCAGTGTTCTGAGGTACATGTTTCTTTCGTTTCACAGTTAAAATTGAGTCCATTGACAGTCCAAGGTGTAACAATCAGATGATGGATGTTTAAATTTGATAGCCCATATTTCTACTATGTAACACCGCTAAAAGCTTAAAACCTCAGAAGAATGATTCTGTATAATGCTGTGTCAGTATGGGAGATTTGATCAGCCACAATAGGTCATTTTTGTGTTCTTTGCAAACGTGCACTTCAGTAATGGTAGTCATCAGCATTTTAAAAAAAAATGTTCTCACAGTGTAAGAACTATTCATCAGCTGATACAAACTGAATATGTAATGAATGTCCAAGATTATTGGACTACAACAAATGATGTGGAAATTCCTTTGTTGTTGAAAGCATGGCAGGTAAAAAAAAAGACAAAAAGAGAGAGTATTTAATGTACTCAGCATTAGAACTATTAAGATTAGATTAGATTAGATTAGATTACTTACAGTGTGGAAACAGGCCCTTCGGCCCAACAAGTCCACACCGCCCCGCCGAAGCGCAACCCACCCATACCCCTACATTTACCCCTTACCTAACACTACGGGCAATTTAGCATGGCCAATTCACCTGACCTGCACATCTTTGGACTGTGGGAGGAAACCGGAGCACCCGGAGGAAACCCACGCAGACACGGGGAGAACGTGCAAACTCCACAGTTAGTCACCTGAGGCGGGAATTGAACCCGGATCTCTGGCGCTGTGAGGCAGCAGTGCTAACCACTGTGCCACCGTGCCGCCCATTAAGTTATACAATACAATTCAATATGGCATAGGAACAGACCCTTCAGCCCATCAACTCTGCACCAATTTCTAATCCTTATTTAGACCCATTACTTATTGACCATGTGCGGTTTCTATCAGTCTGTTCGCCACCCACTCACATGTCTGTCAAGACACGCTTTAAATGTTGCTAACGTGCCTAATTCCACCACCTTCACTGGCAATGTGTTCTAGGCACCCCAATACCCTCTGTGTGAAACATGTTCCCCTCACTTCTCCCCTAAACTTTCCTCCTTTCGCCTTGAACCTCTTGTACTTGAGCTTTTCACTCTGGAAAAATGCCTCTGACTATCCACTCTATCTATGCCTCTTATAATTTTGTAGACCTCTATCAGGTTACCCCTCAGCCTCTGTCTTTCCAGTGAAAATAATCCAAGGTTATCCAACCTCTCCTCATAACTACAATCCTCCAAACCAGGCAAGCTGCATGCGCTCCACTTATATCTGAATTGGTAAGCATTTGACTCACACTTCATCTTTTGCACAGTGTTTTGGACGTTCTGAGATTGTGAAAGGTGCCATAAAAGTTATAGAGTCATAGAGGTATACAGCACAGAAACAGACCCTTTGGTCTAAATAGTCCATGCAAACCTGATATCCTAACCTAATCCAGTCCCATTTGCCAGCATCTGGCCCATATCCCTTTTAATCTTTCCTATTCATATACCTCTCAAGATGCCTTTTAAATGCTGTAATTGTACCAGCCTCCACCACTTTCTCTGGCAGTTCATTCATTACACGCATTACCCTTTGCATGAAAATGTTGCCCCTTAGGTCCCTTTAACTTTTTTCCCCTCTCACCCTGAACCTATGCCCCACCCCAGGGAAAAGGCCTTGTCTATTTATCCTATCCATGCTCCTCATGATTTTATAAACCTCTGTTTGTAACATGTTGTTAATATTGCTGGACTAGCAATCCGGGGCCCAGCCTGATGTTGTTGAGTTTATATCTCACTATGGCACCTAGAAAATTTAAATTCAGTTAATTAATGAAATCTAGAATTGAACACTAAATTTAAGTAATGATCGCCAAGAAACTGATGAATTGTCAAAAAAAATACATCTGGTATTATGCTTAACCTTGTCAACCCATGTGATTTTAGTCCCATAGTGATGTGATTAGCTGTAAACTGCCCTCTGAAACTACCTAGCAAGTTCAGTCAAAATCACCTCAGAAAAGTTGAGAAAAAAAACAAATGGACTGCTGAGCTTTGACCTAGACACTGGAAAATACAGGGTCCAGATTATCCTTCAAAGTCCTCTGGGAGATTGTGCCATAGCAATTACTTTGTACTTGCATCAACTGTCTTGGACTCCTCCATCAACATCTTTGGGTTTAAGTAGGCCAAAATCAGTGATAGCCCTGAAAGGCTGTGATAAATTTATAATCCAGCAAAAGAAGGACGAAAATGATAATCAAGACAGAAAATAAATTACAAGGGCAACCTCATGAGGAATATAAAAACTGATAAGAGTTTCTTTAAATGTATAAATATATTCACAATTGTCATCTCTTTTCCTAAGCTTGCAGCCCCAAACCTGATGAATAGACTCCTGAGTCTCCTTCCTGTGTCAGCAGTCTCCCTTGTGTCCTTAGTTTCTGTGGACTATGGCCTACCCCTTGAACAACCTAAGCAGACACCCTGGGTGAGAAGTGCTCAACTCCAAGTGGAAATTAAGTCACTGGAAGTCAGCAGCAAAATCTATGTCCAGGCTGGAGTCATTTCTGGCACAAAGGAAGATGTTTATAGTTTTAGAGGTCTGTTATCTCAGTTCTATAACATCCCTGCAGGAGTTCCTCAGGGTAGTGTCCTAGGCCCAAACACCTTCTCCTGCTTCATAAATGATCTTCCCTCCATCATAAGGTCTGAAATGGATTGTTCGTTAATGACTGTACCCTGTACAAAATTCCGAACTATGTCAACTCCTTAAACACTGAAACTTTTCATGCTCAAATGGAGGAGACAAGTTGCAAGTAATATTTGTCCAAGTAATATTTGACCTACTCCAACAATCTAACCATTGCTCTATGATGTTAAATGTCATTTGCATCATTGAATCTCCCACTATCCAAATCATGAGTTACCACTGACCAAAAACTGAACTAGATGAACCATATAAATACTGTGGCTGCAAGAGCAGGTCAGAAACTAGGTGTCCTGCAGCAAGTAACCCACCTCCTGACTCCCCAAAACTTGTCAACTGTCTGCAAGGTACAAGTCAGGAGTGTATGAGAATACTTTCCACTTGTCTGGATGAGTGCAGCTTGAACAACATTCAAGAATCTTGACACCCTCTGAAACAAGGCAGCCCACTGAAATGGCAACACATCCATAAGCATTCACTTCCTCCACTATCAATGCATAAGATAGCAATAGATAATGTTTCATCTGCAAAATGTTTTGGAGAAATTCATTTAGGTTCTTTAGGCAGCACTTTCTAAACACATGACCACTACCATCTAGAAGGACAAGGGCAGCAGATACATGGGAACACTACCACCTGCATTTCCCCTCCAAGCTACTCACCAATTGAAAATATATTGCCATTCCTGCAGAGGTTCTGGGTCAAAATCCTGGAATTCCCTCCCTAACAGCATTGTTAATCTACTTACAGCACATGGACTACAGCAGTTCAAGAAGGCATACAGTCATATAGCCCATCAAATCTGCACTGACTTGTGCACACTAATCCCACTTTCCAGCTATTGGCCCATAGCCTTGAATGTTGACATTTAAGTGTTTGTCTATGATCTTTTCAAAGGTGTGAGATTTCCTTCCTCAACTATCTTCCCCAAGCAGTGTATTCCAGATTCCAACCACCCTCTGGTGAAGGGTTGTTTCCTCAAATTGCTTTTAAACCTTCTGTTCTTCACCTTACAATTTTGCCTCCTCATTATTGATTCTTCAATTAAGGGGAGCAGATTAGATGTTTCCTATCCACTTTGTTCATGCCCCTTATAGTGTAATACACCTCAATGAGGTCACCCTTCAGCCTTTTCTACTCTAAAGAAAACAACCTGAACATTTCTAGTCTGTCTTCATTTGTAAAATGAACTAATCCAGACAACATTTTTTGTCAGTCTCCCATGTTGTATCTTGTCAAAGGCTTTGCTGAAATCCATAGACACGACATCAACTGCATTACTCTCATTTACACACCTGATCACCTCATTGAAACATTAAATCAAATTTGTCAGAAATGACCTCCCTCTGACAAACCCATAGGAATTATTCCAAATCAAACCTTGCCTCATTAAATGGGTGATTAATTTCTCCTAGTTTTTCCTAGAATTCTCCTAGAATTTTCTCACGAGTTTCCCTACCACTGATGTGACACCAATTTGTAATTCCCTGGTTTATCTCTACCACCCTTCTTGTAAAGAAGAACCACATTCGCTGTCTTTTTTTAGATTAGGTTGCCTACAGTATGGAAACAGGTCCTTCAGCCCAACAGGTCCATACTGATCCTCCAAAGAGTAACCCACCCAGACCCATTCCCCTACTCTACTCTTATCCCTGACTAATGCACCTAACACTATGGGACAATTTAGCATGGCCAATTCACCTGATCTGTACATCTTTGGATTGTGGGAGAAAACTGGAGCACCCGGAGGAAACCCACACAGACATGGAAAGCATATGCAAACTCCACACAGACAGTTGCCCGAGGCAGGAATCGAACCTGGGTCCCTGGCACTGTGAGGCACCAGTGCTAACCACTGAGTCAACATGTTGCCTGTCATCTGGCACCTCCCCTGTGGCCACAAAGGAAGGAAAAATTTGGGCAGAGGCCCTTTAATTTCCTCCCTTGTCCCCTCAAAAACCCGAGAAAATCCCCATCTGAACCTGGGGATTTGTCCACCTTTAAACCCACAAAATCTCCTTACTCCCTTTGTCAATCTGCTAAAGAACATCCCAATCTCTTTTCCCAAATTCTATACCTACATATTCCTTCTCCCTAGTGAAGGCTGATGTGAACAACTCACTTAACACCCTGCCAGTATCCACTGGTTCCATGCACAGAATGCCCCCTTAGCCCATAATTTGTCCTACTCTTTCTGTGGTTATCCTCTTTCTCTTAATATACTTATAAGATATTTTGACATTATCTGTAACTTTACCCACCTAACTTCTAGAGTATGTTCCTCATCCTTTATTTCTCAACCAGCAGAAATAGTTTCTTCCAATTTATCTTGTATTTTCTCCTTAAGTTTTGAATACATAGAGCAAATAACTCACCCCTTTAGATGCCAGTATTCATAAATTACAAAAATAGAATATCATTTGCTTTGCATTTCTATGGTATTTATGTTCATTCTATTTTTGTTGTGGTTCAGGGAAAAAATTAAGGTATTCCATTATTCCTCTGAATGGTTCAAAGGGATCAGGTATACAAATCAGCTGTTGTGATTCTATGCTCACTATCATTAAAGCACACATATCTAGTCTAATATCACAATGAATAGCCAGATTATGCAAAACACAGCACATGATGGACATTTAAGATAATGAATTGCTGTGAGGTGAAGGGCTAGACTTTAGGACATTCCATTCAGTTTAGGCATTAAATGCAGTGTTTTTGCAGATCATTGGTATTATTAATCATGGGCTATATGATCAACTCTTTGGATTTGTGTTCTTCTTGTCATTCACTTAACAGTGTCATTTCCATATGATTTACTTTCATATTAATGATAATCTATAAAAAAAAGCCATACAGTCTATTAGCTCCCTTGATTGGAGGAAACAGTTTAGAATGAATTGCTCAAAAATAACTCTGGAAAAAAACAGAAATTGCTATTAGCAACATCTATGGAGGGAGTTATCATTTTGAGTCCAGTGATTTTTCATCTAAGTAACTGGTAGTCTGCTGCTACCTATTCATGTTCTTCCATTTCCAGTTGTTCCTGTCAGGAACCGTGTATATCATCTAGTGATTTGATGGATTTGGACTGATATTTGGGAGTCTGAGGAGTTGTGATGCCAGTTTTGTGACTGCTTCTGGGAAGAACCTTATGGCTCTTCTGCTTAGTATGTAGAGGCAGAAAGGTTCTATGATTAGGAAAAGGAACTCAGAATTATTTAGCAAGTAGCTGCCTTGGGCAAGCAGCTGACCTACATGGTGCTCCACTCATTGTCAGTTTGTGTGTTCGTGCTTGAATGAGGAAGTGCTTTTCCCATATAGAGTCAGAACATGAACAGGTCTTCCTGTTTACAACAAGTAGGGTAAGCCTGTGAGTAGTCACAAGAAACATTTTGATTTCGGTTTTCTCCCAGCTATTATGTACAAGCCTATGCTACAATAATAAAAACAGCATTAGGGAAGATACAAATCTTGGCTGACATCTGTTTAATGCCTTGAAGTGAATTGCTACAGGATATTAAAAAGATACATGAAAAAAATTTGAAATTGTTAGTAGCATTTTTTGAGTTTGTGCTATAGAAAATATAAGGAGATGTTGGAAAAGGTAGAGTCAACGTTACGGACCAATGGATGGAATTTGTGGACAGTCTGACAAGAACACAATTCTTGACCATCTCTAATTGCTTTGAGAATATTTTCTCATCCTACGTGTTATTTGGTTTGTTAGACGGTTTTAGAGAGTTTCCAGCTTTAATTCTCAAGAAATAAAGCGAGTTGCTAGATAATGTTTCCAAAAGTTGATGGAGATTGCAAAAGAAGATGGCTAACCACTGCCCTCCTGGTGAGATTGTTGAGTATGTTGCATTATGACAGCCAGGTCCTCTGCTGGGCCGCCTTTTTCACGCCACAACGTTTTCCACCTTACGGTCATGGGAAAGAAGGAGGACTTCCCTCTGATTTTGCACTTCCTGCAATAACATTTCTATTGTGTTCCATTGAAAACAAGGCGCCCAGAAGTGTTACCAGACAAAACAAACCCACTTCCTAATTCAGGACAACAATTAATGCTGACGAATACAATTAGAGAAAGGAATGAAACTGCAGAAAAACAACACTGTAGGAATGGGAATAAACAACAACCCTGGAGTGAAGCCAGCTTAACTCAAAATCCACCACTTTTCAGCTGCTACAGGCCTTTAAGGTGTGCTGCATCACAGCAACTTTCTCACATGATCGTATTTGGATTCAATGGATGTGACACCAGTACTCAGCACATTTTGATTCCATGCCAATGAGCCAGACCCCATCTTGTGCCCCCTGAAAACAAACAAAAGAGGATGAAAGTTCTCTTGATCCTTCTGGCAGAGTGCACATATGGAGTGCAGTGTTGCATGGTGGTCCGGTTGAACAGTCATTCCCCACCCAGCTGTAATTATCTATAGATTATGGATTTTATCTATTGTTTCAAAATTAATTCATTGTTTTCTAAAGAAAACTAACTGCAAAAATCTGAAATTTCTGGAGAATCTCAGCAGGTCTCGCATCCGTGGAGAAAAAGCAGAGTTAATGTTTTGGGTCCAGTAACTCTTCCTCAAAATCTCTTGGATTATAGCGGAATTCAAAAAGAAAAAAAAAATTAGAATCAGAACTATAACAATACTTAGTCTTGGTCCAAGCAGTTTGGATTGGTCAATTTCAGGGATGCATCTGTTTGTGCCGTTTATTTGGTGAACGGTGTCTGGAGCATGCAGTGCATGTGGGGCAAGTGGAACACAGGTGTGCTAGTTGCATGTGTGGCTGCCAATGCAATTTTACCAGAGACAAAAAAGTTGTCAGATAGTCTCTCATCCAGGCGAAGTACACACAAAGTGTCCAGGCCAGCCATTGCTGCACGGGCTGGTGTCAGGGAAAGAGCTCAGGCTCTTCCTTAAAAGACTCCCTTGGCCCATAAAAAGGCTAGCCCCACTTTCACTCCAGGCTTTTACCCGTCTCCAGTCCCCCACCTTCTCTATTTTAATTTGACGTTGAAACTCTGGCTGCTGAAACCAGCCCACCCACTCCCTTTTACATTTCCTTGCAGCTACAAGGTTCCTTGTTGTTGTGGGTTAGATGCAGCCCCAGTGTGTCTGACACCACTCCTGGTGGCATTGCTTGCATGGGACAGTACTGGCCATTTGATTAACTGGCAACTTTCAGAGGCATGGCCTCCTGTCTTAAACTCATAAATGGCCTAACATTTGTTAAGCACCTGTAGGGCAATTCACCATCATTTCTGAATTTTTGTGGATGAGTTGGGGGAAGTGTAGAGACATCAGCAAGTTTAGCCAATTATTTCAAGATTCTCATGCAAATAGAGGGGTGCCAGAGGGCTGAAGAATAACCAATATAATTTTCAAAAGGTAATTAAAGAGGCAGATTAAGGCCAGTTCATTTAGTATCCATGGTAGAGTCAAAAATGGACTTTTAAATAATTGCATCATCATTGAGATGTAGTTAAGAAAACAATCTGAAGCACCCAATATGGATTTCAAAAAAGACAATCTTACATAATTAACCTTTACCTGTTTATGGTTGTTAGCATTGCACACAAGGTAGGGGGAGTGTTTGATGACTTCTGAAATCCAAGAACACGTCTGGAACAGTGCAAAGAAGTTGTACATTACCTTTTATTGATCTGTCAAAGGTGTTTGATTGCATTAGCTCCAAAAGTCCTTTGTAAAATCCTCTGAAAGACATGAACAAAACCAAAAATCACTGGAAATGCACAGCAGGTCTGGCAGCATCTGTGGAGAGAAATCAGAGTTAAAATTTCAGATCCAGTGACTCTTCCTCAAAGACATGGATGTCCTGCAAAATTTGTACCATCCTGCTAATCCTGTCCTATGTATGACAGCAATAATCTCTTGCAATTGATTGAAGCCCATGCCACTTCACATCCATTGGATGTTAAGCATGATTGTGTCAGCTGTCTTCGCTAGCTGATCACTATTTCAATCTGATCACTGACCTCTTTCATGATCCACAAGCAGTGATGATTTTTTTATTCTTTCATGGGCTGGGGCATTGCTGTCCAGGCCAGCATTTTTGATCATCCTAATTGCCTAAAGTGAACCACATTGCAGTTGAGAGCCTGTTGCAGCACGTGGAAGCAAAATGAAGAAGGCATACATCATGCCTTTCATCGTCTAACTTCCCTAATCTTCCCTTGGCCCCTGTATGCAAAAGTGTTGGTGTGAATGAAGTGGTCAACAATGTCTGATTGTCAGGGATCTGGGGACCTGCAATTCTGTGCCCTGTTTAGTGAATGGGTCTGTAGATAATGTTATTGCCCTTTAAAAGGCAGAACAACAGTAGGCCTTACAGACTGTCCCCACATGATAGGTTGATAAACTTACCCTGTTCACTCTGGGAGTGATAGCAGCCATTTTCTTCCACACTGTACAATTGATTTTCATCTATGGTGGAAGATGCCAGTGATTGCTCTTTGGGCAATGCTCTTTCCGCCTTTACCTCTATGTGTTGATGATCATCCTTGATTATCCAGATATCCTTCTTGAAAGTCCTTTCCTTGAATCCCATAGGCTTCACACCTCCCTGAAACTACCTTATGTCAGCTCTGGGATGTAGCCTAGAGCAACTCCTGAGCTAGGTTCCTGTCCACACACACTAGCCTCTCTCGCCTCTCAATGCTAGTTGCTAGAGCACCTTGCAATGCAGATCTGTACTTCCTAAGTATCTGGTAAGTGTATTGGACTGATGCCAGGAGGATTGTGAGGTGTTGGCAAATATTAGCTGCCAATTTTCATGGACAAGGGGTGTGTGCAGCTGGTGCTTATCGGATGGTGTCCTGAGGTGCTACTGTGTGGTGAGGGATACAGAGGCTTTTTGCAGCCATTGGTGAGCTGAGGTTACTAGGAATTCTCAGCATCTAGTTTGCTCACAGCAAGGGAACAATAATCTCCCCAAATAGGCAACTCACTGCTCTCTAGTGTGAATCTCTTCTTGATGCCTGAAATTTGGTTAAAATATGCAGCGGATTGGCCCCAATAGCAAGATAGGACTGGCTGGACTACTCAAATGCCACAGTTCATGCCATAGCCTATGTCATTCATGCCCCTGTTAGATTTTTGCCCCAAGTGAGCTCACACTTAGAGTATTTCAGTACTCAAAGAAATTCACTGCCTTTGTGCTCTAATAAACATACATCCAGTTTTAGATTTTACTACTGATTTTAAAAACTTTTTGAAAATAAATTTAGTTGCAGAATGACATTTGACTGACACAAAATTAGAAGAAAATTGATATTGTAAGCACTCAATTTTTGAATTAGTTTCTATTTCAGACCATGCTGGGAGAAATTTTAGAACACAAATACAGAGGGAACAGTGTGTCCACATGTATGAGTCACAAAAACAGGTTAGCAGACATAGCAAAGCAATTTGAATGTTGCCATTTATTGTAAGGCAAATGCAATATGAAAGTGAGGAAGCCTTACTGCAGCTGTACTTGGCCTTGTTGCGACCACATCTAGAGCAATGTGTACAGTGTTCAGTTTTGCTCTCCTTATTTGTGAAAGGATATAATTGCTTTGGAAGCAGTTCATTGAGGGTTCACGTTGATTGATTCCTTGTACTATGGGATTGTCTTATGAGAACAAGGTTTGACAGGTTGTGTCTATGCTTATTGAAATTTACAGGAATGAGAAAAGGTTGGACAGGTTGAGTCAATTGCTATTGGAGTTTACAGAATGAGAAAAATTAGATAGATTGCTGAAATATAAGATGCTGGTAGAGCTTGCTAGGGTGGATACTGAAATTTTGTTTTCCCTTGTGAGGGAGATCAGAAACGGAGGGTATATTTAAAAATAAAATCAAAGTAGTGTGGAGGCTGGAGGTCTGAAATAAAACAGAAAGTACTGGAGAAACTCGGCAGGCCTGGCAGCATCCTTGGCAATGATTGGCAAATATTTTGCCTTTCGTGAAAGGGTGAAACAATATCCATTCTCGTGCAGCTATTTTATTTCAATATGAGGTAAACAAAATGAGTTTATTGTTAAAGTCTGAGTTGAACATGACCTCTTCCATGTCTCCAATTAGGCTGGCTTCCAGTACCAGGCAAAGCTGCTTGCACTGCTCATGCTAATTTATTCAATTGAGCTGACCCCTGAAGACTGTGAGCAGACAGCTCAATGCAGTTTTGGCCAGCCTTGTGTTGTGCTACCAGATAACTATTCAGACTCCATTTCACTCAGACTGAAAAGAGCACGAGCCCTTATAACTTCTGGCATGAATCTTCTTATTAACCTAAAATATTTTGTGTTGGCTTTTGTTTAAAGGTTTTGTTTAACAATATCAATAGATATGATTGTGTTGCAATTAGATTAGTAATGCAATGCTTTGCAGATCATATCCCAATGACCCTTGTTTTGTTTGCATATGTTACCTCAAGAGTGCCCCTATTAATCAGGATAAAGTGCCGAGGATGCTGGAAACCTGAAATAAAAACAGAGAATGTTGGAGAAACTCAGCATTTGTGAACAGAGAAAAGCAGAGTTAATGTTTTCAGTCTGGCATGACTTCTTCAGAGCAGTGGTGCCCCTATTCCACAGGTACAATGCCTGATCTGGACTTAGGATTTGGAGAAAGATCTTTTGACTATGATAGTTATCGTCTAAAACGAGGGTTGAATGTTAGGCTCCCACAGTTCTGGAAAATGATTGTCCTATGTTTGATTTGTGTTTCTGACAATACTATCAGTTAACGATAATTCTGAAATGATTCTACCTTTATAAACATGGAGGGCTGAATCTTTTGTTTTTTTGGCTGAGTCCGAGTTGCACTGAAATTTTGGCTGTTTTGTCACAGCAAGGCCTAACAGGTTCTCTTGCTGCAACCACCCAATCACAGCATTAATTTCCTATGATGCTCCTATGGTGTCTCTTACCTCCAATTTCTCAATGGATTTCCTGGAAGTAATCAGCATTCCATGCCATCTTTAAAAGCCCATTGTGCATGTGGACAAATGCTATCAGTTTAGAGTTGCTCTACACAGATCCTGATAATTTCCCTGGACATGGTAATCAGGGGAAAATAGGCAGGAAGGGTTTTGGAGGTCCTGATGGATGGGTTAGTGCAGAGGTGGACTTTGGTCTCCGCCAGGACCAGAAGTGGAGACTATGACAACAGACCATGTCAGCTTGGTCCGGGGTTGCCACTAATTCTCTGTTTGACAACACTACCCAGGGCCCTACTGTTAACTGTATAGGTCCTGCCCTTGTTTATTTTACCAAAATGCATACCTTGCATTTATCCAAATTAAATTCCATCTGCTACTCCTCACTGTCTTCTTCACTGTTAACTGTACCACCAACAAGGTTAAAAGGCTGCCTTATAGAAGTGTATAAAATAATGAGGGGCATAGAGAGAGTTAATAGTAGTTGTCTTTTCCCTAGCAGGGGGAACTTCAAGATAAGAGGGCACATTTTTAAGGTGAGAGGAGAGAGATTTAAAAAAGACATGGGGCAAATGTTTTACACGGAGAGTGGTTCATGTTTGAAATGACCTTCCTGAGGAAGTAGTGGATGTCGGTACAATTACAATGTTTTAAAGACATTTGGATATGGACATGATTAAGAAAGCTTTTGAGGGATATGGGTCAAATGCAGGCGGGTAGGACTAGTTTAGTTTGGGATTATGTTCAGTATGGACTGGTTGGACCGAAGTGTCTGTTTCCGTGCTGTATGACTCCATGTCTCATAAATTCTCATCCAAATCATTTATATAAACAAAAGTAGTTCCAGCACTGATCCCAGCAGAACACTACTGGTCACAGGTCTCCAATCTGAAAAATAATCCTCCACCACCACCCTCTGCCTAGTACCATCAAGATATTTTTATATCCAATTAGCAATCTCTCTGAATCCCGTGTGATCTAACTTTACTAATTAGTCCATCATGCAGAACCTTGTCAAAGGCTTTACTAAAGTCTATGTAGACAATGTCTATCGCCCTCAATAATCTTGTTAGTTACCTCCTCAAAAAACTCAACCAAGTTTGATTTCCTGTGCACAAAGCTATGCTGCCTATCCCTGATCAGTCCTTGCCTCTCCAAATGCATACAAATCCTATCGCTCAGAATCTTTTCCAAAAACTTACCTATCACTCACAGGTCCCTATTTTCCCAGCTTCTCCTCATAGCCTTTCTTAAATAAAGGCACAATATCAGCTACCCTCCATTCTCTGGCACCTCACCTCTGGCTATAGATGTCTACAAATATGTCTATTAAGGGTCCTGAAATTTCTTCCCTAACTTCTTACAACATCCTGGGATACACTTAGAGGCATAGAGTCATAGAGATGTACACCATGGAAACAGACTCTTTGTCCAACCCGTTCATGCCGACCAGATATCCCAACCCAATCTAGTCCCACCTGCCAGCACCCGGCCCATATCCATCCAAACTCTTCCTATTCATATACCCATTCAAATGCCTTTTAATTGTTGCAGTTATACTAGCCTCCACTACTTCCTCTGGCAGCTCATTCCATACACATACCACCGTCTGCATGAAAAAGTTGCCCCTTAGGTCTCTTTTATATCTTTCCCCTCTCATCCTAAACCTTTGCCCTCTGGTTCTGGACTCCCCTACCCCAGGGAAAAGACTTTGTTTATTTATCCTATCCATGTCCCTCATAATTTTGTAAACCTCTATAAGGTCACCCCTCAGCCTCCAACGCTTGATCAGGTCCCAGAGATTTATCTACTATTATTTTTTGACAGACTTCCAGCCGTTCCTCTTCTATAATATGGACTGTTTTCAAGACATCGATATGTATTTCCTCAAGTTTTCTAGCCTCCATTCCTTTCTTCATAATAAAGACTGATACAAAATATTTGTTTAGTGACTCTCCCACCTTCTGTGGTTCCACGCGTAGACGACTTTGTTGACCTTTAAGGGGCTCTATTTGCTCATTTGCTCTTCATGTACTTGTAGAATCTCTTTGTATTATCCATAACTGCCAAGGCTATCTCATATTCCCTTTTTGTACTCCTGATTTCCCTGTTAAGAATGCCTCTACACCCCTTATATTCTTCAAGAGATTTTCTTGACCTCAATAATCTATATGTAATATATGTCTCCCTTTTATTCTTGATCAGAGCTTCAATATCTATTTTAATCCAATGTTCCCTTCTCTTACCAGCCTTACCCTTCACTGTAACAGGAACATATTGCCTCTTTACTCTCTTTATCTCACTTTTGAAAGATTCCCACTTCACAGTTATTCCTTTACCTGCAAACAGTCTACTCCAATCAAGTCTTGTCACATACCATCAACAAAATTACCTTTCTCTAATTAAGAATTTTAGCTTCTTTACAAGGCCTATTTTTTTCCATAACTATTTTAAAGCTAATAGAATTATGATCACTGGTCCCAAAGTGCTCCCCACCAATACCTCAGTCACCTACCCTGCCATATTTTCCAAGAGAAGGTCATGCTTTGCTCCTTCTCTAGTAGGTACATCTACATATTGATAAAGGAACTTTTCTAGAACGCATCTAACAAATTCCTCAATATCCAAGCCCTTAACACTATGGCAGTCCCAGTCAATGTTTGGAAAATTAAAATCACCTACTATTACAACCCTATTATTCCTACATATGTCTGAGATCTTGCCACATACTTGTCTCTCAATTTTCCTATGACTATTGGGTGGCTTATAGTACAATCCCATCAAGATGTTCATCCCCTTCTTATTTCTGAGTTGCATCCTATAGCTTCACTGGACAATCCCTCAGAAATATCCTCCATAAGTACAGCATCCATGTTTTCCTTAATCAAAAATGCCACTCCCCCTCCTCTGTATGGGCAGCGCGGTGGCACAGTGGTTAGCACTGCTGCCTCACAGCGCCAGAGACCCGCGTTCAATTCCCACCTCAGGCAACTGCCTGTGTGGAGTTTGCACATTCTCCCCGTGTCTGTGTGGGTTTCCTCTGGGTGCTCCGGTTTTCTTCCACAGTCCAAAGGTGTGCAGGGTAGGTGAATTGGCCATGCTAAATTGCCCGTAGTGTTAGGTGAAGGGGTAAATGTAGGGGAATGGGTCTGGGTAGGTTGCTCTTCGGAGGGTCGGTGTGGGCATGTTGGGCCGAAGGGCCTGTTTCCATACTGTAAGTAATCTAATCTAACCTCTCTCACCTCCCTTTCTATCCTTCCTAAAGCATTTAAACCCCGGAACATTGAGTTGCCATGTTTCCGTGATAGCTATGATGTCCCAGTCCCATGTTCCCATACATGCCCTGAGTTCATCGGCCTTATCTGTAAGACTCCTTGCATTGTAATAAATATAGTTTAATTCATCAGAGTTATTGTGTTCTCTGAATTGCTCTTGGCTGCCTTTTCTAATTAACTTGCTCTTTTTTAAATTCAGAACCATCCTCATCTGTCTTTCTATTCTCACTACTACTTAGGATGTTCCCCCCTCCACCAGTTTAAAGGCTCCCGAACAGCACTAGAAAATCTCCCTGCCAAGGTATTTGTCCCCTATCAGTTCAGGTGAAACCTTTTTTTTACCATAGAAGAGGTCCCAATGATCCTAAGATCTGAATTCTTGCCCACTGCATCATCTCCTCAGTCATTGAATTATCTACCCTATCTTATTCCTACTCTCACTAGCACATGGCATCAAGAATAAGCCAGAGAATGCTATCTTTGAGGTTCTGCTTTTTAACATTCTACCTAACTTCCTATATTCACTCTGCAAAGCCTCAACTGTTTCCTTAATTATGTCGTTCTTCCCAACATGTACAACAACTTCTGACGTCTCACTCTCCCCTTTGACAATATGCTACAATCGTTTTGAGACATCCTTGACCCTGGCACCAGGGAGGTAGCATACCATCCTGAATTTACACTCATAGCCGCAGAATCTCTTGTCTGTGACCTTGACAGGAGAGTCCCCTATAACAATTACTTTTTTGAAACTTGACAAACCCTTTTTAACAGAAGATTCATTCTTGGTGCCCGAGATCTGGCTGCCATAACAGTACCCAAAATGGTATATCTGTCTGAAAGCGGAATAGCCACAGGAAACTCTTGTACTATTTTCCTCCCTCTCCTGATAGTCACCCATCCAACTGACTGAAGCTATGAAGTAACCACCTCTCTAAATTTACTGTCACACTCTATCCCTCTTGTATGCTCCTCAGTGACTCTAACTGCCTCTCCAGCCGATCCAAATGGTCTGATATGAGATGGATCCAAATGCACCTCGTGTAGATGTAGTCTCCAGGGAGACTCAACAGTTCCCTAATCATCCAAACCCGACAGGAGGAGCTGAACCACTCCATTACCATCACTGCCCCTTAAAATTTGCCCACTTAGATTTGCCTAAAAACACCCATACCTTTCTCACATCCAGTGTTTGTAGACTAATTACTGCTGACATATTCTGCTGGGAGAACTTAAAAGAATCTATATTCCATATTATAAGATCTAAAAGAAGAAGCCCTAAAAAAAGAAATTAAACAAAAATCCAAACTTCCTTTCCATTCCTACTGTTTTTAATTTGAAGCATACAAAAGAGAAAAAGAAATCTTAAAAATCCAGCACTTTGCTGAAACACCCAGCAAACAGCAACAGCCTCCTCCTCCAATCCTCTGTCAGTTAGCTCTCAAATCTCCGGATCACAGTAAAGGAATGTCAATCCCTGATCCCCAACGTTATTTACAACAACACTATTGACACCTCAACAAACAAGTTGAAAAGGTCAATCTTCCAAGTTCCATGAAAACAACTAAAGAAAACCTCTCACCTGAGCCATTGACATCTTGACAAACACATGGACAGGCCTCTCCCACAAACTCTGTGTAATCCAGTCTCTCCTTTCTCGCTTTGTTTTCTTTCTCACATTTTACTTGGACTATAAACATTCCAAAATAATTTTAAATGGAGAATTTTCTGCTTCTGCTGTAGAAACAAAAACCGAGGAAAATCATATGTAACTTGGAGTGCTACAGGGTTTGATCCTCAGGCCCTGACTACTTACAATCCATATTATTGAGTACAATACCCAGATTTGTGGATGACACTCAAATATTTGCAATGAAGAAATAAAAAGTGTACAAATATCTGTGGATATATTAAGTGAATGGGCCAAAATTTGGCAGGTGAAGCTCAACGTGGACAAGTGTTTTCCATGTTGGTCAGAGGAATAGAGAGTCAACTTATTATCTCAATGGAGAGAAACGTCCGAGTGCAGAGGGATCTGGGTTTGCATGAATCACAGAAAACTAGTAAGCAGGTACAGCAGGGAATATGGAAGGTAAAGGATCTTTTGTATTTATTGCCAAAGGATTGGCAGATAGAATTTAATTTAGATAAATGTGTGACGCTGCATTTTGGAAAGACAAATCAGGGCAGGACTTACACACTTAAGATAAGGACCTGGGTAGCGTTAATGAACAAAGAGACCTTGGAATGTAGGTTCATAGTTCTTTGGAAGTGGAGTCGCAGGTAGTTAGGACAGTGAAGAAGACGTTTGGTATGCTTGCCTTTATTGGACACAGCATTACGTTGGGAGGTCATGTTGAGGATGTACAGGATATTGGTTAGGCCACTTTAAGAATACTGTTTGTAATTCTGGTCTCCCTGCTATAGGAAAGATGTTGTGAAACTTGAAAGGGTTCAGAAAAATTTACAAGGATGCTGCCAGGGTTGGAGGGCTTGAGCTATGGAGAGAGGCTGAATAGGCTGGGGCTATTTTCCCTGGAGCATTGGAGGCTGAGGGGTGACATTATAGAGGTTTATAAAATCATGAAGGGCATGGATAGGGTAAATAGACAAGATCTATTCTTGGGTTGTGGGAGTCAAAAACTAGAAGGCATAGATTTACGGTGAGAGGGGAAAGATTTAAAAGTGACCTAAGGGGCAACTTTTTCATGCAGAGAGTGGTGTGTATATGGAATGAGCTGCCAGAGGAAGTGGTGGAGGCTGGTACAATTACAACACATAAAAGGCAGCTGGATGGGTAAATGAATAGGGAGATTTAGAGGGATATGGGCTAAATGCTGGCAAATGGGATTAAATTAATTTAGGATATCTGGTCAGCATGGATGAGTTGGACCTGAGGGTCTGCTTATTGCTTGGAGATAGCCTTCCAGGCAAGAGCTATTGCTGTAACTTGCGTTCTGGAACTATTCCCCTCTCTAATGCTGGCCAGGATACTAACAGAAGCTTTTGACACAAGAGTTTAAGAGGTTTGATAGAGGACTCCTCAAGATGGAAGCTCTGTCTCTCCCTCCTCCCTGAACTGCTGTCTGCCGCTGTTTCTGAGTTATGGAATGTTCTTTTCGCCCTTCCTTTCAGAGCCTGCTCTTTAACTGAGTAATTAAAGCCTGACATCTGGTCTCTGAATGGCCAGTCCTCAGTAAATCATTGCCAGTTGACTGCTACTCACACAGTACAGGATTGTGACTTCCATTTGACCCCAGTGTTGGAGTCTGAATCCGAAATCCTGTCCCGAGTGATAGCAGGTTTTACATTGTCACAACTGAGTTAACAACAGTTCAAAAGGCAGCTACCAGCACAACGTTTAACTTGTCGCCAGCCATTTTGATACTATTTGTCATGGGTTCTGACCTAAGTTTGGATAATTAAATCAATCCTGCACTGCAAATTAGCATGGTTTGTTTAAGCAGTTTTTTGTGAAGTGTTTTAATGAGTTGAGGACTACTTTAATAATCAGAAATGGTAGTGCATTATTTTTTGGGGATCAAATTCAATTTCCACTGGGCAATTCACTACCAAATGAAACCACAGTGTTTTTAATATCGTTAACCTGCCACTGCTGACTTTCCAGCCAAAATAGTCTTAGCTGCCTGTCTAAAAGTGCTAGCAATAATAGGAAATGGCCTGATCAACATGTGACATTGCTGGTTAAGTTGTAATTTAATTTGAACAGCTTAACTTCTCCTTGGCAACAGCATGAGATTAAGCCAGTCAATTTGCAACCTTGAGACCTATGTAATCCTGATAAGAGCTTCTATCCTCAAATATCATGCCATGTCTAAGGCTGACATTTGTTACCGAATGCAATTTCACCCCTGTCTCTGCTCTTCTGCTGCTAAAATACTTGTCCATACCTTTGTTACTTCTAAGCTGAACTATCCCATTAACTTCTGTCTGGCTACCATTCTGCTTCCCATAAGCTTGAGATCTCTCAAAATGCTACTACTGTGTTTTGCACCAAGCTCTGTTCGCCTCTCACCCCTGTGCCCATTCAGCTACATTGGCTGTCAGACAAACAATATCTTGGTTTCAAAATTCACATCCTTTTTTTTAAACCTCTTTTTGGCCTTGTTCCAGTCTAAGATTTATAAGACCATAAGACATAGGAGCAGTACGGTTCAACAAAACTGCTCTGCTAATCAGTGATATCATGTCTGATCTAATAATCCTCAACTGCACTTGTCTGCCTTATCCAATAAGAATTAATTCCCTTACTGATTAAAATATTCTGTCAATCTCAGGCTTGAATATCCTTATTGACCCAGCTTCAATTGCCCTCTGCAGCAAGAAACCACTCCCTTAGCTTACCTTAGCTTATCATCCTCACTACTTGCATTCCCACTATTTTTATCATCTGTAAACTTCGCAATAGTGCTTTCCCTGGGATAGTTTAGATTAGATTACTTACAGTGTGGAAACAGGCCCTTCGGCCCAACAAGTCCACACCGCCCCACCGAAGCGCAACCCACCCCTACCCCTACATTTACCCCTTACCTAACACTACGGGCAATTTAGATTGGCCAATTCACCTGACCTGCACATCTTTGGACTGTGGGAGGAAACCAGAGCACCCGGAGGAAACCCACGCAGACACGGGGAGAACGTGCAAACTCCACACAGACAGTCGCCTGAGGTGGGAATTGAACCCAGGTCTCTGGTGCTGTGAGGCAGCAGTGCTAACCACTGTGCCACCGTGCTGCCCCGTTCTGTCTGGGATTTCAGCAAAGATTGACACATACCTTATCTCTCCTATCCATCATAGATTCCAAATACCCCACTCCAGTGGACCCTCACAGACATCTTGGAATCCTCTGATTTGTCTTGAAAATTTATGATCTATGCGATCCATTTCATAGAGCCATGAAGAGAGTGAAATCACAAAGTCATGAGTTAAAATATAACTCTAAATTGGATCTTAACTGACTGCTTCTGCTGAAGTAATTATTTCTTGTGTATATTTCTCTTATTGTATTTTGAACTTTCTCATCATCACTCTCCTCTCCTGACTCAACTCCCATTGCTCATTGTCTGATAAAGTGGGAATTCAGGCATAACACAATGCATCTGGCTGAGAGCCACAGCTAACTGTCAGCTAGCTGTTAATCTTTGTGCCAGCTCTTCTGTCCTTGAGAATCAATTTTTGTCACAAGCTTGGCTGTGAGCACAACCAGATGTTATTTTTATCGATATATATTGACAAGTTATTTATCATATGTATTTTTATGCATTGACAAATTAGAGGAAATCAACAGTATTCTGATGTTTCTAAACAAGAGTCTGAGATATCTGCAGGAATATTCATCATTGACTGTAATACTTTGAGTAAATGCGTTGTAATCTGAGAAACATTTACATGCATTAGATTATGTTTGCAGTCAAAGAAACAAAAGCTATTAACACCATAACAGTTTGAATCAGACTGTTTGTATCTATGATATTCTATTTGACCAGAAGTTGCTTTTATTAACATTCGTTCAGGAATCTGGGTTTTGCTGGCTGGATCAGCATTTAAACTAACTTTGAGAAAGTGATGGTGAGTTGTCTTCTTGAACTGCTGCAGTCTTAGGTAGACTCACAATGCTATTAGGGAAGAAGTTCCAGGATTTTGACCCAGCAACACTGAAGAAACAGCTATATCTTTCCAAGTCTAGATGGTGAGTGACATGAAAGGGAATTTGCAGATGGTGGTGTTCTCATGTATCACATTTCATTGTCCTTCAAGATGATGGCAGTCATAGGTTTTGAAGGGGTTGTGTAAGGTGCCTCTTGTAGATGGTACACACTATTGCTATTGATCATTGGAGGTGAAGAGAGTGAATATTTGCAGATGCAGGGCCAATCAAGCAGGGTGTTTTGTCCTGGGTGGTGTCACGTTCTTGAGTGTTGTTGGAGCTGCACTTGTACAAGCACATTCCTGACTAGATGGTGGAAGGCTTTAGGGAGTCCTTACTTCAGAATTCTCAGCCTCTGACCTGTTCTTATAGTCACAGTATTTATATGGCTAGTCAAGTTCAGTTTTTGTTGACAGTGGGGAATTCAGTGATGGTAATCGCATTTAAGTTCAAGATTTTATCTTAGATACTTTCTTGTTTGAAATGGTCATTGCTCTGACACTTGTGGAATGTGAATGTTACTTGCTGTCTTTCAGCTAAATATCATTCATGCCCTGCTGCATTTGGGCATGGACTGCTTTAGCAGTTGAGATGTTGTGAATTGTGCTGAACATTGAGCAATTATCAATATTTCTATACCGAAATCCTTTTGCAATAAAGGATAGATTCTGTCAGCTCGTTGCACCTGCATGTCAGTCTTCAGTGACTTATTGACAAGGACACTTCAGTCCCTTTGTATATCACAAATTCCAACCACTTATGAAATACTGTAGACGTATGTTTCTTATACCGAAGCGGATAACCTCAAGTTTTTCGACATTATAATCCATTTTTCATGTTAGTCAGCAGGATGCTTTTTTTTAAGAATCCCTACTGCGTGGAGACAGGCCTTTCGGCCCAACATGTCGACACCAACCCTCCGAAGAGTATCCCACCCAGACCGTTCCCCCTACATTTAACCCTGACTCATGCACCTAACCTATACATCCCTGAACACTGTGGGTAATTTAGCACGGCCAATTCACCTAACCTGACATCTTTGGATTGTGGGAGGAAATGGAAGCACCCAGAAGAGACCCACGCAGACACGAGGAGAATGTGCAAAGTCCACACAGACAGTTTCCTGAAGGTGGGATCAAACCCGGGTCCATGGTGCTGTGAGGCAGCAGAGCTAACCACTGAGCCACCGTGCAGCCCCATGCTGTTAAGCCATTCTCGTTGGCTGACATTGAAGTCCTGAAAATGTGTTGCTGGAAAAGCGCAGCAGGTCAGGCAGCATCCAAGGAACATGAGAATTGACGTTTTGGGCATAAGCCCTTCTCCAGTCCCCCACTCAGAGTACATCCTGTATCCTTGGCACTTTCAGTGCTTCATTCAAGTGAGGTTCCACAGGAAGAAGAGTGATGCATCAGCCAATGATTGGGGTGAGGGGGTGTGGTATACGATAATCAGTACAAGGTTTCCTTGCCTATTTTTGACCTGATGCTATTAGACCGGATGGAGTCTGTGTTAACATAGAGCATAGAACAGTACAGCACAGTACAGGCCCTTCATCCCTCATTGGCCTTTTATCCTACTCTAAAATCAGATTAACCTACATACCCTTCACTGTACTATCCAGGAGTAACTTAAATGTGCCTAATGTGTTTGACTGTACTATCACTGCTGGCAGTGCATTCCATGCACCCACCACCCACTGTGTAAAGAACCTACCTCTGAAGTCTCTCCTAAATCTTCCTCCAATTACTTTAAAAACATACCCCCTTGTGATAGACATTTCTGCCATGGGAAAAAATCTCTGGCTATCCACTCTGTCTGTGCCTCTCAACATAGATGTATACATCTATCAAGTCACCTCTCATCCTTCTTCACACCAATGAGAAAAGCCCTAGCTCCCTCAACCTTTTTTCATAAGACATGGCCTCCAGTTCAGGCAGCATCCTGGTAAATCTCCTCTGCACCATCTCTAAAGCTTCCACATCTTTCCTATAATGAGGCGACCAGAACTGAACAAAATATTCCAAATATGGTCTAACTAGAGCATCACAGAGCTGCAGCATAACCTCACAGCTCTTAAACTCAATTCCCCTGCTAATAAAAGCCAACATACCATATGCCTTCTTAACAAACCTATCAACTTGAGCGGCAACTTTGAAGGATCTATGGACATGGATCCCAAGCTCCCTCAAAGGGGATCCAAATGTTGAGGACTCCTAGGCATCTCTCTTCCAACTGTATATCACTGCGCCACCTCTTCTGGGCCTGTCCTATCAGTGGAACAGAATATCCAGGGTTGTTGATGGTGTTGGCTGGGATACTCCATAGTATATACCCATGAGTGTGACTATGTCAGACTGATACTTGACTTGTTTGTGGGAGAGCACTCCCAATTTTGGACTGACTCCTAGGTGTTAGCAAGTAAGACTTTAGATGGTTGACAGAGCTAAGTTTGTCATTTTCATTTCCAATGCCTAGGTCGATGCCAGATGATCCATCTGGTTTCATTTCTTTTTCACTGTTTTCTAGCAGCTACATTGAACTTGCTGGGCCACCTCAGTGTGTGTGAATCTGGCGTCACATGTAGGCCAGACCTGGTAAGGATGGCAGACTTCCTTAATGAACCAGGTTTTTTTGTGACAACTAACTGTGACTCAGTCAGGCTTATCATTAGACATTTAATTTCAGATTTTTTAAAAAAATTCAAAATCTGCCAGCTGTTATGGGATCCCCTAGATCATTACCTAGATCTCTAGCTTACTACTCCAACAACATTACCATATCACCATCCCCTCCCCATACACTGCACACCCAGGTTAACAATGGGAAACAATGGTGGAATGGTAATGTCACCGAGCCGGTGTCTTTTATCTAGGATGAGGGATTTTAGGACTGGGGTTATATATTTAAGGTGAGAGGAGAAAGATTTAAAAAAGACATGGGGGACAATGTTTAACACAGAGTGGTTCATGTGTGGAATGAACTTCTGGAGGAATAGTGGATGTGGGTATAGGTACAATGTTTAAAAGACATTGAGTAAGAACATGAATAAGAAATGTTTGGAGGGATGTGGGCCAAGCACAAACAGATGGGACTAGTTTAGTTTGGGTTTTTGGTTGCCTAGATGTCCAGGTTCAAAACTTTGTTCAAATCCCATGATTTAGAGCAACTGATGGCAAAGTCAGTCAATAAACCTAGAGCTCAAAACTGGTCTCAGTAATGGTGACCATGGCAACTAACATTTTTTGTGGAAGGAAACCTGTCACCCTTATCTTGCCTGACTGATGTGTGACTTTTTACCCAGAGCAATGTGGTTGACTTCTATTTTTGTTCATTACAGGCAGAAGTATTTTGTGGTTGCTTCTCAGCTGTCATGTGAAGTGACCCAGCAGACAATTCAGTTTAAGAGCAATTAGTGACAAATGCTGGCCTTGCACATACCAGAAAAGAGTAAGTGGAGAAAAATCCTCTTCAACAAAACCTCCCTCTGATCTGATTTGAATAGTGACAACTGGCTTCCAATTGGCTGTCTTCATATATTGAATGTGTTAGAAATGTAATTCTATTCAAAAATTGCTGTCTTAGTGCTTGAGAGAAACCTCTGGTCCAACTCTACCACGATGGAGACTCAAGGACATTAACTATGTTAATAATCTCCACAGAAGCACTTTCTTTGCTGTTTGCAGTGAAGCACCTTTGCCAGCTTCTCCACATCTTTCTCCTGTCCTCTCTTTCAACACCATTATGCCAATTATCCTTCTAGCCCTTTCAGTTCCAAAGAACAGTCATATCAGGCTCAAAATGGTGGTTCTGTTTCTCTCTCCATGCCTGCTGAGTTTCTTGAGCATTTTCTGTTTTTATTTCAATCACTAGAGTTCAAAGTACACTTTTATATAAATTGCTGTGATTCATATTGATGGAGAGAGGAAAGGAAAGCTCTGAAGTTTTAATATAATAACATTGTTATTTAATGTAATAACATCATTGTTCAGACCTTTGAGTATACGAGTTGCGATGTTATGTTGAGGTTGTACAGAATGTTAGTGAGGCCTGTTCTGGAATACTCTGTCCAGTTCTAGTACCCTGCTCTAGGAAGGGTATTATTAGGCAGGAGAGGATTCAGAAAAGGTTTGCTAGGATGTTGCTGGAATGGAATGTTTGAGTTGTAAGAAGAGGCTAGATAGGCCTGTCACCTTTTCTCGTTGGAGTGTAGGAGGTTGAGAGGTGATCTCACAGAGGTTTATGAAATCAGAAGAGGTACAGATAAGGTAAATGGCTGGTGTCTTTTACCTAGGTGAGGGATTTTAGGACTGGGGTTATGTATTTAAGGTGAGAGGGGAAAGATTTAAAAATGCTTTACACAGATTGGTTCATGTGTGGAATGAACTTCTGGAGGATGTAGGGGATGTGGGTATAGGTACAATGTTAAAAAGACATTTGAGTAAGTACATGAATAAGAAATGTTTGGAGGGATGTGGGCCAAGCATAGACAGGTGGGACTAGATTAGTTTGGGATTTTGGTTGGCATGGACTGGTTGGACCAAAGGGTCTGTTTCCGTGCTATATGACTATATGACTCTCTGAGTCCATATACAGCACTTCCTTTTTAAAATGTATTTCACGATATTTCTCTGATAGGCTTGTTAAAAACAAATGAGTCTGGATGGTGACAGAAAAATTGTGGTTATACTTGACATGGTTGAACTGATCTGCCTAAACCTGGGACAGCTTTGATCATGATCTGGTCATGCTTGAGGGTTACAGCTACGCAATACATGGGGGTGGGGGGAGCAACAGGTCCACAAGAAAGACTTGAGAAAAAGATTGTAAATAGAGGCAAGGGAGCAGTGAAACAAGTTGACAATGGCAGAGGTATTCTGATGGGTGAAGGACAATAATTGAG
Source organism: Chiloscyllium punctatum (assembly GCF_047496795.1). Classification (NCBI taxonomy): domain Eukaryota; kingdom Metazoa; phylum Chordata; class Chondrichthyes; order Orectolobiformes; family Hemiscylliidae; genus Chiloscyllium; species Chiloscyllium punctatum. The sequence goes on from NC_092743.1 coordinate 22,115,432, forward strand.
TGTTTGGAATTTTTGAATGCGTTTATGAGAGATTTTGTGATGGATATATTCCCATTGACTGATGTTGACAGGTAAGAGAATATGGGTGATATCAATCATTGAGATCGCATGAAGAGAGCTGCAAGAAATGGCAAAGTTGAGGGTTAGCCCAAAAAAAGGAACAGGGACGTTTGCATGAATATTGAAATGAAGAGAAGCATAATGGTAAAGTCAAATGAAAGGGCCAAAGGAAGTTGAGATTAAATGTGAAATCCACTGAAGATTAAGACTCATCTGATGGAGAGTCTGAATTGAAAGAAAGGGGGGTTTGTGAGGTGATACTTTTTTAAGAAAATCAGTGTGGATTTTTTGGGGTGTGAGTGTGGGAAGATAAACAAGAATTTTATAAAACGTTTACAGGGGTTCAAAACAAAGAACATGCTAGAGGGGTGGGAGATATTGCAAACTCTGATTTTAACAGTCATTATACCTCAGGTTGTCATAACATATTTAAAGATATTGCAAATTTAGCAATGCAAGAAGAAATAAGCAATAAAATTGAAATCAGTTCACAAACTATGCAGTATTAAAGTCACATCTTCTGCTGCAGTGATTATGTATTTCATTTACAATTCTTTCCAAGACTGACAAGTGCTCATAATGTGCTATTTATGGATCTGGTTAGTTTCTGGAGGAGATCAAGACTATGCATAGTTATTTGAGTGTCACACAATGGCCTAATTGAAAACAGATCACGAGTGGGCTGGAATGATGTCTCAATGACCTTCGTGCAGCCGTACAAACGTGATGCAGAAGGGTGATGTGCTATTATGCCATATCTTGACCATAAAACAAATAAATTGTTATTCATTGACAGTATGTGAGTATTTCAGGCATGGAAACATGCCAGTATTTATTGCCCATTCATAGTTGGCCTTGAGAAGATGATAGTGAGATGACTTCTTGAACTGCTGTAGTCTATCTGCTATATGAAAACCCATAATTCTGTTAGGGAGAGAGTTCTAGAATTTTGATCCAGCAACGTTGAGAAAACAGTGATATATTTCCAAGTCAGGTTGATGATTGGCATGGAGGAGAACTTACAGGTGGTGGTCCCATGTATCTGATGCTCTTGTCCTTCTAGATGGTAGTGGCCATGGGCTTGGAAAGTGCTGTCCAAGGTGACTTGTTGAATTTCTGCAGTGCATCTTGTCGGTTATATACCCTGCTGTTACAGTGCATCATTGGTAGAGAGAGTGAATGTTTGTGCATGTGGTGCCATTTGTGGGCTGCTTTTTCTTGGATGTCCATAAGATATAAGAGCAAAATTATGTGATTTGGCCCGCTGGGTCTGCTCTGCCATGGCTGATATGTTTCTCACCTCATTCACCTGCCTTCGCCCTGTGATCTTGGATTCCCCCTTCTAATCAAGAACTAATCTATCTCTGCCTTAAGTACATTCAATGACTTGATCTCCACAGCCTTCTGTGACAATTCTTTCTCCTTTCAGTTTTGAAGGGCCGTCTTGTCACTCTGAGGCTGTTCCCTTGGGACCTAGTCTCTACTACTAGTGGAAACACTTCGACATCCACTCTATCGAGGCCTCACAGTATTCTGCAAGTTTTGATCAGATCCTCCCTCATCCCTACTAATACTGTCAAGTAAAGCTCCTCATAGTACAAACCCTCCATACTTAAGATGATTCTTGTAAATAACTTCTGGTCCTCCTCCAAGGCCTTCAAATCCTTCATTAGATACAGAGGCCAAACCAGCTCACAATATTCCAAATGCAATCTGATCAGAGCCTTATATAGCCTCAGCAATCCAGCTCTGCTTCCTGACTGCTGTTGGAACAGCACTCACAGAGTCAAGTGAGGAATATTCAATCTCACGCCTGACTTGTGGCTTGAAGATGATAGACAGACTTTAGGAGTTAGGAAATGAGTTCCTCTCTACAAGATTTCTAGCTGCTGAATTGCTCTTGTACCCAGGGAATTTATATGACTGGTAACCTTAGCATGTTGATAGTGGTAGATTCAGTGACGGTTACACTATTGAATATCAAGGAGTAATACAGTAGTTAGATTCTTTCTTGTTAGAGGTAGTTATTGCTTGACACTTGTGAATGTTACCTGCCTCTTATCCAGCCTTAGCTCACTTAACACTCTCAGCTTTATGTTAGAAGGATGCGGGATAATATCGCACATCAGAAATTTATGCATTTAAGTGGTGAAATTCTAAGGAAATGTATTATTGATGTTGGCTTCTTTCAGATGTGATGTTAAACCAAGTATTGTGTTCCCTCTTGGCTGGATAATAAATTATTGCTACTTCAATGAGGAACAGTGTAGTTCTCCTTGCTACCCTGATTAATATTTATCCTTCTATCAACATCACTTCTCAGATTATCTAGACATTATCATTTTGCTATTTGTCTGAGATTTTTCTCCTTTTTTCCTTCTGCTATGTGTAAGATGGTTAGAAAGTACCCAGTTCTATATTTTTAGGGCCAAAGTTCTACCCTTTCACTTAATTTATGTTCTCATAATCATATGCTTCCATCTAAATGTTTGTAATACTGTCTAGCTTTGTGTCACGGAGAAATTTGAATGTGTGGCTTTCTAGCCCATCAGGTTAGTTCAAAACGAATAAAGTGAATAGTTGAGGCATAAGCACAGACCCTTAAAGGACAGTGATCCAGAAGAAAGTAGATGTTGAACATCTGAAATAAAAGCAGAAAATACTGGAAATATTCAGCAAGCTACGCGTATTAGTATATATTTGCATAGAAGGAGAACATGCCACGCAGATGGATAGTGTTGTTAAGAAGGCATACAGTATGTTAGGTTTCATAGGTAGGGGGATTGAGTTCTGGAACCGCAATATCATGCTGCAACTATACAAAATGCTGGTGCAGCCACACTTAGAATAGTGTACAGTTCTGGTCGCCCTATTACAAAAAGGATGTGGAAGCATTGGAAAAGGTGCAGAGGAGATTTACCAGAATGTTGCCTCGTCTGGAGGGAAGGTCTTATGAGGAAGAGTCTTTTCTCATTGGAAAGAAGAAGGCTAAGGGGGGATTTGATAGGGACATACAAGATGAGCAGAGGATTAGATAGGGGAGACAGAGAAAGACTTTTTCCTAGGATGATGACATCAGCTTGTATGAGAGGGCATTACTACAAATTGAGGGGTGATAGATTTAAGACTGATGTCAGAGGCAAGTTCTTTACACAGAGAGTGGTAAGGGCACGGAATGCCCTACCTGTTAAGGTAGTCAACTCAGCCACATTAGGGAGATTTAAACAATCCTTAGATAAGCTCATGGATGATTTTGGGATAGTGTAGGGGGACGAGGTGAGAAAAGTCCACAGGTTGGCGCAACATCGAGGGCCGAAGTACTTGTTCTGCGCTATATTGGTCTATGTATACACACTGCTCCTGTTTCAGTGCATCAGAAAAGGTGACCACCAATCTCTGGGTTCATTTTTGACCAATCAGAGTCATCAAGCCTCATTTAAAATTTAAAGAGCTTGGCACTTAACTATTAGTCATCATTCACTGGTGCATTTACCATGGCGATGCTACTACCAATCAGACTCCAGCAATTTCTTGATCAGAGATGTGAGGTAAATTGGTCGATAATTTGTTTGTTTCACTTTCAATGGTAAAGTGTTGCTGAACAAAGAGACCCTGGAGTGCAGGTTCATTGTTCCTTGAAAATAAGAGTCACAGGTAGAAAGGATAGTGAAGAAGGCGTTTGGTATGCTTTCCTTTATTGGTCAGAGCATTGAGTATAGGAGTTGGGAGGTCATGTTGCAGCTATGCAGGACAATGGTTAGGCCACTTTTGGAATATTGCGTGCAATTCTAGTCTCCTTCGTATTGGAAGGAGGTTGTGAAACTTGAAAGGGTTCAGAAAAGATTTACAAGGATGTTGCCAGGGTTGGAAGATTTGAGCTATAAGGAGAGCTGAATAGACTGGGGCTGATTTCCTTGGAGCATTGGAGGCTGATGGGTGATCTTATAGAGTTTTGTAAAATCATGAGGAGCATGGATAGGATAAATAGACAAGGTCTTTAGCCTAAGGTCAGGGAGTTCAGTTTAAAATGAGAGGGGAAGATATAAAAAGGACCTAAGGGGCAATGTTTTCAACAGAGGGTGGGGAGTGTATAGAATGAGCTGCTAGAGGAAGTGGTGGAGGCTGGTACAATTACAGCACTTAAGAGGCATCTTGATAGGTATATGAATAGGAAGGGTTTAGAGAGATATGGGCCAAACACAGGCAAATGGAATTACTTTAGTTCAGGAAACTTGGTCAGCATGGATGAGTTGGACTGAAGCGTCTGTGTCCATACTGTATGATTCTGTACTGGATATTAGCTTTGCCTTAGTTACTTCACCTGGCTTAACAGTTGCTCTATCTTTGTCACCCTTATGCCTTTTGAAAATGCAGAATATCTGTCATTTTGTACTCCTTCTGTAAACTGCATGGTTGTACCTCTTTCCTTTGATTGTGATTATATACGGTTTGAAATAAAATGTTTCCTAATGTTGTCTAACTGGGAATTTCCAACCTCAGCAATGTTTCATCAACTGGCATCATATCAGACCACATGGCTCCCCATCTGTGGTTTGCAGAAAACTCTATAGCAGTATTTCTTTTAACTTGCTATCCTTCCACTCTGGCATCTTGGTACATATTTTGCATTCAAATAACAGTTCAAATGGTCTCTTTCCCATCATTGGTAAGCCTAACATCGGTATTAGGGGAAATTCTTGAATCCATTATCAAAGACTTTATAATGGAGCATTTAGAAAGCAGTGGCAGGATCAGACAGAGTCAGCGTGGATTTATGAAGATCTTGACAAATCTGTTGGAATTCTACAAAGATATAACTAGTAGAGTTGACCAGGGGTGCAAGTCAATGTAGTATATTTGGACTTTCAGAAAGCATTTGACAAAATCCTGCATAAGAGATTATTGTGCAAGATTAAAGTGCATGGGATTGGGGAAAGTGTATTGAAATGGATAGAAAACTGGTTGGCAGAGAGGAAACAAAGAGTAGGGATTAGTGGATCCTTTTCAAATTGACAGGCTGTAACTAGTGGGGTATCACAGGAATTGTTGCTGGGACCCCAGCTATGCACAACATATATCAATGATTTGGATGAAGGAACAAAACGTAACATCTCAAAGTTTGTGGATGGTACCAAGTTGGGTGGGAGGCTGAACTGTGACAAGAATGCAGAGATTCTTCATCATAATCTAGACAGGTTGGGTTGTTCGGTTCTTTTTCTCGCACATTTGCACAACTGCAATACGCCTACGTCTGTAACAACCAAAATGTATTAAGCAAGTACAAACTTTGGACAGTGAGAGGCTTTTTCCTTGGATGGCAATGGCTAGCACCAGGGGACATAGCTTTAAATTGATGAGTGATAGATATAGGACAGATGTCAGGGGTACTTTCTTTACTCAGAAAATAGTGGGGACATGGAATGCACTGCCTGCAACAGTAGTAGACTTGTCAACTTTAAAGGCATTTAAATGGTAATTGGATAGCCACATGGATGAGAATGGAATAGTGTAGGTTAGATGGGCTTCAGATTGGTTTCACAGGTTGGCACATCAAGGGTTGAAAGGCCTGTACTGCGCTGTAATGTTCTATGTTCTAAATAGTGGAATAGCATGCACAAATTTCTATCTAAAGGAATAGTCCCCAAATTTAAGAACAATTTGAAAGATTACGGTTGGGGCGTTTGTGGTGTTCTCACCTATTTCCCATAAAATGCTCGGTGGAAAATATTTAGCCCGGGGAACATTTTGCTCTTTAGTCCAATTTATTTCTTCTTTACTGTTAGCTGGCATATGTTAACTTTCTTTAGCCTTTTCCCTTGTCAGGTGTTTGTTAGCTCAATTGGTTGGATAGAATTAATGCTAACAGCACAGGTTCAATTCATGAGGTTACCATGAAAGACTCTCCTTCTCAACCTCTCCCTTCACTTGAGGCATGGTGACCCACAGGTTAAATCACCACCAGTTCTCTCTTTCTAATGAGAGAGCAGGACTATGATGACTTTTATTTGAAATGTCCGGCGCAATAACCCCTTTTTTTCCTGTAAATACTTATACAAATTAATTATTCAGCATGTCCACCATTTTCTTACTATGATTAGATTCCCTACAGTATGGAAACAGGCCCTTCAGCCCAGCAAGTCCACACTCCAAAGAGTAACCCTACCCTATATTTACCCCTGACTAATGCACCTGAATTTAGAATGGCCAATTCACCTGACCTGCACATCTTTGAATTGTGGGAGGAAACCGGAGCACCTGGAGGAAACCCATGTAGACTCGGGGAGAATGTGCAAGTATATGTTAATAGAGGTGAAAAATCTGTCTCAAAATAATCTCCATCCGCTTAACATATTGAGCACCGTGACAAATGCAAGAAAGCTGATGCAGCAGGAATGGAACCCAGGTCTCTGGCGCTGTGAGGCAGCAGTGCTAACCACTGAGCCACCGTGCTACCCCACCATCATTGATAACATCCCAATTATCAGTTTTCAAAGCTTCCACATTGCTTTCTATCATCATCGTTTTCAGAAATTACTTGTAAAATTTTCTTTGTTTATTTTCATAACCTTGCAAGTTTATTTCTTCCTCCTTTTGTAGTGCTTACTACCTGCTTTGTCACCATTTGCTGCTCTGTGTATCTTTCCTGTCCCCAGGATCTATTTCTTTAAATCATGTTTTTGCATGCTTTTTTGTTTAGTTTTACATTGTCTGTTCTCTTTTTAATGCTTATGACTGTTTTACTCTTGGCAAGCTGAAATATCGCCCTTTTGGAGTTTAGACTGGTTCACATTAAATTCTTTTTGAGCATCTCCTGCTCATTATCTGGGCTAATTGCACTAACTATCTTGGATTGGCTAAGAGGTTTGGAGGGCAAAGGATTATCAGATCAGCCATGGTCTCATTGAATAGAGGAGATAGGTTCAATGGCCTGCATGGCCTTCTTCTGATCCTACATTTAAAGGATTTTTATTGAAAACATTGCTTTCTGTACTGGTTTGTGTGGATATTATGACAAGGTAATATCAGCAAAACATTGAATGCTGCATCAGCTTTCTTGCATTTGTCACGGTGCTCAATATGTTAAGAGGATAGAGATTATTTTGAGACAGATTTTTCACCTCTATTAACATATACTTGTGTAAAGTTGGGAATACCTTAAGTTGTATTTATGTTTGTGTTCCCAGATTATTTATGGATTTCAACATCTTTTCTTTCATTTTTACATAAATATGCTAGGTTTCCTGCATTGTATTTTGTTTTTTTTACCAATTCCCTTCCAAGATCTTTGATTTTACTGATATGTCAATCAGTCCATATTTAGTGAAATTGTTTACAAACTTGATTACTGAGCTATCTTCCAAACCTAAATGATGAGGTTATGCTGAGAAAAAAAACCTCTAGTATCCAAGTAACACATTCAGCTAATGTTTGCATATTTTAAAACCTCATGCTCAGTCTGGTACGCAAAGCCAATTTCCAAGAAAAATTGATTAACCAGCTCATTAGCTGCTTGAGAAGTGTGAAACTGGTCATTCATGTAGATCAGATTCAATTAAATGGAATGAAAAAGAATGAGAAATATTCTGAACAAAAATGAATGTGACAATGAGGGCCATCTACCAACATCATGTCATTTAGTAAGACGTATATGGACTTTAAGTCCAAAACATTTAATTACTTTGGTTCAGACCACAGTACAGTTCATTTGACACTTTTTTTTAAATGAAAAAAGAAACTATGAATGGAATGTTAAGATCAGTAGATTTTAGATTTATTTATGCTTATATTTTCCTGTGAATGATCTCCAGGTACCTGGTTTGTGGTTATAAATGGATTAGAGACTTAAAATTGGCACTTCAAATAACATAGAATTAGAACAAGTGCAGAAGTACAGGAGTACAGTGAAAAGTGCATAAAGTCACCAGAAATACAATAAAAGAGCCAAAAAGAAACTGGGAAGTGTCCAGATCAAAATGTCTTATCTCTGTAAAGTAATTGGCCCTCCCTCCACAAAGCCTTGAGTCTCAGTTCTGCTGCCATCACAGGCCCTTGCAACTTGCTCCCGCCGGCCCCTGGAACTCACTCCCGCAGGCGCCTGGAACTCAGTCCTGCAGGCGCCTGGAACTCAGTCCTGCAGGCCCCTGGAACTCAGTCCTGCAGGCCCCTGGAACTCACTCGCGCAGGCCCCTGGAACCCCTTCCCACAGGCGCCTGGAACTCAGTCCTGCAGGCCCCTGGAACTCAGTCCTGCAGGCCCCTGGAACTCAGTCCTGCAGGGCCCTGGAACCGTCTCCCGCAGGCCCCTGGAACTCAGTCCCGCAGGCCCCTGGAACTCAGTCCTGCAGGGCCCTGGAACTGTCTCCCGCAGGCCCCTGGAACTCAGTCCCGCAGGCCCCTGGAACTCAGTCCTGCAGGGCCCTGGAACCGTCTCCCGCAGGCACCTGGAACTCAGTCCCGCAGGCGCCTGGAACTCAGTCCCGCAGGCGCCTGGAACTCAGTCCCGCAGGCCCCTGGAACTCAGTCCCGCAGGCCCCTGGAACTCAGTCCCGCAGGCCCCTGGAACCCCCTCCATCAGGCCCTTGGAACTCACTCTCACAGGCCCCTGGAACCCACTCCCACAGGTGCTTGGAACTCACTCTCACAGGCCCCTGGAACTCAGTCCTGCAGGCCCCTGGAACCTGCTCCCGCAGGCCCCTGGAACTCACTCTTACAGGCCCCTATAACTCAGTCCTGCAGGCCCCTGGAACTCACTCTCACAGGCCCCTGGAACTCAGTCCTGCAGGCCCCTGGAACTCACTCTCACAGACCCCTGGAACTCAGTACTTCAGGCCCCGAGAACCCGCTCCTGCAGGCGCCTGGAACTCACTCTCACAGGCCCCTGGAACTTGGTTCCGCAGGCCCTTAGATCTTGCTCCTGCTGCCATCAACACCATGCAGGAGAAAGCTCAACTGATCAACTAAGAAACTTGGCATGGAAGCTGCCTGTGTTATGGAGCTGAGTTTTGTGTCCATGATGTTTTACTAAAATGCTTGATTACACAATAACAGCAACAGTTTACTATATACGAACGTTTTTTTACATGGTGAAAGAGCTCGAAATTTGACACGACTATCTAAGGAGATAGTAAGTCAAATTAGGGTTGCTTAGGATTGTAAGAAATACCTTAAAGGAAGTTAGAGATGGAGAGAGGCCACAAGATTTAGCGCAATACCAGTCATATGGCTAAAAGATATGAACTGTGTTTGAGAGTTAGACAAAGAATGCTATTTTGTACAGCTCCAGTAATTGCAAATCTAGAGGCTAAGCTGATCAGAAACATTATGATTCCTGTGGTTTCTTATTTTTAAAACACAATTTCAATACTTTCAAAAGCCCTAATCTCTGATGAATTGCATTTCTCAACATTCTGTGGTAATTCATCATGTGCCATTTCTTCATAAGAATGCTGCAAAACATTTTCTCCACACAAAATACTCTGAAAGTCCCTTAAAACCTAACAGCAGCCTGCCAGTTAAAGAAAGAAAGCCTCCTTGTTAGGAGAGTAACTTCTTTCAAAGGATTCTGTACTCGCACACTGTGAGATACAACTTTCAAGTCCCATCTTTTTCTTACCCTACATCTGTAAAAATATTATTTGTAATTTTTTAACAATGAATATCAGAATTCAGAAATACAGACCTACATCACTGAGATTATAGAATAACTAACTCACCATAAACACTGTTCACGTACTACACAAACTGCCAACTTGTTAAAAGAAAGATGACTATGGATAACAGTCACCTGGTTTCCCAGTATCACACTGTAGGTGTTTTAAGGAGTATTGGTATGCTGGCTAAATTTTAAAAAGTTGAAATTGTTTTTGGGTGGGTTGCTGGATAATGGTAATTACTGAAAGCCGTCTGAGGACTGTACGTGCTGTGACTGCAAACAGATATCTTGGAAATAACCATAGGTTTGATTCTCCATGCTGCTGTGAACTCCACTGAGCAGCTGCTACTCAGAGATGCTGAGCAGAGGCTAAATATTCACTCAAGGAAGGTGTTAGAATTGGAGAGAGAGAGAGAATTACCAATGCTCATCTGTGTCCAGTTTGTCAGCTCAGATTCAGAAAACCAAAACATTGCAAAACCTGAAAAAAAAATTCTGCAAGTACTCAACAGATCAGGCTGCATCTGTGGAGGTGGAAACTCTTAATATCTCAACTCATTGATGATTTGGAGATGCCGGTGTTGGACTGGGGTGTACAAAGTAAAAATCACACAACACCAGGTTATAGTCCAACAGGTTTAATTGGAAGCACACTAGCTTTCGGAGTGACGCTCCTTCATCGGGTGATTGTCGCTCAGGTGATTGTCATCCGAAAGCTAGTGCTTCCAATTAAACCTGTTGGACTATAACCTGGTGTTGTGTGATTTTTAACTTTCAACTCATTGACCCATGGTCAGAATTTGGGACAAATCAGCAACTTTATTAGATTTTAAACTGGTGAAAGAAGGAGAATGAAAAAAAAAGTACAAGGATAGGTATGTGATAAAATGGAAGGATGGAGGCATTAAATGACAAAAAAGGCTTCTTAACAATTAGCCTCTATCTAATAAAACCTAAGGTGGAAATAAATGTGAGTGGTAAAGAGGAAGAATCTACACTTATATTGACTTTAACAGAGTGGTAACTCCCCACTACTGCAAATCACCCTTCAATGTGCCTGTACAGAACACAATTCTGCTGTTACACTATAGTTCAGGGGCACCACATAGATGTGGTGACTGTCTCTCAAGCAGATGCTATTTCTGCAGGCAGAAGAATGCCTTGTTTCATGTTATAAAAATCTCAAAATCAGATCTGGATTGAATAGCTGCACACCTCAGCTATCTAATTATTGCTTACCTTTTTCTCATTTTTCAAATTTGATTTGTTGATTCTAACTAAAGGAATATTTTAAATCAATGGACATCCATCGATTGCTGGACATGTCCAGTAAGGAGGAAGAAATATAGAAACTAAGAGCTACAGTAGGATATTCAGCCCTTTGAGCCTGCTCTGCATCAATATGATCATGTCTACCTTGATATCTAAAAATATATTAATCTTTTTCTTGAAATTATTCAGTAATCTGACATCCTCAGCCTTCTGTGGTACTGAATTCCATATGTTCACTATCCTTTGAGTGAAAAAATATTTCCTCATCTCAGTGCTGAGGTTGTGACCCCTGATTCTAGACTCGCCATCTTCCCTGCAACTAATCTGCCTTGTGCGGTTAGAATTTTACCCATTTCAATCAGATCTCCTCTCATTCTCCTATACTCCAGTGAATACAAGCCCATTCAAACCAATCTCTCCTCAAAGGATCTTACCATTCCCAGTAACAGACAAGTGGACCTTTGCTGCACTCTCTCTATGGCAAGAGTATCTTTTCTTAGACAGAGGAAGGAAAGCAATACACAGTAGTCCAGTTTCAGTCTTATCAAGGCCTTGTATACCTGCAGGACGACATCCCTCTTTCTAAAGTTAGATCCTCTTGTTACTTAGGCCAAAGTACCATTTGCCTTCCTAATAACTTTTTGCACCTAGCTATCTACTTTCATTGATTAGTGTACAAGGACACCCAGATAATTTTGTAAATCCCCACTTCCTAATTTATCGTCAATTAAATTATAGTGTTCCTTTCTGTTTTTCAAGAAAATGTGTATAACTTCAGACTTATAAATATTGTACAGCGTCTGCCATATGTTTGCCCACACACAAGAAGCAGCTGTCACTATTTCTCCTTCCTGTGCCAAACCCTTGACTCAAGCCTCTTCTCTTAGTTGGCAATCTCCCTTAATTAAGGGTAGGAAATTGTAGCACAGATGAAGCGAACATGCATGTGTGTTTGAGATTATTTGGATGGTGCTGGAAATCGGACTGCCTCCAATTTTCCTGGAAAGATGGTGCAGGTATTAATGTGGAGGGACCTCGTGGTGTCACCACCTCTAAGCCAGGAGCCTGGGTTCAAGTCCTATCTGCTTGAGAGATGTATAATGACATCTTTGAATAGGTTGGTTAAAAAATATAACAGATACTATAATGGTATTCACCATTATTGTCTTTGATCTGCCTATGAAAACCTCCACAGACGTGATCATCTTATTAAGCAGTTTTGTTAGACATGTGCATGTCCATGGTTGATCTGAAGCCATATAGTGTTTTTTAGAGAAACCTTAGGAAATTTTGAGCCAACTCATGAGGGCTCAAGTCTAGATGTAATGTGTCTTTGATCCTTTTTCCTTTGCCTATTGGATTGGGAAAGTTAAATTCACAAACATCAAGAAATGGAAACTACCTTAGTGTGAATTTGACATTAATCAGGTCAGGGAGAGCTTGGAAGATCACATGTTATTTCTAGTACACATCTTAATGGTTAAAAACAGTTCCATACTTCCCCTGCATCCTTTTATTTCGGATAACTGCACATAAGATGAAGTTCAGTTTGCAGAAGATAGCCTTTCATTTCAGTTCAGAGCAAGGGTTAATTGGATTGAACAAAAGAATAGAACATCTAAAGGAAGCTCAGATCAAATTCATATCTAGTACTGCGCAAATAGTTGTAGGCATGCCTGAACAATTGTGGCTAATGAATAGGTTGAGCCAGCCGTAATTGTTAATTCAGGTATGAGATACACACCACAAGATTGGGTCAATGACCTGTTGGATATCACCATTACAGGTAAAGCTGATAAGTTGACACCTTCCAAAATGGAGCCCTTGGATGATTAAATGTTATATATTACAAGCAAACCATAAGCTCAGGGATATACTATACAAAATCATTCACAGGATACACAATGGTTTCTGTAAGCATTCAACACTTGTGCTGAGGTTTACATGAACTTGAGTTGAATAATCCTCAATCTTTGCAAGAGATTAGCATTTAGTGAGGAGGTGCTCAAGAAAGTACAGCTGAAGGTAATTATTTTAATATATACAGACAAGAGACCTGTCCATCTTCCTTTCCATCTATCTGGTCCACCCTTCTCTCCGACCTACCAGCTTTACCCTCACCTCCATATACCTATTATCTCTCCACCCCCTCAGTTCACGAGCCTCATTTCTGATGAAGGGCTCCTGCCCAAAACATTGATTCTCCTGCTTCTAGGATGCTGCCTGACCTGCTGTGCTTTTCCAGCACCACACTCTTGACTCTGATCTCCAGCATCTACAGTCCTCACTTTCTCTCCATGTCCTGTTTTGGTATCTAAGGCTGCGAGGCAATCTGCCAGACAATCATCCAACAATTACTGCCTTTGCATCACTCTCCTAGGGATTGTAGATGGGCATGTTCTCCTCTGTGTGGTATCTTTATGTAAAGATATTTGACGCACTGCTTCAGACTGCCATAGATGGTTATGGTTGACAGGTGAGATATCCTAGTGATTATCGTAGTGGACTAACAGCCTGAAGTACATACATTTTAAATGACACCATAATAACTTGTCAGATTGAGCAAGAATCTAGTTACTTGTAGGCCAACACCAGAAAAACAATGACAAATTGCAAAAATCCATCTTTTCTTCAACTTCTGGAAACTCCTGACCTTGCCAATATACGAATCCAGATTCATAAAATGTGGATATGATCTGTATATTCTGGTTACCTGTGATGTGTTGGCTGCACCTCAAGAACAAACAGAAAAAAACCCTCATAAAGTATTCATAATTCAACTCTAAAAAATCCCAGTGGCAAAATGAACCTAATTGTGTTTATCCTTGACATAGTGCAAAGTGTCATTAGCCATAGCTGCACGTTTTAGTGTCATCCCTTTAGTTTGTGTATAAGGGATTAATGTAACATTAAGACACCAGACTGAAACCCAGTACTAGTCTATGAGAAGCCAGAAGCAGACAAAGTGAAGAGCATGGCAACCTTGCAGCTTGCCCGTGATGACAGACATTGTAGGGCATGGAGTGGTTTTAACTCTGCTGTCATTTCTTATTTTCCTGAAATATTGTTTTTGTTTGAATTGAAGCTGTAAATGCAGATTGGATTGTTAATGTAATGCTCTGATCAGACTTATATGCCAATTGACAGGTTGCTGATCTTCACTGACTGTAATACTCAATGAAGTGAGAGGAGGCAGACAACAGTCTAGCTGCTTACCTGCTGCTGTTGCCTTACCAGGCTCTACCTCTATTCTGATGGTTTATTGACCCAGACAATAGCAATGCAGAGTACACATCATTTATTAATTTCATAACACAGATTATGTCATTTAATAGGTATATTGTAATTAGCAATTCGAATTATATTGTAATTATTGTTTGATTAAGTTTTCGTAGATAATTATTACGTGTTGACATTATCTAATTGTTTTGAGTTTGGATTTGAATAAGTAATTGTTCATCCCTGAAAAATAACTTAATTTTAATTGTTCAAATCAAAAAATATTCATAATTCAATTCTGATACATGTCTAAATTTAAAACAGACTATTTTAAAACCTTTCTAAGAAAAAGCCAAAAGAACTGTGGATGCTGTAAATAAGAAACAAAAATAGAAAGTGCTGAAAAAGCTCAGGAGGTCTGGCAGCATCTGTGGAGAGAAATCAGAGTTAAAACTTTGGATCCAATGACTCTTCCTCAGAACTCCTGAAGAAGGCTCACTCGACCTGAAATGTTAAATCCGATTTCTCTCCACAGATGCTATCAGACCTGCTGAGCTTTTCCAGCATTTTATACCTTGTTCTCTCTGTTTAATTTTAAATTTATTTATTCTATCTCCATTTCATTTGAAAATGTCAACATCTAAAAAAAATTGCCTCATGCACATACCATGGACAACATTGTAATTTTTGTTGTAATGCTCTAATCTTGTTTTAGTTTTTGGTTTGATTTTTACGATTTAGGATTGGTAGTTTCTTTCCTGGGAGAAGTTGAGACAAACTGATTTTTAAAATTCATTTATAAGAAGTGTATGTTGCTGATAGAGCAGATTTTATTGTCCATCTGTCATTGCACATGAGAAGTTTGTGCTAAGCTACCATCTTGAACACTGCAGTCCTTAGGGTGTTGGCACACCCTGGATGGTGGGTTTGTGATGCAGAGTAATGTCAACAGTGTGAGTTCAATTCTTGCATTGGCTGAGGCTACCATTAAGGACGCTTCTTCTCAACTTCTCCTCTCATTGGAGGCATGATGACCCTCATAAACCATCACCAGTCATCTCTGTACAGTGAGAGACAGCAGTGCTATAATTAACTTGTGGCTGTTTCTGGAGCTATGATAATTTTTAAATAACCGTTTGTGAGGGCTAATTTTCAGAATTATTGAAATTTATTTATATTTGGAGGGTTTATGAACAAGTTAAACAACTATGCCTCTATTCGTTCCTATTAGAAATTTCTGGATTTTTTCTAAGCTAAAGGGAAACATTCATAATTTTTAGAGAGAGAGAGAGAGAGAGATAGAGAGACAGACCTATTCAATTTTACAGTGAGTTTTGGGGAATGTGGCAGAAGTATTAAAGTGTAATATTGCTCCTGAGAAAAGGAGAAGATATTTAGATTTATCAACAGTAGATGACCTTAGAGTAAGGAGTTAGTAATATTTCCAGACCAAAGGTACTTACAAACCCTAAAGGGGATATTTGAAGCTGAGCAGATTTAAACTCAGGATATGGTAAACCCAGAAGAAGCTATCAGAGATTTCAGTTGAGAGTTAAAGTCCAGAAGAATTAAAACTATAGACATGCAAGAGAAAGAGGTTCTGGTGTGAATACTGTACAAGGGTGCTTTAGGTACTTCGGTAGAATCATAGAATCCCTACAGGCCATTCAACCACTTGAGTACACGCCAACCCTCTGAACAGCATTCTATTCAGACCCCCACCTCTACCCTATCCCTGCATTTTCTGCAGTTAATCCACCTAGCCTGCACATCCCTGGACACTATGAGCAATTTAGCATGGCCAGTTCACCTAATCATGTTTGGACTGCTGGAAGAAACTGGAGCATCTGGAGCAAACCCCCACAGACATGAGAAGAATGTGCAAACTCCACACAGGCAATCACCCAAGGGAGAATCAAACCTGGGGTCCCTGGCCCAGTGAGGTAGTAGTGCTAACCACTGAGCCACCATACCATCCCAAAGGGTTGTTTTGGAATCTGTAAAGGAGTGCTTTTGCATTAATGTGAATATACATTTGCTACAGTTTAAAAATCTTTAAATATACACTTCATGGAAATAGTTTTGTTTGTTTTTTTTGTTTAATAAATTTCTGTTTTATTATTAAAGGAAAATCTGCAGCATTTCAAGTTTATGTTTCAGTGAGAGACCATTTTGTTAAAACCAAAACAAAATATGATCTGGGATCTAACTTGTCCAGTAATAACATCAACTAGGAGAAAGTGAGGACTGCAGATGCTGGAGATCAGAGCTGAAAAATGTGTTGCTGGAAAAGCGCAGCAGGTCAGGCAGCATCCAAGGAGCAGGAGAATCGACGTTTTGGGCAGCATCCGCTGCACCCAATGTGGCCTCCTATATATTGGGGAGACAGGCCGCCTACTTGCGGAACATTTCAGAGAACACCTCTGGGACACCCGCACCAACCAACCCAACCACCCCGTGGCTGAACACTTTAACTCCCCCTCCCACTCCGCCAAGGACATGCAGGTCCTTGGCCACCTCTATCGCCAGACCACAGCAACACGACGCCTGGAGGAAGAGCGCCTCATCTTCTGCTTAGGAAACCTCCAACCACAAGGGATGAATGCAGATTTCTCCACCTTCCTCATTTCCCCTCCCCCCACCTTTTCTCAGTCCCAACCCTCAGACTCAGCACCACCTTCTTGACCTGCAATCTTCTTTCTGACCTCTCCGCCCCTAACCCCTCTCCGGCCTATCACCCTCACCTTAACCTCCTTCCACCTATCGCATTCCCAATGCCCCTCCCCCAAGTCCCTCCTCCCTACCTTTTATCTTAGCCTGCTTGGCACACTCTCCTCATTCCTGAAGAAGGGCTTATGCCCGAAACGTTGATTCTCCTGCTCCTTTGATGCTGCCTGACCTGCTGTGCTTTTCCAGCAACACATTTTTCAGCAGTAATAACATCAGTTGGGATCACAGTGCAATCGACATTATTAATGTAACATTGTAGTCTCCTCTACATTGGCAGGACCAAATGGAGACCGGATTACTGCCTTGCAGAGCACATCCACTCTATTTGTAAGAATGTTACCAAGCTTTCAGTTGCTTGCCATTTCAATGCTCCATTTTGTGTTCATTTCTGTTTCTGACCTGCTGCAGTGCTCCAGTGAAGTTCAATGAAAATTGGATCAACATCACCTAATTTTCTACCTAGGTACTTTACAGCATTCAGGATTCAACACTGAGTTCCATAATTTCAGGGCACGACCAATGTATTTTGTTTACACTCCCTTCTCCAATTCTAATCAGTGACTTGTTTGTATGGGTTTAGTCCCAGCAAAGCCAATTTATTTTTGACTATTCACACCTATCATTTGTGTCTATTTTGCACCTCTTTACTTCCTTTACTATTATTAGCACTCTCTGCTCTGTGTAGCCTCACCATTTGTTTCACTCAAACCTCCTCTCCAAGGGCTTCTGCTCCTCAGATGCTGCCTGACCTGCTGTGCTTTTCGACTCTGAATCTCCAGCATCTGTGGTCCTCATTTTCTCCTAGTTTTTGTCTCCTCCTTCTTTGTCAACAGCTTAAAAAACATAACTGTCCAGTCCTTTTCAGTTCCAAAGTGGTGACATATTGAACTCCACATGTTAACATTGGGCCTCACTCCACAGAGTTTTGTTTTTTAATTCATTCATGTCAGTGGGAGTCACTGGCCGGGCCAACATTTACTGTTCATCTTAGTTGCCCGAGGGAGGGTTGTGGTGAACTGTCTACTTGGACAACTATAATCTATTTCCTATAGACAAAACCACAATGCATTATAGAGAGTTTAGGATTTTGATCCAGTGACAGTGAAGGAACGGTGAACCAAGTCAAGATAGTGAGTGGCTTTGAGTGAAAATTGTAGGTGATTGCGTTCTCACGTATCTGCTGCCCTTATACTTCTAAATGATAGTTTCCATGGGTTAGGAAAGTGCTATCAAAGGAGCTTTGGTGAATTTCTGTAATGCATTTTGTACATGGTACACACTGTTGCTACTGAATCTTGGTAGTGGAGGGAGTGGAAGTTTGTGAATGTGGTGCCAATCAAGTGGGCTGCTTTGTTCGAAATGGTATCAAGCTTCTTGAGTGTTGTTGGAGCTGCTGTCACTCAGGAAAATATTCCATCACACTCTTGACTTGTGCCCTGTAGATTTTTTTTATTCTGAAAATATACTTTATTCATAAAAAAATATTTATATACATACATAGTCACTAAAGCTGTTTGGTTCTGTACAGTAGATTATGAAAGAACAAACAAACATTGGAGTTTGACTCGATCCAACAAACAAACTAAAGGTATTTCTTACTTGTGCAAGATTATATCTACATATACAGCATTTGAGGCACTGGGACGGTCCAATAACTGAACACACTCCCTTGTAAGTGGTAGACAGCCTATGGGGAAATTGGTTGGTGAATTATTCACTATAGAATTCCTAGCCTCTGACTAGCTCTTGAAGCCATGGTATTTATATGGCAACACTTCTGGTAATTCATTTAATTTTCCATCATTATTCATGATTGAATACGGCAAGACTGCAGCGCTTACACCTGATACATTTGTTGTGGGATTACCTAGCTCTGTCTATCATTTGCCGTTTATATTATTTGGCCTACAAATAGTCCTGTGTTGTAGCTACACTAGCTTGGCAGTTCATTTTTATGCATGACAAATACTGCTCTCAGCATGCCCTCCTGTACTCTTCACTGAACCAGGGTTGATTTTCTGGCTTGCTGGTAATGGTTGAGTGGGAGATTTGCCAGGCCATGAGATTGCAGATTGTGCTGGAGTACAATTCTGCTGTTGTTGGTGGCCCACAGCATCTCATGAATGCCCAGGCTTGAGTTGCGAGATCTATTTGAGACTTATCTCATTTAGCACAGTGACAGTACCACACGACATGATGTCAGGCAATTGCAATGTGAAGGTGGAAGTTTGTCTTCACAAGGACTGTGCAATAGTCACTCTTACTCATACTGACACTAACAGATGCATCTAAATCAGGCAGATTGGTGAGGATGAGGCCAAGTCTGTTTTATTCTATTGTTGGTTCCCTTCTCATCTGCCAAAGACCCTGATGCCAGACCTGTTGAATTTTAAAACTCCAGCAACAGCAGTATTTTCCTTTGAACAGTTTGTGTACCAACTGAGCCCTTTTAATACCTTGGATCCGAAAAACTCTACAAATATTCTTTTCTTTTGATTTATCTGTTTGTAACAACAGTTGAATAAAAATATTTATGTGTATGCATTGGAACAACATTCATAATGAGTTGCTCATGTTGTGCTGTTCCTGATGAAGGTCTTTTGCCCAAAACGTCGATTTTGAAGCTCCTTGGATGCTGCCTGAACTGCTGTGCTCTTCCAGCACCACTAATCCAGAATCTGGTTTCCAGCGTCTGTAGTCATTGTCTAGATTTTGAGTAGGTAAAAACAATCTTGTTTTGGTGTTCTGTTCTCCTGGCTTAATGCACCACTCTTTTGCCTCTTAACATTCACAAGTTCATGTAATGGCAGCAACAAATCAGACAGACCAGGAAGCGGCAGCGCTACTGTTTGAAACAGAAGATTGTCTATGGAGAATTAAAAACAAGAGGATTTCCTCTGTCACTTCTGGGTCTAGTGCAGAATGTGCCGCACTTCCAGACAGAATAGTAGGGTACAGGATTGGGGACCACCTTAGCCAAAGATGCAAATAGGAACATTTTTACAAATCACCTAAGCTCGACTCATTAGTACAAAAAGACAATGATTCTGAACTGGAATTGGCCATCTAACCTTATTTGAATGTGACCTCCATTCCAGTTTGCTGTTTTTCCTTCCAGAACCTTGACTTCCTCGTTGATCATAAATTCAAAGCTGAGCTAGAGGTTTATTTGATGATCCAGTTATCACTTTTGTCCAGAGAAGACAATTCTGCAGGCTGATGACACAGAAATAAAAATGTCATCTGCCTATGCTTTAAATGATCTTCCCTAGTTCTCATTAATGTTTAGCCCATCATAACCCATTTGAATTTGAATTTCCACATTATAACTTGGAAAAAACCTGCACAACCAGATTAACTGAAAAAACTAGCTTACTTTGCCTTCAATTGGTATTCCATTACTGGGAACCATGCTGCCTTTATTTTCATGCTGTCTACTGAGATATGGTCTCTAAATTTTCCCCTAGCATAATGTACATTGGAGAAGTTTGGTAGCATACCAAAGCTTAATAAATAAAGGAACACTAAACAGTAACAAATGATTCCTGAATACCTCCTTCCATGTCCTTTATCCAGTCCCACACCCCAGGCCCTGTTATGACATGGGCTGCTTTCAGCACAGGGTAAAAACAATGACTGCAGATGCTGGAAACCAGATTCTGGATTAGTGATGCTGGAAGAGCACAGCAGTTCAGGCAGCATCCAAGTAGCTTTGAAATCGACGTTTCGGGCAAAAGCCCTTCATCAGGAATAAAGGCAGTGAGCCTGAAGTGTGGAGAGATAAGCTAGAGGAGGGTGGGGGTGGGGAGAAAGTAGCATAGAGTACAATGGGTGAGTGGGGGAGGGGATGAAGGTGATAGGTCAAGGAGGAGAGGGTGGAGTGGATGGGTGGAAAAGGAGATAGGCAGGTAGGACAAGTCCGGACAAGTCATGGGGACAGTTACTGAGCTGGAAGTTTGGAACTAGGGTGAGGTGGGGGGGAAGGGGAAATGAGGAAACTGTTGAAGTCCACATTGATGCCCTGGGGTTGAAGTGTTCCGAGGCGGAAGATGAGGCATTCTTCCTCCAGGCGTGTGGTGGTGAGGGAGCGGCGGTGAAGGAGGCCCAGGACCTCCATATCCTCGGCAGAGTGGGAGGGGGAGTTGAAATATTGGGCCACAGGGTGGTGTGGGTGTCCCAGAGATGTTCCCTAAAGCACGCTGCTAGGAGGCGCCCAGTCTCCCCAATGTAGAGGAGACCGCATCAGGAGCAATGGATACAATAAATGATATCAGTGGATGTGCAAGGCTCCTTTAGGGCCTTGGATAGAGGTGAGGGAGCCTGCCTATCTCCTTTTCCACCTATCCACTCCACCCTCTCCTCCTTGACCTATCACCTTCATCCCCTCCCCCACTCACCCATTGTACTCTATGCTACTTTCTCCCCACCCCCACCCTCCTCTAGCTTATCTCTCCACACTTCAGGCTCACTGCCTTTATTCCTGATGAAGGGCTTTTGCCCGAAACATCTGCTTTCAGCACAGCCAATCCATTTTCACCTACTCAGTATCTCCATTATCAGTCTTTCTCCTTCCCAGACTTATCACAATTCATCCCTTTGGCCTGCCTAACATCCTTTCTCTCTCTGGGCTCCATCTTCACATATCCACTCACTTCTTTCTCCTCCCACTACCGGTCATCAGCATCAATACCACCCTTTCATAGCTATAATCAGTTCTGAACTCAACATTAACTCTGATTTCTCTCCACAGGTGTTACCTCACCTGCTGAGTTTCTCCAGCAATTTGTATTTTGCTTTCAGATCTTCAGCATTCACAGTTCCTTGTTTTATATGGAAGAAGGAATGATTATTAGATTAATTCATTGCTAGCTGTTCCTGCCATTGCATCTGCTTCACTGAAAAAAAAGCTATGATCCAAGATTTTAAAAAAAGAGCAGGGCAGAGGTTGGGTGTAGTGTGGCAAGCAACTCACCTCCTGACTCCCCAAAGCCAGTCCATTATCTAGAAGGCATAAGCCAGGAGTGTGATGAAATGCCTGGATCAGTGCATCTCCAATGACACTCAAGAAGCTTGATACCATCCAAGACAACACAGTCTGCCTGACTGGTGCTACATCCACAAGCATCCACTGCCTCTACCACCGATGCTCAGTATCAACTATGTGTATAGGTGTACTACAGAAATTTACTAAAGACCCTTAGACAGCATCTTCCAAACCCATGTACACTTCCATCTAGGGCAGTAGATCTATGGGAAAACTCCCACCTTATAGTTTCCCTCCAATCCACTCACCATCCTGACTTGGAAATAGGTTTGCTTGCTGAGATGTATCAGGTGTTTCATTATGACACTAGGTACCATCTTCAGTGAGCCTGTGAACAAAGCACTGTTGGTGTTTCCTGCTTTCTATTTATGTGTTTGGTTTTCCTTAGGTTGGTGATGTCACTTCCTGTGGTGACATCATGTCATATGGTGATGTCATTTCCTGTTCTTCTCAGGGTGGTAAATGGGGTGCAAGTCAATGTGTTTGTTGATAGAGTTCCAGTTGGAATGCCGTGCTTTTAGGAATTCTTGTGCATGTCTCTGTTTGGCTTGTCCTAGGATGGATGTGTTGTCCTAGTCAAAGTGGTGTCCTTCCTTATCTGTATGTAAGGATACTAGTGAGAGAGGGTCATGTGTTTTGTGGTTAGTTGATGTTCATGTATCCTGGTGGCTAGTTTTCTGCCTGTTTGTCCAAATGTAGTGTAAGTTACAGTTCTTGCACGGTATTTTGTAAATGACATTAGTTTTGCTTGTTGTCTGTATAGGGTCTTTCAAATTAATTAGCTGCTGTTTTAGTGTGTTGGTGTAGCTCACTAGTATCCTTACATACAGATAACTAAAGAGAGGCAACAAATGCTGGCCAGCTATCGACGCCCATATGTCACAAAAGAATAAATTTTAAAAATGTTGATGAACAAAGATGAAAAGGGAAAATGTTTATCCTCCCTTCAGTTGGCATGTGGTTTGACAGATTCGGCAAGATGCCTCTTGAATACTTCATCACAGGGTATCTTCCTACTCTAAAAGCAAGATATTGCAGATGCTGAAACCCTGAAATATAAACAGAAAAGACTGGAAAGTTTGCATTAACTGGGCCCATCCTCTCTGCAATTTAATAGAATGATGTGATATAATTGACACCCACAAGATTCTGAACAGGCTTGATGGGTGGATGCAGGGAGATAGTTTCTGCTGATTGGATATAAAACACAGTCTCACAGAAGGGCCCAAAAATTTAGAAAAGCTTGTAACAAGGCAAAAATCTCCCATGGATGATGCTACATGGTGTTCATTTTCCTGTATTCCTCAAAAACCTGGACCTTTGGAAGAATATAGTGTCTTTTGAAATGTTAAAGCTGGAAGGATTAAATGTGTCTCAGGTGGGCATCCTTTAGACCGAGCAACAATGGCACCGCACTCCGTCTCACCTCCTTGAGCCAGCTGTGGGAGAAAGGGCAGGATGTGTGATAATACGCGCCTTTCAGCAGCCACCTCCAGAGGGTCGTTAGGCAAGAATGTCCTGCAGACATTTAGATACTCTCCAGGGCAAGGTGTACTGCCCACTCCGTCTCTCAGATTCCCCTCCATCAACTGGCGTCAGACTCTTTGAAAGGAGGAATGGATCCGATGGGCTGAATGGTCTGCTTCTGCCTTTATTCCTTACAGTGTCTTCACTAGTAAATTCTAGCCCTTCCCCATGACAGACATCAAAATAAGTGGCCTATAGTTCTCTGTTTGCTGCCTCTCTTCTTGAATATCGGACTAATTTTGCTCCTTTCCAGTTTGATAGGATATTTCCTAAGTATAGCGTATTCACCAGCCTAGCCCAGAGCTGCAAAGAGCCCTGCAAACTGTGAGTTGCACAAAATGTACGTGTTCTAACAGCTCTTTAGCAAACAGGCACAGACCTGCATTATGTTTCTTCTGATGTGGCACAGCAACTAAACATCGCAGGAAAGTGAAAGCCTTTGTGATTTATAAATGCCCTTTGAGACTTGTTTCTGAGCACTCTACCCTCCTGCTGTCACTGTCACACATGACCAAATCACCCTAGAAAAACCCAAGATAACCTCTCACTTGCAGCTGGAGATATTGTTACAATACTGAGACAGCCAAACCAAATTAGCATCCCTATCCCTGTACTCACAACACACTAAAATTAAAATACTCGATGACAGTCAAAATTAACCCCAGTGGTTCCTATTCAGATTTGTGAACAGCCCAATACCAGGAACCAAGTTTATAACTTAAATAAAAACAATTTATTAATAATGCATTCGCTTTAACAGAGCAAATTTAAACAACAATATATCCTAATTAATGTCTATAATTTAAATACAACTTCTTAGATTCTAGCCAGCTCTACACAGAAATATAGACAGAAGAACAGACACATAATAAATAATAACACATAATAAATTTGAAGAAAAATAAAAGTGAGGTAACTGCCAGTCACTTAAGTAGTCTCTACAATCCACAATATCACAGACACATCTGTATCTTGTGTTTCTGAAGTCACCTGACAATGCAAGTAACTTCCGGTAGGTTCTATAATACTGATAGTTGAGATTCTATTCTCTAAAGCTTCAATAAGTTGATAACGGGAAGACAACCTGAGAACGATCACCTCTGTCCTGTAGTTTTGGCAGCTGCAATTCTTCTGACAAAATATACAGTTCAAAATATACAGTTCAAAACAACTTTTCTTCCTGTGAGTTTTTTTACATTCTCTTGGCACTAATCTCCCTGTGAGGCCACTGTTAATATTCAAATATCTGACATCTGTTTTTGTACAATGTCTTTCTGGAGTCAAAATGTTGAGAATACTTTGAACACGAAAGTACCTGAAAGAATATCCTGACTTGGCTTCATAAACAAATATCATTTATTTGTTTCTCTTTTTAAAAAATAAACAAGCTGCTGATCAAATTCCAAAAGCCACCTTCAGCTTTCAGCCTACGGTTCACAGCTCCATATGGGAAGTGATAAAAATAAAAATAAAAATAATAATATTGAGGATCTCAACAGTGTTCCCTTGCATTTGCTTCCCTTGTCCTTCTTGATGGTAGAGGTTGTGGGTTTGGAAGGTGATTTTGGGGGAACCGGTCCTCTTTTTTTTCTTCAATCAAGTAACATTGATACTGTAGGTAAAAACAATAACTGCAGATGCTGGAAACCAAATTCTGGATTAGTGGTGCTGGGAGAGCACAGCAGTTCAGGCAGCATCCAACGAGCAGATTTCGCTGCTCGTTGGATGCTGCCTGAACTGCTGTGCTCTTCCAGCACCACTAATCCAGAATAACATTGATACTGTGATCCAACCAAACTCAACACAAGTTGGAGAAAAAACACCTCATTTTGTATTTAGGCACCTGACAGCCTCTAGGACTCAATATAGAGTTCTGCTTCTTCAGAATATGACTTTAATACTTTATTTTTCTTACCTTCCTCATCCTCCCCCAGCTGTATCTTGTTTGTATCTTGTTGGCTTTGCTCTCAGCAGAGTGGATCCATTTCCTCCTTTTCACAACTAATGTTTGCATATTTTCTACATATCTATTACCCTTTACCACAACCATCACCACCATTGTCTTTTGCTCTGGGCATGTTCACTATCCGTTCCACTTGTTCCTCCTCCACCTCTGTCACTAACATATGAAGTATAATTTTCCAGCTCCTTTCAGTTCTGAGAAAGAGTCATACTGGACTTGTAACATTAACTCTGTTTCACTCTCCACAGATGCTAGTTGAGTTTCTTCAGCAATCTCTGTGTTTATTTCAAATTTCCAGCATCGACAGTATTTTATTTTTATTTCAATGTTTCGGGAAATCCAGGGAGAAATACTCCCCTGAAGGCACAAAATGACTCCAGTGCAAAGATTAATGATTAAGCCACTTTTGCAAAAACAAAAAAACATCTATTGAAGCCAAATACGAGGGATGCATGAGTCACCTGTTAAAGTAAAATGACAGAAAACAAAGTTTCATGCTGATGAAACTGCCAGTACATTGACAGAGCTGAGCATTGGACAGCCTGTCAGAGTGTAAATATTCAATGCATTTAACAATTATCAGCCCACGTGGCAACCTGGGTTGAGCATTTGTCACCTCAATCATATACATAGAATGTGTACTAGCAGATATACAGTTGCAATGGCAGACAATGGAAAAGCTATGTTTTTGCTGCAGCTAGATTGGGAAGGAATGATATAACACTGGCACAGAACACAGAATCATCGACAACTCTAAAGATCCACTGTTTCCGAGCAACAAAAATAGATCAGCAAAAACACTAACCATGGCAATAGCATCAGCTATGGGAATGACACTTCCCAGAGAAGAAATGCCACCTGAAAAATGTGCTGATACCAGAGGAACAGCTACAAGAACACACATGCATATCACATGCAAATTATTACAATGATTTGGAGATGGTGATGTTGGACTGGGGTGTACAAAGTTAAAAATCACACAACATCAGGTTATAGTCCAACAGGTTTAATTGGAAGCACACTAGCTTTCGGACCGACGCTCCTTCATCAGGTGATAGTATTGCAAAACCTGCTCTGCTCTGAATGGAATGCATATGCTGGCACGGACGAAGGTGGAATTGACTAGAGATTATACATGGTGTTGTTAATGAATGATCATTTTCTTTGTAACCATGCATTTGGATGATTTGTGCAATTTCTGACTGCAAACGGTTGTTTTGCAACTTTATTTTTAGAAAAGAGGATTTTTGAATAAATTAATAGAATAGAGGTGGTGGCATAGTGATAATGTCACTGGGTGAGTAATGCAGAGTGCCATGCTAATGGTCTGGGAAAATGGGTCTGAATCACATCATGGGAGATGATGAAATTTGAATTCAATAAAACAAAAAGCAAATATAACGGTGATCACATAACAGCTGTTGATTTCCATAAAAAACCATCTTGTTCAATAATACTCTATAATGAAGGAAATCTACCATCATTATCTGGTCTGGCCTACATGTGACTGCAGATCCACAGTAATGTGTTTGACTCCTAACTGTCTTTGCCACAATCATGTGACCTCTGCTCCTACTGTTAATGTTTCTAAATAGGAGACCATGAAAATCACATCACTTGTAAAATGGTTGGTAACATAGGCTACCACCAGTTGTTTTAAGTAAAAGCATGGAAAAATACTACACTATAGAAATTGCTTGAAAAGCTCAACACTTCTGGTAGCGTCTCTGGAGAGAAATCAGAGTTAATATTTCAGGTTGAATGATACTTCCTCAGTTCTGTTCTGAGGAAGGATCATTCGACCTGAAACATTAACTCTGATTTCTCTCCAGAGATGCTACCAGAAGTGTTGAGCTTTTCAAGCAATTTCTAGTTTTGTCTCTGATTCACAGTTCTTCCAGTTTTATTAACGATTCCTATACATCTGGCAAAGGAAAATTACCCAACTACTGTTTGGCAACTATGTTCAATTGTACTATATTGTAGTCCTTGAGAGTAAGAAAGTTAATGAAATAAGATTCAACAAGTCAAATACTGTCACTGCCTTGAATATAACAAAGATCTATTCAGATCGCATTACTGTTAAATCAGTGTTAATAATGTTTGCTTTTTCTTCCCACATGCTGTTCCATAGCTCATGGACTAAAAAGATATATCTGTTGGTGATAATTGCCCTACTGTTCAACAAGGAAATAAAGGCCACTTAACCAAGCTTCTGTTTTCTTTGTCCAATATTCCCTCCTCCTCAACAGAGAGAAAAAAAAGATTTATTTCTTTGGAACATCAAGCAATTCAGTTTTAATTTTGCACTTTGGTGGAAAAAGGCAGAGTAACTTTGATTCAACATTCCTACCGTGTCAGGAACAACATAACCTATGTCCTCTAGTTCTGGACTCTCCCACGCCAGGGAAAAGATTTTGTCTATTTTTCCTATCCATGCCCCTCTGATTTTGTAAACCTCTATAAGGTCACTCCTCAACATCCGACGCTCCAGGGAAAACAACCCTAGCCTATTCAACTTCTCTCTATAGCTCAAATCCTCAACCCTGGCAACATTCATGTAAATCTTTTCTAAACCCTTTCAAGATTCACAACATCCTTCCGATAGGAAGGAGACCAGAATTGTATGCAACACGTCCTCAGAAAATTCATTTCACATGCAAATCATCCTCTGTGTAAACAATTTGTCCCTTGTGTCATGTATACTCTCACCTTAAAATATACTTTTAGCCTTGAAATGCCCCATCTTATGGAAAAGACACCTACTTTTTTCCCTATCTATACCCCTCATGACTTAAAAGACCTCTTCCACGTCACCTCTCAAACTCCTATGCTCCAGTGAAACAAGTCATTGCCTATTCTTATAATTTAAACCTTCCATATTCGGCAACATCCCAGTAAATCTCTGCTGAAACTTCTCTAGCTTAATAATTTCTGTCCTTTCACAATGTGACCAGAACTGGACACACTACTCATGAAGAGGCCTCACCAGTGTCTTGTATAATTTCAATATGACTTCCCAACTCCTCTACTCAAAGGACTGAGCAAAATGCCTTTTTAACCAACTTGTCTATATGTCATGCAAACTTCAAAGAATTATGTTACTGAACTCTAGGTCCCTCCATTCTACAACACTACTCAAAGCTCTACCATTAATTGTATAAGGCCTGCATCTGTTTGACATCTTTTGAATGTCAATCCAGTAGATGTTATCTAACTGGAGGCTGCTGAGTAAGGTGAGAGCCTGTGGTGTTCAAGGTGAGCTACTGGCATGGACTGAGGATCGGCTGTCTGACGAAAGGCAGAGAGTTGGGATAAAAGTTTCTTTTTCGGTGGCAAGTGCTGTCCCACAGGGTTCAGTGTTGGGGCCGTGGCTGTTCACTTTATATATTAATGATCTGGATGAAGGGACTGGGGACATTCTGGCAAAGTTTGCTGATGATACGAAGTTAGGTGGACAGGCAGATTGTGCTGAGGAGGTGGGGAAGCTGCAGAAAGATTTAGACAGTTTAGGAGAGTGGTCCAGGAAATGGCTGATGAAATTCAACATGAGCAAATACGAGGTTTTGCACTTTGGAAAAAAGAATACAGGCATGGACTATTTTCTAAATGATGAGAAAATTCATAAAACCAAAGTACAAAGGGATATGGGAGTGCTAGTCCAGGATTCTCTAAAGATTGACTTGTAGGTTGTGTCTGCGATTAAGAAAGCAAATGCAATGTTGTCATTTATCTCAAGAAGGTTGTAATATAAAAGCAGCGATGTGTTTCTGAGACTGTATAAAGCTCTAATTAGGCCCCATTTAAAATACTGTGTCCAATTTTGGGCCCCGCATCTCAGGAAGGACATACTGGCATTGGAGCATGTCCAGCGGATATTCACACGGATGATCCCTGGAATGGTAGGTCTTATATATGATGAACAGCTGAGGATCTTGGGATTGTATTCATTAGAAGGTTGAGGGGTGATCTAATAGAAACTTACAAGATAATGCGTGGCTTAGAAAGAGTGGACGCTGGGAATTTGTTTCCTTTAGGGAGGGAGACTAGGACCCATGGGCATGGCCTTAGAATAGAGGGAGTTAATTTAGAATGGAAATAAGGAGACATTTCTTCAACCAGAGAGTGATGGCGGGTCTGTGGAATTCATTGCCACAGAGCACAGTGGAGACCAGGACATTAAATGTCTTCAAGTTAGAGATTGATAAATTCTTGATCTCGCAAAGAATTAAGAGATATGGGGAGAGTGCAGGTAAGTGGAGTTGAAATGCCCATCAACCATGATTAAATGGTGGAGTGGACTCAATGGGCCAAATGGCCTTACTTCCACTCCTATGTCTGATGGAATGTTGGAGGAAATCGAAGCACCCAGAGGAAACCCATGCAGATACAAGGGAGAATGTGCAAACTCCACACAGATAGTCATCCAAAGGTGGAATCAAATCTGGGTTCCTGGCGCTGTGAGACATTAGTGCTAACCACTGAGCCACCATGCCTTCGATAGTGGAGCATAGTCAGGTCAGCAGAGGAAGAAGGCCTATCCTAAACAAAAATATTTTTCTTATAGCGAGGTCACACACTGCATTTTGCATTTCCCAATTCTCTGTGTCGTTCTTTATTACAAAATACTCTCCCACATGCTGTGAGAACATTGTTCTCTCATTACTGCCCTTTGGCAGGTAAATCTGGCTCTT
Source organism: Chiloscyllium punctatum (assembly GCF_047496795.1). Lineage (NCBI taxonomy): Eukaryota > Metazoa > Chordata > Chondrichthyes > Orectolobiformes > Hemiscylliidae > Chiloscyllium > Chiloscyllium punctatum. Next base: position 22,145,592 of record NC_092743.1, read on the forward strand.
CCCACCATTACTAGCTGTAAAATTCACAAGTGAGTAGTGTAAAGCGGTCAGAATGGTTCTCTGCCCTATCTTTGGCTTTTCCTTCAGATCCACCTCAAATTAGAAAATCCTTGTTAATTCTAAGTGTGGACAGCACACCAAGTTAATCCTCATTACTGCTATAATAATAACAGCCACAAATAGCAATGTGTCTGAGCAGCCTCCCTCCACTTCAGTTAAGGGTCTGACAGAAAACAGCTGCTGTGTCAATGCACCCTTTGAAACTATAATGAAACCAATTTATTGTGAACTCCAGGCATGGATTTATTTTTATGTTAATACATTGTTGTTTACACGAGGAAATTATAGTGCAATTATCATGTCTGACACAGCTTTAAATAAAAATTTCAACAACATTTTTGGATTTCACTGTTTTCTACTTTGTTTCCAGCAGCGAAAGCAATGCTTGAGAGTTCCCTATTAATGACTGAATTGTATGGATGCCCAGCAAGTTGGAAACTTAGCTGCTTGGATAGTGGTGTGCAAGTTTCGATCCCAGTTTCTAGGCATGACCTGGTCTCAGCTCGGTCATAGTTGGACCAAGTCTGGAAAGTAATCTGGCAGTCCATACCTTGAATTGGCATATGTTGTGCAAACTGCAGATATGTAACTGATAAGGACAGGTTTATGATTCGCTGTAATATTCACATGATCAGTGGTGGCTGGAATGTGGTGCCGGTATGTGCTTTTCTTTTTCGCAGCAGGGCCAAATGAGCCAGCAAATTATAGGAGGAGGGACAGTTTCACTTAGAGTTATGAGTTCAGACTTTTCCCTTAATCTTTTACAAGAGAAACCTAGTCTCCCAAAATGCTCCCCTCCCCACCTCCTTACTATCATCATTCAGCTGCCACTCCCACACTATGAAGATATGCACCTGCAATACAAATCAACAGAATTGATTACCATACTCACTTTCTCCAGTAAGTCTGGATCCGGCATCTGTTTATTATGCATGACTGCCCTGTTGCTAAGCCCACTCTTTCTCTGCCTGTATGAAGGCATTGTTTGTTCACAATTGATTCATAGTTTTTGCAGCTAAGAAATAAAAAATAATGACTGGCTGAAATAAAGCTTGTTAACATTGGTGTCCAAGATGTCTGGGTCTCGCCTGGGACGAGTCAATGAAACAAAAGGAGCAGCTTGTCTGTAACATTCAAATATTGAATGACACGATGTTGCCGTAAAAGTTGAATCTGAATGGATTTGTTGAGTTATACTTTTCCTTCAAAGCAAAAGTTGTCCCAAATCTTTCTCCTCTTCCTGAAAACTCTAGAGGAGGTTGAAAATGCACCCAGCAAAGACTTGCAATTTGAGAACCAACCTCCCCACCTCTGAGCAGAGTTAGAAAGATCCATATTGGTTTGGGTATCCCTTACAGTCACCTGTTAGGGCACAGAATTATGCTAATCAGAGGCTGTATGACTGATTTAACGCCCAAACTGGAATCCTGTAATTTGCTTACCCTCAATACAGCAGACATTGAGGTCCAGGAACTAATTACTGCAGATGCTGCAATCTGTACTGAAAGCAACAAATTCTGGAGATCACAATGGGTCAGGCAGCATCCATGGAAAGAGAGCAAGCGAACGTTTCAAGTCTGGATGACTCTTCATCAGAGCTGAAGTGTAGTTTGGAGGGCTGTTAGCTTAGAACCTCTCCATGGATGCTGCCTGATCTGTTGTCATCTCCAACATTTACTGTTTTCAGACATTGAGATCATTGTTTCTAACCGAGTGTTAGAATTACTGGGGGCTAGCACAGCTGAGGGCCTCAGCTAGCATGTGAGCTAGCTAAATTCAGTCCACTGCAGCCAGTAGAGATTGGTCATATCAGCCTTTAGTTTCAATAGTTTTCCAAGCAACAGTTTCCAAGTGATTGTGATCTTTCAACTTCCTCCCTTTTACCTCTTGATTTTCAAGTATTTTTAGTAAGTCTTTTGCGTCTTCTACAATAAAGACCGCTGTATGTTTTGCGAAGTCAACCATCAACAGTTTTTGATTGGGGTAGTTTGCAGCCACAAAGTGAGTCTTAAAGAGGCTCTGATTTCAATAAAGATGCCATTATTGCGTGTTACTTGGACTAATGGGATACAGGTCTTCCTTTTACAAGGTCCCATGTTGAGCTTCCTTTTCTCACTCAAATTGATATGACATCATTAGTCTGATCTATTTAAATGCTATGTCCAGCATTACCTCATTCAGAATCATTATTTTATACATCTCCTTTGTCCAAAGCTGCTTTCTCTATTTTTAACATGGACATGTTTGTGTATGTAGTTTGATTGAATGCTACCCCATCTCACTCCAAGTGTCTCACTTCACAACTTTAAGTGGTCTAGAGGTTTCACATGTTGATATGAAAATGTGGTGTTTACAAGGTTGGGGGGAAGGGATGAAGTGAGCAGAGAGGTGGAGATGGAGACCAGAGAGAAAGATTTGTGAAAGGGCTAAGTAAACAAGGAGTTTATCAATAACAAGCCAGAGCAGGAAAAAAGCTGAATTAGTGATAATAAGAGCTAAAAATAGGAGAAAATGGATGGGTTGTACTGAAAGCATCCCAAATAATGTGATAATAGGCCTAGGAGTAGGTTAGAAAAGACAACTGTGCTAAAAGCAACCTATGGCATAACAGGACTGGGTATGGGGAGGCTAAAAAACAATTAAGGATGGAAACAGGCTCCAAAGTTATTGAACTCAATGAACTCCTAGACAGGGTCCCCATGTGAAAATTTAGATCTTGTTCTCCAAGCTTGTGCTGAAGCTCACTGGAAGATTCCAGCATGCCTGCGATAAAAATGTTGGCATGGCAACACAGTGATGTGTTAAAGTGGCAGGCATCTGGAAGCTCAGGGTCATTTTTGTGGACAAAACATAAGTGTTCTACAAAGCAGTCGCTCAGTCTATATTTTGTCTCGCAAGTAGTGAGGAGGGATAAGGTAAACAGGCAGGTATTACATCTTCTGCAATTGTATGGAAAGGGGCCATCAGGCAATGGGGAGATGTTGGGAATGAGGAGGAGTGGACCAGGGAGTCCCGGAAGGAATGGTCCCAATGGAATGCTGACAAGAAAGGGGAAGAGAATATGTATTGGTGGTGGCATCCTGTCGAAACTTGGTGAATTACGATCCTGTGCATGTGAATGCTTATGGAGTGATAAGTGAGAACCGGGGGACACTATCATTGTTTTAGGAAGGAAGGGAAGGGGTGATGGCAGAAGTGTGGGAGATGAGTCTAACACAGCTAAGGATCCTGTGAACCACAGTGGCCAGGAATCCTCAGTTGAGGAAGGTGGTGGATATTTCTGAGGCCCCATGGGAAAGATAGTATCATCAGATGAGGTGCAATAGAAATGGAGAAGCTGGAAAAAATGGGACAGAGTGCTCTACTGTAAGCAGAGTGTGAAGAAGTATAATTGAGTGCAGCCAGCCTATCCCCAGAAATCGAAACAGGCAACGACTAGCAAGTAGTAGCCTTGGCCCTCTGCAACTGGAAGATACCTAAAGCAATTGGATGTTCTGGAAACCAACTACCACAACAATCTCTCATCCCAACACACTGAATAATAATTCCCAACTTCCTCCTGCTCCTTTCTCCCATCTTCCTCCAGCTGCTGTTTACCCTTCCCTCATTGTCTCTTTTATTTCTCCCTGTAAGAAACTTGCACCCAATTTGTACACAACAAAGCCCTGAAACAGAAATATGATAATGACCAAATAGTTAGGTGTTATAGTGTAGATTCTGGCCAGGACTACAGGGGTAGCTCATTCTGTTTTGAGTGCCATGGTTCTGTTATGGGTCACTGGGGTACCGTGCTGAAAATCAGGCCCTGACTATTCCTGACAAAAAAAAACTGAAAGAAGTGCGGATGTTGGAAATCTGAAACAAAAACAGAAATTGCACTTCTGAAGAAGGGCCACTGGACCAAAAACATCAACTCTGATTTCTCGCCATAGATGCTGCTAAACTGCCTGAGATTTTCCAGTAATTTCTGTTTTCGCTTGCTACTCCAGAATTTGTCAAAAAAGTTGAAGATTTAGCAAAGTTCACAGAACTCCCCAGTGTATCTGTCTCCAGATTGGCAGAAAGTACAAACTAGGTTACTCTACAAAGCAAAAATTGCTGTTTATTTTGGATAAATAGTCTCTAGCAAAAAAATCATGAATTGTTGGCATATAACTCTATTAGTTATAACTCTAACCCCCTATAAACCCCACTCCATCACATATAGACAGATACCTGCAGGAAAATAGCACTTGAGTTATGAGTGAAGGAAAAGATAGGGAAAGCAGTTCACAATATTTGCTGAGATGATTCTAGTATTTCAGAACACTGATTCTTGATTTTGTTTCTCTCAATGTTTTCACTTGTTTGCAGGAGACACAGGGTAACTGCTTAACACCTACAAAGGTCTCTAACTTATTTACTAAAAGTCACAGCTCATAGCAACTGCTATAGGAAAGAATATATTGGTTTTATTCAGGCTTAAAATGATTTTTACTATTGAGAACGGAATGAGTTCCTAAGCTATGGAGATCTGATGGCTTTTCCCTATCACATTCATAGCCCCCAATTGTTTAGCTGCCTGAGAACCAATCACATAGTTGTTGACAGGGCAGGAGACAAATGTCATTGGTAACTGGTTACTAGTCCCTGGACCAATCAGCTACTTGTTGCTGGCTGAATCTCTATTTATAGACAATCCTTGACTCCAGCAAACTTTCCACTATAGCATCTCATAAACATTACTTACAGTGAGTGTCAGGTTAAACTGCTTTCCAAAAAGTACAGCAACTCCTCAAAAATCCTTGTTTATTCAAATAATTCTTTTCTCACTAAAGTATACAATCAAAAAATACATGCACCTTACAGTTTATTTTGCATTCACATGAAAGGGATGATAGGGTCTTCATTTGATGACCTCGATTTTTGGAAGGCCAACCCATGATCTCTGGGGATGGGAGTTGCATATGGGGGCTCTGAGAAATCCTCAATGCAGCAAATTCTGAAAGAATTGCTGAAGAAATTGATAATTATAGTAGGCATTTCCCCTGTACCTGGTGGCTTCCAAAAATACCCATTTAAATCAGGGAATTCTAAGAATGCTACTGCAGTTTTGTACATATTTACCCAGGAAAGGTTAGACTATTAGAAATCTCATCGACCTCCTAGTAAAAATTAAATGACCTCCCAATTTATCACCCACCCTCTCCTGACACTTTACAACCTCTAAACCCAGACATAACATGTTACCAATCTCCTTGCTTGCCCTAAAGCCTAGGCCAAAGTCTCATCTTAAAGACAGCACCTCTGGTAGTGTGACACTCCCTCGGTACTGCAATGAACTATTAGTGGGGAGAATTGTATTCAAGTTCTGAAGTAGGCCTTGAACCCATAAACCTCTGGCTTAGAGAGAGGGGAACTATGCGCTGTGGTGACACTTATATGCTTAACAAAGTTTATTTAAATCGCCAATGTCACATCAATGACTGGATGTTAAATTAATGAAGCCTTTTATTGAGAGCATTTTGTTCTGGCACCCAACATCTATTTTGGCAATGTCTGATGCACTTCACACATTCTTGTAAAGCTGGCATGATTCTGAGGGATTATTCATTAAACAAAACGTAATTTTATTTTACAGATGAGAATTAGGTCATCTTTGTGAAAATTAGATTGAAAAATGGATGACTACTCAGTTACTTGAGTTTTCAAATTATTTAACTACATTTCTACAGGACCCACATACTTCAATGACATTTACTTTGCTATAGGTTACAGCTGATTAAATCTAAAGAGTGCCATTGATGAATGAATGCTAAAAGCACTTGTTTGACTTCCTGCTTGAAATGTCTTTTTGTGGAGGTGTGGATGTCTGACCAAAAGAATAGGTAAGGAATTTTTTTTAAGGTTCACAGTTTGGAGTGGGCTGGCTCAGTGATTAGTGTTGCTGCCTCACAGCACCAGTGATCCAGATTCAATCCCACTCTTGGGTGATTGTCTGTGTGGAGTTTGCACATTCTCGCTATGTCTGTGTGAATTTCTTCCCACTGTCCAAAGATGTGTGGGGTAGCCATGGGAAATGCAAGGTGATACTGGGGGAAGTGGATCTGGGTGGGCTGCTTTTTGGAGGGTCATTTTGGACTAAACAGCCTGATTCTAAGAGGGTATGGAGGAAGGCTTCATTGGATTGAACAGGAAACAAACATGTGTCACAATCTTTTAGAGTTAATTTGCTCACCCAGGCACAGGCCGATTTCACTGAAGAGTCCTAAAACAGGCATTAGGCCCCTCATTAGCATATGCAAGGGGCTGAAGATCTGATTTAAGTGGCTGGCCTCAACGTCTGATGCCTGTAACAAGATCAGTTTCCACATCTTTTCAATGTTCTTAAGGCGTGTGACACTGGCTGCTGGCACGATGTAATCCAATTTCTACCTCCAAGTACTTGCCTGCTAATATGATCAACATCAAATCCAAGCCTCACACATTTTTCCAAACATTTACATTGATCAGTGTTGACTTTGGTCATTGCTGTTAACACCAGAAATGTAGCATCAACAGAATGAAATGTGGTTTTGTGTCATGAGAAGGCACATTTTTGTTGGTTAGTGTGTATGATGAAAGTTTCTAAACCACGAATTGTTTCAGTTGAAAGATTAGCTGTTCCTGACCTTATCCTAAATTCCTTTTTTGAAAAGTGTAATGTTCGCAACTCTCCAGACCTGCGGATTTAACAGTGTAACATGGACTGCCTTCTTTCGGGTAACTAGAGGTGGGCAAAAAAATGCTGTTCTTGCAAGTAATGGCCACATCACATGATTGATTTTTAAAAAAATCTGTCTAAAGAGAGTTTGAATATTTTGTTTAATACTTCCACAATTTTCATCATTAAGTCTCACAGAGCCTTGGATACATCTCATCCAGATGTGGTGACATGTCAAATTTGTTATTCTAGTGTTATGATTATGTTTTGTCACTATGCCTTTATTTCAGGATAAAATAAAGAGGGTTACATGACCCAGCCTGAAGCCTGTCTATTTACCCTTTCCCATTTTTGTATGTGTTGCTACAAATACAACTGAAGTAAAAGTTTCTCCAGGAACCCACAAAATCTAATGTGAATGAGGATAGCAACCTTCTGGGCTATCTGGTCAGAAGTAGTAGTTATAGTAATCAAAATATAGTTCATTGCATCTCTGTTGGTATTTATGTGTTAGAAAGATATGGTCTGCATTATTATAGATATTGGGATGAGGACCTGGTCTTGAGTCTGACTCATTCAAAGCAGAAGTGTGAACTAATCATCTGCACTCGCCTGGATGAGTACAGATTCAACAGCACAATAAGGTGCCTTCTTACCTCCCTGGAGCACCCTACTTGTTTGACTCTCAATACACCACTTCAAGCATTCACTCCCTCATTACACTGGCTATAATATGTGCCACCCCCCCAAACCCAACTAGATGGTCAAGGACAATAGGGTGAATGGGAGCACTATCATCTCCAACTTCTCCTCCATGCCATTCCCCATTCTGACTTGGAAACTGTATCAACAATCTTTTAGTGTCACTGGATCAAAATCCTGGAACTCCCTTCTTAACAGGATTGTGAGTATACCTACACCATGTGAACTGCAGCGGTTCGCCAGCAACTTCTGAAGGGCAATTGAAGATCACCAACAAATGCTGGCCTTGCGACTGGCATTCAAAACCATATAAATGAATAAGATGTAGACATCCATTTAAAAACATTAACACAGAAAATTCCTCCTGGGATTAAATTGATTGCCTGCAACTTTATCCCATTTCCTTGAAAACATGCAAGGGTTGGCATGGGATAGATTATGTTTGAGCATATTTACCTGACCCTATCTGAGTCAAACCCACCAATTACTAAGAATTGAATGATTTCTATTGCAGGCCTCAGGAGGTTTCAGAAATGAAATAAGGCTTTAGTAAGTGCCAGTTCTTTGTTTCATTCTAAGTTTCCTATCTAGATATACATACTTCCTCTCAATTTTTCAACTTGCTCCCTTCCTATTGTTTATTTTGTCTCAGTTGCAATATTTCTGCACTGCATAATCTTCCTGTATTCATAATTAACTGTGCAGTGTCCCTTAATGAAGGTTAGTCACCTCAGTAAATTCTCCTTCTCACTCTTCATGCCTGCTTCCTTGTATTATGCATCAGCCTGTTATGTAAGAAAAGAAAAGCAAATGTTTTATTGTGGGCGTAATGAGACATTTTGTTATTGTGCGCCAGTTGATTGACTATTGTGGGTGAGGTGGGTGGAGCCATGGGGAAGTAAGGGAAGGAATACTGAAGAAGCCAGCAGGTGTGAGCAGTCCCTATAGAGTAGCTGGATTTTGAAATTGCTGGAGAAGGAATCGATGGTAGTGCAAATAAAAAAAACATCAACAAGGCTAGCAGCACTTAAAATGCAATCAAACTGAAATGCAGGCTTGAAGAACATTAATGGAAATGAGGAAAATGGACTTCTGGAGGATATGCTGTCAATAGTTAAAAAGAAACAATTAAAAACAGAACAACAAAAAGAGACAAGTAAGTAATGCAATATCGTGTTGACAGAATCAAACACGTAGGCTTCAAAAATATAGCCAACAAAGTCGAGTCACTGTCCCAATTCAGGAAGCACAGCAACTAATTTCCACCCAGCAATGAGATCATCTATTTTTGCATAATGTTGGTTCAAAGTTAAATATTAGGGAGGATTCTTCTTTGATTAACTTCATGGTGTCCTCAGTTCAGGGGATTAGGCTTAATGTCCCATTAGAATGATGGCACCCCTCACTGTGCAGCTCTCTTTCATTACTATATTCGAGTTCCAGCCTGAAGTTAGATGTGCTGTCACTGAGCTAACATCTTGTGTTCACTTGGTCATTACGTAGTGGTGAGCCACTATTTAATGTGGTTTTGAGAGCATTTCTTAAATGGAACTCTCTCAATTGACACATTACAATAGATCCTACATGGCGCCACTGACTTCTATGCTGAGGCAATAGTGTCAGATTAAAAAAAATTTTCCTTCCTCTAAATTCTTGTCAATAGCAATTCTTTTACATCACCAAAATATCTGTAGGCCTTGCCTTGCCGGCAATGCAATTAGAAAACAAGTCACAAAATCCTCATCCAAATATTTAGCTGTGATAGAATTAATTGTTTCTGAAATAGCCAGGCGTTGCACTTTGTCTACATAACTGGAACCAACCTCGAATGTTTCATTAGCATTGTCGGCATTGCCATTTGCGATACAAGAAACCTGAATCACAATATTCCCCCAACTGTGACCATTTGTGAATAATCTATCCTTTCCAACCCTGGAGATTTCCTTTCATGAGGAGTTTAATTCTTCCATTAAGTTTGTTAATAACAAAAATCACTGGGAAGATAGAGGCCACCTTCATTTAATCATATTGCTCAGGAGGAGGCCAATCAGCTCCACATGCCTGTACAGCCTCTTTCAGGAATCTAGTCAATTAATCCCATTCCTACTGCAACTTCTTTCTTAATCCCCTCTTGGATATTGTTATTGAGTCAGCTTCCAGCGGTCTTTCAAGCAGTGTATTCCATAACTACTTGCATTGGAAAATAAAGAAAATTCTAATCTCCCTTGTGCTCATCTGGTTGTTACGTGGAAGTGATGATTAATCAAGCATCATGGCTCATGTTGACAGTATGAGAAAAGTGGGTGGTTGTCTGATTTCTGACTGGAAGTTATTTATTTTACAGGTGACTCTAGCTGCGTAAAATAGAGAGCTGATGTCAGCTTTTCTCCCTGTAGGCATGAGTATCAATTCAAAACAAGACACGTCTGTATTTCAAAACTATGCTAACAACAGATGGATAGATAAATCACACTTTGTGGAAAATGGAAGATAGCAGAGTGGCTTTAGGTTTTATACAGTGCACAATTTTGTGGCAGTTGGAATGAAAATGAGGCAAGTTTAAAAGGGGTGACTGATGTGCTAGCACCAATAGTAATTTTGAAGATTTGTCCCATTGTAAAAGAAGAGGTGCTTAAACATTAATTGTCTTAAAATGGTCGTGTCTCACTTGTCAAAAGTAGGATTTTGACAGTGAACATATGTGTCTAAAGGAGAAGAAAGAAGAAGCAAATTCTTGCCTTTCACAATCTCAAGGTAACTCCCAGCAATCTGCAGCCAATGATGTGTTTTTTGAAGTGTAGCCTCTGTTGTTTTTTTCAGGAAAACAAGCATTGAATTTGGTACTGGAAGCTCTGCAAAGATCAGTGAAATCAACAGATAGACTGATCTGGACTTGCCTGTGGGACAAAAGTTGGCCAGAAAAGCAGGAGAACAGCTTTGTCATTTGATATCTCAGGCCCACCTATGGTGGCAAGTTAGACACCAAAATAAACTGAGTTTAAATTGTGCAGATTGAGTTTAGACTCTCCTAGCTGCTACCATGGTCACCTGCTTTGTGGACAGTAAATGTGTGGACTGCACACTGATGTCCACCCCACATTTGAAATGTCAATTCCTCTGTTCCCTCTCCAGTGTTTTGCACGACCTGAGAAATGTTTCCAACACTTTGTTTTTGACTTGAGCAAATCATGTCATGTTAATCTAAAAGCCAATTAAACCACAACCGAAACACACACAGATGTTAGCTTTCCAATCTTGATACAGATAAACTGATAATACTTTCATGGTACAAATGCAGAGAATGCTGAACAAACCCAGTAGGTTTGGCAGCATCTGTGGAATGAGAAACTGGACTTGAAACATTAACTCAATTTCTCTCTCCACAGATGTGATGATGTGGAGATGCTGGTGTTGGATGGGGGGAGGGGTGGTGGACAAAGTCAGAAAGTGTGGTGCTGGAAAAGCACAGCCAGTCAGGCAGAAACCGAAGAACAGGAGAGTCAATATTTTGAGCATAAGCTCTTCATCAAGATTGTGAGGGGAGGGGGACAAGGGGGCCTCATCTACTGTGTCCATTGCTCTCAATGTGGTCTCCTCTACATTGGGGGTGTAGAGGATGCCAACTTGCGGAGCATTTCAGAGAACATCTCTGGGATACACACACACACACACACTGACTTTTCTGCTGCTTGGATGCTGCCTGACCTGCAGCACTTTTCCAGCACCACACTTCTTGCCTCTGATCTCCAGCATCTGCAGCCCTCACCTTCTCCCTCCTGGACATAGTCAGAAGTCACACAACACCGGGTTATAGTCAAACGGGTTTATTTGAAATTAAAAGTTTTTGGAGAGCTGCTCCTTCGTCAGGTGAAGGCCATGTGCTGACAGACCCGCTAAGTTTCTGTAACTCCCTCTGTGTTTATATCAGATTTTCAGCATCTGCAGTACGTTCCTTTGATACTGACATATTGTGGCATGTAAAGTAGCTAAAATGCAAGTAGAAAGAGAGTTAGAGAACATAGAAACATATCTATAATCTATAGGTTTAATATGCATATAAGGAAAACATTTTCTCCTGCTTTACACAGGAGAGTAATCTGGCAGAGGGAATTTCTTACTCATTATTGAACTGATCTGAGTTTCATCAAGAAAGTTGCCAGGACTGTCTCACGATTTTATCAATCTTGATGTTGATAGAGTTTGTGACCTTTTTTTATTCATTCACAGGATATGAGTATTACTGGCTGGGCCAGCATTCATTGTCCACCTCTATTTGCCCAGAGGCCACTTAGGAGTCAACTACATTACTGTGGGTCTGGAGTCACATGCAGACTTATCCACATCTACACTGTCCAGTCCCCAAAGAATTTTGTATCTTTCTCATGAGCATGAGCCCAACCTACTCAATATCTCCTCATAAGAACATTCATCTATACTTGGTATCAGTCAAGTGAACTTTCTCTGGACTGCCTCTAATGTCAGCATATATTTTCTTAGATATGGAATCCGAACTTTCACAGTGTTCCAGTTGTCTGGCTTTAGCAAGATATTCCAATTTTATATCCCACTACTTTTGAAATAAGGCCAATCTTCCATTTGTCTTCGATAGCATCCACAAACTTGGCTATAGAACATTCACTTTCCCAGCCGAGTAATGAATATATATTGTAAATAACCATGTCCCCATCACTAATTCCTGAGGCACTCTTCTACTTACAGGTTGGCATTTTGAAAAGATGTTATTCTTTCCAATTCTCTACCTTCTATTAGTTATCCAATCCTTTATCCAGGCTAATATACTACCTCAAAAACCTTGGACTCCTATTTTATTAAGTAGTCTTGTTTTATTAAATAGCCTAATAAATAGTAGCTTATCAAATGCCTTGTGACAATCCAAGTGTATTATAGCCACTTCTTCCCTTTTAACTATTCTGCTTGTTAACCTCAAAAAATTTAAAAATCTTTTCAGGCACGATTTCCCTTTCATGCTGACTCTGTTTGATCATGTTGGCTTTTCTGAATGCTCTGCTATTGCATCCTTTAAAATAGATTCAGACATTAAGAAAACCAGCCTATAATTATTCTCTTTTTCTCTTTTTCTGCCCCCCCCTTACCTATGGCACTTGTATACTAGTTTTTTTTATGATTGATCTGTGAAGACCCCTAGTGTATGTTTTTTCAATTGAGTAATATTCACCTCCTGCTAAATAATTATAATATCCTGTCAAAATGTATCACCTCACATTTCCAACATTACATTTCACCTGCCAAGTTTTTTGCCAGCTCACTTAACTCATCTGCATCATTTGTCTCAGAAGCCAGACAAGCAACACCCTGACAGTGTCAAACTCACAGAAGCACATCTTACACATAATGTCACAACAACCACTATCATCATCTCTGGATATGTCCTGTCACACCAGCAGGACAGAGCCATCAGAATAGTATACTCCTGCTTAGCATTGACACTGGACCCCATGACCCCATGATGTCTCATGGCATTAGGTTGAATATAGATGAAGGTTGACATAGAGGCCGGTATCCCATCATCAAGTTTCGCTTTGCTTGGGAAAATCAATCTTGTTCCCCATAATAATATGCCATCCTCTACTGTGATCTGGTCTCTCTGGGTCCAAAAATGTTTCCATTCTGGATGTGATGGTCCTTTGGTTTCCCCCATCACCACCAGGTGATTTGGTTTTGCCGAGGCTGATCTTTATGCATACAAAGTTTGATAATGTCAGTCATGACCGAAAGACTGTCCACTACGGACTCATTCAGTGGTATAACTGCCAGCAGGAGGTGGCTCCCTAACCCTATTGCATTTGCTACTTGACCTTCCGGAGGCTGCTCCAACTTGTAAATACATGCACTTAGTATAGCCCATCGCTGAACTCGGCCTGAAGCTATGAATGGTATGCCTAGTCCTCTTCAAGTAGCCCCAGCAGGGGTTTGTGGTCCATTATTATTACAAATTTTCATCTGTAAAGGTATTAGTGAAGGCTGCCTAACTCAAAATATAAATGCCAAACCTTCCTTCTCAATCTGGGCGTATTTACTCTCTACATTCTCTATGTGAGGAATTGGGTATTTATCCAGCTGCAAAATATGGTTTACTGTTTGTTTAAAGTCCCATTGGGCTTCTTAGCTTGTGCTGCCCATTCCGCAAATTGGGCTGGTTTGATTATTCCTTCATTTCCGAACCTTCTGATTTCTGCCTTGTCTTTTGCCCATTAGACAAATGGCACTGATTGGGCCCTGCAGAATCATGGAATAGCTTCCTGGTCAATATGCAAGGTGACCTTTGCTCTTTTGATAGTCCCTAGACCTTCCTAAAAAGCTTTAATTAGGATTGGGTTGTTAATTTGGTTGTGCCTGCTACATCATCACTTGAAGACAACTCCTTTAACCTAACCTTTAGATCTTGCATTGTTGTTGTGGTTCTGTTTGCCGAGCTGGTAATTTGTGTTGCAGGTACAAATCACTGTAAATGCCGGAGGAAACATCACAGAAGCGCTTCACAGGAGGCTCCCAAGCACTGAGGATGTCACCTAGACAGGGGACGAAACGTCTGCAACACATATTCCCAGCTCGGTGAACAGAACCACAACAAAAAGCACCCGAGCTACAAATCTTCTCCCAAATCTTGCATAGTGTCTGCATTCGAACTAATGCTTGTGAGGAGTCATATTAATGGGTGGCCTTGGGGAGCAAAGGTTAATCTGGAAAATCTAAACAAGACTGTGGAAAGAATTTATACTCTGTTGGAAAGGATGAGTCATGGCTTAAGTTTGTGTAGCTTATGATGAGTAAATTCCAGCTCCATGCAATGGTTTGCCATTGTAATGTGATTGTTCAAAGGCATTTGCATAACCAAATATCTTCTTATCCTTAGAAAATAACTGAGATCTCAGGAAAGGCCATTAAATAGATAAATGAGTAACAGGAGGTTGAAGCTGCCAAAGCAACAATTGAGTAAGAAGCAACTGAGACACAGAATGGTGAAACAATGATAACAAACAGGTATACATAGGTTGGCTAAGTATGAAGTTGATAAGTAACCAGGATTCAATGCAATTTATTGAAGAATATTGAGAAAATTAAGAGTGGAAATTGTGGAGGCATGTCCATAATTTTCAAATCTTCCTTAGATGGGGGTAGCACCAGAGTCAAGAGTGAGTAGTGCTGGAAATGCACAGCAGGTCAGGCAGCATCAGATTTCCTGATGAAAGGCTTATGCCGAAAACGTCAATTTTCTTGCTCCTTAGATGCTGCCTGACCTGTTGTGCTTTTCCAGCACCACACTCTTGACTCTGACCTTCAGCATCTGCAGGCCTCACTTTCTCATAGCACTAGAGGACTGGATAAATAAAAGGGTTGCATCCTTGTTTACAATAGGTTTTAAAGATAACATCAGCAGCTATAGGCCACTTGTGAACTTTGATAGTGAGAAAGCTTTCAGTGGTGATAATTTTGGACAAAATTGAACAGTTACTCAGAAAAATGTAGATTAATTAGTGATTGTAATTCATAACATAAATTGTATTTAACTGGTGGTTTGATGGAATAACAGAGAAGGTTGACAAAGGCAATACAGTTGATACGATGAACATGGATTTCTGAAAGACATTTAATAATGTTTCACACAATGAGCTTGGCACCAGTATCAAAGCCCATGAAATAACTGTGATGGTGACAGTTGTGGATATGATGTTGGCTGATGATAGAAGACAGAACGGTGTTATCTCCTAACTGGATTGGAGGAACATAGACAGTATGGTTAACCAGGGATTGGTGTTACGATCACTAGTTCCCTTGATTTATGTTAATAGATGCATAGAGTGCAATTTCCTAAACTTTTGGGCTACACCAAACTTGAAAGTATAGTGAACCTGTAGAAGGATAGTCTTAAGTTTCAACTTCATAGTGTGGGTGCGCTTGTGGCTGATAATGCAGTGATATAGATATGTGATGTGATATTTTGGACATATTTGAAGAGATATTTTGAGTATTGCTGAAGAAAGAGATGTGTTGGTGAAGTTTCTCATCTTGCACTCATCAGGACATCCACAAGAATACCATATTTCAAAATGGGACAACAATTTACATTGCATAAGTAAAGGGGTGTAATGCTTTTGTGTAAAAGGTTGCAAGGTCTGAAAATGTTCCTTTTGTGTGCTAAGAACAGGATGCTGTACATGAATGGATATAGCTTCCAGCAAATATAAGTGTGAGCCCAACTGATAATTGTAAATTGGTTGCTGCAGTAATTCTTATGACACTCAGGATTTTGCAATATGTGCTCCCCCAATTTGGGATGATATCTGATGTGAGACATTATGATCTGAGTTTTGTAAGCATGGATATACTGTGCATAGTTTTCCTTTTGTGTAAATTGAAGGGATGTGCTATTTGATATGATCCCCTAATTGTTGGGATAAAGAGAGCCAAAGAGAGAGGGAGAGAGACACACACAATGGGTGGTGGTTTATCTGAGGGTACTGATGCCTTAGGCAAGCAGAGAGTCAAAGAACCACAGCGTTGTACAACAGGGAAACAAACCCTTTGGTCCAACGCATCCATACTAACCAGATATCCGAAACTAATCTATTCCCATTTGCTAGCATTTGGCCCACATCCCTCTAAACCTTTCCTATTCATATACCTATCCAGATGCTTTTTAAATATTGTAATTGTACCAGCCTCCACCACTTCTTCTGGCAGCTTGTTCCTTACTATCCTCTATGTGAGGTTGAGAAACAGAGTCCTCAGTTGGTGAGGTAATTTAAATCTCACTGACAGCATCACATTGCAAACCAGCTGCCAAACCCACTAACTTAACCAACCCATTTACTTTCAGTGGACAGTATTGGACATTAGATCAAAATTTACAAAGATGCATTTTTGTAGAAAGAATATGGAAAATCAATATAAATAAAGGATATAATTTAAGGTGGGGGTGTGTGGTGCAGCAGTTCTGTTTGAGCCTCATGAGGGGCATTATGTCCAATGCTGGGCACTACACTTCAAGAAGAACATGAAGTCTTTGGAGAGGATACAGAGAGATTTATCAGAATGCTTCCGTGGAGGAATTTCTGTTACGTGGTTAGATTGTTGAAGTTGGGGCTGCTCTCTGAAAGTTGAAAGGAAATTTGAAGTGCACGAGTTGCACAAAGAGAGAAACTGTGGCAGAGTCAAAGACCAGTGGACACAGATTTTATGATGAATAGCAAAGAGGAGATTTAACAAAAAAAATCTTTTCACATAGAGACCGGTTAGCATTTGGAATGCATTGCTAGAGAGTGTGGAGGCAGGTTCAACTGGTAATGACCTGAAGAGAAAGAAAATACAGGACTATGAGGGAAATACACAAGAGTTTGACCATGCTATCATGTATGCGAAGGGCCAAATGGCTTCCTTCTTTACTCTATCTATTCTATGATTGTATTCCAAACCATATTTCAGGGGTCTTACATTGGCAGTTTTTTGTTTTATTGCCACTTAAACAGACACTGCAAAGGGCAGGACCCTCTCTTTCAGCTGTCAGTTCTGAATGGGCATTGACCAAGATCCTGACTGAATAGTTAACATGTTCTTGTTTGAAAAACCTGGGGGACTGCATTGAACTATTGAAATGAAGAAAGTCATGCTTTTCTACTGAGACTGCCACCTCATGACAGTCATGATTTGGAGATGCCGGTGTTGGGCTGGGGTGTACAAAGTTAAAAATCACACAACACCAGGTTATAGTCCAACAGGTTTAATTGGAAGCACACTAGCTTTCGGAGCGATGCTCCTTCATCAGGTGATTGTGGTGATCAGGTGACAATCACCTGACGAAGGAGTGTCGCTCCGAAAGCTAATGTACTTCCAATTAAACCTGTTGGACTATAACCTAGTGTTGTGTGATTTTTAACCTCATGACAGGACAGAGAAGTACAGTTGAGTCATCAGAACTCTGTAATAATAAAATAGTACAGGGAGGAGAGGCAGGAAAAGCAGAATTGTAAAATTGCTTTTGGTTTGTGTTTCCTTTTCGATTGTGAATTGTTTTGTCGTCATGGGAATTTATATGCCAACATTTTTTCAATACATTCATGTGATGTGAACATTGCTGGTAAGGAAGTCATTTATTGTCCATCTCTAGTTGCCCTTGAGGTGGTGAGTCTGTTTGGTGTGGGCCTGTCAGGAAGGGAGTTCCAGAATTTTGTCCCAGAAACAAAGATTCCAAATAAGGATGGGAAACCTTCATGAAAGTAGTTGACAAGCTGTTACAGTGCACCATGGTAGATAGGTGATTTTTCCTGGTTAATGCCACTTATAACTGACAGCTGAAAAAGGGCACTGCATGTATCGGGTACCCTCCTAATCTGTCATTTGAAAAATGCAAGGGGTGCATTATTAATCAAGGAATAGCAGCGCATTTATAAAGCCTTGACACATTCAAATCAAAACAGGGTCAGCATGGTTCGATGAAAGAGAACCATGAAATCATGTTAGACAAATTTGCTCGAGTTATTTGAGGGTATAACAAGCCAAACTGATGAAGGGGAATTGGTACATACAATGTTTTTGTATTTCCAGAAAGCATTCGATAAAGTGCAACATAAAGAAGTTATTGCATAAGATAGGAGCTCAAGATTTATGGAGAAAGATTTTAGCATGGATTGAGGAATGGTAGATATGCTGAGTCAGGAATTAATGGGTCATTTTCATTTTGAATGGACTGCCACAAGAAGCAGTCCTAGGGTCTCAATTATTTATTACTAAATAAATTGGAGGAGAGGGCAGATTGCTTTGTATCCAAATTTATACCAATATAGGTGAAGGAGCATGATATACCAAGAACATAAGGAATCTGCAAGGGGGTATAGATAGGTTGAGCAAAAATTTGGAAAATGGAGTTTAATGTAGTAAAGTATGAGGTCACGCACTTCCATCAAAACAGTCAAAAAGCAGATTATTATTTAAATGGAGAAAGACTCCTAAAGCAGCACAGAGGGATATACGTGTTCTTATGTATGAAACACAAAAGGTTAGCATGTGGGTGCAGCAAATGTAGAATGGGGTTGGCATTGAACTCATCATCATCAACAATTGCTCACTAATGACTATGATTATCCACCTAGGAAATTCCATGTCATTGGTCCAGTTTAAGAACAGGAAAGTCTTGTCATAATAGGGTGTTGGTGAGGCCACACTTGGTGTACTGTGTTCAGTTTAGGTCCCATATTTAAGAAAGGATGTACTGGCATTGGAAGCAGTTCAAATTTACTGGTTTGATTCCTGGGATGAACGGATTGACTTATCACGAACAACTGATTAGGTTTGGCCTTTATGCATCAGAGTTCAGAAGAATAAAGTGTGATCTTGTTGAAACATGTAGGATTCTGAGGGGATTCTGGATGAGTGGTGCTGGAAGAGCACAGCAGTTCAGGCAGCATCCAAGGAGCTTCGAAATCGACGTTTCGGGCAAAAGCCCTGATTCTGAGGGGGCTTGACAGAGTACATATTGTGAAGATGTTTTCACTCTTGAACTAAAGGATATAGATACAGAAATAGGTACACTGAGATGTGGACAAACTTCTTGTCCCGGATGGTAGTAAATGTTTGGAATTCTGTAATCCAGAGAGTTGTGGAGACTAGATCATTGAAAGCATTTAAACAGGAGGCTGGTAGATTTGAGGGTTGAGGGCTTCAATGAGCTGGCATGAAAGAGGAGTTAAGATGTGGGGCAGATCAGCCGTGATCTTGAAGAATAGGAGGGCAGGTTTGAGATGTTGTATATCCTATTCCTTGTGTTGTTATGTTCATCATCCTCTACCTAAAGCAAATTGTTTCCTAGAGCTAAGGCGTCAATTGAAACATATGGTTAGATCGGATTCCCTACAGAGTGGAAACAGGCCCTTCAACCCAACATGTCCACATCAACCCTCCGAAGAGTAACCCACAAAGACCCATTTCCCTCTGACTAATGCACCTAACACTATGGGCAACTTCACATGGCCAATTCACCTGACCTGCACATCTTTGGACTGTGGGAAGAAACCGGAGCACCCGGACGCAGACACAGGGAGAATGTGCAAACTCCACACAGACAGTGTCCTGAGGCTGGAATTGAACCTGTGTCCCTGGTGCTATAAGGCAACAGTGCTAACTACTGAGCGACCGTGAATATTGTTATTCTGGTCCTGTAATTCTAGAAAGCAAATGTGAGCAGATTTGAGTCTTATTTCGATCACTGCTGGGTGAACTTTCTACTAAGTTGTTGCCTTGGATGGTAATCAGGAATGGGAGGCCTCAGGGATCTATCCCTCTCTCAGTCAAGGGCCTTTGGGACTAGTTTTTACATCAGTGTCCTCAGCTGGAATCAGTAACTTAGCACAGTGTGAGGTTGAATCTGAGTCTTTGCTGGCTTGTCTGGGCTGAACTATAAGCTTCCTAACTCCAGATTAAAGGAGGCAACAAGTGGAATTTTCAATTAAAGCTCAAAGAGTTTCTTATTAAACTTGCTGATGACTTTCAAGTAAAATGATTTTCAGCAGATTGACAAAGAGAACATTGAATGAGAACATTGTGAGGCGTAACCATAATGCTGCTTTGTATTCCACAGAAACTGAGGTGGTTTGATTGATATGAAAGAAATCTAGACTAGGCACCATGTACACAAAGGAGCAGATTTCCCTGCCATTCAAAGAAACACAAACTAACTGTGGAGCTAGCTGGTTAGGCTGTTAAGTAATCCTGGAGGAGAAAGAAATCGTATGTAAAAGACAGAGAATGATTCAAAATATAGGGTGTAATTTTGCCCTTCCTGATGTGACATAGCAATGGTAGGAAAAATGGAAAAATGCAGAGAAAGTGAAGAAATCAGTAACCAAACCTCAAGAACACTTTTTACAATAGCTCCTCAAGCCATAGACTTCAGAATCTCACCAGTATGTGGTAACAATCTTACTTCCATGCATTTTCATCTCACCGTGGGCGGCACGGTGGCACAGTGGTTAGCACTGCTGCCTCACAGCGCCTGAGACCCGGGTTCAATTCCCGCCTCAGGCGACTGACTGTGTGGAGTTTGCACGTTCTCCCCGTGTCTGCGTGGGTTTCCTCCGGGTGCTCCGGTTTCCTCCCACAGTCCAAAGATGTGCAGGCCAGGTGAATTGGCCATGCTAAATTGCCCGTAGTGTTAGGTAAGGGGTAAATGTAGATGTAGGGGTATGGGTGGGTTACGCTTCGGCGGGGCGGTGTGGACTTGTTGGGCCGAAGGGCCTGTTTCCACACTGTAAGTAATCTAATCTAATCTAATCTAATCTAAATACCCAACTCATCTTCTGGTTGTAGACCTTCCAATTCTTCTCTCCTTCTGCAAGAAATTTGTTGGCACAAATTCCCAACATGTAATGAGGAACAGGTATCTGGAGGCTGCAGCTTGTCCTGACCATCATTCTAATGCTTTCTCACAATAAAATCTCTCCATTTTCCATTGGCACCACACTCTATGACCCTTCATCCAAATCAGCATCAGCATCAGCAAAACACCAACCTCACCACATCATGACAGTACCCAAAACAACTCTCACACCACTTCAATTTTTCATCACTTTAGCTTGGAGTTCAGGGGCAATTATGACTCACATGTTTCTGCCTGCTGGGATACACATGCACCTCATGCATTGACACAGGGTACATTTATAGCTCTTAGCTTGCTTTCTTAGCACTCATTCACTTAGAACTGACTTGGACTCTGCCGATGTATTTCACATTGATTTCTTAGCATGCTCTCAGCACTGAGCTACCAGTATCTGGATGGGTCACATTGCTTTCTCAGGGCACAGGGTCATTAATGTTCAAGTTACAGATGCCAGCATCTGTGGCTTTCATTGCTTTTTCCAGCAGAGGGAGATGCAAGCAACTTGTTGCAACTGGGAGCAGCAAATAGTCAAGACCATGTCACTATATGGCACTGAGCTACATCAATGTCATTGGTGCAGCATGTGGCAATAGTTTAGGAGGCAAGCACACTGCATGTGTTTTAAGTAAATGGCCACGGGTGAAAGTAAAAGGGAAAAAGTACTTTGTGAGGTGAAGAGGCCTATGGGCAATAGGTTAAAGGGCATAGGTTACTGGCCATTGTCAGTCAGGTACTTGATACGAACAGAGTCTAGGAATCCATGCCCTTGCAGTCTGGGGGTTGGGATATGATCAGTCATTCGAGTGTAACCAGCCTGGAGATTATAGGCAGGTCAGTCAGGGTGCTGTAAAGACTTCTGTCTGGCAGATGAGTCACTGTCAGTTGGGGCATCAGTTGTTTGGGTGGGCCCATAGACAGTCCTGGGTGTTAAGTTAATAATGCTGAGGGGGCTTATGGGGTAGGGGTGGGGAGCAGATCATGGAGGCCTGGGGAAAGCAGGCAACTCAAGTCTGCTACTTGTGACAGTGATAATAGAGTGGGACCTCATGGTGGAAACTGGGAGCTCTGGAATGGAATATTTTAAGAGGTCTTTGTAGCTCTGACCTTGAGAGACCTCTGGAAAGAAATCTCAGGCCAACAAATTCATTGGAATTTCTAAAGTGATAGACTTTGAGGGGGGAATTGGCGGTGAAGTGTAACATAAAGGGATTCAACAGAAACAGAGGAGGTTGAAAGGCTCAAGGAGCTACAAGGTAACAACACAAAAGAAAACAAGAAGGTTTTGGGATATATGTGCATCACTGGCAAGTCACTCACATTGGAACAAAGTTCAAAGCACGTCATTTTGGAACGAATACAATAACTATACAAATCGATTGATACTGCATGCAAAGTTGACGGAATAATCAGTTTTTATTTCCCACAGAGGTGGTGTAAAACTTTTGGAATATGACTGGGCCAGGAGCAGGCAGTTGGGACTAGTTTAATTTGGGACTATGTTTGGTTGGACTAGAGGGTCTGTTTCTGTGCTGTATGACTCAGTGACACCATGGCAGGGACGATTACAGTAATTGTGGCTGCCCTTATTCAATAATGCCACTCATCTAGCTTTAGTTTACACTTCATCAGCAGTTTGTTCATTGTTCAAGAATGCACATTAAGAATTATGGTTTCAAGCAATTTGGGCTGAACGCTAATGGCCCCCATAGTAAAATGACATGGCAAAATTCATAGTTTTCACTTTGCCTGTGCTCATTGAGTTACACTGACTGACATTTAAGAAACACTCAATTTAAATTCTCATACTTGTTTTCAAATCCCTCCATGGACCATCCTCTCCCAAGCCTTGAGATAGAGTCATAGAGATATACAGCACAAAAAGAGACTCTGATCCAAATAACCACACTGCCCAGCTACCTTAGACTGATGGTGGTGCAGTGGTTAGCACTGCTGCCTCAGAGTGCCAGAGACCCAGGTTTGATTCCAATCTTGGCTGACTTTTTGTGTGGAGTCTGCACATTCTCCCCATGTCTGTGTGGAATTCCTCTCTCAGTCCAAAGATGTGCAGGTCAGGTGAATTGGCCATCCTAAATTGCTGATGGTGTTAGGTGCATTAGTCAGAGGGAAATGGGTCTGCGTGTGTTACTCTTTGGAGGGTCAGTTTTGGCTAAAGGTCCTGTTTCCACACTGTAGGGAATCTAATCTAAAAATTTGGCTCATATGCCTCTAAAACTTTCCTATTCATCAACTCAGCCAAATGCCTTTTGAATGTTGCAATTGTACCGGCCTCTGCCACTTCCTCTCATTCCATACATACACCACCCTCTGTGTGAAAAAGATTCCCCCAGGTTCCTTTTAAATGTTTCCCCTCTCATCTTAAACCTATGCCCTCTAAGTTTTGGACTCTCCCAACCTGGGAAAAAGACCTTGGCTGTTCAACCTATCCATGCCTCTTATGATTTTATAAACCTCTCCAAGGTCATCCCTCAGCCTCCGATACTCCAGGGGTGTGTTCTTCCAATGCTGGCCTCTTGGTTACACTGCCATTGATGACTTTGATCTTTACCCTAAATTCTGGAATTCCCTCCCTTAATCTCTTCACAACTCAATGCCAATTTCCTCCTTTCAAGCATCCTTAAAATCCATCTTAGAGATTAGATTAGATTACTTACAGTGTGGAAACAGGCCCTTCGGCCCAACAAGTCCACACCGCCCCGCCGAAGCGCAACCCACCTATACCCTTACATTGACCCCTTACCTAACACTACAGGCAATTTAGCATGGCCAATTCACCTGACCTGCACATCTTTGGACTGTGGGAGGAAACTCCGGAGCACCCGGAGGAAACCCACGCAGACACGGGGAGGACGTGCAAACTCCACACAGTTAGTCGCCTGAGGCGGGAAGTGAACCCTGGTCTCTGGCGCTGTGAGGCAGCAGTGCTAACCACCGTGCCGCCAAACTTTTGATCATCAGTCCAAACATCTCCTTATGTAACCTGGTTTCCAATTTTGGTTTATGACTTATCTTTGAAAAACTTTGTGGCATTTTATTCCATTAAAGGTACTAAATAACTCCAAATTGTTATTGTTTCTCACTATATGACATACGTACTTCACTTTAGTTGTAACAATAGACCAAGTATAAAAATGACTAATTTGTGAAGAAGTAGAAAATATTTTAGTTTTAATCTTGGGTCAGTCCAGGGGTGTGTTCTTCCAATGCTGGCCTCTTGGTTACACTGCCATTGATGACTTTGATCTTGTCTGTCATTCTCATTGATTAAATTAGGAGAACTAGACACAAGCTTCAGAAAGGTGGTTATATAAATGCAAGTTATTGTTGAATGAGCTCTACTGGAAGGTGGTATGGAAATTGAAAGGTAGGGTCAACATCTTTGGAAACATGACAGAATAGAAGAGAAACTTGCAAGGCAAAACAGCATTCAAATATCCATTTATTTCACAAGGAGAAGATGCCCCACCTGATGGCTGACTGGGGCAGAATAGTAGCTCAGTGGTTAGCACTGCTGCTTCATGGCCCCATGGACCTCGGTTCGATTCCAGCCTTGGGTAATTGTCTATGTGGAGTTTACATATTCTCCCTGTATTTGTGTGGGTTTCCTCCTACTATTCCCATTAGATGAATTGGCCACAGTAAATTGCCCATAATGTTCAGGGATATGTATGGTTAAGTGCATTAGTCTGGAGTAAATATAGAGTTATAGGGTCTGGATGGGTTACTCTCCAGATGGTCAGTGTGGACTTGTTGGGCTAAATGGCTTGTTTTCACATTGTAGGGATTCTATGAATCTTATCCGCTTGACATTTTATAATGAAAAGAAAGGGTTAAGAATGTAACAATTTATATGAACATGAACAGGCAAATAACTCCATAACCTTTTGATTAACCTTAAACCCCACCTCAGCCCTTTTCTCACAATTTCCAATCAAATCTGCTCTCCATCTCTCTCTCTCTCTCTTTCTCTCTCTCTCTCAGTCTCTTTGCATTAGTAAAACTGAAGACGTG
This sequence comes from Chiloscyllium punctatum, assembly GCF_047496795.1. Lineage (NCBI taxonomy): Eukaryota > Metazoa > Chordata > Chondrichthyes > Orectolobiformes > Hemiscylliidae > Chiloscyllium > Chiloscyllium punctatum. The sequence goes on from NC_092743.1 coordinate 22,170,476, forward strand.
GGAATTGGTGGCAGAACTCTTTGTAGGTTGGAGTCAGATTGAGCACACTGATTGTTGCCATTGGAAGTCAATTGATTTAGCCCTCGGCCATCGCTGCAGGATTTCCTCAGGGTAGTATCCTCGATCAAACCATCTTAATCAAAGACGTTCCTTATGTGATGATATCAGAAATGGGGATATTTACTGTTGGTTGCACAGTGTTTATGTCCATTTGCAACTCACAGCAACTGAAACATCTGTACATTTATGCAGCAAGATCTGCATAACAGTTGAGTTTGGTTTGACAAGTTGAAAGTATATTGATACCACACAAGTGTCAACCAATAGGAGAGATCCTTTATGCCAATCCTTGAAGGTGGGGCGGCATGGTGGCTCAGTGGTTAGCACTGCTGCCTCACAGCGCTGGAGACCCGGGTTCAATTCTGTGTGGAGTTTGCACATTCTCCCTGTGTCTGCGTAGGTTTCCTCCAGGTGCTCCGGGTTTCCTCCCACAGTCCAAAAATGTGCAGGTTAGGTGAATTGGCCATGCTAAATTGCCCATAGTGTTAGGTGAAGGGGTAAATATAGGGGAGTGGGTCTGGGTGAGTTGCTGTTCAGAGGGTTGGTGTGGACTTGTTGGGCCGAAGGGCCTGTTTCCACACTGTAGGTAATCTAATCTAATCTAATTATGTGATCTAACCTTGACATGTTCCGAGAGTTCCCATTGACTAGAAACTGAACTGAATTAGTCATATAAATACTGTGCAAGAACAGGACAGAGGCTGGGAGTCCTGCAGTGAATAACTCACCCTCTGTCTCCATAAAGCCTATCCACCATTTACAAGGCACAAATCTGGAGTCCTCATTTGCCTGACATTTTCAATACTCAAGAAACTCGGCATAATACAGGTCAAAATAGCCCACTTGATTGTTCACCTTATCCACCCTATCCTTATTAATCATTCCCTCCACTAGTGACACACTGTGGCAGCTGTGTGTACCATCTATGAATTGCATTTAAGCAACCGTACTTTTTAAACCCATGACCACTACCACTTAGAAGGAAGAGGGTAGTGGGCACATTCCATGTGTCACCACCTGCAAGCTCGCTTCCAAGTCTCAGGCCATCATGATTTGGAAATATTTCACCATTTATTCACTATCGCTGGATCAAAATCCTGGATTCACTTTCCTGACAGCACTGTGGGACTCCCAATATCACACAGATTGCAAAAGTTTAGGAAGTTGGCTCACCATCATCTTCTCAAGGGCAACTAGGCATGAGCAATCAATGCTTGCTTGGTGAATGATGGGGAAATCCTCTGAATTAAGACAAAGAAATAATCCAGATCCCTCAGTGGCACTGGTCTATGAGTTATTTCAAGAACCTGCTATATTTTAACTGAAACAGTTCCCTCTTCTGATTCAAACCCTGTCACTTGTAATCTTGTTCAATAATAAATTGTTCACAGTATTGATTTTGCCAGTTCTCTTCATGATGTTGAAAGCTTTAAAATTGCTTGCAATTTTAGACTGATTCAGAAGGTGAGAGTTGTAAATAAGTCAAAAAATAATAGCAATCAGTCACATTGACCTCTATATGAATGTGACAACAACTCAGTCATTTCTAGTTTCTTAAGATATCAGGCTGAACAAGCTGGCAGGGCCTTCCTTATAATTTAAAGTTATTTTTGAACACGAGATAAAAATTGAATTAATTACTAACTTAGTAAATAATTTGAAATAAAATACTGTGAATTAAGATCAGATTTTAGAGAAAGCATTAAATACCAACAATCTACAGTGAGAATTTTTAAAATTCACTCATGGGATGTGGGTGCCACTGGCTGGGTCAGCATTTATTGCCCATCCTGAGCTGCTCTTGAGAAGGTGGTAATGGGCTGCCTTACTGAACTGCTGCAGTCCACCTGCTGTAGGGAGGGATTTCAGGATTTTGACCCAGCAACAGTGAAGGAACAGGACCACCCAAGTCAGGATGAAGATTGGCTTAGAGAGAAAATTTCACGTGGAGGTATTCCCATGTACCTGCTGACCTTATCCTTTCAGATGGATATAGTTGTGCGTTTGGAAGATGCTGTCTAGTGATCTTTGTCGAGTTGGATCATAGGGATGTAGGAGCAGAAGTATGATATTCTGCCCACAGAATTTGCTCTACTATTCAATTAGATCATGGCTGATTTGACAATCTTCACCTCACCTTACTGCCTTTTCCCAAAACCCTTCGCTCCCTTGCCGATTAAAAGCTGTCTAAGTTAGCCTTGAACATTGGAAACAACCCAGCCTCAACTCTCTGTGCTAATCCCTGTACTCTGAGAGACAAAATTCCTTCTCATCTCTTAAACCCTACACTCTGAGGTTATGCTTTCTGGTCTAGACTTTCCCAAAAGGGGAGACAATCTCTCAAAAGCTATCCCGTCAAGTCCCTGAAGAATATTACATGTTTCCAGAAAATCCTTGCTTATTTGTCTAAACTCCAATGGGTGCAAGCCCATCCACCTCCTCAAAATCACTCCATCCTCAGGATTGACCTAACGAACCTTCTCCAGCCTGCCTCTAATGCTAGGAGATCTTTCAGGGCAAAACTGAACCAAGACCACTCATAGTTATTCAATGGCATTGCTGAGTGATCAATTTTTGGCATTATATTTCAGTCTGTATTATTTTGCACAATTCTTATGCCTGATATTTATTTATTTCTCATTCCTAGTTCTTCACACATATGTTAGAATCTAACAGCACAGAGTGTGGCTATTTGGTTCATCGTGCATGTGCTAGCTCTTCAAGAGCTGTTCACTCCATTACCGTATCCTATCTGTAATCCATAAATGTATATTTTTCCCTCCTTTTCTTGTACGTATCTAATATCCTTTTGAAAGGTATTAATTGATCAGCTTTTACCCTCCATTAAGATTCAGATTGTAACAACCAAATTACTTTCTTCTCAGCTGACCTCTTATTTTTGAACCTAATTTCTACTCAACCTGCTCAGAGATGTATTTACATATTTCTGGAACATGTGGACTTGAACCTAGGCCTTCTGACTCAAAGATAGGGAAGCTACCATTGCACTACAATAGTCTCTCAACGCACCTCTAGTTCCTGTGCCAATTAAAATATACTTCATGTAAAGAACACTTTATGTATAACAGTTGCCTCCAAATGAGCCTGATATCTTGAAGTGCTTGTGAGTCCTACAACCTGTCAGGTCTGTCCATTCAATAAATGACATACTTCATGGGTTTTCCTATTGGCTTCTTCATTGTTACTGACCCTATATCACATGGTCATGAGTCAAAAAAGTCAGAACTGTTTTCCTAGTTTCTGTAGTACTGTTTTTGTCCTGCAGGTGGTAGGCTAGACCCACACAATCAGTTAATTTTGGGAAATGGGTTATAATGATAATGCTGCCAAATATGTTTATTGGAGAGAGTTGTATTTTCAGATTGTTTTTGTTTCTTAAATTATAAGCCCTCTAAAAATATAGGTCAGAAACCGATTCTCCCAGGACTAACTCTTTTCATCAAAGGCACAAAAGGACACTGGCAGAGTTTTAGGAGCAGCCCTGCCTGCTAGTCTGGTAACATCCAAGGAAATAGGAAGAAAGAAAATGTGAAGATTGTTTGGGGAGTGGAATGTGTGCAGAGATTAGCGATGTGATCCCATGGAGATTTGACCATGGCTTTCAGCCAGTGATTTCCTGCAAGACGATTGTCCAGTTCCTGCACTGTAGGTGTTGTGGTAAAACAAATACTTCATTATGGAAAGGAAGAGAATACTAAATCTGTAGGTTTCAGTTCTGAACACTCAAAAAGGCAAATGAACAGTAGTGACTTCGGTGGAATCATAAGGTACAAAGCCATAGTCATGGAAGAGTGTAGCGAGGGAAACATAAAAATAAACTTCCATAATTGTCAGCACCAGCAAACTCAGAATATTTCAGCACCAGTACTGCCTCTCATCTTTGAGGGAGGAAATTGTGAATTGAAGTCTCACTGAATAATCTATGCTGGTGATTGAGGGAGCATTACATGTTCAGCATCATTGACGTTCAAATGAAACATCAAACTGATGCCATACCTGCCAATTCAAGGACCATAAATAGTCTCAAAGCATTACATTATAGAATAGCTAGAGAATCCATGTGCAAACTTGGCCAGCATTTATTCCTCAACTGGCATGGGTTAACTAGCCATTTATTTTGTTGCTGTTTTTGGGATTTACTGTGCGTGAATTGGTTGTTGAGTTTGCTAATAGCAAACTGATTGGCTGTATCATGAATTGATAGTGTAATGCTGTACATCTCTATGACTATCAAAGTATTTTCTTTTAATAGTTGCATTCATGTAGCATTATTTATGATTAAATATCTTAAATATTTAATTTTCACTGTAAATTATTTTTGCAATCATTTAAAGTTTAAGTGTTAAAATTTTAAACATATAGAAATGCTAGAATTTTCAAAAAAATGCCATTCTAAATTGGGTTAAGGTAAATTAGAGCAAAAGAGAAGAGTATATGTATAAGAATGCAAATCGGGAATAAGAGTAGGCCATTCAGCCACTCTAGCTTCCTCCACCATTTGATAAGACCATGGCTGATCTGGTGGTACATCAAATTCACACTTCTGCTTACCCCAGATAACCTTTCATCACCTGTTTAACAGGAATCTATTTATCTCTGCCTTAAACATATTCAAGGATTTTACTTCCATTGTCTTTTCAGGCAGAGAGTTCCAAAGACTCACAACAGTTATTTATGTTACAACGCATTCCTTGATTCCACATACACATCTCATGCCGTGGAAAAGTGACCAACATCATCAAAGATCCCTCCCATGGGTCCTGGAAGGGCTGGGTTAGTCCTGGAAGGATGGGGAGGATGTTTTGTTCTTGTAGCAGGAGTTAGAAGCTCAGGTCCTGGGAGGAGAGGAAGTTTCGAGTCAGTGTCAGGGCAATGCAGGGCTCTGGGAGTGATGTAGTTCTGGGTGCGTGAATTGGGTCAGTTTAATAGTTACTTCGGAGTTGGACAAGATACTGATCGTCTAACTTTTTCTGAGTAACTATTTACTTAACCACAGTGGAACATCCTGAATTCTCTTATTTAAATGGATATTCTTGGAGGGTTCCAGAAGTGGGGGACTTTCCCTTTGGAATTGGCAGTTTTCTGGGCAACTCCTTGGAATCTGTTGCATTGTGGATCCCGCAGGTTTCCTAGGAGCACTCTGATGCTGCAGAAACAATTACTTGGCCGTGGGAAAATCTAGACCATTATGCCTATTGCTATCAGGCAGCAAATTGCATCTTGTTGTGACAGAGGTATGGTGTAATCTAGAATCCTAGGCTAATCCCTCTGGGGACAGGGTTTCAAATCACACCATAACTTTATAAAGGGTCTGTTGATACAATGATAGTGACCCTACTTCTGAGCCAAGAGACCTGGTTTAACATCCCACCTCCCCCAGAGGTGTGTAATAACATCTCTGAGTGGGCTGAATCGGGAATATCTATAGAAAAAAGCGAGGACTTCAAATGCTGGAGGTCAGAGTCGAGAATGTTGTGCTGGAAAAGCGCAGTGGGTCAGACAGCATCTGAGGAACAGGAGAATCGATGTTTCAGGCAAAAGCCGTTCATCAGGACTCTGTGCCCATTAATTCTTGATTCATTGATTCTCCTGCTCCTTGGATGCTGCCTGACCTGCTGTGCTTTTCCAACGCCACACTCGCAACAGGAAATATCTACGCAAGTGATCTTCTTATCAAGATCCATTAATGATTCATCCTCTACAATTGTTAAACAAATAGGCCAATGGGCCAAGTAGAGGGGGAGGATTGATAGTGTGTAATAACAACATTCAACAGTGTGATGAGGAAACTATCTGGAAGGTGGACTGCCGGGCAAGTGTAGAGCCCAGTCTCTGGGATCCTGGAATCTAGCATCTCTGACACCAAAAGTGTTTTGAAGCTTATCTGAACTGTTCTTTAGAAGGAGAATTCGTGGCAGCAATCTGCCCCAACCACAAACTGCCAGTGGTTATTTCCACAACCACAGAAAGCATTCTTCTTTGAATAATGCCTCAGATTAATGCCTCATTCTAAAGTAAGGCATGCCCTTACAACTACATGGCAGTAATAGTTTAGATTCTATGCTGTCTCTCTGGAGTGGGGTTTCAATCCACAACCATCTAATTCTCTATTGTGTGGTACCTCTCCATAAGACCACAAGATGTAGGAGCAGATGGAGGCCATTCAGCGCAACAAATCTGCTTCTCCATTTGATGAGATTCAGCTGCCACTAACTCGTTCTCTCTATTTCTTGTTTTTTAATGGAGATCACAAATATTGACAGTATATTCGGTGTACTCAACCATGTTTCTAAACAAGTTGATCATCACCAATGTTGCTATTAAATTAGATTGATTCTCAGCAGGCTGTCAGATTGCCTGCAGTCCAGTTGCTAGGCAGTTAGCTTGAATGTAAAGTTAACTGGAGCAGGTCGTGTGTTCTGGCTGCCTAGTTTTACAAAGCTTGTTTCTAAGTTTGACTCACAGCCATGGTTTGGTAGAACTGCTTACAAATGGTTTCTAGCTGATTTTAAAAGCATACATCAAAATGACTCCCTTGTCATATAAATGCTTGTAAGTTCAATGTTCTTTTCCAAATAAGGTGTGGTGCATATGTTGATTCTAAAATTCTGTCAGAATTTGTGATCTCTATTTGTAACTGGTCCCCTTGCTGTCATGTTTGACTATTATCACTGAGAACCTGACTCAGAGTCCACCTTCATCCAACCAAGACTTCCCTCCTTTGGTTTTCACACATGGCCATTTGCTGGAAGCACATTGCTTTTATTTGCCAAGGAAATACTTGGCACATTTCTGACACAGATTTTGAAGTTGCCATTTTACATTTTAAGGGGAAAAGGTATATAAACAACTTTTCTTGACATTGAGAAGCTGATTTTTGTTTCATTCTCTCTGCATATTCTCACACTTCTCTTGATTACTTTCACCAGATCAGAGAAGGGAAATACCACCTGTACGTGAACAACGTGCTGTCTATTGCTGTGAACACACAGATTTACTGATAGAGTGAACGTGTGAGTTGATTGAAGCACATAACTGCACTTTCTTTCTTCACTCCTACCTCAGTTTCCTGTTATGACAAAAAGTACATTTTTATTTAGACAGTGTAGGTGATTGATTCATGGTTAATTCTGATTATTTAGCCAACAGTTAGTAACTCATGAAAGACATTTGGATTCAAAAACATCAACTTTAAACAGTGGAACAAAGACAAATACTTCACTGTCTGAAGAATCTAAATTTGTTTCTTAAAGAGAGGGGCCAATGGTTCATTCTGAGGTATTACTTCCATAGACTTCTTTATACAATTAAATCATTGGTATTGTACAATGAGAGAGAGTGACTTTTTCTATGATAGGACTGCTATGTCCTGGTTCCTTTATCTATGATCACTCAGCTCACCTGAAGGCACATTCCTTCCTCCTCCAAACTCTATTACTGATTTCCTTGGAACTCTCTTGCTGCTGATTATTGGTCTCCCCTTGTCTCATAACTCATGATGTTGCCTTATTCAACTCTCCTTTTCCTATTCTGCATCCTTTCATCTTATATTGTTTATCTCTCCATTTCCAGTCCCTAGAATGTTTAAGTGGTGTGTTGGTACTAATGCAATTTGTCTGTTATATGTGGTAGATAATAGATGATAAGACAAAACTGTGCACATTTCACATGGTGAGAGTTTCACAAAGTGAAAACCTTTCCTTATTGTTAAGTGTTGCAGCCAGAATCTCATCACTCAGGTTTTTTTCAGCAAGATGCAAATAGCTGATTTAAAATTTGTCTTTGCCTGAAATCAGCAGAGATTTTTAAATCAGTAATTTCAAAATAAATATTTCTTGAACCGGTCAAAGTATTCACTGTGCTTAATGCATCATGAACAGTCCATTCTAAAAGGCTCCTATGGAGACAGAAAATGATTAGTGTCACAAGTTCCATGCATGTGGCTACCTCTGAAAATATGGATGGTATAAATGCTGAGGTTTGTACTAATCTTATTTGATAGTCTTCTGTCTCTTATTACAGATCCCTCAATTTTCTCTGATGCATCTCTCCATCTATTATTATGCAGCCCTCTTCTTTTATAATACTTAATTCTCCATGTCCTTGCTTATCTCTAATTATACATCCTTTCCACAGGCACTTCCTAGTAGATCGCCCAGGGGTTATTCTTGGTACCCTTGCTTTTCCTGATTTATATTTGTGATCCACATCTTGGAAAGCAATGCACAATTTCATAGTTCATGGACAATACAATATTTGGAAGCATTATAAACTGAGAGGAGGAAATGTTGAGGACTTCAAGAAGACATTGCAAAGTTGGTGGTGTGGTCAGATGAAGTTCAGTGCAGAGAAGTACAATGTGGTATGTTTTGATGGAAATATTATTTTGGGAAGACTATGGTTTTTAAAAAACTTTCCTGTGCTTTTAATTGTGGTCTGAAATGAGTAAAGAACATAGAACATTACAGCGCAGTACAGGCCCTTCGGCCCTCGATGTTGCGCCGCCCTGTCTTACTAATCTGAAGCCCATCTATCTACACTATTCCATTTACATCCATATGCCTGTCCAATGAAGACTTAAATGAACTTAAACTTGGCGAATCTACTACCATTGCAGGCAATGCATTCCATATCCTTACTACTCTCTGAGTAAAGAAACTACCTCTGACATCTGTCTTATACCTATTTCCCCTCACTTTAAAGCTGTATCCCCTCGTGTTTGCCCTCCCATGCTTGGAAAAAGGCTCTCCCTGTCCACCCTATCTAAGTTAAAAATCACACAACACTAGGTTACAGTCCAACAGGTTTAATTGGAAGCACACTAGCTTTCGGAGTGACGCTCCTTCATCAGGTGATTGTTCAGGTGACAATTACCTGATGAAGGAGCGTCGCTCCGAAAGCTAGTGTGCTTCCAGTTAAACCTGTTGGACTATAACCGGGTGTTGTGTGATTTTTAACTTTGTACACCCCAGTCCAACACCGGCATCTCCAAATCACCCTATCTAACCCTCTGATTATCTTGTATGTCTCTATTAAGTCACCTCTCAACCTTCTTCTCTCTAGCGAGAACAGCCTCAAGGCCCTCAGCCTTTCCTTGTAAGACATTCCTTCCATACCAGGCAACATCCTAGTAAATCTCCTCTGCACCCTTTCCAAAGCTTCCACATTCTTCTTATAATGAGGTGACCAGAACTGTACACAATACTCCAAGAATGGCCGTACCAGAGCTTTATACAGCTGCAGTATAACCTCCTGGTTCCGGAACTCAATCCCTCTATTAATAAAGGCCAAAACACTGTATGCCTTCTTAACAACCCTGTCAATCTGGGTGGCAACTTTCAGGGATCTGTGTACATGGACACCGAAATCCCTCTGCTCATCCGCACTCCCTAGAGTCCTACCATTAGCCCAGTACTTTGCATTCCGATTACTCCGTCCAAAGTATATCACCTCACACTTGTCCACATTAAACTCCATTTGCCATCTCTCAGCCCAGCATTGTATCCTATCTATGTCTCTCTGCAACCTACTACATCCTTCATCACTATCCACAACTCCACCTACCTTAGTGTCATCCGCAAATTTGCTAACCCACCCTTCTATGCCCTCATCCAGGTCATTTATAAAAATGGCGAACAGCAGTGGACCTAACACTGACCCTTGTGGTATGCCTCTAGTAACTGGACACCAAGATGAACATGTTCTATCAACTACAACCCTCTGTTTTCTTTCAGTAATCCAATTACTTATCCAAACTGCTATGTCTCCCACAATCCCATTCCTCCGCATTTTGTATAATAGCCTACTGTGAGGAACCTTATCGAACGCCTTGCTGAAATCCATATACACCACATCAACCGGTTTATTCTCATCTACCTGTTTGGTCACTTTGTCAAAAAATTTAGTAAGATTCGTTAGGCACGACCTACCCTTCACAAAGCTCTGGTACGGCCATACTTGGAGTATTGTGTACAGTTCTGGTCACCTCATTATAAGAAGGATGTGGAAGCTTTGGAAAGGGTGCAGACGAGATTTACTAGCATGTTGAACGTCCCTGATCAGATTATTCTTTTCTAGATGGTTATAAATCCTATCTCTTATAACCTTTTCCAACACTTTACCAACAACTGAAGTGAGACTCACTGGTCTGTAATTACCAGCGTTGTCTCTACTACCCTTTTTGATCAGGGGAACCACATTTGCTATCCTCCAGTCCTCAGGCACCATTCCTGCAGGCAATGATGATTCGAAGATCAATGCCAAAGGCTCGGCAAGCTCTTCCCTTGCTTCCCAGAGGATCCTAGGATAGATCCCATCTGGCCCAGGGGACTTGTCTATCTTCACATTCTGTAATAATTCCAATACCTCTTCCTTATGAACCTCAATCTCTTCTAGAATTGAAAAATGTTGTGCTGGAAAAACACAGCAAGCCAGGCAGCATCCGAGGAACAGGAAAATCGACATTTTGGGCATAAGCCCTTCTTCAGGAATGAGGCTGGTGTGCCAAGCAGGCTGAGATAAAGGGTAGTGGGGAGGGAATTTGGGGAAGGGGAGCTGGGAATACAATAGGTGGAAGGAGGTGATGGTGAGGGTGATAGGCTGGAGAGGGGGTGGGGGTGGAGAGATCGGGAAGAAGATTGCAGGTCAAGAGGGTGGTGCTGAATCTGGGGGTTGGGACTGAGATAAGGTGGGGGGAAGGGAAATGAGGTTTCTCCAGCTTCATCATTTCCCCTCCCCCCACCTTATCTCAGTCCCAACTCCCGGACTCAGCACTGCCCTCTTGACCTGCAAACTTCTTCCCGACCTCTCCGCCCCCACTCCCTCTCCGACCTATCACCATCACCCACACCTCCTTCCACCTATCGTATTCCCAGCGCCCCTTCCCCAAATTCCCTCCCCTCTACCCTTTATCTCAGCCCGCTTGGCACACCAGCCTCATTCCTGAAGAAGGGCTTATGCCCGAAATGTTAATTCTTCTTCTCCTCGGGTGCTGCTTGGCCTGCTGTGTTTTTCATGCACGACATTTTTCAACTCTGGTACTCCAGCCTCTGCAGTCCTCACTTTCTCCTACTCAATCTCTTCTAGTCTAGATGAAAGTATCTCTGTATCTTCCTCGCCAACATTGTCATTTTCTATGTTGAACACTGTTGAAAAATAGTTATTTAGTGTTTCCCCTATCTCCTCTGCCTCCACACACAACTTCCCATTACTATCCTTGATTGGCCCTAATTTAACTCTCGTCATTTTAAAAGCATATGGATCAATGGAAGATTGCTGCTTTCTTGAAAAGTAAGTAACCTGTACTCATTGCAAACATTGCGTAATTGCTTGTTTGACCAGTGGTTAAAGTATGGTTGAAGATAAACTGGAGCCAAGAGGTAGTGTAGATTGAACTTAGATTTGTAGAAAGAGCTGATTGATCTATGAACTAGTATCCAGTTACTGACAACAAAGTCTTCTGCTTGTTACAAGCTATGTGATTGGATCTCAGGTATCTGTACAGCTTTATGCTGTGAACACACTATTGAGAAGTCATCAGATTTCAAACAGCTCAAAGCTCTCCCTGTTCTCTGCAGTAGAACATAGAAGGTAAAAACAATGACTACAGAAACTGGAAACCAGAGTCTAGATTAGAGTGATGCTGGAAAAGCACAGCAGTTCAGGCAGCATCCGAGAAGCAGTAAAATCGATGCTTCGGGCAAAAGCCCTTCATCAGGAATACAGGCAGAGAGCCTGAAGGGTGGAGAGATAAGTGAAAGGAGGGTGGGGGTGGGGAGAAAGTAGCATAGAGTACAATAGGTGAGTGGGGGAGGGGATGAAGGTGGTAGGTTAGGGGGGAGGGTGGAGTGGATAGGTGGAAAAGAAGATAGGTAGGTAGGACAAGTCATGGGGTCAGTGCTGAGCTGGAAGTTTGGAAATGGAGTGAGGTCGGGGAAGGGGAAATGAGGAAACTGTTGAAGTCCACCTTGATGCCCTGGCGTTGAAATGTTTCGAGGCGGAAGATGAGGCGTTCTTCTTCCAGGTGTGTGGTGGTGAGGGAGCAGCGGTGAAAGAGGCCCAGGATCTCCATGTCCTCGGCAGAATGGGAGGGAGATTTGAAATGTTGGGCCACAGGGCGGTGTGGTTGATTGGCACGGGTGTCCCAGAGATGTTCCCTAAAGTGCTCTGCTAGGAGGCGTCCAGTCTCCCCAATGTAGAGGAAACTGCATCGGGAGCAATGGATACAATAAATTATATTGGTGGATGTGCAGGTGAAACTTTGACGGATGTGGAAGGCTCCTTTAGGGCCTTGGATGGAGGTGAGGGAGGAGGTGTGGGCGCAAGTTTTGCAATTCCTGCAGTGGCAGGGGAAGATGCCAGGATGGGAGGGTGGGTTGTAGGGAGGCGTGGACCTGACCAGGTAGACACGGAGGGAACGGTCTTTGTGGAAGGTGGAAAGGGGTGGGGAGGGAAATATATCCCTGGTAGTGGGGTCTGTTTGGAGGTGGCAGAAATGTCTGTGGATGATTTGGTTTATGCGAAGGTTGGTAGGGTGGAAAGTGAACACTAGGGGCGTTCTGTCCTTGTTACGGTTGGAGGGGTGGGGTCTGAGGGCAGAGGTGTGGGATGTGGACAAGCTGCGTTGGAGGGCATCTTTAACCACGTGGGAAGAGAATTTGCGGTCTCTTAAGAAGGAGGCCAACTGGTGTGTTCTGTGGTGGAACTGGTCCTCCTGGGAGTAGATACGGCGGAGGCGGAGGAATTGGGAATACAGGATGGCATTTTTGCACATAGAACACAGAGCATTGTAGTGCAGTACAGGCCCTTCAGCCCTCGATGTTGTTTCGACCTGTGGAACCAATCTGAGCCCATCCAACCTACACTATTCCATTTTCATCCGTACATTTATCCAATGACCATTTAAATGCCCTTAAAGTTGACGAGTCTACTACTGACAGTTTAGGCCTGCAGAAAGTCAATTTATATTTATGTTAGCAGTTCCAAAAGCTGTGACTTTAATTGATAAATCAGAGACCTTTTATAAGTGTGTCAGCTATCTAGTGCCTCTTTCAAGGCAATGGAAGCATCTGGAGAAGGACGACTAAGTAGCAGCATTCTGACCAGCGCAAGAATCATAAGAATCACTACAGTCTTTCCCTCCATCAATAAGACTCGTAGTGTGTATATGTGTGTGTGTGTGTGTGTGAGAGAGAGAGAGAGAGACAGAGTGAGAGCAAAGTGAAAGTATATAAGTGGATTAGAGTTTTAATTTGTACAGTTATTTGCCAGTGTAGCTAGAGTCTAATTACTTACAAACAATCTTGTTAGGTACAGAAACGTGGTCCATGCTTTTTGTCAACCTCGATCTGAAAGTCAGCCAAACTGGGGTACCTTTGTGAATTTTTAAAACATCTTTAATGAGTCTGAGCATACTGAGGTTTAATTTCAGTGAAGTGTGACAATTCAGTGACAGTATAAAACAAAGCAGTTTGAATGTTGGGCAAGAACAGATACAGGACAAAGTGAGGACTGCATATGCTGGAGATCAGAGCTGAAAATATGTTGCTGGAAAAGCACAGCAGGTCAGGCAGCATCCAAGGAACAGGAGAATCGACGTTTCAGGCATCAGCTCTTCTTCAGGATTCTGTTCCTTGGATGCTGCCTGACCTGCTGTGCTTTTCCAGCAACACATTTTCAGCCAAGAACAGATACATTTTGGCATAAATGTGCATAAACCATTAAAGATACAGGGTAAGTGGTGAGTGTGGTTAATAAAACATACAATATCCTAGGCAGTGGTTAGCACTGCTGCCTCACAGCGCCAGAGACCCGGATTCAATTCCCGCCTCAGGTGACTCTCTGTGTGGAGTTTGCATGTTCTCCCCGTGTCTGCGTGGGTTTCCTCCGGGTGCTCCGGTTTCCTCCCACAATCCAAAAATGTGCAGGTTAGGTGAATTGGCCATGCTAAATTGCCCGTAGTGTTAGGTGAAGGGGTAAATGTAGGGGAATGGGTCTGGGTGGGTACACTTCGGCGGATCGGTATGGACTTGTTGGGCCGAAGGGCCTGTTTCCACACTGTAAGTAATCTAATCTAATCTAATCTCTATTAATAATAGCCTAGAGTTCAAGAGCAGGGAGATTTGTGAAAATGGTTCCAGAGTTAGATGCTTCTGTTATGAAGATAGATTGGAGAGGTTGAGACTGTTTTTCTTGGAAAGGAAAAGACTAAGGGGGCATTTGAATGAAGTTTTCAAAATGGGGAGAAGCCTGGGCAGAGTAGACGGGGTGAAACTGTTCTGCTTGTAAACAATCAAGAATAAAAGAGTGCACTTGAAAACAATTTGCAAAAAACATAAATGTGATGTGAGAAAAAAACTTTTTCACTCAACCTTTGACCCAGGTCAGGAGTACACTGCTGCAAAGTGTGGGAGAAGCAAGTTCAATCAAAACATTTTAAGAGCATTATTTGAAAATAGAAGAGATTAATTAAAATAAAAATATGGTGTACTATTAGAAGAAAAAGATGGGAGATATAATATGCTTAATGCTCATTAGGAGAGCCGATGTAAACATGATGAGCTGAATGTTTTATTTTTCTGTACCGTAACAATTCAGTGATTCCAATTTCAGTGTGCTAAGGTTTGTTATATTTTGAACATACCTGGATTGTTGGTGTGGAACAGGTGCTTATGGTCCTGCACTTGTGAAGCATGAGTTTATTATGAAAAACTGAATGTGTAAAGTCCACTGTAGCTCTTCCCTGTTCACAATTGGTGGTACATTTGCTGATGAGAATGTACCACGTCATCTGAGGATCCTCCATATCTGAAGGGCAATGTTGTGACTCTTCTGTGAATTCTTCAAAGGTCTATCAAGTGCTTTTACTGGCCTCCACAGAAACTTTTACCTTCAATGAGCTGGCCATAGAAACACTCATCGGATATTCTGCCCACCTTGTCTAATTGCAAACTCAGTGCTATCCCAGTACATGTCCTGCCAATGAGAGGCAATGGATGCCTCACTATGCTATTGCTGTAATCTTTTGCTATAAACTGTGTCTTATGGTCCTGCTTCACCAATCACCTGATGAAGGAGCAGTGCTCCGAAAGCTAGTGCTTCCAAATAAACCTTTTGGACTGTAACCTGGTGTTGTGTGATTTTTAACATAAATTCTGTGCCTGTGTGCTTCTTTCTCACTTCACCTGATAAAGGAACTACGTTCTGAAAGCTTGTGAATTCAAATAAACCTGTTGGACTATAACCTGGTGTCATGTAATTGCTGACTTTGCTCCATGCTGTTAGAGATAGTAAAAGCTCAAAGTTGGTATGGAAATATTATGACAGCAATTGAAGGTATTCAGGTGGAGGTCATATACATCCAGAAAAACACTTTCAATTCTTGGAAAAAGAATTATCTGAATTATTAGTGCGGTAGGACTGTAAATGTTTCTGGGAACCTGGGTCATTTCTGCATGTTTTAACAAGTTATAATCAGGCTTGCCTGCCTGACAGATTCTTATTTATCTTTCTCTTTTTAGGTGTAAGAAAAATACCATATTTCTCCTTGCAAAGGCATAAATGGTTATTAAAAATCTTTCTCTCAAGATTGGGAAATGGTTATGCTTCAGTGTGGCTGTATGGCTGCCTACATAATTACCTTTTGTAGTTCAGTATTGACAAGGGCCTGAGCTATTTAACCAATCTGAACTTTAACCAGCTTTCATTGGCAAACAGACAATGCAACCACCCATTAGATGCTTTTGATCATATCTCAATATCCTTGAAATAAATGCCAACAAAAATATGAGTTTATTAATACAACCAATTATTAGACATGTATACACATAATCTCTCAATATACACCATGACATTTGTACATCACTGGTCATTCCCTGTTGTAGTATTTGTAATGAATTAATAAAATTAAATTGTACACATAGTAACTCAGGAGCATTTGGTGGGTAATTTAGCAACTTACAGTACTACTATGCTGATGATATTTAAACATAAAAGTTAGGATCAAGAGTAGGCCTTTTGACCTCTCCAACCCTGCTTTGCCATTCAACAATACCATGGCTGTTCTGATTGTGGCATCAATTCTTCATTCCCAACTGCTCAATTCAATAAAAGGGGCAAGTTGGTCCCATTTTTAAGTTGGTTTATAAGGGCGGAATATTGGCAATGACATTGCATCAATGGCACTTGTTCTTTTTCAAAGGCAGATAATGCCTTTAACCTGAATTTTCTTTAAAATTAATTCATAGTATATGGGGATCGCTGGCTGTTGTCCAGAGGGCAGTTAAGAGTCAACTACATAGCTGTGGTTCTAGAGTCACATGTAGGCCAGATCAGGTAAGGATGACAGATTTCTTTCCTTAAAGGACATTCGTGAACCAGATAGGTGTTTCTTACATATGGCTTCATGGCCATTTTAATTCCAGATTTTTATTGAATTCAAATTTCACCATCTGCTCTGCCAGGATTTGAACCCTTGTCCCTAATAATACCAGGTGATTGCCTCCCCTGGATTTGCAGGAACAGGGTGCTGATTTTCAATTTCAACTAAAATTCAGTTTCCATGGAGAGAGGCTCGAACCTATAATGTTTAAGCATGGACATGCAACCAACTAAGCCAAGCTGGAGACTTTCAAAGCTAGTAATAAAGGCTTCTCTTTATTTCAGCAGAGTTTTCCAAGCTCACAGTGAATTTTTAAAAATCATTTCAACACGTCTAATATTTCATACCATAGAAATTGGGGAAACTATACAAAAATGAATATATATATGTACATATGTTGACAAAATATTGGCACATATAAATGGGCAACAAACATGTCAAATACTTAAACATCAATTACTTTGGTCCCAAACAATATCCTTTAAATGCCACATGGCATAACAGTCACAGAAAAAGGTCCTTGCACATTGATCAGCAGTTAAAGTTAAATACATAAACTACGGAACACATACGACAGTCTGCAGTCTAGCCCAAACTTGCAAAGTGCTGCAGCATTAATAATTAACATGTTACAAACATTTCTAAATGACACAATTATTGTGAAAGTGTAGGTTTGTTGGTGACAAATCTGAAATGAATCACTACTTTTCTACACATATATTTCCTGTGGCCTCAGGTTTAATAGTTCAGAAATGAATTTTACAGACTATGTACAAAAGTTAACAAATATAATCCTTACAAATTTAAGATTACTAAATGTTGTTATATCTATTTGAAACACATAAATCCTTACAGACTATATTCTGCCGCAAAGTTGCTCCATATAAATGTGAGCATGGAGATTATGTGCGTGGCAATAGGCAACATATTTACAATGTTCTGGAGAAGAGTCTTAATTGCCTTCTCGTAGTAAAAGTTTGCAACTTTTATTTCAGGTTTTTAGCATTTTCAGTGATAGCTTTTAAAGAAAACACTTTAATAACTTATGCTATAATACTTGAATGGAATGCTTGATGTTCTCATAGACTAGTGTGACAATGAAAGCAGGATGGCATTTCAACCCCATTATTCCGTATGAGGTTAGCTCAGTTGACCAGACAGCAGGTTTGAGAGTGCATGTGGATTCAGTCCTCACACCAGCTGAGGTTACCATGAAGGGGTCTTCTTCTTAACCTCCCCCCATGCCTGAGGTGTGGTGACCATCAGTTTAAACCAGCACTAACTATCTCTTTAATGAGAGAGTGGTACTGCAGTGACTTTAGCTTTCATATTTAGCCTCAGCTGCAGACATCTCAAAATGCCCAGAATACACAAACTCATTTAGTCATTGTGGCAGTTGGTAGATTGTGAAACTCTATTTAGCTTCACACACCTCATATTCGAGGAATTCTGCATTGGAATGAGGGAATCAGACTGGTGAAAATGTTGACACATAACACTTATGTTAGCTGGAAACCTTATGAATACCCATATCTGTCTTGTTAATCAGAAGTCTATATTCTACAGCTTGTTAGAGCTGAGTGGAGATAAACAACTCTAACTTTTGCTGTCCATGAGTACCCTTGTTTAATACATGCTAAAGTTAGACAACACTGAAGCACTGAAGTTACCTGTGGGGGCCAAAGACTAACATTGTGTTTTGTCCCTTGACAAATATAGCATGCTTTCTGTACGTAATTTTGTCCATTCACCGCTGATGCTATCTAATGTTAGAACATCAAGGTTAAAAATTGGGGTGGCACAGTAGCTCAGTAGTTAGCACTGCTGCCTCACAGTGCCAGGGACTTGGGTTTGATCCCTGCCTTGTGTGACTGTCTGTGTGGAGTGTGCACATTCTCCCTGTGTCTGTGTGGGTTTCCTCCCAGAATCCAAAGATGTACAGGTCGGATGAATTGGCCATGCTAAATTGCCCATGATGATAAATGCATTAGTCAGGGATAAATATAGGGTAAGGGTCTGGTTGGATTACTCTTTGGAGCTTTGGTGTGGACTTGTTGGGCTGAAGGACCTGTTTCTATACTGTAGATAATCTAATATTAATTGACAGCCCAATTTGGACATTTAGATGTAGATCAAGGTCTAAGATTGTTTTGTCAGCACTCAGTGTTCAATGAATAAATTACTGGATAATAAACAAGTGCCCAAAATAGCAGGAGGATGATGCAGGCAAAACTATCATCTTGAATTAACTAAATTGCACTTCCTGCATTGGGAATGATTGCAGATATATTTGCAGTTCCAACAGGCTGCTTTCTTGACAAGACAAATAGAAGAGGGCACCACAAATACTTTCAATTGAATCATAATCTAACATTTTCAATGGAACAGAATTTGTGTTGAACACAAAAATGTCTATAGCCATTGGCCAATTTGACACATTCTTACTATACTCCACCACCTGATGAAGGAGCAGCTCTCCGAAAGCTAGTGCTTCCAAATAAACCTGTCGGACTATAACCTGGTGTTGTGTGATTTTTAGCCTTGCTTCAGATAGAGCATTCCTTTGGGTCATGGATTTACAAGTAATTTACAATCCTGGTTTGAAGGTGTGGGAAACACAATCGATAACATACAGACAATTTAGGAGCAGGAGCAGAGATTTGACCACTGAATTCTGCTCCACATTCAATAGGTTCATGGCTGATCTAATTGTGGCCTCAATTCCACATTCCCATTTACTTCTAATGTTGACTCTGTTATTAGTCAAGAAATTATCCACTTCTCCTTTAAAACATTCAATGAAAGTCCTGAACACTCATAACCTTCTGACTTATCACAGCCTAGGAAAACATCCAGTAACAATGTCAGTTTATTACAAATAGAAAGCTAAAAACTCAGTATATCACGGCTTTAAATGACTTAATGGCCTTGCTCATACTTTATGTTCACTCAATTTTCCCCGACTCAGAATAAGTGACCTAAGACCAGCAAAAGAATAAATGAATTTCACTATTCAGTGAAAAACTTGCTGCTTAATGGACTAATGCTGCAGTATATCATTGTATAACAAAGCTGAAAAACACTCTTTCTCATAAACATTGGCTTGAGTGTATACATCAGGCCCCAAGTGGCACACAAAGAAATCTTAGCCCAACAATATCAGTAGCTCAAAATTTTTATAGTGCATTTAAAAGTGTATAGAACAGCAAAATAACAAAAAAGGTATGAGAGGAACAGAAGACAATGAGGAGTATTTTTGTTCTGTATTCACCCAGAACATAAGGTAAATGTTAACTAGTTGTGCCACCAGACTTTTAAGTCTGTGTTCCAGTGGCTTTACTGGGGAGATGGGCATTAAATATGGAGGCTAGGCAAGAACTGAGCAGATCAACAGTTGTAGAACTGAAGGGCTTTCGTCTAACATCGTATGTGGAACTATTTTCTGGGTTCTTAGGTACCCACTTAAAACTGTCAAATCCAGTGGCTCACTGGGCTGACATCAAACTTTTAGTTTTGAAAATAGGGCAGAATTTTAAAATTACAATTTTTGCAACATTAAGTATCAACTTAAAGGATGGGAAGCTAAGGATCCCAATGAGCCTATGTGGAATAGATAAGTTGCCCACCATTTTGTGAAGCACAGCTCAAGGAGTGGGGGTGAACATGATGGGTTAGCAGCCTGTCAAATATATGAGTCCCCACGTTGCCACCAATATCAAAATCTGGCAGGTGCCATAAATTTCCTCAAGGTCAAGAACTGAGTTGGACCCTTTTGAAGGCACATAGAGAGTTCTCGTAAAGTAGCAACATATTCCAAAACCTCTTACCCCTTGAATGAAAGGTAAGCTACCCAACATCAAACCTGTTTCTATTCTTGCGTAGCTTAAACGTACAATGCCTCAGCTTGTCAAAGCAAAATAATGTATTGAATGTCATGCAGTTGAACCAATTCATTATTTTATACTATACATTTAATATGTTGAGCCCCTAGAAGGGGGAGTAATTGGAGTTCTGAATGTTCTGAAGTTATAGCTTATCAATCCAAGGATAACTCCTGTGGTTATTTTATATCTACATAAAGGCACATGTTTGAAGTTAATAAATTAGAGAATGTTTTACAAAATATATTCAACAATTTCCAGGCAAGTCAGACACATACATCATAAGAGGTGATGCTGTAAGAATGGAAAGGTAGAGCAGACAGGCCTATAAACACTGGAAACCACATTTTTGTTTTTGCAAAAAGAACAAAGATTTTCCATTGTATTTGGTTGAGGGCCAAGGGTTTCTGTTCCATCTTATAAACTAATGCACCAAACATTAAGACTTTGCTTCTCTTTCCTTTGTCTGCCAACACCAGATTGTCTTACAACTAATGGAGCATTACCTAAACAAAGAAAACCAGGCCTTCCATTCTTTTCTGGTAAAGGACACCTTGAGTAAATTTCACCAAACTGTACAAAATGATGTATTATGAACATCAAGGCATAAAATGTAGTACAAAGCAAGTTATAGCAAAATCTTGAGACATGAAAGTCCTCTTTGAGCTGCATGATTGTTGTGTGTTCTGTTCACTGTTCACTGTCTTGTGCAGGGCCATTCATCATCATGCTTGAAACTACCGACTTTCCAGTGGACACCTTGGAGCTCTTCTGTACACTGATTACCTCACCGCTGTTCTGTTCAGGCTCGACTTTGACAAAGATGTTCCTCACGGTGGACTGGAAGTTGTTAGTAACAAAGCAGTAGACAATAGGATCCAAGCAGCTGTTGAGGCTGCTCAAGGTCACTGTGACGTGGTACACTATTAAGCTGATGTGAAGAGGCAGTTTAGGGTTTGCATAGACCACTACTTGGCGGACATGAAAGGGTGTGAAGCAGATCATGAAGATAACCAGTACAGTGACCAGAAGTTGGACAGCTCTCATACGCCTTTCCCTGCTCTGCTGCATCAGGTTTGGTTTGGCCAGGGCACACATGATCCTAATGGTGAACACCGTGATGATCACTAAAGGCAAAAAGTATTCAAACACTGTAAGAGCAAAGAGCTTAGACAGGCAACAAGAGGCGTATTGGATTGCTGTGGTGAGAATTGAGTAAGTGACAATAATGGCAAATAGCCAGATGAAAACGCAAATCCCTTTGGCGTAATGAGGGTTTCTCCATTTGCGTGAAGCTTCCACTTGGACTATGGCCAAGTACCTGTCCACACAGATGCAAGTTAAGAATAGAATGCTGCAGTACATGTTCACAAAATAGCTGAAAACGTGCACAAAAGAGCATGTCAGGCATTCACCACCACTGTAATACATTATTATCCTCGTTGGCAAGGACAAACCCACCATCAAATCTGTGATTACTAGGTTTATGGTATAAATGACAGATGTTGTTTTGGTCTTGGTACGAAAGCAGAACACATACAATGCAACGCTGTTGAGGACAATGCCAACTACAAATATGAAAACATTAATTATCATTAAGGCAAGCCAGAGATTGTAGTAATCATTGTAGAGTGCTTCATCAAGGTGCGCCAGTTTATGTAAGTAGGGCTCCTTGTGGTCGTGAGTCTCATTGGCAAGGCTGATTGTAGACATGTCTGTAAGATTTGGTTCAACTGTTGAATTTGGCATGGCTGATCTTTTTGGTGACCTACAACAGGACAAAAATCAGTGTTAGGAAGAAATATATTTTAATATGAAATATCAGGTTGAGATAAAGAAAGCAGTACCTACTCCCCCCCCACTTCCCCACCCCCCAGCCCAGTAACCAGTACTTAATGGAGTTAATTTTGATCATCAACACTAGATTGATCTTCTACTCATTATTGAACCAGCCCACTTTTCATTCCTTCAAGCAAGCTAGGTGATTTTTTTAAGGAAGGTGATCTGCTTTACCATTCAGGTGATAAAGTTCAAAATTACTCAACGTCTCTTAATGCATAAAATGAAAGTAAAGTATTGCAGATTCTGCCAATCTGAAATAAAAACAGAAAGTGCTGGAGAAACTCAACAAGTCTGACAACATTGTGTAGAGAGAGAAACTGAGTTAATATCTCGAGTCTGGTATGGCTCCCGTTTGGAATGGTTTTCCAGCACTTCCATAAAGCAAGGTTAAATTGGACTCAAACTGTTTCTCTCTCCACATGATGCTGCGAGACCCACTGCACTGCTCCAGTGCTTTCCAGTTTTCACCTTGTTAATGCATTTCCATTCATAGGTATTAACAATCTAAATAATTAACCTGATCACAAATATTATAACCTTTCAATCTAAACATGAAGCAACAAAAAACCTATAGAACTAACAGTCAGGTTCTATTTTTGCACCTCCACTGAGCTCTCATTGACTGAATCAGTTTTGCAGAAGGATAGAATGGTTACAGCACTGAAGAAAGTTACTTGACCCATTGTCCCCACTGGCTTTCTGTAGGAGCAATTTACACAGTGCCAAATCCCTGCCATAGAGTCATAAAGTCATACAGCATGGAATCAGACCCTTTATTTTACCTTGTTCATGCCGACTAGGTTTCCAAAACTACGCTCGTCCCATTTGCCTGCATTTGGCCCATATCCCTCTAAACCTTTCTTATTCATATACCTCTCCAAATATCTTTTAAATGTTGCAACTTTATCTGCATCTACCACTTCTTCTGGCAGTTCATTCCATATACACACCACCCAATGTGAGAAAACGTTGCCCCTCAGATCCCTTTTAAATCTTTCCCCTCTCACCTTAACCCTCTGATTTTGAACTTTCCTACCCTGGGGAAAAGACATTTGCTATTCACTTTATCGATACACCTTATGATTTTGTAAACCTCTTTAATGTCACACCTCAACCTCCTACTCTCCAGGAAAAAAAGTCCCAGCCTATTCAGCCTCTCCTTATAACTCAAATCTCCAGATCCAGTAACATCCTTGTAAATCTTTCTGCACCCTTTCCACCCTTAATAATATCTTTCATCTAGCAGGACAACCAGAACTGTACATAGTACTTCATAAGTTGGCTTACCAACTTCCTGTACAGCCACAACATGAAGTCCCAACTCCTATACTAAATGCTCTGACCAATAAAGGCAAGCGAGCCAAATGCCTTCATCACCAACCTATTTGCCTGTGGATGTCTCTTTTAAGGAACCATGTACCTGTGCTCCAGGTCTCTCCATTTGACAACACTTCTAGCGTGCTGCCATTAACTGCACAAGGAGGTAAAAACAATGACTGCAGATGCTGGAAACCAGATTCTGGATTAGTGGTGCTGGATGAGCACAGCAGTTCAGGCAGCATCCAAGTAGCTTCGAAATCGACGTTTCAGGCAAAAGCCCTTCATCAGGAATCATTTGATCAGGAATTCCTGATGAAGGGCTTTTGCCCGAAACGTTGATTTCGAAGCTACTTGGATGATGCCTGAACTGCTGTGCTCTTCCAGCACCACTAATCCGGAATTAACTGTACAAGTCCTGCCCTGGTTTGTCTTACAAAAATGCATACCTTGCATTTATGCAAATTAAACTGTATCTGCCACTCCTCAGCCCATTGGCCAAGATGATCAAAGTCCCGTTATACTCTTAGATAACCCTCTTCACTGTCCACTATACCACAAATTTTGGTGTCATCTGCAAACTTACTAACCATGCTTCTAATATTCTCATCCAAATCATTTGTATAAATGACAAACAACTGTGAACTCAGTACTGGTCCTTGCAGAACTATCCTCCTGTAACAGATAATAATCAATCTCCTCTTGAATACTCTGGTTGAATACAATCATGCTGTACGTCACACTCTTCGGCAGCAGATTCCAGACCCTGAGCTCCAGCTGAGTGAAATGATTCCCTGATGACATGGATACTTTATCCAATTACCCGAAATCTGTGTTCTCTTGTTCCTGATCATTCCATCAAAGGGAACATTTTCCTTACACATCCCTTTGTAAATAGTGTGTTCTGCTATGACACGACAGTTGCATTCCTTTGCAACCCCTCGCTATAGAAAATCACGCTATGGAAAACCGCTATAGAAAACCATGTTGTAGAAGATTGCTAATGGAAAATCGTTTATACCCCTTCAGTAAAATGTTTGCATTATCCAACAACATTCACAATTTATCAATTGTGTTAAAACCAATTTGTTCTGGTGAAACGTGCGTTATAGCAGAACAACCTGTATCTTTATCAAATCTTCCCTCAACCTTCTCTTCTATGAGGAAAACAGATTCATCTGGTGCCAAAATATATATTTGGTTATGATTCCATTAGGAACTGATTTGAAAGTGACCGACATCATTTTTTATAGTGCAACATAATGAATGGTAGGACCCTAGAAACTGCCGAAGATCAGATGGACCTTAGTGTGCATGTACACCAGTCCCTTAAGGTGTCAGAACAGGCGGATAAAGTGGCTAAGAAGGCAAATGGTATGCTTGCCTTTATTCATTGACACATAGATTTTAAAAGTTGAACTGCATAAAATGTTGGTTAGATCACAGCTAGATTTTTGTGTGCAGTTCTGGAATCCTTGTTGAAGGAGGAAAATGAAAGTGCTAGAGAGGTTGCAGGGGAGATTTACCAACATGTTGCCTGGACTGGAGAATTTCAGACATGAAGAGAGATTGGATAGACTGGGGTCGTTTTCCTTAGATCAGAGGAGTTTGAGAGAGGCATGATTGAGATGTATAAAATTATGAGCAGCATAGATAGGGTAGACAGGAAAAACAATTCCCCTTGATGGAGGGTTCAATGATCAGGGGTATAAATTTAAGGTGAGGTGCAGAAGGTGTAGAGGAGATGTGAGGAAAAGGTTTTCAACTGTAAGATGATGGGAATCTGGAACTCAGTGCTTGTTAGGGTGGTACAGGCAGAAGCCCTCATACCATCTAATAAGTATTTAGATGTATATTGTGATGCCAAGCCAAACAAGGCAATGGGACATTGGAAAATTAGATTAGAATAGTTAACTGGTTTCAGATACAATGGGCCAAAGAGCCTTTTTCTGTGCTATGAATCTCTATGACTCTATGATTCTAACACAAATAGGGAAGATTTAATTGCATGTGCCTTGGATGGATTCAAAACCTAGTCCCAGAGGTGATCAGTATACGTACTTGTTGACCCAAAATAGCATAACAGTGAGAGCAGTTTTCATAAACCTGTGGTCAGCAACTGTCATTGTCTTCATTTTGGATTCCTCTGCATCTCAGAACTCTGCAATCACTCACCATTTCAATAATGTGCTATCAGTTTAATCATCTAACATCATTCATGACTGAATGTAGCAGGACAATAGAGCTTTGGTTTGATCTGTTGGTTATAGGATTGCTTCATGTGTTTATTATGGCTGTGACATGTAGTTTGATAGAATGCAGTGATTATTTGGGCCATTTCTACAGGCAATGCCAGGCATGTTGTGAGCCTTAAGTCACATTCATGCCAGATCAGGATGGCAGATTTCCATCTCTAAAGAACATTATTGAACCTATTGAGTTTATGACCATGCACCATTACCGAAACTGGATTTTTAATTCCATATTTATTTAAATAACTTAATTTAAAACCCTTAGCTGCTGTCCTGGGAGGAACAGGTCTTTAGATCCTTAATCAAGGCTTCCTATTCCTGCATTCCTTTCTCTGATCCATTAATTCTTGTTGTCTTGTGATATTTTTTCCACTTTTAAAAACCTCCATAAAATGCATCTCTGAGTAGGTCTTTGAGCATTTCTCTTAATTGCCGTCCCATTTCTTTCTCTTGCCTGACCCATGACTAAGTACTGTCTTCATACATTGTTTATGACAAAGTTTTACATGAATTACAGGGGTTCCTAATTTATGAACATTCAACATATGAAAGCTCAAACTTACAGATGTGATCCCATGCAGGATTGAATTTACAAACAGCTGCTTTACATTGTCCTACATTGTTCTGACTTGCGTAGAAATTGACTTACAACTGGACTCCAGAATGGAACTGTTGTCTACATAGGAACTGCCTGTGCAAGTTCTTTTTTTTGTGATCGCCCCACTTCCAATTTCCTCAGTCTAGAGTCATGGTTTTTGTACCCTCTGTTGATTGGTGCTTGTGACGATAGAAAAGTTGTCTGTACTCTGTAGCAGTTTGTCCTTGTGACTGCTATAACAGGTCTGGAATTTAGTGTTATGAAAAGAAAGGCAAGGGAGGAAGCTGTAGAAAATAACAACAATAACAAATGATGGTATTTGGGAAGGAAGGAATGAAGAAAAAAGGATTGCTGCTAAATCGGTCCATACCTTCCCAGGAAAGTAAGGACAAGTTTACAATGAACGCTGTTATTAAGACACAAATCAGCTTCGAAGTTCAAGAGAAGAAGAAGAGGTATGCTGTGAGTTGCAAACACCTGGGTGGTCACTTGTAGTAAATAATTAGGATTGCTCAACAGCAACTCACCCTCAATCACCCTGCTACACTCAACATGCATACGTTAATTTAAAGTGCAATTTCTTTCATTGCTTATCCTTTCTGTCTTTTTTTCTAATTAATTCTTTCCTTTCTCTCCCTCTCACTATTTCTCCTTCTGTACTTGGTTTGACCATCTTCCATCACTTTTTGGATTAGTGGTGCTGGAAGAGCACAGCAGTTCAGGCAGCATCCGAGGAGCAGTAAAATCGACGTTTCGGGCAAAAGCCCTTCATCAGGAATCTTCCATCACTGTCATTTCTGCCACTTCCACAATCCCTAAATCTTTCATTGGTTAAGAAGGTAGATCCGTCATTTCACTAGGGTGATGGCTTTTAAACTGAAGTCTGCGGGAACTTTCCAGGAAACCTGTAGAATAATATTAACAGTGCAGTGCGGAACTTTTTGTTGGTTAATGTGCATGACTGACTATGGTATCACGATCAAGGAGGGGGAGTGGAATGCTGTGGTCATGAGCAGTAGCTGGAAATGGATTTGATGCAGATCCAGATACAGGAGCAGAGCAGGACCATGATGTGTAATGTGGAATGGGCTAGCAGCCCCAACTAGCAGGGGAGCACGTGTGGAGGGATATTAAGAGAAATGTAATGACTGTCTTCGGTAAAACCCACAATTCATAAGGTGTTGGTGGAGGGCGCCAAGTGAGTTCAACCATGCTCAAAGACTGGAGCTTTTAAAAATATTTATGTAGTACATATTTAAACTCAAAGGAAGGGTGTCAAATACAGGTTTGCCCATGCATACTATCTTCCCTCAAGCTAGCTTTGTTCCGAATATAACTATAAAAATTAACTCTTGTTTAGAATGCTTGAAATCTCTGTAGATAGAAACTCAGAGCAAACAACATTAAATACAAATATACATTGCATTGTTTTTTTGGAAAATGTTTGGCTTTTTTCTATATTTATGGCAACTATATGCTTATATATAGTATGATACCCTCAAAAAAGTTCAAAAGGAAATGTATTATACAGTAATATAATTTAAATCATGGAGTCCAAGAATACCAAAACCTATGAAAAGTTTGAGAACCACCAAGCAATAATGCAGAATCCTTGTTGACATTACACTCTATGACTCTAGGCTGAGGGGTGACCTTATAGAGATTTATAAAATCATGAAAGGCATAGATAAGGTGAGTAGCCAAAGTCTTTTTCCCAGGGTTAGGTGTGTCCATAACTAGAGAGGAAAGATTTAGAAGTGACCTGAGGGGCAACTGTTTCACACAGAGGATAGTGTATATATAGAATGAGTTACCAGAGGAAGTGGTGGAGGCAGCTACATTTACAACATTTAAAAGACATTTGGCAAGGTACGTGGATCAGAAAATGGATTGATTGTAATCAGGTCAGCCTGCGTGGGTAAGATTTGCTCAAAACGAACAGGGGAAGTAGGTAAAGAAGTTAAAATATTGAGAGATACGGGAGCTAGTCAGTCTCTAATAGAAAGAAATGAAAATACTTGCACTTCTTCTGAAATATTGCCTGACAGAGTGGTAAATTGTGGAATAAATAAATAAATAAAATATGATTTCCCTGCATGGGGCTGTTTAATCTGGTCCAATTAGAGACACCTAGCTCTCATGAAAGAGTGAGTATCAGGGATATTGAGCCCTGACTCAGTCATAAGCAGTGCTATTGTCAAAGGCTATGTATTTATCAATAAAGAGTTATTAGTGATGGGATGCCGACTTCTGAAGAATTATTTCGGAAAGGTTTAGAGAGATATGGACCAAAAACAGGCAAGTGGGAGCAGTTCAGTTTTGGAAACTTGGTTGGCATGGATGAGCTAGACCAAAGAGTCTGTTTCAGTACTGTATACCTCTATGATTCTCTGACTCTATGTTGTCAATCTGCATGCAGTCTCAGCAAGGTACAATACAAATTATATTCAAATTGGAGGATGCAGATAGAAGTCTAACCAATGGTGCTTGTCATGAGATGTGCCAATTTGTCAGATATAACATTTTGCATTCTTCTGCCTGTGTTGTAGGTGTATAACAGATCTGTGGTCAGCTGCTTCCTATTGGAGTGATGCACATGGGCATTGCTTGCTGGGAAATCACAGCTCAGCAGCAGCTGACATTTGCACTTATATTTCAACAAATGACACAATGTGGCACTACGGACAGCCACGATTTACCCACCAGCAGGATCTGCTTGCACCACTCTTAAAAACCAAGGTTATTTGATTGCAGAATTTTAGCTTATCTTTGTGCTATGAGCCACACAGTTCAGTCAACATGCTCCTCAGAATAAGGAGCAGCAGACTACTCATACTTTGCACCATAGTGGGCTTAAGACTGCCCCCAGTTTTCAGTTTTGTTTTGTTACTTCAACAAAGCGTCATGCACAGCTATCCTGGATTACTATATAGTGGATACTTTGGTCCGTTAATCAAGTTTTACTCACCATACACAAAAGTTTCTTTAGTTTTGTTTGGATTGAAGGCTTTTGGATGTTTAAGTGTTCATGTGCAAGTCACGTATCAGACTTACCTAAAAAGGAAATTTGAATTTCTCTGTATAATTTATTGCACTGCAGCAACTTTAACAGCACAGCTTTCTTATTCTGTCAGAATCCATTGCCTCTGTTTATGAAAAGAGACTGTCTGAAATGAGGTTTCCCAGAATAGTTGTATAATGTGACAGGTAAGCATTTCCTGTGTGCCAGAAAATAAAGATCTAAAGTTCTGCAAAATTAGAGTTCTGTTGCCAAGTAGGTAAATGTATCATTCTTTGTGCTGCCGAGTCTAATAGACCAGACTCATAGAACCCAGTCTGTGCTGTTTGTTCATATCTGTCAAGGTAGCACGGGTGGGGTAGAAATTCATTGATGTTTAGTATCAGGTTACAGCATACTAGGGTTATCTATACATGAAATAATTTGGAAAGTCAACGTGCAGGTCTACTATAATTAGATGAATTTCAAGTCTCGCGTCTCATTGACTGATGCCCAATGGCAAATCTCAGTAAAGGGTAGAAATAATGGGACTGGTGGCTCCTGCACAATGTGGGAAAGGATTTCTCTTTCTCTCCACTCCAAAGGAAGAGTTTTTGGTGGTGGTGCAACTTAGACTGCAGCAACTACCGAAGCTCTTCAATAGCATAGGCCTCCACTTTCGCAAAGCTGGCTGAAAATCAGTGTGAGACACCCCAGTTAGAGATGTAGAGGACTGAACACGTGTCTTATGCACAATGTCAGGCAATCAATTGCTCTCTGTCAGCCCACATTTCGAAGATAAGGTCTGATTTACATCATGACACACAACAAACAGGCAAATGGATTCAATCACTCTTCATGAAGAATCAGTTTGAATAATAAATTGCAAAAAATGTTCTACCTAATAGTAAAGAATTGTTAGACAATTGTTGAATGTGATCCTGTGATTGGGCAGCACTGGCTGAAAATCCTGAATATACCAACAGCTATACCTTATCTATACAAGAGACAATTGAGATTGTAAATTGGCTCATTTATTATTGCATTCATATGCAGGGTTCCATTCTATGAAATCAAAAGGAATGTATCCAAGTCTTGCACTTTTTATGAATTACTTGATTGACTGGGGATCTTATAATTCCATATTCCTTTCTATGTGGTGTCTCTCAGCCAATCAGCATTGACTTAATAGCCATCAGCAGCATTTTCACCTGTAGTATAGTTATTTTGATTTTTTTTCACAGTTGGCATTCTTGTGTTTGTTCTGATGTGTGCAAGATGAAGACCTTTAGCGACATGTCTTGTATTTGAACAATAGACATAAAATTGCTTAGGGATAAACCATATGCCAGTAAAGAGAAATGTTATTTAAAAAGGCTGGGTTTTTCTCACAAATAATTTATACTTCTTTGAAAGCTATTTGATGAGCATTAACTCTTGATCAATTGGAAGCATTTTTTTTAAAGAATCTCTCCAGTGTGGATACAGGCCATTTGGCCCAACATGTCCACACTGACCCTCCGACAAGTAACCCACCAGACCCATTTCCCTAACCTATATTTACCCCTGACTTATGCACTTAACACTATGGTTAGCTTGGTCAATTCACATCTTTGGACTGTGGGAGGAAACCAGAGCACCCAGAGGAAACCCACGCAGGCACTGGGAGAATGTGCAAACTCCACACAGACAATTGCCCGAAGTGGGAATCGAACCTGGGTCAGTGCTGACCACTGAGTCACCGTGCCACCTCCTGGACTTCTGCCTCAGAGTCCTAAAGTTCCAGGTTCAGGTTTCACATCAGGACCTGAGCACTAAACTTGATGATGTATTTCTGAAGGAGTGCTGGGAAGTTGGTTAAGATCAAAGAATCATGCACTACAGAAGAGTCCATCAAGACTGCACCACTAAATGTACGCTAGTGCCCATAGCCTTGAATGTTATGACACTTCTAGTGCGTATTCAAGTACTTTTAAATGGTTGTGAGGTTTCCCTGGCTCTACTAACCTCCTGGGCAGTGCATTCCAAATTCTCATCACCCTCTGGATGAAACTCCTTTTGCTCAATTCCCCTTTAAACATCCTACTTTTTTACTTTAAAATTGTGGTCCCTTGTTACTGACCCTTCTATGAGCTGGAGCTGCTATTTTCTGTCCATGCTGTCTGTGTCCCTCATAATCTTTTACATCTCAGTCAACCCAAGCTGATCAGAGCTAATTTGCTCTACCTCAGGTAATAGTCAAGATTAGAGTGGTGCTGGAAAAGCACAGCAGCTCAGGCAGCATTCGAGAAGCAGGAAAATCGATGCTTTGGGCAAAAGCCCTTCATCAGGAATGAGGTCATTCCCGATGAATGGCTTTTGCCCGAAACGTCGATTTTCCTGCTTCTTGGATGCTGCCTGACCTGCTGTGCTTTTCCAGCACCACTCTAACCTTGACTCTAATCTCCAGCATCTGCAGTACCCACTTCTGCCTTATTGATTTCTACCT
Organism: Chiloscyllium punctatum; assembly: GCF_047496795.1. NCBI lineage: Eukaryota > Metazoa > Chordata > Chondrichthyes > Orectolobiformes > Hemiscylliidae > Chiloscyllium > Chiloscyllium punctatum. The sequence goes on from NC_092743.1 coordinate 22,202,311, forward strand.
CAAGTAATATCCTGGTGAATCTCCTCTGCACCTCCTCCATTGCATTCACATCCTTCCTACAGTGGAGTGGCTGTGAGTAATGCTCTAAAAATGCAAACTTGCATCTTCTTTCTGAAATAGCTTTTTTGAGCTCTTTTTAGATTTAAAAGTACAGTGAAGCATGAATGGAATGCATTGATTTGTAGCACTGTTTGAAAAACATAACGGCAAATTAGAAAATTGTTGCTTGATTTCCCAGTAAAATAGATTTAAAATAAAACACTTGAGACCATAACTCACTTTTGCTTGTTGTTAGACATGTAGCGTAAATTATGACATGGCAATGTTGCAAATTCTGGATCAGATCTGTTTATCTTAGTTGAGGCCTATTCTGGAATGATCCTTTCCTTGGAGGTGAGAGTGATGGAGCCTGTAAGCCTTTTGATCCCTCACATTTTAATAATGAATTACTCTAACTGCTTCTTTCCTAATCTGGTGTCAAATTCTCACACATACATAGAGTGTAGCCATAAACTAATGACTGATATATAAATTGACAAATTAGATTAAGGCAACTCTAGTCTCTGAAAATTGATCATTGTTTCAACAACTGAGCCTCTCTCTCTCCAAACCCAACTTCTCCACTATCTTTACAAAGGAAAGAGTGATAATCTTCCAGAATTTATTGAACCAAGATATTACAATTATTCTTGCAGTTGTTGCTTTCAGATCTCTGACTGTGACCCAGGCCAATGTCTACTCTGTATTGCCATTCAACTGCTCCCAGATTTCCCCTCCAAGTTCCAAGACCCCTTGTTGGGTCTTCTCTCTCACTTGACTTCTTTAATTGCTGTTAGCATCATAAATAGAGCTCTTCAGCACCATTTTAGTTCAGTATTATTAATTAAATTGACTCCATTCTGTTTAGAATGGCAGAAATGCCATGAAATTCTCTGATCTGAGAGAATCATAGAATCCCTATATTGTGGAAGCAGGCCATTCAGCCCATCGAGTCCACGGCAACCCTCCGAAGAGCATCCCACCCAGACCCACCCACCTCCCCACCCTATCCTTGTAACCCTGCATTTCTCATGGTTAGTCCACCTAGCCTGCAAATTCCTGGACACTATGGGCAATTTAGCATGGCCAATCCACCTAAGCTGCACATCCTTGGACTGTAAGAGGAAACTGGAGCATCTGTGGAGAAGCTGTAACTATAGACATGAGGGGCAAATAAATAGGAGAATGGATTTTTTGTGATCTCATATTACAAGGCTGACCACAATTTCCTGATACCTCCTAGTAGTATAGAAGCTTTGGCTTCACAAAACTCACTCTTTTATATCCATATCTGATCCTGAAAAGACTGTGTGAGTACCTATAACATGCCACGATGGAAATAGAGGGACATTATGAAACCAGTTCACATGTTGAAGTGAATGAGATGGCCACAATTCAGGGGAAGCTACATAAATACCCAAAGGAGAAAGGAATAAAAAGCTATCCTGATTGCAATAAGTGAGGTAGAGTGAGAGGAGGCTTGTGTGGAACATAAGTATTGACATAGATCAGATGGGCTGAATGGCATGTTTCTTTTTTGCAAATTCTATGTGATTGTGGAAAGTAAAACCAAAGTTTACTAGCAGAAATGATTTTGTAAGGTTGAGATTAAGTCAGTAATTTAATAGTTTATAGTTTTGAGCTATGGTTAGACCACACCTATCAACCTGAACAGCCAATTTCATCCTAGTCTGATCTTGCCATTTTAGCACTTAAGTTGTCTGCAATAGGGAAACTAGGTGAAAGCCAGAGAGTGGTGGGAATGTGGATTTTGCTACTTCATTTAATTTAATTAGATTTATTATTGTCATATGTACGTAGGTACAGTGAAAAGTTTTGTTTTGCATGCAGTTACAGGCAGACCATACCATACAAAGTGCCTTAGGGTAATAGAACAGAGTGAGGAAGACAATGTTACGGCTGCAGAGAAGGTGCACAAAGAGCGAGGTCAACATTAAATTTGAAATTTTGGAAGTCCATTCAGAAGTCTAGTAACACCGGGGAAGAAAGTGTTCTTGAATCTGTGGACCTGTGTATTTAAGCTTTTGTATCTTCCGTCTGATGGAAGAGGTTGAAAATGATTATTACTGGGATGGGACAGGTCTTTGATTATGTTAGCTGTTTTTCCGAGTCAATGAAAAGTATAGATGGAGTTAGTGGAAGGCAGATTGACTCTTGTGATGGACTGGGCTGTGTTCACAACTCTCTGTAATTTCTTACGCTCCTGGGCAGAGCAGTTGCCATACCAAGCTGTGATGCATCCAGGTAGAAAACTTTCTAAGGTGAATCTATAAAAAATTGCTAAGAGTCTTAGGCACATCTCAGTGATGCATTTAAGAAGAAGCTCGATAAGCCCATGAGGAAGAAAGTAACTGAAGGATATATTGACATAGTTAAATGTAGAAGGGTGGAAGGAGACTAGTGGATCATAAATATTAGCATGGACTAAGTTTCTGTACTGTAGGAAATTTTCAATACTATTTATTGCAAATTATTATATCCAATCAAACAAAAATGGTGGCTCAGTTGTTAGCACTGCTGTCTCACAGCACCAGGGACTGGGTTTGATTCCAGCCTCGGATGACTGTCTGTGTGGAGTTTGCACATTCCCCCTGTGTCTGCGTGGGTTTCATCTGGCTGCTCTGGTTTCTTCCCACCGTCCAAAGATGTACAGGTCAGGTGAATTGGCCATGCATTGCTCATAGTGTAGGTTAGGTTCATTGGTCAGTGGTAAATACAGGGTAGGGGAATGGGTCTGGGTGGGTTACTCTTTGGAGGGTTGGTGTAGACTTGTTGGACTGAAGGGGCTGTTTCCACACTGTAGGGATTCTATATTCTAAACCTCAAAGCAGGTGGTGCAATCCTATTGCCGAAACAGAGTGTATGGGTGGAGTAGAGGGGCCCTTATGTTGGAATGGGTTGAGACAATGCCATTAGGTTCAAGTCTCACCTGCTCCAGAAATGTATCATAACATGTCTGATCATGCTGGTTAAGAACCTATAGGTAGAACATAGAACATAGAACAGTACAGCACAGAACAGGCCCTTCAGCACACGATATTGTGCCGACCACTGATCCTCATGTGTGCACCCTTAAATCTCTGTGACCATATGCATGTCCAGGAGTCTCTTAAATGTCCCCAATGACCCTGTCTCCACAACTGCTGCTGGCAACACATTCCATGCTCTCACAACTCTCTGTGTAAAACACCCGCCTCTGACATCCCGTCTATACTTTCCTCCAACCAGCTTAAAACTATGACCCCTCGTGTTAGTCATTTCTGCCCTGGGAAATAGTCTCTGGCTATCGACTCTATCTATGCCTCTCACTATCTTGTATACCTCAATTGGTCCCCTCTTCTCCTCCTTTTCTCCAATGAAAAAAGTCCGAGCTCAGTCAACCTCTCCTCATAAGATAAGCCCTCCAGTCCATGCAGCCTCCTGGTAAACCTCCTCTGAACCCGCTCCAAAGCATTCACATCTTTCTTATAATAGGGCGACCAGAACTGGACGCAGTATTCCAAGTGCGGTCTAACCAAAGTTTTATAGAGCTGCAACAAGATCTCACGACTCTTAAACTCAATCCCCCTGTTAATGAAAGCCAAAACACCATATGCTTTCTTAACAACCCTGTCCACTTGGGTGGCCATTTTAAGGGATCTATGTACCTGCACCCCAAGATCCCTCTGTTCCTCCACACTGCCAAAAATCCTATCCTTAATCCTGTACTCAGCTTTCAAATTTGACCTTCCAAAATGCATCACCTCGCATTTATCCAGGTTGAACTCCATCTGCCACCTCTCAGCCCATCTCTGCATCCTGTCAATGCCCCGCTGCAACCTATAACAGCCGTCTATATTGTCAACGACACCTCCAACTTTTGTGTCATCTGCAAACTTGCTGACCCATCCTCCAATCCCCTCATCCAAGAGGCCCAAGGACAGAGCCCTGTGGAACACCACTCACCACAGACTTCCAGGCAGAATATTTTCCTTCTACTACCACTTGCTGTCTTCAATTGGCCAGCCAATTCTGTATCCAGACAGCTATGTTCCCTTGTATCCCATTCCTCCTAACCTTCTGAATGAGCCTACCATGGGGAACCTTATCAAATGCCTTGTTGAAGTCCATATACACCACATCCACAGCTAGACCCTCATCTACTTTTCTAGTCACATCCTCAAAGAACTCTATAAGGTTTGTGAGGCATGACCTGCCCCTCACAAAGCCATGTTGACTGCATTTAATCAATCCATGCTCTTCCAGATGGTCATAAATTCTATCCCTTAGAATCCTTTCTAACACCTTGCAGATGACAGACGTGAGACTTACTGGTCTGTAATTGCCGGGGATTTCCCTATTTCCTTTCTTGAAGAGAGGAATTACATTTGCCTCTCTCCAGTCCTCAGGTACGACTCCAGTGGAGAGCGAGGATGATAAGATCTTCACAAGTGGTGAAGCAATTGCATTTCTCATTTCCCAAAGTAGCCGAGGACAAATCTTGTCCGGGCCTGGCGACTTGTCAATCTTAATGTTTGACAAAATTTTCAGCACATCAGCTTCCTCTATCTCTATCCATTTCAGCATGCACACCTGCTCTTCAAAGGTTTCATTCACTACAAAGTTTGTTTCTTTTGTAAAGACAGAAGCAAAAAACTCATTTAGAGCTTCCCTTGCCTCCTCAGACTCCACACACAAATTCCCTATGCTATCCTTGATCGGGCCTACTCTTTCTTTGACCATTCTCTTATTCCTCACATAAGTGTAAAATGCCTTTGTGTTCTCCCTAATCGGTTCTGCCAAGCCTTTCTTGTGCCCCCTCCTGGCACTCCTCAGACCATTTTTAAGCTCCTTCCTCGCCTGCCTGTAATCCTGTAGAGCTGAGCTTGACCCTAGCTTCCTCCACCTTATGTAAGCTACCTTTTTCCTTTTGACAAGAAGCTCCACCGCTCTCGTCATCCAAGGTTCCTTTATCTTACTACTTCTTGCCTGTCTCAGAGGGACATATTTATTCATCACTTGCAACAACTGTTCCTTAAACAGTCTCCACATGTCTATAGTGCCTTTACCATGGAACAATTGCTCCCAAATCCATGCTTCCTAACTCATGTCTAATCGCATCATAATTTCCTCTTCCCCAATTAAATATCCTCCCATTTTGCCTAATCCTCCCCTTCTCCATAGCTATGTAGAATGTGAGGCAGTTGTGGTCACTATCACCAAAATGCTCTCCTACCACCAGATCTGATACCTGCCCCGGCTCGTTTCCGAGCACTAAGTCTAGAATGGCCTCTCCCCTCGTCAGCCTGTCAACGTACTGAGTTAGACTAAAAGAACAATTGAACTAAATTTAACTCAGTTAAACTAACAGACTGAACCAGTTGATACCAGCGGGTATTAAAACCCAGCAGACTTACACTGACCACTATCAGGAGTGCTCATGGTGCACCTATAGTATATTTATTTCCAGGCTAATAAGGTTTGAGTTCGGATTCCAGCTGCCTTAGAGGTATGTCTCAATAGGATGATTTAAAAATTGTTTAACAGTAGCCATTTTCTGATCATAATCATATTAAATGAGCCAGCAAGGTTTATATTAGTATTGGGAACATGGTCACTGCTTTTGCTTTAATTAGTTCATTTCTTCATTTCCTAAGTAAAACACAATGGAATATCCTTTACAACAAAACACAGGTTTGAAAGGAAATAAGAGTAATGTTGTGACCTTAGTTGATGAGTGCTCCTGATTTGTTGACAGTGATGTGCTAATCTCTCGGATTGTTTCTAAATGCATGGAGACATTGCCCTGTGCATTACTATTCTGAAGGTGACCTCTTGAATCTGCTTCAGTTTACGAAGCTGTGATGACCAGGTCAAACCATCTGCGTAGAAATACAATTGACATTTAATTGAAAATGTAGTAATCATCATAGTGATATTAGAAATTTTGCAGCCAAATCTTTTGCGCAGCAAGATCTCAAGGAACAATTTGAATGGGCAAGATAGTCTGATTTTGTGTTGTTGATCAGGACATCAGGGAATCGTCCCTTAATCTTCATGACTTCATTTCAACCTAAGGGTAATGTTGTGACCTTAGTTGAATTGGTGCTCCTGATTTGTATTGACATTTAAAATTATAATGCGTCTCTTTGTCGATGATTTACATCCTATTTATGCATTAATTATTCAAACCTGAAGGAAAAACAGTTAACAAAAAAAAAGCAAGTTGGCTCAGTGGTTAGCATTGCTGCCTCACAGTGCTAGGGACCCAGGTTTAATTCCAGCCTTGGGGCGACTTTCCGTGTGGAGTTTGCAATTCTCTCTGTGTCTGTGTGGGTTTCCTCTGACTGCTTAGGTTTCCTTCCATAATCAAAAGATTAGGTGAATTGGCACACTAAATTGCCCGTAGTGTCCAAGGAAGTGTAGGTGAGGTGCGCTAGTCAGGGGTAAATGTAGAGTAATAGGGTAGGAGAATGGGTCTGGGTGGGTTACTCGGAGGGTCGGTGTGGACTTGTTGGGTCAAGTGACCTGTTTCCACACTGTAGGGGTTCTATGATTCTGTGAAATGTAGCTTTGGTTGGACTTGAGCTCTGTTCTGCACTATTCAAAACAAGTCAGATTAGTATGCACCATTCACCAGCTTTACTGTTAGTATCTATAAAACCGTTTCTTTCCATTCCTTCTTCAGGGCCACATATCGTGGTGTAAGTACACTAAGTAGTTAAAGAAAAGGATCAACCAATTCTAGCATTTTGTATGTCTGAAGACCTATATACCAGTAATCTATTTCCATTGAAACAAAAGAGGGGAAATTCATAACCAGAGTGCATATATCTGAACTGTCTTTTTTAGATTCTTTCAGAACAATTGGTGCCATTAGTAACCAGATTAATAAATTAGTCTTTATCGTGCTCTCATCTCTGAATCCTAAGGTGCCAGGTTTAAGTTCCACTACAGGGAATGAACACAAGTATAGTGCTGACACTCCAGTGTGGTATTGAGAGAGAGCACACTGCACAGTTAGAGATACAGGCATGGATTTTTAAAGGAGACAATCATTGATTCAATGATTAGCTGCCTCGAGAATGAAAATCCAGCCCATTGCCTTTTGAGATGTTAAAATGAATTCATAAGGGATGATTCCCTGATGTACTGTTCAGTACTTATCTCTGATCAACAGCACAAAATCAGATTATCTTGCCCATATTATATTGCTCTTAGTGATCTTGCTTTGCAAAAGATTTGGCTGCAACATTTCCAATATCATTATGATGATTACTACATTACCAAACTATTACATTGGATTTAAAGTGAGCATAAAAAAAAAACACTCTTCCAATCTCTGTGATTTATTGAGACAAGTGCGGATGGATATTGCTGAGAAAAGCTTCAAGAGATCAATAGTGTGGAGGGGGCTGAAGAAGCAGAAACAGTTAGTTACAGGTCCTTATCATGTAGAAATACAGGTAGTTAGAATACCCAACATCATGATTACCAGACGGGAAACGTTTACCTAATTAATCAAGGATGAAATCAAACCTAAGGTCAAAAGGAACAAGAAGGTGCACCAACTTAATGCACCCAACTGTCCTTTGATATAGTTAGGCTAAGTTGTGCATGTTGGTATGGTTTTGGTTCTTGATACTACTGGTCAAGTCAGACCCCAGAATTAAGCCTTGCTAGATAGGTCATATTTATTTTGTTTACATAGAAATATAGAAAACTGGAGCAGGAGTTGTCCATTCTGCCCTTTAAACCTGTTCCACCTTTCAATACAAGCATGGCTGACCATCTATTCCATCTACTGCTTTCTTCCATTACCCTCATTCATTTCATTAATAGAATGATTAACCACTGAGACTTACTCTTATAAGGCTGGAAATATTTCTTTAGCAATAGAACAGAAGTTTGATACAAAAGAACAAATGAAAACAAAAATAAATTTATTATAGAAGTAAGGTTCAAAACACAAAGCAAAGTTTGACCTGTTTCCAGACACTTCCTGTTACTGATACTCAAGTATAGTGAAATTTATATCCAATATCAATTCTTTAGGATTTTACTGATGATGGTGTTTGTTGGCCATGAAGAACAGAGACAATTGGATGAGTCCTTTCTAAATTTACCAACACAAACTTTTCTATTAATCTGAGAGCCTGAACTTCCTTAGTTCTAATCATCTGCTGATTTGTATCCAAATGCTCTTGGTTTGGATGTTTCAAAACCCATGCTTCTGCTGAGATAACTTATTCTCTGAATCTTTCTTCTAGGAGAGAAATTATACTGACTTCTAAACTCAAGTTTGATATTTTCTAACTGATCATTTTAATGCACATTTTAGATTCTTCTGAATTGAAAACAAAGCTATTAAATACTCACCCTACCTGTCATAAACACTACAGTAGAAACATCTTTGCAATTACACCAAAAGACCTGCAGCCTAACAAAAACTGGATTAGGTCACTGCTCTAGGAGAACATTTTGAGCCTTTTTTTTATTAAAGAAGAAAAATGTTTACAAAAATAACCAAAATCCATATGACACTATATTGATATCCAAACGCTTTTCATCACAATGTGTATTTACTGAATTATCTCTGTTGGTAGCACAGTCCCCAGACATTGAGCTAAAGTTTTTACCCCGCTAATAGTAAAACCCAGATGGCAGTATAAACCAGGAATTGGACCTGGGAATGAGCAGATCTGTCTGGTTCACTGTATGCTAGATGACAACTTACCAATAGAGATCTTGAGGAACCTGGAAGGACCAACCTTTCAAAATGAGCCTGCTATGAATGTGAATTAACTTAAATGGAAATAACTGCGAAGTCAATTACAAAGATTAGCACTGTACATTTTTATGGAATTCTTTGACCAAAGAAATTGCTTTCTGAAACAAAAAATCTGTCAGCCTTTTAAACTTGTTTTGAACTGGAAATACCTATTCTCATTCTGTTTACCGCTGACATTTAATAATCTGACTTCACCAACTCCCTTTTATGTGAACGATGCAATTTGCAGAAAATGTTCTGACAAGGAGGTTAAGGGACAGATTAGTATTGAGGATGAATGAGTAAAATATAAAATATATCATGGATTTCAGTGAAAGGTTTGGATATGACAGTTAATAAGAAATGAAAAATTACAATATTTCACTTACGTTCAGCTTCCAGAGTGTTAAGACATCGTTGTTTCAAGAAATCAAGTTTTATTAATCACTTTAAACTAAAAAAATTTTTAGAAGCTTAAAACAATTTTTAGAAATGAAGAGAAATGCTGCCAAGTCTAAAATTTGGGAATGTTTCACAAACCATTTGTTAGGCTTAAACTTAAAAGGGTCATTAACCTTTTAGTAGTGAATATCTAAAATTATTGTTAACAAATACAGCTTGAGTTAACTGTGTGCATGCTATTGCTGGAAAGCTTTAGTTTCTGTAGTCCCACAGTTTAGGTGCTTTCTCTCCTGTGCCCCATGAAGAATCCCCCAAACCCTGCACCATCTGGTTTATAGCACTCATGCCCATACGTCAGTGTAAATTCTACTGCACAAGTTGCTGGGAAATACGTTAAACAATCTGGGGTTCGACATTTTGGGCGGCACGGTGGCACAGTGGTTAGCATTGCTGCCTCACAGCGCCAGAGACCCGGGTTCAATTCCCGTCTCAGGCGACTCTCTGTGTGGAGTTTGCACATTCTCCCCGTGTCTGCGTGGGTTTCCTCCGGGTGCTCCGGTTTCCTCCCACAGTCCAAAGATGTGCAGGTCAGGTGAATTGGCCATGCAAAATTGCCCATAGTGTTAGGTAAGGGGTAAATGTAGGGGTATGGGTGGGTTGCGCTTCGGCGGGGCGGTGTGGACTTGTTGGGCCGAAGGGCCTGTTTCCACACTATAAGTAATCTAATCTAAAAATTTGAATATTTCCTTTCTATTGGGAGCTAAATGTCTCATAATTGCTTGCTGTTTCCCTCAAGTTCCCTCAGCTTTCTTTTATGTGAGGAGTTATTAAAAATCCTATCTTCAAACAAAAGATGATTATAATGGACAAACATAATTCTTTTATATGCCATTTTAACATCTGCCAATTAATCAATGTCACAGCTAAAGGATTATAGAGTTCATCTGTTTAAGTAATTGCTGGCTAATATTCTAAATACCTAACATTGCACAATAGAGCTACATTCATATTCTTTGATGTTCTCCATCAAAACTTTCAACATTTCAAGATTATCAACTAATCTACTTTACCCACATCTTTGTAAGTTTACTATCTTAATCTATATTTTGGTCAATATCCTTTATGGCAAATTTGGAGAGAGCAATAGAGTTAATGTTTCAGGTCTAGTGATAATGTTGCGGGATTGATAAGCAACCCTTGTGTTTGATTGCTGTGTCTTTCTATAGGTTTTAATGTAGTTAGATTTGCAATTAAAAATATTGTTTATTCACTCATGCAGTGTAGGTATTGCTGGCTGACTAGAATTTTTTGCCCCTCTTTAGTTACTATTGAGAAGGTGGTGGTGAGCTGCCTTCTTGAACTGTTGTAATCTTTCTGCTGTAGATAGACCCACATTTTCCTGACGGAAGGAATTCCAGGATCTTGACCCAGCAACAGTGAAGAAACAGCAATATATTTCCAGGACAAGATGGTGTGTGACTTGGAGGGGAACTTGTAATTTGTAGTGTTGCTTTGTATCTGCTGCCCTTGTCCTTCTGGATGAAAGTGATTAGGGTTTGGAAAGTGCTGTCTAAAGATCTTGGGTGAATTTCTGCAGTGCATCGCATAAATTGTATATACTGCTGCTACTGAGCGTTGGTGCAGTATTCCATCAGTCTCCTAACTTATTCCTTGCAGATTGTAGACAGGTTTTTGGGAGTCAGGAGGCGAGTTACTTGCTGCAGTAGTCCTAGCCTCTGCCGTTCTCTTATAGCCTCTGTATTTATATGACAAGCCCAGTTGAGCTTCTGGACAATGGGACCCCCTGTATGTTGATTATAGTGGATTCTGTTTCAGCAACACCATGAATGTCAAGGTGGTTAGATTGACCCTTATTGGAGATGGTCATGGACTGGCATTTGTGTGTCACTTCTCAGCCCAAACGCAGATATTGTCCAGATCTCGTCGCATTTGAATATAGACTGCTCCAGTATCTGAGGAGTCATGAATGGTGCTGAACATTGTGCAATCATTGGCGAACACCCCCCACTTCTGACCTTCTGATGGAGGGAAGGTGATGGAGCAGCTTAAGATGGTTGGGCTGAGGACATACAATTGAGGAACCCCTGCAGAGATGTCCTGAAGCTGAGATGACTGACTTCCAACAACCACAACCATCTTCCTATATGCCAGGTATGACTTCAATCAGGAGAGGGTTTGTCCTTGATATCTATTGATTCCAGTTTTGCCAGGGCTCCTTGATGCCACAGTTGATCAAATGTGATTTTGATATCAACAGCTGTCACTCTCACCTCACCTCTGGAATTCAGCTCTTTTGTCCATGTTTGAACTAAGGTCGTAATGAGGTTTGGAGCTGAATGGCCCTGGAGGAACACAAACTGGATGTCATTGAGCTTATTATTGCTGAGCAGGTATTGCTTGATAGCACTGTTGATGACAACTTCCATCTGATGATCGAGAGTAGACTGATGGGGCGGTAATTGGCCAGGTTGGATGTGTCCTACTTACAGGACATAAATGGGAATTTTTGTTGGGTAGATGCCAGTGTTGTAACTGTACTGGAAGAGTTTGGGGTGAGGCAAGTTCTGGAGCAGACACTTTCAGTATGATTGTTGTCAGGGCCCATTGCCTTTGCAGTTTCAAGTGGCTCCCACCACTTCTTTATATCACATGAAGTGATTAAATTGACTGAAGACTGGTATCTTTCATGTTGGGGACCAGTGGAGGAGGCTGAAATAGATCATTGACTTGGCACTACTCACTGATTAATGCATTAACTATGTTTTCATTTGGCAGGGAGATGAATCAAGTGTCTTAGAGCAATATAATTGAAGTAATTATAAACACTTTCTTGATATGTAATGATAACAAATGTGACAAACAAACATGCCTTTCATAGTCTGAGATTATCTTGAATCATTTCACAGACAAGTAAGACTTTTAAAATGGAATTACTGTTATATTATTATATCCTGAGAGTGCCATATTTCCCTGTGTAATTCAGTCATGTGCTGTCAAATAATGTATCATTCCACGAGCTACATGGGGATTTGAATGAAATACATTCAATGAAGCCTCAGCGTTTTGAATCTTTGTTTTGGAGTGTGGAAAACACAAGGCACACCAGTCACAGATATTTTGTAGACAAACTCATTAATGGATTTGCATTCAGCAAGGATTCACATTGTGAAAAATGACAAAATAACATTTTGTTGAAAAGTAACCTTTGGCTGCAATGCCAAAACAGCCTGGCCCTAATTTTCTTCAAAGTTCCATGGGATATTTTACATTGTACCTGAGCAGGCTGATGGAACTTCAATTTATTTTTTCATCCATAACGCAGCGTCCACTTGAGTGGCTGCAGACATTTTTTTACTCCAGACTTTGGAGCGTGACCTACACCCACAGATTCAAAATCAGAAGTGAGCTAATTTGCTGAACCACTTACTTTGCAGAGTTAATTCACTCATTCATTTTGGAAAGATATGGATAAGAAAATTTATCCTCAGAATAATCACTTGAATTCTTCACATACTAACTACTAGAGCTCATCGAGACCCTACTAAGTGCAAGTTATCTGTCCTTAATAGATAAACAAGTTTAAATAATCAAATATGTGATAAATGCTTAGAATAATTAGGGATTATTTTCTCCCACAACCTCCCTCTCCCACCATCTCACCATGCCATGCTAGGTCAGTTTCTAATGCTATATGTGCCTGTGGTTTATTCCAGCATCTACATTTTTCAGAACTTTGTTAAAATCCTGGTGCTCACAAGCTGAACCTTGCTGCCCTGATTTTGTGGAACCAGAGATGGGGGCACAACATGAAGAGAGCTAGTAAAGTGAGCACAGATGGAAGTAAGTACTTCTAAAGAGGAATTTGGCACAAAAAGGAGAGAAGATGTTACATATGCTGCCCACTATAAGCTATAAAGTATAATGAACTAAGCAAGTCTAACAATATTAGCACACGGAGACTGTACTAGCACAGGGAGACATTGCCAACATTAACTTAGTGTTGTGGCAAATTCTTCAACAGGAATGCATTTAAACTAAATTGAACATCAAAGGGCCCAATTATGGTACTGCAGAGACAGTTTGTAAATTGACAAGGAGTAGAAATGGGCAACAATTTGTAACTCAGGAAGAAAAATTTTAACCGAGCTTTTCAAACAATCTGGAAGCTGAAATGAAATTATTCCAACAAAGATACAGACATGAAGGATTGACTTCACGATTATGTTAGAATAAAGAAACAACTGAAGCAGTCTGACTGCGCAATTGAAGTAGTTTGTTCAAATTTAAATGACTGCCCTGACCATTCAGCTCTTGTAGTGAAGTTGTTAACAGGACTTACAATATAACAACAATGGGAGAGCAAATTACTGCGCTTGCATCAGAGCTGGATGCTAGGGTCATCTAGACTCTAAGGGTTAGCTTGCTGTCTCTCCATGGATGCTGCCTGTTTCGCTATGATTTGTAGCATTTTTTGATTTCCATATAACAACAATGGGTAAAAACAATAACTGCAGATGCTGGAAACCAGATTCTAGATTGGTGGTGCTGGAAGAGCACAGCAGTTCAGGCAGCATCCAAAGAGCTTCGAAATCGACGTTTCGGGCAAAAGCCCTTCATCAGGAATAAAGGTAGTGAGCCTGAAGCATGGAGAGATAAGCTAGAGGAGGGTGGGGGTGGGGAGAAAGTAGCATAGAGTACAATGGGTGAGTGGGGGAGGGGATGAAGGTGATAGGTCAGGGAGGAGAGGGTGGAGTGGATAGGTGGAAAAGGAGATAGGCAGGTAGGACAAGTCCGGACAAGTCATGGGGACAGTGCTGAGCTGGAAGTTTCGAACTAGGGTGAGGTGGGGGAAGGGGAAATGAGGAAACTGTTGAAGTCCACATTGATGCCCTGGGGTTGAAGTGTTCTGAGGCGGAAGATGAGGCGTTCTTCCTCCAGGCGTCTGGTGGTGAGGGAGTGGCGGTGAAGGAGGCCCAGGACCTCCATGTCCTCGGCAGAGTGGGAGGGGGAGTTGAAGTGTTGGGCCACGGAGCGGTGTGTTTGATTGGTGCGGGTGTCCCGGAGATGTTCCCTAAAGCGCTCTGCTAGGAGGCGCCCAGTCTCCCCAATGTAGAGGAGACCGCATCGGGAGCAACGGATAAAATAAATGATATTAGTGGATGTGCAAGTAAAACTTTGATGGATGTGGAAGGCTCCTTTAGGGCCTTTCTCCCTACCCCCACCCTCCTCTAGTTTATCTCTCCACGCTTCAGGCTCACTGCCTTTATTCCTGATGAAGGGCTTTTGCGCAAAATGTTGATTTTGAAGCTCTTTGGATGCTGCCTGAACTGCTGTGCTCTTCTAGCACCATTAATCCAGAATATAACAACAATGGTTCCATTGTGTCTGGATCTCTCATTCCTCCCCAACCCTTCGAAAGGTTAATCTCAAAACTGCTACAGAAAATAAAATCCATTCAGCAACCTGATGATGTAGATAAACTTGAGATTCTCCCCATGATAATACTAATATATGTTAATTGACTATTCATTAACCCAAGGATATGGAATTTAAACAAGATTTAAGAAGTTTCAATCAAAAAGGAGAGGATTTGTCAATCAGTGTTAAGTGTGTGATATATGATAAAAAAACACATTTTGAGACAGGGTTGGAGAGAACATTGTGTCAGGATTACTGTGGGTAAGGTGGATCCACAAAGAAGGTGAGCTGTGTACAGCACAGACTCTCCTACTGCTTGGCGTTAAACTCACGTATAATGCAACATCGACAAGTTGGGGAGTGGATGGTTAGGTAGCAGGTGAGAGGCTCAATGTGGAGAAGTGTGAGGTGATTTTTCCAGTGGGAAGAGCATGGAAAGGCAAAGTATATTAAACAATATCAATCAAAAGTCGATGCAGTAACAGAGAGACCTGGGGACATAGGTGCATTTTAGCCATTCAAAATGGTAGGACATGTTGAGAGAGTGTTATTAAAATATACAGTGTCCAAGGGTTTTTTAAACTGGGGTATAGAGTAAAGAACAGTAAGAACGTTATGTTGAACACATGTATAGGGCATTAGTTTGGCCTGACGTAGAGTGTTGCATCCAGTTCTGGGAGCCACTCATCTGGGTGATGCGAGAGTATTGGAGAGAGTGCATTAGAAATTCACAGGACTTTCAGTTATAAAATTAGAAATATAGAATGTGGGGCTGATCTCTTTGAAGAAGAGAAGGCAAAGAGGAGATCATGAGCAGTCTGAACGGAGTAAATGGGGAGGAGATGTTCCCACTCGTGAGAAGTTTAAGAACAAGAGAGTATAGATGCAAAGTAATTAGAGAAAGAAAGAAAGGTGGTCTGAGAAGAACACAGTGAGTAATTAGGGTTTGGAATGTAATGTGTCAGAGTATGGTGGAGGTTACGGGGAGAAGGCAGAAGAATGATACCAGGGGAATTGCCGATTTGGAGGTCGAACACAGACACAAATGGTCTCCTTCTGTGCTGTAACAATTCTGTATCGTTGTGATCGAACAGGCACTTTAGAATACAGAGAGAATGCTGCACTAACAGAGGAGCTATGACTGGCATTTATAAAACTAAGACTCTGTTGAGTGAATTTAGTGGAGTCCAGAGGAAGGTATCTTGGCCAACATTTATCTTCAAACAGCCTGCTCACTTATTTCATTGCTATTTGTGAATGCATGCTATGTGCAGTTTGGCTGTTGGATTTTGTACATTACAACCGCATCTCAAAACAGAAATGGTGGTGGAGTTCAGCAAGTCTTATTGACTGTTTCTCTCTTCTAACATGCTGCCAGACCCTCCCCCCTACACATTCTGTTATTATTTCAGACCTTTAGCCATTGTAATATTTCTCTTTTATTTACATGGATATAACTTACTGTTTGGATATCCTGACAATGCGAAAGGTATAATTAAATATAAGCTCTTTCTTTATGTGATACTCTGCAACAAGAGATAACCTAACTATCTCACCTTGGCTTTCAAAGACATTACCACTGCTGAATTTCCCAATAACTACAATCTAAGGGGTTACTGTCAACCAGAAACTGTACTGAATCAGTTATATACCAGTTATAGTTATCACTACAGCTCAGAACTCTGTGGCAAATAAATCAGCTCCTGACTCCTTGATCAGGACCGAACTGTGTTTATGACTATGTTTATATAAGAAGATATTTTTAATGAATAAAGTATATATTGAAATTTTAAAAAATCTCTATTGGTCTTCCAGAACAAGGAGTTGACCTTGACTGACACATTCCAAGGTCCAGGACTACATGTTGAGGGATGCACTAAAACTTGAGGCAACTGCAGCCGAGGTGCAGTGGGGAAAGACTGCCATCTGAGGTCCTTCTGCCGAAGTAAAATTGGGATCTGTTACCGGACCCACCAAGTGCCTTAAATGCATGTAAACATAGCCTGGTTAAGTAGGAGGTGCCTTTGGTTTGTTTGGATAGAGTCAAAATCCAATATTTGTTTGCTTCCTTCATATGCTACTCTACAGAACCTAGATGCATTTGACTTATGATTATGTATGTATATAAAGATATTTTTTTATGAATTAAGTATATCTTGAATTTTAAAAAATGCCTTCTGACTCCCTGATAGACAAGCAGAAGGCTGGAAGAACACAGCAAGCCAGGCAGCATCAGGATGTGGAGAAGTCAATGTTTCAGGTGTAACCCTTTTTCAGGCTTGGAGAAGTCATTTTACACAGATGATTATTACAAAATGAAATGACGCCCCAGAAACAATGATGGATGCAGAATTCATCTTAACTTTTAAAGGGGAAGTGGATCAACATTTGAAAAATAACAATAATGAAAAGTATTGGGAAAGAGCATTAAAAACAAATGGAGAATTCTTGAGGAGAGTGGGAAAAGTGGTCTCTGCATAGAATTTTAGAATCATACAGTACAGCAGAGGCTATTGAGACTGTACCACCAAGAAACTCACTACCACCTGCACTTTCCTGTACCAGGCTCGCTTTGCTGCACAATTCTGAGGTACTGAAATATCGACAGGTGCAAAGGTGAAAAAAAAGGTAGAACCTGATTTTACTGAGCCAATGCAAAATATTATGGGTGCTGGTGATTTGAGGAAGAAGAGCCATATTGGTCTTAAAACATTAATTTCTGTTTCTCGCACTCCATAGGTGTTGCCAGACCTGCTGAGTTACTCCAGCATTTTCTGTTTTTTCTCTCAATTGTACAGAGTCTGAGCTTTCTGCTTTCCAATTTTGTTTTGGTGACGGGTGGACCGTGGGTGTGGGTTGTCATACAAACAAGGGGCAGGAGTAAATGAATTAGCCCCTCGAGTCTGCTCCTCTGTTCAACGAGGTCATGGCTTATTTGATTGTAACCTCAAATTTACATATCCATAGTTCTACCCTGCAGTGATTATAACAAGGTCAGGCAAGTGGACCTCATAGAATATGAGTTCCTTGATTGGGGCTGTTAACCTGGTCCAATGAGAGAGTCCTGGCTAATAGATATAAACAGAAATGTCAGAGATTCTGTAACTCGAGTCTGAGGGAATTGGACCAATGTCAAGGCGTAAATAAGAGGTGATTTGGTGATGGGATACGAATGTTTGTGGAATGATTTCATACCCAAATTATTCACTCTCTTGCTTAGCAAGAATCTATCCACCTATGCTTTAAAAATATTCAAGGTCTCTGTTTCCACTGCCTTTTCAAGAAGCAAATTCTAAAGACTCACAATCCTCTGAGATTGAAAGAAGAAAAAAAAATCACTTTTATCTCTGTTTGAAATGGTCCACCTCTGATTTTTAAGCAGCGGATCAATTTTCACCCGGCTCCAAGGGATGCATTCCTTGGGCAGGTTGGAATTGCATCCTCCATGATGAAACATAGCAGGAATGCTTTTCTAGCTGAGTCCTGATGAGGCTCGTTAACGGGCATTGATATATCTCTCCCAAGCTTGCTCTGTTGTGATTTACTTTGAGGGTCTTCTTTCTGTCACTCAGTGGCACAACAGCACTTTGAGGTTCTGTTGGCCGTTTGGAGTCAGTACCACTGAACCAGTTGTGCAGGTGAAATAAGGTGCTGCCCTTCTTATGCGGTTATACTCATGGTCTTTGTCCCAATAATAAGATGGCAGGTTGCCTTCTACATTGCCTTCATGTGGACTGTCAGGATTGTCTGGTCCCGAAAGTAAAATGCTAAAAAGCAGCTATGCTTTTGTCTGCAGGACAGTTTGTAATTCTTGCAGTGCATTTTATACAGCGCATCAACTTTAAGAGTGGGAATTTTATCATGTGAATTCCTTTGCAACGTAATTTACAGTTAAATTTATTTCCTTCTCACATCTTCCCCTTTCCAGATGCCACATCATCCCCAGATGCATCTGCTTTTTTTCAGCTGATAATCACTTTATTTTTCAGCCTGTGCGTTTTAGTGAGATTATTCCAAAGATAATGGTGACCACGAGCAGGAAATGAACTGTCAGATAGTAAGATTTGAGTGAAAGGGAAATGAAACTCGTGCAAGACAATGGAATTGCGAAACATCATTAAAAATAAAAGCAAATATGCTTTCATCTCACTTCAGTAGCTCATTTTAACCTAGCTCTGCAAAGAGAGACTTCTGAGTTTCATGGTGCTTGCACTGAACTAAATTCACAGGCAAGGGAAGTGCTATTTTTGATGCGCTGTGACATATTTTGATGTGACTCGTGACAATGTTTTAAAATGCGTGCAAAAGCTCGGCATGTAAAGACTGTACCATCCAGCCCCACACTCTCATCTATTAACCCTTCATCTCCTGAGTCTATGGAAGATGGCAGAAAGTAAGACCAAGATCAAAGCACCTGCAAGATCAGTTAACGAAAAAAAGGGCTACTTTGTGGCAAAAGCACGGTATGCTGTGACCTTAGGCTCTTTCCAAATTAATGGACAATTTGCCTTGCACTACTACTCACCTCATCAAGACCAAAAGAATTTCAGCTTCCCCCACACCTTCCCATTGAAACTAATTGTTATACCAGCAATTACAGGATTTACGTTCTTTGAATTAATCACCCTAAGGTCATTTAGGGCTGGTAACTGATGCCACAAGGATGCTGTTAGGCACTAAGTTTATAATCTAACTTGCACACTACCTGTACAAGCAGCTCTGGACTCTCTCAATCACAGGCAGCAATTTGTTTCAAAGTTTCTTTTATGCCAACACTGACACTTGTAACTCCTAGCTGTTCTACTATGCAACAAATGGTAAAAGGTAAAACTAGACAGTTTTTTTTGTCTAGCAACTCCTGTTTTCCAAATATCATCGAATTATAAGAAATATGAACATGAGTAGGCCATTTGGCCCATCAAAACTGTCCTGCCATTCAATAAGATCACGACTGATGTAATTGTGGCCTGAGCTTCAATTTCCTGCCTATCTTCTATAATCTTTGAGTCCTTTGGCAATAAACTGTTTACTTTAACTTTGATTATATTCAATGCCCCAGCCTCTCTGGGGAAGAACATTCCAAGACTGAAGACCCTCTGACAGCAGTATTTTCTTCTCCTCTCCAATCTGAATCAGAGACTGGTTATTTTTGTGCTGTGGTCTCTAGTTCTAGATTTCCTGATGGAAGAAATGTTCCCCCCTAGCATCTAACCAGCCAAACTCCCCCAGAATCTTATATGCTTCTATAAGATTATATCTCATTCTTCTAATTGCCAATGAGTATAGGCTCAACCAATCTTCCCTCAAAACAACACCTTTATCCCAGCAACCAGGCTAGTGACCCCTCTCTGAGCTGCCTCCAGTGTAAGTAGAAACATCCTGAAGTAAGGGAGCCAAACCTGTACACAGTCATCCAGGTTCGATATCATCAATTTATTGTATAGTTGTAGCAAAGCTTTGGCACTCATACACTCCATTCTCCTTGTGATAAAGGCCAAAGTACCATTTGTTATTCTAATTACTTGCGACACATGCATATTAACATGCAGTTTATTTACCACACACATAACATCTGCACTGCAGTACCTTGCGACCTCTTTCCATTTAAATAATATTCTGTTTTAGAACAAAGAACATAGAATATAGAAAAGTGCAGCCCACGAAGTTGTGCCGAGGATTATTCCTAATTTAAAATAAAATAACCTAACCTACACACCCCTCAATTCACTGCTGTCCATGTGCATGTCCAGCAGTCGCTTAAATGTCCCTAATGTCTCTGCTTGCACCACCACCACTGGCAATGCATTCCATGCATTCACAACTCTCTGCATGAAGAACCTACCTCTGACATCTCCTCCATACCTTCCTCCTAATATCTTAAAACTATGACCCCTCATGCCAGTCAATCCTGCCCTGGGGAAAAGTCTCTGGCTATTGACTCTATCTATTCCTCTCATTATCTTGTATACCTCGATCAGGTCACCTGTCTTCCTCCTTCTCTCCAGTGAAAAAGTCCGAGCTTAGTCAACCTCTCTTCATAAGACATGCCCTCCAGTCCAGGCAGCATCCTAGATTCCTGAAGAAGGGCTGATGCCCGAAACGTTGATTCTCCTGTTCCTTGGATGCTGCCTGACCTGCTGCGCTTTTCCAGCAACACATTTTCAGCATCCTGGTAAACTTCTTTGCACCCTCTTCAAAGCTCCATACCTTTCCTATAGTAGGGCGACCAGAACTGGACACAATATTCTAAGTATAGTCCCACCAGGGTCTTGTAGAGCTGCAGCAAAACCTCGTGGCTCTTAAACTCGATCTCTCTGTTAATGAAAGCCAAAATACCATATGTTTTCTTAACAACCCAATCCTTCTGGGTGGCAACTTTGAGGGATCTATGAACTTGAACACCAAGATTCCTCTGTTCCTCCACACTGCCAAGAATCCTGTCTTTAATCCTATATTCAGCAATTCAAGTTCGACCTTCCAAAATGCATCACTTTATCTAGGTTGAACTCCATCTGCCATTTCTCAGCCTAGCTCTGCATCCTGTCTATGTCGCTCTGCAACCTGCAATAGCCCTCGATACTATCAACTGCACCTCCAACCTTTTTGTCATCGGCAGATTTACTAACCCACCCCTTAACCTCCTCATCCAAGTCATTTATAAAAACTACAAAGAGCATAGGCCCAAGAACAGAGCCCTGTGGGACACCACTCACCACTGACCTCCAGGCAGAATAATTCCCATATTCATCCTGTCAAACTTGTGTATTCCCACAATTTTTTTTTCTTACATGGGATGTTATTATTGCTGGTAAGGCCAATGTTCATGAACCATGCCTTGAACTGATTGGCTTTCCAGGCCATTTCAGAGGGAAATTATGAGTCAATCATATTTGGAGGCATTCGTAGATCAGACTGGGTAAGGATAGTCAATTCTTTGCCTTGGGACTTTGTAAATCAAATGGGTTTTTATGAAAATCAGCAATGGCTTCCATTAGACCAGCTTTATTTATTATGATATATTAATTTATTAAATTCAAATTTCACCATCTGCCATAGTCTGAGTCAAACTCATACCCCCAGAGCATTGGGACTCTATTACTATTCCAGTTACAAAATCGGCATGTCATTTTCAAATATATGCTATTTTTCAAATACTTGCCCATTTACATTAACTGTATCTTTTCTCATCTTCCTGACAGGGTGCTTTTCCCTGTCTTTGCATCATGAACGAATTTAACTAGCATGGTCAGTCCCTTCATCCATGTCATTATTGTAAATCATAATCTTTGAGGCCCCAGACCTGATCTCTGCTCTATTCGACTAGTTGCAGTCTGAAAATTATTCATTTATTCCAATTCTCATTCTGTTTCTTGTTAATTAGCTAAACCTTTATCCATGCAAATACACTATCAACCATAAAATTTTTGTTCACTTAATCTGAATGCCCCCTTGCAACTTTCTTATCCTGTATATGTTACAACGTCCATTTAATTTACTGGTAGAATGATCTGTAAAAGAGATAGTTAAATAACATAAGTGATATTAACAGAAGATAATGAATTGGAGGGCATAGGTTTAGAGTGAGAGGGGAAAGAGAGAAAAGAGACCTAAGAGGCAACTTTTTCATGCAGAGGGTAGTGTATGTATGGAATGAGTTGCCAGAGGAAGTGGTGGAGGCTGATACAATTACAACATTTAAAAGACTTGTACATGTGTACATAAATATGAATGATTTGGAGGGATATGGGCCAAGTGCTGGCAAATGGAACTAGATTGGTTTCGGGTATCTGGTTAGCATGGATGAGTTGGACCGAGGGGTCTGTTTCCATGTTGTACTTCTCTTTGACTTCATGTCATCGCAGACACCATGAACAATCTTGCACAACCCCTTTTTAGTGGCAACTTACGGAATGCTCAACTCTTCCCTTCACTACCACACCCTTCACCCCAACTTCAGCTTCAGCATAAATACTACCTTCTTCTGATGAAGAGTCATGGAACTTGAAACATCAACTCTGCTTTCTTCCCATAGCTGCTGCCAGACCTGCTGAGTTCCTCCAACAATTTTGGCTTTTGGTTCAGATCTCCAGATCTCCTATTGGTTTTCCCAGTACACTGTCTGTAATGATCACGTTGTTTCAAGTTCCTCCCTTCTTTCCTGATCATGGTGATAATGTCAGATCAATACTTGAGGGCTCAGAAGTAATGAACATTCAGCACTTCCTCACTCAGATTATCTGAAGGACAAATATAATAAATTCAAAAACTAATTGGGTTATAACATCTTACTTGCCTGATTGTTTCTTCTAATTTGTCTTATCTTTCTTTTCCACTGTAGATCAATGCTCTATCTTCCCCACTCCTCCTGATTGTTGTTTCTGTCAGTCCCATTGTTTCCTTCCCTGTCCACTGTTTCATTGACTAAAGAGAGTGATCACTGAATATGACCATCATAAAATCTCAGACACAACATTGTTATATTGTTGTCAACTCACATTTCTAGTAACCAGCAGTGTACTACCTGGAGGGTAAAGCAAAAAGTACAAAGTCATGCCATTCATCGCCAAAAGAGAGATTTGAGAATTCCGAGAGAAACTTGAGTGGTTGAAAATGGCCAGTTACTCACCTTCCTGGAGGCTCTGCCATTACTTGGTCTTAGCTCTTGTGGTAGGCGTCCCCATAGAATTTCTGGGGCCTGTAGCTGTTTGCACGTTCTTTATATAACAATGTTTCAAAACCTGTGCCTTTTTGGAAATCAAAGCTAGTCTTTGGAGATGTGAGGGAGAACTGAGGGAGAAAGAAAAGAAAGAGAAAAGAAGTGAAGGAGGAAAGATGGAGAGTAAGAGAGCTTGAAAGCACGTAAAAGTATGCATTTCAGTAAAAAATAATAGTGGAATAGCAGGAGAAGGAAGAACTGAGTCCATCTATAATAGAGTGAAATTTGTTTGTGAAAGAAATAGGGGCAATTAAGTGTATATAAAATGCAGTACATCGATGGAAGTGAGGAAAGAAATTGAGTCTGAATAGCATTGTGTGTGTGTGTGGGGGGGGGGGGGGGGGGGGTTGCTGTGTGTGTGTGGCTCTGTGTGTGAGTGTGTGGCTGAGTGTGTGGCTGTGTGTGTGTGTGGCTCTGTGTGTGTGTGTGGCTCGTGTGTGTGTGTGGCTCTGTGTGGATGTGGCTCTGTGTGTGTGTGGCTGTGTGTGTGTGGCTGTGTGTGTATATGTGGCTCTGTGTGTGTGTGTGTAAATAGCCAAGCAAAATTATAAACAATTTTTCTTAATAAGGACTTCTGAGTGTATGATGCAGACAGTACAGACTCTCTGGCTTGATTTTGCAATATCCATATTATTCTAACAATTGCATTTTAAAAAGACAAATATACTGAAGAAATGCTTGTGTGGTTTAAGAGGCATCGTAAAACAAACACAAGCACTTTTAGGATGAGAGACAAGTACATTTGCCATAATGGGAACTCAAAGTAAATAACATATTGCAATGAAACATCTGTTTTATCGTCTTATGTATCCAAGTATGTGTGACATTCTGAAGGAGGAAATCCTGATTATCTTCTTTTAAATTTAAAGTTTCTATTGTTCCCAATGGTCAACATTAAAGTTTTTTTTTCTGTTTGTTACAATCATTGCTCCTACTTCTTCTCTATGAATGTTATTCAATACAGGAGTCAGCAAATTGTGGTTCTCATCTGCATTTTTCAAAATTGTTCACTTGGATTGCTTTATTATAAGAAAAGTTGAAAAAGCACGAAGTAAAGTCTATCTTTATCATAAGGATAAGAGACTAATCTTACAACTTGCTCTTGCGTATACTGGGGATATGAAGAAAAAATAATAAGTTGATGAATGATACTTAAGAGATGGGTTTACCTCAATTACAATTTATCTTCAAATGCTACTTAAATTCATTCCATGTATTTTATTGATTAAACATGCAAATTGTGCTTTCTACCAGTAGATCTTATCAATTTACAATGTTTATAAAGGCTGCACTTTTGTCTTGCAGCTTCTGATAGTTTTTATTTGAGATAGTTTAAAGAAATGTTCTTCAGTTACAGATGGTTTCTGACTCCTGTCCTAGGACCTCCCACTCCTCTAAAATCATCATAAAGGATAAGAACATTCTCAACTTCCTCTTCTATAGCATTATTTGTCTTCTCTGCTGTTTTGACAACTGATGCTAAGGAACTCATGTGCTCCTTCACTTCTAAACTTAAAACATTGACTGGTCTCCTCTCTAGCTCTGTACTCTACTTGAACCTCAGCCTCCACTCGCTGACTCTTGTCTCCTCCATTTACTCTTACCAAAACCTAATTTCTGGCAGATGAAATTTAATTTAGATAAATGTGAGGTGCTGCAGTTTGGTAGCACAAATCAGGGCCGAATCTACACACTTAATGTTAAGGCCTAGGGGAGTGTTGCCGAACAAAGAGAGCTTGGGGGTGCAGGTTCATAGTTCCTTAAAAGTGGAGTTGCAGCTAGATAGGATAGTGAAGAATGTGTTTGGCACCCTTGCCTTTATTAGTCAGTGCATTGACTATAGGAATTGGGAGGTCATGTTGCAGACATTGGTTAGGCCACTTTTGGAATACTGAGTTCAGTTCTAGTCTCTCTGCTACGGGAAAGATGTTGTGAAACTTGAAAGGGTTCAGAAAAGATTTACAAGGATATTTTCAGGGTTGGAGGGTTTGAGCCATAGGGAGAGGATGAATAGGTTGGGGTTATTTTCCCTGAAGCATTGGAGGCTGAGGGGGTGACTTTATGGAAGTTTATAAAATCATGAGGGGCATGGATAGGGTGAATAGTCAAGGTCTTTTCCCCAGGATAGGTGAGTCCAAAGCTAGAAGGCATGGGCTTAAGGTGAGTGGGGAAAGATTGAAAAGGGACCTGAGGGGCAATGTTTTCATGCAGAGGATGGTGTGTGTATGGAATGAGCTGCCAGATGAGGTGGTGGAGTCTGGTACAGTTACAACACTTAAGATAAATGTATGATTAGGAAGAGTTTAGAGGGATATGGGCCAAGTGCTGGCAAATGGGACTAGATTAATTTAGGATATTTGGTCAGCATGAACAAGTCTGAACAATCTATTTCCCTGCTGAATAATTCTATGACTCTCTGTCTCCCTATATACCGGCAGCATAACTTCTACCTCTTCAAATATTGTCACCAAAATCTCTTGTTGTACTTTTGAAACTGTCTTCCAATTGGTAAGTCATGGACAGCCAAAGTTTCCTCCAACTCAATCCCAGCAAAATTAATGCCATCTTTCTCAGCTCTCAACCAAGTGTATTGTACCTTTACTGATTTTGAGTTGACTTTTGTCTGTCATTGAGGCTCTATTTTTCAACTTCTGTGATGCATTTGTTTTTGACCCTGTTTCTTCCTCTCCGCTACTAAAATTCTAATTCAGATACAGAATCTTCAGGGCTTCCTAGATGTTGCTTACACCAACTTATCTTCTGCAAGATCTGCTTCATTCAGACATCAGTTCTCAGGTTCACACTCTGTAACAGTGATAACTCCTGCATTCTCCAAATTCTGCCCACCCAGTCCACCAGTGTCAAGATCCTCATCTTTGTTTTCATTTTCTTTCACGAGTTTATCCCATTTTAACGTCTATCATCGTATGTGCTATCACTGTGCATAGCACCTTGAATAATTGTGCGCTCTTCCTTACTACCGATAACTGCACTCTGCAGTTTACTGCCTGAAACCACTTTGCCACATTATTCTTCTCCTTTGTTTATTAGTGTATTAAAAACTTGGATAGTGGTTTTGGTTTTTGACTTATCCTTCCTATGCTGGGTTTGGATTCCCTTTCCTCTTGAAAAACACTAGGAAATTTCTTTTCCATAAGGGTGCTAGAAAAATATACATTGTTATGGTTATAGCTGACAATTTATATTGTTCCTTACCATCTACCTCAAAGGTTTTACGACAGACTCTCAATACCACATTGCATTTTCTGCAGGTCAGTGCAAATGATTCAACAAATGCTTGGAAGATTACTTATCTCATTACCGTCATTAATTTGAAAAAAACCGTCAACTCAAGTACTATTCTTAGATGTAGCTCTTAAAATATGTATTTGTAGTAAAAACGAACAGCTACAGAATTAATCGACAGTATTATTAACATCTCTATAGGAAAGGCAGGTTGGTAAAGTTACCCAGGGTGAGGGATTACACAGACAATGTAATACTGCAAAAGGACATGATATAGTAAATCCAACTGTGAATCCATTATATTAATATATTCATTTTACTAAAATGCTACAGTTTAACAGTCAAAGAAATGGGAAAACAACAGATCACTAGCAACATAATTAACATTGAAATTCTGGTGCTGTGCCCTGGAATAACTAAATATATCTTGAAACAGACAGTAAAATACTACTTTGTTTATCTGAGATAAAGCTTAATTTAAATCACTAAAGCAAAAAAACTCAGAATGGTTCAAGAATTTCAGTTCTGGAGAAGTACAAAATCACATTCCTTGATTATCTTTAATAAAACTTTCTTACGAAGTGAACATTAGTAGAACTTACAGTCGAGCACAGTGAATGCAGCTGGTTCCTTCTGTATTTCAGATGCTTCAGTGATGTGACACACAGTGCATCGTCTTGGACTTGCCTTTGGCTGGCTCAGAGGAACTCAAGTAATGATTTAGAGGCAGTTGACGTCAGATCTTTCCTTTCACTTAAAGTCTGCATGACTTTGGTAAAAAGTAATGAACTGCAGACACCCAAGAACAATAGAACTACAGAAAATGAAATTTGAACTGCAAAGAAAAAGTGTGAGGATTCGAATACAAAAAAATTAAAAGTGACTCTAGTGAAATAGGGAAGAAAATTATCATTTAATAATTAAAATACAGATTGAAGCTTTGTTTAAAAACCACAATAAGCTACAAACACTTCTTCAATGGTAAGGAACTCCACAGAAATAGAATATGAAACTTAAACAAAAATAATACATAATTCTTAAAGTAACACCGTTGTCAAGCTTAACTGGTTTGGATGAGATTTTGGCAAGCTTGTGTAGAGAAGTGAATAATGAAAAAAAATCAGAATAGATATGTGCCAACAAAATGTCCACAGTAAAAATTGCTGCATTTTATTTTAGAAGTTAATAAGAGCTAATTCCAGATTTACAACATCTGCTACAATCTGCAGCACAATGCAAATTTTCAACTAAGTGTTTCACGTTTAGCTGCCTACATAACTGTTGATGCAACGTCATCCAAGTCTCCTACCTAACTCATCCTTTCCCAGGACCTTATCACGCTTGAAATGCTTTGCCTCTCTGAGTTTTTCTTTCTTTATATAATCCATTGGCTTTTAAAACTCAAAGCTAAGTGGACATTTTGACCTCACCGGTTTGTAGGGAAGTCGATAGGCTCCTGTTAGATGTTGGTTTTACAATTTAAACACTTTAGAATGAATTCTTTTCTTTAAATGTTTAGTCAGAGATATATTTAGGATCAGGACTTCTATTAATGCTTCAACTATTTTTGAAATTAGAAGCTCATAAATTGTCCGAAAGACATTATTCTGAATTCTGTGGACAGTGAAAGAATTGTATGTTATTCTCTATTCTGGATCATATATCATCCTTACATAGCAAAAAATACAGTTTTCATTAATATTAATTGATCTGCGCAAGTTCTGCAAATAATGTTGCATTTCACAGTCCTGTGAACACATGATTTTTATTCACTCATTGGATATGGAATCACTGGCTACAACAGCATGGATTACCTATCCCTAATTGTCTTTGAAAATTGCTGGTGGGCTGCCTTTTTAAACAATTGTGGTCCACTGGGTGTAGAGACAGCACAGTGGTGTTAGGGGGGGAGACCTAGGATGATAGCTAACTGACACTGAATGAACTGCAATATATTTCTGATAAAAATGCTGCATGGTTTTGAGGACAACTCGCAGTTAGTGGTGTTCTCAAACATCTGCTCTGGTCCGCCGAGAATAATGTGACCTTTCAAGGGGCCCTGTCAGTGCGGTTCCAATTCCGAGAGGTAAGAGTATAAGATTCTGCAAGGTGATGCTTCTCCAGAGGTTGGTTCCATCCTGCATTTGCTATTGTTAGGCTCTCTAATGAACCTATTGTTATCAGGACCAGGAATTATATAGCAGGTAGACAAATGGTAAATCAGAACAGGAACACTTTATTGACGATGCTCCCACCTCCACAACTGGTTCTTGACTGTCCCCAAGCTCCGCCCCTCCAGGTCACCTGACCAGGCATCTTAATAGGCCAGCTGCATACAAATATTGGCAGCAAATGCAGGAGCGAACTAGCCTCCGTTTGGAAGAGCAAAGAACTATGCCAATGTGAGTGGGTTCTCTCAGCCTGAGGCCCTCTTTTCCAGAAGTGGCAATGGATGAGGCAATGAGTCTGTGCTGTGGGAAGGACTGCAAGAGGCAGGATGCTAGTGGAAGTGTAGGGGGGAATGGGGGAATGGTTGTGGGACAAGAGACTCAGAAATTAGAATAAGTCAATTGGGGCTGACTGTCTGAGCAGGTATCTTCCCCAACCCCACCAATCACTATCAAAGGAGGCAGTCAAACTAGCAGAGAGTTGTGGTCATACAGAGGCACCAATAATGGGCACACTACTTCCATGTTCAGTTTCAACCTCTGATTCAGGTTTGGACTCCCAATAATGAAGTCAATGGCACCGATTTCCAGTTTCAACCCATGGGCAGAAATTCACCACGATGTAAATCAGTCAGGGACATAACTGATAAAATCTTCATGACATAGCAGATAAAATCTTCATGACATAGCAGAACTGATAGAGGAGAATCTAAGAGAGTAGTAACACCAGGTCATAATATTTACAGCTACCTCGATGGAAATTAGACACAAGGATCGTATTCATCTCTTTGTGTATTCTGTTTCTGCAGTTTCCAGGCATCTGTCTGTGTGAAAACACCACAGATCTCCAAAGGAAGACATGGTTTTCAGAACTTGCCTATGAAAAACAATTGCTTCTATCTGGTTTCATGATCACGATTGAAAAAACACATTTTCCATAAATAGTTTTTTTTTGTTATTTACCCAAAAATGTTTCCATAAATGGCAAAAGGGCAAAAGACATATATTTCTCTCAGAAACTTGATGGTTTAATAAATATTTTAGGAAGGCTAGTAGGATGAATTGGAAATTGGGAATAAGCAAAAGGGCAAAAGACATTTATTTCTCTCAGAAACTTGATGGTTTAATAAATATTTTAGGAAGGCTAGTGGGATGAATTGGAAATTGGGAATAAGCTGCTTGGCTCACCTACATTTACAGTAATGACTTGCTCAATTGATGTCGTTAGTCTGGATTCATTCTGAAACAATGTGGCTGCCATGACAGAGTAGCTAGAGAGCAACAGAGACATCTTCATTTTATGATATATGTTTGTTTACATGTTCCTGTGACATTTAACCTAGCGGCTTCCTTTTTCAATTTGATGCCAAAGACATGGGGAAAATAGACAGATTCGGCACAGGGTCTGTTTCTAAGCTGTACAACTCTATATGGACAGCTATGTGCAGTTATCCACAATCTCACTTTAACTATGTATCATCTATACAGGATGCAGTATGGGGTAGGCATCATTCATATTCCCTAATAACAGAGCATTAGAGGTATGACGTCCAAAGGAGTCAGTTTCTGAATTCAGTTTCTTGTACACTTGAAGTCTCTGATGTCCAAACTGCACCCTGCTGAAGGAATATTAATTATTTATTGCTTGGTTTTGTATGAGTGAACTACCCAATTAATTAGAAAGGTTAATGTCCCTTGTGCAATTCATAGGGTTTAGTTAGAAAGAAACAGAGTGGAGCATTGACATGTACATTGGTTTAAAATGGATTCATTTCTGAACGCTACCTTTGATATTACTAAATTCAGATTCAGACACTGTAAACTACTACATTGTGATTGACTGAATCCATTCTACAGACTGAGTGAACACTTGGTGCTTTTAAGGAAGGGAATGATACGTATAAGTCAGCAAGGTCAAGAGAGTGATGCTGGAAAAGCACAGCAGGTCAGACAACATCCGAGGAGCAGAGGAATTGACATTTCAGGCATAAACCCTTCATCAGGAAGGCCTTATGCCCGAAACATTGATTCTTTTGCTCCTCGGCTGCTGCCTGACCTGCTCTGCTTTTCTAGCACTGTACTCTTGACTCTGATCGCCAGTGTCTGCAGTCCTCACTTTCTCCTTATAAAGCAGCAAAACCAAGTAAGATAATCATAACAATTAAATATCGTGTACTCCACCATTAGAGTAGTTTGCTTTTTATTGCCCACGAGTGTGCATTTTTTGTCAGACTTATTCACAATTTCCTTGTCTAGGAGACAAGCTCACTTGTGTCAGCTCATTCGATGTATGTTGAAATGCAATTTGTCCTCCTTTTCAACTGCCATAGATTGTTGCTGGAACTGAGCTGTAATCTGTCAGTTTATTCTTCACTGTCTTTGTTGCCAGAGAACTTTACTAACAAAGGAAACAGGCTGAACTGCATAGTGAATATTAGACAGCTAAACTGCTTTGGGTGCAAATGAACAAACTGTAAGTCGTGTAGTAGCTAGGCTTTGTTGTGGGTCAGAGGTTCAACTGTTGGAAAACACTGTTTATATGTGAATTATGTTGCTTAGCATCATAGTTATACAAATGGATGCAATCCACTATTTAACTTGCAAAGTTTTAACAATTGTGTTTAGTTTAATACTGCCAGGGTATGTTTTACACTTATGTATTTGAGAAGTGGCTGAACAGACCTGAGGAGGGTCCTTAATTGCAGACTATGCTGGGTTTGTAACAAAGTGAGTACTATCAACAGCATTGATGGAATAAGGAAGAAACCATTGCTTATTTTCATGAGGATTTTTTTCACATTAGGGCCAGTAAGTATTTCACAATACTACCTCCTGGCTCAACTTGACACCAATGATGTCAGGCTCACTGGTGTATAATTTTCTGGCTTTTCCTTACCACCATTCTTCAATAATGGCACAATATTAGCCAACCTCCAGTTCTTCTAGCATCTCACCTGTGGCTATCGATGATACAAATATCTCAGCAAAAGGCCCAGCAATGACTTTCCTATCTTCCATCAGAGTTCTGTGATACACCTGATCAAGTCTAAGGGAGTTATCTACCTTTATGTGTTTTAAGACATCTTGCACCTCCTCCTCTGTAATATGAGCATTTTTCAATGTGCCACTGTATAGTTCTCCAAATTCTCTAGCTTTGATATCCTTCTCCACAGTAAATACTGATGTGAAACACTCATTTAGTATCTCACCCATCTCCTGTGTTTCACATAGCTGGTCTTTTTGATCTTTAAGGGGCCTTATTCTCTCCTAGTTACTCTTTTGTCCTTAATGTATTTGTAGAATCTCTTTGGATTCTCCTTAACCCTACTAACCAAAGCTATCACATGTCTCTTTTCTGCCCTCCTGACTTCCCTCCTGAGTATACTCCTACTGCCCTTATACTCCTCTAGGGATTCACTTGATCTTCACTGTCTATTCATAGCATATGCCTCCTTTTCTGTCTTGACCAGAGCCTCAATTTCTCTAGTCATCTAACATTCCCTATACTGACCAGCCTTGCCCTTAACCCTAAGAGGAACACATTGTCTCTGGATTCTCATCATCTAATTTTTAAAGGCCTCCCACTTTCCAATTGCTACTATTCCTGTGAATATCTGCTCCCAATCAACTTTTGATAGTTCTTACCTAATATCTTCAAAATTGGTCTTATTCCAGTTTTGAACTTTAAAACATTTGGATCAGGTCTGTCCTTTTCCATAATCATTTTAAAACTAATAGAATTATGATAACTGGCCCCAAAGTGCTCCCCTACTGACACCTCAGTCACCTGCCTTGCCTTATCTCCCAGGTTTTCTCCCTTCTCTAGTTGGTACATCGGCATACTAATCAGAAAGTTTTCTTTTACACGCTTAACAAATTCCTCTCCATCCAAGTCCTTAACACTATGGCAATCCCAGGCTCTGTTTGGAAAATTAAAATCACCTACAATTGTAACCCTATCTTTCTTACACATATCTGAGATATCCTTACAAATTTGCTTTTCAATTTCCCACTAACCAAAAGGGTCCCTACAGTACAATCCCAATAAGGATGATCATTCCTTTCTTATTTCTCAGATCCACACAAATAACTTCCCTGGACATATTCCCAGGAATATCCTCACTAAGTAAACGTATAATGTTATCCCTAATCAAAAATACCACTTCCCCTCTTCTCTTGTAGCTCTCCTTCAACCATCTATATCCTGTGCATTGAGCTGCTCGCCCTGCCTCTCCCCCAGTCACATTCTGTAGCAGTTATGATACCCCCGTCCTATATCTCCAACCATCTGCCTTGCCTGTTAGTCCTCTTGCATCGAAATTAATGCATGTTAATTTATCAGTCTTACCTCATTTTCTGTTTGAGCCCTTCCTGAAGAAGGGCTCATGCCTGAAACGTCGATTCTCCTACTCCTTGTATGCTGCCTGACCTGCTGCGCTTTTCCAGCAACACATTTTCAGCTTTTACCTCATTTTCTGCCTTGCTGTTGCCTGCCCTATTTGACTTGCTCCTCTTCCCAATTATATCAGCCTCACTATCTTCCTTGGATTCCCCCCCTCCTTCTTAGTTTAAAGTCTCCAGAGCAGCACTAGCAAATCTCCCCACCAGGATACTTGTCCCCTTCCAATTCAAGTACATCGTGTCCTTCTACCCCAGAAGAGACTCCAATGATCCAAATATGTGAATCCCTACCTCTTGCACCAGCTCCTCAGCCACGCTCTATCTGCTCTATCCTCCTATTTCTACTCTGGTACGCTGAGAGTAATCCAGATATTACTACCCTCGAGGACCTACATTTTAACCTCCTGCCTGGTTTCTTATATTCTCTCTTTGGAACCTCATCCCTTTCTCTTCCTATGCTGTTAGTACTGATGTGCAATGATTTTTCCCCTTTGAGGTTATACTGCACCATCTCCAAGATATCCTTAATCCGGACACCAGGGAGGCAGCACAGCATTCTGATGTTTCTCTGACAGGCGCAGAAATGTCTGTCTGTGCCTCTGACTAGAGAGTCCCTATTACAATTGATTGCTTCAAACCTGATGTACTCTTCATTATAGTGGAGCCAGTCTCCATACCAGAAACCTGGCTGTCCCTGTGAGTCCATTACCCCCTATGTTTTTCAAAACAGCTTTCCTGTTTGAGATGGGTTAGACATAAGATAATCCTGCACTACCTGCTTACCACGCTGACTTTTCCTAGAGGTGATCATCTACCTGCCTGTATCTGTGGTTTCTCTACCATCCTGAAACTTCCAACCAAAATTTGAAAAAGGCCACTGCTACCAGGCCACCACTCCAGGCTAACAATGGAGTTCCTAGTGCTTTGTGGCCTCTGACAATTGACCTAATAGACCATTTATTTACCTTAATTGATTGTAGAGGCTGTGGTAGCCTCCACTTCCACCACTCTCTCCAATTCCACCACTGGGAAAAATGGCTTGGAGTGGGATGGTGTTAGCAAGGGTTTGGAGGGATATGGGCCAGGTGCTGGCAGGTGGGAACTAGATTGCATGGGGCTATCTGATCGGCATGGATGCATTGGACCGAAGGGCCTGTTTCCGTGCTATACATCTCTATGACTCTATCTCACCCCTGGATCCTGTAAATTCCCCATTGCTCCAACTATCCATGCAATCCAATAGGATTCACAGCCAACTTCGCGTTTTTCTCACAACATATGTGGAGGGAGAAACAGAATTAACATTTTGAGTCCACTTTATGACGCCTTCTTTCAATTCTGCCTCCTCTATAAGTACAAATAAGGTTATAAAATGTATGACAATTCATTTAATATCATATGGCTCCAGATACAAAATGGAATCCAACAGAAATGTTAAACTGGTCACAAATTTTCTAGCCCAAATTATGCATTCCTGTCAAATAGCCTGCCAGACATTAAATACTTTCTCTGGGACAGTCATGTTGCTACCAAAACCAACTGCACACAACTACCCCATTATTGCATTCTGTTGAGGCACTGAAAAGAAAAGTTTCCAAGTTTTGCTGAACATCACAAGATTGTTGGCAAAGAATTGATGACATAAAATGCACATTGCTGAGAAGGTCGAAAAGACATTGTTGAAACGAAGTGCATTGTAGATAAGTCTAACTTGGCCAGAGGAAAGCTTTGTAGAGATCTTCAAGATTATTCAAGGCAACATGTCTACCCCAGAATCCCAGACATCTGGCAAGATTCCTCTGCAGTCTTTTCTTCCTTGTCATCCATCAGTTTAGTAAAATGAGCTGAAGAAGTATTGCTGGAATTAAAGCAAAATGGTATTTAAGATTTTAATGTGTTTGAAAAGAATTTTTGAATCGTGATTTACACTCACATGTCACCTCTCTTTGTAGTTCAAACAACACCAAAGATTCTAGACATCATCCAGGAATCAGCAATCCACTTGATTTGCACCACATCCACAAATATTCACTCCCTCCACCCCTGACATTCCCAGCTATGAGATGCTGTGCAGAAATTCACAAGACTCCTTAGGTAGAATCTTCTAAACCCATGACCACTTCCTAGTAGAAGAACAAGGACAACAGATACATGGGAACATTATCCACTGCAAGTTCCTCTTCAAGTCACTCACCTTACTGACTGGAAAATATATTGCCATTCTTTCAGGGTCAAAATCCTGGAATTGTTTACTGCTGCCTCACAGCACCAGGGTCCCAGGCTCGATTCCAGCCTCGGGCGACTGTCTGTGTGGAGTTTGCACATTCTCCCCATGTCTGCGTGGGTTTCCTTCGGGTGGTCCGGTTTCCTCCCACAGTCCAAAGATGTGCAGGTCAGGTGGATTGGCCATGCTAAATTGCCCATAGTGTGAGGTGTATTAGTCAGAGGGAAATGGGTCCGGGTGAGTTACTCTTCGGCAGGTTGGTGTGGACTGGTTGGGCCGAAGGACCTGTTTCCACACTGTAGAGAATCTAATCTAATCCAGTCTAATCTAATAGTTTTGTGGGTCTTTGTTTCAACAAGGCAACTCACCACCACTTTCTCAAGTATAACCAGCGACAGGAAATAAATGCTGGCCCAGCCAGCAATTCCCACATCCCAGGAGTGAATAAAAGATATGTGCATCTAACAAATATGTGTTTTTATTCCTGGCTCCATAATGACTAATTAAAGGAGAAATTGCATCTTGCTTTGCCCATTTTGTGAGTGAAACTCACCAATTTAGTACTGTGAAGCCAATGATTAAACTTTGCGGCAGAAATACATCTTTGAATATATTTAAAGTAGAGGATGTTAAATTTTTGATTATTAATTGCATAAAGGGTTATGGAGATAGTATAGGTAAAAGACATTGAAGTATGAAATCAGCCATGAATACATCAAATGCCAGAGAAGGGCTGATAGGCTGAATGGCCTACTATTGTCCTGAGATTCCTATCTTGTATCCTACTGGATCTGATGTTATCCAAGTATCTTGGATGTCTGCCTGAAACAAATGCTGAGCTAATGAAAATATAAAACAAGGCATTTTGTTGAAATTGGTGTCAAGGAATAATTAATCTATTAGTTTCTAACAGTCACAAATCATGGTGAAATATTTGAAAGGATCATTACCTTCATCAAGTTAAATCTTTAGTTCGCCTTTATTGACTGCTGGTGTGCTTTTTTAAAACTCTGTAGACCAAGGTTTCACTAGCTTTTGCTTCAGCTCAGTTTTGAAAGATGCTAGGCTTCTTAGGTTGCCTTAGAAACCGCCAAACGTAGAGGGAGAACAGGAGCAATGAGGAAGAAAGCGGAGACCTGGGAAAGCTGCTGGGGAGATGGGGATTTCAGGAGGAGGTCACACAAAATGTGAATCATGCACAGGAGGTTGTGATGTTATATTTCTGGGGCAGTAAAAGATTTGAGTGTCCTTGAGAAGGTAAGGAGGAGATTTAACAGAATAGTTTCAGGGATTGAAGACTGATATCTAGGGTTGGGACTGCTGTAATCAGAAAACAAATAACACAAAGAATAGCAAGCTAATTACAAAACAGAAACTAGACAGTAGGGGCTAAACCTTTAGCCCCTACTGGTACGTGAGGTTTCACAAGGATCCATCTGGGACTGCTGTTGCTCTCTATTTACATAAATTATTTATTAATGAATACATGAATATTAAACTGGGGAAAACCCAAACTCAGTGTGGTGAGAATGGATGAGGCCAAAATCAACTGGAATGCAAGGCTGGCAGACAAAACAGTATGTGAATAATGAACTTCATTGAGAAAAGGGATAATTTGAGTACATTGCCACAAAGAGGAAAGAGAGGGGCAAACAAGTCCAGAGCTTCCTGACTGACAAAAAGAGCTAGAGATAAAGATGAAAATAAACATGCTGATGTCATGTACTCAGGTGGACAGTAAGTTCAAGACCCACACTGAGCATAGAAGTTTCAGGAGGAAAGTGAAAAACATAAAAGAGACAAAGTGAGATTATGGAAAGAAACTAGCAGCTAATCCAAGAGCTGTCTATAGTCATCTGAATGGTAAAAGGGTGGTAAAATGAGGAGTGGGACTGATAGGGACCAAAAAGTGGATTTATACTTGAAGTCAAGGTGCATGGTCAATAATACATGAATACTTTAGATTTGTTTTTAGCAAGAAAGAAGATGCTGTGTGGGTCATGGTGAAAAAAGGAGGTAAGTCAGATAATTGAATTGGTTATAATTGATAAAGAGGAGGTATTGAATAGATTGGCTGTACCTAGAGTAGACAAGAAGCCAGGTCTCGATGAATGTATCCAGGGCTATTGAGTGAAGTATTAACCATAATTTTCCAGCCATCCTTAGACTTGGGGTGATGTGAAAGGACTGGAGAATTGCATTTGTTACACACTGATTTATAGATCAGACAGTTCACCATCTGTGATGGGGAAAGCTTCTAGAAAGCATCATTTTGTAATAAAATTAATAGTTAGTTAGGAAAATGTATGTTAATTAAGGAAAGTTGGTAACGATTTGTTCAAGGCCAAATTGTGTCTCAAGTTGATGGAGCTTTTGGAAAAAGTAATAGAAGTTTGTTAAAGGTAATGCTGCTGATGTGTATGTGGACTTCCAAAAACATTTGACAAAGCACCACACAACAGATTTGTGGACAAAGCCTTACAGAACAGTTGTTATGACGCAGAGTAAACCCCTCTGCTAATTTCAACCCGACACACAGAAAAGCTCACCTCGTTCCGTAATCTGTTAAATGTAGAATTAACCCAGATCTCATTATTTGAAGAAAAGGTTAACAATTTTATTCTTTAAGTCCAAAAGAGAACATTAAACAACAACTATTTACAATTCCTTTCTCTTAAACGTATTTTTAGCTCCCACTCTACAATACTGGTCTGATAAACTCCCTCTTAGATTTATGGCAAATCACTTTCAAACCCAGTTGTTATTTTTGGATGTCGAACTTTCTCTGTAGGTTTCTCTAGGTCGGCTTCGGTCTTCTGCTACACAAATTTCTTATGAACAGGTGCGTTTCAGAGGCTATTCTGCTGGCTATTATGTTGGTGGTTAGCAGCTCTTTGCTGTTCTCCCTCTAACTATTCAAAATGTCCAATTTTATACCCCAAAACATTGGATCATTTCATTGGTTGATGTCACCCAAAACAGTAAAATTCAAATTCGATTGACTTTGGTATCTGGGGCATAATTTAGACTAATTGGCTGAACTTGAATTTGTTTTGTACCATGGCAACACAACTCCAGCTATTTGAGTCAACCAAATATAACATTTTTAAATCTTGCAGCATGCTCTGTGCCAGCCAGAAATTTTAGCTCCCTTAAAGATACAGTACATGTCTACAACTTCATAACATAAAACACAGAGTCAAAATTGGCTGAATGACAGAAAATAGAATGTTCTGATTAACGCATGTTTGAAGAATAGTAGAGATCAGTAGGGGTCAGGGTTTTTACTCTTGCTTTTCCATATATTTAACCTAAACCTTGGTGTATAGGGTATAAGTGAAGAAAAAGCTGTAAATGATTCACAACTTTGAATTCAGGGTCTGAATGCTCTGCCTGAGACTATGGTGGAGACAGATTCAATTAAGATATTGAAGAGACAATTTGATTATTGTCTTAAAAGGGAGAATGTACAAGCCAATGGTAAAATGAGTAGGGGGAGTTGCACTATTCAAATTGTTCCCACAGCCAACCAATGCAGACATAATGTGCTGTGTAGTCTCCTTCTGCATGGCAGCAATTCTGTGATTCTGTCAGCCAAGAATTAATCAATAGACATAGCAAGGACCATTTTTATAGCATCTTTACTGTTGCAAAACGTCCCTTGATATTTCTCAGGAGTATTAGCATATTATGGATCAGGCCAGATCCCCTCAAATCATTTCGTGAAAGTAGCCCAAAACCTAACTTTGCAAGTTGCTTTAAGCAGGTATAACACAGATATTTTAGGAGGGATGCAGTTGGTCAAATCATGTAAAGTTTGAAACAAAACAGAATTTATTTACAAGATTACCAAATGAAACAAAAACCAAAGAGAACAGAATATAGAGTAACAACCTATCCGAAAACACAACAGATTATCCCAACTTAATGATGCTGTTTCAAATTCCTGCAACAATCCCCATAAACACACCTTTGCAAAGAAAAGGAAAAATCCAACATGGTCTTACAGGAGAGATGTCAGAGAGAGGGAGGATTGGCATGGACCTGCTTCTTTAGGTCTAGCAGCTTCACAACTGACCGCTTGCTAAAACCAAACCAAACCCAAGCCAGAGAAAAGCTGAGCTGGGGGCACTGGCCACTCCCCTCTCATTGTACAAATTTAAAAAAAATCTTAAAGGCTTCTTCAAGTAGATCAATGCCAGACATTTCGGAACGTGAGTCTTTATGACCTTGTGAGAAAAAAAAACCAAGGACAACATAATCTTGTTAAAGGAACAGCATCATCACAATCAGAGAAGACATTATACTGAACCATGAAAGAAGATATTATTATAGATGATCAAGCCTAATCATCTCATAGGTTTTATCAAATGTCTTTCGGGAGGAAAAGATATAATGATGAGGTGAGGTGTGATGTGATGTGTCTTACTACATGTTGGCCACTGTAACATACACCACAGAGACTCAAATTCCTATTGAGATAGACATCTTGAAGTTAAATAACAGCTATGTATTCTAAATGACTTGCATATAGTATGGGTTATATGCTCATTTATCATATTATTACATGTGGTAAAGGAATAGGTTTATGCGATTTACAAAGATGGAAGTGTGAGACAAAGGAAAAAGCCTTTTCACACAGTGTGCTGTTAAGGTCAAGAATGCACTGCTTTGAAGTATGGTGCAGGAAGATTCAGTTGAAGCATTAAGAGATCATCGGGTGTTTGTAATATGCAAGGGAATGGGAAAAGGCAGGAGAATGGTAAGAAGTCAACTTGGGCATATTGCCTATTCCATTTAGGGTTTGAAATTATTTATGGCAACATGGTATGATCTGTGGTTGGACACTTTCCATGAACCCATGTATTTGTATGGACATCTTAAATTCTGATGCTTTCTCCTGGTTCAGTTCAGGATAACTGTCTGCACGTTCATCGATCATGCTCTTGTTCCAATTTTCTCACTTCTTTACAGCAATGCATTGTGTGCATGTGGTTGGGTGGTAAGAGTGGATGAAGGAAGGACCATACAGATATGTTTTCCCAGCATGAGAGTTGCTAATGAATTTCATGTGCAATGTGAGATTTTCACGATTCTTGAGCTTCATGGAGTTGATGCGTTTCACACGACTTTATTATTTGATCAAAATCCTCATCAATGCTGAGCCAATAGACGATAAGCCCATTAGACATAAGAGAAGAAATTAGGCCATTCAGCCCACCGAGTATGCTCTGCTATTCAATCATGGCTGATAAGCTTCTCAAACCCATTGTCCCACATTTTCCCCTTGACAATCAAGAACCTAAACATTCCTGTCTTAAATATACGCAATGATCTCGCCTCTAACGCCTTCTGTGGCAATGAATTTCATAGATTCACCACTCTCTTGCTGAAGGCGCTTCTCCTTATCTCTATTCTAAAGAGTCTTCCCTTTACTCTAAAGCTGTGTGCTTGAATCCTAGTATTTCCTACCGATGCAAGCATCTTCCCAACATCCACTCTGTCCAGGCCATTCAGTATTCTGTGAGTAATACCTGG
This sequence comes from Chiloscyllium punctatum, assembly GCF_047496795.1. NCBI lineage: Eukaryota > Metazoa > Chordata > Chondrichthyes > Orectolobiformes > Hemiscylliidae > Chiloscyllium > Chiloscyllium punctatum. The sequence goes on from NC_092743.1 coordinate 22,243,254, forward strand.
ATTCACAAGCCATACTCTGCTTTCTGCACCCATGTTACATGAACCAGAAGGGCACCAATATCCTGGGGGGTAGGTTTGCTAGCACTCTTCGGGGGGGTTTAAACTAATTTGGCAGGGGGATGGGATCCGGACTTGTAGTCCAGCAAGTAAGCTAGCTGTGTGTCAGGATGTCCAAGACTGTAGGGAGGCTGTGGAGAAGGTAGCACTGACAGGGACTACTTGCGGACACAGAGATGGGCTCAAGTGCGTATACTTCAATGCAAGGAGTATCAGAAATAAGGTGGGTGAACTTAAGGCGTGGATCGGTACCTGGGACTACGATGTTGTGGCCATCACGGAAACATGGATAGATGAGGGACAGGAATGGCTGTTGGAGGTTCCTGGTTACAGATGTTTCAGTAAGATTAGGGAGGGTGGTAAAAAAGGAGGGGGGGTGGCATTGCTAATTAGAAATGGTATAACGGCTGCAGAAAGGAAGTTTGAGGGGGATCTGCCTCTGGAGGTAGTATGGGCTGAAGTCAGAAATAGGAAAGGTGCAGTCACCTTGTTGGGTGTTTATTATAGGCCCCCCAATAGCAGCAGAGATGTGGAGAAACAGATTGGGAAACAGATTTTGGAAAGGTGCAGAAGCCACAGGGTCGTAGTCATGGGCGACTTCAACTTCCCAAATATTGATTGGAAGCTCTTTCGATCAAGTAGATTGGATGGGGCGGTGTTTGTGCAGTGTGTCCAGGAAGCTTTTCTAACGCAGTATGTAGATTGTCCAACCAGAGGGGAGGCCATATTGCATTTGGTACTCGGTAACAAACCGGGACAAGTGGTGGGCTTGTTGGTGGGTGAACATTTTGGTGATGGCGACCACAATTCTGTGACTTTCACCTTGGTTATGGAGAGAGATAGGTGCGCACAACAAGGTAGATTTTACAATTGGGGGAAGGGAAATTACGATGCTGTAAGACAGGATTTGAGGAGCATACGTTGGGAGCATAGGCTGTTAGGGAAGGATGTGGTGGAAATGTGGGACTTTTTCAAGGAGCAGATACGACGTGTCCTTGATATGTATGTACCGATCAGGCAGGAAAGAAATGGTCGTGTGAGGGAGCCTTGGTTGACGAGGGAGGTTGAATGTCTAGTAAAGAGGAAGAAGGAGGCTTACATAAGGTTGAGGAAACAAGGTTCAGTCAGAGCAGTGGAGGGATACAGGATAGCCAGAAGGGACCTGAAGAAAGGGATTAGGAGAGCTAAGAGAGGGCATGAAAAATCCCTGGCGGATAGGATCAAGGATAACCCCAAGGCATTTTATGCGTATGTGAGAAACCTGAGAATGACGAGAACGAGGGTAGGTCCGATCAAGGACAGTGGTGGGAGACTGTGTATTGAGTCGGAAGAGATAGGAGAGGTCTTGAACAAGTACTTCTCTTCAGTATTTACGAACGAGAGGGACCGTATTGTTGAAGAGGAGAGTGTGAAACGGACTGATAAGCTAGAAGAGATACCTGTTAGGAAGGAAGATGTGTTGGACATTTTGAACAACTTGAGGATAGACAAGTCCCCCGGGCCTGACGGGATATATCCTAGGATTATGTGGGAAGCAAGAGAGGAAATTGCAGTACCGTTGTCAATGATCTTCTCGTCTTCACTGGCAACTGGGGTGGTACCAGGGGACTGGAGAGTAGCGAATGTTGTGCCCCTGTTCAAAAAAGGGAATAGGGATAACCCCGGGAATTACAGGCCAGTTAGTCTTACTTCTGTGGCAGGCAAAGTAATGGAAAGGGTACTGAGGGATAGGATTTACGAGTATCTGGAAAGACACTGCTTGATTAGGGACAGCCAGCACGGATTTGTGAAGGGTAGGTCTTGCCTTACAAGTCTTATTGAATTCTTCGAGGAGGTGACCAAGCATGTGGATGAGGGTAGAGCAGTGGATGTAGTGTACATGGATTTTAGTAAGGCATTTGATAAGGTTCCCCATGGTAGGCTTATGCGGAAAGTCAGGAGGCATGGGATAGAGGGAAATTTGGCCAATTGGATAGAAAACTGGCTAACCGGTAGAAGTCAGAGAGTGGTGGTAGATGGTAAATATTCAGCATGGAGTCCAGTTACAAGTGGAGTTCCGCAGGGATCAGTTCTGGGTCCTCTGCTGTTTGTAATTTTTATTAATGACTTAGAGGAGGGAGTCGAAGGGTGGGTCAGTAAATTTGCAGATGATACAAAGATAGGTGGAGTTGTGGACAGTGAGGAGGGCTGTTGTCGGCTGCAGAGGGACTTAGATAGGATGCAGAGCTGGGCTGAGGAGTGGCAGATGGAGTTCAACCCTGCCAAGTGTGAGGTTGTCCATTTTGGAAGAACAAATAAGAATGCGGAATACAGGGTTAATGGTAGGGTTCTTGGTCAGGTGGAGGAACAGAGGGATCTTGGGGTCTATGTACATAGATCTTTGAAGGTTGCCACTCAGGTGGATAGAGTTTGTAAGAAGGCCTATGGAGTATTATCGTTCATTAGCAGAGGGATTGAATTCAAGAGTCGTGAGGTGATGTTGCAGCTGTACAGGACTTTGGTTAGGCCACATTTGGAGTACTGTGTGCAGTTCTGGTCGCCTCACTTTAGGAAAGATGTGGAAGCTTTGGAGAGGGTGCAGAGAAGATTTACCAGGATGTTGCCTGGAATGGAGAGTAGGTCGTACGAGGATAGGTTGAGAGTTCTCGGCCTTTTCTCGTTGGAACGGCGAAGGATGAGGGGTGACTTGATAGAGGTTTATAAGATGATCAGCGGAATAGATAGAGTAGACAGTCAGAAACTTTTTCCCCGGGTACAACAGAGTGTTACAAGGGGACATAAATTTAAGGTGAAGGGTGGAAGGTATAGGGGAGATGTCAGGGGTGGGTTCTTTACCCAGAGAGTGGTGGGGGCATGGAATGCGCTGCCCGAGGGAGTGGTAGAGTCAGATTCATTGGCGACCTTTAAGCGGCATTTGGATAGGTACATGGATGGGTGCTTAATCTAGGATAGAAGTTCGGCACAACATCGTGGGCCGAAGGGCCTGTTCTGTGCTGTATTGTTCTATGTTCTATGTTCTATGTTCTATGTTGATGTGTTCAGGTGTATCAAGATGTAGAGCTTGTAGAATAATCACTTCCTTGTCTTTGAAAATCCAAAAGCTCCAGTTCATCTCTGAATGATCTGAGAGAATGTGTGTGCTCAGAAACATGATGAATGTGTTCAGGTCATACATTGACAATGATCTCTTGAGTTGCTGTAATTAGACGTTATCTGATGCATCTTGCTGAATTTGCTCAGCTTGGTTATGACAAAAATGAATGAGGTTGATGTGGAGAGTATCTTCTAACACAGATTTATTAAAATCCACTTATAGGTCCAGAGGAAGATTCTTGTTCTTAGCTGGATTTGGAAATCAGCTGAGAACATAGTGACCATCATGTGTCAGCCTGCTTTGTATTGTACTTCTAAACTGTTTCAGTGAAACTGCACAAGGTGTATTTGAGAAAGGTTTTTGACTGATCATTTCAACAAGTTTGTAGTCAGTGTGAACAGTGAAACACTTGCCAAGTATGTTTGTGTGGAACATGTGTATTCTAAAAACTAGAGCGAAAGTTTCTCTTTCAATGTGTGAGGTGTTCGCCTGAACTATTGGAAGGATTTTAGAATCAAATCAAATAGGCTTGTCATCCTGTAATAGAAATGCTTATCCTGTAATAGACATGCTTATTCTATAATAGACAGTTGTTTTGTAGTAAACATGCTTATCCTGTGACAGACAAGCTCATCCTGTAATAGACATGGTTATCTTTTAATAAACACGCTTATTCTGTAGTGGACATGCTCATGTTGTAGTAAACATACTCATTCTTTAACAGATATGCTCATCTTGTAATAAACCTGCTCCAAAGCCTTTCTGCAATATTTGATTTGGAGATGCTGGTGTTGACTGGGATGTACAAAGTTAAAAATCACACAACACCAGGTTATAGTCCAACAGGTTTATTTGGAAGCACTAGCTTTCGGAGTGCTGCTCCTTCATCAGGTGGTTGTGGAGAATAAGATTGTAAGGCACAGAATTTATAGCAAATGTTTATAGTGTGGTACAACTGAAATTATATATTGAAAATAACCTGGATTGTTTGTTAAGTCTCTCATCTTTTAGAATGTTGGTTTAAGTTCTTTCATATGTAAATCACAGAACTTTTTAAAAGTTACATTCTCAAGTGAACTTTAGCAAATGGTGTCATGTCGGCCCAGATAATGCATTGAAGGTGTGACCCCCCCCCCCCCCAATGAGGCTATCTGTGCCACAATGGTCAGACTGATTCTAATCTAAACAAACAGATTTACAGAACCTTTCATGAATTCATGCAAAGTATAATGTAATTCTGCAAGTAGATATTCACCCCTCAAAGTTATATGCTCATGTCTGCGTGTGTGTGTGTGTGTGGGGGGGGGGGGGGGGGGAGGTGATGAGTGTCTGTGAGAGATTATGTGTATGTGTGTGAGTGTAAAGAGGTATAAGTCCGAGAGTGTATGTGTGAACGTATGAGCAAAGGTCTGCGTGAGTGTGTGTGTAGGAGTGTTTGTGTATGTGCGTGCGTGTGTCCGTTTGTCTGTGCATGAGTATAGTACAATGGAGTCGTCTGTAGCGTGTTATGAACCCAAGGTCCCGGTTGAGGCCATCCCCATGGGTACCAGACTTGGCTATTAGCCTCTGCTCGGCCACTTTGCGTTGTTGCCTGTCCCGAAGTCCGCCTTGGAGGACGGTCACCCGAAGGTCCGAGGTCAAAAGTCTTGGACCGCTGAAGTGTTATCCAACTGGGAGGGAACACTCCTGTCTGTTGATTGTTCTGTGGTGTCCATTCATCCATTGCAGTAGTATCTGCTTGGTCTCTGCAGAGACTACTGCAATGGATAAATGGACCATGGCATGCCACAGGGCATCCTTGCCTGCAGCATATGAGATAGACAACGTTGGCTGAGTCACATGAGTACCTACCATATACATGGTGGGAGGTGTCCCTCACAGCCTCAGAGAGGGAATTTCACACCTTCAATACATTATCTGGGCCAACATAACATCAATTGTTAAAGTTCACTTGAGAATATAATTTGTAAAAAATGTTTTGCGATTTACATATGAGAGAACCAAAGCCAATATGTTCATTCAAAATATGAGACTTAACAAACAATCCAGGTCTTTTTCAAAATATAATTTCAGTTACATCACACTGTAAACTTTTGCTATAAATTCTGTGTCTTACAATCTTATCCTCCACAACCACCTGATGAAGGAGCAGCGCTCTGAAAGCTAGTGCTTCCAAATAAACCTGTTGGAATATAACCTCGTGTTGTGTGATTTTTAACTTTCTGCAATACATTCACTTTCACTCTGAGATGATAGCACATTTTTAAATGATTGAAAAATATATTGCTGCCACATACATAATGTATCTTTATGGAGAAAATCTCTCAGCAGATAAGCTTTGGTTGCAAAGCTTAGAATATTTGGGTTAAAAGTCAAAGATACTAAAAGACCTTTGTAGGTTATCTTCACCTTGTGATGCAGGCATATTCCTGTCTGTCAACTATGTCAGCAGGATCAGATCTAATGCAGTTTGAAAATAGATTGGTCCAAAGACATTGATTTGGCTAATGTTGATTTAACATTTTTGCTATTCAAAATATGACGATGTTTAGTTGCCATTATCATAAGCCAATGCTGGCATTGTCATTCTCATATTCAGTTCTTCAAAAAACTGCAATGTCATCTGAAATATAGAGACCCTCTATGATGTACTCTATATATTATTGGAAAATATCCTGGTTAATGGACAATCAAAATGGTGTTCTATGAAAACAGTATCCACAGAAGGGAGTTCTAAAAGTCCGTGGCATTGAGCTTGGGAAAAAAAACTTGGCATCTAAGAATTTAGGATTAAGTTCTTCCTGGGTAGGAATCTTGTGAGGACATCTTGTTAGTGCACTGCTCAGTGTCCTTGGATTTAATCATATGCATATCGGACAGTCTTACTTCAAAACACCCGTAATGGACTTTCACTAATTGATGGGATTCTCAACTTTGCAAATTATATTTTGTACAATGGAATCTGGTTCCAGTTTGAGCTTATTGAGAATGCAAATACTGCATTCATAAGGAAGATCAATCACCTTTCAGATGTAATACTGCATTGCTGTCATGATAGTGAATTGTAATCCCTGGTCACTCTTGGATGTATCGAACTTTCCTTGCAAATGGGACTCCCTTAAAAAAATAAACAACAAAAGGTTTGCTGCAGCTGCAAATTCAGTGACTGCCTAGATAGAGGAAGAGAGAGGGATCTCAGGAACATTACACCTGACAAATTATCAAAAATGTAGGAGCAAATTATTGAAGATGCTAGAATCTGAACTGAAAATAAAAACTGCTGGAGATCACAGGAGGTCAGGCAGCATCCATGGAGAGAAAGCAAGCTAATGTTTGAGTCTAGATGACTCTTGTCAAAGATGCTTCAATTGAGAGAAATGCACTGCAAACTGAATTTGTTAGCTCCTGGGAATAACTCAGATTGAAATCATGATGGTAAAGAATACAGCAGCTTGGATAATTCACATTTTAATCCCCCACTTAACTTATCAACTAGAGCAAGAGTTAAAAGTGCACTTCAACTTTGGTCAGTCTGTGTTAGTATTGGATGTCTGAGTGTGTGAATTAGACTGCAGTGAGGGTGAGAAAAGCCACATAAACACCCCTGCATTGCAAAACAAAGACCAAATACTCTCTAACACTGAATACTGTTCGTGAGGCACTGCCTAGAGAAATCAGGACAAATGGGTTTCAATAATCTAAAAAGCCAAGAATCTTAATCAACTATTCAATTACCAACAGCAATGCTATCTGCACCAGCTCTAATATTCAACTATTTGCTCCTCATGAACAACTCAGCCCCTGAACCATTTATGTTTTTAACTTGAATCTTTATGGACTCCTCTCTTATTTACAATCGGTTTGTATGTGTGTTAGACCATAAGACCAGAAGATATAAGAGTAGAATTAGGCCATTCAACCTATTGAGTCTGCTCTGCCATTCAATCATGGCTGATATACTTCTCAACCCTATTCTCTTGCCTTCTCCCTGTAATCCTTGTTTCCTCTTACTAGTCAAGAATCTATCCATTCCTGTCTTAAATACAGCCAATGACTTGGCCTCCACAGTTCTCTGTGACAATGAGTTCCACAGATTCAACACTTTCTGGTTGAAGAAATTCCTCCTCATTTCAGTTCTAAATAGTCAAACCCCTCACTCAATCGCCGAGCCCTTGGGTTGTAGTTTTTCTTCCTAGTAGAAAAATCTTCTCCATCTCCACTCCATCCACATCTCTCAGTATTCTAAGTTTCAAGGAGAGCCCCTCTCATCCTTCTAAACTCCATCAAGTACCGACTCCACATATGACAAGTCCTTCATCTGCAGGATCATTCTTATAAATCTCCCCTGGACCCCCTTCAACTCCAGCACACCCCTCCTTGGGCACAGGACCCAAAACTAAAATCAGAATTTAATACAGACTCAGCAGTAAATCTCTGCTCTTGTGTTCTATACCTCTCAAAATGTTTGCTAACATTGCATTTGCATTCCTAATTGTCAATGGAACCTACATATTAACCTTAAAAGAATCCTGAACTCTGACTCTTAAGTTCCTTTGTGCTTCAGTTTTCTGAAACCTTTCCCCATTTAGAAATGTGTGTCTGCCTCTATTTTTCCAACTAAGGTGCACAATCTGACTTATTCCCGTACTGTTTTCCATCTGCTACTTCTTTGCTCACTCTCTCAGACTGTCCAATTCCACCTACAGCCTCCCTGCTTTCTCAAAATTACCTGTCTCTCCATTTATTTTTGTGTCGTCTGCAAACTTAGCAGCAATGCCTCAGTTCCTTTGCCCAGATTGTTAATGTATAATGTGAATAGTTGTCTCAACACTGACCCCTGTAGGACTCCACTACTCACCAGCTGCCATCCTGAAAAAGGTCTCTTTCTTCCCACTCCCTGACTTCTGCCAGTTAGCCAATCCTCTATCCATGCCACTGTTGCATTACTATCTCTTCTTGTGTTTAGAAATTAATAAACTCAGTCTTTTTTGATAGTTCAAGAAAGCCATCTTAAATTGACTCCTTTTAAAATGTAAGCTCACTTGGGTCTAGGAGAAAACTATCTACAAAGGATCTGTTAAAAATTAAACATGTTGCAACCAACCAAGGCATGAGTGAATAGCCAAGGATAGCTGATACATCCCTTCTCATTCATAAGCTTAATGGTTTGATGTATCCCATCTGGACTGCTTCAAAAAGGAGAACCTTGTCTGGGGACTGGTCAAAGGAATTTCCTTTAAAGTTGACAAGAGAGTCAAGTCAGCCTACAGATAGTCTTGTTTTTGCAGGCTGGAATCTTTGGTGTTGGAATTGAGGTATTCAACACCTCGTGGATCATAATAATACGTAGATCTGTGTGTGGAGATAAATCAATAATTAAAGATCCTGTTGTAAAATATTTTAGGCGTCCAACCCAAGGAGCTGTATTGACATTTAAGATGGGTAACGCCAATTTTGGGATGTCAGTCCAGTGTAAGCAGTTATCTTATTATTATGTGTATAAGCACCATATTGTACTAATTTCCTGAGCACATTCCTTATGTGTAAACAACTGCAGCAGTGTCAATTCTGGCACTTAGTACATATCCTTTGGGGTGTATCACTTGGATGGATGGAACAGCTTCAGATTATCTGATGGCATCTGTAGTGATTGTAATGAGGTCAGTCAGGTGGACTTCATCGAATATGAGTTCCCTGATTGGGGCTGCTAATCTGGTTCAATCAGGAGCCCTGACTGACAGTTAGAAACAGGATTGTCAGGTCTTTTGTTCACTCTGAGAGCTGGCTCTGTGCTAGCTGGGTCAGTGTGATGTACTATGCACGTGTAATTAAAGGCTGACTTGATGATGGGATGCCAGCTTTCGTGGAGTTGTTTCAGAATGTTTTGTGTCGGGTTTACAAAATGTATTATCTTACTGGTGTCTGAAAGCTGCAATGTTTTAGTTGCATCTCAGACTTTATTGCGGTACTTCATGAATAGAAGAACATTTATTCCTTGGTTGGCCATTCTTCCTTTGCTTAAAAATGTGTTGCTGGAAAAACGCAGCAGGTCAGGCAGCATCAAAGGAGAAGGAGAATCGACGTTTCGGGCATAAGCCCTTCTTCAGGAATCTTCCTTTGCTTCCTTTGCTGCTATGAAGCATTTGTTGCTCTAGGGTTTCTTTGTGTACTTGGACTTTTTGTACAGCATAGCGTGTATGTAACACAAAACATTGGATATTGTCTCACTCACCAAAGCAATCCATATCTAGTGCAAGATCTAGATGTTTCATAGATCCTGTTGATGGCTGCAACAGCTGCTGCAGAGTCAAACATCTGCAGATGTTGCTGACCTGCGAGCTTTGCTTTGAATGTGCATACTTATTCAGCAGTGACTCAATGGTGTAATCTTTAGGATTGTCCAGAAGTCCCTTTTGAAAAGGTTTGACAAGTGTAAAGGTAGTGACAATAAGCTGGAAGCTTTTCACCTAAAGTATGTTTGGTGCAGTCAAGGTTTTGTGTGAATAGCTGCCTTTAAATCAGTCTATTGTTTAACTCTTACTGGTGTGACATGAACTCAAGCTGTGTATCTTGAAGTTGATATAGGCCTTACGTTGATCATCTAAAAATTGGAAATCTTTGTCAGAACCTTGATTGTTATCATTAGAAATACCGAAGGATTTTTGTTTCCCAAGGTGACAAGAAGTTTAATTGCCTGTCTTTCTTTGTCAGCTATCTGTCGTCAAGGTGACACTTTTGTTCTTTCTTCAAATAACTGAAATTCTGAGTGAATACCAATCCATGTTCAGATTTTGCTTCCATCCTTAAAGTGGAACTTTGTGCTCTTTACATTTTGCCAATATACAAAATGTCTGCAGCTCAGTATAATGCTTTTCTTATTTTGGTGTTCCTTTCCTTGTTGCTGCTTTCTTTTTTATTAACTTAGCATTTTGAAAGAAAACAAAATTGCAGAATCAGCCAATGACTGTGCACAGATTTAGCTTTAACAATATATCGAATGCATTTTTTCTAACGTTTTGGTTTGCACATTCTTCTGGAATTGTTTTGTCAATTTGAAACTGTCCTGGGCCTCTTGCAAACCACTGATGTTTTTAAAGGGACAAACTGTGGCCATCTATTTTTTCTGAGAGATTGTACTCACAATTGTTTCTTTTGCTGTTCTTCAATATAGATGTAGCCTTCTAAATTATTATTAATTTATTAACAATGAAGTATGTACACCAATACTATATTACAGACTTAGATAGAGTTTGGATTAGATTATGCACGTAGAACAGTATAGCACAGGAACAGGCCTCTTGGCCCTCATGTCTGTGCCGATCATGGTACCATTCTAAACTAATCCCATCAGCTTGCACATCTCCTGTATCCCTCTATTCTCAATGAGTTTATATGTCTGTCTAAATGCCTCTTAACCATTGCTATCATAAAAATTCAACCACCTCACTGTTAACATGTTCCAGGTACTGACCATCCTCTGTATAAAAAACTTGCCTCGTATAACTTCTTGAAACTCTCCCTTCACCTTAAACCTATGTCCAGTATTTCACATTTCCACGCTGGGAAAAAGACTCTGACTATCCACTGTATCCATGTTTCTCATAATTTTATATACTTTTATCAGGTCATCGGTCAGCCTCCAATGTTCTTGCAAAAACAATCCAAGTTTATCCAATCTTTCCTTAGAGCTAATATACTCTAATCCAGTTAATATCCTGGAAGCTTTTGCACCCTTTTCAACGTCTCCACATCCTTCCTATAGTGTGACCACCAGAACAGCAAATAGTACTCCATTTTCTTATTTATGTTACTATTAAATCATGTACATAGTGTCTGACTTACTGCTTGCTTAACTGACCAACTGATACTAGAATGTCACATGTCAGGATGCTATCCAACAGCCTTAGAGGTATAGTATTTTTAAGATCTGTACAAGAAGATGCAGGAAGGTATTGCTAGAACTTAAGCTCTCAGCAGTTTATGTTGGAGCCATTAACAGTGCAGAAATTGCAAGAGCATTGGGCTGCTTTCTCATTAAAGGGAGGCAACTGGTGGTGGCTCAACTTGATGGTCACCATAGCTCCAGCCAGGGGAGAAGTTGAGAAGGAGAGTCCTTCATTGTAACCGCTGTAGAAATTGAACCCACACTTTTGGCATAATTTGATATCACAAAATAACTATCCAGCCAATTGACTTGGGAATAGTTTAACATGGATAGATGACTGGCTTACGAACAGAAAACAGAGAGTTAGGATAAGGGGGCCATTTTCAAGATTTCCCACCACTGACCCAGGAAATGTGAGAGATGCACTGGTCTACAGTTGAGATTGAAAAAGCACAGTTTCAAACATTTTCCAGCATACTCCTGGCAAATGTCCAAGCCATAGAAATAGGCTGGAAAAACTTAAAGCTAGTCTCATCTACCAAGATGGACTGCTGTGTGCTTTGTTTTACAGAGACATGGCTCACTCCTGCTTCACCTCACTCTACCTTACAACCAGATGGACTACATCATGTCCTGGAGCAAGGCAAAATGTGGGGAGGTCTATCTCCTTATAGACACCTCTTGTTGCTTACACACGATTATCCTGATGCTGCCTGGACCTAAAATATCTAATGGTGAAGTGCAGTACTGAACTTACTAGCAGCTACGGGGATTTACTTTGCTATCCTGACTGCAGTTTGTATCTCATCATAGCCAGTGACTTCAATCAGGTCAATTTCAAGAATGTGCTACCACCAACATATCGCTTATCCCACCAGCGGCCCAAGCACCCTTGACCATTGCTGCACAACCATCAAAAATGCCTCCCACTGCACCCCCCTCCCGCATTTTGGTAAATCAGACCATAGAGCTGTGCTTACAAGCAGAAACTGATGTGTAAGGATCTGGTGCCGAAAGTCATACATTTCCGGTCTGAGGTGATGGATGAGCTCCGACATGACTGCTCTAAATTCACAAAATCAGAGGCCAATCAAAATGAGTGAGCCATTACCATCACAGACTTCATCAGTAAGAATGCAGAGGCCTGTGTGCCGAAGAAGTTAATCCAAACAAATCCCCACCCAGAAACCATGGATGAACTGGAAGATCCACTCTCACTGAAGACCAGGTCTGAAGTCTTCAATCTTGTGATCCTGTCCTATACAGGGAATCTAGGTACAGTATTCACAAAGCCATCGGGGATGCCAAAAAACAATTCCAGATTAAACTAGAGTCCCAGACTAACCACACGAGTGCATGTTGGCTGTGGCAAGGATTACATGACATAATACTACAAAACAAACTTGAGTGGAATCCTTGACAACAATGCAACCTTCCCCGATGAGCACAATGCACTCTATGTTTGTGTTGAACAGGTTAGTGAAATGATGTCGCCTGCCCTGAAAGCCTTGGGTGCACCTGTACCCATAGTCACTGCTGCAGATGTCAGACTGGCCTTCTTGAGAGTGAACCCATGGAAAGTGACTGACTTGGATGGAATCCTTATCTATGCATTTCAATCCAGCTGGCAGGATTATTTACAGACATTTTTAACCTTTAACTTTGAAGTTCCCACCTGCTTCAAGAGGACCACTATCATCCAGGTGCCAAAGGAAAATCAGGGAAAGTGCCTCCTTGACTTCTGCCCAGTGGTTATGACATCCATCATCATGAAGTGCTTCAAGAGGTTAGTAATGGCACACATCAACTCCAGCTTCCCAGAATGCCTTGATCCACTATAATTTGCCTCTTGTCACAATGGGTCCATGCCAGACAGCATCTCCCTGGCCCTACACTCATCCCTGGGACATCTGGATAAGAAGGACACCTGCATCAGAGTCCTATTAATTTTAGCTCCACCTTCAACATCATAATTCCAAAAAACTCATCTCCAAACTCCAAAACCTAGGACTCTGCACCCAACTCTACAACTAATCCACGATGTCCTGGCCCACAGATCGCACTCAGTGAGGATTGGCCAAAATAATCTTCAATACTATTGCTTAACAAGGCTATGTACTCAGCCCCTTACTGTACTCCCTATATACTCACGAGTGTGTGGCCAAATTCTGCTCTAACACCATTTATAAATTTGCTGATGACACCAATGTGATGAGTCAGATCCCCAACAATGATGAGACAGAATACAGGAACGAGACAGACAGCTTAGTAGCATGGTGTAAAGACAACAATCTGTCCCTGAGTGTCAGCAAAACAAAGGAGTTGGTCATTGACTTCAGGAAGCTGAGTGGAGGACATGTCCCTGTTTGTATCAATGCTGCTGAGGTGGAGGTGGTTGAGAGCTTCAAGTTCCTAGAATTAAATAGATGATGTATCCTGCTCCATCCATGTTGACGTAACAGTCATAGACACCTCAGAAGGCTGAGGAAATTCAACATGTTCACAACGACTCTTACTGATTTTTATAGATGCACCATAGAGAGTATCCTATCAGGATGCATCACAGCATGGTATGGCAACTGCTCTGCCCAAGAATAGAAGAAATTACAGAGAGTTGTGAACGTAGCCCAGTCTATCACGAAAACCAACCTCCCAGCCATTGACTTCGTCTACACTTCGTGCTGCCTTGGGAAAGCAACCAACATCATCAAATACTCCTTCCACCCTCGTCCATCAGGCAGAGGATGCAAAAGCTTGAAAACACGTGTCAGCAGATTCAAGAACAACTTCCTCTCCGCTGTTATCTGACTTCCGAATGGAACTCTCATATATTAGAGTTGATCTTTCTCTGCACCTTCTTTGTAGCTATAACAGTATATTCTGCATTCTGTTCTATTATCCTGATGTACTTATGTAAGGTATGCTTTGCTTGGTTAGCAGGCAATATAATATTTTTCACTGCATTTCAGCGCATGTGACAATAACAAATCAAAGTTAAAAATCACACAACACCAGGTTATAGTCCAACATGGAAAGCTTGCGTTTTCAAATAAACTTGTTGGACTACAATCTGATGTTGTGTGATTTTTTAACTTTGTCGATCCCAGTTCAACACCAGCACCTCCACATAATAACAAATCAGATCAAACATAACTAGTGGAGTGCCACAGGGATCAGTACTGGGCCACAATGATTTATAATACATGTTACTGATGTGGATGAGGAAAGAGGATGTGCAATAGCCGAGTTTACAGATGTTACAAAAATAGGTTGGAAGACAAGTGGTTAGAATAATACAAATACAGAAACAGGTTAAACAAGTTAAAAAGTTAACAAGTTAAACAGGTTAAAAACTTGGCAGATAGAATATGGCGTGAGGAAATGTGAGGTTATGACCTGCGGCAGGAAAAATAAAGGAGTTGAATATTATTTTACTGGAGAAAAATGGCTGAAAGCTATTAAAGTGGATATTTTGGAAGCTTTATGCATGAATTGTAAAATAATGATCATCCGAGTTTAGTGAATAATAAAAAAGGCAAATGGAGTGTTGGCCCTCCAGCAGTGAATGATAGCTGTCAAGGGGTTGGGACATCCACCTCCGACAGACTTAACTTTCAAGACCACTGCACTCTATGTATTTTTAAAACCATATCTCCCATCTTGGTGAGTGCTACCCAATAATGTTAAAACAATATATGGAAGCGAGAAAGTCATAGAGAAAAATAGAGGATGAGGTGAAACTTAACAAAGAAGCTCCAGAAATTAAACACTATGTCCAGCATGAAGTTATCTTGATTTACAAATTTAAAAACAAATTATAAGTTGAATTGCAAACGTACATTCTGCAGTAGAAGTAGTATCTGAAGTTTCCCTTTGACTAATGCACCTAACACTATGGACAATTTAGCATGCCCAATTCACCTGACGCGCACATCTTTGGACTGCAATTGGAAACCGGAGCAAACCCAAGCAGACATTGGGAGAATGTGCAAACTACACACAGACAGTCACCCAGGGCTGGAATCGAACCTGGGACCCAGGTGCTGTGAGGCAGCAATGTTTACCATTGAGCCACCGTACTGCACAGAAACAAGGATTCGTACCCGGGACCTCTGGCACTTCAGCATTATGGGAAATCCTAAGCAAGGACCACACCCCTACACCAACGAGCCACAGGCTGGGCTACGTGCTTACTTTGTTGCTTCTTCAAAAAACTCAATCAAGTTAGTGAGACATGATTTCCCACATACTATCACTAATCAGTCCTTACCTTTCTAAATACATGTACATCTGTCCCTCAGGATTCCCTCCAACAACTTGCCCACCACTGACATCAGGCTCACTGGTTTATAGTTCTCTGGCTTGTCCTTACCACCTTTCATAAACAGTGGCACCACGTTAGCCAACCTAAGTCTTCTGGCACCTCACTTGTGACTATCGATGATACAAAAATCTCAGTAAGAAGTTTAGCAATCACTTTCCTAGCTTCCAACAGAGTTCTAGGGTACACCTGATCAGGTCCTGGGGATTTATCCACTTTTATGCATTTCAAGACATCCAGCACGTCCTCCTCTGTGTTATGGACATTTTTCAAGATGCCACCATCTATTTCCCTACTTTCTATATCTTCCATGTCCTTTTCAACAGTAAATACTGATGCAAAATTATCTTAAATTTGTTACTGATACTTCAGCCACTAAAATAGTTTCTCCTTAATTATTCTATCAAATTTGTTGATGATCATGGATGTCTCTTAATTCTCTTCTTAACCTAAGGAAAACAGCCAGAGTTTCCATGATCTTTTCAGAAAGCTGAAGTATTTCATCTCCGGTTTGCAGTCAATCTAATCTATACACTTCCATGTCCTTCATACCCATCCTGAAGTGTGGTGCCCAGTGGCAATTGTGAGGTGTTCGTGAGATGAAGCTAAGAAGCTGCACCCACCTTCCCCACTCCCCCACTCTCACCCCAAATACCCTGGAGACTCCCACATTTAATTAGAGTTGGCAGCTGGGGTGAGCAGTGAACAGTCCATTTAGTAAGGCCTATGGGTAACTTGGATACCTAGTCAGTGTTGTGTGCTGCTCAGGGCAAACAGCATGAGGAGCATCAAAGAGGCACATTCAGCAGGAGATCAACTGCTTTCCTCCAAGAGCTATACTTGAGGAGTTTGTTCAACTCTGTCGAGTGCATGCAATGGCATTCAGTTTGCTTGGGGAGACCTGAGAATTGCAATTTAACACTAGCAAATTAAATAAAATATTCAATTTTGTTCTAAATCTTGGACTTTCCACTGTTAAACCATCACCATTGCATTGTTGAGCTCCTGACACAGCATCGCACCATTGGGAAAATCTAAACCATTGTCCATTTGTTAACCATGCTCCTAAAGCACGCAAAGATGGGAATGCGCTCCAGAGCTCATCTGACCCATAGGCATTCCAACCTCCCATCCCCAACTAAACCCTCCAAAACCATTTCAAGAAGACTGGAAAATATGAGCCCCATGCTGTAGCACAAATGGAACCAGTGTTCTAGAATGTCTTAGCACAGCCCTTTACTTTTTATACGCATGCTTCTGTGGATAAATCTGAGGTCTATTTAATTCGCCCCACTACTGACACAACCTCGTCTTCATATTTCCCCATCTCTCACTTACCTTCCATTTGCTTTAAAATGACACTGCTAGGTTAACATTCGAGCTCTTCTGAAGACCTAGCACAGGTACACATGGACTGAGGGGTCTTTCTAATGCTGTACGATTCTGTGAGGGAAATGGGGGAGATGAGTCATTCATTCAATAGAAAATTCTCATTGCAGAAAATCCATGTATGCTGATGTACATTCTTGACTAGTCACTCTGGCAATATTTCCAGCTTATCCTTTCAGTAAAAAGAAATCTAAATGCTAAATTCAGCTGAATTCCGACACATTCAATCTCTTTTCTTGAACGCATTTTTCAGCCACCCAGAAACAACTGAGGAAAAAATGTTTTCACCCTCAACTGCAATATTTTTGAAACAAGTTGTAGATTTAGCTGAAAGTTTTGTTGGAAAGCAGTCAATTTGAAAAAAGTTAACTTTGCAGGGATGAGAAGAAACTTAGGTTGATAGGTTGTAAAATGTTTGAATTCATTAAGAATGTAGGTCATTGTTGCTGAACAAAGAGACCTTGGAGTGCAGGTTCATAGTTCCTTGAAAGTAAAGAAACAGGTAGACAGAATAGTGAAGAAGGCATTTGGTATGGTTTCTGTTATTGGTCAGAGCATTGAGTAAAGGTGTTGGAAGGTCATGTTGCGGCTGTACAAGACATCGATTTGGCCACTTTTGGAATATTGTGTGCAATTCTGGTTTCCGTCCTATAAGAAGGGTGATGTGAACTTGTATGTTGCCAGGGTTGGACAGTTTGAGCTCTTGGAAGAGGCTGTATAGGCTGGGCTGTTCTTCCTGGAGCATTGGAGGGTGAGGGGTGACCTTATAGAGGTTTATAAAATCATGAGGGGCATGGCTAGGTTAAATAGACAAAGTCTTTTCCCTGGGTCGGGTGAGTCCAGAACCAGAGGTCAATGGGTTTAGGGTGAGAGGAGAAACATTTAAAAAGGACCTAAGGACCAATTTTTTTCACACAGAGGGTGGTGCGTGTATGGAATGAGCTGTCAGAGGAAGTGTTGAAGGCTGGAACAATTGCAACATTTAAAAGGCACCTGGATGTGTGTATAAATAGGAAGCTTTTAAAGGATTATGGGCCAAGTGCTGGCAAATGGGGCTAGATTAGTTTAGGATATCTGGTCAGCATGGATGGGTTGGACGAAAGGGTCTGTTTCCACGCTGTATGATTCTATGATTCTATTAGGAGGAAATATTTAAAATAATAAGTTTAAAGAGATTTAACCAATGTAAAATTGAGAAGATTTAAGTAATCTTCTAATTTAAGAGACTTATTTTTACAAACACAAATACTTTACATGTCTAACAAGACCAAAGTACCATTTGTGAATAACCCCACTCCATTTTTACTGAGCCACACTTCCCAGGACACAAACAATCCAAATTATGAGTAACAATTATATGAGAAACTTTTCAATCACATCTGTGATTGAAGAATAAGTAGGGAATAACTGGTTATGAAGAAAGGCTGTATTTTCTTTTAATATTATTTTTTACTAATAAGTCTTAGCTATATTTTTATTAACATTGTTACAAACTACTCTGAGAATTAAGTAGTTAAGATGCCTCCAGCTAATTATTATCAGGCCATGACTGTCCTTGCAAGAGAACACAAACTGACTGGGAAACTGTTCATTGTAAGATAAAGTGAACATTATGAGTCAATGCATTATCTTCGAGTGAGCAATCGTGTGCACATAGAAAGATCTAATCAAATTATTGGCAAATTGGATTTTAACAAAAAAATTTATTTAATTAAGGGGGTAACCCTAAAGGGACAATAAATAAGTACTTGAATGTCATGTTTGGTGCCCATGTGTAGGGATTCTCCAGATAACTGAGTATGGTTGGGCATTGGCTTGCATCAGCTGGAGATTAGATCTATCTAAAGATCAGGGCAGTTAGACAGAGGCTTCTGTCTGAGGTAATTTCTCTTGTGGATTGAAGTGGTTTTCTGTCAAAGAGCCAGGTTTTTGACCCAGTTTGAAGTCTGTCTTATATTTCAGATAGCTATAACATTTATATCTCTTGTTTGTTATTTTGTTGTTAGATGAATGCTTTACTTAATTATATTTAAAAATCTTATATTAGTTTTACAAAGGTACATTATGTTTAATATTTCTTGGAGGAGTTACATTTTGAAGAATTGTGGAAAAATTGATTTATTTCTAGCTTTGTGGAAATTCCAGGAATGCTTTCTTTAAAAGACGTCATTGAAAGTTCACTGTCGAGATGTTTTTAGCAAGGCTTCATTGAATCCACATGACTGGTGACAACTGCTTGCTTTGCTATAGATGCTACTGGAGCTACTTCTGAATAGTGACTTTAATCTGGTTCAAATTCTGCGAAGTACAATATGCATTGGAGGAAAGCTAACTATGAACAAGTTGCCCAACTGGTCTCTCCCATTTCTCAAAAGGAAGCCCTCTATACCTGTTCACGGTAAAACCTATTTGATATTTTGAACAAGTGATTGAAAGTACATCTCATGGTTGTATTTGCTGTGTCAGCACTATCTACGTGACTTTCATTAGGTTAGCTCAATCAAATTGAACCAATCTAAATTACATAAAGTCCTCTTAAAAATGTATGCAGTGCAGGACTTCAGAGTCAACCTCGAATGATCAGTGACTTGATTGCATGTGCTAGAATATCACTGCTCCAGACTGCTCTGGAACATCTTATGATTTGTCCTTTTACCTTCAAGAACGGTACATTGGATACTTTTTATTTATTTCTTCATCTTTGCGCCTTTATATTCTAAATTTTGGTTTTATTTTTCTGTGTTTTAAGATGGCGCTGGACAGTAGTGATACTAACAAACACTTATCATTGAATTTTTGTGACAAGATACACGCGACAATAAATAAATCAAATCAAAATGTTTTTTAGAAGGTTAATCTCTGCAGATAAATCTGGTTCTTTTCTTTTCCTGAAGTATGTGCATGTTTCTAGGGCCGTACATCTATATTTTTATAATACTGGCTGTGGATGTCAACCAATTATTGGATTTTTATTGAATAAGTTTAATTTTGATAATAAGCACAAAATCATGCTTATTAAAAATCTGGTTGATAGTCTTTTCTGTTCAATGTCTGATTTTGATAATTTATTTAATGGATCAACTTGATAAAAAAAGTTTGGGATTCAGAAAAGATTTACAAAGGTATTGCCAGGGTTGGAGGATTTGAGTTATAGGGAGAGGCTGAACAGGCTGGGGCTGTTTTCCCTGGAGCATCCGAGGCTGAGGGATGACCTTATGGAGGTTTACAAAATTATGAGGGGCCTGGATAGGGTAAATGGAGTCCAGAACTAGAGGCCATAGGTTTAAGGTGAGAGGAGAAAGATACAAAAGAGACCTACAGGGCAACTTTTTCACACAGAGGGTGGTATGTGCCAGAAGAAGTGGTGGAGGCTAGTACAATTGCAACATTTAAGAGGCAGTTGGATGGGTATATGAATAGGAAGGGTTTGGAGGGATATGGGTAAGGTTCTGGCAGGTGGGTCTAGATTAGGTTAGGATATATGATTGGCATGGACAGGTTGGACCGAAGGGTTTGTTCCCATGCTGTACATCTCTATGACTCTATGTTGCAACAGGTGAAGTAATGGAACTAGAACAATGGCACAATCCTCCAGCCTTGGTTTTAGCGGCATTCATTACCTCAATGTTCTTGTCCTGCCCAATGGTCCTGCTTTGTCAAAATAGTTAAAGTATTGCTTAAAGTGTTTACTTTTAATTAGGTCAGCTCAACCAAATTTAACCAATCTAAAACCTCTTTAAAACCTATGTACTTCAGGAGAGATATATTCCTCTAAAATGCAAGGGGAGAGTGGCTAATTATGAAACACTACGGTTGAATAAAAGAAAGAGAGTGAAAATTGAAACTAAAGGAAAGGTTATGCACTAACTAATTTATAATACCGAAGGTGATGACAAAAAGTTAGTAATCATAGAAAGTTAGTAATCATAGAAAGCTAGCACGCAGTGAATGGCCATGTGATATGTTATGTCCGTGCTGGGACTTTTGAAAATGCATGGTACCATCTCCTCACTGTAACCCTGTAAATTGATCATCATTAAGTGTGTGCAGACTACCATTTTAAAAATTATTTATGAAGTCAACTTCCATTAAAATTTTAGGTGAACATTATCATTTGAAATCACAACAGTAATCATTGTCTTCCCTCTAGGATTGATTTAATCCAGTCAAGCCACCCCCAAGTAAAACAGATTTAAAACTGGGCTTGTCTTTGTCAAGTGAGTTTAAATTTATGACACCTATCACTCACCATGGGGAATAGCTTTTCTCTTTTTCTGTCAAAAACTCTTATCAACTTCAAAACTTCTATGAGGTCACAAACATAACAAACATAGAAAGAGTAGGAGTAGGCCATTCAGCCTCTTGAGACTACTCTGCCATTCAATAAGGTCATGACTGACTGATTGTAACTTCAAAACATATGCTCCATCATACTCACACGTACACACACTACTAAGCGTGCACACATGTAAACACTCCCACATGCGCTCACTCACAGTCACACACTCCCTCTCTCTCTCTCTCACATACACACACACACTTTTTCTCTGTCTCTCCCTTATATGCAAGAACACATACATAAATTTATGGGGTGAATTTGCATTTGCAGAATTGTAATTGCAGATACATTCTATTTTGTTCAAGAAGCACACAATCTGCAGACAGTCAATGGAAGCAATCAATCCATGTAACATTTTATAAGTTCCTACTTTGGAAATAGAACCAGTCTGACTCAAGATTGGGATACAGACAGACTTTATCCTCTGAGCTGAGATGTCACCTTTTCTTTTATAAAACCTTAAATTATCTTGAGAATGCGACTTTAAAGAAGTTCTGAGATTTGCATATTAATGAACCGAACCCTGCAACCCAATCTAAAAGATGAATGACTTAGCAGCAATCCAGGTTTGTTCAATGTATCATTACAGTCGCATGACACTAAGATCTTTTGCTATAAATTCTGGTCTTATGATCGTGCTCCATGGCTACCTGATGAAGGAGCAGTGCTCCGAAAACTAGTACTTCGAAATAAACCTGTTGGGCTATAATCTGGTGTTGTGTGATTTTTAACTTTGTCCACCCCAGTCTAACGCCGGATGTGATTGCACTAATGGGGTGTAGAAGAGATTCATCAGTATATAGTCAGAGAGTCATAGACATTTACAGCATTGAAAAAGGACTTTTGGCCCATTCAGAGTTGCAAGTCCAAAGCTGCTACATAACTATTCCAATCCAATGTAGTCTAGGATAGACCATTATAGCTACAAAGAGAGGGTGGATAATCTCAGGTTGCTTCCTTTAGAACAGAGAAGACAGAGAGGTGACATAATAAAGGGGTACAAGATTATGAGAGGCTTGGGCAGGGTGGATAGGAAGTAGCTGTTACCTATAGGGAAATAGTCCATAACTTGGAGGGATAATTTTAAATGTCAATTTGAATTGTCATAACATTCAAAATTATGGGCCACTGGAAAGTGGGATGAGTTAAGATAGATTAATGTGGCCAAAGGGCTTCTTTAACTGCAAGATTCTATGAAGGAATGACAATATATTTCTGAGTCAGGATGGTGTGTAGCTTCAATGAGAAACCATGGGTTGTGGTGTTCCCATGTACTTGCTATGTCCTTCTAGATGGTAGTAGTGGTGGATCTAGAACATATTGTAAGCAGCCTTGATGAATTTTTGCAGTGCATTTTATAGATGGTACATACAGCTGCGACTGAACATCGACAGTGGTATTTGGGGATGTGGTGCCAATCGAGTGGACTGCCTTGTGGTGTCAAGTGTCTTGAGTATTGTTGGAGCTGCACCCTTCCAAGAAAGTGGGGAGTACTCCATCACACTCATGACGTTTGCATTGTAGATGGTGGACAGGCTTTGAGGAGTCAGGAGGTGAGATGTAGAACCAAGGTGCTTGCCATTTGCTCTTTACTTGGCTATTGATGAAATAACACAAAGTACATCTTTTCATTCCATTTTGTTTTAAATGTCAACTGTACATAGAGTGCATTAATTGGCTGATGAATGATACAGCTTTGGCCACACCGAGTGCTTACAATGGGAACATTGAGTCCTCAACACTACGTCAGAAACAGAACACAGTGGTGTCAGTTTGGTGATCCAAACCTTGATTAAACTGGAACTCAACAGGAAGAGCGAAGTTCAGCTGTTCAGAAGCCCAAAATGTTCCCAAATTCCTAACTATTCTTACAAGCTATTGACAATGATTGCTTTATTTTTCTCATTACTGACTTTCTGTGGCCAATTCAGCTGTTTTTGGATGGGTGTAAAAGCTCCTAATTGACTTTTATTTTGGAAGCAAATGCAGCCACATTATGTTAGCAACATCAATCGTGTTGTTGGGCATGCAAGTAATATGTTGAGGAATAACTTCCATTTGGATATATTAACAGTCTGGTGTTTTGGCTGAAAGTGTGATGAGCCACATGAGAACACACTAGGTCATTTGGCCCCTGCAGCAAATAGATTGAAATATTTGTGAATATAGGAGCATAAGTAGGCCATTCATCTCATTGAGTCTGCTCCATCTGAGTGCCGGGTCAAAGCATGTCCTAGCAAATCCAAAAATCTTAAAATGATAATTATCTCAAACTTCATTGTTATCCATTAGCTATTGTAATGATTTGGATAGCAAAAAATGATTATATAATACATGCCTGTGGAAATGAAGGTCTGATGGTAATTGCAAGTTAGCAGTAGAAACCTTGAAAACAAATGTACAATAAGAGTCTGGATGAAACTGCTATGTATGTTTGCTGTGAAAATTTTCTTTTGAGTTAGTGCTGCCAAAATTGAGAAACTGACGATTAATTATGTAAAACCTCACTGAAGTTAAGAGAAAGAGTAGGATAAGTGAAGAAATAATTGCATGATATTGCAAAGCCTGGCTAAAGGAAAAACCATAGTGATATTCTCAAACTAAATACAGTAATGAATTACTTTCAAAGTGAGTTCACTTGTTATGGAAGGAAATGCACAGCCAATTTACACACAGCAAAGTCACGCCAACAAATGGGACATACATGATCAAACAAATCAATACTTATTACTTCTCCAAATACAATCACAAGAGCCTTCCCATTCTTTTTGTACTGGCTCAGTGGGTCATAGGTCTATGAGAGCAGTGAAGATTGGGTCATTGAATACAAAGACAAACATCCCTCTCCAAGGCTGTGCACTGTATCTGGGTATGCTGACAGAGTCATGTGCATTTTCTGTTGCTTTTCTGCAAGTTTGCTTCTGCTGGATGACTTTGCTGAGGCTCAGCAGTTACTTATGTCTGAGGATGATTGTCCTGCCTCTTCTGACTGTGATTTACAATGGTCCGTCTGTTTCCAGCATTTGCTCTGCCTTGAGAATGCATATCATACCCCCAGTCGGTATGCATGAGATAAATGAGAGTGCATCTCAAGAGAGCTCACTCTTCCCTGAAATTCCACAGCCTCTTCCCAAGCAGCTCCTCCATGTGCAGTGAAGAACTGTGACAGATAAAGAAACATGAGTTAGTGTTGATATGAGGACAGGGTACAAACTCAGCATAGTGTATGTTATTACATTTTTGTTTGTGAGGACTTCAATTCAACATCAGCATCTGTTAAGAGTTACTTCATATAATTCCATCAGCCACCTGTGTTTATGCTGGCATCCAGTGCATGCAGGCACTGGCTGATCTGCAGCACATCCTCCATTGTACTCAGAGCGGCGAGAGCTGCAATTCCAGTCTGGTTCTGTGCCTCATCCAGGAGTCATGTGCTTTCCAAAATCCAGAGTTATGAAGGTTGAAGTGGAATGGGAGCTGAGGCTGAAATGGACATATTTGAGGAATGTGGCCAGGAGGGATGGTGCAAGCGGGCAAAATATTGAGGCAATGGGACATTGTTCAAACTTAATGAGGGTCTGAATAGAATAGAGAGGGAGCAAAAGATTCCTTTACATTGAGATAGAACACGCACAGATTTACAGCGATTGGCTAAAGAGGAGGACATTTCTTACTCAGTGAGTAGTTAGGGTCTGGAATGTCCTGTCTGAGACTATGGTTGAATCGAGGCAATCAATAAAAAATTGGATCATTATTTGCAGAGCTGTGGGATTAGGGGTGTTGTTCTTGCAAAAGGTTGGCATAGACACAACAGGGGCTTAATTGCTGAATCGCTTCCTTCTATGCTATAGCTATTCTGTCATCCTATGAAAAGGATGTGAGTAGGTCAGAATGTTGGCTGTTCAAGTGCAGATTTAAGGAGGTGCCTGGATAGAGTTGTATAAATGGAAATGTAAGGTGTATTAGTCAGAGGGGTTGTGTTGGGAAATCGCTATGGAAACAGAATGATAAATGCCACATGAAAGTCACTTTTTGGAACACAATGAGGTCATTAGGCTTCTTCTGACAATGAATCTAGGTGCTGATCAGCATTCCTATATTGTTTGGGGCCTCTGTTACATTACAAGAGTTCTGCTGGAAAACTAAGGACATCAGTGACAGGAACACAGAGAAAGCCTGCTGGAAATGCAGAATGAGATACTTGGTTTGTCCGCACCGTCAAAGATCATGGAGGTGCCCAACTCTGTGTTTTGCACAGAACCTGGAGCCCATTGTCCAATCTATCACAGAGCTGGCCAGCTCCATGGAAACACTTGAAGATCCAACTGTGACACAGCATTTGATGACCAATATTGCAAGCTTCCACTACAGTGCAGGTAGAAGCATTCAACCTCTAAGTGCTTCAATGGATATCCAGACAGAAGGTATACAGTCTCTGCTTAATTCCATGCAGGGTTAGATACTTGATACATCACAGCCAATCAGTCTGTTTGACAGGGCATTCAAGCTCTCACTATTGCCCTGTCGGTACCCTGTGGAGTGGCTATTTGGAGCACAAGCTGTCATCCTTAAGACAAAGGAGCAGTATTAGGTCATTCAGCCCAAAGGGTCTGCTCCATCATTCAATTGGATCACGGTTGATGTGATAACCTCAACTCCACTTTTCTGCCTTTCCCTCATAACCCTTGATTCCCTTACTGAATGAAAATTTGTCCATCTCAGCCTTGAATATACTTATCAACCCAGCCTCAAGTGCTCACCCAATAATCCCTCAATTAACTCATCAATATCTTTTGTTACCTGATTCCATCTGGTGTCAGGCATTCCTGCCAGAGCTGACTAAATGATAATATTGATTACAACTTGGGTGGAGAAATGAGTAAACAAAGTATGTGCGAATTGCACTCTTTGGAAGAATTGTGATGAGCTAACCGTAACACCTGGACACCACTCCCTTTTGGATCCTGCAAAGATCTTTTGACCGGTTATCAGATTTGTCTTGATTTCCATTCCATCATCACTATCCCTTGTATTTCCATTGCCAGAAGAGAAAATGCTGGAAAATCTCAGCAGGTCTGGCAGCATCTGTAAGGAGAGAAAAGAGCTAACGTTTTGAGTCTAACTGACTCTTTGTCAAAGCTGGTTACACATTAGCAAAGGGTCAGTTAGACTCAAAACGTCAGCTCTTTTCTCTCCTTACAGATGCTGCCAGACCTGCTGAGATTTTCCAGCAGTTTCTCTTTTGGTTTCAGATTCCAGCATCTGCAGTAATTTGCTTTTACCCTTTATTTCCATTGCCAGATTCACTTCCCTCAGCCCTCCAACATATCTTGCAAACCAGCCTTCTGAGAGGTTAATTTATTTTCTATGTTATCAAACCAGTGAGCTAGTAATGAGACTGACTGTCAGTCTGCAATGTGCCAATTACAACTGAAACAAGAACTGAAGCTAAACATGGTTGGAGTTTCCTGGCTGTGGCTTTGGTTGCAAGTTGATATTGCAGTTATTTTTGGGCTTGAACCAAAAAAATGGCCCTGCACATCTTACAAAGGATTGCCACTGAATTACACACAAAGCAAAATTAAGCCAGAGAAATGGAATGAAATAAATTGTAAATTGTCAGTATATAAGTTACAATAAGCAGAACAAACGGGTAAGTGCAATGAATAATTCCATTATCCAAACACTTAGGTGAGTAAAGTGACTTTATTTGAAGAGGTTGGAGTCTCTCTGTCTCGACTATGATAATGCGATTGTAATGTAAGCAATGCCCTTGGATAGGAATTTCCTTTTAATTAGTTGAAGAGGACAGAGAGTGCAAATGTGAAGTTTTTGGTTTTGAGGCATTTGGCACATCGTCACCATATGTTTGAAAAGGGCAAATTTATTTCCACTGAACAACTGCAAATACCAGTGAAAGGAATAGAATTAATAAGATCAAAATGTATTACTTGAGGCTGTATGTTGAGGGACGTCTCATTATCAGGGGATTGATTTGGTACTGGCTTTTACTCACAATACAGTTCAGTACATAGGGACAGGTCAATCATAACGTTTAAAAATCAATATCCTTGACAAACCAAACATTTTCTTCATAACCTTGTCCACCACATAGTTATTGAGATAACACAAGTTAATTTAAACAAAACAAATAACTGTAGATGCAGGAAATATGGGGCAGCACGGTGGCTCAGTGGTTAGCACTGCTGACTCACAGTGCCAGGGCCCCGAGTTTGATTTTCGGCTTGGGCAACTGTCTGTGTGGAGTTTGCATGTTCTCCCCGTGTCTGCGTGGGTTTCCTCTGGGTACCCTGGTTTCCTCCCACAGTCCAAAGATGTGCAGGTCAGGTGAATTGGCCATGCTAAATTGCCCATAGTGTTAGGTGGATTAGTCATGGGTAAATGTAGGGGAATGGGTCTGGGTGGGTTGCTCTTTGGAGGGTCGGTGTGGATTAGTTGGCCCAAAGGGCCTGTTTCCACACTGTAGGGAATCTGATCATGAACACAAATTTAAATTGTTGGAGAAACTCAGCAAGTTTGGCGGCATCCGTAGAGAGAGAAACAGAGTTAACATTTTGAGTCTGGTCACTCTTCATGAGTTCTGATTAAATAATTTGATGTTAAAATCAATTTGAACCCTGTAATCATATGAGTAAATACAGCTTTTCTTAACTGAAGTTTTGAAGAGAAATGTATTATTTCAGAAGTAATGATTTATTTAATTTAGACATGCTGCTTTAAAAATCTATTGTTCAAAGTTTGTGTTGCCACATCTTGTTTGTTAACTAATAAAATGTGTCTTTGTTGAACAATGTCTTATGGATGGAAACTTTCACAATTTCATGCTGTTTGCAAATCATGTTCAAATTGTTGATGTGCTAAAATGGCAATTCAAATGTTGGTTGTGGGGAAATAAATAGAGATGACGTCACCCCTAATCTTTTCAAGACAGAGTAAAATAGGAAGATAAATTCCATTTGTGACCATGAATATATTGTAGTGAGAAGAGCAAATAGCTGGAGATACTTTAGGTTAATCAGGTTCCACATGAATACTGATGATACCCAATATTACTCTCCATTCATTATTGCGGATTTGTCATACAAGTGGTTTGGATCTTTGACTTTTGGACCCTGGCACACAAGCTCAGATCTCTAAACATAAATTCCATCTGTCCTCCTGCCCACGGCTGAACCAGACTCTTTTCGAACTTGGTGTCATAGTAGACCCCATGTTCAGCTCCCAACCACATTATCCAGTCCAAGACCGAAATCTTTCAGTTCCATCTGCTGAACATGGCAGACCCCCAATCCTCCCTCAGTTTTTCTACTTTGAAAATCTTATTCAAGTCTTTACTACCTCCAGACATGACAATTCCAATGCTCTCCCATTTTTCACCCTCTATTTATCTGAATTTATCAAAAGCTCTGCTGGTCTTATCCTAACCCTTACCAAGTCTAGGTCACCTGTTGTTGTCACTGCTCTACATTAGCTTCCCATTTAGCATAGGCTTAATTTTAAACTCCTGTGAAGTGCTTCTGTGATCTTTCCTCCGGTATTTGTAGTGGTTTGAATCTGCCGCTTCCGGTTGTCAGTTCCAGCTGTCTGTTGCAGTGGTCGGTACAGAGGGTCCAGGTCGATTTTTCCTCCATGTCCTCCCTCCTCCATATCTCTGTCATTTCTTCTAGATCCTTAACATCGTTCCCCTCCAAATCATCTGTTTCAGATTTTGTAACCAATAAACTAGTATTTTCTGAACTGTGATGTGAAACTAAGCAGGACGCAGTTATCTGGATTATGTTTATCTCCAATTTTGAAGTTACACAATATGTTATTCAGCATTATTCACTTTCTTATTGATTTCTGTGGGAAGAAATGGCCTGGTGGTCTTATTGCTGGACTGTTAATCCAGAGACCCAAATAACGTTCTGGGGACCCAGGTTCAAATCCTGCTATGGCAGATGGTGGAATTTGAATTCAATAAATATCTGGAATTAAGAATCTAGTGATGAACATGAATCCATTGATGATTGTCAGGAAAACCCAACTGGCTCACCAATGTCCTTCTGGGAAGGAAACTGCCATCCTTACCTGGTTTGGCCTATATGTGACTCCAGACCCACAGCAATGTGGTTGACTCTTAACAGCCCTCTGGGCAATTAGGGATGGGCGATAAATGTTGCCTAGTCAGTGATGCCCTCATCCTGTGAACGAATAAAGAAAAAAGAATTAGTCTACTGAGAATCCAAGGGGACTATCCACCTGGACCTGGAAACATGTCCTTTTAATAATTGGCTTGTATCTCCTTTCTTATTATCTTAACTATGGTAATGCCTAACTGTACTGAAGGTAATGTCATCATTTCCTTTGTGATAGTGGTGTGTTACAGATCACTCAGGGAGTTTGCATAATGCAGCAGCAAGCATTTCCACATGCATGCTGCAGTCTGAACCTGTAGATAGTGATGAGGCTCTAACACTTTTTCCATGACATGACTGACCAGGAATCTCTCCTGCTCTAGCTGCCTGTCAGTGGCATGTATTGGAAGGATTTGCAACTTATTAACATCCTGTTGACCTATCAACATTACCCACACACGTTCCTTGGTCATCAGGTTTTAGAGTGGGACTTGAACCCAGAGTGTCTGGTCCAGCAACAGGGACACTACCCATTGCACCACAAAACTTCCTCTCAATAAAAAAGATTCCAATTTTTTTTAACTCTGCTTATTATGGCAGCTCGAGTAATTTATCTTGTTTATTCCTTAGTGGCCTTTCATTATTTAATAGTTTGTTATTTTTAAAAGT
The DNA here is from genome assembly GCF_047496795.1 of Chiloscyllium punctatum. Lineage (NCBI taxonomy): Eukaryota > Metazoa > Chordata > Chondrichthyes > Orectolobiformes > Hemiscylliidae > Chiloscyllium > Chiloscyllium punctatum. The sequence goes on from NC_092743.1 coordinate 22,273,146, forward strand.
CTTTAATTTATTAACTTCATTTCTACTTAACCTCTTTATGTCATCCTTCGCTTTATTATATATTTTATTCTTGTTCAAAGTTTGTGAAAAGATTTGTAGCTTGGGTGCTCGTTGTTGTGGTTCTGTCCGCCGAGCTGGGAATTTGTGTTGCGGACGTTTCGTCCCCTGTCTAGGTGACATCCTCAGTGCTTGGGAGCCTCCTGTGAAGCGCTTCTGTGATCTTTCCTCCGGCATTTGTAGTGGTTTGAATCTGCCGCTTCCGGTTGTCAGTTCCAGCTGTCCGCTGTAGTGGTCGGTATATTGGGTCCAGGTCGATGTGCTTGTTGATTGAATCTGTGGATGAGTGTGCAAAAGTGGAGTTGGACAGAAGAAATGACAGTTATCTTCTACATATAGACTGAATAAGGTCAGGAAGGCTAAAGTAGCCTAGATAAAGAGTTCATAAAATATATTCAGGATAGTTTCTTGGAATAATATATTCTGGAGCCAACCAAGCAGGAGGATATACTAGATCCGTTTATTATGCAATGAATTAAAAGTAATTAATTACTTCATAGCATAGGTGCCCCCAGATAGCAACAATCATAATATGATTAAATTTTACATTCAGTTTCAGAGAGAGAAGAGTGTGTCCAAAACTAGAATTTCAAACTTAATAAATGGCAATTACTTGGGCATAAAAGCAGAACGAGCTGAAGTGAACTGGCAAATTAAGTTAAGCAATATCTCAATGGAAATAGGGTATCAGATAGTTCAGAATACACAAAATTGACGCCTTCCAATGAGAAATGAAAAAGTTGAAGGAAAGGTCCCATGATCTGTGGTTAATGAAACAGTTAAATATCATATCAAACTTAAATAGCATATAGTTGTACAAAGATGTGTGACTGTTCAGAAGATTGAATAGAATATTAAAAATCAAGCAAGAATGTCTAAAAGATTTATAAGGATAGATAAATTATGGTGCGAGTGGGAGTAAGATAGAATTATGAAAACACATAGTAAGATTTTCCATAGACATTTAAAAAGGAAATTAGTTCATAAGATGAGTAATTATCATATAGAATGTCTGGGGAATTAATAATGGAAAAGAAAGCCAGAAATTGCTGGTGAAACTCAGTAGGTATGGCAGCATGTGTGCAGAGAAAGCAGAGTTAATGTTTCAAGTCTGATGACTCTTCATCAGAACTGATAGCAGCTTGGAAATGATAACAAATGTGCTGAAGATAGAGTTGAGCGAGTGTGAGGGAGATGGAGCTCAGAGAGATAAAGAGAGAGATACAAAAGCGGTAGAGGTAGACATGACATACAATTAAAAGTAAACTAGGATAGAAGAGAAACTGAGTAAGTGATAATGAGAGCTGAGAGTAGGGAATACTGAGTAGGTTATAATGAAAGCAACCCATGTTATGACAAGACAGGTTATGGGGTAGATAAGAAACATGAATGTATGTAAACAAACTTTAAACATATTGAACTCAATGTTGAATTCTAGAGGCTGCAAGGTCCCCAAGCGAAGGGATAAGATGCTGTTCTTTGAGCTTGTGCTGAGGTTGGCTGAAACACTTCAGCTTGCCTAAGACAGGCCTGAACAATAGTCCAAGAGGAGATGCTGCAAAATATTATTAAAGATATCATTAAAGAGGACTTAGAAAAAAAAGGCAGTGTTAACCTGCTTTTATAAAAAGGAAATTGTGTTTATCCAAATTGTTGGCATCCTTTGAAGAAGTAACATCTGCTGAGGGAACTGGTGGATGCACTATACATAGAGTTCCAGAAAAAAATCATTTTTCAAATCAAATAGGCTTCTTAGATCTCTAAACAAAGGTGTCACAAAAAAGGTTTTTGCAAAAAATAAAACTCATTGTACAAAGGATCACATTGAGAAAAGATTGGCTGCCTAACAGAAACAGTGAGTGTGCACAAATGAATTATTTTTGGTCAGCAAGACATAACCAGTGGTGTGCAATAGGGATGAGTGCTCAACTTCAAGATTTTTGTAAACTGAATAAGTGACTTGCATGAAGGGACTGAAAGCATAGTTGCTTAGATTGATTCAAAGATATATTGAAATGTAAGTTATGGGAAGGGCTTCAAGAGGCTACAAATTGAGATAGATAGGTCAAATTAGTGGGTAAGGGTCTCCAGTCAGTCAGCCAGGATGTTTTGAGGTCACCTATGAAATGTTTCTGCTGTGTTCCTGGGTGTCTCCTGCTGTGACCAAGTTGCAAGTAGAGAATTTGCTTAGCAGACTGCTCTAAGGCTTAACACTGATATGTCCGGCTTAACAGAGCTGGTTCTGAATGATTAGTGTCTCATTGTTTGGAATGTTAGCAAGAGATACTGCTGTTGGACTGCCTTTTTTAATTCTGAATTTACAGGATATTGAGAAAGTACCTCTGGTGACACTTCCCCAGTGGTTTGAGGTGCCTGCTATAGATTGTCCAGATCTCTGAAGCATGTAGCAGTGTGGAGATTACTGCTGCCCTGGAAAACCTGGGTGGTAGTAGTGACTGTGCAAATACCAAATTTTTGTAAAAGACCCACCTGGTTCATTGCTGTCCTTTAAGGAATGGGATATATTACAATTATGTGGAACAGCCAGTGTCAGACATATTAGAGACAAAAAAAAACTCCTGCTTGTCTAACTTCAGATCCAGGGCAACATGGTTGATTACTATCTAAGGTCACTTAACGAGTCTCTCAATTAAAGGCAATGATTGTTGATCTTATCAGCAATATCCTCATCCCATCAATGAATTCCATTAGAAGTGGAACTGCATGGTGTGAAGTGAGATGAAGAATAATTGAATTAGATATTAGTAGTAGAAGGAGTGGAGAAGACTAAAATAAAAATTGATGCATGAGAAGAGGAGATATGAGGAACAGTGAGGAGTGGATTAGGTTAAAGTTGAAATTTATAACAAACTGCGTTCATAAGGATGGAATTCTGAAGGAGAAGAATGAAGCGGACAAGCCCTCAAGGTTAGAATAGCAGAAGAGTAAACAAAGCGGTGGATGGAACATTCAATAAATTAAATTGGACAAAGTATTTGTCCGCACAGCACTATGATTTATTAGCTTTATACAATGCTAATGGAAATGAATCTGTTCCTATTTATCAGGATTGTCAGGTATTGAAATACAAGTAGAAAGTGTGGGAGAAGTTCAGCATCTCTGATATCATCTGTGGAGAGGGAAAGCGAGTTAACGTTATTGAGTTCGGTTTGACACTTCTTCAGTCACACCGGACTCAAAACATCAACTTGTTTCTCTCACCACAGATGCTGCCAGACCTGTTGAGTTTCTCCAGCATTCTCTGCTTTTTATTGCAGATTTCCAGGATCCATAATACTTTGCTTTATTTCTACATTTCCAGAAATGAGTGTCTAATGGAGAACTTACAAATTAAAAAAAGGAAATATTTCCATTTTCTCAAATTTGGAGTTCCCAAGTAGAAATGAATAACTAAAATGAAACATAACGCAGTTTCAGTCTCATTAATCTTGGCTTATGAAGCTTGACAAACTTCTGCTAAGTTGACAAACTATATTTCCTCTAATCTCTTGACAGGAATTAGTAGTGTTTTTTTGCTTTTTTTTCACTTTCTGACTACAGATAAGGAGAAATTGGTAAGCAGACTAGTTCAGATGTCTATTATTGACATTGCATTTCTTTTTGCTCGTAGTCTAAGACTGTAGACAAAAAAAATCCTACTAAAAAAGCTTGGTAATGAAATGAAGAACTTGTGTAAGATCTATGTAAGTAAACATGGGGAGTTTTATTGTTACTTCGATACATAAAAGAATGATTCTTTTAGTGCATTATAAAGATTAAGAGATACTTACATTATTCACACACAATTGTAGCAGCAACACCCCACATATATTGGGATGGCCGGTCATTTTGTTGGCGAGTGATAAATGTTGGCTAGTACAACAGGAAAATTCCTGCTTTTTTGATGTCTGATTCAAAGATAGCACCTCCAGCTTTGTGGCACTGCCTCTGTACCAAAGTCTTAGACTGTATCATGTGTACAAGTCCCTGAAACTGCATTCCAACTCACTGACGTGTAATCCAGGGAACAGGCGTGCTATCAATTGAGTCAAACAGAAAAAAGAAATTCTAGCCCTCCCACCCACTCAGGATCTATCCTCAGAAAAATAATTAACAGAGTGAAGCAGAGATAAGAATACTAGAGGGAATAAAAGTAATTTAAAATGAGGTTTAACACAGGTTATGAAATAATCTGGCAGGGCAGTGTAACCTTTCATGAAAAGAGACTGTACAGATTAAACAAAAAAGACAGACAAAAGTGTCCAGGGTCTTGGAATAAATTTAAGCATTGGTATTCATATGGCTTCATACCTAATCTCAGCTCTTATCTCATCGACATGAGCAGTAAAAACTTTATGAGAAAGATAATATCAAATTAAGTATGTTAAGGCCATTAACTTTAAAGAACATGATTTAAAAACAAGGTTAAAAGGGTGCAATTCTGTAACTAAAGCGGCATTCTCATCACCGAGTCACAGGCAGTTACATCATAATACAAGGCCATTTACCCATCCTGTGGCTCTTTGAATGAGCAAGTTACCTAATGCCAATCTCCCACCTTTTCTACATAACCCTATATATATTTCCTTTTCAGATAACAGCCTCATTCCATTTTGAATCTTCAACTAAATCTGCTTTTGTCACACTCTCAGGCTACACAATCCCAACCTTTGAGAGTTTGCTGCATGATTTATTTTTTCTCATCTAGTTATTGTTTCTTTTACTACTTTCTTGAAATCTGTGCCATCTCATGCTCAGTCCTTTTATAAGTGGAAATATTTTCTCTGGTCTACTCTGCCTAGGCCCCTCATGGATTTGAATGCCACAAGTAAAATAACTACACAGAGGCAGGTATCCCATCACCAAATCACCCTTTAACTTCACAATACATGGTTCTGACCAGCTAGCTCCAAGCTAGTCCCAAGAGTGAGGAGACTCTGACAGTCTTGTTTATATCTGTCAGCTCGGGCTGTTAATCTGGGCCAGTCAGGTATCTCATACTCAATGCGATTTACTTGGCCAAACTCATTCCAATCTCTACAACACATAAATCTCTTCTCAGTCTTCTTTTGTCCTAGGGAAATGTCTTCAAACTATCTTTTTAACTGATGTTTGTCATACCTGGAAAAAGTCTCCTGAATCTTTTCTGCACCCTTTGCCCTGGCTTCTTATTCTTCTTAAAGTGCAGGACCCAAAACTGAACACCAATACTCCAGCTGATGCTGAAATCATTTCTTATATAAATTCAGTATACTCTGCTCCTGTTAATGAAGCCAAGAATACTATATGCTTTATTCACTGCACACTCAAACTGTGCTGCCACATTTAATGACTTACATGCATCTACATTCAGATTCCTTTGCTTCTGCACTCCCTTTAGAGTTGAACGCTGATTTTATATAGTATCTCTTAGATCTTCTACAAAAATGTATCACATTACATTTTCCCTCATTTATTTCATCTGTTACCTGTCTGCCCATTTCCCCAACTTACCTGTGTCCTTTTGAAGTTCTATTCTATCCTCCTTATCAGCAAATTTGCTGATGATGTCATCCTAGTGGGCTGGATTTCAAACAATGATGAGGTAGAGTACAGCAAAGAGATAAAAATCACGCATCACCAGGTTATAGTCCAACAGGTTTAATTGGAAGCACACTCACTTTCGGAGCGACGCTCCTTCATCAGGTGATTGTGGAGGGCTCACTTTTTAGATTAGAATCAATCTAAACATCATGGCATAGACAGAGAACACAGGGGGCTAACATCTTCAACATATTGTCTAGCTATCACCATTGTTAACAGCTAACCCGAGAATGCAACTTTTAAAAAAAGCGTTTTGTGATTTACACATGAAAGAAGTGAAACTATCACTGTATTCTAACAGATGAAAGGCTTAACAGACAATCAATGTATAATTTCAGTTACATCACACTGCAAATTTTTGCTATAAATTCTGTGTTACGATCGAGCCCTCCACAATCACCTGATGAAGGAGCGTCGCTCCGAAAGCCAGTGTGCTTCCAATTAAACCTGTTGGACTATAACCTGATGTTGTGTGATTTTTAACTTTGTACATCCCAGTCCAACACCGGCATCTCCAAAGCAAAGAGATAGACAGCTTAGCGGCATGGTGTGAAGACAATAATCTCTCCCTCAATGTTAGCACAACAAAGGAGCTGGTCATTGACTTCAGGAAGCAGAGTGGAGGACTCGCCACCCCGTCTGTATCAATGATACTGATGTGGAGGTAGTTGAGAGCTCAAGTTCCTAGGAGTAAGTATCACCAACAATCTCTCCTGCTCCAGTGGCAAGGAAGCACACTGACACCTCTACTTCCTCAGAAAGTTAAGGAAATTCGACATGTCCACTGTGACTCATGATTTTTTATAAATGCACTAGAGAAAGCATCCTAATTGGATGCATCATAGCTTGGTATGGTAATGCTCTGCCCAAGATCACAAGGAGTTACAGAGAGTTATGAATGCAGCCCAGTCCCTCACGAAAACCAGCCTTCCTTCCATTGACTCCACCTACACTTCCTGCTGTCTCAGGAAAGTAGCCAACAGAATCAAGGACCCCTCCTACCTAAGTTATACCAAAGTTTGAAAACATGTACACCAGTTTCAAAATTATCTTCTTCCCTGCTGTTATCAGACTCATGAACAGACCTCTCATATATTAGGGGTGATCTTTCACTGCACCTTCTCTGTAGCTGTAATACAATATTCTATTACCCTGATGAACTTACGTAAGGAATGATTTGTCTGGTTAGCACGTAAAACAATACTTTTCATTGTACATGTGGCAATCAAGTAAATTAAAATGAAAAAAAAATCAAATCAGTTTTTGTATCATTTGTAAGTTTTGAAACTGTGCCCTGTGCCTCAAGGTCTATTTTATATAATATATCTGAAGAACAACAAAGAAAAAGGTCATCAGATGTGCATGAGGAACTGGCACCTGTAAACTTCCCTCTGAACCACACACCCTCCTTACTTGGAACTACTACATTGATCCTTCACTATCACCAGTTAAAATCCTGGAATTCTCTTCTTAACAGCACAGTGGGTCATAGCGTCATAGTCAAACTATTAAAATATTGTTACACAATAAAATTCAACGAGTTGCACAAAAAAGCTGCCAATCTTTATGATAGAGTCACACTATATGCAGTTCCATTAATTGTACATTGTTGAGCTCTAATGGTATTCCAGAGTATGGCTGGATTTTAAAATTTGGGGAAGATTCAGTGTAAGAATTTAGAAAGATTTTAAGTGAACTGCATTTTAGTCATGAAAGTAAAAGTCATGTCCTCAGTTTGTGTTTAGATTTCCAGTGTTTTCTTCTTTTTGTTCTTAAAAATAACTGCTTAAGTCTTCGATTCTTACTGATGATTCTTCATTCCGTCTTTATAGTTTTTAAAAACAATATATGTAAAGTATAAAGGACGTGGAATTTCAAGTAATTAAAAATCAAATGCAAGAGTGATGGCAGGATAAGTGATGTGTTGCTGCTGCAACATGTGGAAACTGCTGGACCCCAGTGTGATCCAGAGTGAACACAGCTGTATTAAATGTTTGCAGCTCAAGGAACTTCAGATCTAAGCTGAGAAATTGGAGTCTGAGCTGCAGACATTGCACAACATCAGGGAAGGGAAAAGTTACCTGAGCACTTTGCTCTGGAGGCCAGTCACATCCCTCATTTAGGTACTTCAAATTTGGTTTACGACCAGGTACAGGACGGTGCAAGCATCAGGTTAGGCAACTATGAGGACCCAGAGGGTTAACAGAGGAGCCGCTGTAATTGTCCAACAGCTATAAGGCTCTTGCAAGCTGTGCAGCCAAGTGTGGGGAATGCATGGAGGATGAGCAATCTGAGCACGGTACTGTCTACAAGGAGCGACTCCATGGGGGAAGGAAATGGAATATAGCAGTGGTAGGGAGACAGTGTAATGAGAGGGACAGATGGTGTTCTCTGCAGCCATGAGCAGGTGTCCTGAAGGCTGTGTAATCTGCCCAGGGCCAGGGTTAACAACATCACAGGACTGGAGAAGAACTTGGAGAGGGAGGAAGAGGCCTTCAGTTGTCATTGTCCATGTTAGTACCAAAAACATTGAAAGGGGATTTTACTGAGAGACTTTGACCACTTGAGAGCTAAATTTAAAAATGGAACCTTCAGGGTAATAATCTCTGGATTACTACTTGAGCCACGGGCAAGCTGGCATAGGATAATAAAAGTTCTGGTGTTAAATGTGTCACTAAAAGATTATTGTGGGTGGAATGGGTTTCAGTTTATGGGGCACTGGCATCAGTGTTGGGATAGAAGGCAACTGTTCTGCTGGGATGGACTTCACCAAAACTGTGCTGGCCCCAGTGTCCCGGCAAATGAAATACTCAGGGCTGTTGAGTGGTCTTTTAACTAATTAAAGAGGCGCATGCTGGGAATGGGAAAATGTAACCTGATAAAGCAAGGGGATTCTGTGTAATTCATTAGAAGCGGTAGCTGATGCCAAAACAATAAATACATTCAAGAGGTGGTTAGATATAACAATAACAGTAGGAGACACTAATAGCAGTTGGGCGAATGGGATCAAAGGTTATGGGGAGTACGCAGGATTAGGCTATTGAGTTGGACAATCAGCTGTGATTGTAATGAATGGCAGAGCAGGTTTGAAGGGCCGAATGGCCTCTTCCTGCTCCTATCTTCGATGTAGGATACAATGGAATTAGAACAGATATTTGGATAGAGTGGGATAGGAAGGGATGGAGTATACAAACAGGTGAAATTAGCAGTAAACAGGGTCAAAAAGGGAAAAGAATCATGAAAAAAAAAAGCAAAATTAATTACTCTGACTTTAATGTGCATAGTTTTTGCGACAAACTGAATGAATTAAGTGTACAAATCCAGGTTAATGGGTATGATCTTCTAGCCATTATAGAGCTGTGACCTGGTGTGCTGAAAGTTTTAGAGATCAAAGTTGGGACCGAAATACTCTGAGGTATGTGACTTTTCAAAAGATCAGGAAGGAAGGAAAGAGTGGTGAGGTGCATTTGTTGGTGCTGGATAGAATAAATATGACAGCAAAAAGTGTTGTTGAATCTGAAGATATAGAATCCATACGGGTGGAGGTATGAAATAAAAAGGGAAAGAAGATCCTGGTGGGAGTAGCCTTTAGATCCTTGACAGTGGGACAGAAAATAAATCAGGAAGATTTGAGTGTGTGCAAAAAAGGCAGTACAATAATCATGGGTGACTTTAATCTTCATGTAGTCAGATTGGCAGAAAAAACCATGAGAAAGAAGTAATTGAGTATATTCAGGATCGTTTCCTGGAACAATATGCTGTGGATCATAACAGGGCTCAAACTATTTTGGATCTGGTTATGTGTAATGAGGTGGATTTCAGAAAATAATTCAGTGTAAAGATCCTTTAGGAAACAGTGATCATAACATGGTAGAATTTAGCATTTCCTCTAAGTAGGAGGAACTTGGGTTGGAAACAACTGTGTTCAACTTAAAAAAATAGGTACTTACATGAGTGCAGTCCTGACTGAAATGACTGGGAAGGAATTCAGCAGAAAAGATGGTTGAGAAACAATGTTAGTTATTTAAGTTAATTGCTCATGGTTCATAACAAGGATATATTCCAGTGAGGAAAGAGGATTCTAAGAGGAGATAACTAAAGGAAGTGGTGAATGGCATCAGATTGAAAGAAAAAAACATACAACATGGCTAAGGTTAGTGGTAAGCCAGAGAATTAGGAAAGTTTTAGAAGCCAACAACAAAAAAAACAAATAAAGGGAAGAAAGTAAACTTTGAGAGTCAGCTTCCAAGTAATATCAAGACAGACAGCAAGAACTTTTCTGAATATATAAAAAGGAAGGAAGAAACTCAGTGAATATAGGCCTACGAGAGAATGAGACTGAGGAAGTAATAACGGGGAACCAAGAAATGGCAGAGGAGTTGAATAAATACTTCATATCAATCTTCACAGTAGGAGACATTAATTGCATTCTAAAAATACTAAATATTCAAGCGTCAAAAGAAAGACAGGAAAAAAATGCAGGTAGACAACCCTTTATCTGAAATCTGAAAAGCTCCAAAGCCCAAAGGTTTTTTTGTGAAGTTTTTTCTCATTAACATTTGATGTGAAAACAGCTAATCCAGGTCGACACCCACTTGATGCATGCCACTTAGATGTGATGTGCGCTGGGGAAGCATTGCCCAGCACTGGCAGGCTTCAATTCTGTTTCAGGGCCTGTTTTACTCAGTGTGTTTGCTCCTCTGGTCAGATTTTAAAAAATTTCACCATCAAACTGTCACTTATTCTGAAAAGTGAAAAATTCCAAATTCCAAAAACAGCTGGTCCCGAACATTTTGGATAAAGGAATATGCACCTGAATTATTACTACAGAAAATGTACTAGGGAAACCAATGAGGCTAAAGACTGAAAAGTCCCCTGGACCTGATGGAATTGATCCTAGAATATTAAAGAAAGTAGCTACAGAGAGGGACACTGCTAGCAATCCTCCAGAAATTCTTACATTTTGGGAAAGTCCCAGAAGATTGGAAAACTGCCAGTGTAACACCTTTATTTAGAAATGGAAGAAAAAAAAAGTTAATCATAGACTAGTGAGATTATTATCTGTTATTAGGAAAATACTCATGTCTATATAAAGAATGGGAGAAAGTGAGGGTTGCAGATGCTGGAGATCAGAATCGAAAAGTGCAGTGCTGGAAAAGCACAGCAGGTCAGACAGCATCCGAGGAGCAGGAGACTCGATGTTTTGGGCATGAGCCCTTCATCAAGAACATTCAGCATTTTTAGAGATGGCAAGCGTAATGTATAGTGATTATAATGAGGTTAGCTAGATAGACCTCATAGAATATGAGTCCCTGATTGGGGCTGTTAATCTGGTCCAATCAGGAAGCCCTGGCTGACAGATACAATCAGGAATGTCAGAGATTCTGTTCACTCTGATAGCTGGCTCTGAGGGAATTAGTGTCAGGGACTTTCCACATGTAAATTAAGGTGATAGGATATTGGCCTCTGTGGAATTATTTCTGAATGTTGGCTTTAATTTCAAAAGAAGTGGAGTTTAAATATAGGGAGCTTTTGACAAACCTGTACAAGGTACTAGTCAGTTCATAGCTGGAATACCATGGACAGTTTTGGGCTCTTTATCTAAGGAACAATACGTTGGCACTGGAGGCAGTGCAGAGAAGATCCACTCGGCTGATAACAAATATGAAAGCACTGTCTTATGAAGAGATGTTGAGTAAATTGAGTCTGTATTTGCGAGACATTGTAGAAGAATGAGAGGCAACCTTCTTGAAACATACATGTGGACTTAGAGTCAGAAAGATATACAGCACAGAGACTCTTCATTCCAACTTGTCCATGCTGACCATATATCTTAACCTAATCTAGTCTCATTTGCCAGCAATTGGTCCATATCCCTCTAAACCCTTCCTATTCATATGCCCTTCTAGATGTCTTTTAAATGCTGGAAGCATCCACCACTTCCTCCGGCAGCTCATTCCAGACAAGCACCACCCTCTGCATGAAAACATTGTCCCTTTGGTCCCTTTTATATCTTTTCCGTCTCACCCTAGACCTATGCCCTCTAGTTCTGGACTCCCCCACTGCAGGGAAAAGATTTTGTCTATTTATCCTATCCATGGCCCTCATGATTTTTATAAGCCTCGAAAAGGTCACCCCTCAGCCACTGACGCTTCAGGGAAAACAGCCCCAGCCAATTCAATGTCTCCCTATAGCTCAAATGCTCCAACCCTGGCAACATCCTTGTAAATCTTTTCTGAGCCCTTTCAAGCTAAGGTCTCTGTTCAGCAACACACCCCAGGACCTTACTCTTAAGTGTTTACGTCCTGCTCTGATTTGCTTTTCCAAAATGCAGCACCTTACATTTATCTAAATTATTCTTGACAGGGTAGTTGTTTGCCTCTTGAGGGAGAGTCTAGGACAAGAGGCAATGATCTTAGAATAGGGGGTTGCACATTTAAAACAGAGATGAGGAGGAATTTTGCTGTCAGAGGGATGTGACACTGATGATTATTTCCTGCAGAAAGATGTTGAGGCCGGGTTATTTAATAGTTTTAAGGTTGAGATATACAGATTTTTAATCAGCAAGGGAATCCAGAGTTATGGGGATAAGACAGGAAAGTAGAGGTGAGGATGATCAAATCAGCCACAATCTTATTGAATGGCACAATACACTCATAGAGGTAAAAACAATGACTGCAGATGCTGGAAACCAGATTCTGGATTAGTGGTGCTGGAAGAGCACAGCAGTTCAGGCAGCATCCAAGGAGCTTCGAAATCGACGTTTCGGGCAAAAGCCCTTCATCAGGAATAAAGGCAGTGAGCCTGAAGCATGGAGAGATAAGCTAGAGGAGGGTGGGGGTGGGGAGAGAGTAGCATAGAGTACAATGGGTGAGTGGGGGAGGGGATGAAGGTGATAGGTCAGGGAGGAGAGGGTGGAGTGGATAGGTGGAAAAGGAGATAGGCAGGTAGGACAAGTCCGGACAAGTCATGGGGACAGTGCTGAGCTGGAAGTTTAGAACTAGGGTGAGGTGGGAGAAGGGGAAATGAGAAAACTGTTGAAGTCCACATTGATGCCCTGGGGTTGAAGTGTTCCAAGGCGGAAGATGAGGCGTTCTTCCTCCAGGCGTCTGGTGGTGAGGGAGCGGTGGTGAAGGAGGCCCAGGACCTCCATGTCCTTGGCATGGTGGGAGGGGGAGTTGAAATGTTGGGCCACGGGGCGGTTTGGTTGATTGGTGCGGGTGTCCGGGAGATGTTCCCTAAAGCGCTCTGCTAGGAGGCGCCCAGTCTCCCCAATGTAGAGGAGACCGCATGGGGAGCAACGGATACAATAAATGATATTAGTGGATGTGCAAGTAAAACTTTGATGGATGTGGAAGGCTCCTTTAGGGCCTTGGATAGAGGTGAGGGAAGAGGTGTGGGCGCAGGTTTTACAGTTCCTGCGGTGGCAAGGGAAAGTGCCAGGATGGGAGGGTGGGGGCCAAATGGTCTACTTCAGTTCCTATGTCTGATGGTCTTCTGACTTATAAAAATATTTTAAAAATGAAAATTTTGATTTGTTCCTGGTGAATTAGTAAATAATGTTTTTTCTTATTCAAAACTGCAAATAAATATCATAGCTGCATATCTTTCTAGCTTCTAGTTGGTTCGGTGCAACCGGCTTGATATTCTGCACAGTCACTTTAAGATTGGAATGAGGTGACGTATGTACACTCCTTAAAGGGAACATTGTTTGTGGGAATCTTAATGGGATGTTCCCAGTTGTAACATGGCTACACACCCACACAGAGGGAACATTTGTATATAAATATCATAACAGCATAAATAAATCATACAGCAGCTACTATCAATACAGTGGTCTGGCACTGAAAGTATTCAGTCTGTATAATCATGGGCTGAATCCTATGAGGCACCAGATTTGCCAGTCCACCCCCATTTAAGAAGCCTGTGCATGAAGCTAATTATTATCCATCAGGAAGGTATGTGATGGGTGGAAGACAAAACAGACAAAAACCGAATCATTCATTGAAAAGGCATCGGAAGGGTTTAGAGAGATGTGGGTCAAGTGCTGGCAAATGGGGCTAAGTCAGACTGGGATGTTTGGTTAGCATGGACAAGTTGGATCGAAGGGTCTGCTTCTGTGCTATGACTCTATGTGCACTGATTAGGAATTGACCGATATACTTTTCTTTCAGAAAGTCTGCTATAGCAGCATCTTATCTCCTTTGACCCTGCCACATTTCCATTCCCTTTTACCCTGGAGGGCTATGTCTTCCATCTTTCAACCTCTCCTGACTTCCATCCTATCAGAGATCATCCTCTTGTTTTTGTGCCACCCACCCCTTGCTCAACACCTACTACATCCCTAGTGTTTCCACCTCCTGATGAAAAATCACAAACCTTAAATGTTAACTCTATACGCGTTAATATTTTGCTAAATGTTTCCGGGAGTTTCTGATTCTCATTCCATATTCCCAATATCCCAAGGATTTTATTTTTCAATTTGCATACAGGATTTTTAATGGTGTCTTATGTCTTCAATGTTGCATTAAATGTGAAATTTTCACTGGAGGAAAACTCATGATGAAGTGAGACAATCATAATAGCTTTGGAATAGCGAGTTTTGAGAAGATTTGTAGCTCAGGTTGAGGTTCTGGATGTAGGTTTGCTCGCTGAGCTGGAAGGTTCAATTCCAGACATTTTGTCACCCTACCAGGTAACATCTTCGGTGGGCCTCCAGGTGGAGAACAGTTGATGATTCCTGCTTTCTATTTATATGTTTGGGTTTCTTTGGGTTGGTGACATCATTCCCTGTGGTGATGTCATTTCCTGTTCTTTTCCTCATGGGGTGGTAGATGGGGTCTAACTCGATGTGTTTGTTGATAGAGTTCCGGTTGGAATGACATTCCTAGAAGCATGGCATTCCAACTGGTACTCTAACAACAAACACATCGAATTAGACCCCATCTAACACCTCTTGAGAAAAAGAACAATAAACGACATCAAGATAGGAAATGACATCACCAACCCAAAGAAACCCAAAAATAGAAAGCAGGGATCATCAACAGTGCTTGACCTGGAGGCCCACTGAAGATTTTCCCTTGTAGGGTGACAAAATGTCTGGAAGTGAACCTTCCAGCTCAGCGAGCAAACCTATATCCAGAGCTTTGGAATAATTTCAGTATTTCCTTCTTTTATTAGTTACTGTTGCATTTGATTGGAAATAGCTGATAGGTAATCTTGTGGCATAGACTTAGGCTGGTATTCCCTTGAGTTTCCTGAAAGTATTTATGATAACTAGTCGAATAGTGCTTCGACTCGGTGAGAAAGAGGCATGGCTCCAGTCTTTATTTATTCCCCTCCTTTGGCCAGTTGTAACTAACTGTTTTTTATTTTTGGTTTGTCAGCATGTACCTATCACACTTCAACTAAACTTGACTAATCAAATCAAACCATGAAAGTGAACCAATTCTAACTCCAAAACTTTCTTTACTGAAAGAGAATGTTTGCATTACCTGAAAAAAATAATGAAACACAACATACACCACACTCATAAGACAGTGGTAATGCACTTACAAAGAAGGGATGAGGGGATGGAGTGACAGAGGATAAAGGGGAAGATAAAGGAAGTTACAGCTTTACTGTTTTTTAGAGTCTTTGAGTTGTGAAGGTGTAACCTGGGTCTTGTTTCCTCAGGACTGGCGAAGCTTGCAGATAACCTTGATTTCTCAGCGAACTAAGGTCTTTCCAAGTTGTTGTTTTTTCCCACCTGCCCTGGTTCACTGAGATTGAGATCGAGGCAAGACAGGAGCTTTTCATTTCTTTGCCATTGTCAGTTCATCATGATTTCCCTTCCTTTGGTTCCTCAAAGCAAGTTACTGAAATATGATTTGTTTGAATATTCCCAGACTAGCTCCATTGCCTTTTCCAAGCTGAATTCTGCACAAGTAACCTTTCACCATCAATGAGTGATGTTATTAGGCAAATGTGACGAAAGCAAAAGATGCAACTTTCTTGCCATCTGACTGAATGTCATTGTTCCCTCAGTAAAATGGTCATTTCAAGGCAGTGGGTTTTTGTATATTCCATGTGGACTGCCTGAGCTAATAAGATGATTTCAACGTCATTTTCGGCTAGTAATATACTTTTTTAAAAAAAAGTTTTTTTTGTTCCATGCAAGTCTCTGGTATTAAAGTCAAATGATTAACATTACATATTAGTAGTTTATTTTCACGATGACCATAAAACTTCCCCACCACAAGGAACGTAATGTGAACAACATTTCTCCATTTTTTTTATAAATACGTGTTCACATTCAGTATGACTATGAAAGAACAATAAAAAAGGTGGGATGGAGAAACCCATGTATTCCACATTCATTTTCTTCATCCTAAGCTGATTGGATGTTAGCAGTTGGATTTGTTCACTGGACAGTTGTCACATTCCCAATTTGTAACCCCTCACTGTTACAAATGTTACAATACATGTCCCAGCCTCAGGCATTTTAACAAATTTGTTTTCTAAGAAGTTGGCGGGTGGTACTCTAAGGTTTTCCTCCTGAGGGGTGCCTGGACTTACATCTTGCAGTTCACCTTCATTTAACTTTGCACCAACCCAGTTTGACTGATTGTAGTCTCAGACTTGATTTTGTTCCTTATATGGGTAATTGTGTGTTTAAATTACTGCCATTCCCTTGGATCCTTCCACAAGTGATGTTGCTGCGGGGTACATTCCCTTCCGTTTGGTTTGGGAATGGGATTCTCACTGGCCCAGCAAGTGGAACAGATGATGAGGACACCCAGTGTGAAAAGTAAAGAGAGTGCTATTGGTGGTAGAGGAGTGATATAGCTGATGAATAGGTGTTAATGATAAGCGTGGATAGTCAAAAATAGGTCAGCTCTGCTGGTAGAAAACTCATGTAAACAAGACACTTGGGGGAAAGATGCGAATGGGAGCATGTGGAGTGAGGGAAGGGGCTGTGTGGTCAAAATTTAAAGTACCTTAAGTGGAAAATGAGGTGCTGATCCAGATTGTGTTAGACTACACCGGAGCAGGCGTGGGATGGAAGTGTTATTATGAGAACAAGATTGTGTATTATAATAGCAGTCTAGATCAGAGTGGTGCTGGGAAAGCACAGCAGGACAGGCAGCATCCGAGGATCAGGAAAATCAACGTTTCGGGCAAAAGCCCTTCATCGGCCCTTTTGCCCATTATAATAACAATCAACTGTAAGGTTAGGATCATTTATCTCCTCATGGACCATGATCCAACAATTGAACATTAGGCTGCAGTTTCTAGGACTCAGGATATTGATTCGACCACTGTTGGAATTTGCATGCAATTCTGTCTCCTTCCTATCGTAAGGATGTTGTCAAACTTGAAAGGGTTCAGAAAGGATTTACAAAGATGTTGTCTGGGTTGGAGAATTTGAGTTATATGGAGAGGTTGAACAGGCTGGGGCTGTTTTCCCTGGACCATCAGAGGCCGAGGGGTGACCTTATAGAGGTTTATGAAATCATGAGGGGCATGGATAGAATAAATAGACAAAGTATTTTCCCTGGGGTCGGTGAGTCCAGAACTAGAGGGCATAGGTTTAAAGTGAGAAGGGAAAGATATAAAAGAGACCTAAGGGGCAACCTTTTCATGCAGAGGGTGGTACGTGTATGGAATGAGCTGCCAGAGGAAGTGGTGGTGGCTAGTACAATTGCAACATTTAAAAGGCGTCTGAATGGGTATATGAATAGGAAGGGTTTGGAGGGATATGGGCTGGGTGTGGGCAAGTGAGACTAGATTGGTTTGGGATATCTGGTCGGCGTGGACTAGTTGGACCGACAGGTCTGTTTCTGTGCTGTACATCTCTATGACTCTATGACATCCCCTCTATAGCTTCCCATCTCAGGGGCCCCATCCCCACACAGCCCATTTCTATCTCCTTTCCAAACGCTCAAACCAATCACTTCAGCCTCTTCCTACGCCCCCGAACCCATATTATCTTTATTTCAAGAAGGTTGTCATGGAGCACCTCTTCACACAAATGACAGTGAACCCTTTAGCTCTCTCTCAGGTAAAATAACTGTTAAGGATACAAGAAGAATCCCAACCGGTGATTAAGATTTCTATTAGACATAGAGTATATTTGTGAAGATGGATCAGCTACAATAGAACTGAATGACTGAACAGGTTTGAATAATTGAATAGTCCATTCCAGTGGCTATTTATTTGTTTTTGATTGTTACTTGTTGATAGGAACATTCCATTCCTGTTCAGCAATGACTTATTGTTCACTCTGAAGATGAAGATATTCATAATTATAGGAAGGATATTGTCAAAGAGAGGGTTCAGAAGAGATTTGCCAAGATGTTTCTGGGTATGGAAGGTTTGAGTTATAAAAAAAGGATAGGCTGGGACTTTTTTTGACTGGAATGTAGGCGGTTGAGAGGCGACCTGATAAAAATTTATAAAATAATGAGAGGTATAGGTAGCATTAATGGTGGTTGTCATTTCTCTAGGATGGGAGATTTCAAGAATAGGGGGCAAACTTTTAAGGTGAGAGGAGAGAGATTTTAAAAGGACATAAGAGGCAAATGTTTTACACAGGGGGTAGTTTGAGTGTGGAATGAACCTTCTGAGAAAGTGGTGGATGCAGGTACAATTACAACATTGAAAAGACATTCAGCTAGATACATGAATAGGAAAAGCTTTGAGGGATATGGGCCAGGAGCAGGCAGGTGGACTAGTTTTGTTTGGGTTTATGTTCAGCATGGACTGGACGGACTGAAGGGTCTGTTTCCGTGCTGAATGATTCTATGACTTTAATAGTCTATGATAAGAAGACTTGGGTCGATTGTATGAAAGACAACATATGGTATGGAAGACAGAATGCCCAATGGCTGTGCAGTTTGAATTGTGAATTAGAAGAATCTTCTGTTTTTGGTTTGGAAAACAGCATTCTACTTCCTTGGGGAATTAAACAGAAAAAGTACTGGATGGTCCTTTGAGTTCGTCCTCACCAATGCCAGTTTGCACTTCAGACTATGTTTATGTTTTCCCATCGTAGTTGTTACTAAACCTTGGGAGGATATTGATTGACGTAGGGCTCTCTGAAAAATGTTTTCAAAAGACTAAATGGAAATTGTTGGTTGATGCCAGGAACTGTTTTATTTTAGGAACTGACCATTGTTGTTTGAAATGGTTATCAATCATCTCAGCTCACCCCTCATCCTTCAATAGGGCAAGGTGGGAGTCCTGTAACTTGACGATGAAGGACATTTTCAATGCGTAGATCAAATACTGCAAAGTTCTTTAGGAAAATAAAGCATGAGAACTCCAGGTTTTGGACACAGATCTGGGATGCTTAACTACCCTGGCTCCTTGGAAATGAGATGAGCAGCATGTGAAATTTATGCACCCATCTCATTTTGCTCTTTATACAGTGCCTCCTGCGATGAATGGTGTTACGTCCTATAAAAGCCAAATGCTCCCTACAGTCTTCCCTTCTTAAAGAAGCAACCTCCACATCAGGGACTTTGCAGAATTGCAGTTTGCTGGATAATTGCTTTTAAAAATACACGGAGAGAAGGAGACTGACATATCAGAGAAAAGTGCTTCAGTGAGACCACCCTGAAGGTACTGGTCAAATAACTGGAATCTGGGAAGGAAGCCAAGTTTCGTATAGAGGTCTGAATGTGCCTCAGAAGAGAATGGGAGCAAATAGCAAATTTAACTAATTTAACTAATGTGTGGCATCCAGGATATAATAGAAGCGCCGAGTGAGAGTGAATAGTCAAGCTGAGTGTGTCTGTCCACACATCAGATTTCAGACACCCCACCCAAGCACCTCCCCCAAACTGTCCTCCCACCTTTGAAATCCCTTTATACTTCACATCCCACAGTGCAGGTGGAGCAGGCAGTTAGGAAGGCTAACCATATGTTGGCCTTCACGGGGAGAGGATTCAAGTACAGGAACAAGGACATCTTGCTGCAATTGAACAGGACATTGGTGAGGTCACACCTGGAATAAATGTGCACAGTTTTAATCTTCTTATCCAAGAAAGTATGTTCTTGCTATCGAGGGAGTGCAGCGATGGTTCACCAAATTGAATCCTGGGATGACAGCCTTGACGTGTAAGGTGAGACTGAGTCAGTTAGGATTGTATTCACTAGTGTTTAGAAGAATGAGGAAGGATCTCATAGAAACCCATAAAATCCTAACAGGACTAGACAGGTTAGATGTAGGAAAGATGTTCCACTGGCAGGGGATTTCAGGAACCTTGGCGTCATAGTTTAGGAATGCAGGGTAAACCTTTTAGGACTGAGATGAGGAGAAACTTCTTCACCCAGAGACGGGTGAACCTGTGGAATTAATTACCACAGAAAGTGGTTGAGGCCAAAACAGAATGCATTTTCAAGAAGGTGTGGTTGTAGCTTGAGTGGCTAAAGGGATGAAAGGCTATACGGGGGGGGGGGGCAGGCATAGAGCATTGAGCTTGATGATCAGCCCTGATCATAGTGAATATGAACCAAAGTCACATAGCCAACTCCTGGTCCTACTTTCTATATTTCTATTTTTCTATGTTGCCCTTATCAACCACCAAGCAGCACTGGCTCGCAGATCTCCCCTCCCACCTCACCCCTTACCCCACCCCACCTTCTAACCCTGCACCTCACCCACATGCATCTTCAAATCATTTCAACTGCATGCACCTCTTACGTGACTCCCCAGACCTATAGCTATTCAGCTATAGTCATTTAGTTTACTCATATTCTTTAGAGAAGGAAATGTGGCATCTTTAGCTGGTTTGGTCTACATGTGACTTCACACTCATAGCCATTTGGTTGCCTGTAAACTGCTTTCTGGGCAATATATAATGAAAGAATATATCAGGTGCATCACCCAAGCAGATTAACGCATAATCCCTGACCTTCTTTCCCCTTCCTTTTTAGAGAAGGGTCCCCTACAACAGGAGAGATATATACACGACCAGTGGAAGAGCAGCAGACATGGAGGATATGGTGCAAAACATTATCAAGAACTATGCCAGTGGCACTCAGTGTTGCTGAATATTGTCTGTGACGTCAGATTAAATCAGGGCTCAATAACCAGAGGCTCAAGACTCTCGGGGCCCACACTCTTCTTGGGTGGGAGACTGAGGGCTGGTCCAGGGGCCTGTGAATGGAATAGCACCAGGGCCTGAGATTTATGTTCTTGCCACTCCCACTGAGGCTGTAGAGGATGATGGTGAATTGTTGCATTGTCCATCTTCATTAATTACTTCTCAGATCTCATGAGGAGAAAAGTGGACATGAAGTAAATATTGGCCTTTGTTGCCTTAAGTACTTCCAAATAAACCTGTTGGACTATAACCTGGTGTTGTGTGATTTTTAACTTTGAATTAGATTCCCTACAGTATAGAAACAGGTCCTTCAGCCCAACAAGTCCACACCGACCCTCCAAAGAGTATCCTACCCATTCCCCCACATTTACCCCTGACAAATACACCTAATATATAGACAATTTAGCATGGCCAATTCACTCGACCTGCACATTTTTGGATTGTGGGAGGAAACCCATGCAGACACGGGGAGAATGTACAAACTCCACATTGATAGTAACGAGAGATGGGAATTGAACTCAGGTCTCTGGTGCTGTGAGGCAGCGGGGCTAACCACTGAGCCACCATGCCATCCCCTTTGCCTTCCTCTTAGTCGCTACTTCTCACCCCTATCCTCCTTCTAAGCTTTAAGCTTTAAAGTAACCAAGACTTGCTGCCTGGTCAGCCAATGAAGTAAGGAAAGAAGAGAGCAACAACAGATCTCTGAAGAAGAATGCAAGCACTTCAGCAACTAGTTTAGATTTGGAGCCTGCACATGGTGAGTCACTGAGTATGATTGGGATCCAGGGAGGGTGTGAGGATAGGAAGAATTCCT
Source organism: Chiloscyllium punctatum (assembly GCF_047496795.1). Taxonomy (NCBI): domain Eukaryota; kingdom Metazoa; phylum Chordata; class Chondrichthyes; order Orectolobiformes; family Hemiscylliidae; genus Chiloscyllium; species Chiloscyllium punctatum. The sequence goes on from NC_092743.1 coordinate 22,294,692, forward strand.
CAAAAGCAGGATTGTACAATTGTTTAGCTGTGAGGGACTCAGATGAGGACTTTATTGGGAGGATTACAGGAAAACATTCAGGTTGATGCATACTAGCATTAGCAGTCTGACAAGGCAGACTCTGAACAAGGAAGACTCTGACTCCAAGAGTTTCCCTCACTGAGGAGCCAGGCACTTGAACGACAGCCCTACCAGAGCAACACAAACCTGCTGCCTTCCCTCAGAATGACAGCAGAGATGTTCCCGCCATTTCCACTCTGCCTCAGCAGCCAGCCAGTCAAAACAGTAGCCATCCTTAGTGAGGTGGTACTGCCTGGAACAGAGCTCTCTAAGCCTTGAGCTCCTTGAGTTGACTTGCAAGGTGTTATAACTGGTCCCTGGGTGAGAATCTTCAGTTCATTAGGATTCCAGATGGTTATGCTCCTGGAGGAATGAACTGGATCTACTTCTTAACTCAATTCTTCTCTTGGTCAGTCACAATGAGGTTACTTTAAAAAGGATCCCATCCCTCATAGATACCTTCCTTATTCCAAGTATCTTCCAAGAAGCCCAATTAACCTGGCTTTCTTGAGTTAAAAAGGGGGAAACCTATTAAGTGCCAAATTCAAGAAAAAGTAATGAAACAGGAACCACACTAAGTTCCAAAGAAATGTCATACCAGACTCTAAATGATAGCACTCTTTCTCTCTCCACAGATGCCATCGGACCTGCTGAGTTTCTCCAGCACCTTCTGTTTTCAATTCAGATCTCTAGCATCCACAATATTTTGTTTTCATTTAACTATGGAAGTCACTGGACATTCTTCCTTTACAATGCATCACAAATAGGTCCAAATATGCTCCAAACAAAGAGTTTTGAAATTTTTGCCACATCAAATGCTATTTAAAAAATGCCTCTTGTGCAATTTTTAGAGTGGCCTTTTGCAAACCATCAAACAGGAACCATCTTGCACATAACGCTTCTGTTTTTCAGAATGTCTCTGCACTAGCATTGCTCGATTTTGAATTCTGTGCTGTGTCAGACTTGTCTATGGCCATGAACCATAGGGTACATTTGACATAATGTTGACATAATAAGGTGTGCAACAAAGATATCATTTTGTCTTTGGAACCCAAAGTAATTCAACAGCTCTTTTAAGTTTTATATATTTATTTACATTTTTAAAAAAATATTGTATCCATCGTAAGTAGTTTCAGACATTTCAATAATTACCTGGTTGTATAACACATTCCATCTTCAGTTCTGGTCTCCTTCCAAGTTATTTCCCAAGACAACAACTAACATCATAAATATGCTTTTGAAAATCTATCTATTTAATGATCTATTCATGCATCTGTCCAAACATTCTAGGATGTGACAAGTAGGATTAGAAAGTACAGTCAGATTCATCAATGCCATGTATCCACACAACATTGTGGCCTGGTTCATTGTCAATACATCCTCTCCACATTTTGAGCCAGATTTTCCGAACAGTAGTCTTCTCTCACTGGTTGCTGCTTCGATCCTTGTTTTTTATGCTATGAAAGAGCTCTGCAGTCTGGATGAGATTCCAATCAGAAATCCTTCAGAAATGTAGAGCCTTATTTGCATTGTAACAGTTCCTTCGTCATATAGAAGTGTAGGGGAGAAAGGTAAAGAAGCCCCCTTTTTTCAACTGCAGTCATCTGCTGTATTTTGCTTTGGAAAGGTCCAGAATCACAGACAGTCACTTTGCTAGCTGCTGTCGGAAAGTAAATACACAAGGTTAGGATGCGAGGAGCTAGGTGGGTGGGGTTTTGCAGGATGGATTCAGGTGGAAATGAGCCTGCCAAAATTGGGAGATTCCTCATAACTACATTGAAATTGGAAGGACTCCTATAATGTCACTGACTGAATTCTGATTCAGTGAGTCACAAGTCTCACCCAACAGGAAAACTTGCTGGCTAAAATCTAATATTGCTTCCCATCCGTCTTTCCAAGGGAGTCTCCTGCCTGCCCAAATGAAAGCACAGGGTTAAGGCCAGAGACAACATCCTAATTGTGGGAGTTTACATCAAAGCTACTCAGTTGGTGAATGTCGATTCCTGCTCCAGAGGCCTGGTTGTAGTGATCCTAGATTCAGCCACATTGTTTCAGGTGGACTACAACATGCTCAAGCCTAGAAGTGTGTGAAATAATCAGCTTTCTCTTCATGCCCTAAAAGTCCTCATCTCTGTCTTCAGCATTGTTGTGAAATGCCTGTTCTTGCTGCTGCTAATTAGAGTCTTGGTGCATGTTGCATACAAAGCCCTCCCTAGGCCAGTCTTTAACCTTCCCCCGCCATCCCCCACTCTGTTGATCTTTGTACTAGTGCTTGACAGTGTGAGACTGTGCAGTCTCAGAAAGACTCACTTCCTCCTACTCCTTTGATTGCCATATTATAGTGAATGGCGTGTTGACATTTCTCAGTGTAACAAAGTGCTGTTTCATTTCTTCCCATGACATAATGGCTGTGCAGCTGCTGAGAATGACCTAGAAGAAGAAGAAAAGGGGCAGGTATTGAAATGATACTGAGAAGCTGGATGCCAATTTATGGCAGGAATCACAATGCAGCTTGACATTTTAAAGGACATTTTATAAAGATTGTGAAGAGTTACAATTGTGTACTTCTTGCAATTCCTCGAGAGATCCTCAATCTTTCAATGCTTTGCTGTTCCAGTTCAGAACAGAGCATGGAATTGACAAATTCTCTCTTCTATCTTAACCCCCTCCCTTGTGTCAGTATGGTTTGTCCTGCAGAATGAGAGGGTGATTATCAATAAATGACACTTCGCATGTAGGTGATGGGAAGTGGGCTGATCGTGGAGAGGAGAGAATGGGTGTGATGTGTGAGAAAAAGCAAATGGCATCAAGGGGAAGCTGATCTTTGGAAGGAGATGCATAGAATGTGAAATTATGAAAGTGGCAAGAGGGAAGTTGGTGCAAGGACTATGAAGTGAGAAGGGATTGTTTGCTTGGCGATGGCTGCTCTGGTGGGAACAAGGAAGTGAATAATAAGACAGAGAAGTGGTCTAACATGCTCTGGTGCCATACCTTGCACAATTGTTCAAGTGAAATTCATACTAATTGGGTTTTTTTGTAGAAATGACAGGAAGACGTTAACAGGAATATCTAATCTGCATCAAAATCATGTTCATCCTGGTCTGAAACCTCAGTGCTCAAGAATCATCTCCTCATTATGATGTGAGGCAGCTCAGTGCAGCTGATCATCTACTGATGGCTATCTGAAGCTTCCTTTTGAAAAGATCAAACAGATATTTCCATCATAAAGGCAGAGGGATGTCTCTGTGACTTGTCTGCATTCAGAAGCAATCATGACCAGCTGGAAAAACATGTCACAGCTCCGTGTAGTGAAGGAAAGTAAAAGAAAATTGCATTTAACACATTTTTAGGCATTACAGTTGGGATGGGGAAACACTTCATGCAGCATAGCCACACCAGCTAAGTGTTTGGAGTTTGCATTTTATATCTCTGATTTTACAGTTTACTTAACTATAACATATTTCCCCACCCCAACCCAGTCCAGAGCAGTCCAGTCCAGTCTCATCTGTTCAGGAGCCCAGAGATGGGACATTGAAATATTTATATGTGGCCAGCCCCTTCCATGTTTGAAGCTTTTCCTATTCTGAAAAAAATGCCAATTTCTGACTGTTCACCTCCTCCTGCAGTAAATTCAGACTTTCTTTACCAAAGGGGCCATTTTGTGCATTACCATTTGCTCCATTTACATGATCGGCACTGCAGCAGCCTTTCAGATCCACTGCATTCTTCATTCCTTTGCTATTTATTGTCTCACGGGCACCTGTTTAAAGTAGACAATCTTGCCAAAATCAATGGATTCTATAATTCACTGAGGGAGAACTCGAACAACGGACATTTTTTCCTTCATTATTGGAAAATCATCCTTACTGACCCATAAGAAACTCAAAAGACCATTGAAAAGAACTGGGATCTCAACCTGAGATAAATATCATGATTCATGATTTCCTGTGAGATTGACTACTCGGCTTTATGTTCATTTAAATACAATTTTCTAAGACACCCCTAGAGTTTTCTTTTAAATCGCCAGACTATGCTTTTGCGTACATTATAAGCCTATCAGATTACATTTCACTGCAATCTTGCTTTAATAATCTTCATTTATTTATGGCAGCAACGTAGCTCCGTGAGTTCAGCCAAAACAAATCAACCCCAATGATGCTTAAATGATTGGCTCGCTTTTAAAAAAGTATTTGTGAAAATTCTGTGTCCCCAGGGGTCTGCTGATAGCATTTTGTGATACAGATATCATCCATCAGAACAGAAAAAGCAATCTATTAAAGTCTATACACAAGAAATTATGCTGTCCTTGCTGTCAGAAATACAGTCTCATTTGCAGCTGCAATGGAAAAAAATTAAGAATTGAAATATATTTCTGTACATCATTGATAATGTTGCATCAAAAGAGCTGTTTCACATTGGGTGTGCAGTTAGAAAACAGATTCACGGTGACAAGAGTTGGTCTCAGTGTATTCATCCAGGGATAAGAAGCTGAAATTTTAACTTTTGAACATTTGTATTTCTCTAAGAGCAACCTATAGATTTAGTAATTCACAGTAAATGATGAGAGGTATTGCAGTGCAGTGGTAGTATCCACCTCTGGGCCAGAAGCTTCTAGTCCAAGTCTTACATCTGGACTTGTTGGTCATAGATGAACAGCATGAAAGCAGACCCTTCAATCCAGCTCGTCCATGCTGACCAGATAGCCTAAATTAATCAAATCCCATTTGCCAGCATTTGGCCCATATCCCTTTTAAAACCTTCCTCGTGGAAACTGTTGTCATACTTTGGCCAAACAGGAGGATTGTAAGCTTTGTAACTCTTTCCAGTTTGTCTTATGGCTGACAGATTTTAAGAGTGAGAGTCTCCTGGTCAGGTATCTTGTGGAAGGTAGTGGCAGATCACTGCAGTACTTTGCTTATATGTAAGAATTAATCCGAAGGAAATCCACATCAGAAGCAAGAAGAGGAGAGAGGATAGACAGTACATGCTGAGCTCTTCATAAATTGGCATAGCATTAAAATTTTAAATTGCTTGTTTGTATTCAGCATACAAATAAATTGCAAGAATAGATCACTTGGCCCTTTGAGCCTGCTACACTATTCAATACGATCATGGCTGATCTGATTTTAAGCTCAACTCTATATTCGTGCATACCCATGATAATCTTTCTTTCCCTTGATCACTAATAATCTGCCTTTAAAATATTTAAAGATTCCGCATCGATGTCTTTTGAGAAAGGAAATTCTAAAGACTTTCAACCCACTGAGAGAACAAAAAATCCCCATTTCTGTTGTAAATGGGTGACCTGTTATTGTTATATAATCATTGGCCCCAGTTCTAGTTTCAACATCCACCTGGTCAAGACCCCTCAGGATCTTTTCTGATCTGTTCTGAAATCTGTTCTTAGTGATTAACGGCAATTATATATTTTCTATTGTCTGTCCAAGACAGAACACACAAAACTGAACAATCGAAAAAGAGCGGATGTAAAATGAGAAATCTACACCCTTATTTCAAAATTCCCATTTCTCTCGCTCACACGTTTACATTTTGGAGTTCTGTAGATGCTGTCAAAACAAATAACTGTCAAAATTATAATGATATAGATGCTAAATTAGAAACTGTCAGAAAATAAGCAAAATCAAATATCATATCTTCAGATCTCTGCATGACTGTGGACTTAGAAATGGTGCAAAGGAAGATTGACTGGATTAAGACCACAATAGGGAAGCAGGCCATTCAGTCTAGCAAGCCCACACTGACCAGCCCCATCCTTTTACCCTGCATTTCCCATGGCTAATCCATCTAGCCTGTACAGCCCTGGATACTTTGGGCAATTTAGCATGGCCAATCCACCCAGACTGCACATCTTTGGACTACAGGTGGAAACCCATGTAGACATGTAGAATGTGCAAAGTCCACACAGACAGTCACCCAAGGATGGAATTGGTGCTGTGAAGCAGTAGTGCTAAGCACTGAACCACTGTGCCACCCACCCTGACCTAAGACACTGGCCTTCTGATATGGGGTGACAGGGTTGTTTTCTTTAGAGCAGTGAAGTTGGACGGGAGATTGAATAACAGTATTCAATATCATGAAGGATAAACATGGAGAAATAGTTTCTGATGCCAGAAGGATCATATCCAACAACTGTATCAGTCTGCATTCAGACTCCAATGTAGTGAATACTAACATTACCAAAATAATCTCACCATCATGACAAAAATGGAGATGTTGGGACAGTAGATCAAAAGCTTGGTCAAAGAGACAGGATTTCCAAATATCTTAAAGTAGGGAAGGGAGTTAGAGAGCTGTAGAAAGGATTTAGATTTATAGATGATTGCCAAAGGATGCAGAGGTAAAATGCAGATATTTTGTACCCAGCTTGTTATTATAGTGTTGAAAACATAATCTGAAAGTATGGTGCAAGCAGTTTCAATATATCCTTAAAAAGCAAATTGGACAAACATTTTAAAGGGAAAATTTAGCAAGGAACTAGGGATAGGGTTGGAGAATAGGACAAGTGAGAAAACTCTTCCAAAAAATGGTCACAGCCAAAATGAACTAAAAGAGGCATTATTTTATGATTCTATGAACAGAATTATCATAAATCATAATAATTTTGAAACTTATACAAGCTAATATGGCATTCTTATCTTATTTCAGGGGTGTTCTTTTATAGGAATATTGAATACCTAAAACTTAAGAAAATCAAAGTTTGTGAGAAGATTTGTAGCTCGGGTGCTCGTTGTTGTGGTTTTGTTCGCTGAGCTGGGAATTTGTGTTGCAGACCTTTTGTCCCCTGTCTAGGTGATATCCTCAGTGCTTGGCTTCACAGGAGGCTCCCAAGCACTGAGGATGTCACCTAGACAGGGGACGAAACTTCTGCAACACAAATTCCCAGTTCAGCGAACAGAACCACAACACTTAAGAAAATATTAAACTAACTTCTATTTTTTCATTGAATATTTTAACAACGCAACACACTGCTGCCAGAGAGCTGCTTACACGAATGGGCCTGATTCTAACTTTTTCCCGCCATGTGGAAAACATTCAGTCTAGATGTTTTTTTTACTTTACCTTCTCTGATTTTATTGCTGTCCTGATGAGGGCTCAGATATGAATTTTGTTGTTTGAGCAGCTACACCTGTTGGAAGTTAGCAGGATGTAGTAGGTGGGGTGGCACAGTGGCTCAGTAGTTAGCACTGCTGCATTGTAGCACTAGGGACCTGGGTTCAATTCCAGTCTTGGGTGACTGCCTGTGTGGAGTTTACACATTCTCCCTGTGTCTGCATATGTTTCCTTCCATAGTCCAAAGATATGCAGGTTAGATGACTTGGCTATACTAAATTATCCCATAATGATTAGGATGTGTAGGCTAGGTACATTAGTCCAGGGAAATAAAGGGTAGGGGAAAGGATCTTGGTGGGATATTCTTGAGGGTTAGTGTGGACTTGTTGGGGAAAGGCCTGTTTCTACACTGTGTGGATTCTATAGAAAAAATATATCTTCTTAGCTGAATAATGGCACAGCTCTTCCAAGATATCCCATTTTAAGCTCTCCCTTTTGCTCTGTTTCTTTGTGCTTTCTCTTAAGTACTTGGAATAATAGAGACTCAATTGCTGGCTCTCACACAGACTAGATTGAAAAATGAACAAGCACTTCAAAATTTCAATTGTCACAGTGCATTGTTTTTTTCTTGACTTCCTGATCTTTCTTTCTATTCTCATTATCTTCAGTGACGTTCTCAGGGTTTCTTGGCTGGAACTAACTGCACAACTGTGCTCAAAAACTGACCATGTTGGCTGTGTGTAAAGTATGTGCAACTGCCTCATGTCAGAACACTAGTGCCAGTAAAGGAGTCCATGGGATACATCTGCTTATTGAAAAGCCATGTGCTCTTAGTTTCATTCATTTATTTATGATGTTCAATGAGTCTTTTATGATTCTAAGAATTCACCCAATGGTTAATGACTAGTTTCCATATTTCGTTCACAGCGAAAGATGACAAGTACATTGCAAGATGAAATAATTTTTTTTCACATCGGTTGTTCTTGTTTCCTTTTGTGTGGATCTGTTGAAACAAAAAGAATATGGGATGGTATTATAAAGATCATTACCATGATGAAACTGTTTTGATAGAGTGGACAGATAAATAACTCTACTCGTGGTGAAGTGTGTAAGTAGTGTAGATGATGGCCTAGTGGTATTATTGCTGGGACTATTAATCTAGAGACCCAGGTCATGTTCTGGAGACCTGGATTCAAGTTGCCACATGGCAGATGGTGGAACTTGGATTCAATAATAATGTGGAAACAAGAGCTTAATACAAAGAACAAATAAAGAACAAAGAAAATTTACAGCCCAGGAACAGGCCCTTCAGCCCCCCAGGCCTGAGACAATCCAAATCTACTGTCTAAACTTGTCACCCAATTCCTAAGCATCAGTATCCCTCTGCTCCCCACCTACTTATGCATCCGTCCAACACATTTTAAATGAATCTACTGTGCCTGCCTCTACCACCTCTGCTGGCAATGCATTCCAGATACCCACCACCCTCTGTGTGAAGTACTTGCCGTGTTTATCCCCCTTCAACTTTTCACCTCTCACCTTGAAAGTGTGACCTCTGGTCATTGAATCCTTGACCCTGGGATAAAGCTTATCTCTATCCAACCTGTCTATACCCTTCATGAATTTGTAAACCGCAATCAGGTCCCCCCTCAATCTCCTTTTTTCTAATGAAAACAATCCCAACATACTCAACCTCTCTTCATACCTAGCACCATCCATACCAGGCAACATCCTTGTAAAACTTCTCTGCACCCTCTCCAAAGTGTCCACATCCTTTTGGTAATGTGGTGACCAGAACTGCACACAATATTCTAAATGTGGCTGAACCAATGTCTTGTTCAATTTTAACATGAATTGCCAGCTCTTATACTCAAAACCCCATCCATTGAAGGTAAACATACCATATGCTTTCTTGATCACTCTATCCACCAGTGCAGCAGGTGGGTACAATGGACCTGCACTCCCAGATCTCTCTGTCCATCAACCTTTCCCAAGACTCTTCCATTTATTGAATAATTCACTCTAGGATTAGTCTTGCCTAAATGCATCACCTCACATTTGTTTGGATTGAACTCCGTCTGCCACTTTTCTGCCCAACTCTCCAGTCTATCTATATTCTCCTGTATTCTTTGACAGTCCCTTATGCTTTCTGTTACTCCACCAATCTTCATGTCATCTGCAAATTTGCTGATCATACCAACAGTGCCCTCTTCTACATCATTTATGTATATCACAAATAGCAGTGGCCCTAACACTGACCCCTGTGGAACACCACTGGGTCACCTTTCTCCACTTCAAGAAACTCCCTTCAACTACTACTCTCTGTCTCCTGTTGTTCAACCAGTTCTTTATCCACCGAGCTAGAACATCCTGCACACCATGTGACTTCACTTTCCCTATTAGGTTACCATGGGGAACCTCATCAAATGCCTTCCTAAAGTCCATGTATATGACATCAACAGCCCTTCCTTCATCAATCAACTTGGTCACTTCCTCAAAGAATTCTATTGAGTTGGTAAGGCACAATATCCCCCACACAAAACCATGTTGCCTATCACTGATAAGCCTATTCTTTTCTAAATATAAATAGATCCTATCCCTCCAGCAATTGTCCCACCACTGACGTCAGGCTCATGATGATCATGAAATCATTGCTGATTGTCAGGGGAAACCCATTGGGTTCACTAAGCCCTTCAGGGAAGGAAATCTTCATCCTTAACTGGCTTGCCCTACATGTGACACCAGACTCAAAGCAATGTGGTTGTCTCTGGGATGAGATGAACAATAAATCCTAGTTAGCCAGTGATGCCAACACCCATGAATGAATTAAAAACACATTGAGGCAGTGTCCAAAACAGAGGGCACATCAGGGCACAGGACACAAGGCACAGGGCTGCTGTGCTAAGGGGTGTTGTGGGTCTGGACCAGGAACAGCATCACTGCCAGTACTTCCTGTCCCTGCACCTGGTTAGCGACCATCAATATTAGGTAGTCACTAAGGAAGCCAACAGAAAATTCAGAGGAATATTCTTTACCTAAAGAGAATTGAGAATGTGAAATGTGTTACCATAGGGAATTCACACTATATTAGTGTGAATTGTGGTGAGATATCAGAGTGGAAGCTGGAGGAAATAGAGGGTAGGATGATAGATTTAAGTGTTCAAAAATGGAATGAAGATCCAGTGAGGCATAAATGCTCTCCCATGGATCAGTTGGACTGAATGGCCTGTTTGTAGGCTGTATATGCGGCAGTGACATAGAAACAAGATTAGGCGATTCCCTGAGTGTAAATTGGTAGTGAGCTCACTTGGATCTTCAATCTCTGCTGGGGAGGAAATCCCATGTTAGAGAGCTGATAGCCAATTAGCTGGAGACCAATTCCAAGGAGGCATTGGGTATCTGCACAGAGTCAGAGAGTCATAGGGATGTATAGCACAGAAACAGACCCTTCAGTCCAACTAGTTTACACTGACCAAGTATCCTGAATAAATCCAACCCTATTTGCCAGCATTTAGCTCATGTCCCTCTAAATCCTTCCTATTCATATACGTATCCAGATGCCTTTTAAACATTGTAATTGTACCAGCTTCCATTACTTCCTTCGGCAGCTCATTCCATACATGCACCACTCTCTGTGTAAAACAGTTGGCATTTAGGACCCTTTTAAATCTTTCTCCTCTCCCCTTAAATGTATGCCCTCTAGTTTTGAACCCTCCCATCCTTGGGAAAATAATTTGTCCATTTACCCAATCCATGCCCCTCATGACACTCCACTTTATCAGGTCATCCCTCAACCTCTGATACTCCAATGAAAACAGCCCCAGCCTATTCAGCCACTCCCTATAGCTCAACCCCCCCCAACACCTGCCAACATCCCTGTAAATCTTTTCTGAACTCATTCAAGTTTCACAACATCCTTCCTATAGCAGGGAGACCAGAATTGCATACAGTATTCCAAAAGTGGCCTAACCAATGTCCTGTACAGCTGCAACTCCTGTACTCAATGACTAATAAAGGTAAGCATATTAAACACCTCCTTCACTATCCTGTCTGTCTGTGACCCCACTTTCAAAGAATTACGAAACTGCACTCCAAGGTCTCTTTGTTCAACAACACTCCCTAGGACCTTACCATTCATTGTATAAGTCCTCCCCTGATGTGCCTTCCAAAATGCAACACCTCACATTTATTTAAATTAAACTCCATCTGTCACACCTTGGTCCATTGGCCCATCTGATCAAGAATCTGTTGTACTCTGAGGTAAACTTCTTCGCCGACATCTGTAAACTTACTCACCTCCTATGTTCACATCCATATCATAAATTTATGTGAATGATGAAAAGCAATGGACCCAGTGGATGGTTTGAGCGGGCTACCTATTTAACACGCTGCTTGCCCAGGAAGGTCACTTAGAGATTCCAGGTTAGGAGGTTGTTTCAATGAGGCATCCCCCCCCCCCCCGCCCGCAACCTTCATTTTCCCAAACATCCCCAATCTCACCTCTACACAGTGTGAAAAATTCAGTTGAAACCGAATGTGACCTGTTCTGTGTTTAATATTTAAAGATATTTGTTGGGTCTGGCACTGTGTAATGTAGACCATATTTTAAGGCTCAGTATCATTGTTGCTGCCGGCATTCATCCCACAGTTTGTATTATTTGCTTAAACTGCTCATCAATGTGACAGAGAACAGCAATCTTACTGTTTATCCAATGTTCCAGGCTTCCGAGTGCAAATATTTAGCAAGCTACTACCAAGCTCTTTTGACGTGCCTCTGTGTAAGTCATTACTGACAAAGAAGTGTCAAGGAAGACAATTAATTAATCATCTTCTAGTGTATGAGTTCCTTGATCTATCAGCTCTAACTGGCTCTGAAATCTCTCCTTACAAATGGCAAAATAGGTCTCCTTTCTTTTTTAGTGGTAGTCTAAAAATATCAGAAAGAACAAACAGACTTTGTGGGAAAACTTTTCTTTTGGCTTCGCTGATATGTTTTCTCAAAAAGTTATAAAGAAAGAACATTGCATTCATGACACATGGTGCAATCTGTAGGGATTCTGTTCATATCACAAGTGAATACTTTCTTTCGTGAACTTACGTACATCATCATGATAACTAAAAAGTAAACTATGTACCGAGTGGGGACGAACTTAGCATGGTTTACACAGCAGGATGACTGTGAACATGCTGCACCTGTATTATGGGAAGAAAACAGTGACCGAAAGGTCAACTTTGGGAACCCATGTTCAGAACTCCCCAGGGTGTTTGAAGGACAACTGATGGATTCAGCTATTTTTCAGGCATAAGTTGAAACCAAATTAAAAAGGGGAATTAGACCTAGTTGTATGTACAAATGAGAGGCCCTTGGCTTATTTCAGCACGCCTCTGGGGTATTGGACTGGCTTGAGCAGAGCAGTAGCTTGTCCACTGGCTCCATCGGGACTACCTAGTTAATTCAGTCACTTCCAGAGTAGATACAAACTGTATGGAATGAGCTGCCAGAGGAAATGGTGGAGGCTAGTACAATTGCAACATTTAAAGGCATCTGGATGGGTATATGAATAGGAAGCGTTTGGAGGGATATGGGCCGGGTGCTGGCAGATGGGATTAGGTTGGGTTGGGATATCTGGTAGGCTTGGACAAGTTGGACCGAAGGGTCTGTTTCTGTGCTGTACATCTCTATGACTCAATGAGAGGAATCAGGAGTAGACCATTCAGCCTCTTGTGCCTGCTCAGCCTTTCAATAAAATCATGGTTGATGTGATCGTTACCTCAAATTCCCATTCCTGCTGATCCCTGATAACCTTTCACTCTGTGCTCGACAAACATCCATTTACCTCTGCCTCACAGATTCCATCGGCTAAATGCTGGCTCAGCTTCTGAAGGCCACATCCCATGGCTGAATAAAAAGAGGACACTGGTCTCTATGAACTACCACAATTAGCGCAGAGATTGAGCCCCCCACTATTGGCATAATTATCCATCCCACACTAACCATTTAAGCTAATTGATCCCCCTTTAAGCAGTGTTATGAAAAATGAAATATTTACTTGTAAATTGCTTTTTAAAGATTTTTGGATGCATAGATGGTGGTTGTGGTTGCGGTAGAAACAAATTTTAAATCGCCATGTTGAATTTCAGGTACTGTGCTGTTTGTTTAGTCATATATTTTGGTACATGATGTACACCTATTGACATTTTAATGTAAACTTTTTTGTTCAATGGGGAAGGAGAATAGTGTGTTCTAAGAGCGCGATGGTTGTCATGATTTGGAGATGCCCGTGTTGGACTGGGATGTACAAAATTAAAAATCACACAACACCAGGTTATAGTCCAACAGGTTTACTTGGAAGCACTAGCTTTCGGAGCGCTGCTCCTTCATCACCTAATGAAGGAGCAGTGCTCCAAAAGCTAGTGCTTCCAATTAAAACTATTGGAATATAACCTGGTGTCGTGTGATTTTTAATTTTCTAAGAGCTCTGCCTTTAAACTCTTTGCTTCCCTCTCTGTTGGGGAGGTGTAATTACAGTGTGTGTGTTTCCAATGCAGCAATGGCAGCCGAGGGCTATATCATATTTTCATGGAGCGTTTGTAGCTCCTTTCAGCTTTTTGCTGTGCAAATTTTGGTTGTACTTCAACCCCACCTTCATGATCTATGCACACCTCATGCGGGCAAGGGTGGACTGGTCAGAAGGCTTTCTCATGGATATGATCCTGGGTCTTGGCAAAGTAGCCACTAACAAGTCAGGGCAGGGGTCTGAGGAGTGGGTTTATTGTATCTGACTGTTCTCCCTTCTTTCATGATAATTGGTGTCCATGGAGTTGGAGCATGTGGTGCTCTCTGGCATGTTAGAAACTTTTAGAAATTAGTGGGGTTGGGGATGTATCATCACCTCAGATAATTTATTATGGTTTAGTAAATTTCTGTTTCCTTATACAAGTTTCCATTCCCTGTTAATTTATATTCTTATTACAGTGGGAAAGGGCTATTTGACCATTTTTGTTAGTTTCCATTTAAAAGAGCAGAGACATCTCTGCATGTGCTATTTGCTGTCTTGCAAGACCTAAATGACTGCCATGATTTAATCACTGTGTTAATGCCAGTCAGATCACCGTAAATTTTCAGGGTGAGTGCCTGCCTCTTGTAACCTGCCACTCCAGCCACAGGGTTACTATAATGTGATGCTGGAATTTTGTATGTTGGTGTACCCACATGGTGCTCCACCTGGTGGTGGGGTTGGCCACAAACAAAACAATGTGAATCAGGTTATGATTTGGAGATGCCGGTGTTGGACTGGGCTGTACAAAGTTAAAAATCACACAACACCAGGTTATAGCTCAACAGGTTTAATTGGAAGCACACTAGCTTTCGGAGTGACTCTCCTTCATCAGGTGATTGTGGAGGGCTCGATCGTAACACAGAATTTATAGCAAAAATTTGCCGTGTGATGTAACTGAAATTATACATTGAAAAATTGATTGTCTGTTAAGCCTTTCATCTGTTAGAATACAGTGATAGTTTCACTTCTTTCATATGTAAATCACAAAACCCTTTTTTTAAAAGTTACATTCTCGGGTTAGCTGTTAACAATGGTGATAGCTAGACAATATGTTGAAGGTGTTAGGCCCCTGTGTTCTCTGTCTATGACATGATGTTTAGATTGATTTTAATCTAAAAAGTGAGATAACAGAGCTTTACATAAATTCATGCAGTTTTTGAGCTCAGAGTTCTCCATGAATGTATGCAGTTTTTGAGCAAAATGCAATGTAACTCTGCAAGTACAAATTCACCACACAAAATATATGTGTGCATGTGGGTCTTTATCTGTCTGTGTGTGTGTGTCTGTCTGGGGTGGGAGTTGTGAGTGTGAGAAAGTGTGTGTGTGTGTGCGTGTAGTGAGTGCAGTGTCTTAAGTCTGTGAGGGGGTGCATGTGTGATTGTGGGAGTGTGTGTGTCCATAAGGGTGTGTGTGGGTGTCTGTGTGCGCGTCTGTGTGTACTTGTGTCCGTGTGTATGTGAAAGTGTGTGTGTAGGAATATCTGTGTGTGTGTGTAGTGCAATGGTGATCACCTGTAATGTGACATGAACCCAAGATCCCAGTTGAGGCCCTCCCTATGGGTACCGAACTTAGCTATCAGCCTCTGCTCGGCCACTTTCCTCTGCTGCCTGTCCCGAAGTCCACCTTGGAGGATGGTCACCCGAAGGTCCGAGGCTGCATGTCCTGGACCACTGAAGTGTTCCCCAACTGGGAGGGAACCCTCCTGTCTGTTGATTGTTGTGCGGTGCCCATTCATCCGTTGTCGTAGCCTTTGCTCGGTTTCCCCAATGTACCATGCCTCCGGGCATCCTAACCTGCAACGTATAAGATAGACAATGTTATCTGAGTCACGTGAGTACCTGCCATGTACAAGGTGGGAGGTGTTCCCATGCGTAATAGTGGTATCTATCTGACATGTTGATTGTGGACATAGATACCACTATTACGCATGGGAACACCTCCCACCTTGTACATGGCAGGTACTCATGTGACTCAGCCAATGTTGTCTATCTTATACGTTGTAGGCAAGGATGCCCGGAGGCATGGTACATTGGGGAAACCGAGCAAAGGCTATGACAACGGAAGAATGGGCACTGCACAACAATCAACAGACAGGAGGGTTCCCTCCCAGTTGGGGAACACTTCAGTGGTCCAGAACATTCAGCCTCGGACCTTCGGGTGACCATCCTCCAAGGTAGACTTCGGGACAGGCAGCAGAGGAAAGTGGCTGAGCAGAGGCTGATAGCTAAGTTCGGTACCCATAGGGAGGGTCTCAACCGGGACCTTGGGTTCATGTCACATTAGAGGTGATCACCATTGCACTACACACACACACAGATATTCCTACACACACACACACTCACATACACATGGACACAGGTACACACAGACGTGCACACAGACACCCACACACACCCTTATGGACACACGCACTCCCACACTCACACATGCACCCCCTCACAGACTGAAGACACTCTGCACTCACTACACGCACACACACATGCACTCACTACACGCGCACACATACCCACACACTTTCTCACACTCACAACCCCCACCCCAGACAGACACACACACACACAGACAAAGACCCACATGCACACATATATTTTGTGTGGTGAATTTGTACTTGCAGAGTTAGATTGCAATTTGCTCAAAAACTGCAAACATTCATGGAGAACTCTGAGCTCAAAAACTGCATGAATTTATGTAAAACTGTTATCTCACTTTTTAGATTGGAATCAATCTAAACATCTGGTCATAGACAGAGAACACAGGGGCCTAACACCTTCAACATATTGTCTAGCTATCACCATTGTTAACAGCTAACCCGAGAATGTAACTTTTAAAAAAAGGGTTTTGTGATTTACATATGAAAGAAGTGAAACTATCACTGTATTCTAACAGATGAAAGGCTTAACAGACAATCAATTTTTCAATGTATAATTTCAGTTACATCACACTGCAAATGTTTGCTATAAATTCTGTGTTACGATCGAGCCCTCCACAATCACCTGATGAAGGAGCGTCGCTCCGAAAGCTATTGTGCTTCCAATTAAACCTGTTGGACTATAACCTGGTGTTGTGTGATTTTTAACTTTGAATCAGGTTAGTTCAACAATAGCTGCCTGCAGCTGAGCATGAATTAGTCTGACTGCGATGTGCAGCACTTACCAATTGCTACAACTAAGATGTCTACACCCTCACTGAGCATGTAAACAAGTTTCCAATGATGGAATAATTTAACTCATCTCACCTTTATTGCTATCTGCCTGATATCCATTTCAAGAAAAAAAAATTTAGTAGCTGCCGCTATCCACTGCCTCACAGCCATTTAATGCCCTGGAGAGTATAAATTGGCTGGAGGCAAGACTTCTATTCCTCACTAGGGAGTACTACAATCTCAGAGAGTAGTCACATAATCATACTGGCCAGCTAGTCACTTTGGACATAAGGTAGGTTCCAGGGTCTTTAAGCATGGTCAGGGTAGGAGGTTCCAGATTGAGGGGAGTGTGGGAGCACATGCCAGGAAAACCTACTGGTGGATGTGTGCAGGGGAGGTGGACACTGGAAGCAGGAGACCAATGCCTGAGTAGAATAACCTACCAGAATCTCAGTGAGTTCATCTTTCAGCCTTCAAAATTGTGTGCAGGTGTATATGTGTGTGTAGTTGACCTTGGGTGGAAAGGTCACTTGGTAAATTTGTGTTTTCCCCACAAACCACCAACACCCACCTCACCCCATCCCGGCCCCCCACCCTGACCTGTAAAACCACCAGTGGGAGCCTGTAATGTTCTGTTAAAACCCGAATTACAGATGGAAGAGACCCTTGTATCTACTGTTGAACTATTAAGTTAGCATTTTCCATGCAATAGCAACTAATGAACGTTATGTCAATTGTTCTGCACTAAGTTTCACTGGCTGCCATTAGCACCAAAAGGAAAACCAGAAGAAGCCATGTCATTGTGCTTATCAAATATACACTATTAAAAAAAATTATATTATGAAATGATTTAAAGAGTATAATATAATCTTGAAGCTCAGAGGATCTTTGCCAGCCACTTGAAGATTTTACTAATGGTTTACATTGTCACCTAAGCCCTTTGCTTAGTTCAGTACCTATAATTACTCCATGTATCTGATGCTCTCAAGAAGATTACTGGTTAGTACTTGCATGTATCAATTGGCTGTCATATAAACCATCAGTGGAAGTTACTTCCCGCAGTCACTACAATTAAAATCATTGCAATTGCAGTTAACTATGTTTGAAATTGTCTGACTGGAGTAATGTTTCTGCCATCATTAAAAAGGTGGAATACAATCTGGACAGGTCCCTTTTAAATTTTCAAGCCTAGGGTTTAACATTTTTCGAAGTAAAGACAGTTTTAATGACAATAATGATCCAGATGATTCACATATTTTCAGAGAGATGTTCGTTGTGAAACAAGTTTTTAAAAAAACACCACAGGCAACAGAAGAAAGATAATTTGAAAGAGAACAGTGAAAGCAGCCTCCTTGATGAATAAAGAATTGAGGCTTTTTTATTGCTGAATGCTATTACTAGTGGGGACCAGGCACTCAATCATATGTGGCTTGTTAGGTATTCACATGCTGGTGATTTTAGCAGGAAGACCACAGTGTGCTCTGGGAGAACAGCAAAATCCATATATGGGAGAAAAGAACAGCAACCCTTCATCAACTTGGCTGCTTTCCAGGTTCTAACCATTGATTTGCTGTTAACAGAGGAAGAGCTTATAAACAAAGGTGTCAGTATCTGCAGCTTTGACATTGATACTTCAGTCTCACTACCCAAACATATATTACTTGAATCTCCTTTGTACTGTCAGATCATTAAATATTATGACATTAATTTATCTTTGGCATTGATCATTGGCACAGTGATAGCCCTAGACCATAATCATGGATAGAGTTTGACACTGTTTTGTGATTTCATAAGTAGAACACTTTTGAATGGTATTGGCAGCAGTGGACTTATGATCTGAGAGAAAACACTGCTTGGGGTGGATAGACAGATTCTAGCTTTTTACTAAAACATGAAACATCCCTGAACTTAGTTGTTGTTCTCACTGTGGTACAAGCACTAGGGACTTTTGCCTGCATTTGTTAATCAATTATTTGTCATGGCTTTCAATCTGTCAGACATGTGAGATGTACTTGTTTCTGGGCAGCTCAGGCCATGACACCAATTTTAGAGAATCATTAACTCATCCAGCACAGAAGGAGGTCATTTGGCCCATTGTCTCTATGTAGGATTTCTGAAAGTGCTATCTATTAGCTCAATTCCCCTGGTGTTCCTCCACAACCCTGTAATTTCTTTTTCTTATAAGCAGAGATCCAATTTCTTTTGAAAGGTACTTTCCTCTGCTTTCTCCACTCTTTCAGGTTTTGCATTACAGAGCATAGAAACAAAAAAAAGAGTCCTCACTTTCCCATTGCATTTTGTGCTAGTTATTTTCAACCTGTATTCCCCGTTACTGTGAATTGGAAAAATATCTACTTTCTCAATATCTACTTTCAATATCAAAATGTCTCATAATTTTGAAATTCCTCAGAAGTCAGGTTTTGTTGTTTTGAATATATTTTAATGGGTTAGATAACCTTAAAGTACAAGCCCCGAGGTGGTACTTAACCTGAAGATAGGTTAAAAAAATGAAAAGTGTAACCCACTAAAGAAGGATTTGGGGTTTGAGGGAATGAGACTTCAAATTGCATGTGGATGAATGTCAGGTCATTAATATGAGATTAAACAGCCAAAGAGAAAGTGAATATTTAAAACAGAACTGCAGTACAGTGTGTAGCTCAGAAGAGAAATCTAAACTTACGAACTTACAATTTCATTCAAAAGGAAAGTCAATCGAATAATCACAAAGGCTGCTGTGCATTCACAATAAATGATTGACCCATGCATGTTGATTGAAGTACAGAAATTGCAATTCCATATTGCCTACTCATCATAGTATTTACTGTGAGCAGCAGCTAACTATGGATTAGTTGTAAGTATCAGTAGATTGTTCAACACTTTACCACTGTTCAGTGTGAACCCAAACCTCTTAAAGGGGCTGTACATCATGGATGGTGTGGGTGCCAGTCATGCAGGTATTTTGAAATTGTTTTGTTACTTGATGCTAGAATGGAAGTCTTGTTGGAGGAGGTAAAAAAGATGTGGGATCTTTAGGGCTGGAGGCCTTCCATAAGTACAACCAAAAGGCACTGGGAGCCGTCAGACTTGGAGGTCAAGGTCAGGAGTTAAATCCAAAGGAACGGATGCCCATGCTACAACAGTTCAGAGGCCTTATGCAAGTGGGTAAGGTCAATGAATGGATCTTCAGATGTCATATCTTCTAATTGTCCAAACACTGCTGTCTCCACCACAGCACCATCACTCACCTGTCACAATTTTCATTATGTCTAACATTCAGACACAGCACTGCTGCAAACCTCTGAGCCACATCACATTGTCAACTGTTCAGCCAAGACAGCTAAATCATCCAAACACACAGTTACTTTTATATACTTCTGTCTCTCTTGCAATAAATATGAGGGAGTTTCCTGGTCAGACACAGTGCTATTGTAACTGCAACAGAATACACTCCACTTGTTAAAAGGACATTGTCCAAAAGCTCTTTTCACGAATAAGCATCATCCTCGCTCTGAAGGACTATGGCAATCACTCACTCACACACATACTTTACAGCACAAAATGATGACTGTATTCATTGAATGGCGCTCTATTTTAGTTAGTTAGATGCACAAAACAATTCTGTTGCAGCCAGATTTGCTGAAGATACAGATTAGGTGGGAAAGCAAGGTACAGGATAATACAAACAGCAAAGGGATTTAGGTAGGTTAGGTGAATGGGTAAAGGTTTGGAATATGGAGTATAATGTAGGAAAATGTGAGGACATCCACTTTTGATGGAGAAACAGTATTACATTACATAAATGGAAAAGGAACGTCGAGTTCTGTAGTGCAGAAGGAATTGAGTGCCCTTGTATATGAATGGCAAGACTTCAGCATGATGGTACAGCAAGTAATTTGGGTGAAAAAACAATTTTTATTGCAAGTTGAATGAATTATAAAAATAGGGAAGCCTTGTTACAATTGTACAGGGCATTGGAGAGGGTAAATGGTGAAGGTTAGCATAATGTTTGCAGTTTTGGCCTGCATGCTTAAAGAGAGACACAGTTGTATTGAAAGCAGTTGAGAGAAGATTTATGGAGCTGATATCAGAATCTAGAAGCATGGTACATTGGGGAAACCGAGCAAAGGCTACGACAATGGATGAATGGGCACCGCACAACAATCAACAGACAGGAGGGTTCCCTCCCAGTTGGGGAACACTTCAGTGGTCCAGGACATTCAGCCTCGGACCTTTGGGTGACCATCCTCCAAGGTGGACTTCGGGACAGGCAGCAGAGGAAAGTGGCCGAGCAGAGGCTGATAGCCAAGTTCGGTACCCATAGGGAGGGCCTCAACCGGGACCTTGGGTTCATGTCACATTAGAGGTGATCACCATTGCACTACACACACACACAGATATTCCTACACACACACACTCTCACATACACATGGACACAGGTACACACAGACGCGCACACAGACACCCACACACACCCTTATAGACACACGCACTCCCACACATGCACCCCCTCACAGACTTAAGACACTCTGCACTCACTACATACACACACACACACACACACTTTCTCACACTCACAACTCCCACCCCAGACAGATACACACATAGATAGACAAAGACTCACATGCACACATATATTTGTGTGGTGAATTTTTTTGTACTTGCAGAGTTACATTGCATTTTGCTCAAAAACTGCATACATTCATGTAGAACTCTGAGCTCTAAAGCTGCATGAATTTATGTAAAACTCTGTTATCTCACTTTTTAGATTGGAATCAATCTAAACATCAGGTCATAGACAGAGAACACAGGGGGCTAACACCTTCAACATATTGTCTAGCTATCACCATTGTTAACAGCTAACCCGAGAATGCAACTTTAAAAAAAAGGGTTTTGTGATTTACACATGAAAGAAGTGAAACTATCACTATATTCTAACAGATGAAAGGCTTAACAGACAATCAATTTTTCAATGTATAATTTCAGTTACATCACACTGCAAATGTTTGCTATAAATTCTGTGTTACGATCGAGCCCTCCACAATCACCTGATGAAGGAGCGTCGCTCCGAAAGCCAGTGTGCTTCCAATTAAACCTGTTGGACTATAACCTGGTGTTGTGTGATTTTTAACTCAGAATCTAGAAGACTGAGATACAATTGAAATTCTGAGGAGATTTGAAAGGGTAGGTGCTGAGACATTTCTCCTCATAGGAGATTCTAGTACTAGTGGACATAGTTTCAAAATAAGGAATCACCCATTTAAAAAATGAGAAGTGTCATTTCCCAATATTTTCTGGACTTCCAGTCAATATGTTTAGGTTTCAAAACATATTACAAATGGCTGAAGAAAGATAGTGGGTTGAGAGCCATCTAACTTCTACTGTGGCTTTATACCACAATAGGGAACAAAATAAACATTCCAATCGAAAACAGAATTCTCAAACTTAATGGGTCATTTACAAATGAAGATGACAACTGTTTCAACTGTCTCAGAGTACTAACTAACAAACCAAGTGTTGAAATTAATAGCACAGTGTCTTTTATTTGGAAAAAGGTCTTGCTAAGATAGTCAAATGACATGAAACGTAGTTGCGCACTTTAAAATTTAGCTGGAAGCTATCAAAGGTATCAAACTATCTGAAAATTATCCAAGCAGTCAAGGTACTTAACAGTAAAACCTTGTAAGTGGGAGGTCCCAACAGAAAGAAGGACTTCCCTAGTATGTAAAGTCAGGGGTTGGTTAGCTTAGTTTGGTTTGGTGACGAGTTTGTGATGCACAGTGATGATGCCAATAGCATGGGTTCAATTCCTATGCTGGCTGACATCACCATGAAAGACTCTCCTTCTCAATCTCAGATTAAACCATCTCCAGTTATTTCTGTCTGTTGAGATTTGCCAGGATGTTGCCAGGGTTGGAGGATTTGAGCCATAGGGAGAGGCTGAATAGGCTGGGGCTGTTTTCCCTGGAGCATCGGAGGCTGAGGGGGGACCTTATAGACGCGTATAAAATCATGAGGGGCATGCATAGGGTAAATAGACAAAGTCTTTTCCCTGGGTTGGGGGAGTCCAGAACTAGAGGGCATAGCTCTAGGGTGAGAGGGGAAAGATTTAAAAGGGACCTAAGGGACAACTTTTTCATACAAAGGGTAGTGCGTGTATGGAATGAGTTACCAGAAGAAGTGGTGGAGGCTGGTACAATTATAACATTCAAAAGGCATCTGCAAGGGTGTATGAATAGGAAGGGTTTAGAGGGATATGGGCTAAGTGCTTGCAAATGGGACTAGATTAGGTTAGGATATCTGGTCAGCATTGATGGCATCTCCTCAGATTAAACTGTCTCCAATTATCTCTGTCTGTTGAAAATGCAGCTCTCTAGGAATGTGGCATCTTTAATTACTTCAGATAAAGGTCATCTGCGAAACCCTAGAAATTCTACTGAAGCAATGTTCACAGTCTGCTGAGAATACTTTGCTCAGCCAGACTCTCCCTCTGACTTTAAGAATCAATGTTGTTCAAGAAACCAAGTCTGCCAGGATGAAGACAGAGATCATAAAGTTGAGGCTGACTTAACACCACTTTTCAACAGTCTATTGCTTCACCTGTAACCGATCTTTGTGCGTGGATGCATTTATGTGAATGAGTGTGACAGATGTCTTGTTTTATAACCTGCCTTGACTAAACTCTGAAAAGTTTGCTGTACCACCCAACCATGCGATGGTGTCAATTGTCATAAAGACCCATCTGGTTCACTTGATGTCCTTTAAGAAAAGAAAGCTGCTGTCAGTTTGGCATACATATGACTCCAGGCCTACAGCAATTGTTGTCTCTTACTTGTCGTCTGGGCAATTAGGGACGGACAACAAATGCTGGCCTAGCCAACAATGCTCACATCCTGTGAACAAATTTTTTAAAAAGTCAGACAAACTGGACAAAAAAGATTGGCTTCTTCCACCTCATCCTGGTGCTGATGCTGCACAGCTGCTGACTGGAAGCTATGGTCCCTGCTCCATGATGGTGAGGCTGTGTGGCATGGAACAGACAATCATGAAACCTGTTCTACTGAGCACTGCAGAGCTCCTTCAGAACAGCTGTTGGTTCAGCATACCAGTGGTCTGCTTTACCACGTTGTCTATGACAGTGTGGTTTTCATTGTATACATACTGAACACAGTTATTCAAAGGTTGTACATTGGAATCACTAACCATGCCATTGGCAGATAGCCCTCTGTGCCCAATAGCCTTTGGTTTATTGAGTTGGTTACTAAATTGCTGCAGAATAACAGTATCATTACAGCTGCAAAGATATAAGGAACTAAAGAGTGCATATGCTCACATATCATATGGACATTGGTGGATTGAAATTTATTTTGGCTGTGCTTTGTGGCAAAATTGATCAGCGATGTCCAGACAGTCACGTGGATGGAATTAATAGCACCATGCAACAAATGGAAAGCCTACAGTCCTAGGAGAGGCAGGGTCTCTCTCCATTTTCTGCTCTTTGGCTAATTAGAATGTAATGTAGTTAGGTCTGTTTGAACAAAGATCCTCAGTATGCCTCTTTGTGTAGCAGTGAATAACACCCTGAAATAATACAATTAGTTTTACTATTACTTAGTCAGGGGTGTGGACTTTCTTGGCTGGATCAGCATTTATTGCCCATCCCTAATTGCCTTTGAGTGCATGTTAGAGAGTTGTCTTGAACTGCTGTAGTTCATGTGCAGACAAGGTCTTTTCCCTGGGTGGGGAGTCCAGAACTAGAGGACATAAGTTTAGGGTAAAGATTTAAAAACAACCTTAGGGGCAACTTTTTCACACAGAGGATGGTGCATGTATGGAATAAGCTGCCAGAGGAATTGGTGGAGACTGGTACAATTTCAACAATTAAAAGGCATCTGGATGGGTATATGAATAGGAAGCATTTAGAGGAATATGAGCCAAGTGCTAGCAAATGGAACTAGGTTAATTTTAGGATATCTGGTCAGCATGGAGAAGTTGGACTGAAGGGCCTGTTTCCATGCTGTATATCTCTATGAATCCATGACTCTACGTGCTGTAGGTAGATCCTCAATGCTGTTAGGGAAGGTATTCCAAGATTTTGACCAGCGATCGTGAAGAAATGATGATATATTTCCAAGTCGGGATGATGAATGGCTTGGAGGGACCCTTGTTGGTGGCGGTGTTCCACATATCTGCTGTGCTTGTTGTTCGAGATGATAGTGGTCATGAATTTGAAAACTGCTGTCTGCGGATCCTTGATGAACATCCACAGTGCATCTTGTAAGCCCAAACATCTTCAGCTGCTCCATCAATAACCTTACTTCCATCATAAGGTCAGAAGTGAGGATTGCACAACGTTCAGCAACATTCACCATTCTTTATATACTGAAACAGTCCGTGTTCAGATGCAACAAGATCTAGACAATATCCAGGCATGAGCTGATAAGTGGCAAGTAACATTCAAATCACACAACTGTCAGGCAATCATCATCTTCAACAAGACAGAATTTAACCATTGCTCCTTTACTTTCAATGGTTTTATAATCATTGAAGCCCCAACTCTCAAAATCCTGGTCGTTAGTTTTGACCTGAAACTAAACTGGACTATCCATATATGTGCTGGGGCTTTAAGAGCAGGTCAGAGGCTAGGATTCCTGACTCCCTAAAGCCTGTCCACCATCTGCAAGGCATAAGTCAGGAGTGTGATTCAACTCTTTCCACTTGCTTGAATGAGTGCTGTTGCAACACTTTAGAAACTTGACACCATCTAAGATAATGCAGCTGGCTTGATTGGCACCATGCTCAGTAGCAGCAGTATGTACAATCTACACAATGAACTGCAGAGGTTCACCAAGGAGCTTTAGACAGCACTTTCCAAACCATGTTGACTATAACCTAGAAAGACAAGGAGGAAGCCACTTATTGTACATCCCCTTCCAAGCCACTGACCATCCTGACTTGGAAATATATCTCTGCTCCTTCAGTGTCACTGAGTCAAATTCTGGAACACCCTTCCTAATGGCCTTGTGGGTGGTACCTGCACCAAATATTCTGCAGTGGTTCAAGAAGGCAGTTCACCACCACCTTCTCAAGGACAGCCAGAGGATGGACAGTAAATGTTGACACATAGGAGGCTGGAAGAACACAGCAAACCAGGCAGCATCAGTAGGTGGAGAAATCAACAGTTTAGGTATAACCCTTCTTTGTCTCTACGTAAATGTTGACACAGCTAATAATAATCCCATAAATTAATATTTGAAAATATTGTATGAAAGTGGTGTTGTGATAAGGCCACTGGACTAGCTGTTGCACTCTGAGACCACAGGTTTAAATGCCATCATGGGAGCTGATAAATGTTAAATTAAGTTAGTAAACAATCTGAAATTTAAAGCTGGTCATCGTAATGTGACCAGCATTGTAACAAGCCATCTGGTTCACTACCATTGTGACGTGGTCTGGCCTATGTGTGACCCACAGCAACTTGGTTGACTCTAACCTATTGTCTGAACTAGCCTAACAAGTCCCTCAGTTTACAGAGTGTAAAGAATGGGCAGTAAATGCCAGACTTGTCAGTGACACCCACATCCTATGAAGAAATAAAAACAACCTCTGAAAATAGCTCCTGAGTTTCTGTTTTACTTCATTTGAGCAGTCTTAGATGTAAATGTTAACACAAGTTCTTCTTTTGTGTCATAAATATCATTTGGAAAGCTGTATCCTGAAAATACCCTTCTTTTTAAACTCACTCGTTTTTTTTTAAAACATTTACGAGGCGAAGCAGCAAGGTATTAAAATGAACAAAAACAATATGTTCCATCAAGAATCATGTATAACTTTTTATCATAACCTTCACAGTAAAGTTCGTGAGCATGTTTAAAATGCAGGCGCTTTCTAATGACACAGAGTTATAATTAATGTGGTTGCAATTCAGTGAGCAGTTGATATCAACATTTCAATACAACTATATAAATTATTTTGAATCAGAGAGCTAATCTATTTTAACCATGGATTGAAATATTTTTAAAGTAACACTGCCAGGGTCCATGTAACTTTTCAGCTTGAGGGTTGCCAATGACATATGACATTGCACAGCTCCTTTCGGTTCGAGGACATGAATTTTCACTTCTTTGATGATGAGGTTTGAAATGGATTATTGAATACATTCAACAAAGGTACTCAACAGAGCCTTTTTGTTAGAGTTATGCGTTTCTTGTTTCCTATTCATTCTCTGATGATCTGATGGTTATGCAGCTGAAATGCATTGGTTTTGCTAATTTCCTCTCGCCTTACCCAGTTCCCTCTGTGACTGACGCATATTGCTCCTGTGACCTTTTCTGAGTCTCATCACTCTACTTGTGCAAGTCACGTTGCTGAATCTTCCTTTGCAAATCTCTCAAGATTCTTCCACAGCACTTTGAACTTTTGTTCTGCTGTGATTTATTTTATGTGAATCCTGAGGCAAAAATTATTCATTTTTGAGAGGATTTCTTTTGAGAGCTGCTTTGACAGAAAGCCTGTAATTAGGATTCCCTTCTTTGCAGTTAAATTTTGAATTTGCCCTGACTTCCCTTTTTAATGGTTTTTGTTTCATCATTCAGCATAATTATATGCACAACCAAGGAAAAATGATCCCAAATGTATATAAGATAATCATTTGCATTAAGGAACAATTTCTCCCTATAAGATTGTCATTTATATTGTTACATATGATATGACAAGTGTTTTGAATCCTTGAGCTGCAACCTCCACAACATAAAAAACAAGTATTTTCAGGAGGCAGAATTGGTCCTTGTCTTTGAGATCATTGACATTCCTTTCCCTGTTTCCTTTTTTATATTCCCTCTTGCCAATGGCTATTCTTGAAGAATTATGTCCCTCCAAACAGGAGTTTCCATAAGTCAGTGTTTTTTGAGTGAGGGTATCCTAGGCATTGATGTTCACATTGCATAGATTGGGTTGGGATATCTGGTCGGCATGGACAGGTTGGACCGAAGGGTCTTTTTCCATGCTGTGAATCTCTAGGACTCCATGACTCTATAAGTAAGCCTTCAAAGAGCCTTTGTCCTCTTCTCATTTGAGGTCTTCCTTGAGCTGTGTGAAGAAGATTTTCTTCCTAAGTTGGAACTCAGGCATTCCTAAACAGGTGACTGACTCAGCAAAGTTGGTTTCAGATGTTCATGGCCTCAATGCTGGTACTATTGGCACCTTCAAAGATGCTACAACATCAGACTCAGCCAGTCTAGATGGAGATTTTGGTAACTGGGTCAGTGTGGTGTCCTGGTTGAAAGGGAATGCACAGCGGTGCAGGATCAGGTGTTTTGCCTTCCGCGGCCCACAAGGATCAGTGCCACCACTGTCAGAATGTGACCTCACCCTCACAAGGCTGCCACCAGTCACTAACCCTACCACTACATTACTTCAAACCCAGGCTCATGGACTACAGCTCTGATTCTTACATTCACTTCCATGCAGCAGCTCTCATCCTTTTGAATGACTAGATCTTCCTAAACCTCTGCCTTTCCTACTCACTCAATGAGGACTTCATCACCTCTCTTGCATCTGCATCATCACTAGTGCATCTCTCATTCCATCATAGTCAATCTTTTGTCCAAGTACAGGCCCATCATGGGTCTGAGAGTGGGCAGACTGACAACAGGATGTCAGACACAAGGTTCCTCAAGCCATATGAGGAAGAAGATCTTAGATTTAGCTAGAGAAGAGCACAAAACTGCTGATTTGGGAATGGGGAACCTTCAGCAGGCAAACAACCAGGCAGATTTGTAAGAGATGGTCTGTAAACTGGATCGAAGGATAGAAGGGGGCCACAATATTATCAATACTGAGCTTGCTCTGGCACGCACGAACAGGCAGAGCCTTGACTAACACATTTGGCGTCTGTCAGGCACACGCACAAACCTGCGCCCCATTGTTCTAATCATAGGTGTCCAATATCAATGGCAAGGCAAGAAGAGGGCGAGAGACGTTGACCACATTCCCAGATGCCCCTTCCTCTCAGGCAGACTGGATGGTGCCAGCGGGAGGAGTCTCACACGAGAACCCCAGAAGCTTCCTCTCAGGGCACACCACCTCCCTCTTGCCCAGGAGGTCAATGGCTGCAGAGGTCCAAGCTGAGGGAAGGTGAACCTGCTTCTGGACAGGGGATTCATGGGAAACCTCGGCCCTGATGACTAGACTATGTTGGGTCAACTAATGACATCTTTCAGGCTAACAGGGCAAATTTCAGAGCATGCTGCTTCTACTGTAGCTGTTGATGTCCAGAATGCATTTAGATGTATTGGGGAGGAAAGGAAGAAATGCCTCACTGAGGGCAGATGGTGACATATCCCTTTGAAGCTTCTTACAGTTTTATAAATATATGTATACTCATCCTTAAAATATCAGCTGTTGCATCCCTTAGGATTCTCAAGGTGAAAGGGGAAAGATATAAAAGGGACCTAAGTGACAACATTTTCTTGTGGAGGGTGGTGTGCGTATGGAATGAGCTGCCAGAGGAAGTGGTGGAGGCTGGTACAATTGCAACATTTATAACACATTTGGACAGGTACATGGATAGGAAAGGTTTAGGAGGAATATGGGCCAAACACATGATTCCTGAAGAAGGGCTTATGCCCGAAATGTCGATTCTCCTGCTCCTCGGATGCTGCCTGGCCTGCTGTGTTTTTCCAGCATCACATTTTTCAACTATGGGCCAAACACAGTCAAATAGGACTACTTCAGTTTAGGAAACCTGGTTGGCATGGATGAGTTGGGCTGAACTGTCTCTTTCCATGCTGTATAACTTTATGACTAGCCAGGTCTGTATTCTCTACAATTTCAAAGAATAACAGATGATTATATTGAAACCTGCAAAGTATTTATAAGTATGATAGCTAGGGTAGGCAAGATATTTCCCCTGATTGGGGAGTCTCGAACCAGAGGCTCACTTTAGAAATAAGGAGTTTTGATTTAGGACCTGGATGAGGAGAATTTTTTTTTAACTGTGTGGTGATTGTATGGAATTCTTTGACAACATTTAAATTAGAAATTGGAGTTGAGTGCTATCAGGTCAGCCACATTTGCATTGAATGGTGGAATAGACTCAATGGACTGAATGGCCTACTTTTGCTCCTTTGTCATATGGTCTCATGGTGTAGACAAAGGGCTGTGATGATTTTGATCAGCTGTGATCATAAAATAATAATGCAGCAGGCTTAACATGCAGAATGTGATCTACTACTGTTACTATGTCAATATTCTTGCAGATAGTAAACTCAGATAAACATCGATTTGGTAGTATCTAACTCAGCTCTGAGAAGGTAACAACAACTTTCATTGTATAAAGATCCCATGAAAGCAGCTGCATAATGAAGGAGGTGTCTGGTATGCTTGTCTTTATTGGTCAGTGCATTGCGTTGGGGGGTCATGTTGCAGCGGTACAAGAGATTGGTTCTGCCACATTTGGAGTATTTCTTGCAATTATGGCCTCCCTGCTACAGGAAGGATGTTGTGAAACTTGAAAGGGTTCTGAAGGAATTTACGAGGAGAGGCTGGATAGACTGGGGCTATTTTCCTTGGAGCGTCAGAGGCTGAGGGGTGACCTTACAGAGGTTTATAAAATCATGAGGGGTGCGGTTAGGCAAGGTCTTTTCCCTGGGTTGGGGGAGTCCAGAACTAGAGGGAATAAGTTTAAGAAGAGAGAGAAAAGATATAAAAGGGACTAAGGGGCAACCTTTTCACGCAGAGGGTAGTGTTTATATGGAATGAGATGACAGAGGAAGTGCTGGACGCTGGTACGATTACAAAATTTAAAAGGCATCTGGATGGGTACATGGACAGAAATGGTTTAGAAGGATATGGTCCAAATGCTGGCAAATGGGTTGAGACTTATATAGGGTATCTGGTTGGCATAGACGAACTGCACCAAAATATCTGTTCCTGTGCTGTATATCTCTATGAACATATGAGTGACCAGTGATATGTCTTATCTCAGCCTCAAAGGAACTACCTAAGAAAACTGTAAAAGTAACTGTAGAAGATGCACACCAGAATCTGGGGCAATTTTCAGGTGGATTTAGCTTTAGCAAGAGTTTTGCTTATAAAAGGAACCATTATTTTACTTCTACCTTCAACAAAACAAAATCATTTTCAGCATCATCTGGCTCAGTATAGTTCTTCAAGTCCTGTTAGCCTGACCTGGATAGAATTCAGCTCTATGCTTGGCATCTTAATACCTTCAGTGCAAATTGGGGTTAATTTGTTGAGGATGCGCCACTCGTGCTGAGAACAAGATCTTAGCAAATTTTCATATTTGAGCTTCAGCAAGAATGAGCAAACGTTTTGCAGATGTTTGGAAAATTGCAGGAGATAGACAGATTTGTGATTTGTGCAAGTTTGGCCTTCATAACAAGAGGGATTGAGCATAGAAGCAAAGAGGTGCTTCTGCAGCTGTACAGGGCCCTGGTGAGACCACACCTGGAGTACTGTGTGCAGTTCTGGTCTCCAAATTTGAGGAAAGACATTCTGGCTATTGAGGGAATGCAGCGTAGGTTCACTAGGTCAATTCCTGGAATGGTGGGATTACCTTACACTGAAAGACTGAAGCGACTGGGCTTGTATACCCTTGAGTTTAGAAGACTGAGGGGGGATCTGATTGAGACATATGAAATTATGAAAGGATTGGACACTCTGGCAGCAGGAAACATGTTTCCGCTGATGGGTGAGTGCCGAACCAGAGGACACAGCTTAAAAATATGGGGTAGACCATTTAGGACAGAGATGAGGAGAAACTACTTCACTCAGAGAGTGGTGGCTGTGTGGAATGCTCTGCCCCAGAGGGCACTGGAGGCCCAGTCTCTGGATTCATTTAAGAAAGAGTTGGATAGAGCTCTCAAAGATAGTGGAATCAAGGGTTATGGAGATAAGGCAGGAAGAGGATACTGATTGAGGATGATCAGCCATGATCATATTGAATGGTGGTGCAGGCTCAAAGAGCTGAATGGCCTACTCCTGCACCTATTGTCTATTGTCTATTGTCTATTATGTGGATTAGCCATGGGAAATGCAGGGTTACAGGGATAGGGTAAGGACATGGTTCTAGGTGGGATGTTCTCCAGATGGTTGGTGTAAAGTCAATGGGTTGAATGGCCTGCTTCCACACTGAGAGATTCTATTCTATGATTCTAGCGTTGGAAGCGTTGTTTATGATGAAGAGTTTACAGAGTCAAAAGTGCTTTCTGGATCGAACCAGTTGGGTTCAACTTGAGATAGTGAAGGAGTTTCATGTCCTCCTCCCCCACTTGCCCATCCCAAAAGTGGTTGGCAGCTTGTGAGATATATATAATTGGAAAGCATGATAGGGTGCATGTGAGAGCGCTGGGGGGAGATATGTAGTGGCCTGTGAAATAACTCTACAGAGGCCGGTATCCCATCACCAAGTCCCTTTACACATAGAGAATCCTTGACACTGTTTGGCTTCTCCAGAGATGTTAAATTGCCCATCGTGTTCAGGGATGTGTAGGTTAGGTGTATTAGTCGGGGTAAATATAAAGCAATTGGGTAGGGGAATGGGTCAGTGTGGACTTGTTGGACCAAGTGGCTTGCTTCTACACTGCAGGGATTCTATGAAAAAAAAGAACAGAGCCTCTGATACTCTGTTGCATTTTTTTCTTTTTTAAGAGTGAAGAATATGTCTGACATTGCTCTTTTTTTCAGAACCTCTGCTACTCCTTTTTTTATTCTTTTTTCCTTCTTTTCTTTTTTCATATTTTTGTTTTTTTTGGGTTTTTTTGGTTTTTTTATGCCCACACTACCACCTAACTGTGGTAGTGCTTATTTTTCCCCCCGCACCCACGTTGTGTGTGTGCAGTTGTGAGACACAGTGAAACACACAAGGTGCATGAATCCTTATTCAGTTTCCACCACCAGGAAGAAAAGAAACACCCGAGTGGCCAGTGACAAGCAGTGTCCTTCACATCAAAGGGCAATGCTGCGTAATCAAACAGTGATGGGGAGGGCAGGGATTAAATCAAAATAGAGTTGGAGGGGGAAATAATACACTCCACTCCCTGCGGCGCCCACCTTTCCCTGGACAGCTCAAGACTGTTGGTGGACACCGTGTGCTCCTTCTCCAGAGACACCCATGCTCTAACGTAACCCCAGAAGAGGGGCAGGCAGTAGACCCTAACAACCCCCTCCACAGCCCGCTGCCTGGACCTGTTTATGGGCAGTTTGGCCAGGCCCAGGAGCAGACCCACGAGGAGGTCCTCAGACCTGCTTCCCCCCTCCGTACCGGGTGTCCGAAGATCAGGAGCGTGGGACTGAAGTGCAACCAAAAACAGAGAAGGAGGTTTTTGAGGATATCAAAAAGGGAGTGCAAGTGCCCACACCCAATATATACATGGTCCACGGACTCCACAACACCACAGAACAAGCAGTTGGGCTGGGAGTCTGTGAATCACTGCAATCTGCGGTTGCAGGGGACCACTGCGTGCAGCACCGTCCACCCTAGATCCCCGAGAGAGAGGGGGAGGACTCCCACATAGCGAGCCCTCCACTGGGGATCCCCACTGCCCGGTGGCAAATGGGCACGCCAAGGCGTGTCCACACGGTGGATGAGGGAGAAAGGGTGGACGGTGTGCAGCAGCAGACTGTATAGGGCCCACTGTTTTATGTCCTTAAAAGGGACAAAACTAAAATTCTGGAGGTGGCTCAGGCTGTGGGGCACAGGTTCCCGGGGGATACTCTGTTTTTTTTATTTCAGAGATTCTGACACTCCTGTTTATTTTTAAAAAAATTTTTCGGAGTGAACAGAACCCCTGACACTCCTGTTTATTTTTTTCTCTTTTCTTTTACCCCCACACTACCGCCTAACTATGGTAGTGCTTATTTTTTTCCCCCAGCACCCATGTTGTGTGTGTGCAGGTGTGAGACACAGTGAAACACATGAGGTGCACGAATCTTTATTCAGTTTCCACCACCAGGAAGAAAAGAAACACCCGAGTGGCCAGTGACAAGCAGTGTCCTTCACATCAAAGGGCAATGCTGCGTAATCAAACAGTGATGGGGAGGGCAGGGATTAAATCAAAATAGAGTTGGAGGGGGAAATAATACACTCCACTCCCTGCGGCGCCCACCTTTCCCTGGACAGCTCAAGACTGTTGGTGGACACCGCGTGTTCCTTCTCCAGAGACATCCGGGATCTAACGTAACCCCAGAAGAGGGGCAGGCAGTCAGCTCTAATGACTCCCTCCACGGCCCGCTGCCTGGACCTGTTTATGGGCAGTTTGGCCAGGCCCAGGAGTAGACCCACGAGGAGACCCTCCATGAAAACACCCACTCACCTGTTTAACCAGTTCAGAACACACTTCATTATGGATTGCCTGCAGTTCTACCTGTAGCCACAGTCCTGAGTGGCGCTGTTTTGTTGAGACTGATGCCAGGCCTCTGATTACTTGCTAACTGTTGGGGACTGGGCTTTCTTCCAGATTGCAAGCGGGGGATGAAAATCTCACCCTCAGACCAATGGTCTTCAAGTCCAGTCAGGGTTTCCTGGCTGTAACAAGTCAGACTCATCACTGACTTTTAACTTGAGGTCTGGACTGGCACCTTCATATAAGATCCCAATTAATGGATGTAGATGAAATGGCAGGTCACAGTGCTGAAGGTAGTGTCTGAGGATAATGAATCTGTCTTCTGAATGGGTAACATGGGGAAAATGTAGAGAAAGGAGGAGATTGCACAAGCAGGGCATTTAGCTGTAGACTGAAATTCTGAGTGGAAATTTGGACAACGAAAATTTGAAAGGTGAGGAGAATAGGTTGGAACAATCTGAAATTTGTCAAGTTGAAGAGTATATCACAAGAGTGGGGAGAAGTGATTTGGTGAGGAAGGCTATACCGCCAGCACTGTGATGAAGTGAGATAGTTGTTAGAATGAATTAGAGGCAATGGCTGTCTCCAACAGTAGTTCAAGAAGGAAGAACAACACCTCTAGATGCTCACCTGTGTGATTTAAGGTGTGATGAATAAAATTTACGTTTGAGCGTGGATTTTGAACTTGAACAGCATGACTTTTTTGTGTGTGTTGCTAAAGGGATGTTAATTATTAACTTCTAATTATTTCTGTTTCAATGGTAAAAACTTTCTGGAGACTGATGGCATTTGTTTACATTGGGAGAATTTAGTGAGTAAACAAGGTAAACAGTTATGCATTAAACTCCAGTTTAGAAGATCAGGGATTGTATTTTTTCTTTTGATTAAGGGAAACTTAATTGCTTGGGGAAGAATTGAACCATGGTAATGATACAGCACCAATGGCCCATCTTGACCATGCCAACCCAGATATACCCAGACACTCTTTCTAATGCCATCCTCCTGCGCATGGCTCATAACACTGCAGTTTACAGCACTTAAGATCCAGGTACTTTTAAAAGAGTTTAGGGTCTCTGCCTCCACCACCAACTCAGGCAGCAAATTCCAGACACCCATCACCCTCTGCTTAAAAACTTTTTGCCTCACGTTCCCTCTTATCCTTCTGCTACTTATCTTGTATTTATGACCTGAGCTCTCTGCTTAGGGAAACAGGTTTCTTTTATTTACTGTATCTCTACCTCTCACAATTTTTTACACCTCAATAATATTACCCCTCAATCTTCTCTACACAAGGAAAACAACCCCAACCTCTCTAATTCCTCCTCATAGCTACTATTCTCCAGCCGAGGCAACATTCTGGTAAATCCTTTCTGCACTCCCTCCAGAGCAATTATATCCTTCATGTAATGTGATGACCATACTCCAGTTATGACTAGTGTCTTATGCAGTTTCATCATTATATCCTTCCTTTTGTATTCTATATCTCTGTCAATGAAGGAGACCATTCCATATGCCTTCTTTACAACCTTATCAACCCGTACTGCTACAGTTATGGACCTGTGCACTTGCACACCAAAATATCTCAGTTCATCTACCCGCTCTGTATATTCCTACTTATTTGTATTCCCTTATACAGTAAGGCTTCCCTAAATGCATTACCTCATACTTTTCAAAGTTGAACTCCACCTGCCACTTTCCTGCCCACTCCACCAAACTATCTATATCATTATGGAGCTTCAGGTTATAAGTTTGATCGCTGAGCCTGAAGATTTGTTTTCAGATGTTTTGTCACCATTCTTGATAACATCATCGGTGTGCCTCCAGTGAAGCGCTGGTGTTATGTCTTGTTTTCTATTTATGTGTCTTGGTCTCTTAAGGTAGGTGATATCATTTCCAGTTCTTTTTCTCAGGGGTTGGTAAATTGGGTTTAAATTGATGTGTTAATTGATGGAGTTTTGGTTTGAATGCCAGGCTTCTAGGAAATCCTGTACGTTTTTTTGTTTAGCCTGTCCCAGGATGGATGTGCTGTCCCTGTTGAAGTGGCGTCCTTCTCCGTTTGTATGTAAAGGTATTAGTGATAGAGCATCATGTCCTCTGGTGGCTAGTTGGTGTTCATGTATCATGTTCGCTAGTTTTCTGCCTGTCTATTCGATGTAGGACTCAGGAAAGACAGAAACATTGTAATCCTACCTGCAGACAAAGGGCGCATGACAGTCATCCTAAACAGAACACAGTACATTGAAAAGGTGAACTCACTGCTTGCAATACCAACACTTACCAACAAGTGGCGATGGACCCAACTCCATATCTAGAAAACTGTGTCACAGCCATATTGAAGAAACTTCATAAATCAGGACAAATTAACAAGACAGATCTCCAAAAAAATAAACATGATGGATCAAATACACCCCACTTCTACAGGCTACCTCAAGTACACAAACCATGGGGCCCCCTCAGAACCAGTCACATTAGCTGGAACACCGACATACAGACGAGCTAAGAAACTTCACCGAAAACTGAAATACCGAGAAGACTCATACCACTCCATTCACTCCACTCAAAAATTCCTGAACGCCATGAAATAATAGTCTCCTTTGACATAACAGCCCTATTCGCATCAATTAACATCAGCCTGGCCAAAGAAACACTGATGGCACTATTAAAGAAACCAAGGACACAAACACCAGACAGTACCAACTTCATCAGCAAGCCAGCATTCTCAAGTTAGTAGACCTGTGCCTCACTAACCACATCACTTTCAATACCAAGACCTACAAACAAAGCAATGGAACATCCCTGGGATCACCAATAACAGGCTTCTTAGAAGAAGCAGTAATGCAGAGACTTGAATGAACAGCCAAACCACTCTGGGTGCATTTTGTCTGCTTGTTTGTGTTTGCTGTTTAGGAATTGGCAGACTGTGTTTATTGGGTACCCGTTCTTTTGAAATGCCTGATGAAGGGCTTTTGCCCAAAACTTCAATTTTCCTGCTCCTCGAATGCTGCCTGATCTGCTGTGCTTTTCTAGCACCACTCTAATCTTGACTCTGTGTTTACTGGGTACCCATTCTACTTAAATATGCTGTGTAAGTATTTTTCTTCTGCTGCTTGTAGTTTTTGGGTGCTGCATTGTGTTGTAGTCCATTTAAATAATGTTCTGATGCAGCTCTGTTTACGGGTGTTGCGATGATTGCTTCTGTAGTTAAGTATCTAGTCTGTGCATGTTGCTTTCCTGGAGATGCTGGTCTGAAGTTCTCCATTAACTGTTCGTTCCACTGTGACATCCAAGAAGGAGGGTTTGTTGTTGTTCTCCTCCTCTTTTGTGAATTTTATGCCAGTAAGGACATTGTTGACGATGTTGTAGGTTTCTTCTAATTTGTTCCATTTTGTGATGACAAAGGTGTCATTCACGTAACAGACCCAGAAGTTGGGTAGGATACACACTGCAGCACCCAAGCACCATGAGCAGCAGAAGAAAAATACATATCCAGCATATTCAAGAAGAATGGTTACTCAATAAACACTGAGTCAAGACTGGAGTAGTGCTGTAAAAGCCCAGCAACTGCATTCCTGATGAAGGGCTTTTGCCCAAAACGTTAATTTTCCTGCTCCTCAGATGCTGCTTGACCTGCTGTGCTTTTCCAGCACCACTCTAATCTCCAGCATCTGCAGTCCTCACTTTCACCCAATAAACACAGTCTACTGATTCTTAAACAAGAAACCAAAACAAGCAGACAAAATGAGCCCAGAAACTGTAGCCACATTATCGTACATCAAAGACATCTTTGAGATCACTACCAGATTACTCTGACCACTTGGCATCATGATAGCCAACAAACCTATCGATACACTTAAACAGTGGCTGATGAACCTAAAGGACCTAAATAACCAGCAAAACAAATGTCATTTACAAAATACCATGCAAGGACTGTTACAAATACTACATCAGACAGACAGGCAGAAAACTAGCCACCAGGACACACAAACACCAACTAGCCACTAAAAGACATGATGCACTATCACTAATATCCTTACACACAGATGAAGAAGGACACCATTTCAACTGGAACCACACATCCATTCTGGGACAGGCTAAACAAAGTCATGCACAGGAATTCCTAGGAGGCTGGCATTCAAAATGGAACTCCATCAATAAACACATCGACTTGCACCCCATTTATCAACCTCTGAGTAAAAGAACTGGAAATGATATCATCCACCTTAAGAGACTAAGTCACATAAATAGAAGGTGGGACATAACACCAGTGCTTCACCGGAGGCTCACTGATGGTTACCATCCAGTCCTCGGTAGTATAGTGGTTAGTATCCCCGCCTGTCATGCGGGAGACCAGGGTTAAATTCCCCGCCAGGGAGGTGGCTACATTTTCCTGACATCAATGGTGGGCAAGTTGTTGGAGGGAATCCTGAGGGACAGGATGTACACTATTTGGAAAGGCAAGGACTGATTAGGGATAGTCAACATGGCTTTGTGTATGGGAAATCATGTCTCCCAAACTTGATAGAGTATTTTTGAAGAAGTAACAAAGAGGATTGATGAGGGGAGAGTGGTAGATGTGATCTATATGGATTTCAGTAAGGCATTCAACAAGGTTCCCCATGGGAGACTGATTAGCAAGGTTAGATCTTAAGGAATACAGGGAGAACTAGCCATTTGGATGCAGAACTGGCTCAAAGGTAGAAGACAGAGGTTGGTGGTGGAGGGTTGTTTTTCAGACTGGAGGCCTGTGACCAGTGGAGTGCCACAAGGATCGGTGCTGGGTCTTCTACTTTTTGTCATTTACATAAATGATTTGGACGCGAGCAGAAGAGGTACAGTTAGTAAGTTTGCAGATGACACCAAAATTGGAGGTGTAGTGAACAGCGAAGAGGATTACCTCAGATTACAACAGGATCTTGACCAGATGGACCAATGGGCTGAGAAGTGGCAGATGGTGTTTAATTTAGATAAATGCGAGGTGCTGCGTTTTGGGAAGCAAACGTTAGCAGGACTTATACACTTAATGGTAAGGTCCGAGCGAGTGTTGCTGAACAAAGAGACCTTGGAGTGCAGGTTCATAGCTCCTTGAAAGTGGAGTCGCAGGTAGATAGAATAGTGAAGAAGGCGTTTGGTATGCTTTCTTTTATTGGTCAGATCATTGAGTACAGGAGTTGGGAGGTCATGTTACGGCTGTACAGGACATTTGTTAGGCCACTGTTGGAATATTGTGTGCAATTCTGGTCTCCTTCCTATCGGAAAGATGTGAAACTTGAAAGGGTTCAGAAAAGATTTACAAGGATGTTGCCAGGCTTGGGGGATTTGAGCTATAGGGAGAGGCTGAACAGGCTGGGGCTGTTTTCCCTGGAGCATCGGAGGCTGAGGGGTGATCTGATAGAGGATTACAAAATTATGAGGGGCATGGATAGGATAAATAGACAAAGTCTTTTCCCTGGGGTCGGGAAGTCCAGAACTAGAGGGCATAGGTTTAGGGTGAGAGGAGAAAGATATAAAAGAGACCTAAGGGGCAATGTTTTCACACAGAGTGTGGTACGTGTATGGAATGAGCTGCCAGAGGAAGTGGTGGAGGCTGGTACAATTGCAACATTTAAGAGGCATTTGGATGGGTATATGAACAGGAAGGGTTTGGAGGGAAATGGGCCAGGTACTGGCAGGTGGGACTAGATTTGGTTGGGATATCTGGTTGGCATGGACGGGTTGGACCGAAGGGTCTGTTTTTATGCTGTACATCTCTATGACTCTATGACTCTATTTTACCTAGCATGGTGTCAAAATGTCTGAAAACAAACCTTCCAGCTCAGCAAGCAAACTTACAAACTGAAACTCAACCTGAGCTACAAATCTTCTCAAGAATCTCAAATTTTGGAGCTTAAACCAATCCTTTACACTATCCAATACACAGCCATTTTTTGTGTTGTCAGCAAATTTCTCAATTGTTTCCCCTACATTCAATCCAAATTGTTAATGTATAAAACAGTAGGGTTCCCAACACTAAACCCTATAGAACACCACTTGAAACAGCTTTCCATTCGCAAAATCAGCCAACAACCATTACCCTTTGTTTCCCGTTACTAAGCCAACTTTGGATCCAATTTGGAACATTATTCTGTATTCCATGGGCATTTATTTTGACCAGGTAAAAACAATGACTGCAGATGCTGAAAATCAAATACTGGATTAGTGGTGCTGGAAGAGCACAGCAGTTCAGGCAGCATCCAAGTAGCTTCGAAATCGACGTTTCGGGCAAAAGCCCTTCATCAGGAATAAAGGCAGTGAGCCTGAAGCATGGAGAGATAAGCTAGAGGAGGGTGGGGGTGGGGAGAGAGTAGCATAGAGTACAATGGGTGAGTGGGGGAGGAGATGAAGGTGATAGGTCAAGGAGGAGAGGGTGGAGTGGATAGGTGGAAAAGAAGATAGGCAGGTCGGACAAGTCAAGGAGGCAGTAACTGAGCTGGAAGTTTGAAACTAGGATGAGGTGGGGGAAGGGGAAATGAGGAAGCTGTTGAAGTCCACATTGATGCCCTGGGGTTGAAGTGTTCTGAGGCGGAAGATGAGGCGTTCTTCCTCCAGGCGTCTGGTGGTGAGGGAGCGGCGGTGAAGGAGGCCCAGGACCTCCATGTCCTCGGCAGAGTGGGAGGGGGAGTTGAAATGTTGGGCCACGGGGCGGTTTGGTTGATTGGTGCGGGTATCTCGGAGATGTTCCCTAAAGTGCTCTGCTAGGAGGCGCCCAGTCTCCCCAATGTAGAGGAGACCACATTGGGAGCAACGGATACAATAAATGATATTGGTGGATGTGCAGGTGAAACTTTGATGGATGTGGAAGGCTCCTTTAGGGCCTTGGATAGAGGTGAGGGAGGAGGTGTGGGCACAGGTTTTACAGTTCCTGCGGTGGCAGGGGAAAGTGCCAGAATGGGAGGGTGGGTCATAGGGGGGTGTGGACCTGACCAGGTAGTCACGGAGGGAACGGTCTTTGCGGAAGGCGGAAAGGGGTGGGGAGGGAAATATATCCCTGGTGGTGGGGTCTTTTTGGAGGTGGCAGAAATGTCGGTGGATGATTTGGTTGATGCGAAGGTTTGTAGGGTGAAAGGTGAGCACCAGGGGCGTTCTGTCCTTGTTACGGTTGGAGGGGTGGGGCCTGAGGGCGGAGGTGCGGGATGTGGACGAGATGCGTTGGAGGGCATCTTTAACCACGTGGGAAGGGAAATTGTGGTCTCTAAAGAAGGAGGCCATCTGGTGTGTTCTATGGTGGAACTGGTCCTCCTGGGAGCAGATACGGCGGAGGCGGAGAAATTGGGAATACGGGATGGCATTTTTGCAAGAGATAGGGTGGGAAGAGGTGTAATCCAGGTAGCTGTGGGAGTCAGTGGGTTTGTAAAAAATGTCAGTGTCAAGTCGGTCGTCACTAATGGAGATGGAGAGGTCCAGGAAAGGGAGCGAGGTGTCAGAGATAGTCCAGGTCAATTTAAGGTCAGGGTGGAATGTGTTGGTGAAGTTGATGAATTGCTCAACCTCCTCGCGGGAGCACGAG
Organism: Chiloscyllium punctatum; assembly: GCF_047496795.1. Taxonomy (NCBI): domain Eukaryota; kingdom Metazoa; phylum Chordata; class Chondrichthyes; order Orectolobiformes; family Hemiscylliidae; genus Chiloscyllium; species Chiloscyllium punctatum. Next base: position 22,336,431 of record NC_092743.1, read on the forward strand.
GTGGCGCCAATGCAGTCATCAATGCAGCGGAGGAAGAGGTGGGGAGTGGTGCCGGTGTAATTACAGAAGATCAACTGTTCTACATAGCCAACAAAGAGACAGGCATAGTTGGGGCCCATACGTGTGCCCATGGCTACACCTTTGGTCTGGAGGAAGTGGGAGGATTCAAAGGAGAAATTGTTAAGGGTGAGGACCAGTTCGGCCAAACGAATGAGAGTGTCAGTGGAAGGGTACTGTTGGGGACGTCTGGAGAGGAAAAAAACGGAGGGCTTGGAGGCCCTGGTCATGGCGAATGGAGGTATAGAGGGATTGGATATCCATGGTGAAGATAAGGCGTTGGGGGCCGGGGAAACGGAAGTCTTGGAGGAGGTGGAGGGCGTGGGTGGTGTCTCGAACGTATGTGGGGAGTTCCTGGACTAGGGGGGATAGGACAGTGTCAAGGTAGGTAGAGATGAGTTCAGTGGGGCAGGAGCATGCTGAGACAATGGGTTGGCCAGGGTGGTCAGGCTTGTGGATCTTGGGAAGGAGGTAGAACCGGGCAGTGCGGGGTTCCCGGACTATGAGGTTGGAAGCTGTGGGTGGGAGACCTCCTGAGGTGATGAGGTTCTGTATGGTCTGGGAGATGATGGTTTGGTGATGGGGGGTGGGGTCATGGTCGAGGGAGCAGTAGGAAGAGGTGTCCTCGAGTTGGCGTTTGGCTTCAGCGGTGTAGAGGTCAGTGCGCCAGACTACCACTGCGCCCCTTTATCCGCTTTATTTTGACCAGTCTGTCATGTGGAACCTTATCAAATGCCTTACTAAAATCCATGAGGGCAACATCCACTGAACTAGCCTCATTGATCCTCCTTGTCACTTCCTTAAAGAATTCAATCAAATTTGTAAGGCATGATCTTCCCTCAAAAAAGCCATACTGACTATGTCTGACTAGTCCATGCCTTTCTAAGTGACAATTATCCAATCTCTCAGGATTGATTCTAACAATTTCCCCACCAATGAAGTAAGACGAACTGACCTAGAATTGTTTATCCTTCCTTTGTGCCCATTTTAAACCGTGGATCCACATTTGAATTTCTTGAGCTGGCCGGCATCTCACCTGTGTCGAGTGAATATTGGAAAATAATCCTCAGAGCATCTATTTCCTCCCTAACTTCTTCAATATCCTAGGGAACAATCCTTCCGAGCCTAGGATGTTAAAGAATTCGAACATCTCTAACACTTCTTCTCTCATGATAATTAATTTGACCAATATTTCGCACTGCTCCTCTTAGATTAGTATATCTATATTATCCCTTTCCTTTGTGAATACGGAGAAAAATAAATCATTCAAAATTCTTCCCATATCTTCTGCATCTTCACACAAATTATCTTCTTCATCTCGGAAAGCTATGCTTTTTCCTTAAATATACTTTCAATCTTTATACATCTTTGGCTTTTCCTTTATCTTGCTTGTTAATATTTTCTCATGCCTTGTCTTTGATTCCTTATTTCTTTTCTTATTTGATCACTGTACTTTCTATACAGGTATCCCCAGCTTTTTGAATGTTCACATCACACCACTTCGCTTTTATGAAAGACCTACATTTGTACCTGTTTTTGCAAATCTGAAAGGATTTTCACTTTTACGAAAAACAGCGAAATGTTTCCCTTATAATTCATGCATCTTTGCTTGATGCAATTTTCTAGATTAGAATGGTGCTGGAAAAGCACAGCAGTTCAGGCAGCATCCGAGGACCAGGAAAATCAACGTTTCGGGCAAAAGCCCTTCATCAGGAAATTTTTGGCAATTTTCGGCGTATGAAAGGTTTCCTGGGAACACTCTATTTTTAGATAGCTGGGTATCCCTCTACTCCTCCAGGCGATCTGCAGTATTGAGCTTTTTTATGACTATCATAAGCTTTCTTTTTCTGTTTAATCTTCCTCTGTATATTTCTAGCAACCATGGGGTCTGGATTTGGCTGTACTAGTCTTAATTTTATTGATTTAATTTGGGTAGCTCTGTAGGGTTCTTAGCTAAAGCTAAACATTTTAAGGCCTGAGAATGTAAGAAGATAGTTTCGAATTATTAAAAATAGATTACTTTAACACAAGGAGTTTAATAAAATTCCCATAACAGAAGTGTTTTGTTAAAATCCAAAGAGGTTTATTTGAAGCTGAGAAAGTTTAAGATCAGGTGTTTGAAGGCTGCAGGAAGAGGCTATCAGATTCTCAAGCATGGGAGTTGAAGCTATCCTTAATTGAAGTACTATAGAAGTGAAAGAAAGGGAATTTCCTGATGTAAATACTGATAAGTATGCTTTTAGGGTGGAAGGATTATATTTTACCGTCTATTTTTAAATCCTTCAATTTGTGTTATACGTAAATTAAGTTTATTCTATTTTATTTGAATTTCTTTCACATCATTAATATCTGTTTTATCTGCAGTATTATTTGTGTTGCAGTGAAAGACCACACGTTAAAACAAAAAAAAACTATCAGCCTGATTCCTGACTTGTTCCGTTATAGCACAGCTGGGATCATCATATCTTTCAATCAATGTAAGCACAGCGTACATATGACACAGTAAATATTAATCTAAGTAGCACTCAATGCAGAACAGCATTTTATTCTGGTTGAAAATGTGGACTTATGAATTGGCACTTTTCCACTTTCAAATGCTAGGAGAAAGTGAGGACTACAGATGCTGAAGAAGGGCTTATGCCCGAAACGTCGATTCTCTTGCTCCTCGGATGCTGCCCGGCCTGCTGTGTTTTTCCACCACCACATTTTTCAACACTTTCAAATGCTAGTCAACATAAGGCTAAATGAAGCACTGTCCAAAATCCATCTATCAACAGCACACCAAACTTATCATACACTACTTATACTAGAAACTGCAATTGATCTTAGTCTAAGATGTGAAGTTTGTAAAACGTTTTGAATCAACTTGTCTTTGTACTAGGATTCTTTCCTGGTTCATAACTGTTCTGAGATGCCATGAACCACAATGCCTATCAAAGTGATTCCACAAAATTGGGGTGATTCTAAAGAGATTCTAAACTGCCAAATATCCCATTGCCCAGCAATGCATGTGATAAGGGCAGAGAGCAGATTAAATTCTCCACTTTGCTTAATCAGAATTAAATTCTCCACTTTGCTTAATCAGAATTAAATCCCTTAAGATTTCCTTGACTCAAACTGGAATGGAATGCTGTGTCATCATCATGTGGCCTTGAATTTGATCTCCAAATTGTTTCTGAAGTGGCCATTTTTTTTCTGGTTCTACAATGGGCATTGAAATGGGTTGAATATTCTGAATGGCCCCATCACAGGAGTTTAATACAATTCCCATAACAGAAGTGTTTTGTTAAAATCCAGAGAGGTTTATTTGAAGCTGAGAAAGTTTAAGTTTAGGTGTTTGAAGGCTGCAGGAAGAGGCTATCAGATTCTCAAGCATGGGAGTTGAAGCTATCCTTAGTTGAAGTTCTATAGAAGTGATGCCAAATGATGCCAAACAATCTGTGACTATTATTTGCCATATTTCATCTTATTTTAACATAACATAGTATTAAATACTCCACTGGGGGACATAATTTTAAGGGGAGGCTTCCTTACTGAGCAAAATGGTAGCCACCCCTGTTGGCAAATTCATGATGTATTGTTACCTGCTTCTGTATTGGCAGGCGAGCTGAACCAATCAGAAAACCCCTTCATGAAGCATGTCCTTCAAAGCAGAATGAGACCATCCCACTGCCTCCCTTGTGATTCTGCCCATCGACCCTATTCACCGTAGCTAGAAGTCGGCTACGTCTGGCCTGAGAACTGCACTTTTAATGACCTATAAACATATCTTGTGTCTCCAGGAACATTGTGAGTAAGAATCTGTGGGAAACAATTTAGGACTGGGGGGAATGAAACAGAGTAGGAAGTTGTTTATCATCCACAAGTTGTCATGTGAATTTATTTTGCTCCTCTGCTGTATTGCATAATAGTTGTAAAATCAAATTGTTGAACAGATGAAGGGCAAATGAATAGGCACTAAAGAAGTTTTTTTAGTGAGTTAGTCAATGGGCCCAATGGTGGTTATGCGCACAGGCCCAAACTGTAATTTTCCCCATTATTTGTTCAACTTGGGAACAATTTCTTTAGATTGAAAAATTGTGCATGACATGCTCTCATTTATTACCTATCCCTAGTTTCCCACGAGAATGTGGTGGTGGGCTGCCTTCTTATACCACTGTAGTCCATGTGCTGGAGGAAGACCCACAATGCTGTTAGTGAAGGACACTTAAGAAAGGTGAGTCAGAAGGTTTGGGGAATAATGAATTAGTTAACCTAACATCTGTTGTCAAAAAATTACTGGACACCATAATGAAGTGCAATGCAAAGGGTCAATAGTTATTATACCAATTATTAGAGAGCATTATCAATGATGCCAGATAATGTGAAATCACATGCAAGTGGAACCTGAGGAAAGAATGGAGTCCTGCTAAAGTTCGTAAATAATCAAAAATGCTTGTGTCAGCATTATTTCTGGTTCTCTTTTAGGATGTAAAACCTTGTTATGAGGAAATAATGGAGCAGTTAACCCACCATTGGTTATTGAAAATCACTGAAGCCTGTAGTGAAGGACAGTGTGACTAAACACCTAGAACATTTTCATTGAACAAGGAGAGTCTACAGATTTGTAAAGGATCGGTCATGTCTCATGAATCTGATTGGATTTTTTGAAGAGGGTCCTATAAAATTGATGGGCGAAGATAGGTATTATCCCAAAGATCTTTGATCCAGCTTCTTTTAAGAATCAGTTATCTAAAATTGAGATGCTACACAAATACCAGGCAATGATCATCTTCAATAAGGTAGAATTTAACTATTACCCCTTGACATTCAATGACATCACCATCACTGAATCACGCTCTATCAACATTCTGATGGTTACCATTGATCATAAATTCAACTGGACTAGCTGTTTTAATGCTATAGCTACAACAGCAGGTCAGAGACTACAAATCCTGTAGCGAATAACTCATCTCCTGATTTCCAAAGCCTGTCCACCATCGACAAGGCACAAGTCAGGAGCATGATGGAATATTTCCCACTTCTCTCAATCGGTGTAGCTTCAACAGGATTCAGGGCATTTGACACCATCCAGGACACAGCTTGATTAAGTCATATCCACTATCATATACTGCCTCCACCATTAACACTCAATAGCAGCAGTGTGTACCATCTTCAAGATGCACTGAAATTCATCAACATTCCTTAGATAGAATCTTCCGAACCCACAACTATTATGATATAGAAGGACAAGGGCAGCAGTCACTTGGGAACACTATAGCTTACAAGTTTCTCTTCAAGTCACCTACCATTCTAACTGGAAATATATCACCATTCCTTCAGTTTGCCCGATCAAAATCATTGATGCCCACATTATGAATGAAAAGAAAAAAGTTGATGGAATTGAAGACAAATTATTAATTTGATTTATGATTGTCATATGTACCATGATACAGTGAAAAGTATAGCTTTGCGTGCTATCCAGACAAATCATACCTTACATGAATACTTCAGAATAAAAGAACAGGATGCAAAATATAGTGTTACGGTTACAGAGAAGGTGCAGAGAAAGATCAACACTAAAATATGAGAGATTCTTTTATTAGTCTGATAACAGTGGGGAAGAAGCTGTTCTTGAATGTGTTGCCTTCTGATCCACTCATTAAAAAACTATGTCAGAGTCACTTTATACTCAGTTAAACTGAGGCCTCTTGTTAGGTGATTTAAGTTCAAATATCATCCGACATCTACGAGAACAAAACAAGTTATTAGATTTCCCCTGAAATCCATTAATATCACTGGAATACTCTGATCGCTTTTCACTCAACAACCCCAGGAACTTGATGAAGTAATTTTCAATCTTCTCTTCTGCAAATCATTGCTACTTGCTGACTTCATAAATAAATAATCAGGAATGATGCCCACCACGAAGGGAGGTATGTAGACGACTACTACTGCAGACAGTGTGTATTGTATTCGTAGCATTTATCAATAGTAGTAAGGTCCATTAATAGTAGTAAAATTTACAAACAGAGACAACATTTATTAATAGTAGCAAAGTTAACTGAAAATAAATAGAACTGTTACAATCTTGAGAGTGTACATCCTGTGCTAAGTGGACTCTTGTTGTGTCCCAGAGATCCGTTTGCATCGAATAGTTCTCAGTTACAGCTCTGGGTTTCAGACCTTGAGCACCAGCTCATTGTAATATATCCATGATGCTGACAGCAAGGTGGGTAGCACATTTTATAGATGTGGCCACTCTGAAGTTGAGGTGCAGGGAGAGGGGAAACGATTGGCCACCTGACAGTCAAAAAGGAACAAACATGTACTGCAATCGTCTTGTGGATATTTCCTTCTTTCAAACATCTACTCAGCTGTGAATACTGATGAGAGTGATTGTTCATCTGGGGAGCACAAGTAGAGTCCTTGGGCTGCACAAAGGGATAGTAGCAACACTGGAAGAGCAATAATGATAAGTGATTTAATAGTTACAGGAATAGTTTCTGTGGAAAGCGGATAGTGTATTGCTTGCCTGGTGCTGGGGTCAAGTATATCACTGAGACACTGCAGACAACTTTGAGGAGGGACAGTGAACAGCCAGCAGTTGTGGTCCACATCAGTATTAATAATGTAGAAAGAAAGCTGTAGCCCAGCAGTCAGAATTTAGATAAGTATGTAAGAAATTGGCCAGCAAAACTGGCTATCTTCGTATTACTCCCAACACCATGTACAAGTGAGTATAGGAACGAGAAGATAAAACAGATAAACATGCGGCTGCAAATATGATGCATGATCAAAAGCACAATATTCAGGAGTGATTGGAACTGAGGAGAGCTGGTGCCTGTAAGGGTTGGGATTGCACCCAGACAGAATTGGTGTGAGTTTCCTGCTTGCCATTTTGCTGGTATTATTGTGGAGGGTTTAAACAACGTTGTGAGGGATGTGTGAACCAAAAGATAATATCAGAGAGGAATACAAAGATGCACTGAGCAATGATAGCACAAGAATAAGGAATACAATTTAATAGGTGGGGTCAGATGAGGCAAAAAGTAATACATTTTAAATCAGGGTTACTCTGCATGCATTGTAAATAAGATTAGAGTTACAGGTTTTGATTGCCACTTGGAAATATGATGTTGCGGCTTTAACAGAGGCCTGGCTTAAGGAAGGATGTGAAATATTCCGACATACAACGAGCTAAGGAAACAGAGGAAAGGGGAAACAAAAGGGAGGGATGATGAGATTGAATAAGAGCATTGCAACCCTGGAGAAAGAGAATATCCCATGGGGGTCATGGACAGAATGCATTTGGCTAGAACTAAGGAACAGAAAAGGTGTAATTGTGTTGTTTGGTATATTCTATAGGCTGCCAACGAGGAGGAAAGATGCAGAGAAAGAAATCAGCAATGAAATTGCAGAATCGTGTAGCAATTACAGGGTAGATTGATGCCTTTTCTTCTCCCAATGCTTCACTGATCACAACAAAGTTTGAATTTAAAAGGAAAAATAATATTGTCAATTATTTAGATGAGAGATGATATATAACTCAGTGTCAAAAACAAAGCAGCCAAAGTTCTGAAAATAAAATAAAGTAGTGGCGGCACGGTGGCACAGTGGTTAGCACTGCTGCCTCACAGCGCCTGAGACCCGGGTTCAATTCCCGCCTCAGGCAACTGACTGTGTGGAGTTTGCACGTTCTCCCCGTGTCTGCGTGGGTTTCCTCCGGGTGCTCCGGTTTCCTCCCACAGTCCAAAAATGTGCAGGTTAGGTGAATTGGCCATGCTAAATTGCCCGTAGTGTTAGGTAAGGGGTAAATGTAGGGGTATGGGTGGGTTACGCTTCGGCGGGGCGGTGTGGACTTGTTGGGCCGAAGGGCCTGTTTCCACACTGTAAGTAATCTAATCTAAAAAAAAATCTAGTTTATTGCAAAAAGAATCTTACTCACGCAAAAAGGCAAATATTAATGACAATTGTTTAAAATGAGCAAACATATTGAATGCTCAGATGTAAGTTTGCTCACTGAGCTGGATGGCTTGTTTTCAGATATTTCATCACCATATAGAGCACCCCTTCTGGAAATATAATGCATATACATCATCTAAATCTAAACAAAAACTCAGCAGATTCTAATCTAAGAAACACTTAAACTTGGGAAAAAATAATTACTAATAGATTGTCAAAATGCTGGTCTAAAGCCATAATCATTTTCCAAGCTATTAGCACCAGGGTTTCAACCTGGATCAGTTATGATTGGTTGAGTTCTCTGACCGGAGATAGCAGTGTAGGTTCAGAGTTTGCCTTTTAGAATGCTCCATTTGCAGTGATAGATCTTCTGGTGGGTTTTCAGGTTCAAAGGGGTTTCAGAGAAAGGGAAAGAAGGTAAAGACTATTTCTCAGATTGTAAGCCCTCTCTGACTATCAGTGTTCAAAACCCACAAATTGGGTCATGCCACCTTTCTCTGATGGTGTTGTAGACTTACGCATTCAACCAGCTTGCAATCTGTAAATACAACATTTTTGTTGCTCAAGCCAGTGGCCTATGCTTTGAAATGTGGTCTTTTAAAAAAATGTTCAAGATTATATATACATGTCCACAGTATGATATCATAAATTGAATTTTAGATAATACTTGTAATTGTCTTTATAACTGCTGTTACAATGGGAAACTTTAATTATCGAAATGTGTGATATTAGTGGTAGGAGCCTATTTTGTTAGAATATCTTCAGAAAACTTCACTTCAGCAGTGTTAAATGAGACAGGAACCACTGCTAAACCTGGTTCTTGGGAATAAATTGGGCCAAATGGATCAATAGGAGAGCGTTTAGGGGACAGTGCTCACTGAATCTTAGGGTCTAGGCTGACTACAGAAAAGAATAAAGAATGAAACAGAATACAAATAATTAACTAGGGAAACCACGTTGAAGGAGATAATTATAAGACTAGTCAACGGATTTGTGATAATCTTCCAAAATTCTTGACACAGATTGGAGGCAAGCAAATGTCCCTCTATTATTAAAAAGGGAATGAGGGGGTAAACAGGGAGCTATAGGCCTGTTAACCCTACATCCATAATTGGGGAAATGCTTAAACCTGTTATGAAGACTATGATAATGGGCATTTGCAAGAGAATCTCACAGGGGTTTGAGTGATGGGGCGGGGGGGGGTGGGGGTGGGGGGGGGGGCGGGGGTGGCTATAGTGTGATTTGTGGTAGATCCACACAAAAAGTCTGGTGAGGCCTATCTCGATGTTGGGAGTGGCAAGGCGAGATTCTTGTTAGGTCGCGGTGAGTTGCTCATGCAAGGAGGATTGTTTAAAACATACCTCATTAAAATTCAGGTTCCTACTTACCAAACGTGCTGAACACATAAGATGCTGAGTAATCTCGATCTGGGAGTCAGAGCTGGTAAAATTGATGACATCAGTTGGCTGCAAAGAGCCTCCATGGTGTTCAGCAACTTAGGATGTGAGCCATGAGCACAAGAGCAAACATCCTCCATCAACAGGTATTGACATTTACCAAACCCTTACAGCCAGCATGACACCTCTGCCGTACAACTGCAGGTTAGCTCAGGATCTGCAGTGCATGGGTGTGCTGGCTAACAGCATTGAAAGGGTGCAAGTAGGTATATTTTGTGCCCAGAGGTAGGCGTCCAGCTCATAGATTGTATCAGACAGCATGTCAGCATTGCTCGCTTATTATCTCCACATTCACTCACTTGGCACGTCACTGTATTCTCATACAATCCATGCCTTATCTTGCCATGCCTTTTAGCATGTTGCTGCTCCAACCAGAACCAAAGGCTATTCATCCTGCTGTATTAATGTGTGTTTTTATGCAGACACACAGACTGGAAATTTATCATGCTTTACAGAAGGGATTTATTGAGCAGTGAAGTGGGGGCTGGAGTGAAATCTTGTTGTATGGCACACTGAGATATCAATCTAACTCCCACAGCATGTGCCAGTAAATACACACTATGTTGATTCAACCAAAAGGCCATGACAAGAAGTGCATGAGGGATAGACCTCAGTCCAGTCAAGGGAGGGGGTTGGGGCCTTGTCAACCAGACTGTCCAGCACTGCTAATCAGGGCTCACAATCCTAGGGCCTGGCCATAGTCAGATGTCAGTGTGGGATGGTCGTAGTCAAGGAATCAGTCTGACTGCAGTCAGGGCAATGGTCAGTCCAGTGTGGTCAGCAGCAGCAGTCAGGGGAATCTATCAGCTGAGGAGTGACAAACTCAATGATCATGTGTCTGGTCAGTCATCGTTCAGGGGTTGCTTGTTGAATTCAGTCAGGTATGTTGGGTAAATACAGTCCAGGAGGGGGGTATCTATCTGACTATTAGTGAAGGTGGAAAGGGGCCTTACACAGATAGTGGTTCGTGTGTGGAGTGAACTTCCAGAAGTAGTGGATGCAGGTACAGTTACAACATTTAAAAGACATTTGGATAAGTTCACGAATAGGAAAGATCTGGAGGGATATAGGCCAAGCACAGGCAGATAGGACTAGTTTAACTTGGGAACATGGTCACCATTGATTAGGTAGACCGAAGGGTCTGTTCACATGCCGAATGACTCTGTGACAGTGGTAGGATCACTGCCAAAAGGGGTGGAAGAGTTGCAGCTTTGGGGTTAGGAGCTGGGGTTGGTGGGGACAGAGACAGGAGGTGTGGTCAATGGCAGTGATGGAAAAAAAATCAAGGTAAATTGGGGGAAGTGGGAGGGCATGTGGAACAGCATCAGAAGTTGCTGGAGGATGGGAAGTGGGAATAGTGCAATGACCACCATGGGGGCGGGGGGAGGTGGGGGTTTAAGTGCAGAGGAGCAGATTAAGCACCATCAACATTTAATGCTAATGTTCAGGGGGTACGAGGCCCATTTTAGGAGAAGATCAATATGGAGGAGGATGATTGGAAATGGGTTGTCAGGGCAATGGAAGAGGGGAACTGGTGGCTGGGGAGGGGGCGGGGTGTGGAAGGAGTGCCTATGGATGCGTGATCAGGTCAGCGCTGAAGGTGTCCACCATCAGCTGTGATCCCAACAATCTCCAGCTATAATTCATTTACAATCACTTCTTTACCTATTTCCAATGCAAGTACTTAGACTTCAAATGTTGATCAAATATTATCAATGCTTTCAAATCTAACGCCTGACATTCCAATGATGCAGAAATTAGTGGCAATGAGATAAAAAGAAGTGAATGCTAGTCAAAAAGTGTCCTATCACTTGTGAAACTTCCAGGGCTGGGAAGAAGGCGGGACATTGCTTCGTCATCATCTCATATAAGTATGACAATGGACTGTACTGAATGCAAGGGAATATCTGAATGGCTGATGGGTTTCTGGTGTGGGAAGGGGGTTAGAACACAGCAGGCACTCACTTGTTAATGTAATGGGGTTGCTCACTCAGCGCTGTGGCACCTTCACTAAGTTGATGCATACGCTGTGACCAGGGACATGGTGTAGCAGAAGATAGGGCTCTTCAGGATATGGTTCTGCTGTTTGGACTGGTCTGGGAGGGTGCCTCTAGTATCATCCTGACAGATCTCTCACAGGAGTTGAGAGTGTGGTGCTGGAAAATCATGGCAGCATCCTCAGTGCAGAATCAATTCCTGATGAAGGGCTTATGCCTCAAACATTGATTCTCCTGCTCCTCGGATGCTGCAGGACTTGCTGTGCTTTTCCAGCACCACACTCTCGACTCTGATCTCCAGTATCTACAGTCCTTACTTTCTACTAGGTCTCTCACAGGAGATTGCTTAGCAAAGTTAAAGTACATGGGATAGGAGGTAATGCATAAAAGATTGGCTAACAGAAAAAAACAGAGAGTAAGAATAAATGGGTTGTTGCTTTGACACACTGTGACTAGTGGGGTACCACAAAGATGGGTACTTGGGCCCTGGCTGTTCACAATAATATATTCAATGGCTTGGAGAAGGGAACCAAATTTAAATGTGCTGATGATACAAAGCTAAGTAGGAATGTATGTTATGAGGACAATATAAAGTGGTTTCAAAAGCTTCTGATGAAGAGCTTTTGCCTGAAACGTCGACTCTCCTGCTCCTCGGATGCTGTCTGACCTGCTGTGCTTTTCCAGCACCACGCTTTTTGACTCTGATCTCCAGCATTGCAGTCCTCACTTCCTTCAACAGAATTTAGACAGGGTCAGTGATTGAGCAAGAACCATAGCTGTTTGGACTGGTCAGGGAGGGTGCCTCTAGTATCATCCTGACAGAATATGGAATCAGATGGAATAAATGGCATAACCAGGGGGGCACAATTTAATAATCAAGAAATACCACTTAGGTCTGAGATGAGGAGAAATGTTTTACTCAGAGGGTAAGAAATGTTTTACTCAGATGGTTGTGAGCCTTTGTAATTCTCTTCCACGTAGTAGTTGAGTATATTTAAACTAGTTGTTGATAATTTTTTTAATTACAATTGGTTTAAATTGTGGGGATGGCATGGACAAAAGGCATTGAAACGTTCAACATATTAAATTGTGTGACAGACTTGAATGGATGGAATGGCCAATTCCTCTTATGATGTTCCATCATTAAGAATGGGTGATAATGGATGGGAGGATAAGGGTAGTGGAAGATATGTATAATACACACATAACTCATCATTCAAAACATCTTTTTAATTCTTCATCAGAACAACAATGAATTTTTTTTCATTAAAACATTACGTCAAGGATAAGTAGTTCATACTAGTTAGGACAAAATGTCCACAGTACAACACCCTGATGCTTATTAGTTCTTTCACTAACTACCATCATTTAGCTGTGTTACTAATACATTATTGGCAGCATAGTTCAAACAAATGTTTTCTAATACTGCAACAGGTTTCTCACCTGTACAGCACATGTTAAACATTATTCCTTTTCTCTCCAAATCTAAGAAGTCATGATAATGACTGAAAATTATGCAATATTCCTCCCACTTTTGAAATACAGAAAAAAAATAGAATTCATGATGCAAATTAGCTGGACACTTCAGAAATGAAAGTTGAGCAAACAAATTAAGAATGCAGTTTCAATCTTAATCACTTTATTGAATGAGAATTTCGACTAGCCTAAATTGTTGTATAGGGCTATTTTTAAAACATTAAGTATGAACATTCAATGGTTCTGCAACAAGAATCTGATTATTTTCTTGAAAAGTAACATTACAGTTTTCTTACTTGGTTGTTTTATCAGATCTCCTATTAGTGAAACTAAAATATTCAGTTTTAAGGTTTTCATATATGAATTGAACAAGCTGGATTTTGTTGAGCAGATTGGGATTAGCTTAAACTCATTTGGTTTGAAGGAGGGAAACCATGTTGTTGTAATAAAGATGACGTGCATGGAAGACTGGAAGAAACATAATTAGAATAAAGAATAGCTCCGAAGTGACAGGTTTTGGGTATCGGGGAAATGGGAGGAAGATTTGGAGTGCATGGATGTCAATGTTTTGATTGTGGTAAGGTTGGTGAGCTGCAAGTACATGGAATTATGATGATATAATGAGAATAATGAGATCTTAGGGAAGACTGGACAACCAAATTCCTGGCCGTAATACTGGAGAGGGAGGATGTGCTTGTGGGTTCAAAGACTAGACTATTCAATTGGAATTAAGAAATGATGAAGGGGAGATTATGCTGCTGGGTTTATGCTATAGGTCAAACAGTGGGAAGGAACTAGAGAAAAGTATGCAGGCAAATTACAGAAAAATTCAAGAACTTTGGAATAGCTTTAATGTAGGACTTTAATCACTGTGAGACAGATGGAGAAAATAACAAATAAGGGGCAAAGAGGGGAAGTAAATCTTAAAATGTGTGCAAGAGAGTTTTCTTTATTGACATGCTTCTAGGTCAACAAGGAAGGAAGGAAGGAAGGAGTGTCAGATTTACTTCTGAGGAATGAAATGCAGCAAATGAGAAGCATGTATAAAGCTGTATCATCAGGTTCAGAGACGCGATTACAAAGTCAGGGAACTATCAAATGTGAAAACACTTAAATGGAGGAGACCCGATTCCAATGGGTTGAAATGAGACCTAGCTGAGGTTTATTAGAACCTAACATTGATGAATGACACAGTAAATGTCAGAAGGACCTACAAGTAGACAGTATTCAGGCACAGTAACAATTTACAAGTTATAATATAGTGACATTTTAACAGGCCTTCACAGGGCACATGACCAAACACTGGTTGAAGAGATAGGTTTTAGGGAATGTTTTAAAAGATGGATTTCTTCATTTTGACATTCAGAGCACTGGACAGAAATCACATCACGTCAACACTGACCTGCCGCCTTTGCAATGCTTTTTTTAATTAAATAGTTGGATTCCCCTGGTCCGCACCAGTTCTAAGTCAGCAACTAGGTGCTGGCCGAGACCATCTGCCTGCTATGGAAGGACGACAGGCACCGCAGCTGGGGTGATCTGGCACACGTCCAGAGTTGCCACTGGCCCCCAGGAGAGGGCAGCGCCTTGTCCAGCCATGGCACTTGCCCAGCCCTGCTTCGTACCCCAGCCTGACTGACCCAGCCCTTAGAGTCAATCCTTATCCCAAAGTGATGGAAGTGATTTGCCAACTTCCCTTACCTACACTGTTCTAACATACCAGAAGCTGTTCACCTTGGAAATCTACTGCAGACATGGGTACGGCCTGGTGCAAGATCTACACCACCTCCCCCGGATTTTCAAGGGCCAGTGAGAGCTGGAAGCAAGGTAAAGAGAGAGTGAGAGAGAGAAAGACATTTAAAGAGAGAATTTCAGATCTATGATTGAGGAAGCTGAAGACACTTCCATCTATACTAGAATGATGAATATCAGGGAAGAAGAGGAGATCAGGTATCTTAGAGGACATTGGGGTTGCAGAATATCTCACAGGTTGGGAGTGGTGATCCATGCAGGGGTAGGAATACAGGATGAGCGTTTGAAAAACACAGAGTTGTTTATCTGGAAGCCAATGTATTTCAGTGGGAACAGGCATGATGGGTAAGTGAAATTTGGTGTGAGTTGGAACATGGTCAGCAAGTTGTATGGGGGGAGGAGGTAGTGGAATGTAGGAGAATGACTAGGTTTTCATTGGAATAAACAAGTCTAGAGTTAACAAGACAGTGTGGGTTCCAATTGAGTTGATGAGTTGATGAGCTGAGGAAGGGGTGAAGTCAGATGATGTCATGGAGATAAGGAAAGGTAGCCTTGGTGATGACACTTTAAGTAAGGCTTATTGCAAGAAGTAAACTCTCCAGAGCAAGAGATGAGCAGGAGAGGATTTAAAAAGCCTATTCAAGAGGTCAACGTGAGACAAGTGATGGGAGAGATATCAAACCATAATATGACATGGGTGTTGGGAAAGCACTTGATTGGTCAGTGGTGCTGTTATTTCACATCTTTAATATAAAAGGCTTTTAATTTGTGTTTTGGTCTCGAGTCTTCTTTTCCCTCTCTTTTTTCTTAGAAATAGATTTTGGTAAATATATGATATGGGTGCAGAAGCATAAAGAGCACAAGAAAGGAAAGCAGTATATAGCAATTAATTAATTAAGTGATGGAAGAATGGGTGATGTGTTGCTGCAGCAGCATGTGGGAGCTGCTGGATACGAAGGTGATCTAGAGTAAACACATTCATAGTAAATGTGTGCAGTTCACAGAATTTTGGATATAAGTTGAGGAAATGGAATCCAAACTGCAGGCATAATGTCACAACAGGAAAAGTAGAAAATTACCTGGATACTTTGCTTCAGGAGATTGTTATACCCTTCAGATTAGGTAATTCAAGTTTGGTTTACGATCAGGGACAGGACAGTGTGACTACAGGTCAGATAGGCATGGGTAGAAACGAAAATGTGTTGCTGGAAAAGCGCAGCAGGTCAGGCAGCATCTAAGGAGCAGGAGAGTCGATGTTTCAGGCATGAGCCCTTCCTCAGGAGCCATTTTCAGCTCTGATCTCCAGCACCTGCAGTCCTCCTTTCAGATAGGCATGGGTATCCAGGAGACTGTGGTCAGGAAGCCTCAGCCCTTGCAACTGCCAATAATTACAGTTAGCAACACTGTAATTAAGGGGAAAGTGACTGTTCTCTTCAGTTGTGAGTGTGGAGCCCAAGCATGTGTTATCTGCCTATTGCCAGGGTTAAGTACATCTCCTCAGGACTGAAGAGGAATTTGGAGTGGATTGGGATGGATCCAGTTGTTGTCTTCCACATTGGTACCAATGATATTGGTTGGTCGATCGGAGAGTCTGATAAAAAAGCCTTTGAACAGTTAGGTGTTAAATTACAAAGATAACGTCCAACATAATAATCTTGGGATTAGTACTTCAGTCAGAGGCAAGCTGGCATAGTGTAATTAAAACCATGAGGTTGAAAGATTCATGTGGGAGGATGGTTAATCAAGAAAGTTAATGGTTTGCTTATAAGGAAAGGTTGAGTAGTTTGGGCATGTAATCATTGGAGTTCATAAGACTGCAAGCTGTTCTTATTGAAACATACAGGTTTCTTAGTGGACTTTATGAGGTAGAAGTGGAGAATTGTTTCCCTTGTGGGAGAGTCTATGATATAAGACATAAGCCCAGAGTAAGGTGTCAATATTTCAGACAAAGATGAGAAAGCAATTTTTCTTTTAGATGAAGTAAATCTGTGGAATTCTGTAGAGGCTGGTGTTGAGTAAATTCAAGGTTTTGAGACAGATAGAATGTTAATTAGCAAGGGAAATGATGGGAATGAGGAAACATCAGGAAAATGGAGTTGAGGATTATCAGATTGACCATGATTTCAATGAATGGTGGAGTGAACTTGAAGGGCAATATGGCCGACGTCTGCTGTTAAGTCTTATGGCCTTATGGTCTTATAATATCATGAAATAGTTGAAAGCCTATGAGGGGCAATAAAATGGGCATCTGCAGCTGGAGCTCCTCAGATAACAACGACATTGAAATTAAAATGAAACAAAAAAACACATAATCAGTCCAAGGTTCTGAATTTAGTAGAGAACAAAGCTGAATATAAAATGTCTTAGAGAAAACTGAAACTGCATTAAACAGGGCAAAGAGAATGTAAATGGTTTAGTGAGTTTCTTTTTCATTCTTTCATGGGATGTAGATATTACTGGCATGGCCATTATTGGTTACCCATTTCTACTTGCCCCTGAGAAGATAGTATGGGCTGCCATCCTGAACTGCCTCAGTCAAACCGGACTGGCATACATACAGGACTGTTAGGAAGGGAGCTTCAGTATTTTGACCTGGTAACAGTAAAGGAATGAAGTTTCAAGTCATAGAGTTGGAACCTGCATGTGGTAAAGCAGCAGGCACAAGTGCACTGCAGCCTTGGCAAAGGGCAAGTGTATTGCAGGTACCAGTTCACTGAGGGCATAGTTGCTCATAGCTTCCGCCACAGAGCACAAAAATTAGGACTTCAATGAGACAGTTTACAGAGAAATACTGATGAGTGTGCAGAACAAATGGCCTGTGTATTTTGAAATTCTACAATTTCAATTTTACAGTTAGAAATTCTACAATTAATTAGGAGAAAGTGAGGACTGCAGATGCTGGAGATCAGAGCTTAAAAATGTGTTGCTGGAAAAGCGCAGCAGGTCAGGCAGCATCCAAGGAGCAGGAGAATCGACGTTTCGGGCATAAGCCCTGCCCAAAACGTCGATTCTCGTGTTCTTTTGATGCTGCCTGACCCTGCTGCACTTTTCCAGCAACACATTTTTAAATTCTACTATTAATGTCAAGGAACATGGGAGAGACCAATTTTGGTTGGGCACAGTGGTTTGTGCAGAGTTTGGAACTCATCCTTTCTAGCAAAGAAGAGATGGATAAGCTCCATTAGCAAACCTGTAGGCCCAACCATGATGTAGCTCTGGTAGCTGATGTTGCAGCTTCCTTTGGAACCCGAGAAGCAACTAACTAGTGTCAGGATGCTGCAGGGGAAGCTCAGTTATGTGATGGCAGCAGCTTGCTATCATACAAGCTCAGACTGCTGTGGATTATCATGGGCAAAGCAGCTTGCAGAGAGTCAAAACTGGCCAACAATCTAGCACCATTCCAAAGGTGCAAAAGGGACTCCATTTTCTTTGAGATAACAGTTTTTCATCCTCCTGTCTCACACTCCACCACCACCCTTACAGTTGGCTGACAGGCAGGCAATCCAGACTGTTGTCATCCGAACCAAGATGGTACTTCCCAGGCCTTGAGCCACCCAGGGTCATCTTCAAAGCCAGCCCTTATATCCTTCAATGAGAGTCAGTAACTTTTACCAGCTTTGCTATATCCACTGAGGTATAGTTACTTGAGTATGAGAAGACTCAAAGGAAACAGGAAGATAGGCATTGAGAAAATGCACAGGAATGATTAGTTGACTTTTGCATGCAGTACGTATGAGGTCCTTTGTAAATTTGACATGGAACGCTTATTTTGTGGTGACTTTTATTTTTCCATTGTGGCCAAATGGATGCTATGATGGTCAGTGACAGAAAGAAGATAGGATCTGAGACGGCTGGAATGGGAATTGTGTAAGAATAGCTGGTATTGACTGGGATGACAGCCAAGATTTTCACCGACAGTCTAGGTTTCCTTTTCTCTCACACTCCTGCTACTCTGCTAACTAGGTGGTGGCAAAGGATACTCCCTCATGATGGGGTTTTCAGCAGATCACTGAGAATCAACCTGCTCCTCTGAATAATGCAGGGCGATCCAGGCAGCGAAATAACCTTTTCCACCAAAATTCATATTGCATGTATGCCTGACATATAGAGATCACCACATTATCAGTGGTTGTCCTTGTTGGGGGAGCAGAATCCCTCATGAAGTGCAAGTAAAGTACCATGCATGTGTAGTCAATGGAAGAAGTTAAAAATCACAATACCAGGTTATAGTCCAATAGGTTTATTTAGGAGTACAAGTTTTTGAGTGCTGTTCCATTATCAGGTAACTAATGGAGCAAGATCATAAGACACAGAATTTACAACAATCTAGGTTTGTTCAATGCATCGCATCAGTTGTATGACACTTTGATCTTTTACTATAATTCTGTGTCTTATGATTCTGCTCCACTAGCTATCTGACAAAACAGCAGTGCTCCGAAAGCATGTACTTCCAAATAAACATGTTGGACTATAACCTAGAGTTCTGTGATTTTTAACTTTGTCCATCCCAGTCCAAAGCCTGCAGCTCCACATCATGTCATTGGAGGAGAGATTGCATTGTTAACTGTCATTGACTCCAGGGTCTCCTTCTCCCCCTCTACTCTGCAATAATGGCCAGCAAACTATGGGATGTTGGAAACATCTCTAACTCTTGCCTGAAAGGAATCTGATGAACATGTTCTAGAATCACTACAGTGTGAAAGCGGACCATTCGCTCCATCAAGTCCACACTAACACTCCAAAGAGCATCCAGAGGCAACCCATGCAGACGTGGGAAGGACATACACAGACAGTAACCCGAGACTGCAATTAAATCCGGTCGCTGGTACTGTGAGGCAGTAGTACTAACCACTGAGCTAGTGGGCCACCCATGTTCTGGTCACCTTCACAGTTAATATGGAGCACTAAAGGCTTTAGAGGGAATGGAAGGTTTTGGGATAATATGTGGGAGGAAGATAAATTAAAATTAATCCTAGACACTCAGAAATGTTAGCGTTTGTATCTTTCTGATAAGCAGAAGTACGATCTGCTGGGGTGATGGACTAGATTCAAAATCACTCCAGTGCACACTGTGGGAGCATGCTTCACAGCAGTGTTAATGGAAGAGGCTTGGAATCAGATCATTTACTCACTCCATTTTGCTGAGGATTTCTGAGGAGGGTCAGGAGAGTGAAAGAGAAATAAGTCCAAAAACATGAAGGAAATACTCAACATAATTCCAACCTGCACTGCAAGACCCTCTCAACAACCTGCTGTAAGTTTGCTATGTCTTGAGCAAAAAATGAGGTTAGACTCTGAATACATTAATATAGCACATATTAAATGGAGTTAAGACATAAAATAAAAATCCATTGGTCAGGCATTAACTTCAATGTTTCACAATTCCACCAGGAAGTGAAGCAATGCAGAATTAAAGAGTAAATGAGGAGTGTAGGAAGTTGATGTTACCATCAAACATTCACACCTCACTGTTATTCCTTATTTTCCTTTTTTGGCGTATTTCTCTCAGCTATAGTTACTAAAGTGAGCACATTATTTCAACAAAAGCAATGAATCACCTCTTTAAAGAGGTACATTTTCATGGCGCAAGACAAACTTTGTCATGTCATGTTGAGCATATATATATTAAAAAAATCACACGCTGCCTTATGTTCAGGTCCCCCACCAAGTAGGAACTTAGATATGGAGTTGATGCCCTTTAAACATATGCAGCCGTGAATGAAGTAAAAATATATCACACTCTACTATATCAATGATTATACAGATACTGTTCCACAGATCACCACTGCTTGACAGGAAACTGTTTCCAATGTAGCTGATGTCCTTCGGAGATGCACAAACCACTGGACTGGCTTCTCATGTACTTCATTAAGTAACACTGTAGTCTGGGCTGCCCTTCATGATTTTGACAATACTGGCATTTGGCAACTGGAGCCAAAATCACACTTATAGACTTTGGGTCTTCCTTCGTACTGCAGCTGTATCAAGACCAAACCTAAATGATACAATGGATCAAAATAAAAATTAGTTTTATTTTGTTGAAGTCTATGGCTATTTTAATTGTCCCAAGAGAAATTGTTTATCTCCTTTTGATGTGCTATTGTTGGGGGGTGGGGTCAGGGAGATAGAACATAGAACATAGAACAATACAGCACAGAACAGGCCGTTCAGCCCACAATGTTGTGCCGACCATTGCTCCTCATGTATGCACCCTCAAATTTCTGTGACCATATGCATGTCCAGCAGTCTCTTAAATTTCCTATCTATCTATGCCTCTCATTATCATGCATACCTCAATTAGGTCCCCTCTCCTCCTCCTTTTCTCCAATGAAAAAAGTCCGAGCTCAGTCAACCTTTCTTCATAAGATACACCCTCCAGTCCAGGCAGCATCCTGGTAAACCTCCTCTGAACCCTTTCCAAAGCATCCACATCTTTCCTATAATAGGGCGACCAGAAATGGACGCAGTATTCCAAGTGCGGTCTAACCAAAGTTTTATAGAGCTGCAACAAGATCTCACGACTCTTAAACTCAATACCCCTGTTAATGAAAGCCAAAACACCATATGCTTTCTTAACAACCCTGTCCACTTGGGTGGCCATTTTAAGAGATATATGTACTTGCACCCCAAGATCCCTCTGTTCCTCCACACTACCAAGAATCCTATCCTTAACCCTGTACTCAGCTTTCAAATTCGACCTTCCAAAATGCATCACCTCACATTTACCCAAGTTGAACTCCATCTGCCACCTCTCAGCCCATCTCTGCATCCTGTCAATGTTCCGCTACAGTCTACAACAGCCCTCTATACTGTCAACGACACCTCCAACCTTTGTGTCATCTGCAAACTTGCTGACCCATCCTTCAATCCCCTCATCCAAGTCATTAATAAAAATTGCAAACAGTAGAGGCTCAAGGATAGAGCCCTGTGGAACACCACTCACCACTGAATATTTTCCTTCTACTACCACTCGCTGTCTTCAATTGGCCAGCCAATTCTGTATCCAGACAGCTGTGTTCCCCTGTATCCCATTCCTCCTGACCTTCTGAATGAGCCTACCACGGGGAACCTTATCAAATGCCTTGCTGAAGTCGATATACACCACATCCACAGCTCGACCCTCATCAACTTTTCTAGTCACATCCTCAAAGAACTCGATAAGGTTTGTGAGGCATGACCTGCCCCTCACAAAGCCGTGATGACTGCATTTAATCAAGCCATGCTCTTCCAGATGGTCATTAATCCTCTCCCTCAGAATCCTTTCTAACATCTTGCAGACGACAGGCGTGAGACTTACTGGTCTGTAATTGCCGGGGATTTCCCTATTTCCTTTCTTGAAGAGAGGAATTACATTTGCCTCTCACCAGTCCTCAGGTACGACTCCAGTGGAGAGCGAGGATGAAAAGAGCTTCGCAAGTGGCGAAGCAATTACATTTCTCGTTTCCCAAAGCAGCCAAGAACAAATGTGGTCCGGGCCTGGCAACTTGTCAATCTAAATTTTTGACAAAACTTTCAGCACATCAGCTTCCTCTATCTCTATCCATTCCAGCATGCACACCTGCTCTTCAAAGGTTTCATTCACTACAAAGTTCATTTCTTTTGTAAAGGCAGAAGCAAAAAACTCATTTAGGGCTTCCCCATCTTCCTCAGACTCCACACACAAGTTCCCTATGCAATCCCTGATCGGCCCTACTCTTTCTTTGACCATTCTCTTATTCCTCACATAAGTGTAAAATGCATTTGTGTTCTCCCTAATCTGTTCTGCCAAACCTTTCTCGTGCCCCCTCCTGGCTCTCCTCAGACCATTTTTGAGCTCCTTCATTGCCTGCCTGTAATCCTCCAGAGCTGAGCTTGACCCTAGCTTCCTCCACCTTATGTAAGCTATCTTCTTCCTTTTGACGAGAAGCTCCACTGCTCTCGTCACCCAAGGTTCCTTTATCTTACCCCTTCTTGCCTGAATCAGAGGGACATATTTATTCATCACTCGCAACAACTGTTCCTTAAACAGTCTCCACATGTCTATAGTGCCTTTACCATTGAACAATTGCTCCCAGTCCATGCTTCCTAACTCATGTCTAATCGCACCATAGTTTCCTCTTCCCCAATCAAATATCTTCCCATTTTGCCTAATCCTCTCCTTCTCCATAGCGATGTAGAATGTGAGGCAGTTGTGGTCACTATCACCAAAATGCTCTCCCACCACAAGATCTGATACCTGCCCCGGCTCATTGCCAAGCACCAAGTCTAGAATGGCCTCTCCCCTCATCGGCCTGTCAACATACTGAGTTAGGAAACCCTCCTGAACACACTTTACAAAAACAGCTCCATTCAAATCTTCTGCTCGAAGGAGGTTCCAATCAATACCGGGAAAGTTAAAGTCACACATTACAACAACCCTACTACGTCCACACTTTTCCAAAATCTGCCGAACTATGCTTTCTTCCATCTCCCTGCTGCTATTGTAGGGCCTGTAGTAAACCCCTAAAGAGATGACTGCTCTCTTGCTGTTCCTAATTTCCACCCATACTGACTCGGTAGGCAGATCTTCCTCGACAATGGAAGCTTCTGTAGCTGTCATACCCTCTCTGATTAGTAGTGCTACACCCCCTCCTCTTTTTTCCCTCCTCTCTATTCTTTTTAAATGTTCTAAACCCTGGAACATCCAGCAACCATTCCTGCTCCTGAGAAACCCATGTATCTATTATGGCCACAACATCATAGCACCAGATACTGATCCATGCTCTAAGTTCATCACTTTTATTCCTGATACTCCTTGCGTTAAAGCAAACACACTTTAACTGATACCTTGGTTCCTTCCCAGGAAAATCCTTCCCACTAGCTGGTCTACCTCTTGCTACTGCCTCATCTGCATCAACTCTCACCTCCGGTATACAGCTCAGGTTCCCACCCCCCCTGCCATACTAGTTTAAACCTTCTCGAACTACTCGAGCAAACCTTCCACCCAGGACATTGGTTCCCTTCCAGTTCAGATGCAACCCGTCCTTCTTGTACAGGTCCCACCTTCCCCAGAAGGCATCCCAATTATCTACATATCTGAAGCCCTCCCTCCCACACCAGCTGCGCTGCCACGTATTAAGCTGCGCCCTCTCCCTGTTCCTCGCCTCGCTATCTCGTGGCACCGGTAGTAAACTAGAGAACACTATTCTGTTTGTCCTGCTTTGCAGCTTCCATCCTAACTCCCTGAAATTACTTTTTATATTCTCAATCCTTTTTCTGGCTATATCATTAATGCCAACATGTAACACGATTTCTGGCTGTTCGCCCTCCCCTTTTAGGCCAGAGATGAGAGTGATCATTTTCCTTCAGCTGTTTTCAGGTTTTTGTTCTCTGTCCTTCTTTTGGTAACATGGTTGGATATTTTGAGGCCCATGTTGTAATCGATGAATTGTGAATGACAGTCATGGGTAGCAGTGACAAGATATGCTTTACTCACAGCTAACAGTGAAAGGCAACATTTGGCCTTTTGATGAATGCTCATGTTTCATCTGAGCATCTTCAATGGAACAATGTGTCATTTCAATGGAACCATGCTGCATATCCCATCCCATTCTGAGTCAATGTGATAAATTCACTACGCCAACTCAGCATTCTTAATAGCGTGTAAGGCAAATGCGGAGGTGTAATGTTATTAGATTAGATTAGATTACTTACAGTGTGGAAACAGGCCCTTCGGCCCAACAAGTCCACACCGTCCCGCCGAAGCGCAACCCACCCATACCCCTACATTTACCCCTTACCTAACACTACGGGCAATTTAGCATGGCCAATTCACCTGACCTGCACATCTTTGGACTGTGGGAGGAAACTGGAGCACCCGGAGGAAACCCACGCAGACACAGGGAGAATGTGCAAACTCCACACAGTCAGTCGCCTGAGGCGGGAATTGAACCCAGGTCTCTGGCGCTGTGAGGCAGCAGTGCTAACCACTGTGCCACCGTGCCACCCACTGGACTTGTAATCCAGAAGATAGGAGTACTGTTCAGGGATTTCTTTTCAAATCCCAAAACTGTATTAGTGGGATTTAAATACAATTAAAATAAATCTGGAATTGAAAGCTAGTCATGAGTGATGCTAACTGTTTTTACTAACATCGACTGTCTAGGGGAGGAAATCTCTCATCTTCATCTCGTCTATTCAAATGTGACTCCAGATTCATAGCAATATGGTTGAAATGGCTGAGAAAACCACTCATTTCAAAGCTAATTAGGGGTGGACAATGATTGCTTGCCTTGCCGGTGTCATCCTCATCCCATGAAGGCTGAAGGAAGTATCACTGTGCTCCTGCTGTAAAAAGTGTCCTCTATGTTTTCATTTTTAGTTTGCCTCAGTGTATATACCATTCAGGAATTTACTATTTACAAAACAAAAACCATAAAATGTTCTGCATTGATTGCACCCTCAGTCTGGGAGGAATCCTTTTCAAACATACCAGCATCTGTTTGCCCTTTCATTGTTAAGTAACGAATCACCACGTTGTGCCAGTCAATAGCATCTTCAATTTGCATCGGACCGTTTTGCCTTATGCCTCTTAAGAAACCTGTGGAGAGGTAATATTTGAAGCTAGATTAATCATATTCACACTCATTAAAAATAGAAATATTCTGTTATTAGCACTTGGTTTCAAACTTTGGATTTTTACAATTCATAGTCATTTACAGCAAAGAATGAAGCCATGATGACCGCATAAGTCAACAAAGATGGGTCTATACTAATACCATTTTTCAGTCCTTGGCCCATCTCCCTGGAGACTATGGCAGTGCCGCTTAAGTATTATGAGAGTTTCTGACTCAACCATCTTGAGTCACAGACTCCCACCACCCTCTTGGTGAATACATCTCTCCTCAACTCTCTTAGCTTTCTACCTTTGAGCTTAGGACTACCTCGTCCTGATCACTGAACCCTTTACTAATGGAAAAAATGTTTTCCTATCCGCCTTATACAATCTTATACAGATCCTATCCTAACCTTTGCTGGTCCAAGGAAAACAACTTCAGCCTTTCTAATCTTCCCTCATAGCTCAGAATCTCCATCTCGGGCATTGTTCTGGTAAATCTGCTCTGACCCTTTCTATAGTGCAATCAGATCTCTCCTATAATGTGGTGACTAGAACTGCACACAGTACTCCAGCTGTAGACTAACAGTTCCAGCAAAACCTCCTTGAATTTTATGCCTCAGCCTAAAATAGAAGAATCCCATTTGCCTTCTTAACCACCTTATCTACCTGCTCTGCAATCTTCAGGGATTGTAGGAAGATAGGAACAGGAGTAGGCCATTCAGCCCTTTGAACCTATTCCATGATTTAATGAGATTATGGCTGATTTGTGCCCTAACTCCATATGGACCCATATCCCTTAACACTTTTGCATCACATTTAGAATTAATAACTGATCTAGAATTAACTACCATTTGTGGAAGAGAATTCCCAATCTCTACCACCCTTTGTGTGCAGACATGCTTCCTAACATATCTCCTGATTAGTCTGGCTTTAAGTTTTAAACTATGCCCCCTAGTTTTAGAATCTCCAACCAGTGGAAATAGTTTATCTTTCTCTACCCTATCTTTTCATGTTATAAACTTGAAGGCTTCTATCAGCTAATCCCTTAATTTTCTAAATTTTAGAGAAAACAGGCCTTGTGTGTATAATCTCGCCTCATAACTTAACCCCTGAAGCGCCGTGGTTAAGCATACCAAGGTCCTTCTGATATTCAGTACTTTCTACAGCCTCATCATTTACATTTGCCTTGTTCGTTATTGATGATCATTCACTGACAAATATAGCTGTCCACCTAGGAAAACCGTGTCTCTGATCATGGGCTCTGTGAGTTGTGTGTGGCTGATAAGCCTGATCCTAGAGCCGCAACTTTGACCACACAGATAACAGGTGCTGCTGGGAAGTGGAACTGGTCCTTGGTCTTGATGTCTGTGACATTCCTTTTTCTGGTTCTATTTTCCATACTTCCTCTTCCCTCCAAGTGTTCTCAAAGGATTGTTTCTCCATGTCAGTTTCATTTGAACGATGTGCCTCCCATGTGTTGACATTTATGTTGCATTTCTTAAGGGAAGCCTTCAGGCCTCGTTATCCCTCCCCGAATGCATTACCTTACACATCCAGGTTGAATTCCATTTGCCACTGCTTTGCCCACATGACCAGTATAGAGGAACTTCGATTATCTGAATACCAATTATCTGAAAGTCGGATTATCTGAAGGAGATCTCGAGGTCCTGATGGAAACATTACATCAAAAGTGTGCTTCCAACAGTGATTGCATCTTTTGTTTACAGTGATTGAACAGGCACTGTCCCCAAATGACTGTCTGCCCGCCCTCTCTTTGTCCCCATACTTTCTCTGGAGTTTTACAAAGGGGGGGGGGGGTACCCTAAACACACCGCCCAACCCCATCACCAGATAATCTCTTGAATATTGTCCTGTACAGGGCAAAGGTGGAACCTGTCAAAAAAGGTTGCAGTAAAACGTTGTGTGTGTGGCTGTGTGTGTGTGCTATTTGGAGACTTACCCCACAAAGGCAGCAACAGCAGCAGTCTTGTTGTTGGCGTCTAGTCCAGCTGCCCCGGCGAGGGGGGGGGGCGGGAGTAGATGGGGTTGGGTGGTGGTATTGGATGGGGTTAGGTGCAGGAACGGTGTTGGGGGCAGTATTGGATGGTGTTGGATGGTGTTGGGGGTGGGGGGT
The DNA here is from genome assembly GCF_047496795.1 of Chiloscyllium punctatum. Taxonomy (NCBI): domain Eukaryota; kingdom Metazoa; phylum Chordata; class Chondrichthyes; order Orectolobiformes; family Hemiscylliidae; genus Chiloscyllium; species Chiloscyllium punctatum. The sequence continues at coordinate 22,363,824 of NC_092743.1, forward strand.
AGTGTTGGGGACAAGGGGACTGGTTGGGGGTGGGGTTGTGGGGGAGGGTGGCATTGGGGGTGAGGGGGCAGGGTTGAGCTGGGGGGTGGTGTTGGACGGTGTTGGGGATGGGGCGGTGTTGGGGGTGGGGGTTGGTGTTGGACAGATGTGGGGGCAGGGGATGGTGTTCCACGGAGTTGAGGGTGGAAGCTCGTGCACTGTATGCTGCTGCAGTCTCCTGAACAGGGAGCTGACTTTGAAAACTCCGAGCCCCAGAGGAAAGGCATTTAATTAATTAACCGAATAATCAATTATCTGAATGAAATAGTGCCTGCCCATTACATTCAGATAACCGAAGTTCCCCTGTACATTGAACATTGAATATAGAACACAGAATAGTACAGCTCAGGAATGGGCCTTCAGCCCACGGTGTTATGCCAAACATGACGTCAAATTGAACTAATCCCTTCTGGCTACCCTTGGTCCATATCCCTTCATTCCTTGTATATTCATGTATTTATCTAAGAGCCCCTTAAATACCCCTATTGTATCTGCCTCTACTATTACCTCTGGTAGCATGTTTCAGACTCCTAACACTCTTTTTGAAAAATATTTGCCCCTTACCTTAAATGCTAGCTCTCTAATATTAGACATTTCAACTCTGGGAAAACGATTGAAATCCTTCTGCAGTTTATGACTATCCTCCTCAATATTCAGTACCCTATCAACTTTTGTGTCATCTGCAAACTTCACTATTGTACCTCCTACGTTGAAGTTCAAATCATTGATGTACACCATAAATAGCAAGGGCCCCAGTAATGATCCAAAGGGACCCTATTGGAAACAGAGACCCAGTTATAGAAACATCCTCTGATCATCCTGACTTCCAGCCAATTTTGGATCCAGCATGCTACTTTGCCTTGGATTCTATGGGCTTCCACTTCCTTGACAACTGCTTTAAGTGTAAGTTTATGCTTATGTTTTCTTGACTGTTAAACTCTCGCCATATATTTAGAAGCTCTTAAAATGGACAGAATTCAAGCCAAGCTCATAAAAATGTCTTTTCCTTTGATTAATGTTGCTTTCACTGTCCTTTTGTCTTTCTTAGACACTCTTCAATATTTATATATTTTATCTTAATTGGCAAAGCTGGAATATAATCATCCATTGCTCCCCAGAATTAAAGTTAGGGAGTTCTTAATGCAATCTTGAGTGTCAAACAAAACATTTTATAGATTTTTGCCTCACTATAGTAAAGTGTATCTATTCCTTTCAATGAATAATACTTCAGGAGGAAGAAGATATTGCCATGTAAAGTATATAACCCCTTGTCTGTATCACATGGAAAATAATTTCCACCATGGGCCAAGTGATGGAATGAAAACCGGCATCTGAATGAAACACATCCTGTAAGAAGAGATACAGAATTGGTGTGCAAAATGTGCCTCCTAAGACGGTGGGTAAGAATTTCTTGTGTTAATCACCTGGTCAGATTTAAAGAGAGCTGAATATAAAGTCGGCCATACAAAAGGCATCTGAAGTGATGTTGGCCATTTGGTCATACTGGGCAAGAGAAATGTCTTTATGCTCATAATTAATCGGAATTGAAACTCTTCTCAGATCAGTTTCTTTTCACATGGAACACAAGAACATGGGACCAAAAGAAATAGGAGCAGGACGAAAGCATGTGGCACATTGAGTCCCCTTTTTCTTCAATAGGGCTGATCTTCAGCCTCAACTCCATGTTTCCAAATCATAGGATTTGCTGGAAGTTTACAAATACTCTTAACTAAGTTTAAATCAAATCAGCAATGCAGCACAAAAGCCCCTGGAGTTCAGAATTTCAAAGATTCAGAACTTCAAAAGCTATAGCACTTTTCAGTGCTAAATGAGCAGCACTTTACTCTGTTGGTGTGGCCTCATGTTCTCAATACCCCAACCAGGGGAATCAAGACAGAAAGATAGAAGATAGGAGCCTTCGGCCCTTTAATATGGTCAATATGGTCATGGCTAATCTTCCATCTCAATGCCACATTCTCACTTTCTCCCATAACCCTTAATGCCTTTAAAATTTAAACAATTATCTATCTACTTCTTGAAAAATATCAGTGACTTGGCCTCCAGAACCTCCTGTGGTACAGAATTTCCCAGGTTCACTGCCCTTTGAGTGACCATTGTTTTTCTACATCTTTGTTCTAAATGGTCTGTCTATACACATCCTGAGACTCTGACTCCTGGTTGTTGACTTCCAATAAGCAAAAACATCCTCCCTGCATCTAGTCTGTGCAGAATTGTTTAGATTTCGATCAGATCCCCTCTTATCTCCTTTGCTCTAGCAAATATATACGTGGTGAAAGCAATCTCTTCTGATAGGACAGTCCTGCCAGTCCCTATATAAGTCTAATGAACCTTGGTTGCAATCTCTCTGTGACAAGAAAAACAACCTGTCACTGTGTATCCTGCAATCTCCCTTCCCCTCTCATTCTTCTCAAGCCTAGAGAAATTTCTCAGTGTCTTTACATTTGACATCCCTCTCTCTCATCACAAGGACAAATCTAATGAACCTTCATTCTACTATTTCTTGAAGTAAATAGACCCTTTCTTAAATATGGAGATGAAAACTGCATATAGTCTTCCAGCATGGAAGAGGCCTTTTGGCCCATCGATTCTGCAGTGACCCATCTACTTTCCAACACTTGGTCCACAGACTTGAATGTTATAACATTTCAAGTGCTCATCCACAAGTGTTTTAAAGGTTGTGAGGTTTCCTGCCTCTCCTATCCTCCAAAGTAGTGCATTCCAGATTCCACCACTCTCTAGGTGAAAAAGAGTTTTCTCAAATCCTCTCTAAATCTCCTACATTTCACCTTAAAGTTATGCCCCTTGTTCTTGACCCTTTGACTAAGGGACTAAGCTGCTTCTTAACCATCCTGTCCATGCCCCTCACAATCTTTTACACCTCAGTCAGGTCCCTTCTCAGCATTTCCTGCTCCAAAGAAAGCAACTTCTGCCTATACAGCCTCTTTTCATAACTACTTCATTCTAATGCTTTAATCTCCTTTCAATAAAGGCAAAAATGGATTTTGCCCTCCTAAATGCATGTTGCGTCTGATAACTTTGTGTTCCTCGCACAATTACATTCAAGTACCACTGGACAACAAAATATGCAGGTTTTATGCATTTTTAAAAAATGTTCTACTTTTAGATTCAAAATACCGAAAGTGAGTAACTTCATACATTTTACTCCACCTTGTTGCAAGAGCAACAATAAAAACAACAGCAAGAGGATCAACAGCATCCAAATACTGAGAATAAAAACCTCACAACCTTTAAAACACTTGTGAATGAGCACTTGAAATGTTATAACATTCAAGTCTGTGGACCAAGTGTTGGAAAGTAGATGGGTCACTGCAGAATCGATGGGCCAAAAGGCCTCTTCCATGCTGGAAGACTATATGCAGTTTTAGGTGGAATGCAGTCTAGTTTGTTTTTGTCTGTTGTTCAATCCATTTGCTCACCATCAATGGCATGTGTCTGTTGCAAAGTTGTTTCACTGGTGCCTTTCTTCAATTGCTAATTATTTTTTCAAGTGTCGGTGCAAATTCAAATTGAATCTGTCACAATCTGGGCCTTTCTCTATTCCCTGAAAACTAGTACCTAACATTGGTACTACAATAATAAAAGTACCTTCCGGTGAGATTTGTGTTGTTCTCTTTGAGGGGTTTCGTATCCAACCAACAGATGTATGTGCCAACATGTCTATAGAATGTGTATCTGATATTGTCTCAAGGTCATCTTCTTCATTCATCAGCTCTCTGCCCTCAGTGGAGCACAGTTTACCTATGGTTTAAAACAAAAAAAAAATTGTGGTGTTAGAGTGCTGCCTTGAAAATGCAGGTTGACTTGATTTAGTGAAGGTGTCATGGAGTATTGCCAATGGACAACAAACAGCACTATCTCATCTTAAAATAATCGCAGAAAATGAAACGCAGGTCAGTCTGAAAGAGAACAGGTAGGTTAACGTTTCAGATGACTTCTATAAAACATTAAACTTAAAATGTTAAGCTCCAACACTCAGAATTATTGGCAGCAAGGTGGACATTTAAAGACTCCATTAACATGAAAGCATTCAGTATGCACTTTGTAAGGAGGGAATGAGGGAAGTTTGGAAAGACTGAACAGTGCCCAAGTTGATTTTACTGGTGAGAAATAGGCTGAGGATGAGCAGTTCAAAAACTCAGAGCTAGGGTTGAGAGGAGTAAGTGGAAAGCAGTAACTTTGCCATAGAAATTGATGAGTCAGATCAGGGAAGAATATCCTGGAGAAGTTCTGGTTCACACTTAAGTGGCCTGGGGAGATGTAAGAGAGGTTGGTATCAATAACTGATTTAATGGTGAATATAGGTTAGGTCGAGGCCTGAGATAGATTAGAGTGGTGCTGGAAAGGCACAGCAGGTCAGGCAGCATCCGAGGAGCAGGAAAATCGATGTTTCGGGCAAAAGCCCTTCAATTGTCCTGATGAAGGGCTTTTCCCGAAATGTTGGTTTTCCTGCTCCTCGGATGCTGCCTGACCTGCTGTGCTTTTCCAACACCACTCTAATCTAGACTCTGATTTCCAGCATCTGCAGTCGTCACTTTTGCCGAGGGCTGAGATAGTTGAATGGATAGAAGCAAATTTGAAGATGAAGAAAACAATTAGCTCCTGAACCAGCCATCAGAGTTCCAGGTGAAACAAGAGAGGTGGGCCATTTTGAAGGACAGGCATAATTGTTTTCTAGAAAAACACAGCAGGCCAATTTACACAAACTAAGATTCCACAAATGACAATATCAGCAATGACAATTTAAATCTGTTTTGAGGATCCTGGTTGAGAGATAAATGTTGGCCAGTTCATTGTAAAATTTCTTCAAACAGCACCTGGGATCTTTTACATTGAATTGGAAGGATCCCAGTCAGCACTGAAGTATTGGCCTGGATGATTCCAACAGGTACTGGAATGATTTAAGATGTGAGAATTCCAAAAAACCCATAATTAGTGATAGTCAGAGGAGATACTCTCCAAACTTTGCAGAGTCAAATACAGAGAAAGGGAGGAAGCTTCCTGTCTAACTGATGGCCATGGACTTGGAAGAATTTCAACACCTTGCCACTTTACTGGGAGAAGGACATAGGACAATCTGGCCAAAGATATAAAAGTTTTAGTCAATGCTCCTCTACTGGCAATCTCCATTTTGAAACTTGGATGAAATGCTACATGCTCATGCCACTGTATAGTCCTATTTTGAAACTATATATGGATATATCTTAACACTGAGTACATTATTGCACTATTGAAACACATGATAGACAACTACAGAGATGCCCTACAATACGTACGGAAGTATCCCACCACATGGGTCTGTGCAGCATACTAACTCGAGGTCATTGTTTTAAAAAAAAAGAATTTAAAATGGAGAGGAGGGCTTTTTTTTCTCTCAGACAGTCATGAGCCTTTGGAACTCTTTTCCAGAAAAGGTGGTTGAACAACGTGTCAGTGGCTGAGGGAGTGGATGTTTGTGATGCTACTCAAATGGGCTGCTTTATCTTGGATGGTGTCAAGCTGTTTTAGTGTTGCTGGTGAAGCTATACTGATCCAGACAACTGGACAGTATTTCATCACACTCCTGATTTGTGTCTTGTAGATGGTTCAGTTTCTGGTCAATGGTAACCTGCAGGATGTTGATGTTGGGGAGATTCAGTGATGATAATGTCTTTGAACATCAAGGGATGATGGTTAGATTCTCTCATGCTGAAGATGGACTTTACCTGACAGTTGTGAGGCACAAATGTTACTTGCCACTTATCAGTGCAAGCCTGAATGTTCTCCAGGTCAAGTTGCATTCAGATATGGACTGCTTCAGTATCTAAGGAGTCGCACATGGTACTGAATATTGTTCCATCATGAGTGACATTCCCATTTCTGACCTTATGATGGAGGGAAGGTCATTGATGAGGCAGATATTCGGGCCTAGAAATGATACCTTGAGGAACTTCTACAGAGATGTCCTGGAGCTGAGATGACTGACCTAAGCCATCTTCATTTGGCCCTAACCAGTATAGGGTTTTTGCCCGCCTCCCATTGATTCTAGCATTGCAAGGGCTCCTTGATGCTGTGCTCAGTCAAATGTAATCTCGATGCCATGAATCATCACTCTCACCTTGCTTCTTTGCATTTGGGTAAAATTAATAACAATTTGAACAAAACATTTTAATGTCAAAACATGAATCTGAAGAACTCCTGCCACATGGTGTGGTATTACCATTAATTCCACACAAATTAGAATTGCTGTTGACAGTAAGAGTTCAAGAAGAGCACTGTTTTATGCTAGAACAGAATTTGCATGAGTAGATATTTAGCAGTTGTCAGTGGTGCTGACTTTTGTTGACTTTTCAAAGCTACTTGGCAACAGAAATTAAACATTCAAATTTTTGAAGTATATTGGTTACCTCTTACCAGCTAAGTGTTTAGAATGATCATGATTCTGAACAGGAGCAGCAGGAAGCCATATAGCTTGTTGGTGTGATGTAAGTTTAAATTTTCGCATTAATTTTGCAATTGAGACCTCATACTAAATTGGATATTGCATGAATCATTGCAGAATTTGGGGATCTAATATTTGTATAAGTCATCTGCCGTATAAGTACAGATACAGAAGACATGCAAAAGAAGTACCAACTCTCAGACAGACACGAAGCACTGAGCTACAACTAATTGTGCAAACACCAAACTCTTGAGAATGAATATGAACTCTGACAAGGAAATACTCCCCAAAGGTAAGTGAGTGCAATATGCACATTTTTTCATGGACTTAGCCAATGAGGTGCACAACAATGGAGTCAGATGTCAAAACTTGCATTAGAAAGCCATTGGAGATTTTCAATTGTTTCACTCAATCAAGAAATTTACAAACAAGTTCTACCAATATTATGTCATAAGGTCTTGGTGGGAGAACAGCTCTGGATTTCAGAAGGAAATAAACCTACTATGTGGATCTCCCCATAGGCTTATGATGTCTATCATACCAATACACTTCATACCTGATCGCTGTCATGTAATAAACTACACACTATTTAAGACAAGACTCCATGACTCCTCTTGATACACTACCTTGTGCTTTTCCCCTACCAGGCTAGACAAAGTGGGCTCTGTAGATCCCAAAGAATAACAGTAAATTTACATTATGGTCACACTTTCTCAGAGTGACTTGTGCAGTCAACCAGCAGCTAAAGACATAAACAGATCAGAAGCTTGCAGAAGAGTAATACCTGGCAAGATTCTAGAAGGCAAAATCTACCTTTAATGATAAAAGCATTTCAAACCTAAAGAAGTGCAGAACTAGAAGCTGCATGGAGTTGGAAACTTGAATACTTGGTTGTTACAAATTGTATTGGATGCCAATGAACTGTAGGGGTGATCCTGAGTCAAGGTTTGGCTAGAGAGCAAATGAACCTCTGAATCCAGCTGAGATCTCAGGTGCTAGATTACAGTGGTGCTGGAAAAGCACAGCAGGTCAGGTCGCATCCAAGGAACAGGAAAATTGATGTTTCGGGCAAAAGTCCTTCATCAGGAATGAGGCAGGAAGTCTTCGGGGTGGAGAGATAAATGGGAGGGGGGGTGTGGAGCTGGGGAGAAGGTAGCCAAGAGTGCAATAGGTGGATGGAGGTGGGGATGAAGGTGATAGGTCGGAGAGGAAGGTGGAGTGGATGGGTGGGAAGGGAGATCGGCAGGTAGGACCTCCAAGCCCTCCGTTTCTTCCTCTCCTGACGTCCCCAACAGTACCCTTCCACCGACACTCTCATTTGTTTGGCTGAACTGGTCCTCACCCTTAACAATTTCTCCTTCGAATCCTCCCACTTCCTCCAGATGAAAGGGGTAGCCATGGGCACCCGTATGGGGCCCAGCTATGCCTGTCTCTTTGCTGGCTATGTAGAATAGTCCATCTTCTGTAATTACACCGGCACCACTCCCCACTTCTTCCTCCGCTACATTGATGACTGCATCGGCGCCACCTCGTGCTCCCACGAGGAGGTTGAGCAGTTCATCAACTTCACCAACACATTCCACCCCGACCTTAAATTCACCTGGACTATCTCTGACACCTCGCTCCCTTTCCTGGACCTCTCTATCTCTATCAATATGACCGTCTTCACACTGACATTTTTTAAAAACCCATAGCTACCTGGATTATACCTCCTCCCACCCTACCTCCTGCAAAAATGCTATCCCGTACTCCCAATCCCTCTGCCTCCGCTGTATCTGCTCCCAGGATGACCAGTTCTACCACAGAACACACCAGATGGCCTCCTTCTTTAAAGATCACAATATCTCTTCCCACGTGGTTGAAGATGCCCTCTAACGCAACTCATCCACATCCCGCACCTCCGCCCTCAAACCCCACCCCTTCAAATGCAACAAGGACGGAACACCCATGTCCCCACCTTCCACACTATCAACCTTCGCATTAACTGCATCATCCGCCGACATTTCCGCCACCTCCAAATGAACCCCACCACCAGGGATATATTGCCCTCCCCAGTCCTTTCTGCTTTCCGCAATGACCGTTCCCTCCGTGACTACCTGGTCAGGTCCACGTTCCCCAACAACCTACCCTCTCGTCCTGGCACCTTCCCCTGCCACCGCAAGAATTGCAAAACCTGTGCCCACACCTCCTCCCTCACCTCCATCCAAGGCCCCAAAGGAGCCTTACACATCCCTCAAAGTTTCACCTGCACATCCACCAATGTCATTTATTGTATCCGTTGCTCCCGATGCGGTCTCCTCTACATTGGGGAGACTGGACGCCTTCTCGCAGAGGGCTTTAGGGAACATCTCCGGGACACCCGCACCCTCAACCCTATCGCCCCGTGGCCAACATTTTAACTCATCCTCCCACTCTGCTGAAGACATGCAGGTCTTGGACCTCCTCCAACGCCACCGTTTCACCACCCAACACCTGGAGGAAAAACGCCTCATCTTCCGCCTTGGAACACTTCAACCCCAGGGCATCAATGTGAACATCACCAGTTTCCTAATTTCCCCTTCCCCCACCTCACCCCAGTTCCAACCTTCCAGCTCAGCACCATCCCCATGACCTGTCCTACCTGCCAATCTCCCTTCCCACCTACCCACTCCACCCTCCCCTCTGACCTATCACCTTCATCCCCACCCCCATTCACCTATTGTACTCTTGGCTACCGTCTCCCCAACCCCACCACCCTCCCATTTATCTCTCCACCCTGGAGGCTCCCTGCCTCATTCCTGATGAAGGACTTTTGCCCGAAATGTTGATTGTTCTGCTCCTTGTTGCTGCCTGACCTCCTGTGCTTTCCCAGCACCAGTCTCGTTTAGACTCTAATCTCCAGCATCTGCAGTCCTCACTTTTGCCTAGTTGAGATCTCAGGTGGGCAAGGGGAAAATGTTAAAAAAAAACAAAGAACAGTTACTAAGATATTTACAACTCAGGGGAATTTCCTCCTTGTGATTTACAACACCATCAATTTTTGTGTCATCTGCAAACTGATTTCAAACTTCTCACATTCGTGTATAGATCAGAGAGTGGTGAACTCAGCGCAGACAATCACAAAGGCCAACCTTTCATCTATAGAATCCATTTCAGGCCCACTGTCAAGGAAAGGCCGCCAGCATTCTCAAAGATTCATCCCACCCTGGCAATGCTTTTCTACAACCTCTACCATCGGGGAGAAGGTATAGAAGCCTGAACACATGCACCAACCGGTTTCGAAACCGGTTTCTATCCTACTATTGTTAGAATACTGAGTGGACTCACAAATTCTTAGCATTTGCCTATACCTGTGTTTTGGTTTTTGCTGCTGATTACCTATTATTTACTTATCTGTGCTGTTCAACTAAGCGATCTGCCTGTATTGCTCGCAAGACAAAGCTTTTCACTGTGCCCGGTACACGTGACAATAAATTCAATTCAATTCATTAATGTAAACTACAAATAGCGTGTCTGCTGGATGCAGGTGTCATTAAAATAAAAATCCACCTTCCCTTCTCTCTCCAGCCAATAAGCCAATGTTGGATCCAGCTTGCCCTGGATCCAATGCCCTTATTGACCATTCTTTAATTTATAGCCTTGGATAAGCCTGGCTGAAGGTCCTATAGACTATATCTACTGCGTCACAATAATCAATAAGCCTAACCACCTCCCTAAAAAACTCAATCATATCTGTTAGACATAGTTTCCTCCTTTCAAAGCCATGCTGACTATCCCTGATTAATCCTTGCCTCTCTAAGTCAAGATGACTTCTGTCCTTCAGAAATTTTTCCAAAGGTTTCCATAACAGTGATATTAGTTGGTCGTCAACATTGTTGGAAGCAGATAACTTAAAAATTTCAATTTAAAACATTTAAATTCAAAAATATTGTGTTTTCTTCAGAATTAATTTATTAAGTGATACACATTTGCTCGACTTTTCCTCAACAGATATATTAAATCTTGTTCATCTGGATGTTTAAATGACCACTCTTACCTTTGCAATAAATACAGAAACCTTTAAACTGTAAATTTGACTGTTTTCAGCAATCTCCTACTGTGGGCTGAAAACTGTTGTTGAAAATATGAGCAGATGAAAGTTTAATGTATTTGAAATAAAAAAGTTAATGCCTTGGTTGAGATAAAAAACAAAAGAAGGTCGTATTAAAGATATTAAATGTCTACTTGCTAATGTCAGACACAGTCATTTTAACCTTATTTGGTTTGCAATTGGAAACCAGTAAATGGCTTTAAATGTCTGTCCGTTTGGTTTAATGAGTCTGTTAACTATATGTAATGCTTGATATTGAACTATAAATTTTACAATCCCAAGCTTCTAACCTACATCATGAAATAAACTTTAATATTTTAAAAACAGTTCACATTAGAGAAGAGGAAGTTTGGAAGGTCTTAGAGATTAAAAAGGTGGATAAATCACCTGGATTTATCCTCATCAAATGTATCCCAGAACATTGTGAGAAATAAGAGAGGAATTTCCAAGACCCCCTGCAGAAATATTTGCATCATCTATAACTATGGGTGAGGTGCCTGATGACTGGATGGTGGCTAATGGTGTAACTTTGTTTAAGAAAGGTTCTAAGCAGAAATTGGGGAAACTATAGATCTGTGAGTCTGACTTTGGTTGTGTGTAAATTGTTGGAGATGATTATAAAAGTTAGGATTTATGGACAATTATAGAGGCAAAAATTGATTAGGGTTGTCAGCATGGTTTTGTGAAAGGAAAATCGTGCCTCACAAACTTGAGATTTTTGGGAGTTACCAAAAAGATTGATGATGGCAGTGCAATAGAAATTGTTTATTTGGATATTAGTAAAGCTTTTGACAAGGTTTCACATGGTAGACTAATCAGTAAAAATTAGGTCACATGGGATTCAGGGTGAGCTTGCCAATTAGATACAAAATTGGCAGGAGATAGAGAGTAATAGTGGAGGGTTGCTTTTTGGACTGGAGGCCTGTGACCAGCAGTGTTCTGCAGGATCAGGTCTGGGTCCTTTTGGATGAGAATATAGAAGGCATGGTTAGTAAGTTTGCAGATGACACCAAAACTGGTGACATAGTAAACAGTGAAGAAGGTTTTCTATGATTACAAAGGAATCTTGATCAAATGGGTGAATGGGCTGGAAAATGGCAGACAGAGTTCAATCTGGATAAATGCAAGGTTTTGCATTTTGGTATAACAAACAAGGTCAGGGCTTATATAATTAATGGTAGGGCCTTGAGTAGTGTTGTAGAACAGAGGGACCTTGGGGTGCAGGAACATAATTCATTGAAGTTTGTGTCACGTATAGACAAGGTGGTTAAAAAGGCATTTGATATGCTTGTCTTCATTGCTCAGTACTTTGAATATAGGAGTTGGGAAGTCATGTTGAGGTTGTACATGTCATTGATGAGGCTTCTTCTGGAATACTGCGTCCAGTTCTGGTCCATTTGTAGGAAGAATATTATCAAGCAGAAGCAGGTTCAGAAGAGATTTATCAGGCTGTTGCTAGGTACGGAAGGTTTGAGTTGTAAAGAAAGGCTGGATAGGCTGAGACTTTTTTCACTGGAGTATAAGAGGTTGAGAGGTGACCTGATAGAATTTTATAAAATAATTAGGGGTATAGAGAGAGTTAATGGTAGTTGTCTTTTCCTTAGGATGGGGAATTTCAAGACTAGGTGGCACATTTTTAAGGTGAGAGGAGAGAGATTTGAAAAAGACATGAGGGGCAAATTTATTTACACAGAGGGTGGTTCGCATGTGGAATGAACTTCCCAAGAGAGTGGTGAATGTGGGTACAATTACAATATTTAAAAGACATTTGGATGAATACATGAATAGGAAAGGTTTGGAGGGATATGGGCCAAAAGGAGGCAGGTGGGACTAGTTTGGTTTGGGACTAGTTTAGTTTGGGATTATGTTCAGCATGGACTGGTTGGACTGAAGTGTCTTTTTCCATGCTGTATGACTCTTTGACTCTATATGCTGCCAAACTGCAACTACACCAGCATGATACTTTGGATTATTTCATACGCCACACCAATTTTCTTGGATATCTGTCATGCTGTACATCAAGGATTTAAAACAGAACAACATTCAAATTGTTGATGTTCTCACTTGCTTTTTGGGGTGTTCTGATGTAAAACACTGAACAAAATGCAGCTAAACCCATGAGATTTGTGAATGACTTTGACCAAAACAGACCACAGTAAACATATTGTTGACCTTAAGAGGGGGCAGTGCTGAGTAAGAACAGGTCTCAGGAACCTAAGTAATCAGCAACAGTTATAAAAGATGAACTATGTTGTTCCAGCAGAGTAAGATCATAGAAGCTGATGTAGCAGAAGTCTTCAGAATTCCTGAATCCAACTAAACTGTTCATTTTGATAAATTACATTTAAGAATATAACTGCAAAATAAGGTGATTAGATAGTAAATCCACTAAAAGTGTGTTCCACAGAGTGGAGAACATAACTCAAAACGAACAATAGATTGGGATAAACATTTATAAGTGTAGGACTGTTAGTCCAATCTCAGTTCCCTTACAGTCTAACTCCCTGTGGAGTATGGGATTAATTTCCTATCCAAACATGTACATAGGAATTTTGGATCAAACTATATTGCTCAAACAATAGGCCAGATTCTAACCCTGCCCACTTGGTGGCATTTGGATGAGTAGGAAATATAATGTGCTGGAACACTAACACTGTACAGTTCTGATGCATTTGCATATGCAGCCACCTTAATTGCAGTGTCAGTGCTACTACTGCAGTAAATAGGAGCCTCAGATAACTCTAAATACTAAGTCCAGTCATATCAGTTGTAACACAGTCCAATGACAACAGATAATCATAGTAATGATTTCCAGTGCTTGGCTTGGCAGCAACAGTCCCGTTATTAGAAGACGCTCAGGTAATTTTCCTCATGGGTTAGAAGGTGCTCCTCCGGGCCTCTCAAGGAACCCTGGGGATCCACCACTTCCCTTTATCTTCTGCAGTTGCCTCAGGATTGACTCAACCCCAATCCATATCCCTCCAACACACAACACCTACTGTCATAAGGTCGTGCATTCAAACACAATAGCCTAGCTGTCATCTTCAGTTTGAATGATGGAGACAGACACAGGAATACACTAATTAACTACATTTCAGTAGCTGTTTGGCAGAAAGCAGAGAGAAGAAAAGAAAATTGATTTGTATAGGACTGGAAAACTTCCTCTCTCTCTCTAGTTTCTGTATTGCAAAGGCCAATGCAGTTGATACAACAAATCTGAGAAACATCAATTAGCTGAGAACTCAATGCTCACACAAATATCCTTATTTTTTGAGAGAGAAGACATCAACTAAACAGACATGGTCTCAAGTTCAACTATAAAAACTCGGGATTTAAGAAAGACTCTGATTAAACAATATGTTATTTAAGTTCTGATTCTACTGTTCTGACTCTCCCCTTTTTAAATTTATACTTGTGTTTTGGTGTGTGTTTGAAGGCATGTTTTATTATTGTCTTTGGATTATTACAGCTTTTTAACAGAAATGTGATGTAACTGCATGCTAAAGAAAATTGTTTTCTTTTAAATTCACTCATTGGCTGGCCAACATTTATTGCCCATCCCAAGCTGCCCTTGAAAAGTTAGTGGTGAACTGTCTTCTTGAACAGCTGATTCCATATGCTACAGTTGACCCACAATGCCTTTAGGGAGGGAATTCCAGGATTTTGACTCAGTGACAGTGAAGGACCAGTGAGATAGTTTCAAGTCAGGATGACGAGTGGCATGAAGGGAAACTTGTAGGTGTTGGTATTCTCATATATCTACTGCCCTTGTCCTTCTAGATGGAAGTGGTCATGGGTTCAGAAGGTGTTGCCTCAGGCTGTTTGGTGAATTTCTTCAGTGCATCTTGAAGATAGTACACACTACTGCTACTGAGCATTGATGCTGGCAGAAATGGATATTTGTGAATGTGGTGCCAATCAATCAGGCTGCTTTGACCTGGATGGTGTCAAGCTTCTTGAGCTGCACCCATCCGGGCAAGTGGGGAATATTCCAGCACACTCCTACCTTGTAGATGATGTACAAGCTTTGTAGAGTCTGGGGTTGAGTTACTCACTGCAATATTCCTAGCCTCTGACCTTCTGTTATAGCCACTGTGTTTATGTGGTGAGTCCAGTTCAGCTTCTGGTCAATGATAACCCCAGGAAGTTGACAGTGGGGGATTCAATGATGGCAACACCATTGAATGTTAAGGGATAGTGGTTAGATTGTCTCTTATTAGAGATGGTCATTGCCTGGAATTTGTGTGGCGTGAATGTTACTTAACACTTATTGTCTTATTTACAGTTATAAGAAAAAACACTGAGGGGGTTAAGAAGTGGGTATCTACTAGCGTGTGCATGTGCTCATGCACACACAAGTAGGTAGCAATTAAGAGTCTAAAAGATCACTCTTCTCATTAACTCATTTTTGAGATGGAAGCTGGCCTAGTGATTCACTTATGGTTCTGATTAGATTAGATTACTTACAGTGTGGAAACAGGCCCTTCTGCCCAACAAGTCCACACCGCCCCGCCGAAGCGCAACACACCCATTCCCCTACATCTACCCCTTACCTAACACTACAGGCAATTTAGCATGGCCAATTCACCTGACCTGCACATCTTTGGACTGTGGGAGGAAACCGGAGCACCCGGAGGAAACCCACGCAGACAGGGAGAGAACGTGCAAACTCCACACAGTCAGTCGCCTGAGGCGGGAAATGAACCTGGGTCTCTGGCGCTGTGAGGCAGCAGTGCTAACCACTGTGCCACCGTGCCGCCTGCACGGAAATGGAAGCTGCAATTAAATGATGATGAACATTATTGCTCACAGCAAAAGATCTACAGCTTTGCTCCAGTTGATGTGCAGTTGAACACCTTTCGTGAAGATTTGGCTTGGCTCTTCATATCAGTAAATAAATGGCTAGCCCACGTTTATGCCTGCTGGTGGATTCTAGGCTGAAGTCACTCTTTGCTGGGATGATCTCCTTTTGTGTGGTTTCCTCCTCTCACTGACCAGTTAATAAGTGAGACTGAGCTCAACAATATGAGTGAATTAACTCCTTATCACAAATTGGTTTTTGTCATATCATAGTAGCAGCACTACCATCACAGTATTGACACAGAAGGTAGAATAGAATAGAATAGCCTTTATTGTCACATATACTCAATGCATACAGAGAAAAGTTCATATGTCGTCAATTAAAGCACTGACTTAGATACAAAAGTATCTAGGCACAGCTTCTTTAGTTACAAGATTTTAGACAACACAAAAATAAAATGCCCAGTGTTACAGAGATAAAGGTTTAGTACAGCAGACCATGCTGGCACCTAGCTTCCCGTCCATACCAGGCATATGGCTCCAGACCAATCTGGTGACACAGCACGCAGGGTGGCTGCTGCAGAAGGATTGAAGGTCACCATGCTGGGAGGTTCTATGGGAGGAGGCCATTGTGCCAGATCGGGAGGTCGCTATGCCAGTGCCAGAAGGCTGCTGTAGGAGGTTGACACGCCGGGAGGCTGTTGCACCAGGCTGGGAGTCACTTGTCAGAGGTCAGGAGTCACTCACAGAAGGGCTAGAATCGTCGCTCGTTGGAGACCGTGAGTCAGTCACTGGAGGCTGGGACTCGGCACTTGTCAGAGGCTGAGAGCTATTTGCCGGAGGCCAGGAATTGTCACCGTAGGCCAGGAATCAGAGAGGGAAAGAGAAGAAGAAAAGCACAGAGAGGAAGAAAAAGAGAAAAAGAAGAGAACAGGTGGAGCAGACGAGCTCCAGTTGGAGCATCCTACTCTGCTGCCATCTTGCTCCCTGGTGTTAGCACTCATATGCAACACGCTTTGAAACTTGGCAATTTGCATCTTCTTGTGATCTAATGGAGCTTCCTTACTCCCACTTTATGGAATTTTTTTACGTCACAAAGTGTGAGGTTATTGTGTACCAGTTTCTGTTGGTATTTGGGTATTTAAAGCTATCAAATTTTTAATGTCTTCTCAATGAAATGTTCCAAAAGACAATTTATATTTTAATGTTCTGACCAGACAAGTAAGCTAACTCCCAGCCTTGAATGTATATTCAGCAGGTATAATGGAAGGAAGAGTCATCTGACCTTCTGATGGTCAATTGCTCATTTTCTGTGCTGTTCTGAAATATAAATTGTCAATTTTTTTTTCTCAAACGCCCTGGGTATTATTTTTGGCAAAACCTAAAAATCATGAGGTCTGGCATCTCCTGCCAGGCAAAATGACACCGACCTCCTTGCATTCCAAATTTGGTTAGGAGATAATGTTTCCAACAATTAAATGGTTGCCTAACAGATAAATTGTGCGGTGACTCATACTGTTCAAGTGGGTCTTCCATAACACACCATTTGAGATGTCTTGCCTTGTCTCAGACTATTCCCTCACCAACACCACCCTGCAGTTTATTTTGAGGTGGATAAGATATCAAGAAAGGCCACTAAAAGTTGAGATGAGATGGCAGGGAGGTAAGATTGAAATCAAACGGGACTCGGCAAGATGGCAGCGATTCTGTAGAACTGATGTGGACACTTCTGCCTAACAGCCAAGGCATACTGGTGCTTTTTGCCATCCCTGGCCAACTTATGTGATGGAATTATTAGTTTAAAATCTTACAGAACAAATACCTGTTAATATTTGAGATTGGGAAGGATGCCGAAGGGAAAAGGAGCGAGCAAACAGCAGCACCTGGCATATCAGAGACTGCAGCAGCAGCAGTCTCTCCTGAATCCCCCAGGGACCTGACAGACTCACAGGAATTGGCTGCGGTGATGGAGAAACTCACCTTGAAAGTTGGTGCTGTGATTGAGGAGATCCGTGGGGAGATTCGTGCCCAGGTCCAACCTATTGCTTCCATGCTGCAGGAGATCCAGGGCCTCGGGGAGAAGCTGGAGGAGGTGAAGGGTCAAACTAAGGCCTCGGAAGCTGTGATGGAGTCCTCATCCAGTTGGATCCAGGTGCTGGAGCGAGAGGTGCGGGCCTTGCGAAAATCGAGGTCGGAGGATAAATCTCCGAATTGTCGGGCTCCTTGAAGGTGAGGAAGGTGAGCAGCCAGCAAGCTTCTTTGAAAGCTGGCTGTCGAAGTTTTTGGGCCTTCACATCGAGGCTGCAAATTGAAAGGGCTTATTGGGTTACAGTGCACAGGTCAGGCCCGCTCGGTCCTAGTGCACCTCCACTTATATAAGGTCAAGCAAAAAGTCATACAAGCTTCAGATCCCTGGGAAAAGATCCACAGGCACTGCTGTACAAGGGGTCAAAAATAATGTTTTTCCAGGATTTCTCTGTAGCTGTAATGTGAAAGAGGAAGTCCTTCGATGAAGTTAAAAAGAGGCTGAGGAACCTGGGCATCCAGTCCTCCATGAGATACCCTGCAGTGCTTCGTTTCAGCCACGAGGACTCAGTTTATACATTTGACTCAGCGGATAAAGCTAAAACTTTGTAAACACTTTAAAATAGATGGATTGGCCTGAAGAATATAGTTAATGTTTGTTCTCTTTTCTATCTTTCCCCATGTTTTCCCTTCCTTTTTTTATTCCTTTCTTTCTTCCTAATAATTTCCTCTTTGGAAAGGGGGTAAAGACCTTTGAATAAGTTGTTCCTCTTTTTCAATAACTGGATTTTCTGATGGGAAATTTTGTGGATGTTCTTTCTTGTCTCTCCCCCTTTATTTTTGTTTGTTCTGTTTCTCCTTTAGTCACAAGTAGGGGTGACATGAAGCCAGGGATGGGTGGGGTGCTCATCCTGTCTTTGTCTTTTTTCTATTGATTTAAGGATCATCTCCTTGTTTTTTTTCTGGCCTAAGGCTGGGGCATAGTCTGGGTTTGAAGGAGCTGTGAAGGAGGGGATGGGTAGGGTGAGTGCCCCCTATGGGCAGGGGGAAGAGTCTTCCATTCAAGGTTTTATAGTTGGTTTTCTTTGTAGTTTTTTGGTAGTAATAGTTGTTTATAGTTATGATAGAGTAGATTTTATATATATAGTTCTTCGACTCTATGAGTCTTAATTTACTCGTGCTCAGCGCTTTGTAAGCAGGGTTCTCCCTCCGAGGGGGTTCAAGGGTCTCTGAAAGGGGATATGGCTAAGTGTCTTATTAAATGGTGCACCTGGAACAGTAAGGGAAGTCATTTGCCTGTTCAAAGGAAAAAAGTGCTTTCTAGCCTTAAGAGGGAAAGGGTTGATATCGCTTTGTTGCAGGAAACCCATCTTGATGATGGGGAACACCTGAAATTACAACAGGGGGGTTATGACTGGGTATTCTTTTCATTGTTTAGTACTAAACGTAGGGGAGTGGCAGTACTTATCCAGAAAAATCTTCTGTTCACATTATTAGAGTAGGTGAAAGATGAGTGGGGATGGTTTGTGATATGTAAAGCTCTGATACATGGGGAGGAATATGGCATTTTAAATGTCTACTGTCCTCCAGTGCATCCCCTCAAATTTTTAATTAATGCTTTCTCTAAGTTGAGTGCTTTTGGAACACGGCACATTATTATAGGGGGAAATTTTAATTGTCTTTTGGATCCGACAGTGGATAGGATGCCTTGTGGGCCTCCAACTATTTCTTCGCAGGCCAAGCAGGTGGTTGACTTATGCGAGGAGTTGGGGCTGGGGGATATTTGGAGATGTCTTCACCCTACCAGCAGGGACTTCACCTTTTTTTCAAACCCACATAAATGTCACACGAGGATTGACCTCTTTCTGGCTCCATTGGCCCTTCTGGATTCGATTATGGATTGTAAAATTGGGAATATAGATATTTCTGATCACATAGCAGTATATTTGGAGGTTAAGGCCAAGAGTGAAGGGCTACATTTGCGGCACTGGCACTTGGACCCTTTTCTCCCTAAGGATTCCAAATTTGTGGAAAACATTTTGAAGCAGTTTCAGAAATTCTTGACTATCAACTCAGGCACAGCTAGTAGTCTGTCTATGCTGTGGGAGACTGCTAAGGCCTTTGTTAGGGGATTAGCTATTTCCTATTTGGCTCGCCAAAAATGACAGAAAGAGGAACAGCAGCGTCTACTTGAGACGTGGTTGAAAGTCGCCGAGGCAGCACATTTTGCACGGCCTTTGGTGACTAAGCTACAGCAGATCACGGCCCTCCGGACTGCCTTGAATTCAATACTGACACAAAACGCAAAGAAAGAACTTGCTCTTGCTAGACAAAGGCTGTTCGAATATGGGGATAGGCCAGGGAAGTATTTAGTGTACCTCACTAGGAAAAAGTGTGCTCCTCAATCCATTACTGCAATCAGAGACAGCGCCGGGGTCCTTACATACGATGCTAAAAAGATTAATGAGGCTCTTTGGAGCTTTTACTCTGAATTCTATCAGTCTGAAGGTTGCGAGGACAGGAGGGCTAAAATGGAGACCATTTTAAAAACTTGGACCTCCCAGGGGTAACCTTGGAACAGGCCTCTCTCCTTAAGGCCCCCTTAACAGTTCAGGAAATACAGGAGACAGCTAAGCAACTTCAGAGTGGGAATGCGCCTGGCCCTGATGGTCTCCTGGGTGAGTTTTATAAGGAGTTTATAGGGATTCTGTCAGGGCCGATGCTAGAGATGTACAATCACTCTTCTATGCATGAATGCCTACCACTATCTTTGAGAGAAGCTAATTTTTTTTAATTCTTAAGAAGGGGAAGGTTCCTGAGTATTGTGTCTCATACAGGCCCATCTCTCTATTAAATTCAGACTTCAAGATTCTGTCCAAGATCCTGGCGCTGAGATTGGAAAGGGTGTTTCCCCATATTATTAAAGAGGACCAGACAGGCTTTATAAGGGGCCGTAGGTCCTCTAATAATATTAGAAGGTTGCAGAATATGGTCCATGTTTGTCAGCAATGATCGATTCAGGAGTTGGTGATTTCCTTAGATGCAGAGAAAGCATTTTTATGTCTTAGAACAATTTAGGTTAGGTGGAGTCTTTGCCAGGTGGGTGGAGGTTTCAAATCGCCACCCTCTGGCTGCGGTCATCACCAACGGGGTGAAGTCTGGGAATTTTAGGATTGGTAGGGGTTGTTAGCAAGGCTGCCCCCTCTCATCGTTGTTGTTAATGTTGGTGATAGAGCTGCTGGCAGAGGCCATTCATCAGAAACATCAGTCCACGTAATCGCTCCAGAAATGGGATCGAGAGCACACAAGATTACACTGTATGCGGATGATGTTTTTATCAAACCTGATGACCTCCGTACCCCACTTGATACAATGTGTTAATTCATTTGGGGCTATTTCAGGATAGAAGATTAACTTTGCAAAATCGGAGGGTACGCCTTTGGGGAATCTTAATAATGTGCCAGAAGTTGAAGGTGGTCCTAAGTTTCCTTTTAAGTGGTCATGGGCAGGGTTCTGATACCTCAGCATTTTTATTACCCCAAGTTTGATCCGTTATTTTGGACTAACTTTGCTCACTTGCTTGACAATATTAGGTGAGATCTCCAGAGGCTCTTCCAATTTCATGGCTGGGCCGAATATCTCTCATTAAGATGAATGTTCTTCCTCGTTTGCTTTATCCCATGCGTATGCTCCCTATAATGTTTCCCAGGTCAACGCTGTGGAAGCTTATGGGGTGGTCTGGTTCCTTTGTCTGGCATTGTGGGCGGCCCCTCATCAAACTTACTAAATCGCAGTTGCCTCAAGGAGGAGGAGGAGTTGATTTCCCAGGCATCAAGAGGTATCAATTGAGTTCCCTGCTTTCCTTTGTCTGTGATTGGTTCGGTAATGATCCAAACTCAATATGGCTGGATATTGAGGCCTCCCAGGCAAAGTGCCCTCTTATTAACCTGTTGTTAATGGATAAGATGAGGACAGTTATGGATCACTGCTGGAATCCCATTGTTATTAGTACAGTCAAGGCATGGAGGGCGTTGCATCAGAGTGAGGGTTGTTTATCCAAGACTTCCCCACCTACACCTATAGTTGGCATGCCAGGGTTCCGACCAGGGATGATGGACTCAGGGTTCAAACTATGGGCAGCGAGAGGAGTTTCTAGTTTGGGAGACTTATTTGAGGGGGAGCTTATGATGTCTTTTGAGCAACTGAGCCGCAAATACGGGTTGCCCAGCAGAAATCTTTTCCGTTTTTTTCAAGTTAGGGATTTCATCCAGCAGAAGACTATGCTTCTCACTAAGCCCTATAAACCCAATACAGAGAGGTTGTTGCTACGTTGCACAAGCACCCTTTCGGTTAGTGCCCTCTATAACCTGCTGGGTGGCAGGGCTTAGCAGGATATTAACTGGTTATTTGAGGTCTGGGAGCAAGAGCTAGGAGTGGAGATCTCTTCTGAAACATGGGAGAACATATGGGACAATACTCAAAATATCTCAATCTGTAATAGGACGTACGCTACGCAGTTAAAAATTCTGCACAGGGCTCATCTGGCACCAGACCATCTGGCGAAGTTAAAAAAAGGGGCATCTTCAGTGTGTCTCAAATGTAAAATAAGTTTAAGTACTCTTACCCATTGCTTCTGGTCATGCCACAGGTTCTATGTTTATTGGAGCGTTGTGGCGTGAGAGGTAGGGAGGATATTGAGGACTGAAGTCAAAGTAGACCTGATATCTCTCCTCTTAGGTCTACTGAATTTACCATCTTTAGACGGGAAGAAACTACTTAATATTCTTGCATACTGTGCACGGAAGAATATTCTGATGAATTGGGTGCCTGAGAACCCGCCAGGCTTGCTGGGATGGCAGAAAATAATTATGGAGCACATTCCCTTGGACTTTTTTACAAACATGGTGCATCACACAACAGACCATTTTTATAAGCCATGGCAGCCCTACTTGAGTTATTTGGATGTAGATTTGTCAGTTATCTAAACTAGGTGTTTGTTTAATCAGGGTGGTTAGGTTTGTCAAGTCCTGGGCCCTGGAGGGGGTCTCCTGAGTTAATACGGGTATATGTAGAATGCTCCCGTTCCTTTGTTTGGGAGCTTTGCACCGAGCATAGCTGTTCTGTATTTTGTGGGTTTTTTTGTTTTTCTTTCTTTTTTTGGTGTTGCTTTGCTCAGTGTTAGGGTTTGTTTGGTATTATAGGGTAGGTAAGTAGTTAGTCGACAGTAATTGCATTGTAACTTGTGTTTTTTTCTTTTTATTATACTGATATTTGTTATTGATTGTATATTTCAATAATTTTATATGTTTGTAAAGTTAAAAAAAATTTGCTAATAAATATATTTACAATAAAAAATTGAAATAAAAAAATTGACAAATTTGATAGATTGAGGAGACATTGGTTATTATTGTCATTCAGGAGTGAAAGATCCTTAATGTTTCATTATGGTTTACTGTAATATTTTGAAGTTCTTTTTAATTGCCAGCCTATTGACACAATTCTCAGGGAAGGTGATGGGACAGTGGTTAAGTCACTGGCTTTGTAATCCAGAAACGCCAGGCTCTAATGTTCTGAGGAAATGAGAGAGGGTGAAATTTGAACTCAATCTTTTAAAAATGACAAGAAATAAGTGAAGATGATGCAAACAATACCAATTGTCGGAAAAACCCTTCTGGTTCACTGATACCCTTTAGAAAAGGAACCTGATATCCTTACTTGGTCTGGTCTACACATAACTCCGGACCCACTGCAATACATTTGACTCTTAACTGCCCTCTGGACAATGATGGACAGATAATAAATGTTAGCCTCGCTAGTGATACCCTCTGCTCCATGAATTAATTAATTAAAAAGACTTACCACTGAAACTGGACCACTGGGGATTCTAGATCTAAACCAAAATAACTGCAGATGCCTTAAGTCAGAAACAAAAGTAGAAATTGCTGGAAAAGCTCAGCAGGCCTGGCAGTATCTGTGGAGAGAACATAGAACCACACAGCACTGTACTGTGGCCCATGATGTTGTGTCAAACATTTATCTTAATCTAAAATCAACCGAACCTACACACACTTCAATTTACTGCCGTCCATGTGCTAGTCCAGCAGTCGCTTAAATATCCCTAATGTCTCTGACTCTATTACCACAGTTGGCAGTGCATTTCATGCACCTACTACTCTCTGCAAAAAGAAACTATCTCTGACATCTCTCCGATACCTTCCTCCAATCATCTTAAAATTTAACCCCTTGTGACAGCCACTTCTGCCCTAGGGAAAAGTCTATGCTATCTACTTTATCTCTGCCTCTCAGCACCTTGTACACCTCTATCAAGTCACCTACCTCTCTTCCTTCTTCTCTCTTCATATGACAAGTCCTCCAATCCAGGCAACATCCTGGTAAATCTCTTCGGCAGCCTCTCTAAAGCATCTACATCCTTCCTATAATAAGGCGATCTGAACTGGACACAATATTCCAAGTGTAGTCTAACCAGGGTTTTATAGATCCGCAGCAAAACCTCGCGGCTCTTAAACTCAATCCCCCATTAATGAAAGTCAAAACAACATAAGCCTTCTTAGCAACCTTATCAACTAAGCTGGTAATTTTGAGGAATCTATGTATGTGAACCCCAAGATCCCTCTGTTCCTCCACACTGCCATGAATTCTGTCTTTAATGCTGTATTCAGCATTCAAATTCAAACTTCCAAAATCACTTCACAGTTATCCAGGTTGAACTCCATCTGCAACTTCGCTGCCTCAGCTCTGCAACCTGTCGATGTCTCATTGTGGCCTGCAACAGCTCTCAACACTATCTACAACACCAATGACCTTTGTATCATTGGCAAAGCTACTAACTCACCCTTCCACTTCTTCATCCAAGTCAGTTATAAAAACTACAAAGAGCAGGGGCCTAAGAACAGATCCCTGCGGGACACCAACGGTCACTGACCTCTAGGCAGAATACTTTTCATTCACCACCACTTGCTGTCTTCTTTCAGCCAGCCAATTATGTTTCCAGACAGCCAGATTTCCCTATATCCCATACCTCCTAACTTTCTGAATAAGAATACAGGGGTGAACCTTATCAAATGATTTACTGAAATTCATATATTCTACATCCACTGCTTGACCTTCATCAATTGCGTCGCCACGTCCTCAAAGAACTCAATTAGGCTTCCAAGATATGTCCTACCCCTCACAAAGCCATGCTGACTATCTTTAATCAAGCAATCTTTTTCCAAACAGTCATAAATCTTATCTCTCAGAACCCTTCCATGGGATGCAAGACTGACTGGTCTGTAATTCCTAGGGATTTTTCTATTCCCTTTCTTCAACAGAGGCACAACATTTGCCTCCCTCCAATCATCTGGTACTAGTCCCGTGGAGAGTGAGGATGCAAAGATCATCACCATAGGTGCAGTAATCTCATTCCTTGCTTCCTGTAGTAACCTTGGATATATCTGGTCCAGCCCTGCGGACTTATTTATCTTGGTGCTTCCCAGAATTTCCAACACATTCACTTTCTTAATATCAATCTGTTCAAGCCTATTAACCTGGTCCATGGTCTTCTTACTATCAACAAGGTCCCTCTTGCTTGTGAATACTGAAGGAAAAAATTCATTTAGGGTCTTCCCTACCTCTTCAGACTCCAGGCACAAGTTCCCTCCACTATCCCTGATTGGCTCTACCCTTTCTCTGATCATTCTCTCATTCCTCACATAAGCGTAGATTGCCTTTGGGTTTTCCCTAATCTTCCCACCAAGGCTTTATTGTGCCGCCTCCTCGCTCTCCTCAGTTCATTTTTGAGTTATTTCCTAGCTACCCTGTAATCCTTTAAAACTGAGCCAGATCCTTTCTTCCTGAATATTAAGTAAACTTCCTTCTTCCTCTTGATGAGAAGCTCTTCTCCTGTCATCCAAGGCTTCTGATTTTACCATTGTCTCAGTGGGACAAAGTTATCCAATACTTGCAACAAATGCTCATTAAACAGCCTCCATATTTCTGTTGTGCATTTCCTGGAGAACAATTGTTCCCAATTTATACTCCCCAGCTCCTGTCTAATAGCAAGGCAAAAGTGAGGACTAAAGATACTGGAAACTCCTCGGATGCTGCCTGACCTGCTGTGCTTTTCCAGCACCACTCTGATCTAAACCCTGTCTAATAGCAGTATAATTTCCCCTCCCCCAACTAAATACCTTCCCACATGATCTGTTCCTATCTCTTTCTGTGGCTATGCTAAAGATGAGGCAGTTGTGGTCACTGTCACCGATGTGCTCTCCCACCGAGAGATCTGACACCTAATCTTGGTCATTGTCTAGTTCCAAATCAAATATGGCCTCCCCGGGGTCGGCCTATCTACATATTGAATTGGAATCTTTCCTGGTCACAGCTGACAATATCAGCTTCATTTAGATCATCTGCAGTAAGGAGGTTCCAATCAATATTGGGGAACTTGAAGACACCCATAATAACAACTCTGTTACATCTGCACCTTTCCAAGATCTGCTGTCCAATTTATTCTTCTATCTCTCTGCTGCTATTGAGGAGTCTATAGAAAATACCCAATAAAGTGACTGCTCCTTTCCTGTTACTGACTCAGTAGACAAACTGAGTCCTCAACAACGTCCTTTTCTGCAGCTGTGATGCACTCGCTAATTAACAATGCTACTCTCCCTCCTCTTTTATCCCCCTCCCTGTTCTTTTTAAAAGATCTAAACCCTGGAACATCCAGCAACCATCGTGCCCCGTGAAATCCATGTCTCTGTTATGGCCACAACATTGTAGTTCCAAATACTGATCCAGACTCTAAGTTAATCATTCTTATTCCTGATACTTCTTGCATTGAAACAGATATACTTTAACCCATTCCTTTGCCCTATCAACCGTGGATCCTCCTGACAGACTCTGCATTCTATTTCTGCATAGTTAATACAAATTACAGTTTATATTTCAGGTTGTGTGGCCCTTCCTCAGAATTTCCTCAGATGTTACCAGACTTGCTGAGCTTTTCCAGAAATTTCTATTTTTGCTGCCATTGAGGATTTTGATGTTTAAACTTCTCAATTGCACATTCTAGGAGTGTATTAGCTAATTTGGATCAACACATCGTCTGCCTATCCTATTAATTCTCCCACTGCAATGGCATCAATCTATTTGATCAATACACAAGGAATTGGAACATATTCTATTTGGGGCAAAGGTTTGTTTGTGTTCAATCTGAAGTTCAATGACTTCCTCCTGTTCTGAAGATAGAAAGTGGTGGGTTCAAGTCTGAACTTCTGAACCTAAGCAGTAAAATTCAGGCTGAAATATCTCCACCCATTGATGGAGCACTGACGAATTGGAGATGTCATCTTTTAGTTGTGACATTAAATGAAGATCCATCTGTCCTTTCAGGAGAATGTAAAAGATCGCATGACTCCACTTAGAGAAGGAAGAACCCTGGTTGTCTGGACAATATTTATCTCTCAATCAACATCACAAAACACAGATTCTATTTCCCATGGCTTTCCTTTCCCTCTGTAGCAATAAAATAAATCTGTGATTTATCAAACAATTATCTCTTGTCTCCAGTGAACCTACATGGAGAAAGCTGCAAACCATATGTTAAATCATCATCCAATCATGTCATTCACCCATTCTCAAGTATATGTAGTTTAAATTAAGTTTGTGTGGAGAATAACTATAAACTAAGAGTTACATTTAGCAATTTTTTGATAAAAGATAATTAATTGAACATTTCATCCAAGATTTGGAAATAAATTTAAGCAGGTAAATAGCTTCACTAATTAGGCTCTGCAAGTTAACTTCTCATAAAGTTTGTAAACATAGCAGCAACATCAGATGTGACCGAAATCTCTATCTAGGTTTGATGTCAGACATGACTTAGTGTTGACAGTCTTTCAGGCAGAAAAGTGTGGATTCAACTCCCACGTTTGGACTTTAAAAAATCAAAGCTTAGGTTTCTGTGCTAACTGAGAGGTGCTGCCACTTTGGAGGGTACTGTCTGTCAGCTGAAATGTCCCATATGCCCTTTGTACAGTCACAGAAAGCTCTTATCTTTTTATTGTGAAGAAGAGCAGGCCTGGTTGCTGTGACAATATTTATCCCCAATCAATCGTGCAAAACAAGAGATGGTGTGGCCTTTTGTCAGATTGCCACTTGCAGAGATATACTATGTGCACATGAGCTGTCACATTTTCTATATCACACCAATGACTCAAACTCAAAATCACTTCATTGTCTGGAAAGCACTTTGAGAAATCTAGTGAGCAGTAATGGTCCATACAAATGCAATTTTCTTTCTAAGCAAAATACAGTGGAAACTAGAGATCTGAAATAAAGACAGAAACTGAACTGCTCTGGCAGCATCTGTGGACTGAGAAACAGAGTCAATGTTGTTATTTGGTCACTTGTTTGGGAATAATGAGGATAATTTAAAGATTTATAGAGTTATACAGCTCAGAAACAGACCAGTCGGCCCAATACATCCATGTCGACCAAGTTTCCCAAACTAAACTAGTCCCATTTGCCTGTGTTTGAAAAATCAAAATGTGGTCCTCTCCAGTGTGAAAAGATTCAACAGGCCTGATTTATAAATTAGTCTGAAGTGGTCCAATACCGTACATTACAGGGTGCTGCTAGAAGATTTTGTCATTCAACTGGGTCATTTCAAAGCTGAGTGAACGAATTATCCTACATCACTTGATTTACCAGAAAGAAAATGATGATGGGATAGTGTAGGGGGACGAGCTGAGAATAGTTCACAGATTGGCGCAACATCAAGGGCTGAAGGGTCTGTTCTGCGCTGTAATGTTTGATGTTCTATGTATTTGACATTGTAGTCTGGACAGTTGGTATGTAACTGACTCTGCCTGTAGGAGGTATGCCTACTTTAGTGAACCTATAGGTGAGGTTTTATTACTAAACATGGGCAAAGAGCCTCAGCAGCCAGTTTGGCCTGGGATAAGGAAAGTGAAAATGTTAAATAGGTAAGAGAACAGTCAAATAGACCATTTCACCTGAAGGTTAGAATTACGACTCTTGGCATCCTTTCCAACTCTCAACAGCAAGGTGGACTTCACTGTTTTTTTTCTTGATTGCTTCAGGTTTACAATATTAATTACTAACTAAGGGAGTCTCTATAAAATATCTAAAATGTTATTTTTTTTAGCTATATCTTTTCAAATTTGTTCTGATAATGTATAACAATATATTCAAATGTATTCTTTGTCCAAGGCAGAAGAAATTCATTCTGATCACTCTACCACAAACGCAACTACTGTTCTGTATGATTCACATAAACAGGAAATATTTGTTACAAGGAACGTGATGCAGTAACAGAAATCAAAGTGTTACATGAGAAGAATCTATAGTCTTCATGCCCTTGGAGAAAATCATTACATTGGCTCCTCCCTGATCTCTAGGCACTAACAAAGTTCACTGCATTTATCCAGCTTGGGAAACACAGAGAATTCCTGTCCTGGGTCAGTTCAATGGCCCTGGGCTGTCCTCATTCACCCTACCAGTGCCCAGCCCTTCCCAGGGTTATCAGGAATCTCTCAGGCCTGCAGCTATCTACAAAGTTCTAATAATTGGGACTATCACAGAAGCGAGGGAAGGAAGAGAGATATTCTGGGCATTGCTGCATTTATTGGGGTGGGGGCTGTGTGAACACAGGGATTCAGAAAGACAAGAGAGACGGGAATAGGGGCATGGGCTGAAGACTGGCACCTGGATTGTGAGGGTGGAGATAGGCTGGGGCTTGATTTGGGAGGGCAGGAGGGCATGAGTGGGGAGGAATTTTGTGTAATTATGGGGGAGCGTGCAGATGAGGATGTGACTGGGATTGAGGCTCAGATGCGGGGACATGAGAACTTGTGCAGACGTGTTGGACTCACAAGAGAATTGAAATGGGACTGAAGAGACAAAAATTGAGGAATAAAAGAACAGAATTGAGCAACAACAACTAGGACTTTGGTGGGATCGGAGGTGGAATTATGCTCAGGCTGGGAGAAAGGAGTTGGGGCTTGTGCACGGGTATGGGGCCTAGCATTTCCTGAAAAGCCTAGCAGCACAGAAAGGAACTGTCAATACAGGGCTGAATGTAACCTGGGGACCGAAAGACTGTTTGTCCTGGGGACTAATAAAGAACAAGAAGAAGGAAACTAGGAGGAACTAGAAGAACACACAAAAAAAAAGCTTATTATACCATGAGACATCAGAACTTGTATCAATCGAGGCAATGTCTCGAATCTAATGATCTGGATGTGGTCAATGCTCCCAAGGCAGTGAGTATGATCAAGGGCAGGAATCCTGGTCTATGCTCCCTCTCTCTACCTCAGGCCAGTGATCTGGTGCTGGAACCCTTGCTGATACAGATAGGACCACTCGTTTGATTTATTCCATTCATTGGACTTACCCCTGTGTTTGCACAGCATTTTGATGTAATAGAAAAGATTGGTGCACAAGTTGAATGGAGAAGGGGTCCCTGATTTCCTGATCATGTCACGGATCAACATGGCCCTCCCAAACTTCCACTCGGTGTCTGACTGCGCCTGGATCCGCTGGTAGGTGTCACTCATCATAGCAATTAGCAAGTTAATGAGGACAATCAGGGTCATGACAAGGTACATTCCAAACACAAATCTGACAATGAATTGGGTGAAAGTAGGTGTCCGATGTAATGGAGGTAGAGTGTCTGGATCCACCATACCGAATAGAGCAAAAAATAGTAGGACAGTAATATCCAAAGGGTCTTGGATATCGTAAGAATTGCCTCCTGAATCTGTACCATTTCTGGCAGATGGACTGCCCAGCAGAGCAGGATATACAGGCTGGTAAACTGCTGAAAGTTGCATGGTGAAGGCGACATGGAATAGGGCCAGAATTACTGCGAACCTGGCAAGGTCCTTCATCAGGTCTCGGATGATGACAGCCCAGGGGCCAAAGAGGTGGTGGAATGTCAGGAACTCCAAAAACTGCACAAAGCAAAGTGTCATGGCCACCGCGAGGAAAATGTTTCGGGCAAAGAAGCAATGCAGCCGGTCGTGGTCCCGGAAAGCCAACGCAAGCAGGTGGCAGAAGACGGCAATAGCGGAAAATGCCAGGATGAAAACCCGTATCCATGCCAGTCCTGCCCTCTCGCCAGGGTGTGTCAGTTCCGAGACCAGCATTCCTGAAAGCCAAGCCAATAGGAGCCACTCATTCCAGCCTGGAAGCGTCCGCCCTTCATACGTTGGGCTAAGTGGGGGGTAGACAATGGTTAATATAAATAACACCAGGAGGAAGATGTGAGAAACCAAATGGCTCATGAACTTCATAATTGGAATCCTGTTGAACTGGTGCTTCAATGGAAGGGAGAACATCAGCCAGATCGGGGGGCAAATGAGGAAGACAAAGAACAAAAGGACTATCTTCCAGTGCGCCCACTTCAAGTTCCCGTACCAGACATCGGTCAGGTATTTCTGAACCGCTGGGTGAGCCACCACATCCTTCTGTTCACATTCTATCAACGAGTCCAGCATTGTGGTGCCACGATGGTCTACGGCACGGAGCAAGTATCCGGCACTCCGACAACCAGACGCCACAGTGAGCAGCTCGGCCGCCATGTTTTCACAGTACTTGGCTGCTTCCAAAAGCTCCATGGATCTCTCCTTTTCCTTCAGAGCAGTGATGCCAAAAGCACGGGACAGCTTGATGGCAGTGTCCATGGGGGCAGCTGAGTTCAAGACAAACTCCTCAATGACCTTGTTCCTGTTGAGCTTTCCGCAAACCATGAGGTCAAAGATGAACTGTAAAATAAATCACACACAACAATTGTGCTGGGTTATTCTGATGGGCAATCCACTACAGAGTACCTAGGGAACTGAAGCATACCGATAATGAATCTTACAACAGTATAGCATTTTAGTCTTGAGGTTGTTTACACAATGGGACAAGTTGTAGTTTGGCACATATTGTTAAATGTATCATGGCAGATTGGCAGCCTCTCATAATTTTACACAGAATCAAACCATCCTTCTTCATCTAACACCATTTTAATACTCTCTTCGTCATGTGCTTATCCAGCTTCCTCTTAAATGAATCAAAAGGCCCTCCTTCCACTGCTTGTAGTAGTGTGTCACACGTGCTAAACACTCTCTGGGTATAAAGGTTTCTCCTGAATCCTGTGTTAGAATTGTATGATTCATTGATAGAATGCCAAACAGCACTGTCTTGTCATACAGTAATAAAAAGGTTGTTTCCCTTTTACATTGATATTCTTCATGAATTGACCTTCTCAGTAATATCCTTTAAAAGTCTTCAAAGTTTTATGGGGTGATCTTGATTAGATTAGATTCCCTACAGCATGGAAACAGGCCTTTCAACCCAACAAGTCCACACCAACCCTATATTTACCCCCGCTTAATGCGCCTAACACTACAGACAATTTAGCATGGCCAACTCACCAGAGGTGCACATCTTTGGATTGTGGGAGGAAACCCATGCAGACACAGGGAGAATATGCAAACTCCACACAGACAGTTGCCAGAGGCTAGAATTGAACCCAGGCCCCTGGTGCTGTGAGGCAGCAGTGCTAACCACTGAGCTACCATGCCTTAGATTAGATTACTTACAGTGTGGAAACAGGCCCTTTGGGCCAACAAGTCCACACCGACCCGCCGAAGCGCAACCCACCCAGACCCATTCCCCGACATTTACCCCTTCATCTAACACTACGGGCAATTTAGCGTGGCCAATTCACCTAACCTGCACATTTTTGGACTGTGGGAGGAAACCGGAGCACCTGGAGAAAACCCACGCAGACACAGGGAGAATGTGCAAACTCCATACAGTCAGTCGCCTGAGGCGGGAATTGAACCTGGGTCGCTGGCGCTGTGAGGCAGCAGTGCTAACCACAATGCCACCGTGTAGTCAGTCTCTGCAAACGTGAACAAATCAGTTCCTTTAAATGTTGCTGATGGACACAAGTTAGATTAGATTACTTACAGTGTGGAAACAGGCCCTTCGGCCCAACAAGTCTACACCGACCCGCATACCACCCAGACCCATACTCCTACATTTACCCCTTCACTTAACACTATGGGCAATTTAGCATGGCCAATTCACCTAACCTGCACATTTTTGGATTGTGGGAGGAAACCAGAGCACCCGGAGGAAACCCACGCAGACACGGGGAGAATGTGCAAACTCCACACAGAGAGTCGCCTGAAGCGGGAATTGAACCTGAAGCGGGTCTCTGGCGCTGAGAGGCAGCAGTGCTAACCACTGTGCCGCCCAGACAAGATAGAAACAGAAGGAGCAAGGGAGAAAAACTACAGAGAGTTATTATGGTCTGCATACACTCCTGAAACAGGTTCAATAGCAACTTTCACTAGAGCACCAGGTGAATACTTTAAGGGAAATTCTCTGCATGATGTGAGGAAAAGGCATTGGACAAATTGGATAGCTCTTTCAATAAAGACATGATGGGTAGATTGACTTCCTTGAGTGCTGTAATATGCAATGAATCTACGAACTATTTCTTAAGCTGAATGTGTTGCAAAGTGTAACCAGCATCTCTGAAGGCTGATACAGCAGACGAGTTGCACTCCCACAGTTCTGCATTTCAACTACTTACCTTGCGATCCTCTGTTAGCTTAAGGGTGATATTATTCTTTCGGATTAAAAAGCTCACCACCTCTTGGTGGTGGTCAGCTGCCGCATACTGTAGGGCAGTTTTTCCTTCCTTACATTCCAGCTTGGGAGAAGCTCCACTTTCCACCAGAAATTGCACCGTATCCAGGTAACCAGACTTGGCTGCAAAATGCAGTGGGGTCCAGCCATTCTAAACAAAGGAGTAGAAATACTCAATTAAATTTAAACTTCTTTCTAACTCAATCTATCTCTACCCATATTTGTTGTGAGGTGCACAATGGGAGATGGCCTGACACACCCTCTGACTTTACTCACTGAGGATGGTGCTCTTTATCACAGTCAATATTTGAATTGAATTAGAATAGAATTGAATTATCAAAAGTCCATAATGCAGATAGAGGCCATTTAGCCAATTGAGTTTGCACTGACCCTCCGAAGGGCATCCCACCCAGACCTACCTAATTCCTGTAACCCTGCATTTAGCACAGCCATTCCACCCATCCTGCACATCATCTTTGGACTGTGGGAGGAAACTGGAGCACACAGAGGAAACCCACGCAGACACAGAGAGAACGTGCAAATTCCACACAGGCAGTCAGCCAAGGCTGGAGTCAAACCTGGGTTTCTGGACACTGTGAGGCAGTAGTGCTAACCACCGTGCCACCATGCTGCCCGGTGTTTAGTGGAGAATTGCAATGAGAAATTAGGATCCTGTAAAAGCACACATACACACTGTGAAAACATAACTCTTCAATTAAATTCTCTTACTGCTAAGAGACAAAACAAAGAAAATATCCAGTCTTCTCAGCATGCCTACTGAGCAGTATAATGTACAATTAGACTAGAACATCATACATTGGAGTTTGTTCTTGCCAGAGAGCACGGGGGGGTTACAAGAAAATAGGAGAATAGTGAATTTCATCTGTATAAACATCAGGTGAGAATGAATTTGTTGTCTGTTTTGCAGTCTGACTGATTTTGAAGTCAGTGTGAACCAAAGCTCCTGTTCAAACATAGGCAGTAAATAGAGGCAAGGAAGATCCAAAGTGTTGGGGTCCAGAGTGTCTTGGTTCTCATCACGCACCTTATCTGTGATGTTAATCTCTGCCCCTTGGCCAAGCAGAGCTCGTGCCATCTCGATGTGACCATTAGCTGTTGCCAGGTGCAGGCAGGTGCGTCCTCTTTTGTCTTTGAGGTGCAACTGGGTGGTGGACTTACTCAAGAGGAGCCCGATGACTGCAGTGTGGCCATTCTGCGCTGCGAGGTGGAGGGGGGTGGAACCCTGGAACGAGATGGAGCCGGTCACTACCTTACCCATATGGTCTCCTGTTTAAATGCTTGTCCAACATTGTGTAGCCCACACAGTGCTACAATAAAAAAAGAGATGGTCAACATGCTGGTGGAAATATATTTGTTATAACGTCAACTTGTTCCGGAACACATGCCCCACCTGTTAAAACACATCACCATGGCAGTTACATGTATGTAAGGGCATGGTGACGGCATGAACTCTTCTGAGTTTTCTCCCAATTTAAACAGGAAAATGTTTGCCAAACCTTTTCTAGTAGTGACCATCTCATATTTTAACCGCATGGACAGTGAAGGAATATTTGAACAAATATAAGGGATAATGGCTGGGATGTTCTGGTCTCTGGAGCTGTAGAGACCCGTTGTACTCCCCAAGATACACGCTGAGTTCCAAAAAAAATCCTGATCGATTGGCCACTGCGGAAATTACCAAAACATTTGAACTTCTGTGCCCTGCTCCTTGTGTCTCTTGCAAAAAGTCTCTTGAGACTGATCTGCAGCCAGAGACTTTGGATGGTTCCGACATAGTTACCTGATTAATTGTCCTGGGAACGTTAAACAGAAAAAAAAACTGTTAGAATTCTTTGAGGAGGTATGGAGCATGCTAGATAAAGGAGAGCCAGTGGCTGTGATCGATTTGGATTTCCAGAAGGCCTTTGACAAGGTGCTACACAGAAGGCTGCTAAATACAATTAGAGTCTGTGGTGTTAGGGGTAAAGTAATTACATGATAGAGGATTGGCTGACTGGTAGAAAATACAGTGTGGGGATAAAGGGGTCCTATTCAGGCCGGCTGCTAGTGGCTAGTAGAGTTGTGCAGAAGTCAGTGTTGGGACAACAGCTATTCACGTTATGCATTAATGATGTGGACAAAGGCACTGAGGACATTGTTGCTATGTTTGCAGATGACACAAGGTAAGCGGAGGGACAGATTGTGTTAAGGAGGCAAGGAGGCTGCAGAAGGACTTGGACAGGTTAGGAGAATGGGCAAAGAAGTGGCAGATGGAATACAATGTGGGAAAAAAATGAGGTTATGCACGTTGGTAGGAAGAATAGGCACACAGACTATTTTCTAAATGGGGAAAGGTTTCGGAAATCTGAAGCACAGGAGAGACTTAAGAGTTCTAGTTCAGGATTCTCTTAAGGTTAACAGACAGGTTCAGTTGGAAGTTAGAAAGGCAAATGTAATGTTGGCATTCATTTTGAGAGGCCTAGAATACAAGAACAGGGATGTACTGCTGAGGCTGTATAAGGCTCTGGTCAGATTGCACTTGACATTTTGTGAATAGTTTTAGGCCCTGTACCTAAAGAAGGCTGTGTTGGCATAGGAGGGGTGTCCAGAGAAGGTTCACAAGAATGATCCCAGGAATGAAGGTCTTGTCATATGAGAAGTGGTTGAGGACTCTGAGTCTGTAATCAATGGAGTTTAGAAGGATGAGGGGGGATTTCATTAAAACTTTCAGAATATTGGGAGGCCAGAATACAGTGGAGATGGAAATGATGTTTCTGCTGCAAGGAAATACACAGATCTGAGGGTATAGCCTCAGAATGAAGAGATAATCTTTAGAACTGAACTGAGGAGGATTTCTTCAGCCAGATAGTGGTGAATCTGTGGAACTCATTGCTGCACAAGGCTGTGGAGGCCAAGTCATTGAGGGTATTCAAGACAGAGTGAAATAGGTTCTTGATTAGTAAGAGGATCAAGGGTTACAAGAAGAAGGCAGGAGAATGAGGTTGAAAAAAAATATCAGCCATGATTGAATAGCCTAATTCTGCTCCTAGATCTGATGGTTTTAAAAAAACCTAGCCCCAGGTCCAGGTCCCCCTACCCTAAGATGACTGTACAACTGGCTCCCCACAACCACACACAGACCTGGCCCACAATCCCACCTTAACTCTGTTCACTACCTGCTGTCCTAACCAACCCCTCCACCCAACTAACCCCCTGATCTGGGCTGACTCTCTGTGATTCTGAAAATCCCTCCTAAACCAACTTGGTACCAAAGCCCATACCACCTGCCCATACATCCCCTGACATCCTACCTACTTTCCATGCACCTGCCAGTCTACTCACCTGTAACAGTAGCCAACCTACCCATCTGCCAGCCTGCTACATCATCCACCCAGTGCCCTACAGACCTGCCTTCCTGCAACTTTACCACCTATCCCAACTACCACATCATCAACTTACCAACTCAAGAACCTACCACCTCATCCATCTATCTCCTCACCTACCTTTCACCTCAGCCACCCAGCTATTTACTTCAATTGCCCTACTAACCTGCCCATTCACTCAAGTGTATCCTCACATACACCTAATCACATGTCAGCCTTTTCATGGCCCATACGGTCAAGAGAATTCTTGAACTCTCGAATCTCTAACCAATATCATCAAAACACCAGGAGAGCACTCTCTGTGAGTACTGTGATCAATACTCTCTCAAGGTCAATCTTTCTGAGGATTGGACCTTGGTTTGTGGATCTGTCAACTAAATATTTCTCTGGAACCAAATGTAAAGATGTGGACAATGTTCCGAGAACAAGTAACGTTGATTTCCTCATGTTACAATATACACGTGACACTAATGATGATTATGTCGTTACAAGATCAAAATTTCTGACATGCCAAAAGCCACACCATGTTAAAGTACCATGGTAATTTACATGATAAATGTAGTTATTAATTATTTTACCATCCCAAGGACAGAACATGAAGCGACCACCCCAGTAACAATCAAGATTGGTGAGCTGAGAGTTCTCAATGTCTATGAACCCTTCAATTAAACACATAGCCAACAATTAACAGCAATGTGAAGTTGTTGTGGAGAAAGCCATCCATTTTATTCTCCCAAACACCAAACTATATAAACAAACTGTGACCTGGCTTATGGCGGCAGCAAAGAATAATATTTGTTAAAAGTTTTAGAGAGCAGTGCATCCCTTATTGGAGCCCTGAGTGCAAAGCCCTTTTCCAACAATAACATCCAACCGCAGCAGCCACAGCATTACTTGAAGCTTTGGACAAACTGTGGACATCAAAGCTGGATGGACTGTGAGAAATGATTATGTTTTGCACTGAACTGCACTGGAGAGGGTGCAGAGGAGATTCACCAGGAATACAGCCTGGGATAAAATATCACAGTCATGAGGAGAGACTGGATAGGCTGAGTTTATTTCCCCTGGAGCAGAGGAGGCCGAGGGGAGGGATCTCATTGATGTACACAAAATTATGAGAGGTATATCTTTCCCATAGCAGACGTGACTGAGACCAAAGGGCATAAGTTTAAGGTGAGGAGCA
This sequence comes from Chiloscyllium punctatum, assembly GCF_047496795.1. NCBI lineage: Eukaryota > Metazoa > Chordata > Chondrichthyes > Orectolobiformes > Hemiscylliidae > Chiloscyllium > Chiloscyllium punctatum. The sequence goes on from NC_092743.1 coordinate 22,401,455, forward strand.
AATGGTTTTGAGAAGATATGAGATAGATTTTTTTTCACCCAGAGGGTGTGGTATATAATATATATATATATATATATATATGGATTGTGCTGCCTGAGAGGATGATGGAGACTATACTATTGCAACATTTAAGAAGCATCTGGGTGAGCACTTAAATTACCCGGGCACAGTAGGCTATGGACAAAGTGCAGGTAAATGGGATTAGTGTAGTTTAGTGTTTGCTGGTTGGCGTAGAGCTGGTGGGCTGAAGGGCCTGTTTCTATGCTGGATGACTCTATGACTACACACTCAGACAAAGGACTTCCTTAAGAAACCTGAAACATTAACCTCAGCAGAGACTGCTAACCACAAGTAAGAACAAATACTGTTGGTGCCAAGTCACTGGCTGACTCAAAGGGTTAACTTAATAAACAGGAGATCAAGAGAAAGCTCAGTGAAGTGTTGGTGAGTTATTGCAAGTTTTCCCACTGTTGGATATCTTTCTTTCTTTGGAACTGGCAAAAGGCAAGGGTGCTGGGAATAGATAGCAGTGCACTGGATTTCCCGCACTATCTTGGCTCTCTGGCAAAACAGCAGCCAATAGCAGTTTTCTCAACTGTGATGGAGAGCACCACATTGTCCAAACTGCTCAAGGTGGCAGTAATAGCCCTGTAAAAGCAGGAAAGCCAGCAGCTGGCCCTTGGAGCCTATTTCATTGCTATGTACAACCTTTAAGCTCCTGGAGTGGCTTATTCTTTAAAGAGTTAGCCTTACCACCCACTCATTGCTGGCTTTAGATTACTTACTTACAGTGTGGAAACATGCCCTTCGGCCCAACAAGTCCACACTGACCCTCCGAAGAGCAACCCACCCAGACTCATTCCCCTACCACTACGGGCAATTTAGCATGGCCAATTCACCTAACCTGCATGTTCTTTAGAAGGAAACCAGAGCACCCAGAGGAATCTCGCACAGAGACGGGGAGAATGTGCAAACTCCACACAGACAGTTTCCTGAGGCGGGAATTGAACCCAGGTCTCTGGGCACTGTGAGGCAGCAGTGCCAACCACTGTGCCACCTGCTATGGTCAGGCTATGCTGTTGGTGTTATGGCACTTTAAAAAGGGGTAAGTCTGGTCTTTCTCCACTCCCACTCCAGATGCTCAGTGCTCTGATAAGGCTGTTTGTGGGACCATTCTTCTGCAACTCTGAGAGATACTTGCTCATTGTGACACTGTATGCCACTGTGGACAGGAGTCATCTGTGCAGCACTGGTTCCATCCACTGTGAATAATATGAATTGTATATAATGTGAATAATGTGACGAGGTGAACTGTAAATTGTCATTTGTATATTGCAGAAGCATATATCAGAAATAGCCAATGGGTAAGTCCACACTGTCCGGCATGATTGTCCATTGTTTAATGAATGGATGAAATTCTGAATATATGCTCGTGTTGCATTCTAAAACCTGCTCTATAACAGGAAAGAAGAGACTCTGCTCTGAACACTAATTCACATGATGCCAAGGAAGACTTGCAGTGTTAATGGGCTGTACCTCTCTCTTATGTTTTGAAATTGACCTTTAAGAAATTTGGAACATTTTCAAGTTAATGTTAATTGTAATTATAAATCAAATAAAAAATGTGGTCAGCTGTTTCATTCCAACGTAGGTTCGGAGAATTGTTTATGTGTGTACTGGAACGTATTTGTATGTGCGTGTGTGTGAGAATGTTCAAGTGAATGAAATTGTAATCATAACTTGGAAAGACCCAATAATGTTAAGCTAATTGAATGGAAGGAGAACAACAGCTTCTCAAAGACAGAAAGGTTTTTCTTTCAACCAAAAGTAAATGAGAATTTCTGAAATGAAACATAATTCTTTCCCTCTCTAACGCCATCCAACCCTCGATCAACAACTGACATTAATAAACTTGATATTTCTATTGTTATTCCATTGCTTCCTCTTTAACCTGCACTGCCCTCCTCTTTTGTGAAGACAGATGTCAAGGGTTAAACTAAATAGGGCACTGCGGTTCCCTCCACCCTTCTCTGGATGAAGTATGAATGGGGAGAAACCCACTAAGGATGCTTCCAGGCACCCAACCGCAGCAACGTCAATTGTCCCAGGATGTCCCATCTCAGGACCCTTTGAGAGGTGCCTGCCATTCAGATTAGTCTCCAACTCTGTAGTCTCTGAGTGATATGGAGGGGGTGGTTTCAGCAGATTCAGGTTCAAGAGATTTAGGGAAAGGTGAAAGGAAGGAGCATGATTTTCAGGCATGGAGGCTTCCATTGATGGATCCCAGGGATTAGAAAAGGAGTTATCCTCCCTGCTTGCCTGACTCCAGCTTGTGCAGTTAAAACTAAAAGAATGAGGCCCTTAAGTGGCAACTGATTGGCCACTTAGGGTATCAATCAGATAGATCGAGGTGGGTGGGTAGGCTGGAGGAACACCAGCTGACAGATTTTACAAAGTCTGCATCTAATGTGTTTGTTGAGAATCATTCCACCCCTTCCACCTCCACACACGGGTTATCTTCCCATTCCCTATTTTTGTTTATTCACTCATGAATATATGGAAGTAGTTAGCTGGGCCAACCTTTATTGCCTGTCCCAGGTTAGAAACATGGAAGGCAGAAGCAGGAGTAGGCCATTCAGCCCTTTGAGCCTGCTCCATCATTCAATGTGATGATGGTTGATCATCCAACTCAGTACCCTGGTCCCACCATCTCCCCACAGCCATGGGTCCCTTTAGTTCTAAGAAGCATATCTAACTCCTTCTTGAAAAAAAGTCAAAGTTCTGCATGGTTCCTGTATTAAAGAGGTTCAAGGAACCAGATTCTAGGTTTATCTGTCTGAGCACCTTTCATACAGGAACCAGGTAGCTCAGTTGACTGGATGGATGGTTTGTGATGTAGAGTGATACCAACAGTGTGGGTTCAATTCCTGCACTGGCTAAGGTTACTACGAAGGACTCTCCTTCTCAATCTTACTCCTCACCTGAGGTGTAGTAACCCTCAGGTTAAAACCACTCTAACGGGAGAACAAGACTATCGTGACTTTATCTTACATTGCTTCCTTTCGCCCTAACTATAAGATACAGGAGCAGATTTAGGCCATTCAGCCCATCAAGTCTGCTCTGTTGTTCGGTCATGGATGATATGGTCTCAACCCTACTGACCTGACTTCTCCCTGTAACCTTTAATTTCCCCTTACTAATCAAGGACTTATCTATTCCTGCCTTAAATACACTCAATGACTCAACCTCCACAGCCCTATGTGACAGATTCACCACCCTCTGGCTGAAGAAATTCCTTCTTATCTCAGTTCTACAAGGCTGTCCCTTCATTAAGGCCAAGCCCTCAGGTCCTAGTCTCTCCTACTTCAGGAGATATCTTCGCCATGTTCAGTCTATCCAGATCTTTCAGTATGCTGTGTTTCAATGAGATTCCCTCCTCATCCTTCCGAAATCCATCAAGCACAGAGCCAGAGTCCTGAACTGCTCCGTATATGACAAAACCTTCATCCTTGGAATCATTCTCTAGCCCTCCAAGGCCACAACGTCTTTCCTTAGATATGGTGCCCAAAACTGCTCACAATATTCCAAATGCAAATTACTTTAAACTCTTCCAGTTCATAGTACAAGCACTCATCTGATGACATGGTCTTAAAAGAGAAAGGGGTGTACTTTAAAAAAGGAACTTGAAAAACAAAAGAGAGGAGAAAAAAAACTGAAGTTCAAAGTAAAGTTGTTCAAATCATTGAGGGTTAATGTGGAGGATTTGTCTCCAATAACAGAAGGATCAGTCAGCAGAATATTAGCCAACAGGCAAGATGGAACCATTTGGGGTTGTTTCCTCTGGAACATACAAGGCTGAGTGAAGATTTTAATTGATAAAGTGATGAAGGACCCTTTAAGAATGGCTGAGAAGGATCTTTTTGACATTGGGGTCAATGACCAAGAAGTGTGTTTTGAAGTGTTTGGTGGAAGAATCAGAAGGGAGATAAGGAGAAATGTTATCATCCAGAGAGTAATGGGGTGTTAGGAACTCACTATCTGAAAATGAGTGGAAAGCACCTGAAGTGCTAAAATTGCTGAAACCTGCAGACTGCAGACCAAGTGTTGCAATGAGGGTTCAAGCAGGAAGATTTTTCTTTAACCAGCTCAGTCATAATGAACTGAATGGCATCCTATTGTATCATATAGCTTTAAGGTCCTAGGAGTTAAAAATATCAGTCATTCCATATCAGCAATGAGGGTCTTTACATAGAAATATAGTAACATAAAAATAGGTGCAGAAGTAGGCCATTTGGCCCTTTGAGCCTGCACCACCATTCATAGAGTTACAGAGATGTATAGCATGGACACAGACCCTTTGGTCCAACCTGTCCATGCCGACCAGATATCCCAACCTAATTTGGTCCCATTTGCCAGCACCCGGCCCATATCCCTCCAAACCCTTCTTATTCATATACCTATCCAAACCCATTTTAAATGCTGTAATTGTACCAGCCTCTACGACTTCCTCTGGCAGCTCATTCCATACACGGACCATCCTCTGTGTGAAAAAGTTGCCCCTTAGGTCCCGTTTATGTCTTTCCCCTCTTACACTAAACCTACGCTCTCTAGTTCTCGACTCCCCCACCCCAGGGAAAAGACTTTGTCTATTTATCCTATCTATGCTCCTCGATTTCATAAACCTCTATGAGGTCACCCCTCAGCATTTGACGCTCCAGGGAAAACAGCCCCAGCCTATTCAGCCTCTCCCTATGGCTCGTATTCCTATTCAATATGATCATGGCTGATTATGCAATGTCAGTATCCCATTCTCAGTTTCTATTCACAACTTTTGATCCCTTTAGCTACAAGGGCCACATCCAGCTCCCTCCTGAATATATCTAACAAACTGGCCCGAACAGCTTCCTGTGGGAGAGTATTCTGAGTGGAGAAATTCTTCCTCATCTCTGTCCTGAATGGCTAACCCTTTATTCTTAGACTGTGACCCGTATTTCTGGACTTCCCCAACATCGGGAACTTTCTTCCGCATTCAGCCTGTCCAGTCCCTTCCGGATTTTATATGTTTCTGTGAGATCTCTCTACATCCTTCTAAATTCCAGTGAGTACATGCCCAGTTGATCCAGTCTTTCCTCATATGTTAGCTCTGCCATGCCGGGAATCAGTCTAGTGACCCTTCGGTGGACACCGTCAATGGCAAGAATATCCTTCCTCAGACTAGAAGACCAAAACTGCACCTAATGTTCAAGGTGAGGCCTCACCACGGCCCTCTACACATTTTCTCCTTTATAACTGCAGCAAGATATCCTTACTCCGACATTAAAGTCCTCTCACTATGAAGACCAGTATGCCATTAGCTTTCCTCACTACCTGCTGCACCTGCATGCAGTGACTGTCCCATCATGACACCCAGGTCTCGTTGCTCCTCACTTTTTCCTAAACTGCCACCATTTGAATCTTATATGTGGGTGTGAAGAATTACTCCCCCTTGGAACAGAAAGGGTTAAAGGCCGAGCTGATATATGTGTTCAAAACTATGAAGGGATTTTGATAGCAGGAGGGCCAATAAGTAGAGAACATGAATTTAAGTTAATTGGCAAATAATCCATAGAAAAGTTGAAAATAAATCTTTTTCAGCAGCAAGTTATTACAATCTTGAAAATACTGGCTGAAAGCATGATGCATGCAGATTTAATCATCGCCTTTAAAAGAAAACCAGATACATATTTGAAAAGGGAGTGTGTGGGCTACAGGAAAACAGCATTTGACTAAAGGCAATATATAAACTTAAGTTGTTGTTTTGCCATTCAATTCAGCAAAATCTCTTAGAATGTTAAGAACCACTACTAATTATCCCAGGTGTTCCAATAGTCCCAGCTTTCTGAGTCTCATCTGATAACCAAGCTTTCCCATTCTTGCAAATATCCTGCTGTATCTACACTGAGTCAAATCATATATAGGGCTCTTTGCTGTTGACTGAATAAGGGTGGTGCCTCTATATACCACTTCCAAAGCAAATGATAGGCAGGACTGGTCTCTTTAATCCACGAGTGTCCATTCCAGCTCCACAGTGGAAACACAGCTTTTGAATGAAGTGAAGGTGAACAGGTCAACACAAGATTGAAAGAAGACCTCACCAATTTCATCCAGAGAGTACAAGCCCTGCCCCATTCCTGTAGGCCTCTCCATGTTTAGACAGGAAATATTCTGGAGATGATCTTTCCTCAACGAGCCAATGGAAGCTGGTAGCCCGATGGGGGAACACAGCAAAGGAAAGTAACTTCTGCAGGTGCATAGTCACCTACAGATGTGAGCAGAGAGGCTCGTGCCTCCACCTTTTGAATGAGATGCTCTTACACTAACCCCATATTTTCTAGGTATCACAGACCCCAAAGGATTGGTAGGGAAAGGGCAGCTCTGAGTTAGCTTTAAAACCACTAACATAAACATAAAGCTATGTAGTTCAGAATCATCAAATTAAGAACAACCATAGGAACAAATACATTTACACATAAATTATTTTAAAAAAACATTTAAATAGCGATGTTAATGAAAAATAACAGAAATAGAAGAAAAATGTTGGCAAAAAAGAGCAAGGATGAATACAGCACAAGGAACAACTACATTAAACATTTTAGAAATACTTGACATCTTTCATGGGCATTGTGCATGCACTTTCACAGAAAATAACTGGCTCAGAAGCACGAGCATTTCAATATTTCAGTGCAACCTGACGGTAAAGACATTTCGATGAAATTCTTTCTGCTTCATAAATAAAAATCTGTAAAAGAGCGCCTACACTCATATATTGCCTTCCACAATTTCAGGACAACTCAAAACACATCAATGCAGTACCTTTGAAGCGTACTCACTACTGCAGTGTAGAAAACAACATGATTATACAGCTCATGATAAATCAAAAAGGTAATTGTACAACCTTTATGTTAAAGCTACTTGCAGCTGGATGATTTCTTTACGGGATTAGACATTTGATTTAACGTTATTGACAGAGGAGTTTTGATTTATTGAGCCGAATTGTGATTTTTAAATTACTGTACAACTCCTCTTTTATCTTCAGCAGCAGTGTTATAGACCCATTGCAGGACTTTGAAAATAATTTAATTGACAATCCTCCATTTTAGGAAACTTTCAACCTGGCAGCCAAATTATTCCCAGTCGTTTATTTTTTTCTAATCACTGAAGAACTTTAATATGTTTCAAAAAAATAGCTTCCGAGACCAATTCATTCTTTGTGAGGAAATGAGTCACAGTATCAAGTGCCTGCTTTACTCTCATGTTCCCACAATCATTGGTTGACGTCACTTGTTTTGAACAGTTGTTAAATGGTTGCTGCATCCTGCACAGAACAATCTCCTAGCCATCCAGAAAAATGGAGGAGTCACCCTCAGATATGGAACTCCTTATCTACTTTGAGCAGCTAAGTATAAACTTTCAGACAATGTCAATCATTGTTGATATTGTTATTCAGTCAACTGGGGTAAAAATTAAAAAAAATTCCTTGGTCCTACAGAACTTAAGCATTGCTAAACAGAGGCATGAAGTTGAGCTTTTGTCATCTTGCACTCATCAGGACTAGAACACGGGAATAGACTTTGAAAAGGGGTACCAATTTATACAGCATCAGAAGAACATGTTGGTCTTTTGGGCCATTATTGGCATGGAGATGCACCTGGAACAACTAATTGTCAATCTCAGTTCTCACACCAGGAAGGTAGATCTTGGTTTCTCAAGGCATTATCAAGGGAATGAAGCAGAGTTTGGCAGTCTCCATTATCCCTTTCTTTTCACAAAATAGAAAGGATGCTATTTATATACATTAAAGATGATCCTGTGTGTTAATATATACAGGCAGCGCATCACAGTCCAAACCCGACTGATAATCTTAGTTACCAGTATAATTGTTGACATAGTTTGGATATTTAATAAATGCTGTCCAATAGCAGAATTGCACTGAATGTTAGACAAAGTATTCTGAGGATTACAGATACAGGTTGGTTGAGCAAATCCTCAGTGGGATGCAGAATGCCCATTGTTTGAATGTACATCTTACATATCCAATAACACACCAGTCTGAAAACTCAGAAACCATATTACTCATTTCATTGGTCTGATGGTAGCATCCTGTAAGTAGATTAACTGAAATTGTAATGGTGTAAGACAGCTAACCTCACCTGTCAATGACTCATATACTCAGTGAAGAGACCATTCAGCCCATTGACTCTGCACTGACCCTCTGAAGAGCATCTCACCCAGACCGCCCCCTCCACCCATCCAATCCCCTTAAACCCTCATTTACCACAGTTAACCTACCTAGCCTGCACATCCCTAGACACTACGGGCAATTTAGCATGGCCAAATACCCAACCTGCACATCTTTGGACTGTGGGAGGAAATCCATGCAGACACGGGGACAATGTGTAAACTCCACACAGACATCCTCGAGGGTGGAATTGAACATGGGTACCTTTTGCTGTGAGGCAGCAGAGCTAACCATTATGGATCAAGTATTTGTGACAACTTCCCATTGGACCAAGGTCTTTCTAGTGTATATTTGCAAACAAACTAATAAAGCTAAAGTTAGACACAGCTCAAGGATCAAGTGTGTTTTGATGTAAGATGAGCTAGAAAAGAGTAAGCTTGATGTGAAGTGCCCAAATATATATTTTTTTCATTTAATCTATTTAGTCCTCTACATTTCCTCAATATATAATCACAGCATAACCAATGCCTATTTAAAATACACACACACTTAGGCAAATGTTATATAGGTTTATGCTATATTGTTATTATTATTTGGGAACTTGGGTTCAACAATGGAGAAAATTGATTTTAATTGTTCAGTCATGTGGAACATCTTTGGACCTGTTGTTCTTTAAAGGTCACATTGAACATTCAGTTTCAAACAGCATATACCCAAACATCATGCAAATTCAGCAAAATGGCCAGCAAGCCATCTGAGGAGATAACTGCTAAGGTGTCTGAAGCAAGTTTCAGGAGAGGGAAGAGGTCTAACACAACAGAGGTGCTGCTATGAACAGTGACCAAGCAGTCAGAACTGGGCAGAACTCCTGCAAAGCTTAGGGGACAGTGAGAGGAAAGCCCCAGAGCTGTAAGCTATGAGCATGTCAGAGAGGAAGACATCCTACATGGCTGTTGAAGCGATGAGTTTAGGGAATTCTTATTAGTAATAAGTGAGCTGGTTAGTAGTTTTGTTTTAAGAGACCTGAGGACCATAAGAGCAAAAGGAGCCAAAATAGGTCAGCCAGCCCATTGAGTCTGCTCCACCATTCAATGAGATCATGGCTGATTTGATAATCCTCAACTCCACTTCCCTGCCTTTTCCCTTTAACCTTGGGAGACATGTCAATGAGAGAAAATAACAAAAATAGTGACTGCGCAAGAATTGACTGAAAGAAACTGGTTTCAACTCTGCCAACTGAACAAGAAGCTTAATGTGGAGATTGGGGTGACTCCTCACTGAAGTTGGACAGCCTGTGAGGGGACTGTTGAGATACAGGAATGGATTTTTTTTTTGTGAAATTATTCCAATAGATCTGTTGGAGCAGAAGTGCTTGTGGTAAATTCATGAGCAAGTACATGCTTTCTGTCCTTTTTTTAAAGATGTGGGTCATTTGATAAGTCTGATTAGGAAGTGTAGGAACCTGAATTTTATATTGTGAGCCTTTGCCAAAAATGCTTGAGTAGTCTCTAGTCTCTTGAGCATTTGTTTATACCCTAAAGAAAGATTTCTGAGGAAGGCATATGACTAAGGAGAGAAAATAACAAGTCATTCAAATTTAATTTCATATTCCATTGTAATTCATTGTTCATTAAGTGGTTTAGATGTCCCGAGGATATGGTAAATGCTACATTAACACTTGGTTTATTTCGCTTTTCAATTCCATAATGCCTTCATGTAAGTCAGTCTCTTCACATACCCACTCAAAATTTTGCCCTCAATTGATATATCCCCATAAAAGGAACTTAAATTGGTTTAATAATTCCTACTGTGAATATTGAGAGAGAAAACCAACACAGATTGAAACAGTCTTTATTAATAAACATGAGAATACTAAAGCATTTCATGTTTTCAATAACCTTTTTGCCCTTCCACATTGTCTTTGTCCCATCTCCATTCATCTGTTGCACTCAAATCCTCATCTATCCTTTGTTAGAACTGGCATGGCTAGTCCAAGCCATTTCTGGCCAGTCTCTTACATTCTACCTTCTGTAACCTTGGTGTCATAAATCTTTGCTTCTTAGCTTGGACCAAGTCTAATTCACCCATCACTTCTGTGCTACATTAATTTCGATGCAAGCAACGTCTTGATTTTAAAATCCCATGTTCTAGTTTTCAATCTTATACATTCAGTGATTTTACCACAGTGAAAGCGGATAACTTTTATGAAGCAGTAAATGGCACAAACACATATTCAGTCAACAAAGTTGGCCATCTTACCTGTAAGCTGGTTTGAGTGTCCACCTGAACTCCCGGGTAGTTCAGCAGAAGTCGTACCAAGTTCTCATGCCCAGACTGTGCTGCCAGGTGTAATGGTGTGTACCCTGACTGAAACAGCGATAATAAAGTCTTTAACCCCAGATTCACCTGGATTTCCATAACACTGAGTGAGCAATTATTCCTTTGTTTTGCAATTGTCACCCGAGGGAAAATGACCAATTATAACTTACTGATCGAGGGTCCATATTTTCTAAAAGAAGGCAACCCAATTTTTCAAGCAATTCTCTGACTAATTCAGAAAATAACTCTTGAAGTCCTCGCCAGTGAATCTCTCAAACAAATGTGGATTTCTGCTTTTGCAAAGTTGTCAGAAATATGCAACCAAAGTTAGAGTGGTTGATTGAGTTAAACACAAACCTTTCTGTAGAGATTCATTGGCACTGTGTACAGAACGAACAGGGCTTCCTGTGTAAAGCAGTTGGGGTAACTTCAACCTGAAATATTAATTTATGAAGCGAATGGCTAAAGACTGACTTCCTTATTTAGACTAAGCTTGGAACAAGGACTTGTTGTGTGGTGGTAGTGACCCCACCTCTAAGCCAAGACACCTAGGTTCAAGTTGCACTTACCCCAGACGTGTGGAATGGCATCTCTGACTAGGTTGCTTAAAAAACATCTAGAACAATCTAGCTACCAAGTTAATCTGCTTTTAGACACTTGAAGTGTCACATCTCAGGCTGGAAAAAAACACTCAATGTCACAGATTTAACTTTAACAAAGTTTAAAAGAATTTTAATGTTGACTGCTTCTCACTGCTGTTACATGCGCTGTCTGATGTTTGGTAATGTAGGCTGTGTACTCAAAATTTCTTATTCAGATATCTAAGAATACTCGAACCATCATCAGGGAGGTAAAATTTAAAACACAAACACATCCAAAAAAAAAGTCTAAATGTGAGGGAGGATCAATCCAGCAAGGATTGATTAAGCGGTTTATAAATATAATTAATTTGTTTTATTTTGGATCAGAGTGCATCTGGTAATGAGTTTTGCCATTTTATGAGGAGTATTTCTCAGATGTGACACAATGCAGAGTTCCTTACATTGCACAATTGCTGCCATATCCTTGCAACTTACTCCACTGCGCAATTTTAAACACTGAGCAGAACTGAAGGATTTACAACCAACTCTGGAACTTAACGTACACTCATTACCAGTAGCAACAGTGATTTACTGCTTCAGAGTCTGTATTGGATAGTTTCTAGTGGCCCCTTACTGTCTGCTGTCGGCTGATCCTGTATCTGCCTTCAGGGCTGAACTCAACTGAGGCAATATCCTTACACTTCAATCATTTGCTTAAACAAAAAGACTCACTTGTAATAAAAGCTTTGATCAGAAGCCCAAAGCACTGAATCATAGGACGACAAGGAGGCCATTCAGCCCCTTGATTGTCATGGTTGATCTGTATCTTACGTTGGCTCTGTATCCTTTTATACCTTTGGCAAATGAAAATCTAGCAATTTCTGACAAACAACTTCACTGCTGCTTCTTGTGGGAGAGAATTCTTTACCATCTTTGAATTTTTATCCTTTGCAAGAAAGATGCGTCTTAGTTTCTCTCCTAATGGCTTGGTTCTGACTTGAAGGTTATTTTCCACTGCCCTCGAATTCTAAGCTAACAGAGAAAGTTTTCCTATGTCTGTCCAATTGATTTCTTCGAAAATCATGACCGCTTCCATAAATGTACATCATAACTTTCTATCCTGCAGGGAATACAAGTTTAATTGAAACAAATCCCTCCATGATTTAATCCTTGGAGCCCTGGTAATAAAACCGATTTTTTTTTTTGTTTATTCACTGCTCCATTCTTACATCCTCAGCTGAAACATTGCTGCAATATGGATTCACTACATAAAAGTTAAAAAAAACACGAGGTGCTTGTGGATGTCTAACATGAGTGCTGTGAAAGTTTTAAATAGTTTTAAAAAGCTAAACCAGTTTAAAAATTAATTTTAAAAAAATTGTTCATATCTGTTAACTCTTGCCCATGTGAGAAGGATGTCAACTCTTATACCTCGGTTGTCGGCTCCTTCATCAGTTGTCCCTCACTGGTGGACTTTGGAGTCTCACTGCGTATGGTTGCTGGTACCTTGGTTAGAATCTCCCGCACAAAATCCATCTGGCCAAAATGTGCAGCCACATGAAGAGCAGTGAATCCAGTCTTCAAAGAAGGAAAATGAATTTGATTAGATAAAGCTGCACTTAAGTTTCAGGGAGTGCCATCTCATGTATGTGAGTGCACTAAACTGCTACACCTGACAATGAGATAAACCTCAAGATGATGAAGCCATTGAATGATGAAATCACTGTCAAATTACTTACAGGACTTTCAGACATTTGTGGGCAAATATAAAAAGACTTAATGTTGCTTCTGAAGATATATTGGACTTTTACATTCAAGGTAAGAATACAATCCTTTTAATTCTGCTTCCACATGATTGGGTTTCCATATTAAATATGGTGTAAATGCACTCCTGTAGATTGCAGATAGTTTGTCACACATTAAATGGCTAGGAGGCTGGTGGTAAACAAATATAACTCTTGTCTCCTTCAAATCATTCCTGTTTTGGGAAAATTGGCAGAGTTAAAAGTGTTCTTAAAGGCTCCTGCATCAAATCTGCCAAACTCAACTTAAATTTTGAATTACAGAATCATTGAGTCATAGAAACAGACCCTTTGGTCCTACTAGTCTGCACCAACCAGATATCCTCAGCTGATTGAGTCCCATTTGTCAGCAATTTGCCCATATACCTCTACATCATTCCTATTCATATACCCATCCAGATGTCTTTTAAATGTTGTAATTGTATCAGCCTTCACCACTTCCTCTGGCAGCTCATTAAATACATGCACCACCCTGCACGAAAATGTTGACTCTTAGGTCCTTTTTAAAACTTTCACCTTAAACCTATGCCCTTTAGTTCTGGACTCCCTCACCCCAGGGAAAAGACTTTGTCTATTTATCCTATCTATGCCCCTTTGATTTTATAAACCTTCATAAAGTCACTTCTCAGCCCCCAATCCAGACAACATCCTTGTAAATCTTTTCTGAACCCTTTCGAGTTTAACAACATCTTTCCTATAGAAGAGAAACTAGAATTGCACACAGTATTCTTAAAGTGGTCTCACCAATGTTGGAACTTGACATCCCAACTCTCATAATTAACGTATTGACCAATGAAGGGAAGCATTCCAAACACTTTCCTCACTACCCTATCTACCTGCGATTCAATTTTCAAGGAACTATACACCTGCACCCCTCAATCTCGTTTTTCTGCAACACTCCCCGGGGCCCTGATTTGCCTTTACCAAAATGCAACACCTCACATTTATCTAAATTAAAGTGATCTAAGTTTGGGAGAAGATTACCCAAAAGTGATCTATCACTCTATGGCCCATCAGCCTATCTGATCAAGGTCTCATCGTACTCTGAGGTAACCTTCATCACTGTCCGTTACACCACCAATTTTGGTGTCATCGGCAAACATATTAACCATACTTTCTATATTTACTTGCAAATCGTTTATATAAATGATGAAAATCAGTAAAGCCAAACTGATTCTTGTGGCACCTCACTGGTCACAGTCCTCCAGTCTGAAAAAACAACCCTCCAACCATACCTCAGTCTTCTACCTTTGAGCCGGTTCTGTATCCAATTTGTTAGCTCCCCCCGGACTCCATGTGATCTCAGCTGGCTAACCAGGCTACCATGTGGAACCTTGTTGAATGCCTTGCTGATGTTCATATGGACAACACCTATCACTGTGCTTTCATAAAATTTCCTTGTGACTTCTTCGAAAAACTCAATCAAATTAGTGAGACATGATTTCCCACGCACAAAGGTTTGCTCACGATCCCTTGCCTTTCCAAAAGCATGTAAATCCTATCTCTCAGAATCCCCTACAACAGCTTAACCATGACTGATGTCAGACCCATGGGTCTATAGTTCCCTCACTTCTCCTTACTGTCTTTCTTAAATAATGACACCACATTAGCCAACCTCCAGGCTTCTGGCACCTCGTCTATGGCTATTGATGATACTTCTCAATGAACTTTAAGCTCCATTTAAGGCCTTACAAAAGCCCACCAAACCAAATTTGAATTGGGTCAAAAGGCAGTAGCTACCCATCTGCTCACTTCTCTGTACTTTTGAACTTACCGAAAAGTGGCCACTACATTAATGATAGAAGGACCTGCTCAAAGGCATTCCTGAGCTGCATACTGAGGAAGCCACTTTGACTGAAGAAACCACTTTGTGGGCTGTTACTGAAGGCTGTATCTCTTTCTATGCCAAACTATTTTCATCTTTGAGGTTTGAGTCAGGACTTTTGCTCCTTTTTTAACTCAGCTCCACACAAAATATAGCTTTGTACCCAGTACCCTTCTGAAGAGGCCAGTGAGAAAGAAAATACATTTGCATTTATTAATATAGTACACTTCACGATCATCAGTAATTTAAAAGTACTTCCAAGAAATCTATTTTTGATACATCCATGGAGGAGAAACAGCAGCTAATTGGCAAGTAGCAAACTTCCATAAACAGTAATGCGATTGTGTCCAGTTAAACTGTCATTGACTGAGGGGGAAAATGCTGGCCTATAAACAGGGGATAATGCCTTTATTTTTCATGCAAAAAATGCCCATGAGATATTTCAAGTCCACTAGAGAGGCAGGCAGGAACTTGGTTCAAGGTCTCATCCAAAAAAGGTTATCTGTAATAGGGAAGTGCTGAGGATGAAACTTGATTTGGATCCTGGAGTAGGACATGAAAGCCTAACCATCTAACCCAGAGGCAGGTGATTTACCAACTGAGTCAGGATTGATATACACAGAGACAGAAAGAGTCTAGATTGCAAGCCCTTAATGCAACAACACAGATATCTTTCTTGTCACGTTAACTCAATCATCCGGGAATGCACATCAAGTGTATTTTACCTTTATGGCCTCAAAATAAAGGAACAGTCCACATTCACGTGCTCTTTACTTGTAAATTGCTGTATTGCATAAATTAACTTCCAAGGACCTGCCCTTTCATTGTAATGCTGGATCCCTATTATGAACTGCCACAATACTGATTAAGCATTCTATACAGGCAGACAGTTGGGATTTGTACACTTTATATAGTTGGGAAGAAGAGAATTTTGAAATGAAACTCTAAATCTCTTGACACAAGTTTGCAAAGTGTGTGGAGATTTAGTGTTTGAAAATTCTGATGTGCGACCACCAACTTTATCTGATTTACCCAATCAGAAAGTGGTTGGGAATTGCAAAGCTGCAAATTTGTTAAACGTTTACTAATGATAAATCCCCTCTTTGCCAATGATGTATTGAGCAAAGTTAGATGGAACAAAAGGCACTGTTGCAACACAGATATAAGATTGGCTGAGTGACAAGAAACAAATCTCAGTGTGTCTGATTGTATTTCAGACTGGATGATGGTTTATAGTGGCATTCCTGAGTATTGGTGTGAGATACCCTACTCTTCCTGATGGAATGACCGAGATCTTGCTCTGGAAGGCACAATTTCAAATGTGAGAATGTTACGTAGCTTGAATGTATTGCAAACCTTTCGCAGAAAAGTGTCGAACGTCAGTAACTTAAAAGCTTTTCACTGTATTTTTTTGTAAAGTGACAATAAGTTACTCTTCTATTCTAGACAGTGGAATGGGCAGTGGAATATTAATGCAGAGAAGTGTGAATGCATTCAATTTTGGTAGGAAAAGTGCAGAAAGGACATAAAATAAAAGCTAAAGGGGTTGCAGGTGCAATGGAACCTGTATGTAAATAAAACACTGAAGGAAGCAAGACAGATTGAGAGGCTGGTTAATAAAGTTTTATCAATGAAGTGTAGTGTATAGTAACAGAGTTAAGTTAAACCCAATGTATAAAACATTAGTTCAGCCTCAACTGGGTTACTGTGTCCAATTTGGGCACTACATTTCAGGGAAAGATGTGGAGGTATTACAGACTGTGCAGAAAAGACTCATGGTTCCATGAAAGAGGAATTTCAGTAAGATCTATAGGGTGAAGGATTTGGAACGGTTTTCCTTGGAGAGGAAATTTGATTGAGGTATTCAAAATCATGATCGATTTTCAAAGAGCAGAGAGAGAAATGTTCCCTTTAATGGAAGGATCTATCATATGATGAAAAACCAGATCAGTGGGTCATGGCGGGTTCAGCTACTGTTAACCACATTTGTGGGGATTTTGGCAAAATACTAATATTCGACTGTGATGTCAACATAATTGAACCATAAAAAGAGGATAAGTTAAATAAAAGAGGCCACAAATTTAAGTTAATCAGCAAAAGATGTAATAGCAACATGATAGAAAACATTTTCATACATTGAATGATTGGAATCTGGAATGCACTGCATAAAAGTGTGGTGAAAAAGGTCAAATGAGACTTTAAAATAATTATTATCGAAAAATGAACAATTGAAACAATTATGAATTTATTAAGTGACAATAAATAGGTAATTATCAGGGGTAAGATGAATGGTTTTGGCACTCACTGTAACAACCAGAACAATTAGAAGAGCTTTTGCAAGACATTGTTTAGTTTGGTTCCACCCAGGTTTCAAATGATAACCAAATCAATGCTAAAGCTAAGGTAAATCAACACGAAAAGAGAACATAAAGGGTCAGGCTGTGTCTCTAACCTTTGTGCTGGTTATTTTAAAGGATACAGTGCCTTTCAGGGCTTCCAGGACATTAATGTGCCCATTCTTAGCAGCTAAATGAATTGTATTCATTCCCTCCTGATAAATAAAAATAAAAATTAATTAATCAATCAAAACAATTGTATTCAGGAAGAATAATCATTCCCAAATACAGCAAGCAAGAAACCTACTCAAGCACATTCAGAACTAGATCCATTATCTGACTCAGATTAATGACAGTGAATTGAAGCACAGAGCTAATTAGTTGATACACTTATTGGGCTGTGGTATTCTTTAGATCGGTGTCATCAACAGAGGTGGGAGACCTGGCTTGGAACAAACTGATACCGTACCTAAAGCATGGGAATGAAATGGGGAGGGATTCACGATATGGCCCCCTAAAGATGGCAATTAATTACTTGAGAAAGTTTATTAATTCTATCAAGATCGAGTTAGCACAGTATCTTTTTGACAGAAGAGCAACATCCTGCAAGTGGCGAACATCACTCTCCTGTTGCACAGCAGCATTGTGAACTTAGAATCAGAATCAGAATCAGACTTCCTACAGTGTGGAAACAGGGCCTTTGGCCCAACAAGTCCACACCTACTCTCCAAAGAGTAACCCACCCAGCCCCATTCCCGTACCCTATATTTGCCGAATGCATCTAACCTACACATCCCTGAATACTATAGGCAACTTAGCATGGCCAATTCACCTGACCTGCACATCTTTGGATTGTGGGAGGAAACCCTCGCAGACAAGGGGAGAATGTGCAAACTCCACAGTCACCCAAGGCTGGAATCGAACCTGGGTCGCTGGCGCTGTGAGGCAGCAGTGCTAATCACTGAGTCACTGCGCCGCCCCAACTGGCAGCAGTAGCTGCCGGCCCTTGAACAACTAGCTTAAAAAATTTGAGATACCTTACCCTTACAGGATATTCTGAGTTTGATGTTCTTCCTATCACTCAATTGAATAATATGAATTTCTGTGCCATTGTGATGCAAGGTATGTAGCCATATGCCCAAAAGACTAGAAGACGAATATCAAACTGCTTCTCCCTGTGACTGTTTGCAATGAGCAAGCACTGACTGCACCCAGTCAGTCCATGCATACAAAATTAGTATGTCATACCCAACATTAGACACAATTCTGCAAATGGAAAACCTTTGCTGAATAATTCTGACTCTGCAAAGAATTACACTGACATTCAATTTAAAATTGTCAGTTGTGCTCAAGATATGGCATACATGTGTACTGGAAATTACATATATTAATACACAGGGATCTGTTGTTTGTTGATACCAAGAACTTCTTTCAACTCTGCAAAATTTGCATAGTCATTTCTCCAGGCGACATCCTGACAAATCAGTTCACTTGCCTGGTTCAAAATCTAAACAAAGCCTGTCGATCATCAGTAACTATTACATAACACCTTTATCAATCATAGTCAGCTTGTCAATCAGTCAGCATTCTCCTCTTGTCCGGCATAAATGTTTGTTGCCCCTTTTACTGATATTTCTAGAGTTGGCCTCATGCATTCAAAATGAAAATATTGATAAACCCTAAACGTTTTTCTGAATTGAAAATCTGAAGCTGAGACTTTATGTTGATATGGTTTTGTTAACTGAAAAATAGGGGTTGACTTGCACAATGTGCAGAGGCCTACATATAAATTTTTGTGCCAAACAACATGGGGTTATCTGATACACAAGGCTATTTTATATATTGTAATCTGAAAGGAACTGCACAGGATGATGCAGGACCGAAATGGGTTAAGTTATAAGGGCAATTCATTACACTTGTATATCCTTGAGTATAGATGAAGATTAAGACGTGACATAATTGATATGATTAAGATGATTAAATAATTTAAAGCAGAATAGGAGAAACTATTTTATATTACAATAACTCATCATGGCTCCTGTGAGAGTTTCTAAAAAATCCTGCAACCTCTACCACTTAGAAAAATAAAAGCAGCCATGCATAGGACATCACTGGCTGCAAGATCATTTCCCAGCAGATCAACAGATCATTGAACTCACTTGATCTTGCTTTGGAAATGTAATGCCATAGCTTCTTTATCACTGGATTAAAATCCTGCAATTCCCCCCCCCCCCCTCCAACAGCATTGTGAATGCACCTACTGCCCAAGAACAATAGTGTTTCAAGAAGGCAGTTCATCACCATCTGATCCAGGGAAATAAGGATAAGCAATAAATGTTAGCTCAACCAGTAATGCTCACATCTCCAAAACTAACAAAAAACTATTTTCTCTGGTGGACGGAGTCCAGACTAAGAAGCCTTAGCTTAAAATTAGAACAAGGCCTTTCTTCTTGCTAGTGGGGATCTGAAAAACTCTATATCAGGAAGGTTCTTGAGGTTAGGACAATTGAAAATTAGATCAATAGATTTTGTTAGGTGAGGAGATTAAGGGATAGGGAACCAAGGTGGATTAAATAAGATATTGATCAGTATGATGGGGCAGATATGAGGGGCTGAATGTCCTACTGCTGTTCACATTTACCTGTGAAGTGTTCCTTATATATAGTTACATTTATGAAAGATATATGGGAAACCTGTGATACAGGCATCAAGGACGGAGGCTCAGAGACAGTAGAATGGCTGGAAGTACTTGAGGCAATGAAAGCTTCAGGAATGGACAATAAATGCTGGTCAAGCACGGTGACACCCATGACACATGAATGAATAGATAAAACAAAGTTCGCACTGCCACAATTAAGAGCATTTCCTTTGCTGGCTTCATGAAAATGGAACCTGGGTTGTATCTAAGTGTCACACAGAACTTTGCTGCTTCCATTGGGTTCGTATGAAGACATTGAGCAGGATGAGTGATGTGTTAGGGTTGGGGACACATTGCAGTGCCGCCTCTGAAGATGAGATTGCCCTTGGCCACTTTGCCAACACCCACAATGTCTAATATGTTACAGAACCTGTTTGTCCATGTGAGGAATGGATGATACATGAAGAAAGAATCAAAACAATTGTGGGCATTGAGATGTAGCTCAGTTAAATAGAATCATATTGATTACCCAGCAGATCAACAGATCATTGAACTCACTTAGTGGGCGGCACGGTGGCACAGTGGTTAGCACTGCTGCCTCACAGCGCCAGAGACCCGGGTTCATGTCCCGCCTCAGGCGACTGACTGTGTGGAGTTTGCACGTTCTCCCTGTGTCTGCGTGGGTTTCCTCCGGGTGCTCCGGTTTCCTCCCACAGTCCAAAGATGTGCAGGTCAGGTGAATTAGCCATGCTAAATTGCCCGTAGTGTTAGGTAAGGGGTAAATGTAGGGGTATGGGTGGGTTGCACTTCGGCGGGGTGGTGTGGACTTGTTGGGCCGAAGGGCCTGTTTCCACACTGTAAGTAATCTAATCTAAAAAAACTTGATCTTCACTGGTGGTCATGTCCCTTTTGGACACCAAAATCTAGTGACAGATGGCTTTATTTTCATTTTGCCCTCAAAGTTCCCAGAAACATCTTGAGTTTTTTTCTCGTCTGAATTACCACACATTTTGTATTCTCTCAAGAGTTTCTCCTGAATTCCTTATTGGATTTTAGTAATTACTTCCTTTGAACTAATACCTCCCCCTCCCACCAGTTTTAAAAGTTCCACAAGTGCAAGGGTTTGTCCACCCCAACATAATTTTAGAGAGCTCTACTGGATCTATACTCACTGCATTCTCATCAGTGGCAGACGCACCAGCCTCCAACAATACCTTAACAACCTCAGCATGACCGCCAGCAGCAGCGAGATGGAGTGGAGTGGATTCTTTCGTCTAAAAATTACAAAGTCACAACATTCACAACCAGGCAAGTAGGCCTTCCTCTGCATCAGTTACAAAACATTTTTGTTTTGTTTTAGCAAATCAAATCGTTTATTTTGGTGCTTGTGAGTTGAGGAAAGCTTGTGTTGGACCTGTAATATTTTTGACTTTTCTCAGCCAGAATTAGAATCAAGTCCTTGCTATACAGCCAAAAACACATTGGGCCCAGAGAGATAAACTGGCAAAACTGGTGAGTTAGGCACACAGGCCAACACACCTTGTATACTTTGAAGTTCAACACCATTCTTCCCAGAGTCCACAATCCTTCCAATTTTGAAATTGGATACTGTAAAGGTCTACAAAGTCAACATTGCTCCAACCACTTTCTAGCCATCAGAATAACCAGTACCAGAATATCCAGGCCCTATAGTGTTCAGACATTTCCCATGTAGTCATTTATTGTTCACTTATTTATTTTTGTTTAATTTCCCCAGAATTTGAAGACCACAGGATTCACCTTGTTCCGTGCGGTAGTGACTCCGGCTTTGTTGAATTTTAGCAGCTCTTTTATCACGGCGACACTTCCCTTTGATGCGGCAATGTGTGCACAGGTGGAGCCTTCTATGTTTGCAGAAGTCACCAGTTCTGGTTTCTGTTTGAGGAAGAGTTTCACTACCTCAGAATGGTCATTTTCTGCAGCGAGGTGGAGTGGTGTTTGTCCATGCTGTCAAAGATGGGAAACAGCAGAGGACAATGATTAGAGATCATCATTGGTGCAGTCTCTTGGGAAAGTGCGTTTTGAGCTAGTGTCAACCTAAGACAGCAATCACACTCCAGTTGGCCATGGGATGACCATTGGGGAAATGGTAAAATGGGAAAATATCATTCAGCGTTTACCTAGAGCATGGTTGGAATTTGGAACTACCACATGGAACAGTTGGGACATTTATAGAGATACAGTTAAAGAAAAACTAGGTACATGTCTGAGGGAGAAAAGCACAGACAGATATCCAAATAGTCATGAAAGTGTTGTAAAAGAGACATCCTATCAAAGCTTTACAATTTGCACTCAGCAGGACAGATGCAAGAATGCCAAATTTCTCTTTAGAAATTGGTATTCTTGTGATTTGATCCTGATGAATGCAAGATGAAAAGCTTCAACAACATCCACATTATCTGTGACATAGCTGCAGATGCAGATGTATTTCTGAAGTGTTTCTTTATTCACTCCTGTCATTGGTCACCCTAAATGAGCAGTTAAAAATATGCAGAAATTGTTGCACTGCACTTAATGATTCAGGACTGCCTGTTCCAGCTTTAGGATTTAATTATATGCTGATAAACAGTTTATTAAAATCCATCACGCATGGTTTATTATTTATGTGGCAACATTCCCTCAGGTTTATCAGATAAAATCATTAAAATTCTGTTTGTTAAGCTGAACCTTTGTTTAGGCTCAGTGCTTCAATTTCTACTAGCACTTTTTTACTGAAACACAAGCAGCTCCCATTTACAATCCCTCATCTGTTAGACACCAATAATCAATAGAGATCATATAACAATATTGTTAAGGGAGAGAGAAGAGATCAAAACTGACTGTGCCTAAAATACTTATTTGAGTGCTGACGCCTTTGAGCACATCCACTCCTGCAGTATGGGGAAGGATTTTAATGGTAAGGTCAGAACATAGTTCTTTACGGTACTGTAAAATATTTAATAGCAGACCACTTAGAAAGCCCTGTTAGGATCAGACAGAGTCAACATAGATTTCTAAAGAGAAATTTCTGTTAGTTATAGTTAGGTATTTATAGATATGGTTCTTAGACATAAAGGGAACACAATGGCAAGGGGAGAAAGAGGGAATAGGGAACTGAGCTGGACGATTAATCACGATCATATTGAATGGTGGAGCACACTTGAGGGACCGAATGGCCTACACCTGTTTTCTATATTCCTGTATATCTTATAGGACTCATGAACCAAGGGTCAGAATACAGGAAAGAACACAGTTATACAAACTTTTTGGAACAATGCATCCATCAGCACAGGGCAGATAGTTCCTTTTAGGTTTCATCTGAATATCATCGTGTGAATCATTTAATTGCAGCTGTCTAATACATCAGGGAATTTTAAAAAAAGGTGATTGTCTTCCTTCTTGCACTGCATTCCGAAATGTCACATGTTTCAGAGCCAGTTAAGGACAAACTACTCAAATTAAGTTATGCTGTTTTGCAAAGAAGAGATAAGTCAGAATTCAATGGGGGGAAGTGTGAGGTTGTCAACTCTGGATCGGAGAAAAACAAATGAGAATGTTTACTTACGGATTGGAGCGTCGAAGTTATGGAGGGTCAAATGAATTTAGATGCCCATGTAGATAAAGCATTAAAAACTAGTCCACAGGTTAGAAAAGGTAATCAGAAAGGCTAATGGAATATTGTCCCTTATTTCCAGTAGGACTGGAATTCAAAAGTAAGGAAATAATGTTTGAGATTGCATTCATGCTTCGGCGCTAAATGCCAGGAAAGTATAATTAGTGTTGGAGGGAATACAATGCAGATTTATCAAAATAATACCAGAGTTTAAAGACTAACTTACATGGAAAGACTGAATAAACCTGGTTTGTATTCATTTTGAGTTTAGTAGGTTGAGCAGCAATTGAACCAGATCTTTAACTTAATACGAGAATTCAGAAGCAGGGTTGGAGAAATTTTCATTCTGATTAAACTATCATCCTCCATTCTCTTCTAATCAATGGTGTTAGATTCGGAAGGAAACGTAAGAGCATCTTTTCACACCAACTGGTGGTGAAAATCTGGAACTCACTCTCTTAACTGATAGCAGATGCTTGTCGACTGAAATTTGGTTTGGTTGCTTATTGTTGAGAATATCAAGAATTACAAAGGTGGGTGCACTGAGTTGAGCCACATATGATCAAATAGAACAACAGAAATAATTTCCATTTATATGGACGCTATCATTCTAAGGTAGTTCACAGGAATATTATAAAGTAAAATTAGATGCGGTGCCACATTCAAAAACATGAGGGTAGGTGAGGAAAAACTTGGTCAAAGAGGATGCCTTTAAGGAGCAAATTAAAGTGAGGTAAAGAGTGTTAGGCAAGGAAATCCAAAGCTTAGGCACCTGAAGAAAAGTAAAACCTGCTTGTGATACTCAATGATTTACTCTTATGATCCAAGGTGGCTCAGTGGTTAGCACTGCTGCCTCACAGCACCAGGGTCCCAGGTTTGATTCCAGTTTCGGGTGACTGTCTGTGTGGAGTTTGCACATTCTCCCTGTGTCTGTGTGGATTTCCTCCCACAGTCCAAAGGTGTGCAGGTCAGGTGAATTGGCCATGCTAAGTTGCCCACTCGTGTTAGAGTTAGGAGGGAAATGGTTCTGGTTGGGTTACTCTTTGGAGGGTCGGTGTGGACTGGTTGGGCCGAAGGGCCTGTTACCACACTGTAAGGAATCTAATCTAATCCTATAGCCTATCCATGTGCACAATTGTACTTTTTTAACCTTTTGACAGCGAGTATTTCTGATTTCCCAATCTTGCCGTTTTTTCACAGCTGACTCACCATTACTCACCTCATTCAGAGGCTGGGAAAACTCCACCCCTTGTTACTGTTACCTCACCAAAATAGCTGCATTATTAGCACAGTAGAAATAAATGGGTTGTTATCTAATAACCAAAGTAAGATGAGGTTATAGAGTGACCGAGGGTGGAAACAAAGTACTCCAGCAGATTTGAGATTCTGGAATCATGGGCAAAATGGAAAAAAGGTTGGGAGAGTGGCAATCAATGCTTTACCAGCCAGCAACATCAGCATTCTGTGAGGGGATTTTAAATAAGGGAACAATTCCTTTAAATAGAGTATGAAATAAAGGCAGTACCAAGAAAGGATTACAGCATAGAAAGTCAAGAAGAATTAGTGGAGCTAGGAAACAACAGCAAGCAGACAACCTGAGTGGGAATATTTTATAGGCCCCCTAACAAAATATAGATCAGGAGATTCAAGATGCATGTAACAAAGGCAATACAGATTTAATGGGGCCTTCAATTTTTAAGCAGCTGGGGAAATCTAAACTTAGAGTAATAGTGTAGAGGTCACAGAATGTGTTTTAAGATAGTTTTTTGACGTAATTATCTGGAAAACTAACTACAGAACAAGCTATTTCTGATTTAGCATTGTGCACTAAAACATGGTAAATTAGAAATTTTGAGTAAATGTGCAGCTAGGGAATAGTGATTATGATACCACAGAAGGTGGTATTGAGTTTGTAATTTAATCCCCAGTCTATGGGTCTGTGATCTCAGCTAGCTTTGCAATTATGGAGAAACGGCTGGCCAAGGGAGACTGGGCAATCACAGTAAATATATTACAGTGAATAATCATCGGCAAATATTTAACAGAATAATTTAATATTTGCAACAAATGTGCATTTCTTGAAGAATAAATGCCCCACAGGAATAGTGGTTAAACAGTGGCTAACAACAGAAGTTAAAGGCCATATTAGTAGCAGAAAAATTCTTACTTACACTGTCAAAATGAGTAATTCACTTAAAGATTGGGAATGATGAAGATTTTACATGGCACCCACCTTCAAACACAGTTCCAGTGGAGTAGATGGAGTGGGTAGGTGTTGTTCACTTTGGCAGAGAGAACAGAAAAGAAATGAAAATTCTAAATGTTGATGCTCAGACAGACTTGAGTGTATGCAGTTCAGCCTGCTGGTACAGAAAGAAGTTAGGAAATCATATGGCAAACACTTCATATTGAAGTGAAAGAATATGGAAATATTGCTATAATTGTACAGGGTTTTGGTGAGATGATATCTGACATACTATGCATAGTTTTGGTGTCCACTTTTAAGGAATGATGTACTTGCAAACATTTTATAGGTTAGCTATTGGGATATGAGAGCCATTGTATGATGACAGACTGAGCAAATTCAGTAAATTACTCTCCAGAGTTAAGAGGAATGAGAATTAATCTAACTGAAAGATTCTGATGGGGTTTGACATTGTTGAAACTGAGAGATCTGGCTGAGGAATGAACAAAGGCAAAAAAACCCCCAGTAAAGACACAAATAATAATTGCAATTCATCAGACTGGTCCACCATTCTGAACCTCACAAAACAAGTGGGACCAGTAGATCTCATTCACCAGTTTTACTTGTCTCTTCTGGGTATGGAACAAGAATACATAACATGTGCTTTATTTAAAACTGTGATGAGGAATTCCTTCACTCAAGAGGGCTGTGAATTTTTATCCAATCTGGATGTTTTCTTGTGGGGAAATATTTCAGGGTGAGAGTTTTGATCTTTCTCAGTTACAGGGAAGTGTCGGGAAAGTGGAGTTGAAGTGATGATCAGCCATGATTGCAGTGAATGGCAGAGCAAGCTCAAGGAATCATAGTCCACCCTGCTTCTATTTCTTACTGAATGGTGTTACTTACAATATCAGTAGCATTCACATCAGCCTTCATCTTGAGCAAACTGTTGCAAACATCGAGCTGTCCGTTCCCTGCTGCCAAGTGGAGAGGAGTCCGTTTCGACTAAATGCAATGGTGAAATAAACAATTACAGTCGTTGTAAAAATGCATCTTCAATCTAAATATCTCAAAGCAAGGTGACCTGCCTCATTTCCATATTTAAATAAGGTAAAAACAATGACTGCAGATGCTGAAAACCAAATACTGGATTAGGGAACATCTCCGAGACACCTGAGAAAAAAACTCCTGATGTGGTCTCCTCTACATTGGGGAGACTGGGCGCCTCCTAGCAGAGTGCTTTAGGGAACATCTCCGAGACACCCGAGAAAAAAAACACCAATCAACCAAACCGCCCCGTGGCCCAACATTTCAACTCCCCCTCCCACTCTGCCGAGGACATGGAGGTCCTGGGCCTCCTTCACCACCGCTCCCTCACCACCAGACGCCTGGAGGAAGAACGCCTCATCTTCTGCCTCAGAACACTTTGGCCCCAGGGCATCAATGTGGACTTCAACAGCTTCCTCATTTCCCCTTCCCCCACCTCACCCTAGTTTCAAACTTCCAGCTCAGCACTGTCCCCATGACTTGTCCGGACTTGTCCTACCTGCCTATCTCCTTTTCCACCTATCCACCCCACCCTCTCCTCCTTGACCTATCACCTTCATCTCCTCCCCCACTCATCCATTGTACTCTATGCTACTTTCTCCCCACCCCCACCCTCCTCTAGTTTATCTCTCCATGCTTCAGGCTCACTGCCTTTATTCCTGATGAAGGGCTTTTGCCCGAAACGTCAATTTCGATGCTCGTTGGATGCTGCCTGAACTGCTGTGCTCTTTCAGCACCACTAATCCATATTTAAATAACACAATTCTTTTCAATCATGTGGTAATTTTGACATTTCACGTTAGGGAGGGACAGGTAGTAAGCTTGTTCCCTTGATTCTGTCTTCGAGTGGAGTGGGAGACACTACTGTGGTTGCCTCCCTTTAGGAAAGTAAATTATCTCACTGACTGAACAAGGCAGATTGTGGTCTAGATCAGAGTGGTGCTGGAAAAGCACAGCAGGTTAGGCAGCATCCGAGGAGCAGGAAAATCAACCTTTCGGGCAAAAGCCCTTCATCAGGAATGAAGGCAGGGAGCCTCCAGGGTGGAGAGATAAATCGGAGGGGGGTGGGGTTGGGGAGAAGGTAGCCAAGAGTACAATAGGTGAATGGGGGGGTGGGGATGGAGGTGATAGGTCCGAGGGGAGGGTAGAGAGGGTAGGTGGGAAGGAAGATTGGCAGGTAGGACAGGTCATGGGGATGGTGCTGAGCTGGAAGGTTGTAACTGGGGTGAGATGGGGGAAGGGGAAATGAGGAAACTGGTGTAGTCCACATTGATGCCCTGGGGTTGAAGTGTTCCGAGGCGGAAGATGGTTCTTCCTCCAGGCGTCTGGTGGTGAGGGAGTGGCGGTGGAGGAGGCCCAGGATCTGCATGTCCTCTTCAGAGTGGGAGGGGGAGTTGAAATGTTGGGCCATTGGGTGGGGATGGTTGGTGCGTGTGTCCTGGAGATGTTCCCTAAAGCGCTCTGCTGGGAGGCGTCCCAGTCTCCTGAATGTAGAGGAGATCACATTGGGAGCAACAGATACAATGAATGACATTGGTGGATGTGCAGGTGAAACTTTGATAGATGTGGAAAGCTCCTTTGGGGCCTTGGATGGAGGTGAGGGGGGAGGTGTGGGCGCAGGTTTAACAATTCCTGCGGTGGCAGGGGAAGGTGCCAGGAGGGGAGGGTGGGTTGTTGGTGGGAGCGTGGACCTGACTAGGTAGTCACGGAGGGAACGATCTTTGCGGAAAGCAGAAAGGGGTGGGGAGGGAAATATATCCCTGGTGGTGGGGTCCATTTGGAGGTGGCAGAAATATCAGCAGATGATGCAGTTTATGTGAAGGTTGGTAGGGTGGAAGGTGAGGACCGATGGGGGGGGGCAGGGGTTGGTTCTGTCCTTGTAACAGTTGGAGGGGTGGGGTTTGAGGGCACAGGTACAGGATGTAAATGAGATGTGTTGGAGGGCATCTTCAATCACGTGGGAAGGGAAGTTGTGGTCTTTAAAGAAGGAGGCCATCTGGTGTGTTCTGTGATGGAACTGGTCCTACTGGGAGCAGATATGGCGAGGTGGAGGAATTGGGAATACGGGATGGCATTTTTGTAGGAGGTAAGGTGGGAAGAGGTGTCATCCAGGTAGCTGTAGGAGTCGGTGAGTTTGAAAAAATGTCAGTGTCAAGTTGGTCGTCATTAATGGAGATGGAGAGGTCCAGGAAGTGGAGGGAGGTGTCAGAGATGGTCCAGGTGAATTTAAGGTCAGGGTGGAATGTGTTGGTGAAGTTGATGAACTGTTGTGAACATGCCACATAGGAATTAGTGAAATCCACACCCTACTGAAGGCCAGACGTGCAGTATTCAAGTTGGATGACCCAGACCAATTCAAGGAAATCTAGATATAACCACCGCAAGGCCACCAAGGATGCCAAGAGGCATTACCAGACCAAGTTAGAGGCCCAAACCTACCAAACAAACTTCCACTGCCCATGGCAAGGCCTAAACAACATTACAGGATACAAAATGAAGCAGAGCAAGATAGACACATCCCTCCCTGATGCGCTTAATGCTTTCTGTGGTCAGTTTGAGCAGAATGCCAGCGGTGCACACCTGTTCCCTTGGTCACTGCTGCAGATGTCAAATTAATCTTCCCGGGAGTCAACCCAAGGAAAGCAACAGGCCCGGATGGTATCCCTGACCAAGCACTTAGATCCTGTGAGGACCAACTGGCGAAGGTATTCACCGACATCTTCAATCTCTACCTCCTATAAGCCGAAGTCCCCACCTGCTTCAAGAAGACCACTATCATCTCTGTACTGAAGAAAGCACATGTAATGTGCCTTAATAACTAGTGGCTGTGACCTCAATAAACATGAAGTGCTTTGAGAGGCTGGTCATGACCCACATCAATTCTAGGCTCCAAGCCTGCCTCGATTCCCTACAATTTGCCTACCAACGTAACAGGTCCCCATATTCTTAGCCCTACACTTATCCTTGGAATATCTGGACAACAAGGATGCCTACATTATACCCCTGCTCATTAACTATAGCCCCACCTTTAACATCATTACTCCCTCCAGACTGATCTCAAAACTCTGTGACCTTGGTCTTGGCTCCACCATCTGCGATCAGATCCTCAGCTTTCTGACCCACAGAGCGCAATCAGTGAAGATGGGTAACTGCACCTCCTCAACAATAACACTCAACACTGGAGCCACCCAAGATTGTGCCCTCAGCCCCCTAGTGTACTCCCTGTACACCCACGATGGTGTTGCCAAGTTCCAAACCATCGCCAGCTACAAGTTCACTGATGACAAGACCGTAGTGGGACGGATAACTAACAATGATGAGTCAAAATACAGAAGGGGACAGAGGGCTTGGTGACATGGAGCAATGAGAACAACCTCTCTCTCAACATACGCAAAACTAAAGAGCTGATCATTGGATTCAGAAAGCAAGGAGGAGAACACCCCCCCATCTACATCAACAGAACTAGATTGAGAGGGTGGAGAGCATCAAGTTCCTCAGAATGACGATAGTCAACTACCTGTCCTGGACTTCCCATGTAGATGTGATGGTCAAGAAGGCACAACAATGCCTATTCTTCATCAGGCAGCTCAGGAAATTTGGCGTGTCTGTAAGAACCCTCACCAATGTTTACAAATGTACCATTGAGAGCACACCGTCCGGGTGCATAACAGCCTGGTATGGCAACTGCTTTGCCCAGGACCATAAGAAAATACAGAAGGTTGTGTGCATGGCCCAGACCATCACGGAAGCCAACCTTCCATCTGTGGACTCCATTTACATGGCTAGCTGCTGTGGGAAGGCTGCCAACATCATCAAAGACCCATCACATCCTGGTAATGATCTCCTACAACCTTTTCTGTCAGGTAGAAGATACAGAAGCCTGAAACATTCTGACCACCCTTCTATATTCTGTCTGTAAAGGCAGAGTTTTTATAGTCCTACTGGATCATTGGGGTGCTCACTCGTTTTAAAGAGAGAGGGAAAGATAACCAGTTTAACCTGAGGGTCACCACATCTCAGGTGAGGGGAGATGTTAATTGCAGCCAATGTGGGAGTTGAAGTCATGCCATTGACAACACTCTGGATTGCAAATCAGCTGTCGAACAAACTGAGCTACCCTACCCTCACAATTACTGCAAGTACTGGACATCTGACTGCCATATAACCAGCAATCACATCCTGTGTTTATGTCTACCACTTTATTTGCACATAAAATGCCTGATACAATGACTGCCAGCAGCACACATTGACAGTGTCTCATTATTTACTTGTCTCTTGATTTATCAAGAAAGAGCACTGAATTATCTACACACAGATCTCAGCCTGTCATGTCACAAGTAATACTGTGGACGTTACCCTTTCACAGTCCTGAAAGGAGCTGCATGATTGGGAGGTTTGAAAATCCAGAGTCAAAATAGATATGGGTGTTCTGGTGTGGTTCGGCATTACTTACAATGTACAACATCTTTAAAGTTGCAATTCTGCAATTAATAGAGTTGCCTATTTTTTTCATTCCTCAGTTTGTGATGGATTGCGTAATAATGTGATCCTTTTTGTTTAATTGGTCACATTTACATTTGGAGTTAAATTTAGTTTTACATCTATTTTTCATCAGGCTTTAGAACTTTAAAGGATGCCTTCATATGAAAAGCTTCCATTAGAAAAGAATTCAATTGCATTTATGGAACTGAAACACATTATTGCACTGAATTTGTAATACTGAACAGCAGAGAGCCTCTAACTAACCAATACAGTATTTGACTAATCCTAAGGTCTCTGCACTTAAACTGTAGTACAGCACCACCTACAGTCAGAGATCACTCAATATATATTTGAGTTCTTCAAGGGTTCTTGTGATGAACTGGTAGTGTTCCTATCTCAGAGCTAGGAAGCCCATGCTTACTTCCCACCTGCTACATCTCTGAACAGATTGATAAGGAAAACATCTGAATATGAAGTCTTCATAAATGAGAGGCCCAGGCAGCTCAAATGGTTGTGCATATTATCTACCTGCCAATGGGGTTTTTCTTTGATACTGTGAGCAGCACCCCAGCCTCTGACCCATTAAAACAAGGTTCAAATCCCACTACAGGACTTGATGGCCAGAGAAGGAGTGTTTATAACATAGTCTAATATACACCAGTGGCAGGTGGCAAAAATACTTGAGGTTACAGTCCATTCATTGATGGAAAAAAAGTGAACCTTCCTGCCACTGTTAAAAGCTCCAGGATACAATGTAAATGTAAATAATGTAGACTCCTGCAAGAGCTGGCTCAACGGGCAGTGTAGGCCAACTTGTTGCCAAAGTGCAGCATTTGATCTCCACTCTGACATTTGGGAACTGCTCCTCATCCTGGTCCAGGTGCTGTGGGTTGGACCTGCCTGTGGGTCAAGGACATATAACATGGTGAGTGAAATGACATCAGGAATGCCAGTGCCGGATACAAGACTCCATGAAGACCAAGGGTCAGTTTACTTCAGGGGATGAAGTTCGGCGTAGGAACCACGGGAATGGCCCTGCTTGGGTAAGAGGCACGGTCAATGCAAGGTCAGGTCCACTGATGTCTAATGTTTGGGCAGGTGCGACGATCCTGAATAAGCTATGAAAGTATATGAAAACTGTAAACTTGCAAACAGTGCGAGAGGAAAGTGCCCAGCTCCTTAACTACCTTTCCGACTGTTCTGCAACTCATGGTTTCTCCCTCTGTAATGTCCTGAGTAAGGCTATGCATCTGCTTTCACTCAAGTGGTATTCTCCAAGCTCAGTTGGACTAGAGAGGGTATCCACAGAATACCCTGCAATTCATTTGCTCCATTTGCTGCATTTTCTAGTGATAAAGCCAGTTGTTGCGCCTGTTTGAAGTCCAGCTAGTGGTTACATCATTAATCCCACTCTCACCGCCACTGAAATAACTCCATAGAGACAGGTATCCCATCACCAAATCACCCTTTATTTACACATTAAAAGACACTGCAATTGATCCAGTTCTCTCAGAGCCAGCTCTCAGAGTGAACAGAACCTCTGACACTTCTGTTTATATCTGTCAGCCAGGGCTCCCAGATTAACAGCCCTAATCAGGGAACTGATGCTCTGAGGTTCAACTGGCTCACCTAGTTACAGTGAGATGCCTGAAAAGATGCAGCCATCACAATGTGGGCAGCCTGACAGCACACCTAATGGCCATTCCAAGCTCTTGCACTAATGAGTGCCAAAACAGTTTGAACTGTGTGCCAGTTTTGCAAATGTGTACCCACTGGTAGGTGCATTTCTGTACAAAGATCCAAACCAACAGGCTTCTCACACGTTGACATAATGCCTGTACAAGCGGGGCTTCCAGCTTTTCATGGTAGGGTTTTACACATTTCTGCTGGCAGGCAGCAAGGCTATTGAATTTGTCAAACCCAACGAATGGCGTTCCTGTCACTTACATCCCCACTCTCCCACTGTCTGATCTATCAGAACAGTAACAGAGGAATAGCAGACACTGTGAGTGACCCACCCACCCATTACTGAGACCCTTAAGTGGCTAATTAATAGTTCAATGACTGCACACTTTGATTACATGTGTGGTTTGGCCATAGTGTGTGCTCAAATGTTGAGTGGGATTCGTCATTCGGAATGGTGTGAAGTGCCTCCTAGAAGCCATTTGCAATCTGTAAACCCATTGGTAACTCATTGTGAGTAAACAACTACAGTTAGAAACTTACCAAAGACAGTGCATCAATACTTGCTGCGTGGGTCTCCACGAGTAGCTTTACCAGCTTGTTGTAACCATTCTGTGCTGCCAGGTGAAGAGGTGTCAGGCCAAGTTTGGTCTTGGCATTGACAAAGGCCTTGTGCCACAGCAGAATGTCTGAGATCTGATCGTGTCCATTCTCCGCTGCCAAGTGAAGCCCTGCCTTACCATGCTGTTCAACAACAAACAAGAACAAGCCTTCACAGCAGAATGACAGGAGCTTGTATTGTTAATATCAAGCAGCATACAATGCTACTTATTTAACTTTAGAGCAGCAGTTCAATAAATTGTCAGGCAAATATATTTGGATATTGCTTGCTGAACATTGATTATTTTTTAAAATTCATTGACAGCATCCTTGGCTGGGTCAGCATTTATTTCCCAGAGGGCAGTTAAGGGGCAACCACATTGCTGTGGGTCTGGAGTCAAATATAGGCTAGACCAGGTAAGGATGATGGTTTCCTTCCCTGAAGGTCATTAATGAACCAAATGGATTTTTCCAACAATTGATTCACGGTCATCATTAGACTCTTAATTGCAGATTTTACTGAGTTCATGTTACACCACCTGCTGTGGTGAGATTCAAATCCAGGTCCCCAGAACATTACTTGGGTCGTTGGATTAACAGTCCAGTGATAATACCACTTGGCTATTACCTCCGCAACTGAATGTGAAATTTTCGGCAGCAGACTAGATTTTGCTGTGTTTGTAACACTGTTAGGCAGTAACAGTGCTAAAAAATACAAATGGAAATATTGTGAGAAGTTACATAAAAGTCAATGTGGTGATACTTTGAGTAAAAAGTACAGATTTCAACACTGCCGAGCCAAATACTCGGCATGTCCTGCAGCCTTTAGTTACCCGGTATATTTTACTTCTAGTTTAGACGCCTGGACATTAGAATGGAAGTTTCACTTACCTCATCAAAAACATCTACTCTGGCATGGTTTAACAGCAATATCTTCACCATCTCTGTGTGCCCTCTCTCTGCAGCCAAAAGCAATGGTGAACATCCATTCTAAATTATGACAGAAAATACATAGCCAACTTTGTCATAAAGTCACAGAGGTGCAGACTCATTATTCCAGATGCATATTTAAACTTGTGATGCTTAAACTCCAAGCCTGAGGTTCAGAGGAAGGGACACAGTGCATTAGCATAAAAATTCAGCCACTTGAAACCCTCAAGTATATTTCAACTTGTGATGTTTAATTTGATCAAGACCCAACTCTCCGGGAACTGGATGAACACCATTTCAGATATTGAAATGGTATCCCATGAGTAATCAATAGGTATAAATCCCCCTTCTCTCCCAGCTCAGAGTCACAGCAAGTACCATATTGCAAATAATTGATGAAAGGCATGAAATAAAAACAGGCATTAGTAAAATTACATTGATACAGATGGACTGCTGTGTAGTTTTAGAATTAGTGTGGTGCTTTTTGAAAAGTAAAACTGTTTTCTCACCTTTAAAACCAGCGTACAGTCAGACAGTCATACAGCTGTACAGAACAGAAATAGACACTTTGGTCCAATTCATCCATGCCAACCAGATATCCTAAACCGATTGGAGTCCCATTTACTAGAATTTAGGCCATATCCCTCTTAACCCTTCCTATTCATATACCCACCTAGATGCCTTTTAAATGTTGTAATTGTACCAGCCTCCACCACTTCATCTGACAGCTCATTCCATACATTCACCATCCTCTGCGTGAAAGAGTTGCCCCATAGGTCCCTTTTAAATCTTTTCCTCCTCACCTAAAGCCTATGCCCTCTGGTTTTGGACTTCGCTCTCCTGGGGAAAAGACCTTGGCTACTCACTGTACCTATGCCCCTTATAAACCCCCATAAGGTCACCCCTCAGCCTCTGATGCTCCAGGATACATTTCATTTGGATTGAAACTTTCAGGACCAGAGGACATCCACTGCTAATATGCATATTAATTTCCTAATGTTAACTTAAACTGTAGATAACTGTTTGCTGGCAATAAATGCATTGTAACAATTTTATTCCAACATTTTCTGTTCAATAACTTAGTAATTTCATGACAGAATATTTTAGACACATTGCAATTAAAAGTAGAAAGTCAGTCCCAGATCAATTTGTTAATAATGACAAGGTCCCTCAACCAGACAATCTGCTTTAATTATGTTGGTTGAGGGGTGAATGTTGTTGTTACAGTGCCATATTACCTAACAACATAAAAAAGGAATTCAGTTTATCATTTCATCTGAAAGCTGCCATTTACGACAATGCAGCACTTCCCGAATCTGATTGGCTTCTGTATGGGTAACCTTTCGCTGACATCATAACACATGCTGTGAAGTTCCAATACTGGAATGGACCGGTTGGGCCGAATGGACTGTACTGTACATCCTATTTTTAAAAATCTCACATATGACTAAGGAGTCTCCTGACTTCTAGATTTCCTGCACTCTACTGACCAATAGTGTAGAAGGTTGTCAAAGGACACAGCAGGATATAAATCAGTTGCAGATGTGGGCAGAGAAATAGCAGATGGAGTTTCATCTGGGTAAGCACGAGGTGTTGCACTTTGGGAGATTAAATATTAAGGTAAAGTATACAGTTATTGGTAGGACCCTGAACAGCATTGATGTACAGAAGGATCTTGGGGTTCAAGTCCACAGCTCCCTGAAAGTGGCCGCACAAGTGTATAAGGCGTTAAAGAAGGTGCATGGCATGTTTTGGTCAGGGAATTGAGTACAGGAGTCAGGATGTTACTTTGCAGCTTTTTAAGACTTTGGTTAGGCCACACTTAGAGTATTGCATTCAATTCTAGTCACTGTATCACAGGAAGGATGTGGAGGCTTAGAAGAGGGTGCAGAAGAGGTTTACCAGGATGGTCCTTGGATTAGAGGGTATGAACTACAAGGAGAGGCTAAAAAAACTCGGTTTATTTTCTCTGAAGCGACCGAGGCTGCGGGGAGACTTGATAGAAGTCTATAAAATTATAAGATGCATAGATAGGGTTAACAGTCAGAATCTTTATCCCAGAGCTAAAATGTCTAATTCTAGGATGCATGCATTTAAGGTGCAAGGAGGAAAATTCAATGGAGATGTGAGGAGCAAGTTTTTTTAAATGGAGTGTGGTAATAGTCTGCCATGGATGATCATGGAGGCAGATACATACGGGAGATTTAAGGGATTTTTCAATTAGCACAGAAATATGCAAGGAATGGAGGGATGTTGACCATGGGAAGGCAGAAGGGATCAGTTTAATTTGGTGTCACGTTTGGCACAGCATTATGGGCCAAAGAGTCTTTCCTATGCTGTCCTGTTCTATGTTCTAATTCCTGCCCTGCTCCCACTAAAGGCTGTTCAGTTAAAATTCAGTTTGCTGGGCCAAATGTGGACATAGGTAGGTTTTAAGAAATGTTAAAGGAGAAGAAAGAAAGAGGTTAAGAAAGATCCACTGTAAAAACTCCAGCTCAGGGCTCAGACAATGAAAGGAAGCAAAGGTCAATTGGAAGTCAGGGCAGCACAAGATGTGGAAGACTGCAGAGATGTAGAGTAGGAGGAGGCTAATTTGATTTGATTTATTATTATCACATGTTCAGTGAAAAGTTTTGCTTTGTATGCAGTACAAGCAGGTCATAACATACAAAGACATGAGCCAGGGGCGGGCAGGTGAGACCAGTTTAGTTTGGGATTATGTTCAGTACGGACTAGTCAGATTGTTTCCTTGCTGTATGACTCTATGACTCTATGGTATACAGATCACAAGGTGATTGAGCAGAGCGAGGAATACAAAGTTATGCTTGCATAAAAGGTGTACAAAAGCAAGATAAACATTAGATTTGAAATTGGAGAGGTCCATTCAGCAGTCTAATAACAGCAGAGAAAAAGCTGTTCTTGAATCTGTTGGTACGTGTGTTTAAACTTTTGTATCTTCTGCGTGATGGAAGAGGTTGTAAGAGGTTATAACTGGGTTGAGGGGTCTTTGATGATGCTGACTGCCTTTCCATGGCAATGAGAAGTGTAGATGGAGTCCATGGATAGGAGGGCGGCTTGCATGATCATCTGGGCTGTGTTCAGACACCTACTGGTCTATGGGGATAAGGAGGGAATGAGCTGAATGCCAGTAAATTTCCAAGTGTCTCATGATCTACGCTGATGTGGTTGTTTCACTATCAGAAGATTTGTGAATGGAGATGAGTGCTAATGAATCAACCCATTAATACTAGGAAGGTCATTCATGAAGCAGAGGACACCTCAGTGAGCAGTTCTCAGTGTCATCTGGGACAGTGGTGCTTGGACTCTAATAACTGTAGCCATTTTGCTTTTCATCAAGTTTAACCTGTTTGTCCTTTGGATTGCCCAGAAGTGAGACCCAAATGACTGGGGAGAATGGGGCTTTGAAAGAAATTAATATCAGTAAGAAGGCTGTACTGGAGAAATTAATGAGACTTAAATTTGTTAATTACCCAAGGAGCTGATTGTCTACATTCTGGAAGGTTGAAGGGGGTGGCTATAGAGATAATCAATGCATTGGTAATCAGCGACTGAAATTCAACCGATTTTGGAATGATTTCTATAGATTGGAAATGCGGAAATGTCACCCCATTATTTAAGAAAGGAGCAAGAGAGAAAAGCTGGACCCATACGCCTCACATCAACAGTAAGGAAAATGTTAGATTTTATGATATAGGATGTGATAATTGGACACTTGGCTGAAAATGGTGTAACTGGGTATAATCAACATGGATTTACGAATGGAAAATTGTATTTGACAAACTTGTTGCTGTTTCATAAGGATGTTACCACCAAACTCATTAAAGGAGAGTTAATGAATGTTGTGTATTCGGATTTTCAGAAGGCTTTTGATGAGGCCCCCCCTCAGGAGCACGGTTAACAAACTGCATGCACATGGCATAGCCCATATGGTAATGGCATGGATTAAGGATTGGCTAACAGACAGGAAATAGACAGTTGGAATAAATGAGTAATTCTCCCATTGGCAGGCTGTGACTAGTGGGATACCATAATAATCATTACTTGGGCCCTGGCTGTTCACAATAATATATCAATGATTTGTATATGACTACTAAGTGTAGAAATTTCCAAAATTGCTGATTATACAAAGCTAAGCAGGAATGTGTGCTGTAAGGAAGATGTAAAGCAGCTTTCGGAGTATTTGGACAGGCTTTGCAAGTGTGCAAGAATGGAAAGTCTAGTTGAAATAATTAGATAATAAGGACTCGTGCTTAACATCTAAGAACACTCAACTAATAAGCAGGGTTTAAAAAAAACCATGGACAGGTACCTGAGATTGTTTATTGATGACCTGCTGGATTCTATTTGAACTGATATATTTCAAGACCTCAAGAAGAACGTCAGCATTCCCCACATGTGCACAGTAATGCAATGGCGTCTCATGTGTCTAGAAAGGCAGTAACAATCACATTTCAATACATTCCAAAGACAAATTTCAGATCAGATCCCAGAGACAAAGTGCTGACGTTTAATTGTCGGTCTATAATGATCTGCTGCATCACAGAATCAATTAGAGCAGGTGGGCTTGGCAGGATTGAATGGCCTTTTCTCATCCCTCTCTTCTCTTTTATCGTTCTCCCTCTTTCCTGTTATATTATTTTACTTTGCTCTATTATGAGAATCATTTTGCCGACAGCTGTTTCTTTTTTTGTTCCAAAAGAAAAATCAAACTCTTTCCTGGATTGTATTTTTCAAGTTCTGCCCGGCAGTTTGGAATTTGGAGAAGTTTGGCATGGATTTGCAAATCCACAATTTGGTTTACAACTGTTGAAATAGTTGCAGCAATGGAATAACTAAAGATATAAATATTAAGGGGAGGCATTTTCAATCAGCTGGAAAGCATATCCTTAAGGAATTTGAAAAAAAATGGCAGAGTTCGTCACGGCCTCACTGGTGTTTTAGATTAGATTAGAGTCTCCCAACCACCCTCCTCCTCTAACCTAGTTAATAAGGTAACGTTCATTCTAAACTTCTTCTATTGGATATAAGTCTGTTGTTAATTTTTATAGCAACTTGAACTAAGCTTTCTACTTTAGTACTGAGTGGGTGTTCAGATAAACCGGGTATGGATGCTAGGGCAGTTGCTTGCTCCTCCTGCAGGATGTGGCAGGTGGAAGACATGGCACACGTCTCCGCTGGCTACGTCTGTGGGAAGTGCACCCAACTCCAGCTCCTTGAAAACCGTGTTAGGGAATTGGAGCAGGAGCTGGATGAACTACGGATCATTCGGGAGGCTGAGGGGGTAATTGAGAGGAGTTACCGGGAGTTGGTCACTCCGAAGGCTCAGGACAAGGATAAATGGGTTACAGTTAGGGGGAGGAAAGGGGACAGACAGACAGTGCAGAGATCCTCTGTGGACATTCCCCTCAGCAATAAGCATACCGTTTTGGATACTGTTGGGGGGATGACCTACCAGAGGAAAGCCATAGCAGTCAGTTCTCTGGCACTGAGTCTGACACGATGGTAAAGAAGGGAAGGGGGCAGAATAGAAAAGTACTCGTGGTAGGGGACTCGATAGTTAGGGGAAGCGACAGGAGATTTTGTGGTCAGGATCGGGATTCCCAGAAGGTATGTTGCCTCCCTGGTGCCAGGGTCTGGGACGTCTCCGATCGGGTGTATAAGGTTCTAAAAGGGGAGGGCGAACAGCCAGAAATCTTGTTACATATTGGCACTAATGATATAGCCAGGAAAAGGATTGAATTTGAGCGGCATAGTGGCACAGTGGTTAGCACTGCTGCCTCACAGCGCCAGAGACCCGGGTTCAATTCCTGCCTCAGGCGACTGACTGTGTGGAGTTTGCATGTTCTCCCCGTGTCTGCGTGGGATTCCTCTGGGTGCTCCGGTTTCCTCCCACAGTCCAAAGATGTGCAGGTCAGGTGAATTGGCCATGCTAAATTGCCCGTAGTGTTAGGTAAGGGGTAAATGTAGGGGTATGGGTGGGTTGCGCTTTGGCGGGTCGGTGTGGACTTGTTGGGCCGAAGGGCCTATTTCCACACTGTAATGTAATCTAATCTAATCTAAATTATATAAAAAGTGATTTCAGGGAGTTAGGATGGAAGCTGCAAAGCAGGACGAACAGAGTAGTGTTCTCTAGTTTACTACCGGTGCCACGAGATAGCGAGGCAAGGAACAGGGAGAGGGCGCAGCTTAATACGTGGCTGCGCAGCTGGTGTAGGAGGGAGGGCTTCAGATATGTAGATAATTGGGATGCCTTCTGGGGAAGGTGGGACCTGTACAAGAAGGATGGGTTGCATCTGAACTGGAAGGGGACCAATGTCCTGGGTGGAAGGTTTGCTCGAGTAGTTTGAGAGGGTTTAAACTAGTATGGCAGGGGGGTGGGAACCTGAGCTGTATACTGGAGGTGAGAGTTGATGCAGATGAGGCAGTAGCAAGAGGTAGACCAGCTAGTGGGAAGGATTTTCCTGGAAGGAACCAAGGTATCAGTTAAAGTGTGTTTGCTTTAACGCAAGGAGTATCAGGAATAAAAGTGATGAACTTAGAGCATGGATCAGTACCTGGTGCTATGATGTTGTGGTCACAACAGAGATATGGGTTTCTCAGGAGCAGGAATGGTTGCTGGATGTTCCAGGGTTTAGAACATTTAAAAAGAATAGGAAGGGGGGGAGAAAAGAGGAAGGGGTGTAGCATTACTAATCAGAGAGGGTATGACAGCTACAGAAGCTTCCATTGTCGAGGAAGATCTGCCTACCGAGTCAGTATGGGTGGAAATTAGGAACAGCAAGAGAGCAGTCATCTCTTTAGGGGTTTACTACAGGCCCCACAATAGCAGCAGGGAGATGGAAGAAAGCATAGTTCGGCAGATTTTGGAAAAGTGTGGACGTAGTAGGGTTGTTGTAATGTGAGACTTTAACTTTCCCAGTATTGATTGGAACCTCCTTTGAGCAGGAGATTTGAATGGAGCTGTTTTTGTAAAGTGTGTTCAGGAGAGTTTCCTAACTCAGTACGTTGACAGGCCGACGAGGGGAGAGGCCATTCTAGACTTGGTGCTTGGCAATGAGCCGGGGCAGGTATCAGATCTTGTGGGAGAGCATTTTGGTGATAGTGACCACAACTGCCTCACATTCTACATAGCTATGGAGAAGGAGAGGATTAGGCAAAATGAGAGGATATTTAATTGGGGAAGAGGAAACTATGGTGCAATTAGACATGAGTTAGGAAGCATGGATTTGGGAGCAATTGTTCCATGGTAAAGGCACTATAGACATGTGGAGACTGTTTAAAGAACAGTTGTTGCGAGTGATGAATAAATATGTCCCTCTGAGACAGGCAAGAAGTGGTAAGATAAAGGAACCTTGGGTGACGAGAGCGGTGAAGCTTCTCGTCAAAAGGAAGAAGATAGCTTACAAAAGGTGGAAGAAGCTAGAGTCAAGCTCAGCTCTACAGGATTACAGGCAGGCAATGAAGGAGCTTAAAAATGGTCTGAGGAGAGCCAGGAGGGGGCATGAGAAAGGCTTGGCAGAACGGATTAGGGAGAACACAAAGGCATTTTACACTTATGTGAGGAATAAGAAAATGGTCAAAGAAAGAGTTGGCCCGATCAGGGATAGCATAGGGAACTTGTGTGTGGAGTCTGAGGAGGTAGGGGATGCCCTAAATGAGTTTTTTGCTTCTATCTTTACGAAAGAAACGATCTTTGTAGTGAATGAAACCTTTGAAGAGCAGGTGTGCATGCTGAAATGGATAGAGATAGAGGAAGCTGATGTGCTGAAAATTTTGTCAAACATTTAGATTGACAAGTCGCCAGGCCCAGACCAGATTTGTCCTCGGCTGCTTTGGGAAACGAGAAATGCAATTGCTTCGCCAGTTGCGAAGATCTTTTCATCCTTGCTCTCCACTGGAGTCGTTCCTGAGGACTGGAGAGAGGCAAATGTAATTCCTTTCTTCAAGAAAGGAAATAGGGAAATCCCCGGCAATTACAGACCAGTAAGTCTCACGTCTGTCGTCTGCAAGGTGTTAGAAAGGATTCTGAGGGATAGGATTTATGACCATCTGGAAGAGCATGGCTTGATTAAATGCAGTCAACACGGCTTTGTGAGGGGCAGGTCATGCCTCACAAACCTTATTGAGTTCTTTGAGGATGTGACTAGAAAAGCTGATGTGTGGATGTGATGTATATCGACTTTAGCAAGGCATTTGATAAGGTTCCCTATGGTAGGCTCATTCAGAAGGTCAGGAGGAATGGGATACAGGGGAACATAGCTGTCTGGATTCAGAATTGGCTGGCCAACAGAAGACAGCGAGTGGTAGTAGAAGGAAAATATTCTGCCTGGAAGTCTGTGGTGAGTGGTGTTCCACAGGGCTCTGTCCTTAGGCCTCTATTGTTTGTAGTTTTTATTAATGACTTGGATGAGGGAATTGAAGGATGGGTCAGCAAGTTTGCAGATGACACAAAGGTTGGAGGTGTCGGTGACAGTATAGAGAGCTGTTGTAGGCTGCAGCGGGACATTGACAGGATGCAGAGATGGGCTGAGAGGTGGCAGATGGAGTTCAACCTGGATAAATGCGAGGTGATGCATTTTGGAAGGTCGAATTTGAAAGCTGAGTACAGGATTAAGGATAGGATTCTTGGTAGTGTGGAGGAACAGAGGGATCTTGGGGTGCAGGTACATAGATCCCCTAAAATGGCCACCCAAGTGGACAGGGTTGTTAAGAAAGCATATGGTGTTTTGGCTTTCATTAACAGGGGGATTGAGTTTAAGAGTCATGAGATCTTGTTGCAGCTCTATAAAACTTTGGTTAGACCGCACTTGGAATACTGCGTCCATTTCTGGTCGCCCTATTACAAGAAAGATGTGAATGCTTTGGAGAAGGTTCAGAGGAGGTTTACCAGGATGCTGCCTGGACTGGAGGGCTTATCTTATAAGGAGAGGTTGACTGAGCTTGGACTTTTTTCATTGGAGAAAAGGAGGAGAAGAGGAGACCTAATTGAGGTATACTAGGTAATGAGAGGCATAGATAGAGTCGATAGCCAGAGACTATTTCCCAGGGCAGAAATGACTAACACGAGAGGTCATAGCTTTAAGCTGGTTGGAGGAAAGTATAGACGGGATGTCAGAGGCGGGTTCTTTACACAGAGAGTTGTGAGAGCATGGAATGTGTTGCCAGCAGCAGTTGTGGAGGCAGGGTCATTGGGGACATTTAAGAGACTCCTGGACATGCATATGGTCACAGAGATTTAAGGGTGCACACATGAGGATCAGTGGTCAGC
The DNA here is from genome assembly GCF_047496795.1 of Chiloscyllium punctatum. Taxonomy (NCBI): domain Eukaryota; kingdom Metazoa; phylum Chordata; class Chondrichthyes; order Orectolobiformes; family Hemiscylliidae; genus Chiloscyllium; species Chiloscyllium punctatum. The sequence continues at coordinate 22,445,021 of NC_092743.1, forward strand.
ACAACATCGTGGGCTGAAGGGCCTGTTCTGTGCTGTACTGTTCTATGTTCTATGTTCTAGATTCCCTACAGTATGGAAACAAGCCCTTTGGCCCAACAAGTCCACACCCACCCTCTGAAGAGCAACATATCCAGACCCATTTCCCTATCCTATAAGTATCCCTGTTTTGAACAGTTTTGGACAAACCTAATCCAAAAGTGTCACCTTCTGTTTTGCTGGACACGGTGGCAGGGAATGTTTGTGCAACAGTGCATTTTACGTTATAAACCTACCTCAGAATTTTCAAGAGCAGTTCGCAGGCTGACTCCCCCAGTCCAGACTCACAGGCTGAGCTGAAGCTCCAGGTCTGCACCTAGGTTCAGGCACCTGAAGGAGCGTTAGTGTTGGAAAAAGGGACAGTGGAGGAACCTGATGACGTCTAATTGGATGACAGTGTCTGGGTGACAAGAGCGTTGGATGGGGAATGGAAGGAACAGAAACTATGCTTCCACCCCCAAGGTCATGGCTCCAGGTCAGGCGTAGCAATCGCAACTGGAACAACAGCAGATGCCCACAATCGAGACCCAGGGACCCATTACAGAGACCCCGGAGCCTGTTACAGAGAACACAGGCCCCATTCGAGAGAACATCAGGGTCCTTTACAGAGACCCCGGCGCCTGTTACAGAGACCCCGTACCCCGTTACAGAGAACCCACACCCCGATGCAGAGACCACGGGGTCCATTACTGAGACCCCGGGTCCTGTTACAGAGAACACAGGCCCCATTCGAGAGAACATCAGGGTCCTTTACAGAGACCCCGGCGCCTGTTACAGAGACCCCGTACCCCGTTACAGAGAACCCACACCCCGATGCAGAGACCACAGGGCCCATTACAGAGACCCCAGGGCCCATTACAGAGACCCCGGAGTCTGTTACAGAGACCCCGGAGTCTGTTACAGAGACCCCGGAGTCTGTTACAAAGACCCCGGAGTCTGTTACAAAGACCCCGGAGTCTGTTACAAAGACCCCGGAGTCTGTTACAAAGACTCCGGAGTCTGTTACAGAGATTCCGGACCCTGGTATAGAGACCCCGGAGTCTGTTACAGAGACCCTGGTGCCTTGTTACAGAGATCCCAGACCCTGGAGCTTGTTACAGAGATCCCGGAGCCCCTTTAAGAGTCTTCAGCCAATATCAACTAGGAATTGGACGAGCAGCAGGGAAGGAACAGGAAGAAGAAAGATGAGTTGACATTATATTCAGTGTTCAAGATGGTGTCGAAACGTGGAGACACTTTGCATATAACATATAAAAAGCACTTCTCACTTTTTTTATATATATGTGACAATAAGTCTGCATTATTAAATTGCAAGTTAAGATTAAAAGTTAGAATGAGAGAGATCATTTGGCCCATAAACTCATTCCTTTCACATTACATACCATCTTAATCCTGAACCTGCACTCATCCAATATCTATATATTGCTTAACTACTAAAGATCTATTAAATTCTTTTGAACACTCAATTTCATTAGGTGTAATTTTGACATATTTGATGTACTTTTTATGTCTTACTTTTCACATTTGGTTCCCACATTCACATATCCTTCTAGATACAGCAAAATAAGATATCACTCTGCATCAATACTATTTAATTCTTGGTGTGCTGGAACCTTTCCCAGGATTAATTACCAGTTTGGTTGTTGCAGTGATATCAGCTTCATATTCCATGAGAAGTTTAACAATCTGAGTATCTTCTTGTTGAAAGTGAACCACGTCTTTCTTAATCTCTGCTGCCAGGTGTAGGGATGTTTCTCCTTCCTGGACAAAACAGAAAGAACTGTCAAGTTAACAGCAGAGGGTGTTAACCACAAGCCTTTCAACTTAGTTAAAAAATTGACTTGAAATGAAGCAAACCTTTTTCTCATCAGTTAGTTTCTTTTCCTCTGAAAATACTTGGGAGAAATGTTTTTGCTGTTTCAAGAGAAACATGAACCAGCAAATCGATGTGTCATACTAGTAAATAATTCAGTTTTGGCATTCGTTTATGAGATGTGGATGTTGCTGATTGGGTTAGGCACTGTTGCCCATCTCTAATTACCCAGGAGAAGGTGGTGGTGAGCTGCCTTCTTCGGTTGTAAACATACATTGCACTTTACAGTGCTGAGGGAACTCAAGGGTTTTTGATTCGTTTACACAGAAGGAATGGTGGCATAGCTCCAATGCACAATGGTGTTAGGCTCTGAGGGGAACTTTCAGGTGTTGGGAGTCCTCACGCAGCTCTTTTCCTTCTAAGTGGCAGAGACCACAGGTTTGGAAGGTGTTGTCGAAGGTGCCTTGGTGAGTTACTGCAGTGCATCTTGTAGATGGTGCACTGTTCATCGGTGATGAAGGGAATGCATGTTGAAGGTGTTGATGGAATGCCAGTCAATGGGCTTGTTTCATCCTGGATGGTATTGAGTTCCTTCTGTGCTGTTGAAGTTGAATACACTCAAGCAAGTGGAGAGTTTTCCATCACATCTCTGACTTGTGACTTATGGATGGCAAGCAAACTTTTAGAAAGTGAATTATTTGCTGAATATTTTTCCCTCTGGCCTACTTTTGTCACCAAAGTATTTATATAGAGTCATAGTCATAGCGATGTACAGCATGCAAACAGATCCTCGGGTCTAACCCGTCCATGCCGACCAGATATCCCAACCAATCTAGTCCTACCTGTCAGCAGCTGGTCTCCAAACCCTTCCTATTCATATACCCATCCAAATGCCTTTAAATGTTGCAATTGTACCAGCCTCCACTACTTCCTCTGGCAGGTCATTCCATACACGTACCACCCTCTGTGGCAAAACGTTGCCCCTTACGTCTCTTTTACGTCTTTCCCCTCTCACCCTAAACCTATGCCCTCTAGTACTGGACTCCCCGACCCTAGGGAAAAGACTTTGCCTATTTACCCTATCCATGCCCCTCAATTTTTAAAATCTCTATAAGGTCACCCCTCAGCCTCTGACGTTCCAGGGAAAACAGCCCCAGCCTGTTCAGCCTCTCCCTATAGCTCAAATCCTCCACCCCTGGCAACATCCTTGTAAATCTTTTCTGAACCCTTTCAAGTTTCACAACATCTTTCCAATAGGAAAGAGACCACAGTTGCACGCAATTCCAACAGTGGCCTAACCAATGTCCTGTACATCCGCAACATGACCTTCCAATTCCTGTACTCAATACTCTAACCAATAAAGGAAAGCATACCAAATATCTTCTTCACTATCCTATCTACCTGTGACTCCACTTTCAAGGAGCTATGAACCTGTATTCCAAGGTTTCTTTGTTCAGCAACACTCCCTAGGACCTTACCATTAAGTGTATAAGTCCTGCTAAGATTTGCTTTCCCAAAATGCAGCACCTCGCATTTATCTGAATTAAACTCCATCTGCCACTTCTCAGCCCATTGGCCCACCTGGTCCAGATCCTATTGTAATCTGAGGTAACCCTCTTCGCTGTTCACTACACCTCCAATTTTGGTGTCATCTGCAAACTTACTAACTGTATCTCTTATGCTCGCATCCAAATCATTTATGTAAATGACAAAAAGCAGAGGACCCAGCACCGATCCTTGTGGCACTCCATTGGTCAAAAGCCTCCAGTCTGAAAACAACCCTCCAGCACCACCCTCTGTCTTCTACCTTTGAACCAGTTCTGTACCTAAATGGCTAGTTCTCCCTGTATTCCATGAGATCTAACCTTGCTAATCAGTCTCCTATGGGGAACCTTGTTGAACGCCTTACTTAAGTCCATGTAGATCACATCTACTGCTCTGCCCTCATCAATCTTCTTTGTTATTTCTTCAAAAAACTCAATCAAGTTTGTGAGAGATGATTTCCCACACACACTATGTTGACTATCCCTAAACAGTCCTTGCCTTTCCAAATACATGTACACTCTGGACACCGAGATCAGGCTTACTGGTCTATAGTTCCCTGGCTTGTCTTTACCGCCCTTCTTAAACAGTGGCACCACGTTTGCCAACCTCCAATCTTCCGGCACCTCACCTGTGACTATCGATGATACAAATATCACAGCAATCACTTCTCTAACTTCCCACAGAGTTCTCGGGTACACCTGATCAGGTCCTGAGGATTTATCCACCTTCACCTGTTTCAAGACATCCAGCACTTCCTCCTCTGTAATCTGGACATTTTGCAAGATGTCACCATCTATTTCCCTACAGTCTATATCTTCCATATATGTTCGATACATTTTAGTTTCTGGTCCAGGGCGTTCAAAGTAGAAAATTCAGCAATGGCAATACCACTGAATATCAAGGGGTGATGGTTACATTCTCTCTTGTTGGAGATGACCATAGCTTGGCATTTGTGTAGCGTGAATATTATTTGCCCACTTTCAGCCCGAATCTGGAAATTGTCCAAGTCTTGCTGCATTTGGATGTGGACTGCATTAGTACCTAAAGAGTTATGAATGCTGTTAAAGATTATGCAATCACATCCCAACATCTCCACTTCTGATCTTATTAATTAGAATTCCCCTCTTTCCCTTTAAGAATTAAACCTATTGGTACCTCTTTGGTTTCTTGCCCTTTTCTCTTTTCCCCCATTTCAATGCACATTGATTCCTGTTTTTCTCAGGTTCCTTGATGCCACACTCAGTCAAATGCTGGCTTTGCAGAAATGTTAGCTTTTTTAGGTAATAATGGTGAGCACATTGAGTTTGGGAAAGACTGAAACCATGGGACAGATGGATAGAGCTTAGTTACAGAAGCTGCAATGATGAAACCAGAAATAGGTTAGGGACGGAATATCAGAGAAAAGTGATTTGGAATAAGTTAAAATATGCATTGAAATTTGGAAAATGGAAAAGGGAAGGAATCCAAAGCGATATGGATGGTTTTATTCCCTAAAGTAGAGGGAAAGAAGAAAATCTAATCGGTAAGAACTTGGATAACATACAACTTACATTAATATTTATATTCAACATAAAGTATTGTTGAACAAGATACATCCTTTCACTAACTAATGTGTACTCAAATACAATAAGGATATTGAAGAGGGCGATGTTGAAAATTATTCTGTGCATGATTGCATTTTTTGTGATCATATTGCAGAAATGAAAAGGAAAAGGGCAGTATATTTTTTCTTTATTAAGTAGGAAGAGGCTTCCGAATGTCATTAAAAAGTTTAACTTTTGTAGTGGACGGGGAGGGATGGTGTCTTAGATTTCTCCCTTCCTTTAATTCCATCTTTTGTGGAAATTTCTCCATTTAATCAAAAGTTTTCAGGCATTGTTTGTCTGGGATCTTACCTTGTTTTCCTGGTTGACGCAAGCAACTGCCTCTGTGTGGCTCCTCTGATTGGTCAGGTAGCTGAGGATTTCTTCCACAACGCTGAGGTGACAGTGTCGGACTGCAACGTGCAATGGATTCTCTCCAACCTAAGGAACAAAGCAACATTCAGAAAGTTGCTTTTTAGAAAACATTGATTTCATACAGAGCCCTGCTGTGGCTTTCACATTTCTCATGACATTCTGGCCATAAAATCTAACCCTGCAAATTTCTGAAATATCTGCACTCCCATTCTGCCTGATGTCATCTCATATACCTTTATTTGTTTTTAAAATTCCACTCCTAAACCTCTTTGTATTTATACCTCTCTCGTTTTCTTTAAGACATTCCTTAAAACCGATTTGGTTGTTTCTTTGATATCCTCTTAATATTTCTTAATTTTGTCTCACTGTCAAATTTTGTTTCATAATTTGTGAAGCACCTTGGGATAGATTTTAAGGTGTTGTATGAATGCAGTTTGTTGTTTCTGAAGGACTAATCTTGTAACTCTCTCTTGTAATTTATAGTGTTATACATTTGTTTATATGTTGGAACATGACCTTTCAACTCGAAAGAGCACATGCAAACTATAAAATAGATTTAAATATGCTGTCATTTGAGGGAGTTCAGAAGCATTTTTATTTATTCGCACATAATTATTTTCATAATGTGAAATATTTTTACAGTTGGAATACACTAACATTTGGACATAGGTCTGGATTGTATTAAACTAATTTTTAAAATAGTAACAGATATCAGGTTAATATTTCAGCTGAAGGCTCTTGCAGAGAAAGGGGTAGTGAGAGCAGGAATAAAAACCGCAAGAGGTCAGATGGAATGCGGATAGGGTCTGCTGTATGTTTGGACAAAAATGAAAATCTCCTGGCAAGTTGTTTTGTTATCTTGGTTCTCCCCCTCCAAATGCCTTCTACCTGTGTGACTGAGGGGTGGTAATCCTGTAAAAACAATCTTCTATGTAAGATGTTACAATTTAAATAAATTCAAGCTGCTGAAGTTTTGACAATCACTCTTGGCTCCAGTACATATTTGAGTTTGTTGTGTAATTTCTCTGAACAATTATTACTGAATGAAAAGTAATCTCAGAAATTAAATTAAATTTTCAAGAATGGCCAAACCTCCGATTTTCTACCTGAGAACTGTCAGCTAGAAATCATTTCAAGACAGGGCATTTGGACAGCTTTGAGCTTGCTCACTTATACAAACTTGATAATACTTATACAAAGCTTAGACAATCTACCTTATGTATACATAACTTTAAGCTCCTTGATCCCAAAATGTAAATAAGTAAGACTCCATTTACTCATTCACCTTCAAACCATGATCATTAAGACTATACCAAGCCTCACATTCTCCTTGCACTCCCAAACACACTCAGATATTTGATCGTCTCAGTTTGAACGTTTGTGACTTACACAATTTCTGCAGATGTCCCGCCGAAACCACACTAGATGGTTGGGAGAACCTCTCTGTAAACTATTGCTGAAAATATTCACTCTGCTGCTTTCTGAGGGGAATTCATTGCTTCGTTCCGAGGGAGGAATTAAATGAGGCAGCCCTGCTCCCCCTTCCAGCACCATCCTGATTAAAAAGTCACTGTGACCCATCGTTATTTAATGTCCAATTGACTGGTTAGAGGCCAAAGGTGGGACTTTTGCCCCCTCAGGAAGAGGGAGTCTGAGAACTGTAGTCCAATTAGCAGCAGGTAACTCTCTGGCACTTCTGTACAGAGGCCCGAGAATGGGATCTGGAGCAGTATTTGGTGGTATTGCTGGGTGATGCAAATTAGAATGCCCTGGAAAACCCAGGGAGAGGGAAGTAGGGAACTGGGATTTGAGGGGCCATTTGGGGAAAGGAGTAATGGAGGTAAAGGCTGGATGATGCATGTGGATGATCCCCAGGTCTCTTTAAGGAGGGCCTTCCCCATCATGGCCCATCACTAACTCACTCAGGGAACCTGCCAGACCTCTCCTACTGCTGGTTAAATCCTAGAGCTGTTGGATGAGCACTTTAAGTCAACTCTAGAGGGCAGTCTACTCCTGCCACTGACCACTTCCAGGATTTAACAAGAAACCACTTGGCCTTCAGATCTCCCTTTGTAAAATGAGCATAAAATTCAGTCCAGAGAGTGGAGCCTGGAAGATGTTTTCACTTGGAGGAAACTCTAAACCAAGGAACCATTAGTATAAGGTACGCATCAAAAAATTCAACAAGGAATTGAGGAGATGCCTTTTTCCCCAGAGACCATAAGACACAGGAGTAGAAATTAGGCCATTCAGCCCATCAAGTTTGCGCCGCCATTTGAACATGGCTAATACGTTTTTCAATCCCATTCTTCCGCTTTCTCCCCATAACCTTTGATCCCCTTGGCAATCAAGAACTTATCTATCTCTGTTTTAAATATATTCAATGACCTGGTCTCCATAGCCTCCTGTGGCAATGAACTCTACAACTTCACCATTCTCTTGATGGAAATGTTTCTCCTTATCTCTGTTCTAAAGGCTCTTCCCTTTACTCGAAGGCTGTATGCTTGGGTCCTTATCTCTCGTGCCAATGGAAACATCTTCCCAACATCCACTCTATCCAGGCCGTTCAGCATTCTGTAAGTTTCATTCAGATCCCCCCTCATCCTTCTAAAGACTGATGTACAACTATGTGGAATAATTGAGATGAGAGGTTAGATGCATTTATGGTTAATGAGATGAGCATGAGGGGGTAAACAGTAGAAAGAAAGATCTGAGGGTAGACTGAGATGACACAAGTTGGAAAGATGCCTTGTACCACATTAATAGGTCTGTCTCAATGTCACAGGGTGGCATGGTGGCTCAGTAGTTAGCACTGCTGGCTCTCAGTGCCTTGGACCTGGGTTCGATTCTAGCCTCAGGCAACTGTCTATGTGGAGTTTGCACATTCTCGCCGTATTTGATTGGGTTTCCTCCAGGTGCTCCAGTTTCCTCCTACAATCCAGGTTAGGTGAGTTGGCCATGCTAAATTGCCCATTGTGTTCAGGGATGTGTAGGTTAGGTGCAGTAGTCAGGGGTAAATGTAGAGTAATGGGGAATGGGATTCGGTGGATACTCTTTGGAGGATCGGTGTTTCCACACTGTAGGGATTCTATGATCTTCTATGTTCAATGTCACAGAAATCTACACAATTGCAATTCATCCTGTAAAGAGACTGGTTGAGCAGTCTGGAAGACTGGAAGTACTTTCAGTTAGCTCAAAGGACTATAGTATGATTCAGAGTATCATAATGGCACAGGATCAATCCTCACGATATGGTACTTCATAGAGGTCCACCTCTTCACCTTGCTCTGCACTTGTGGATTGATGACCAACAAGCTACATATGACCAGTTGTCCCTTCTGGGGAGAGGCATCCCTGGTCCTTTCTGGAGTTTGACTAAATTCCCACAGATTTCATGGCATGTCAATTTCATAACATTATCTGTTTGCTGTAGGAGTGGCTCCTCTTTTACCTTTGATTGCCAGGTTAAATCACCACCCTCCTCAATCAAGGCCTGGATCATTTTCAAATTGCCGTGACGAGCTGCAACATGCATAGCCGTTTCACCGTTCTGTCCACACCAAAACAAAGAAATGCAATGAATAACAAACATGTCCAACCATATAACTCCACAGAGAAGCACCTGTAGCCCAGTAAGAGTCAGGATTGAAAAATCAATCCTAACCAATCTTGTGGTAGTCTCTGGATTTCCCAGAATTTGCTAATGTAACCTCTGCGCAAGGACAACATTGCAACAATTATTCTAAAGAAATTCATGTACAAATGATTTACACTGGAACACCATCAGGTGGTAATTTCCTCAAACTTTTGTGTAAGTGTGATGGATACATCTGAAATCATCTCCAGCCTATTGAAATGCAAAAGACCATATCTAATAGCTTCCGGCACTACAGTCAATAATGTGCCAGCGTAAGTAACGGCTCAGTTACATCCAAAGTTGTGTAAAAGCGGTAAAATTGGAAAAGTATCTATACTTTTGGTGAGTTATTTCTTTAGGAAGAGTCTGTTTTAAAACAACATTATCTTCTTCTGGATAAATCATTTCAAAAGTTAAATAGAAACTAAAGTGTCATCCTTGAAAACTAAACTAATGTTTCATGATTTCCTCTATTCTGTACCAATTTAGTTAAACAAACATTCAACCACAATGTACACACCTAGGAACCATAGCATTCTCCTGAGAGCTTTTAACTCTAGTCACAAACTTTCACCTTATCATTTGTTTTGGCAAAAACCACAACAATTATAAAATTAGAATTGCTTATGCATTCTGATTATGTGATTTGCTAAATAAGGGATTGATGCATTGGCTAGTATTGGGTTTGCAAGTATTTATCAAAGTAAATTAGCATAATTTTACTTCAGCAATACAATTTGTAATGATGCTCATATGAAAGAATATAATTCTGTAGTAGCACCTTTGATCAAACCTCCTTTTCTAAATAAATTGCATTTTTATTTTCTAACCGATGGGAGAACAATGTTTAATTTGTTCATAAGTTGAGGTATGTAAAAGGTATGCTTCAAGTCGGCGGAGCAGTGGATGTGATTTATATGGACTTCAGTAAGGTTCCTCTTGGTGGACTGGTTAGCAAGGACGGATCTCATGGAATACAGGGACAACTAGCCATTCTGATATCGAACTGGCTCGAAGGTAGAAGACTGAGGGTAATGGTGGAGGGTTGTCTTTCAGACTGGAGGCCTGTGATCAGTGGTGTGCCACAAGGATCGGTGCTGGGTCCACTGCTTTTCATCATTTATATAAATGATTTAGATGTGAACATATAGTTAGTAGATTTTCAGATGACACCCAAATTAGAGCTGTAGTGGGCAGCGAAGAAGGTTACCTCAGAATACAACAGGATCTTGATCAGATAGGCCAATGGGCAGAGGAGTGGCAGATGGAGTTTAATTTAGATAAGTATGAGGTGCTGCATTTTTGAAAGGTGAATCAGAGCAGGACCTAGACACTTAATAGTAAGGTCCTGGGGAGTGTTGCTGAACAAAGAGACCTTGGAGTGCAGATTCATAGCTCCTTGAAAGTGGAGTCACAGGTAGATAGGATAGTGAAGAAGGCGTTCGGTATGCTTTCCTTTATTGGTCAGAGTATTGAGTACAGGAGTTCGGAGGTCATGTTGTGGCTGTACAGGACATTGGTTAGGCCACTGTTGGAATATTGCGTGCAATTCTGGTCTCCCTCCTATTGGAAGGAAATTGTGAAACTCAGAAGGGTTCAGAAAAGATTTACAAGGATGCTGCCAGGATTGGAGAATCTGAGCTATAGGGAGAGACTGAACAGGATGTTTTCCTTAGAGTATCAGAGGCTGAGGGGTGACCTTATAGAGGTTCATAAAATCATGAGGGGCATGGATAGGGTGAAGATATTTTCTCTGCAGTGGGGGAGTCCAGAACTAGATAGCATAGGTTTAAGGTGAAAGAGGAAAAATTTAAAAAGGACCTAAGGGGCAACTTTTTCACTTAGCGGGTGGTGCATGTATGAAATGAGCTGTCAGAGGAAGTGGTGGAGACTGATACAATTACAACATTTAAAAGGCACCTGGATGGGTATATGAATAGGAAGGGTTTAGAGGGATATTGCCGAAATGCTGGCAAATGGGACTAGATTAGGTTAGTATATATCTGGTCAGTATGGATGAGTTGGAGCGAAGAGTCTGTTTCCATACTGTACATCTCTATGACTCTATGACTAAGTTGCAGAAGATAATGAACTTTTAGTCAATACTTTTAAAAACCTGTCTATTAAAATAGCCAATGCAAATCAAATGACTTTTGATATTTTGAGCTCCAAACATCCCTGAAGCTCATCAAATGCTTAGTTAAATAACCACCATCTGGACATTTGCAGAGATTCCTTTGTTTAAGGAGGATTTCCAGCCAGCTTGTCTCCTAGTTATATTGTGGACCAAAGGGAACATCAATGTGCGTGAGGCGAATGTGAATGGATCCTATTGACCTTCCATTGTATTATGAAACAAAAACTGAAATTTCTGGCGAAACTCAGCAGGTCTGACAGCAACCATGGGAAGAAAGCAGGGTGAATGGTTTGAGTCTGGTTTGGACAAAGAGGCTGCTTTCTTCCCAGAGATGCTGCCAGACTTGCTGAGCTTCTTCAGCAATTTCTGTTTTTTGTTTCAGATCTCCTGCATCTGAAGTTTTTTTGTTTTATTTCCATGGTATTATCTCCTCATCCAAATTAGGCTGAGTACTCTCAAGTTGTCAGATAACACAGGCTGAAGGAAGACCCATGATACCCTGGGAGAGACCAAAATTAGAGAAAAAAATCCTGGCTTGGCCAGTGGGCAGTGAGGTGTATTTTCATTGCACATAGATTATTCTCAAGTACATAGGCTATTGTGGTAATTCCAATCCATTGAAAATCGACTGACCAGCCTCAGGGCTGCTTGTGGCACAGAATTTACCCACTTTTAGTAAAATTTAATTGGAGACACGTTTTTTTTTCTCCCTCTCCTCAGTGACAGAAATCTTTCAAATTAATCAGACTTCAAATCAAGCCCTTCAAAACAGGGAGATAAGGACAGCTTATATTGCTGAATCAATCCGTCCTGATTCAATGAGAACATTTTAATTCCTCACCATGACCCCTACCTCAGCCCTTGCATTTGGTCACAAATCTGTTACTCTGCTCTGACTGCTCTCTGATTCGGGGTTTACATGTTTCAGCTTTGCTAACTATTTTTCATGGAAATAAAACTTGGGTGCAATCTCGCTTTGGGCAGTGGGGGCGTATTGTCAGGCGCAGTAGGAGGAAACTGGAACTCTTTGCCATCTTGGCAAAGTAGCCAATGGCATTATCCTTCAGGGAAGCATTGGTGTGTGTGTAGCTATATTTCTGTGTATATGTGTATACATCTGTGGTCTATTTGCACATGGATGTCAGCTAAGGACAGATACATATGATGTCTTTTTGGGCAATCATTGTAATGATATCTGTAACCATGATATGTAAACAAACAATAATTGCTTGGTTGAGGGAGGTGTGTGTGAGAACCTAGACTACAGAAAGGGGCAAACGCTTCAGGAAAGGAGAAAACATGAGAAAATAGGAACTGATTCTGAGTGATTACTTACAAGAAGTAGTCTTACATTGGATTTTGCCAACACTTATGGCCTAATTCAAGCTTATGCTGGTGTGAGTGCTGGAAAATAAAGCAATACAAAAATCCTATCTAATAAAGTAAATGTCAGAGTTCTTATTCTACTTTACATATCTCTACCTACTTTATAATTGCAAATTAATTCCTTTATTATAATTGGCACAATTGAAAACTCTCCATCCTTGTTTAAGTTTGCAGACATCCCAATATATATTTTGTTTCATGTAGAATTATAAAAGAATGATGAAAGCTAAATCTTGGCTGTTCCACCTTAGGATATTAGCAAAACCCCAGAGTGAATTTTGGACTAATTCCCAAAGCTGGTGCTACAGTATGAAATACTTGGTACATCAGTAGTGGGCAGTTTTAATTAAAAGACGTATGCTTACCTCTTGATCAGCATTTACATCAGCCCCACTTTTTAGCAATATCTCTGCCACTTTCTCACCATCCTTCACCCGAGCTGCAATGTGCAGTGGAGTCTCCAGAGCCTATAAGGTGGAACCAAAAGCAAAAGACAAACAAAAATACACAGTTCCACCGTGTAAGAGGCATTTTGCTTTTACAATTCTACATACATTAATGCAGACTTCGAGTTTTTCAACTTGCTTCATTCCATCACTTCAAATTCACATTCAATGTTCTCAGTGGTGCTAACATGTCTTCTGGGAAAGAAACTTGCAATTCTATAGGTGCATGTCATTACCGCAGGTTATTCTTGAACTTTTTCATAACCAACAGTCGGTGTCATTGCAATGTAGCAAAATCAGGTAACAAACCTGTGCACAGCAAGGTCTCATTTGCTAAGAGATATTTGTAACCTGTTTTGGTCTTGCTGATTGAGTTGCCCCCAGTATTTCCTGTTATTTCCAGCACAGAAATAGGCCATTCAGCCCAATAGTTCCATGCTGCCTGGTGTTTATTCTTGATTTGAACCAGCATGAGGCAAACTATTTGCATATATATGGACCACTTTCTCTATTCAGCACAATTTCATATGACCATGCCCTTCTTAAGTATACATGAAACTTTGTTTTCTTCATTCTTTGAGAAAGGCGTGGGTTCAGTGTTGGCATTTCAATTTCAAAACAACACTGACCAACAGTCTATAGCCTGAGTCTGACCTCCATAATACATAAGGTCTTGATGTTAAGAGCTCACTCTCTCCAAATTAGTCTTGCTACCTACCTTCTGATATCTTGACTTTTCACCAACTTACTGAACTGCTTATCGCTGCCTGAATTTGAGACTTAGCTGTCTGCTTGCTGTTCATCAATAGGACTCAAGCATAATGTATAATACATATCTAGGAGAAGGAATTGGGACGTCATGTTGCAGCTGTACAGATCATTGGTTAGACCACTTTCAAAATACTGTGCTTGATTCTGGTCTCCCTGCTGGAGGAAAGATGTTGTTAAACTTGAAAGGGTGCAGAAAGGTTTGACAACAATGTTGCTGAGGTTGGAGGATTTGAGCTATAGGGAGAGGCTGAATAAGCTGGGGCTGTTTTCCCTAGAGTGTCGGAGGTTGAGGGTGAACTTATTGAGGTTTACAAAATCATGAGAAGTGTAGATAGGGTGAATGGCCAAGGTCTTTTTTCTCAGTATAGGGCAGTCCAAAACTAGAGGACATAGGTTTAGGGTGAGAGAGGAAAGATATTAAAGGGGCATAAGGGCAACCTTTTCACGCAGAGAGTGGTACGTGTATGGAATGAAACTGCCAGAGAAGTGGTGGAGGCTGGTACAATTGCAACATTTAAGAGGCATCTGGATAGGTATATGAATAGGGCGGGTTTAGAGGTATATGGACCAAATGCTGGCAAATAGGACTAGATTAATTAATGATATCTGGTTGGATTGGGCTAGTTGGACTAAAGGGTCTGTTTCTATGCTATACATCCCGATGACATTATAAGTCTGCTGAGTGATATGTAGCCTACCCTGCATCTCCACCCCCTTGCCCACTAAATAAGACAGTTGCCTACAAACGATCATGTTAAATTAGTGATCTTAATCGTAGTCAGAAAGGGAAGCATTGTCCAATTATTTCTGTGTGGAATTATTCTCAGTTCCCAAAGGCACAATAATCTACTGAACCCCATTTACTTGCAACAGGAATCCAGTAAAAACACTGATCCGTCCTTTGTGCAGTCCATCATAATGACACTAATAAATTGAAATTATAATGCCTTATCCAAATGTTTAAGAAACAATGTAAAACTTAAAATAACTGTCTAACAGGCAACTAAGTTTGAGTTAATCATTCTGAGCCAAGATATGCTCTTGGCTCAGAATGATTAACTCAAACTTGGTTGCCTGTTAGACAGTTATTTTAAGTTTTACACTGTTTCTGCCTTCCCAAATGCATGGACATTCTGTCCCTCAGGATTCCCTCTAACAACTTGCCCACCACCGAGGTCAGGCTCACCTGTCTATAGTTCCCTGGCTTGTCTTTACTGCCCTTCTTAAACAGTGGCATCACGTTTGCCAACCTCCAGTCTTCCAGCACCTCATCTGTGACTATCAATGATACAAATATCTCAGCAAGAGGCCCAGCAATCACTTCTCTAACTTCCCACAGAGTTCTCGGGTACACCTGATCAGGTCCTGGGGATTTATTCACCTTTAACCATTTCAAGACATCCAGCACTTCCTCCTCTGTAATCTGGACATTTTGCAAGATGTCACCATCTATTTTCCTACAGTCTATATCTTCCACATCCTCTTCCACAGTAAATACTGATGCAAAATACTTATTTAGAATCTCCCTCATTTTCTGTGGCTCCACACAAAGTCCGCCTTGCTGATCTTTGAGGGGCCCTATTCTCTCCCTAGTTACCCTTTTGTCCTTAATATATTTGTAAAAACCTTTTGGATTCTCCTTAATTCTATTTGCCAAAGCTATCTCATGTCCCCTTTTTGCCCTCCTGATTTCCCTCTTAAGTATACTCCTACTTCCTTTATACTCTAAGGATTCACTCGGTCTATCCTGTCTATACCTGACATATTCCAGCACTTGGCCCATATTCCTCTTAATCCTTCCCATTTCATGTCCCCACCCTGATACCTTTTAAATGTAGTAATTGTACCAACCTTTCTTCCTCTGGCAGCTCATTCATACACGCACCACTCACTGTGTGAAAATGTTGCTGCTTAGGTCCCTTTTAATTCCTTCCTCTCTTACCGTAAACCTATGCCCTCTAGTTCTGGACTCCCCCACCTCCAAGGGAAAAGACATTGTCTATTTACCCTATCCATGGCCCTCATGATTTTACAAACCTTGATTAGGTCACTCCTCTGCCTCCGATGCTCCAGTGAAAACAGGCCCAGTCTATTCAGCCTCTCTCTGCAGCTCAAATCCTCCAACCCGCAGCAACCCCCTGGTAAATAATTTCTGATGGAGAAGTCAACGTTTTGGTAGAAGAAGAAGGGTTAATACTCAAAATGCTCATTTCTCCATCTCCTGGTGCTGCCTGGCTTGCTGTGTACTCCCAGCCTCCTGCTTGCTGACTTTGGAATCCAAAGTCCAAGGGGGATACAGTCCAGCACAAAACAAACAAAAAAAGAAAGCCCACTGACTCTACCACCGCACCCACTGTCAGAGCGGGCAGGAGGTTCAGTCCTGGGGGTGACCCACAGCAGCATCACCAGCAGAATCAGATTGTTGAGAACACTGGTGCCCCCGCTGGTGCTTCCGCAAGTTGCGGGACACCGTGAACCTTGCCCACACTCAGCGCATGTGAATGGCCTCTCCCCAGTGTGGACTCGCCGGTGTCCCAGTAGGGCAGAGGACTGGGTAAAGCCCTTCCCGCACTCGGGGCAGCTGATGGGCCTCTTGCCCGTGTGAATCCGACAGTGCGCCAGCATGGATAGGATAAATAGGCAAAGTCTTTTCCCTGGGGTCGACAAGTCCAGACTAGAGGGCATAGATTTAGGGTGAGAGGGGAAAGATATAAAAGAGACCTAAGAGGCAACTTTTTCACGTAGAAAGTGGTACGTGTATGGAATGAGCTGCCAAAGGATGTGGTGGAGGCTGGTACAATTGCAACATTTAAGAGGCATTTGGATGGATATATGAATAGGAAAGGTTTGGTGGGTTGTGGGCCAAGTGCTGGCAGGTGGGACTAGTTTGGGTTGGGATATCTGGACGGCATGGACGGGTTGGACCGAAGGGTCTGTTTCCATGCTGTAACTCTAGATGGGTAATACAGTTAGCTATCAGTACTGACACTTTGGAAAGAAAGTGAGAAAACATGCATTGTTCTTCAGTCCCTAGTGCATCATAGGCCAGATCTTACCTTGCCCCCTTTAAGCTGCACCTGGGCCCCAAAGCCTAGCAGAGTCTGTACCACCATGGGCTTGCAGTGCTGCACTGCAATGTGTAGGGCTGTGTAGCACTCCTTTGTTTTAGCATCAACGTGTGCCCCCTTCTGGAGTAAAGCTTTCACAACAGCTGTATGGCCTTTCCTTGCTGCAGCGTGCAGACAGACTGCTCCTGACTGGAGAAAGAGGAAAGAGAACCATCTGAGAAAAAAACAACTCAGAGTTTTGTTACCAGGCCTGAAAAATATCCTTAGGAAATTCTGTTTCTGCATTCACACAATTGATTGTCTATTACTGAAGAATTAAAAGTGCCAATCTATTTTTGTGTTGGACCTTTTATTAATTACAAATAATTTTTTTATATATTACCTAACATCAAATTATAGAATGTGCATTGAACACTCAAGCTGTTTTGAAAATTTGGAGCATGTTTCTTCACTGCTGCAATTTTCCAGGTTTCGTGACAGCTGTCAGTTGGTCAATGCGAGATATTTTCCCCTCACAATAGAGCAGGCAAGGTAGCCCTTCACCACAGGGAGCAGAATTTTCCAATCCTCTGAACAATATGAGCCCTGGCGAAAAGTTAGGGAAATTGCATGGCCAACCATGCAGCATTGAGAGATTGAGATCAAAATAGCCCATTCTACAACTCAGTGTTAAACGATGAGATGGGACTTTTACCGATGAATTGCGAAAGGCCTATTTTTATGCATTGATACTGCATTAATCTTAATCTTACCTCATTAATGTGTAGTTTTCTATTCTCTTACCTGCTGGATAGAAGCTAGATGGTTACCTGGTGATTCCAGCTCACTGCTTGCTCTCCCATCTTGGACACCAGGTGCCAATATCTCAGGGCACACTCCAAGGGCAGTGACTGCATGCACACTCTGTCCAGGAAGTCTGATATCAGAGACATACCCGCCTCACTACAGCTTCATGGCACATCTCCGAACCACATACTGATTCTCCAAATCAATGCTGCATTTGGAGCACACTGACAGGACTCAACACAATGCTGCCGCCAGGACATTTTGCATTCAGGGACGGGCACCCAGCTCATGGATTTAACCATGGAGCACCTGGGGTTGCTTGCTCGCTTGTTCTTTAAGTGCTCACTCACTTTGTGCACATTTTCCTGTTCCACCAATTCCCTCCGTTGTCTTTCCTTTCTGCGCTTTTCCGCCTCAGCCAAAGGCTGGAAGTACTGCTTTTCTGACTTGCCTTTTAGAACAGGCAACTTGCTGTGTTTGCCAGCAGTAATCAGTCACAGGAGTTGGACATGTTGCTTTATGCTTCATTGCTACATCAATCCCGCACTCACACCATGTGCCAAACAAAGTGCAAGTGCTTCAAGCAAATGTGCATTGGCTCAAAGTCTAAGGAGCATAGTCCATAGCCTAGACAAGGGAGGTGACCTTCAGTTTGGGAACAGTAAGTCAACAGCTGTCTCCTGTATGAGTTCTGAGATTTGGGCACAGTCAGTCAATTACTTGGGATGGTCAGGATCAGGGTTCATACCTCTCCAGTCAAGACAGTTGGCCATGGTCAGCTCTGTGGATCCAATGCAAACAGACTGGTGAATAGTGGTAAGTCAGTTGGGGTATCGGTTAGGGGTTTGAACACTGAGCATCTGCGGCTTGCTATCTAAGTTGCTCAAAATGAATGGACCACAATTATTCTTCAGGCATCCATCCATTAAAAGTCAATAGGAGGTTATCAGGAGCCAGTGCTGCAAGAGGGAAGCTGGGGAACTAAATAGTTGGGATTGGAGACTGTATGGCCGGATGCAATGTGGAAAGCAAATGTAAAGGGGAGCAACTCAATATATAACTGGAAGAGATATTACAGCATTGAGGGAAAGTGGTAATGTTGAAAGGTAAGGATGGTCATCGACTGTCAGCATATCCTGTTTTGCTTGAACGAAACAGTGCACAACTATACCATTGGTTCTGCTATAACGCACGTTTCTTCAATGCAAATTGGCTTCAATGCAATTGAAGAATTTAGACCGTTATTTATAGAATGTGAACTTTCCTTACCTGTATTGGCTATAATGTGAGTCCGACCACATTAGTTTAAATGGCAATTTTTTTTACAATGTGAGATCGCACAAGAATGGAACGAACATGATATATCAGAACCGACTGTACCTGATATGTTGGGTCGATGTGCCTAGGGCTAGGGTGGATAAAATAGACAGATGCAGAGGTAGTTAGTGATGCTGGGTGGGAGTGTTGGAGTTTCAAAAGGTTGGCTGGGAAAGCGACTGAGAAGTATACATTCGGGGTCTCAACAAGGGTAACAGGCTGAGCTTGAGACTCAGTGTGTGATGAGCAATACTGTTTCTATCTATTGTGCTGTAAATTGCAAGTGCACAATGGAGCTGAAAATGGTGGTGACCACATGTGAAATGAGCAGACTATGTGTTTCACATTGTGTGAGATGGGGCTTCAATTATGAATGAGGTGAGGTCCTATAAGCTTTACACAGACACTCATATAGTAAGACTGAAAGACACCTGAGGCCACTAATGGCTGGGGTGGTGGGAGTCTGCCCTACATAAATGTCAATCTTAGGCATGAACCTGTGTGCAGTCCAATCCTTGCTTCATTCACTCTTGATCCTATCTTGCAACGTCACACATCAATCCTACCAAAGCCAATAGTCCACAGTCAATGTTTTGTGACCTGGCAAGATGAATCCTAGTCATGAAAGAAACAATCATTTTCCAAGTTTTCAAAGCCTTCACATAAGGCAAGAGACGATCACTTCACATCTTGGACCATTGGACATCGTGGAATGATAACGATAGATTAGCTTTGCACCTTCTCTGGTCGAGTTGTGGCCAAATAGATATAAACACACAGAAAAGTGAACATATAGTCCCAGATGTGAGAATGTATTGAAATTGAAATGCTTCCAACTGTTTCTTGATATCACATGGAGTGAATCAAATTGGCTGAAGACTGGTATCTATAATATTGGGGACCACTGGAAGAGTCTACTGGATCTTTCATTTGGCATTTATGGCTGAAGATTGCTATGAAAGCTTCAGCCGTATCTTTTGCACTGATGTATGGGGCTTTTCCCTCATTGACGAAGAGGACATTTCTGGAGCCTCTTCTCAGTGAGTTATTTAGTTGTCCACCGTCGAGAGTTTGGAGCTGGAAAAGCACAGCAGGTCAGGCAGCATGCGAGGAGCAGGAGAATTGACTTTGCGGGTATAAGTCCTTCATCAGGAATGGGCTTATGCCCGAAACATTGATTCTCCTGCTCCTCGGATGCTGCCAGACCTTCTGTGATTTTCTAGCACCACACTCTCAACTCAGATTTCCAGCATTTGCAGTCCTCACTTTCTACTATTTAGTTGTCCTCCGCCATTCACAACCAGATGTGGCAGGACTGCAGAGCTTAGTCCTGATCCATTGGTTGTGGGATTGGTTAGCTCTGACTATCACTGATGCTTATACTGTTTGGCTTGCAAGTACACCTATTTTGGTGGCCTCACCAGGTTGACAGTTCATTTTCAGGTATGCCTGCTGCTGCTCCTGGCATACCCTTCTGCTCTCTCTATTAAACCACAGGTGTGTAGAGCAGGCTTCAGTGTCTATGAGTGCGCCATGTTTGTACATTTCTTCCCAAGTTGCTGGGACATGGATATTTTGGCATCTCCACTGGATTGGTCCCCACTGCAGCGAGGGTCAGGATCCTCTCTTCAAAAAAGGATGAGAAGCCAAATGTTGGCTATCTTATCACCTATTTTGGCTTTTCCCACCTGAGAATAGGTCATTTTTCTATGGAATGAGAGAAAAGCAGGGACTAAACAAGATGAAAGTTGGTGGCTCAGCTATTAGTGCTGATGCAGATTGGGGATAAGTGATGAGGTGCCCTCATTGAGTGAGTATACGGAACAAAGGGCATGTAGGCTTTGTCATTGTGGGGATTAGGTGAGAGAAGATATTTCACGCAATAGCGAGAATGGAAGACCATGAGCATTGGTGAGAGGCGGTTGCGATGGGCAGAGATGCAACATGTGTGAGGTAGCAGATCTTGGCACTTACCCTGGTGGAGCAGCAAAGGTCACCACACTGCTGGGCATTTCACAGAACTGCACTGTCAAGGTAACATAGATGGCAACCTCACAGCAGGCTGGAATTACTAGGTGTCCTGGTCTCCTCTGTTGGTCCTAGGGGAAGAGGAGTGCTCCATTGATGACAACTGGTAGATCCCCATCCGTAAAGTGGGGCATCAATTTCCCCTCACTGGCCAATTCTGGGACAACTCACAAGGACTGTGTAGGACTGACGGCCACTGTGCATCCATTCGTGTGCTATCTAAATATGACACCAGTGCCTGAATTCTCAGAAGGTGCCAGCAGAGAGGAGCGCTCCCACCTCTGGTGAGAAGGATAGGGAATGAGTGGAGTGGTATGAAGCCATGGTAGACAAAAGTGAGGACTGCAGATGCTGGAAACCAGAGTTTAGATCAGAGTGGTGCTGGAAAAGCACAGTAGGTCAGGCAGCATCCGAGGAGCAGGAAAATTGATGTTTCAGACAAAAGCCCTTCATCAGGAATCCTCTGATCTAAACTATGGAGCCATGGTGCATGGTGAAGGAGGTGAGTCTGGGACACACGCATGAGAAAGCTCACCTGCCCACTCAGGGTGGAAACTCATCAAGAATGATACTTAGCCAGTTTCTGGTAAGATTCAGCCCAGAGTCAGACATTCAGCGGTGGTTAACCCTCTCCCTTCCTTACCTCCAGTAACTCCCCAAAGGGCAGGAATCAGGCAAAATGAGGAGCTTAAAACCTCTTGGTCACTGAGACACAGGAGGGTCTCTTCCACAAAGTAAAGCAATGCAGCAACAGAAGTGATGCTGAATTTGACTGTTGCTGAGAAAAGAATACATTTCCAAATTATTCTGCAGCTTTTTGTTTTGCACTAATCAGGACATGTGCAATTAAATACATGTTCATTCAGATGTTTGCAGCAGACAAGGTACTGATTGTACCCTACCAACAAACAAGTAAACAACTCAAAATAGAGTTTTCAATAATGGCTGTGATTCTATTACTGGACAACATTTATTAAATAACCCCCCAGTGTGTTACTTTGAGGATAAATTTAGGATCATCAGTCCAACTTGCAATGGGGCACTTACACATACTGAAGACTACATATATAAATTCACACGGGTGCTGTATTTTCATATCTGATAAACAAATGTACACACTGTGTCTGATTCTACTCAACAAAACAGGTGACAGCCACACTCCAGTGCTTCGATCAGGGCAATGCTACATCAGGGTCAACATGCCAGGTTTATTAATTGTCAGTCATCATCTAGCGTGTGCATTCCCTTTGGCAATGCCTCTGCTAATCACAATCAACTTGCCAACCAATCAGCATTCTTCTCCTATACAGTACAAATGCTTTTTTCCCTTTACATTTGTATTTCTTGTGAATCGTCCTGATGAGTCTCAGATAAAAAACTTTGACAACATGTCTTTTTCAGCAACATTCATATTCCTTCTACTAATGACGGAAGAGGAGAATGAGCCACAGAGAATAATGCCACTTCTTTGGTTTGATGAATTTGAAAAATATGCTGGTTTTGTTTCAAATTTCCTTTCCTGAAGATGCAAACCAGTGGACTGGTCCATCGAAAGTTGCAGTCCACTGGCACCTGAGAAATGGGATCCCTCATATTTGCTGATGATTGTGATTTGATTTTCAACACAGCCAAAGTTAGGTCACCATATGAGCAACCTTTCTTGACTTCCTCCCTTAATCAAACTCTGATACCACTGTAGCATTGCCACCTTGACAGAGGTCAATTGACTCCTTGCAGACTGGTTGAGCTCGAGAACATTCCAATGTCTGTATCAATTCACCCACTGCATTTAATCCAACACCAGAAGCAAAATACTATGGACACTGGAAATCTAAAATAAAAACAAAAAAAGTGCTAGAAAAAAACTGAGCAGATCTAGCAACATCTTGGAGAGAGAGAGAGACAGAGAGACAAAAAAAAAACAGGAGTCCACATTTTGAGTCCACATCTTTGGAACTGAAATTCACTGACGCATTGTGCTGAGCCATACTCAGAGGTGGTACTGAATGGCAAAGCAGTGCTCTGGATTTCTGAGTGAGGTTCCCTTCCTTCAGAGACTTCTGAATGAACCTCTCAAGTTTTAAATTTAACGTTGATCTCTGCAGCCATAATATTGTATTCTTCCATCTGTTCTATTACCCTAATTCCACTTTGTATGGCCTGATCTGCCTATACTGCATGCAAAACAAAACTTTTCACTGTACCTAGACACATGTGACAATAATATATCAAATCAAATCAAAAGAATAGATTAATACAGAAGGAGAGTTCAGTCCAAATCTACAATCATCCAAGGGGGCATAGCTTTAAATTAAGGGGGGGTAGATATAGGACTGATGTTAGGGGTAGGTTCTTCACTCAGCGAGTCGTAAGTTCATGGAATGCCCTGCCAGTAGCAGTAGTGGACTCTCCCTCTTTATGGGTATTTAAGCGGGCATTGGATAGGTATATGGAGGATAGTGGGTTAGTGTAGGTTAGGTGGGCTTTGATCGGCGCAACATCGAGGGCCGAAGGGCCTGTACTGCGCTGTATTCTTCTTCTATGCAGCAAATTTGTGCCCAGAGAGTCAGTGGTCAAAGACCTAAAAAGTAAATAAAACAATCATAAAAAATGATGTGTTCTACCTTATTGGGCATATGCAAAGGGACTCCTTTCTTCAGAAAGGCCAGTGCTGTGTCAGGGTGGCCACATTGTGAGGCAATGTGCATCAGGGTACTTCCATCCTGTAAGTAAAACAAGTAAAACACATATGCAGGTCACAAGAATATATTTGTTTAATGGTGATTGGCTTAAATAGTTTAATTAAAATAAGCACATGACCAGCTTGAAGCTGCAGTCAGTCTCTGCAGCTAAGGCACTGAGACATACAAGTCAAATTTCTCATCTTTTCTGACTAACTGCTCTTCTCCAAGGTAGCAGATGTCACTGAGATGAGGAGGAAAAAGAAAATAAATCAGCCAGATCTACATGCATACAGTTTTGCCTGGTTGGCTGTTGAAGATTCACTATGTTTATGTTGCAATGCTGACAGTCTAGCATTAGTTTCCCTAGAACCCTGATTTATGTGCCAGTTTGGGTTGTGCTGGCATCCCCCATGTGCAGTGATATGTATTCAATGGCTGTTCACAGTTTGGTGCCAATGTCTATATGCATTAGTGTCTCTGGTGTTCGACTGATAGTGGGGCATCAACTGCAGAATGGGATTAAGTTCAGCATTGTTGCACCTGTTTTCTAGATGTGAAAATATCAATAATGAATTCTAAGGCAGAGTCCAACACAAGGTTTCCGGTTCCTGATTAATTCAGTGGGCTTTTGACAAAAGTAGCTGTGGCTTTGAAATCTCAACCTCATTGCAAATCACTAGAATCTGAGTCTAGCATCCTGTCACCAATTCACCCTTTATTTACATGTGTACTTATCTGACACTGGTCTGGCTTCCTCTGAGCCAGCTCTCAGAGTAAATCTCTGACACTCCTGTTATTATCTGTCAGCCAGGGCTACCTGATTGGACCAGTTTAAAAGCCCCAATCGGGGAACTCATATTCTATGCAGTCTACCTGGTTGACCTTGTTATAATCACTTCATAATTAATCCTGGTTTTAAGTATTGTCCAATTTTAAGCCAATTAGAATCCAGTTGATTAGCATGCAGTGTAAGTTGTTTTTTATTTGTTTATATACTTGTCTCACTTGTGAGCATTAATGAAACATAAACTAACATGAATAGCTCCTTGCATAAATATTGTTGCAGTAATGCACTGTTTATGCTGTTGGGCTGGTAAATCCAGAGCTAGTACTAATGATCTGGACACATGAGCTCAAATCCAACCATAGAATTTTGGGAATTGAACACCGAGTTAAATAAATTGTGATCCTTTTCTTTAAAAAATCTAGTCTCAGTTACAGTGAGGTTGAAATTATTGGATTATGGATTGTGAGCTCAGGCAAAAACAAAAGGAGGCATTCATAAGGTTTAGGAAACTGAAGATAGACAGAGCCCTCAAAGAACGTAAATAAAGTAGCACAGAAATTAAAGAACAACTAAGGAGGGATAAACAGGACCATGGCAAACAGGATTAAGGAAAAACAAATTGTTCAGGTTTATTAGCTTTATTCTGATCCTTAGGGAATTTTTAGTATAATTAAGAACTTAATACCACCTGATGAAAAACAGGACAGGCTCAAGAGCCTGGCTACTTTCCAATAGTCAGGATATATCTTTTCCATAGTAATTTTTCTTTCTGTATTGCTTCTGGGTTTAATCCTGTTTGCCTTCTTTCTGTGATTTCTGGTGTTGAGACAGCAGGAAGAATTTATTTACAATTTCCTGCCAACCATTTTCACTTGGTTTAACCTGTCATGTGTCCTTGCGTCTTTTGTAAATCCTATTAATTTAAGTTACGAGGGAGGCATGCCAGCATTTGAAAACTGTGAACGAAAGAAGTACCTTGGTTCGTGCTAACACGTTCGACTTGAATTTCCCAGTCAATACTTCAACTGCATTTGTGTGTCCTCGTTCGGCAGCGATGTGTAATGGGGACCGATCCAGCTGAAACACAGAGGAGACACTGATGATTCTACCTCACGTTTAGACTTATCACTCTGCTTGCATTAATTATGTCTGTCAAAGCCATGCAGATTGCTTTTATATTCTCTGCAAACTTCATTTTAATTGCCCAGAAATAAAATTGCAGTTTTTGTTCAGGCATTCACAAAATCACAGAATTATTACAAGCGAAGAATGTCTTACGGCTAATTCAAACTCATCCATCCAGAGTGATCTTAGTTCACCCTCAACATGAGTGCTTTATTCAGTTCTGGGCCAGGAAAGATACAAAGGCAATAGAGAGGGAGCAGAAAATATTTAAGACAATGATACTAGGGATGAGAGACTTCAGTTTTGCTGACTGATTTCCGGGATTATTCTTATTCAGCAAGAAAAGATTGAGAGGAGATTTGAAAGGCATTTAAAAAATGTGTGATGGGTTTAGACAGAACATATCGTAAGATAAACTTCCACATGGTTGAAGGTTTGAAAACCAATGGACATCATTTCAAGCTCATTAGCAAATGAATCACAGGCGACATGAGGGAAAACAACTTTCTATGCAGGTGAGTGGTTAAGATTTGGAATGAATTGCTTGAGAATGTGATGGAGGCAGACACATTTAGGGCTTTCAAAACAGAATTAGATAATTAAATGGAAATAGTCGATTTGAAAGATTAAGTGGGAAGAAATGGGAAGTGGTTGAGTTGGTCTTGTAGAGGGCTAGCATAGATGTAATAGTATGAATGGCCTCCTGTGCCGGATGCAGTCTGTGATCCTAAAATTCCCCTTTACTGTTCTTAAGTGGTATTTCCACATTTTTATAAAGAATTTCTGAACAATAGCCCATGAAGATGTTTTACTGATTGTCAGTCATCACTGGCAAGGCAGCACTTGCTGCTCACTGTTGAAATGAGTACTTGGTCAGCCATTTCAGAGATAACCACTTTGGTGTGGAACTGGAGTTATATGTAGACCAGACTGGCAGCTTTCCTGCCCTGAAGGACATTATTATATCAGATCGGTTTTTATAACAATCAGTGGCAATTTATAATTACCATTAGTGCCACTAGCTTTGGATTTTATTAACTGAATTTAAATTCCAACAATTGCTACAGTCACCTTCGAACCTGTGTCTCCAGATCCTTAGCCCAGCCTTTGGATTATTAGTCCAATGATATTATCACTCCACCACTGCCTCCTCTCACACCACAGAGGACAGAGTATTGAATCTTATTATACTGTTGCTGTTTTATTAAGGAACAATGCTGGATTATCTTTTCCTTGTATTTTTAACAATCAGGTAGTGTCCCTTCCTCTGAGAATGAAGCTCTGGCCTTTATGGCCAAATAAATTAATTGTTAACCTGCAAATCCTGTTTATGATGTGCAGTAAAAGCGCAAGAATCTCCTGGTCAGTGACATCGAGGAGCTACTGCCTCCCTATGTCAAAAAAACTCTATGGCAAACCTCTTTCTCACTTTGAGTGATTGCTGGCGATGAGTGGGACTTTTATCAATCTAGGTACCACTTAGAGCTGACCACTCAATATTTCTGTTCCAGAACTGGGTTTCTCTAGCTTTTCCTCATACTGCAATTATTCCGTTAATTCTTTGGCAAAGAAACAATTATGCTGAATTGTTATAAAAGTCATTAATGTCCTTCAATCTTCTATCTGTTCTGTTCTCGCAGATGAGAATGACAGGATGTTTAATTTGTGAGAAAAAGGACTTAAGTTTGAAGAAATGTATTACACAGGAGGACTTTCTTGATCTGAGGGTGCCCTAAAGTACATTTACAGCCAATCAGCATTTTTTCTGGAGTGCAGTCACTACAGGAGATGGAGATGATAATTTGCATATCACACACACAACAATCCACTGTTGACCAGATTATCTTTCTTGAGAAAAACGAAAGAACTGCGGATGCTGTCAATCAAGAACAAAAACAGCAATTGTTGCCAAAACTCAGCAGATCTTGCAGCATCTGTGAAGAGAAATCAGAGTCTGAGGAAAGGTTATCAGACCCGAAACTTTAACTCCGATTTCTTTTCACAGGTGCTATTAGACTTGCTGAGCTTTTCCAGCAATTTCTGTTTTTATTATCTTTCTTGGTGTTGGTTAGAGGATAAGTATTGGCTGCGATGCTAGTGGGGACAAGGGTGGGCTCTGGGGGCTGTGGGGTCCAGAGTGGCCTCCATTCCTCTTCTTTGAGTTGTTTCACGAGAGGGGCCTTTACTGCATCCAAAAGACAGCAACATCAATTGAGCAGCACTCCCTCAGTACTTCAGCTTTCTGCTTCATTTTTATTTTGTGAATTGAAAATTAAATGTACCTTGTCAGTGATGTTTGGGTTGGCTTTGTATTGATAGAAGACTTTCAGCATCAATTCATCCCCTTCCCAGGCAGCAACATGTAAGGGAGTCTGACCATCATCCTACATTGCAGAATGAAGAAACATAACTTTACAGTAAATTACCAATTATGTTCTATTTGACAGTTGTAATTTGTACTGTCCGAGTTAAGAGGAAAATTACAGTCCAGATAAAATGAGACTTTCATCTAGACGATATTTAACTGGCAAAGCTCCAGTGATGTTTCTCATCCCCTTTCTCTCTCTTTGAAATAAGGACCTATTTTAAGATAGATGGAAAAGTCAAAGTTGGCAAATTCCTGTCACAGAAAGTATAAGCCTTCATCTACCTCAAGGTTTGACCAGTCATCAGGCAAACATTCCTCCATACTCTCAAAGGTGATTAAACAAAAGACCAGGAATCATTCCAACTTTATAATGTTTCTGATTTAACTTCTGAAACACAGCATGCTACATGTGAATTAACTTCTGGGCAGGAATCCTTCCTTTGACAGAATGGATAGGTCATTCAGTGCCCAAGTTGGTTAGAGAACCCAGAGGTAGGAAGCTAATACCAATCCTCTGGGAAAGAGTGATGGGAAAGTCCATCCATGGGACATAAGATTCCCAAACAGAAAACTGGCTCTTCTTTCCAGCAGGAAGGAATTGGACATGATTGTGTCAGTGTATAATGTAGATTGGGGATTGGGACCTTGAACATTTGCCAAGTTGGTTTTATTATGCACACATTCATTGTCCATACAGCACAGGAGTTGGGATGTCATGTTGAGGTTGTACAGGATGTTCGTGAAACCTGTTCTGGAGTACTGTGTCTAGTTTTGGTCACCCTGTTAAAGGCAGGTATCTTTTCCCTAGGGTGATGTATTTCAAGAGTGGGTGGGCATATTTTTAAGTTGAGAGGAGAAAGATTTAAAAAAGACGTAACGGGTGACCTTTTACCTAGAGAGTGGTATGAACATGTGGAATAAACTCCCAGAGGGAGTGACAGATGTGGGTACATTACAATGTTGAAAAGACATTTGGATAAGTAAATGAACAGGAAATGTTTAGAAGTGTATGGGTCAAGTACAGGCAGTTGACACTAGATGAGTTTGGGATTGTGGTTGGCATGGATTGGTTAGATCGAGGGTCTGTCTCCATACTGTATGACTAAATGACACTCAAAAACAAGCCTATAGTTTTGTCCCAGTCTCATGCACTGGGACCTGATCGTATCACGTGCCTCCAAATATAAGTATTAATTCTGGTATAAACAAAACCCTCTGCCATTTCAATCATGAATGACTATTATGTATGAACATGGGCACAATACTCCAGATGCAATCTCACCAATATAACAGAAGCATTCAATTCCCCTTGCAATAAAGTAATAGATTCTCTTGGCTTTTCTGATTACTTTCCGTACCTGCACACTAATTTTCTATGATTCATGCAGTAGGACACCCAGGTCTCTCTGCATTTCAGAGCACCACAACCTCACACCATTTAGATAATATGCTTCTTTTTTATTCTTTCTGCCAATTTCACACTTTCCCACATTGTACTCTATTTGCCAGATCTTTGCCCACTCAATTAGTTTATCTATATCCATCTGTAGATGCGTTCTGTCCTTGTCACAATTCATTTTCCTACCTGCCACTGTATCATCAGCACATTTAGCTACCATACCATTGATCCCTTCAACCAAGCCATTTCTATAAGTTGTCAACAGGTGAGACTCCAGCATTGACCCCTGTGGCAGACCATTCGTGACATTCTGTTAGCAGCCTGATAGCCAATGAATCCTCTATTCATGCCAATATGCCTAGGTTATGAGCTTTTATTTTTTATAATAACCTTTGACATGGCACCTTAGCAAATATCATTTGCAAATCTAAAATCAATATGCTCAAAGGTTCCCTTTTGTCTGCAGTGCAAGTTACTTCTTTAAAGAATCCCAATTAAAGAATTAAACCTGATTTCCCTGTGAGAAAACTATGTTAGCTCTAACTACTTACCTTAAACACATCCAAGTGTCCTGTTATAATGACAATAATAGCTTCTAACACTTTCCTATGATGGAGGTTAAGCAAATGAGTCTATTGTTTCTGCCTCCTTCCCTTTTGAATAAAAGATTTGCATTAACTACTTTCCAATCTAAGGGACCATTCCCTGAATCTAATGAGTTTTGAAAAATTAAAACCAACATGTCAACTATCTCACGAGCTACGTTTTTTAAGAACCTAGAATGAATTCCATCTGGACATGGGGACTTGTCCACTCGCAGGTCCAGACTTTCCTCAGTGCTAATTCTTTGGTAATTGTACTTTTCTTGAACTCCTTTCAATTCCTGATTCACATTTCTGGGATCCTACTTCTGCATGTCACTCGTGAAGACCAATGTAAAATACCTGTTTAATCCATCTGTCTTTTCTTTATCCTCAATTCCTGTATTCATTTTCTCTTGGACTAACATTTACTTTGTTACTTTTCTTTTTGTTAAATATCTGAAGAAATGTTGCCTATATTTTTATTTTTCTGGGAAATTTTCTCTCGTTCTCTAATTTTAATCTCCTTATTAATCTTTTTAGTAATTCCTTGCTTTTTTAAAAATCCAATCTTTTACCTTCTGCCATCAAGATAATTTGGTTGTTTAGTGTGCTGGCAATTAAGAAGAACTTTTTTCCTACAGTAGAATCAAGTTAAAACTTTGGTCCTTGCCAATGAGCAGCTGTCTGATTGGCCATCAGATATTTTCTACTCACATTCTGAAAATCCACGCCAGCACCAGACTCCACAAGGAGCTTAGCTAGTTCTGTATCTCTCTTTCTGCAGCAAACGTGTAAGACAGTGTCACCATTATCCTGAAAAACAAGCCAGAAAATTAGCTACATTTTATTTTCATTTCAAACTTATGTGCTTAAAACTCATGGTACTGAATCCTCTGATAGACACAAAAACCATGTGATCATAAAAGCTCATGACTATGGAAACCTCTCATAAGAACAGAAATCTCTGGAAATGCTCAGCTTACCATGCAGCATTTGTGGAGACAAAAACAGGGTCAATGTTTCCTGTCAATGAGCCTTAACATGTCAGCTCACTAGGATGTGCAGGAATCTGATTCTTGATTCAATTGGTAATGCATTGAATTGAATTGAATTTATTGTAACATGTACTGAGGCACAGTGAAAAGCTTTGTCTTAAATGCATCTACAGCATTTTAAATATTTGTTGAAGGTAACAGAAATAGCAATTCTGATAGGTGCAAAAGATGCTACTAATTTTTGCCAGAGTCCACAAAACCAGTTTGGACCCAGTGCAAGTGATGTGGCCCAACAGACCAATACGACAGCAGTAACAGGAAACTTGCTGTGATTTTGCTTGTCATTAGATAAAAAACACAGCTAACAGCACTAGATTCCTAGAAGAATAACACAAACAAGACAGAGGCTTTACTGTATTTCATACTAGAATTACAGGATGAGGAATAGAGCTGACAGTCTCTGGGGATAAACGTACTTGGATCTGCTCTTGAAGTGCCAAATCAAGAGCTGGGTAGCAGTATGCAACTGGGAAACTCTTTCGTGGGCTAAATGATCTCCTTCTGCATTGTAAATCTCTTTCAGACTCTACATTTTCACATTAATTACTCAAGATCTAACATCTCTAGTTAAGATAAAAGACCATTAAGCAGGAATGTTAAACTGTTTCACTTCCCAGAAATGCTGTCTGACCAGCGGAATACTTGCACCATTTGGTTTCATTTCTGATTTTCAGCAATTGCAATATTTTTGTTGAGGTATTGAACAAACCACCACTCCCCTCAATCAGTTGGCAGCTTGAGAGGAGACTTTAGAAAAATGACCCAGCTGAAGTATGACAGAGCAAAATGTTCTATTGCATAACAGTAACCTTCAACAGTAAGAAGAAGCTTTTCACAGGATTCAGTAAAGAACGCACCTCACTATCGTAGAACCTGGAGTTTCAAATCTGAACAGAAAATGAGTTTGCACAAGCCAAGGTAATCTGAAAACAACTTGGGGTTTAGTTTTATCTTCAGCCTTTCCAAATTTATGTACTGGGTGCATGGACTAGGAAGTTGAATGTACAGGTCGGTTTGCTATAACGTGTGTTTCCTCAATACAAATTCGTTGTAACGCATTTGACGAATTGGTGATACTATTTGTAAAGCGTGAATTTTTAAAATGTGTGTTGGCTATAATACGAGAACATTGCCAACACTTTAAGCACTATTTCTAAAGCGCAATTTTTTGATAATGCGGGCTTGCATAAGAACACAACCATGAGGTTAAGGAGAACTGACTGTACTCATTCAACATTTTACTCCCTTTGATGACAAAAGCATTACTGTACACAGTTCCAAGTTAACAAGGCCCAATCCTTTGCTCACTTATACCTTCCTTTGGGTCCTGAGCTGCAGATCAGCGTTAACACTGAGCAGCTCCTTGCAGACTGCAATATTACCAACTTCGATGCTTAAGAACAGTGGGATGCAGCCATCCTATGGAAAGAAGAAAAGAAAGTGAAACAGCACTGCTGCCTCATAGCACCAGGGACCCGGGTTCCATTCTGTGTGACTGTCTGTGTGGAGATTACATGTTCTCCAATGTCTGCGTGGGTTTCTTCCACTTGCTACAGTTTCCTCCCACAGTGCACAGATGTGCAGATTAGGTGGATTGGCTGTGCTAAATTGCCCATAATGTGTAGTTTAGATAGATTAGCAATATGAAATGTAGGGTTACAGGGATAGGGTAGGGGGGGTGAGTCTGGCTGTATGCTCTTTGGAGAGTTGGTGTGGACTTGTTGGACCGAATGGCCTGTTTCCACACTGCAGAGATCCTATGGAAAAGAACTCTAGTAAATTTATCAAACATGATTTCCCTTTCACACAATCATATTAACTCAGTTTGACTGGATTGAGTTTTTCAAAATATCCTGTTCTTTCTTCCTTAATAATGGATGCCGAAATTTTCACAATGACAGATGTTGGTCTAATCGGCCTAAAGTTTGCTGCTTTTTGTCTCCTTCCCTTTTTGAACAGGGCATCACATTAGCAGGTTTACAACCTGCTGGAACTCTACCAGAATCCAGAGAGTTCTGTAACATAAGCCAGTTAGCTTGATTTCAGTCATTGTGAAGACTATAGAGTCCATTTTAAGGAGGAGACCTGAAGAAGGGCTCATGCCTGAAACGTCGATTCTCCTGCTCCTCGGATGCTGCCTGACCTGCTGCGCTTTTCCAGCAACACATTTTCAGCTCTGATCTCCAGCATCTGCAGTCCTCACTTTCTCCTAGAGTGTTTGCAAGTGTTTGGTAGAGTTCAGTCATTATGGTGTTGAAGGTGTATACTATACCTTTAAGAGAGAGTGAAAGTTGAAAAGCTGACAAACCTGTCATGTGACTGACTGCAGGCACAGAGTATGCTAGATAATTTGAAGATGTAACATTTGAGCTGTAGCTCAGATACTGAGTTGTTTACACAACAATTCGAATTCAACCAGTTTAAGTTATGCCCCAAGATACTAAAACACAATTGAATTTGAATTTTACTGTTTTGACAACATCAAACCAAAGAGATAATCCAATGTTTTGGGTATAAAATGTCAGCATTTTGAACAGTTAGCCAGAGAGACTAAGAGTAACTACTGCCCTCCTTCTAAAAGGTACCTTCTTCATATGAAGTATCTTTGCAGCAGAAGATTGAAGATGATCCAGAGGAAATCTACAGACAGAGGAAGTTCGACAACTGAAGATGACCACTGGTTTTGAAAACTGATTTGCTGTAAATTTTATAAGGGCTTTATCGGATCAGTATATTATTATAGATAGGAGATAGATAACACATTTTCAGAGAAAGGAGGCTTATAGTCTAGATAGTTGTTGTTTAATGTTCTCTTTTGGAGTAAAAGAATAAAATTGTTAATTTTGTTTCTTTAAATATTAGAATTTGGGGTAGTTCTCTGTTACTCATAATTGAACAGATTACGAGATTAGGTGAGATTTTCTGTGTTTTTGATTTAAATTAGCAGAAGGGTTTACCCTGCGTTGTAACAATGGTTTCATCAAGGAGAGGTCATGCCTGACAAATCTGTTAGAATTCTTTGTGGAGGTAATGATCAAGTTAGACAAAGGAGAGACAGTGGACACCATCTAGTTGGGTTTTCAGAAGGCCTTTATCAGGGTGCCATACTAGAGGTGCTTAAATAAGAGACTGTGGTGTTAGGGGCAAGGTACAGGATTGGCTGACTGACAGAAGGCAGAGAGTAGGGATAAAGGAGCCTTTTTCAGGATTGCAGCCAGTGAGATTCCGTTAAAGTCAATGTGGGGATAACAACTGTTCATGTTATATATTAATGATCTGGAAGAAGGAATTGAGGGCATTATTGCTAGGTTTGCAGAAGACACAAAGATAGGTGGAGGGACAGGCAGTGTTGAGGAGGTGGGGAGGCTGAAGAAAATCTTGGACAGGCTGGGAGAGTGGGCAAAGAAGTGGCAGATGGGCAAGTTTGAGATTATGCACTTTAGCAGGAGGAATAGAGGAGTTCATTATTTTCTAAATGGGAAGACTTTGGAATCTGAAGAACAAAGGGATTTAGGAGTCTAAATTGTCTTAACATGCAGGTTCAGTTGGCAGGTAGGAAGGCAACTGCAGTGTTAGCATTCATTTCAAGGGGGAGTAGAATAAAGAGCAGAGATGTACACAACTCTGGTCAGACCACTTTTGAACACTGAGAGCAGTTTTGGGCCCTATATCTAAGGAAGTAGGTGCTGGCATTGGAGTGTTCAGAGGAGGTTTATAAGAATGATTTGGAAGATGAAGAGGTTGTCATATGAAGAATGGTTGAGGATTCTGGATCTGTACTTGATGGAGTTTAGAAGGATGTGGGGAGATCTCATTGAAACTAACAGAATAGTGACAGGTTAAATTGGATGTGGAGAAGATGTTTGCACTGGCAGGAAAGACTTGGATCCTAGGGCAAAGACTCAGAGTGAAGGGACGACCATTTAGAACTGAGATGAGGAGGAATTTCTTTAGCCAGACAGTGGTGACTGTGTGGAACTCATTGTTGCAGAAGGCTATGGAGGCCTAGACTTTGAACGTCGCTAAGACAGAGCTAGATATGTTCTTGATGAGTAAAGGGATCAAGGATTATGGGGTGGAAGAAGGAGAATGGAATTAAGGATCATATCAGCCATGATTGAATGGTGGAATAAATTCGACGGGGTGAATGGCCTAATTCTGCTCCTATATCTTATGGTCTAATATTTTGACCAATTACGTCCGTGATCCTTGCAGATAATTTTGTTCAACAGAGTGTTTGCTGACATTGACAATTCAAAGACGCTCTCCTACGATATATTTCATTCTGTGAATGCGCAACTAAAAAGCCAGATTCAATCCAAAATCCACATTTAATCAATGATCCGGCTTGGTAACGTCACATTCAGCCACTACTCCACTTGGTGACCCTGTACTCAATAAGTGATCCACTTGGTTACATCATATTCAATCAGTAATCTGCTTGGTGACCCCATATTCAATTAGTGATCCACTTGGTAATACCATTTTCGATCAGTAATCTGCTTGCTGACCCCATATTCAATCAGTATTCCACCTGGTGACCCTGTATTCAATCATTAATCTGCTTGCTGACCCCATATTCAATCAGTGATCCACTTGGTAACACCATATTCAGTGATTCGCTTGATGATACCATATTTAATCAGTGATCTGCCTCATGTCGCCACATTCAATCAGTGATCCACTTGGTGGCACCAGACAATGATCTGGTTGGCCACCAAGTAACCATGAGATTAATAGTGCAAAGTTTGTCTGCAACCTGGGAAATGTAATCAGGGAGAATTCTCAGTTGTTCAATATCTTAATAAATAATCAAGAATTATAAGCACAAAGGCTACATTTGAAGATAATACAAAGCTAATGAATATCTAAAGCCGGATAAGCTACAAGAGGACTTGTATAAGAAAGTCAGCATTAAAGAAATTATGATAGGGCCTGCACAGTTGGCTATAATCATTAATAATGAAGACTGTCTGTAACCCACCTTATCTTGCACTAGTCGAGCATCTTTGTTTGAGTATTTCAGCAGAGTCTGAACAATGTTAAGTGCACCACTGGGTCGACTAGCTGCAAAGTGTAGAGGTAACTGATCCTTGTGCTGAAAAACAAGGAATAATTCAGTGAGATAGGCATTGTCTATTCCTGAGGAAGCCATGGATACAATGACATTTTTACCACTTTATTTTCATTTCTCATTGCCTGTGAAACAGAGCAGCACCTAAGGCCTGGTCCCCTTCAAAGCAATCTCTCTTCATAAAAATACAGAAGAACTCATTTAAGTAGAAACAGAAGGGTTTTACAGCTCGCTCAAACAGACTTCTTTTGGTTTATTTGTCACTTCTTAATGAGGAGTAAAGGGATACAGATAAAGAAAAGTGGAATATCCACTAAAAGAATGAAATCTTGTAGAAACCTACCAAGCCCTAACAGGACTATACCGAGTAAATACAGTGACAATGTTCCTGATGACTGGGGAGTCCAGAACCAGGGTCATGGTTTATGGAAATGGGGTTGGCCATTTAGGACTGAGGTGAGGAGAAATTTCATTGCCCAGAGAGGGATGAGCTTGTGGTTTCCATTGGTAGGAGAGAATAGGACCTGAGGGTACAGCCTTAGAGTAAAGGGAAGACCTTTTAAAACAGAGACAAGGAGAAACTTCTTGAGTCAGACAGTGTTGAATGTATAGAACTCATTGCCACAGAAGGCTGTGGAGGCCAGGTCATTAAATATATTTAAGACTGAGATCGATAGGTTCTGGAGTATCAAGGGAATCAAGGGTTATGAGAAAGCAGTAGAATGGGGTTGAGAAATGTATCAGCCATGACTGAATGGCAGAGCAGAGTCAATGGGCTGAATGGCCTAATTTCTGCTCTTACGTCTCCTGGTCTTCTGGAATGTTCTGCCACAAAAAGCAGTTGAGGTCACAACCTTGTATGCTTTCATGATGGAGTTAAATATTGTTATTTGGGATAAAGAGATCAAAAGATACAGGGAGAAAGGGAATTGGATGATCAGCCATGATCATGGTGAATAATGGAGAAGTCCCAAAGATCTAAATGGCCAACTCGTGCTCCTATTTTCTATGTTTTAGTGGACAGGGATTGATGGTATGGGTACACGTAACAATTAGATGGGAATAATGTTGGGAACTGGTTTGGGTACGGGGAGAGGGCATGTTGTGGTGTGAGGGGATAGTGTTGCAGAAAGGTGATGGTGGAAGACAGCGACACTCGTGAGGAAATTAGATAAGGTGGAAGGGTGTTTCTGTGCAGAGCAGACCACTGTTTCAGTGCGGGGGCCTCACTTGCTGGGAGAATAAGAGAAAAAATTAGTGAGAAACATAAATGAGAAATTAAGTCATTTACTGACAAATACAAAGTGAAAAAAATAGTTTAAAAAGGGTGGTTGGACAGATTTGGAGCAAAAAGCAAAATGGAGGCTGAGTTTACATCACAAAGGAAGAGGCTCAAGTTAATGTCACAATAGAGAAGGGAGACAGATAAATTATTAGGAATAAATGGAAAAGGGGGTTTTGCATTGCTGAGAGAAATGGCAGAAGCTCTCTGCACGTTTCAATCTTCCTGAGACACAGTAATGGTGCCTCAGGACTGAAGGGTTGTAAATGTGCCAACCCTATTGAAGGAAGGGAAAAGGACGATCAGTGCAATGTGGGCAAGCTGAGAGTGGCCATTAATCAGCACCAAAATCATTCTCACTTGAAGAAATATGAGTGAAGTAAAGGACAGCCGGTATATTGGCTAAAGGCATTTTGTGTCTGACAATCTCATAGAGCTGATTGATGAGGCTATAATAAGGGCTATGAGAATATTGACATTGCTGCCATATACATGGACTTCCACAAGATTTTTGACAAAGTATTGTGTGAAGGGGTCATTCAGAAAAACAATACCATATGAAATTTAGGGGACCAGTGGTAACTTGTGTGTGTAATTGGCTTAGGGATAGTAAACAGCAAGTAATGAGGATGGTTTCTGATTGAAGAGAACTACACAGTAACTGGTACTAAAGACAGAAAAAATCTCATTTATATGGTGTCTCTCTCAACCACAGATCATTCCAAGGCTCTTTAACTGACAATGAAATGTAAATAATGTTGGAATATAGAAAACACAGTAACCAATATGTGCACAGCAAGCTTCCACAAACAGCACTGTGATAATGACTAGTTAATATGTTTATGGTCATTTTGGTTGAAAGACATATATTAGTCAGGACTTCAGGAATTAGTCTTCCTCAAAATAGTAAATTGGGGCCTTTTACATTCATTCAAAAGAGCACTCATTTAATCCAAAAAATCAGATTAGGTTTATTAAAATGATTACTATGGCTACTACTATTGCGTTTCTTGTTATACATAAATGATTTGCACTTGGAAGTAAAGAGTACAACTTTGAAACTTGCACATGGTATACAATGTGATTACTAAATAATGTACAAAACAATGGCAGACTGTAGGCATAAGCTTCTGAAATGGGCAGAGACCTGGAAAATGCAAGTGAAAGTTGAATGTGAATCAATATAATTCAGGTATGCTGAGAATGACCATTATCAAGCACCAACATCATTCTCATTTGAAGTGTGAATGGTGATCTTTGGAAGGAACAACATGGAGAGGCAATATAATCCAAATGCTTATTATTTTAAAAGGGTTCGGGGATACATGCATCTCTAAAAGTGGTGAAGAAAGATGATAACACAGAAACATAGAAAATAGATGCAGATGTAGGCCATTCAGCCCTTTGAGCCTGCACCACCATTTAATATAATCATGGCTGATCATGCCATTTCAGTATCCCATTCTCACTTTCTCTCCATACCCCTTGATCCATTTAGCCATAAGCTCCCACTTGAGTACATCTAACGACCTGGCCCCAGCAGCTTCCTGTGAAAGTGAATTTGACAGGCT
Organism: Chiloscyllium punctatum; assembly: GCF_047496795.1. Taxonomy (NCBI): domain Eukaryota; kingdom Metazoa; phylum Chordata; class Chondrichthyes; order Orectolobiformes; family Hemiscylliidae; genus Chiloscyllium; species Chiloscyllium punctatum. Next base: position 22,483,878 of record NC_092743.1, read on the forward strand.
CATAACTCTGAGTGAAGAAATTCTTCCTTATTTCAGTCCTGAATGGCTTACCCCTTATTCTTAGACTGGGATCCATAGTTCTGGAGTTTCCCAACATTGGGAACATTCTTCCCATATCTAGCCTGTCCAGTCCCATAAGATTTTATATGTTTCTGTGAGATCCCCCCTCATTCTTCTAAATTCCAGTGAGTATGAGTCGATCAGACTTTCTTCATATGTCAGTCCTGCCATCCCGGGGATCAGCCTAGTGAACCTTTCCTGGTCTCCCACAATAGCAAGAATATCTTTCGTCAGACTAGGAGACCAAAACTGCACGCATTACTCAAGGTGTGGCCTCACCAAGGCCCTGTATAACTGCAGCAAGACATCCCTCCTCCTATACTCAAATCCTCTCACTATGAAGGCCAGTATGCCATTAGCTTTCCATAAGGAAGTTAAGAAAGGATACAATGCATTGGGCTTTACAAACAGAGATATTAGAATACAAGGTTCTAGTAAGGCTTTCATTGTTGTGTTTGGTTCTGGGTGCTGCACTTTCGGAATGAAACTAGAAAAGGTGCAAAGGTGATTACTTTTTCCATGTGAGCAATAAGTCCAGAACCAGAAGTAATTATTTAGCATAATGTATCAAATACTCCAAAGAAGACAATTGTTTATAGACAGTGAAGGGCACTGTTGGTCAGTTGAATGTCTTTTCAATTCTGGAACCTATTTCTGGAAACAAGCCAAAAAGTGGGAGTCTACCCTTGGCTGTTTGAAAGAGTCTTCATAAAGAAACATGCATCTTCAACCCTGTTCCCAGTGGATGTGCGTCCACAATACAAAATGGCTCCTAATTTGGGACCAATTTCATGATGTCATTCAAAGGCAATAATGTGTTTTGTGTATTAAATAGAAATAGCTACAGTAAGCATCAGGATTAACTAGAGACAGATTTATTTTGTCGCAACTTGTGCTCTACTTAACCTCGGGAATGTTCATGCTGTTTGATGTTCTGGAGCAAGTATTAAAATGCCTTGGTCTCTTAAACACAAAAATGAATCCCATCAACCAAAAAAGAAAAAATGTAGATAATAGGGATCCTCGCTGCATGCAAGACCTTATAAGGTAGTAATGCCTTGCCTACATCATAATGAGGGTTAAACACACCATGTTGCAAATCCCTACAAGGCAGTGAAATCTCACAAAAACCAACACATCATAATAGATGCCTCATATTATAAGCTGTGAAAAATATCAAAACATCAAAAAAAAAGAAAACAAAAACTGCGAAACCAGAAGCAAAGGTGAGACACAATAATGCCGAGCTGTAAGCCACCACCACAAGAAAACTGTTTTTTACGAAGACGGCACTTACGCCGTCTACATGTTGCCAAAAGGGATAGATCAAAAACATATCGAAGGAGACGTCATATCAGAAGATTACCAAAAAGGAGAAGAAGAAGAAGACGTTGTTAAAATTGGAAATATGTCAGACTTCGGCTACCATCGAGAAACATTAATGATTTTGTGAAGAAAATGTCACTGTCTGTAATAAGATCATCTCTGGAAACGGTTCTTTTGCTGCATAATATTCCGCAGCCATTTGAATAAACTCCAAATAAACATTGTGTTCCTTGTTTTCAATTTTTAGTCTATTTTATTTACTAATCCATAAAGTAATTTACTAATCCTTTGCCGTAAATGTTTTCCTTTCAATACTCCTGGTAAACTCTGGGTCGACCACATTCAGCTCCTGAAGGGACCAATCTCAAAAAAAATCAATATCAGTCATCGAGTAATAGGAAGGAGACTAGAATTGCACACAGTTTTCCAATAGTGGCCTAACCAATGTCCTGTACAGCCGCAACATGACCTCCCAACTCCTGTACTCAATACTCTGACCAATAAAGGAGAGCATGCCTTCTTCACTATCCTATCTACCTGCGGCTCCACAACTCCACTTTGGGGAAGAAGAGCCAAGAATTGTGTTTGCCACTTGATTGCTTTCCAATGCCATTCACTGGGAAAGTACACTGGGAATGTTAAATACGTTGTGGCATTAATGCTTGGCCTTTGTTCAATCAGCCTGATGTGAGTTGATTCTGCTGGATCTGCAGTGAATGGGGACAGACATGTTTAACCACACCATCAACCTCTCCCTGCACCTTTTCCGATCAGCAATCCTTAAAATCAATCAGTATCCATCTTTTCTGCAATTAAGACCTGAGTGGCAGCTGCAAGGATTGCCCACCTTCTGGCATTTAACAGAAGGACCTGTGCAAATAGTTTCAAACAAAAATATGCACAGAATCACTGTGGGAAAAAAAAAATGTTTTTGAGTAACTGGCTGGAATGAAAGCAGTTATTGCTCTTCCCCAATAGGTTAAAACCTAAACAAATCTTCACTTTCTATTCAAAGGGATGGGGGTGTCTCACTCCCAGCACACTCCCTGTCCCTAATTGTCCTTGACTCTTCTTTCCCAAAGTAGAGTCGCAGGTAGATAGGATAGTGAAGAAGGCATTTGATATGCTTTCCTTTATTGGTCAGAAATCAGAGTATTCAGTACAGGAGTTGGGAGGTCATATTACGGCTGTACAGGACATTGGCTAGGCCACTGTTGGAAAGTTGTGTGCAATTCTGGTCTCCTTCCTATAGGAAAGATGTGAAATTTGAAAGGGTTCAGAAACGACTTACAAGGATGTTGCCAGGGTTGGAGGATTTGAACTGAGTAGGCCATTTCAGAGGGCAGTTGAGTCAGCCACCACATATAGGTTGTCATGTAAAAACAGATAATATTCCCAAATGAAGATTAGTGAACAAAATTATTTTTACAAGCAATGATATTTGTCATAATTGTCATCACTGAGACTAATTACCTCAACCTGGAGCAGTTTTCAGGGTGGCACAGTGGCTCAGTGGTTAGCATTGCTACCTCATAATACCAGGGACCTGGGTTCCATTCAACCCTTGGGAAATTGCACATTCTCCTCCCAGTGTCGGTGTGGTTTCCTCTTGTGGGTGCTCCGGTTTCCTCCCACAATCGGAAAATGTGCAGGTTAGGTGAATTGGCCATGGTAAATTGCCAATAGTGTTCAGGGATATGCAGATTAGGTGGATTAGCCATGGGAAATGCAGGGTTATAGGGTTGTGGTGGATCTGGGAGGGATGTTCTTTGGCTGGGTTGACATGCAGTGGGCTGAAAGGTTTGCCTCGAGAGTGTGTTGCTAGAAAAGCACAGCAGGTCAGGCAGCATCCTCAGGAAAAGTGATGAAGGGCTCTGGCCTGAAACGTCAATTTTCCTGCTCTTCAGATGCTGCCTGACCTGCTGTGCTTTTCCATCAACATACTTTCGACTCTGATCTCCAGCATCTGCAGTCCTCACTGTCTCCCTGAAGGGTTTGCTTCCACACTGCAGGGATTCCATGATCCTAATTCCATAATTCAGGTTTATTCATTGAATTTAAATTCCCTGAATTATGGTAGTGAGATTTGAACCTGTGTTCACAGCACTAGCCTGGGCCCCTGATTATTAGTTCAGTGACTAATACTGTCACTATGCTACCATTTAGGAACATTCAGCTTATTAAACTTGCTTCACCATTTAACATGGTCATGTCTGTCTGAACACCAGTTTTACCCACACTGTGCCCATAACCCTTTACAGGGAAATGGTTAATATAACAACACTGTTTAAGAAGGGAGGGAGACGGAAGGCAGTAAGTTATAGACTGTTTAGCCTGACTTCAGTTGTTTGTAAAATTTTAGAATCCATTATTAAGAATGAACTTGCGAAGTACTTGGAAGTGCATTCTAAAATATGACTGAGTCAGCACAGCTTCATTCGGAGAAGGGCTGATGAAGGGCTTTTGCCCGAAATGTCGATTTTCCTGCTCCTTGGATGCTGCCTGAACTGCTGTGCTCTTCCAGCACCACTAATCTAGAATCTGGTTTCCAGCATCTGCAGTCATTGTATGAACCTTCATTCAGAGAAGGTCCTGCCTGACAAATGGATTTCCAGAAAGCCTTTGAAAAGATGCCTCACTCCATGGAGTTCAGGGTAAGGCCATAGCAATGGATAGAGGATTGACTGACTGGCAGATGTAAGGTATGGGAATAAATATATCCTTTTCAGAATGGAGTTCCATTGGGGTCATTAACAATCTGGACAAAGGAACTGAGGGAACTGCTGCTACATTTGCAAATGACACAAGGGTAGGTGGAGGGACAGGTAGTGTTGAATAAGTTGGGAGGCTGCAGAAGGACAGGCTCAGGGAGTTGGCAAATAAATGGCAGATGGAATACAATATGGGAAACTGTGAGGTTTTGCACTTCAGTAGGAAGAATTGAGGTGTAGACTATTTTCAAAATGGAGAACGGCTTTGAAAATCTAAAGCACAAAGGAACTTAGGATTCTCTTAAGGTTAATATGCAAGTTCAGGTGTAAGGAAGGTAAATGTGATGTTAAGATTCATTTTGAGAGGGCTAGAACAGAACAGCAGGGATATATTGCTAATGCCTTAAAAATCTCTGGTCAGACTGCACTTGGAATATTGTGAGCACTTTTGGACCCTAGATTGGCAATGAGAAGGGGTCCAGAGGAGGTTCATAAGAATGATCCGGGAAGGGAGGGCTTGTCATATGAGGTGCATTTGAGGTTTTTAGCAATGGAGTTTAGAAGGATGGGGAAGGGCTCTGATTGAAACGTGCAGCATACTGAGGCCTGGGTAGAATGGAGAAGATGTTTCCACTAGCAGGAGAGTCTAGGATCCGAGGGTACGGCCTCAGAGTGAAGGGCAGACCTTTTGGAACTGAGATGAGAAATTTCTTCAGCCAGAGCTAATGTGTGGGACTCATTGCCACAGAAGGCTCTGGAGGACAAGTCATTGAGTAAGTGAGACAGAGATTAGATTAGATTAGATTCCCTACAGTGTGGAAACAGGCCTTTCGGCCCAACAAGTCCACACCGACCCTCCGAAGAGTAACCCACCCAGTTCCGTTTCCCTCTGAAAGATGTATCTATCACTAGATAGATAGATGTTTGATTAGTAAAGGGATCAAGGGTTGCAGGGGTTGAGAAACATATTGGCAGAGCAGACCTAATGTGCTGAATGGCTTAATTCTGCTATATCCTATACTGTATGGTCTTATTATCTTGGTAAAATCATAAGTAGATTAGAGACAAGGACTGTTATCATGATATTATGACAGGCTCCTTAGGCACCACTTTCCAAACTCAAACCCACAGCCACTTGCAAGAATGGGGCATTGGATACATGGGGACACTAGCCCCTAGGTTCCCCTCTAAACCTCTCAGCATCTAGATTTGAAAATATATCATCATCACTTCAGTATCACTTGGTAAATCCTGTAACTCCCTCCATAACAGCTTTGTGGGTCTACCCACAATAAATATACCACAGCAGTTCTAGATGGCAATTCAGCACCACATTTTCAAGGATAACTAGGGATGGACACTAAACGTTAGCGAAGCTAGTGATACCCATATCCCATGAGTGTATAAAAAAAACATGTTAAAACCAATCATGTCAACATGTTCTTCTGACCTCTCCCCAAATACATAAAAAACCTCAATACAAAGAGGACAATATTGTAGATATCAAGTTGTAAAGGTCAATGGAATTTGAGGAAAAAACTCTGAAACTTTGAGATACAATGGCCCAAAACTTCATCGAACCATAGAATTTTACATACAGAAGGAGAGCATTTGACCCATCATGTCTGTAAAGACTACTGAGGGTCACCTAGCTCGTCCTATTCTCAAGCCCCATCTCCGTAATCCTCTAAATTCATCACTTTCAAATATATATCTGGCTCTTTTGAAACCTTCCATGAAATCTGCTTCCACCATTCTCTCAGCAGTGCATTCCAAATCCTGAGAACTCTCTGAGTAAAGAGTTCTCTTGCTCATAAACTTAAATTGTGACCCCGAGTTACTGACATATCAATTAGTGGAATTTACCCTATCAAAATTGTTCATAATTTTGAACAATTTTATAAGGTCACTTCTTAATCTTCTCTGCTCTGAGGAGAATAAGCCCAACCCTCTAACCTTTCCTTATAACTAAAATCCCTCAGTCCTGGTTCATTCTAGTAAATCTCCTTTGCACTCTCTCCAGGGCTTTAACATCCTTCCTTAAATAAGGTGGCCAGAACTGAATACAATACTCGATATGTTGTCTGACCAATGATTTGTAGAGATATAGTTTCCCGCTACTGATGCCAAGCTGACAGGTTTGTAGTTTCCTGGGTTATCCTTTGCCCCTGGGAAACAATTTGCTGGGAAAATAATGTTGAGTTTACATTTCATCTGTAGACCATCAATAAGCCAGAGACTTTCATCAAGGGGCTGCTGCTTAGAGCAGAATGTTTAGATCTTGATGTGTGTAAGAATTAAAGTTGACCAAAAAACACCTGCTGCCTGCTTTGTACAGTGTGACATCAATGTTTAAGGTGTTGGCCATTTTACTCAGGAAAGTAGTCCCCTACATCACTCAGATTGATGCTAATCAATCCAATTAATGTTTGCATTGCCAGCTCTTTAGGGTGAGTTTGGGAGCTCAGTGCTTGGATTGCAAGCTAGCTCATGGACTGATGCAAAGAGGGGTTTGTCATCACCACGCTGACGATAGGGGAGTGCTGCTGAAATGGGCACCCAGCCACTGGAACATTGGTGACACTGGGTGTACACTGGGTATGGGGACAGTGGACACATTCCAGGCACCCTGCTGGGATGGCAGGATTGATGTATGAAGAGAGACTCAGACACTTAGGACTATATTGACTGGAGTTCACAAGAATGAGGCGGAATCTCATGGAAACCCACACAACCCGAATGGACTAGACACAAGAAATGCAGGAAGGATATCCCTGATTGCCAGTGAGTCCAGAACCAGCAGGCACAGCCAATTGGGTTGGCCATGTAAGATTGAGAAGATGAGAAATTTCTTCACCCAGAGATTGGTAGCCTGTAGAATTCTCTGACATCAGGAACAACCCTGCTCCATTGTTTACTAAAATTGTGTGTTGAGGTCAGACACATTGCCTGTAATGAGGGATTATTGCTTATTAATGTTCTTATTAACTGCACTTTTGGCTGATTAATACATGGCTTTCTATTATACTTGGGGTGAGAGGAGGGGGTGTGCGTGTGTGTGGTCCATCATCGACCTACTTGGCCCAGTTACAGTCCTGATATATCTGGCTCTATTCTAGGGAGTGAACAGCAGTGCAGTGCATCTGCTAGGGCCATCACATTTATCAGAGGGGCTGCAGCTAATCAGTTGGGAAGCTGCCAACACACAGTCAGGGATTTGGCCAGTCCATTCTATGGACTGTCTGTTGGTCAGAGGTTTGGAGCACATATAGCCTGGGAGTCCGTGCATTGAGTGGCAATGGATGATCATTGCCAAAATAACGTGCATTCAAAGCTGGGAGTGGGGGAAGCAGAGACATGTTGAGCTGGGGGCAAGGATAATGACCATGGATATGTGGAACACTGTAACAGGAGGTGGACGAGAGATTCAAACAAAACAAAATAAAATAGAAATTGCATGAGAAACTCAACAAGTCTAGCAGTATCTGTGGAGGGAGAAACCAGGTAGTGAACACCACCATGGTCTTCAATGGACATTCACACATTAGCAAGGTAGAAAATTGGAGGCAAAGTGCAGTGTGGTAAGCCTTCACATTGGGGAGCATGGGGTCAAATGGGCTGTCCCAATTGTGCAACGTTAAAGGGCATATGGAGATTCTTGTGGGGTGGTGGCTAATCTGGTGACCATGCAGAATTTGGTTCTGATGAGCTCTATTCTCTGTCATCATTTCCTGCTCACTGGACGCTAAAGACAAGTGGAAGATGGATGGGTGAACACCAGAGTGCAAGTCATTGGTTGTTAATAGGTGAAAAAGTGTGCTTGGTCTCTAGGACTGTGATTCTTGCCCTCACTGCCATGAATGGAGAATCTGCCCTTACTTCCAGGGTCATCAGCAGGTAACTGAGACGTAGATACAGCTTCTGGTTTAAAACAAAAACAGTCCTGTGCACGAAAGATGCGTTTTGCCTTTCAGAGACATTTTTTATTTCACATAAAAAATTACAAATCAAAGAAACAAAAATCTTCAAAAGGATTTTGTGACGAGGGCGAAAACTCTCAGTGCCCTTCTGTCAGCAGAGGAAAGGCACTGTTTCTCTGTTGTTGGCATGATCTCCTTTGTCTTGCTGCTTTCTCCTGCCCAAGGCACTGCCTCGGCTGCAAAGGATGACAAAATCGACAACATTACTGCACCTAAGACCCGAGATCTGTCAATCATTGGTGCCTTCCTTGCTGTCAGCTAGACTCTCAATAATCTCTGGAGGCCTGGGACTCTTGACCTAGTTAGGACCCCAATTAGTTATATTAGTGATTATTGATTTTGGAACAGCATACCAAATCATATATCTAAATTTGCTGATGATACAAAGTTAGATGGCATTACAGAATGTGTAGATGATAGCATGAAATAATAAAGAGACTTAAGTAAATGGGCAAAACGGTGGTAGATGAGTTCAATGTCAGGAAGTGTGAGGTTATACATTTTGGACCGAGAAAGGAGAGATCAGGGTACTGTCTCAATGGTATGAAGTTAAAAATTGTGGACATCTAAAGAGACTTGGGGGTCAGGTGCATAGATCTTTAAAATGTTTTGAAGAGGTACAAGCAATAATCAAAAACCTAATGGAATGCTGGCCTTTATATCTGGAAGACTGGAGTATATAAGGATGCAGAAACTATGCTGCAGTTATACAAAACCCTGGTTAGTCCGCACTTGGGAGTACTGTGAGCAGATCAGGGAACCACACCTCAGGAAGGGTGTTTTAGCTCTGAGGGGAGTTCAACACAGGTTTAAAAGGATAATAGCTGGTCTTCAGGAGTTAAGTCATCAGAAGAAATAATAAAAATTCAGCCTGCTTTCTCTAGGACTTGGAAGGTTAATGGATGATCTGGTTGAAGTCTGCAGGATGTTAACAGGAAAAGGCAGAATGGATAAATTGTTTTCACTGGGTGGGGATTTTAAAACCAAGCCTAGTCTGAGAATTAGGGCCAGAAAGATGTTCAGAAGCACTTCTACACACAAAGAGTGCTAGATTTTGGAACTCTCTTCCACAAACAGTAGTGGACGCGGGATCAGTTCTTAAGTTTAAATCTGACATAGACTAATTGAAGTGGCAGAGGAGGGCTGTGTTGCCTATTCTTGTTCCTTTGAAAAGCGTGTTGCTGGAAAAACACAGTAGCATCTAAGGAGCAGGAGGGTTGACATTTTGGGCATGAGCCCTTTATTCTGGTAAAGGGCTGATGCCCGAAACTTTGACTCTCCTGCTCTTCGGATGCTGCCTGACCGGCAGTGTTTTTCCAGTGCCATACTTTTTGACTCTGACTCGCCAGTATCTGCTGTGCTCACTTTCCCCTACTCTTGTTCCTTGTTTGTATGTAAAAGGACTCCTGCTGGCTTTAGAATTTATTCATGCCGGAGGAGTTAGCATTCAGAACAAGCATCTTAAAAAACTTTAAATGACGTGCAAATGTCATATCATTAGTGGCAACACTGCAGCTATTTAGTGCCCTCAGAGACATCTTATTCCTAACAAATGACAGAGACCAGCATCTGTGAGTAAACAACTTGCAGACGCGGTGAGAAGCAACTGGGTATGATGTTGAAAGATATGCAATTAACTTATCTGGTCCTTCAATGGCAAAGTACATTCCCACTGTCACCAGACTCTTCATCCACTGCAACTCTCAAACATATTTTTCAAACTTAGTCAGTCCTGTTCCTCAAGGTACCTTCAGATATCCCTGTCTGAACTGTCACCATTGACAATAAGCCCCCCATCTCTCTCAATCACCCTTTGCAGCTGCTGAACATAACCCACCCCCCTCATTCATAACTCTCTGCTTTCGCTCCTTTGTAGGAGGGTACTGTTGTGTGCACACCATGCCTTTAAGAAAGTTCATGTTTTACACCTGTATGTATACAATATTGAGACTTTTCTTAGCACTTTTTGCAAGATGCACACAGAAATCAATTAATTACTTCATAACTAATGAGTTTTATTGTTTTAAGTAACCTCATACTTGCTGACAACCCCTTCATATTTGCTGACGCAGGCGTTAACACAAAAATCCCACTGTTTTGCCTAACATCGATTCTTCAAAAAGCAGCACAAGAACAGATTTATCTGGTCATTGTCAGCAGAGAGAGAAAGAGTTAACTCTAATCCTACCACAGTCATACCAGACTCAAAACATTAAATCTGTTTCTCTCTCCACAGATGCTGCCAGACCTGCTAAGTTTCTCCAGCACTTTGTTTTTATTTCAGTTTTCCAGTATCTTCAGTATTTGGCTTTTACATGTGTGCATGCGAGATTACTGTGGGCAAATTGAGTAACATGTTTCTTACATTATAGCAATGACTACGCTTCTAAAATACCTCATTGACTGCAAAGTGTATTGGGACACCCTGAGGCAGTGAATGATGTTATGAATGCGCAAATGGAACATAGAATGTTGTGCCGGCCTTTTATCCTACTCTAAGATCAGACCAACCTACAGACCCTTCATTGTACTATCTTCCATGTGCCTATCCAAGAGTTGCTTAAATGGCCCTAGTGTTTTTGACACTATTACCACAGCTAGCAGTGTATTCCATGCACCCACCACTCTCTGAGTAATGAACCTACCTCTGACATCTCCCTGAAACTTCCTCCAATTACCTTAAAATTATGCCCCCTCATGGTAGACAATTACACCATGGGAAAAAGTCTCTAGCACTTGCCTCTCATCATCTTGTACACCTCTACCAAGTCACCTCTCATCCCTGATTGGCCCTACCCTCACTCTGGCCAACCTCTTGTTCCTCACATAAGTGTAGAACACCTTAGGATTTCCCTTAATCCTCCATGCTAAAGCTTTTTCTGCATGATCCTTGCCTCCTCATCCTTAAGTAAGTTTCCTTCTTCGTCTTGACTAGGAGAGTAGAATAGAGTAACTATATTTGTCATTTCTACCATATACAGCTGGTAGAATAAAAACGAGACAGCGTTCCTCTAGGACCAAGGTGATATATGAACATAGACTACACAAGAGTACAGTCATACGCAGGGCAGTATAAAGTACATAGAAAAGTGCAGAACATGCAAGATGGCACAGTAAATCCTGACAGGACAAGACAATAGACATAGTGGTGGACAAATTACAGTGTAACAATGAATGTTCATTAATAAAACATTGTTTTAGGAGCAATTCAAAAAAGTTGTCCAAGAATTGCAAATGGAATAGAGTGTAATCAGACAGTGTTAAGGAGTCTGATGGCTTGGGGAAAGAACTATTGCACAGTCTGGCAGTGAGAGATGGTACGCTCTGGTATATTCTGCCAGATGGCAGGAGGGAGAAGAATTTGAATGAAGGGTGTGTGGGATGGTTCACAATGCTCTTAGCCTTGTAAATGCAGCATGTGGTGTAAATATCTGTAATGGAGGGGAGAGAGAGAGAGAGACCAGTGATTTTCTCAGCTGTCCTCACTATCCGTTATAGGGTCTTACGATCCAAGATGTTGCAATTCCTGAACCAGGCAGTGATGCAGCCGCTCAGGGTACACTCAATTAACTCTCTGTGGAATGTAGTGAGGATGGGGGAGAGGAGATGGACTTTCCTTGGCAGAAAGTAGAAATGCTGCTGGGCTTTCTTGGCTATGGCGCTGAGGGACCAGGTGAGATTCCCCACCAGGTGAACGCCAAGAAACTTTGTGCTCTTCACGATCTCCATGGAAGAGCCAATGTCCAGTGGAGAGCGGTCGCCCCGTGCCCTCCTGAAGTCAACAGCCATCTCTTTCGTCTTGTCCACGTTCAGAGACAAGTTGTTGGCTCTGCACCAGTCTGTTAGTTGCTGCACCTCCTCTCTGTATGCTGACTCATCATTCCTGCTAATGAGGCCCATTTCCACACTGTAGGAACCTAATCTAATCTAATCTTACCATGGTGTCACCAGCGGACTTAATAATATGATCCGAGTTGTGCATCGCTGCAGTCGTGTTTTAGGAGGGTGAACAGCAGTGCACTGAGCACACAGCTCCCATGCTCAGTGTGATGCTGTTGGAGATGCTGTTCCCAATCCGGACTGTCTGTGGTCTCCCAGTCAAGAAGTCCAGGATCCAGTTACAGAGGGAGATATTCAAACCCAGCAGACTCAGTTTTCCAATCAGGTGCTGAGGAATGATAGAGTTAAATGCAGAACCAAAGTCTATGAACAGTAATCTAACATAGGTGCCCTTCTTGTCCAAGTGGGTGAGGGCCAGATGGAGGGTGGTAGTGATGGCGTCATCTGTTGAGCAGTTGGGACAATACATGATCTACAGGTGTCTAGTGAGGGGGGGAAGCAAGGTCTCAATATGCCTCATCGTGAGCCTCTCAAAACACTTCATGATGATGGGGGTTAACGAAATAGGGTGGTAATCGTTGATTCAGGACACTGAAGATTTCTTCGGCACGGGGACAATGATAGCAACCTTGACTAGATATTCCACATCCCTTGCCCCCAAGGTTCTTTCATCCTACCATCCCTTCCTTGCCTCAGTGGAACAAACCTGTCCAGCACTATCAACAAGTGCTTCCTTCTACAACCTCCACACTTCTGTTTTGCATTTCCTTGAGAACATCTGTTCCCAATTTACACATTTCAGTTCCTGTCTAATCGCATTGTAATCCCCCCTTCCCCAATTAAATACTTTCCAACATCATCTGTTCCTATCCCTCTCCATAAGTATAGTGAAGGTCATGGAGTTGTGATCACTATTACCAAAATGCTCTCCCACCGAGAGATCCGACATGTGACCTGGTTTGTTGCCAAGCACCAAATCGAATATGGCCTCTCCTCTAGTTGGCCTATCTAGATATTGAGTCAGGAATCCTTCCTGGACACACCTGACAAAAACTGTTCTATCCAAGCTATTTGAACTAAGGAGATTCCAATCAATATGAGGGAAGATAAAGTCACACATGACAACAACCCTGTTATTTGCACATATTTTGAAAATCTGGCTCCCAACCTGCTCCACCGTGTCTCTGTTGCTGTTAGGGGGTCTGTAGAAAACTCCTAATAAAGTGACTGCTCCTTTCCAATTTCTGGCTTCCGCCCATACTGACTCTGAAGACAAAATCTCCTCGATGTCCTCCCTTTCTGCAGCTGTGATACTATCCCTGGTCAGCTATGCCATTCCTCCACATCTTTTACCTTCTCCCCTACTCCTTTTGAAACATCTAAATCCTGGAACATCCAACAATTCTCCTGTGATATCCAAGTAACTGTAATGGCTACAACAGCATAGTTCCAAGTACTGATCCATGCTCTTGAGTTTGTCACCCTTATTCCTGATAACTTCTTGCATTAAAATAGACATACTTCAACCCATCACAATGACTGCACCTATTGCCCTATCAAGTGCCTATTCCTCCTCACAGATTCTCTCTGGCTGTTCACTACCTACTCCATCATCTGATCTGTTGCTCTGGTTTCCACCTCCCTGCCAATATAATTTAAATCCTCCCGAAGAGCTCGAGCAATTCTTCCTCCCAGGATATTGATGTCCCTCCAGTTTAGGTGCAACCTGTCCTTCTTGTACAGGTCCCACATTCCCCAGACAGTATCCCAATGATCCACATATTTGAAGCCCTTCCTCCTACACCAGTCTTGCAGCCAAGTGTTCATCTGCACTTGCTCTCTATTCCTAGCCTCATTAGCACATGGCACCAGTAGGAATCCTGAGATTACTGTTCTGCTTGTCCCGCCTTCTAGCTTCCAATCCAACTCCCTACATTCTCTTTTCAGGTCCTCTTCCCTTTTCTCTACATATGTCATTGGTACCGATGTATACCATGACTTCCGGCTGCTCTCCCCCCCCCTTAAGAATTCTGCAGACGCGATCTATCTTCCTTATTGTTTCTATTGGAGCTAAAGGCTGAGGAAAGAAATCTAACTCATAGGCCACACCCTGAGATGCCTTACTCTAGCTTATTTAAAATGTGGAAAGTTTAACCATATGCAAAAGCTACCTCAGAGGGAAAGTGTGCTTTGTGAAAAATTGAGGATTAAAGAAGCTGCAAAGGAGCAATTCAAATACTGTAAAGCAGATACAAGGCTGAAGTTAGGGTCTATAGGTCTTAGAAAAGGTTGGAGAAATATGGGGTCTCCTCATGGATAAGCATTTTTTCAGAGGTGTACATGACTATATGTAGATGAATGTCAAATCAATATTAACCAAACTGAAAGAAACAAACCAAAGATCTGCAAGTGCTGGAAATCTGAAACAAAAACAAATTGCTGGAAAAGCTCAGCAGGTCGGGCAGCATCTTAGGAGAGTGAAACAGAGTTAATGTTTCGGGTCCAGTAACCCTTCTTCAGAACTCAATTCTGAAGAAGGGTTACTGGACCCGAAAGGTCTGCTTTGTTCCATAGATGCTGTCAGACCTTCTGAATTTCTCCAGCAACTTTTGTTTTTGAAAATACTATTGCCTTCCTCCACATCTCAGGCTCAAGCATCATGTAGGAATGCCTCCAACTAAATAAGAGAAAATCAATGAGCTGCAAAGAAACTACTCAAATATACTACAAGCTCGGGGTGTATACAGACAAAGCCCTGATTATATGGAAGAATCCATTGATGGTAAATGTATATTGGGATTGTGTAAACATCCTTTTGTGAGTTTTATCCCCATTATCCACACCTGGAGGTACATGACCTTAAAACTAAATGGCAATATGTTCACACAGCGATACCTTATAAGGCAGTGACATCCACTTTGCAACACAACCAACAATGGACACTTCATGTTTAAAGTCAAATATGGACCTTATAAGGCAGTAGGCAAATTTCAAAATAGCAATGACATCATAATTGGTCACTCAAGTAAAATGACTATAAAACTGGAGACGTGAACAATTCAAGGAAAGTCAGTGGTTGAACTCTGAACCATGAAGGGGTGTGGGCGCAAGCGCAGGCGCAGGCGCAGGAATGTGTGCAAGCGGAAGAAGCGAGCATGCAAACAACGATCCAGTACTATTGTCAGAGCTCATCTTGTTCATCGCAGAAGAGCTGCAAGACGTTGTTAAGAAGCTACAATAGACCACAAAGAAATAGAACCATGTTTTGAGCTAGCAAGTGCTAATGGAAATGTGCACAAGGCCGACTTGTACTTGAAGGGAATTTTATTTCTTCGCTACTTCACACCCGTGTTTCACTGATTCAAATTGAATAAAACGCCTACAAGTACTTGAAAGATTTGAAAGAACTAAAATATTGGTGTGTGGCTCAATTTTTTCATAGGATTAAGCCTAATTGCTCCACATTGGTGGTAATAAACCAGACTGCTTTGTCCTACAGGATGAGAATTTTCCTCACTATCTTATCCTTCAATGTAGCACCAATATCAACATCCATGGCCAAACCCTAACCCTGGATAGTATTGCGCAGAAATGTCCAACCATCTTTGGTTGCTTCAACGTTGACCTTATCTCCCTTAATAGTATAGCGGGGTTTACAACTCAACCCCCACTGCCTTCACCTTTCAATCCTGTAGCACATGTAGCCTTGGGAGTCCATGCATTAAATGGCGATGGGTGATTGTTGCCAAAAAAATGGGATGGGGGTTTCAAAGCTGGGAGCGGAACATGATTCCCCTGCAGAGACATACCACAGTGGATATGTAGGAGAGGGATTTAAAAGAAGCAAAACACATTGTTGGAGAAACTGAGACAGGTCTTACTTAGCAGTATCTGTGGAGGGAGAAACCAGGCAGTGAAGACTATCACAGCCTCCTCAGTGTTAGTTTGTCTCGTGTGTCCCCAACTTCATCTCTAGCTAAACACTTTGCTGGAGAAACTCAGACAGGTTCTAGCAGTATCTGTGGAGGGAGAAACCAGGCAGTGAAGACTATCACAGCCTCCTCAGTGTTAGTTTGTCTCGTGTGTCCTCAACTTCATCTCCAGCTAAACACTTTGCTGGAGAAACTCAGACAGGTTCTAGCAGTATCTGTGGAGGGAGAAACCAGGCAGTGAAGACTATCACAGCCTCCTCAGTGTTAGAGTTTCTGTCTCATGTGTTGTCAACTTCATCCCTCAACAGTGAAAGCAGGCCGGCCATTCAGGCAATTGTGAGTAATCCTTTGAGCATCCCAATCAGAACCACACCTGTAACCCTATTCCTACAACCTAATTCCTATTTCCATGGCTAATCCACCTAACCTGCACATCCCTAGATACTATGGACAATTTAGCATGGCCAATCTACCTAACCTGCACATCTTTGGACTTAATTGCTCCGCGTGCTGGTGATCTGAAATGAAATTCCTGGAGAAAAGTGCTTTTCCCATTGAATTTCCTACACTATTCAACCATCCATGTTTAAACTGATAAATGTGCAATACAAAGATGCCAAGCATTGACCATCTCAGAACAAAAGAGAATCTAATCATCTCCCATTGACTTTAGATGGCAATATCATTTCTACAGCAGTCTGAAATTATGCCCTCTAGATTCTCCCACATGTATATGTTTCAATCAGGTATTCTCTCAATCTTCTAAACTCCAGTGAGTATAGGGTCAAGCTACTCATGTGTAGTTTAAGCAAGATCTCCCTATTTTATTCCCTTTAAAATAAAGGCCAAAGGGGAGGTGATGGCCTAGTGGCCTAGTGGTGTTACCACTGAACTATAACACAGATAATGTGAATTCAACTGATTGTCAGGGAAAAACCCATTTGGTTTTCTAAAGTCCTCTGGGGAAGGAAACTGCCATCCTTACCTGGTCTGGCCTGCATGTAACTCCACACCTACAGCAATGTGGTTGACTCTTAACTGCACTCTACGCAATAAATGCTGCCGAGCCTAACCCCCATCCCAAGAAAGAATAAAATAAATTATATTTGCCTTCCCTATTTTCTGTTACTTTTAGTGACTAGTGTAAGGGAACTTTTTGGTGTACTGTCTTACTTGTTCCCACACTGTATTCCATCTGTGACATTTTTGGCCACTCACCTACCTATCTATAATCACTCTACAGGCTTTGTCATCCTCAGCACTTACAGTGAGGTAATGAAATATGCTTTTGAAATTTAATCACTAAAAATTAGTCTCAACACATAAGCATGTTCCATAGGTGGACTAAAGATGACGATTTCAAATGTATGCTATGTTCACTGGCTCAGCACCATGGCTGTATTCTTCAGATGTGCAACAGATTATACTAGTCTAGCTAAGGTTTCTAGATGGCATCAGCCCTTTACAAACAGTATCTGAGCAAAAGATTATACTGGTCTAGCTAAGGTTTCTAGATGACATCAGCCCTTTACAAATAATATCTGAGCAAAACTGTAATACATCACAGAACAAATACTATCTGGGCAGACAGGCTTGTGTGACACGGAGGTTAGTTGTGTCTGACTGGGTAGGATGGGGTTGATGTGCTATCTTTGCAGAGTAATGCAAGTGAATGATTATCAGTGTCTCAGGGAGGATGAGCTTGTTCCAAGAATGTGCAAGGTAGCTCAAAGAGGTATGTCTGGATGTACAGAGGGCAGAACACAGGCAACAACTGATACTGAGACCACGGACATTCTTTGAAATACTAATGCTCAATCTTTGTCTATATATGGTAAGAAAGGGGTACCTAAACTACCAAATCCATCAAGTATTATCCAGTGGGCCCTGATATAAGTGATGTGATCAGTTGTAAGTAAAACTACCTTATTAGGCTCTGTCATAATGCACACCAAATACGGTAGCTCATAGCCGACACGGCAATCCTGTCACTCAACAATTGTGGCCGCAGGTATTAAAAGCTGCCTACAGGGCAAAGCCTCAATTGAAAATCTCAAATCAGTGAGATAGAATACAAATCAGCTTGCAAATCAGAGAGGCATGACCAAGTCAAGATATCGCAACAGACGCAGTCGTCCACGTAAACGATATGGGAGACGGCTACGTAAAGCAAGGTGTCGAAGAAGAGGAAGGCGGGTTAGTCGTAGACCCCGCCATACTACTTACAGAAGAAGAGTAAGGAAGATTGTGCATCTAAAACGCCGCAGTAGACCAAGAGAGGAAATTGATAATTTGAAAGTAAAGAACAACAGACGTCTTAATGAATCGCTTAAGCAGCATAGATTGCCCATGAGGGTACCTGTCTGAATGCCATGTTGCTACTTAAGAAAAGATTATCACTTGATATTGAATAAAAAACAAGTACTTGAGACTTGGAAAATAATCTTACTGTGTTCACCTTGCATTTTTCTTAGAATAGTTTCAATCATGTAGCTCAGCCCCTTGTATCCTGCCCATAGTCAAGTATTACCAAGTAGCATTCCTGATTTCTATTCATCTTAACATATACAGGGCATCACAGAAGTGACGAGCATCCCTAGTCTCTGCATCTGGACCCACCTCCTAAGGATCTTACACTAAATGCCATCCCCCTGGAATCCCACCCCGAGTGAAGGTTATCCCCATTGGCTGGGCTAAGGGCTGCTGACACCTATAGCTGTATGTGCTAAATGCCGTGGCAATTCAGTGCCATCTTAAAGGCAAAATGTGCAAGGCAATGCAAAACAGGGATGTGGTGAGAATTCAGGCAGGCTCAGACTGAATGAACAGTGAAGAGCCCCCAAGATGCAGTCATGATCTAGAGTTGTGCACATGTCACTGACTGCAAGTGTTCTTGCTACAACATTAAAGTGAACCAAGATACAATAATTGTTGAGATGGGGCTTGCCAAGCATCTCCGATCCTACCATTCATCTTGCCATAGCCCACGTCACTCACAGCCTGATTAGATTCTGCCCATACCAAGTAGAAAAACATGAAACTTGGCATAAGTGCTCTTACTGGGGCTAGAGTCACATACAGCCCAGATCAATCCAGCCTGTTATATTCAGTGGATTGCTCTGGGCTGGATGTGACTCTAGCCCCACACCAACATAGTTAAATCTTAACTGCACTATCCCATAGCCTGACAAGTAACTCTATTGTGTGTGCATCGTCTCCTAGGGTGAAGTACTCATTGGCAGTCTCACCGGTGATGTTTGTACACCAAGATTGTTCGTTGCACCTGATGGTTCTGGTGTTCCATTTCAGTGTAATTCATAGAGTAGATTCCATACAGTGTGAGAACAGACCATTTGGCCCAACACGTCCACACCGACCCTCTGAAAAATAACCCACCCAGACCATTGCCCTACCCTATTACTCTGCAATTCTCATGACTAATGCGCCTAACCTGCACATCACTGAACATTGTGGACAATTTAGCATGGTCAATTCACCTAACCTGCACAGCTTTGGATTGGGGGAGGAAATGGAGCACCTGGAGGAAACCCGCGCAGACACGGGGAGAATATGCAAACTCCATATGCCTGAGTCTGGAATCAAACACAGGTGTCTAATGCCGTGAGGCAGCAGTCCTAATAACTGAGCCACCGTGCCACCCTGAGAGAAGGAACTTTCACACCTGACATTCCTATCTCACTGCTAATGCCAGGATCACCAGTGACTCACTAGCCTCTGCAAGAAACTCCTGGCACATGGTCAATGCCTCGGCATCTGATAGAATCCCAACATTTGGATCTTAATTCCCACCAGCATGCACAAGGGAGTCCCTGGCAATTGCCACACAGGTCCGTACTTTTCTCCTGAAGGAGAGAAGCCCTAATGGCAGGTGACTGGAAATGTCAAAAGAATTGCTCAGCAATTATTTCATCCCTTGCCACAGGCTGTTACGGTGTCTGTTCTTAACTTACTTCCTGATAGTATTCATCTTGTGTCTTCCTTGCATGTTACTTTGCCTGCACAAAATGCAGGCCTGTCTGTATAACAAGTATGTTGAGTAGCATGAAGCAACAGTACTATGATGCAGGCAGCAGTTTATGACAGACATTGTAGGGAGCCCTGTCCAGCCACCCAAACCCATGTGGCAGAAAACCTATCACACCCCTAGGAATGATCTCCATAGATTTGGTTATATCTGGTTTACTCCATCCTAATGGATTTGTGGAGGGAACGTCAAAGCCATGAGCAAAGAACTATCACGCAATTGTCCTGTTACATTGGTTAAAGGGTTAAGTATTACTGGTGGCGGGGGGGTGGGGGGATCGGTGGGTTGGTGAGGGATGATTGAACACTGTACAATATGACAACTATCAGAGTATCTTGCAAAACGCTTCGTATATTCTGGTTTTGGAGTGCCCTTGTAGCAACATTTTACAACCAATCATCTTTCGGAGAGAGGGAAGGCAGACGCTGGTGTAAATCCAGAGCTTTTTCTTCACTCATTGCTGGCTGGGCCAGCATTTATTGCCCATCCCTAAATGCCCTTGAGAAGGTGGTGGGTGGCCTTCTTTTTAGATTAGATTACTTACAGTGTGGAAACAGGCCCTTTGGCCCAACAAGTCCACACAGACCTGCCGAAGTGCAACCCACCCAGACCCATTCTCCTACATTTACCCTTGCACCTAACACTACAGGCAATTTAGCATGGCCAGTTCACCTAACCTGCATGTTTTTGGACTGTGGGAGGAAACACACACAGACACGGGGAGAACGTGCAAACTCCACACAGTCAGTCGCCTGAGGCGGGAATTGAACCTGGGTCTCTGGCGCTGTGAGACAGCAGTGCTAACCACTGTGCCACCGTGCTGCCTGTACTTGAACCATTGCTCTCCATTTGATGCAGGTAGACCCAGAATGCTACTAGAGAGTAGCAGGATTTTGACCCAACGACACTAAAGGAAAAGCGATACATGATGATGAGTGGCTTGGAAGGGGACTTGCAGGTTCGATATCTGCTGCACTGGTCTTTCCAGATGGAACTGGTCATGTTTGGAAGATGCTGTCCAAGGATCCATGGTGAATTGCTGCAATGCATCCTGTAGATAATACGCACTGACCGTTAGTGGTGGAGGGAGTAAATGTTTTTGAATGTGGTGCCAATCAATTGGGATGCTTTATCCTAGATGTGTCAAGCTTCTTGAGTATTGTTGGAGCTGCACCCATATAGGCAAGTGGAGAGTATTCCATCTCACTTGTGACTTGTGGCTTTATTGATGGTGAACAAGCTGAGGAGTCAGGAGGTGATTTACCGGCTGCAGGATTCCTAGCCTCTGATCTGCTTTGTATTTATATAGCTAGTCCAGTTCAGTTTCTAGTCAATGCCAAACCCCCCAGGATAGTTGATAGTAGAGGATTCAGCAATGGTAATGCCATTGAATGCCAAGAGATGGTGGTTACATTCTCTCTTTTGAAGGAGATGATTTTGCCTGGCACTTACGTGTTGCAAATCTTACTTGACACTGTCAGCCCAAATCTCTTAATGCTGATGTTGATGTGAAGGTGATCTACTGATTAGCCCTGAGGAAAGGGTTTGTTTATTTCACTCCGTATGACTGGTTATGACTGCATGGGGCTCATGACTCTTGTAACAGCTTGCAAAGAGCTAGCTGCTGAGTAGCTAAAGGCTGTGGGAACCACATCTTCTGGTACAGCAGAGTTTGTCAAGTTTTCAGGGAGATCAACCTTATATATCACTCTTGTAAGAGTTTGAAAAAGGCGACTTGCCCCATGTATCCTTATTGTTTTTGTGTCGGGCCTTTGACTTCCTTCAGTGACTTCCTTCCAAATTAACCTAGCACCCACCATAAGGCAGTCAGATTATGGAAATATATGTGGTAAAGAAGCAACCAAGAAACAGGAAGCTTTTCTGTCAATCCAAAAGGCATACAAGATGATCTGATCCAATTATCTGAAATTAAGTGCCCTTTAATTCCTAGCAGACCATTCCTAAGAGGCGTTAAGAGTTGACAGGGTGCTGCGTAAAGCTGACATGTTTGCACAGCCCAATTTGTAGGTGCTAATGCAGGTCCTACTTCTGGCTTTGTTCTGCAGATGGTTAAAAAAAAACAGCATCTGAGGGGAAAGAATTAGAATTGCTCTGGATACCTCACTTCCTACAAATCACTCCCTAGTCATTGCAGGGATCACCTCAAGCTTCTGACTCATCATTCTGCTACTCCCACTAGGAAGCTCACCTTTACTCACCCATTTTATTTGGTGTGGGCTACATCCTGTTACTTATCATCTTTGATCCATCTGTCTCCAAGTAAACCCAAGGATTCCTTTTAAAAACAGTCATCTAATATTCCAACTTCAGGATGGGGGGGGGCGAGAGTTTTGGCTGCCTGTTCTTTGTCCACACTCAGATAGCCTTGGTGAAAAAGTACACTGTGACCACCTGTCTGCTTGAGTTTTCTTGGGACCAACAGGAAATGGACTGTATGGCCAACAGAGGAAATGATACCATCAGAATTTTCCAAAGCCCTTTTTTTTTTAATGCTTAGAATTTATTTGTTCTGCTTTTCTGAGAAGGGACATGGTTGAGACTTGGAACAACCTTTCAATTAAAAGGGGAGATCACAGTTTTTATTGAGAACTTTTTATCTTGCCGATCATCTACTCTATTTTTCTTTCATTTCTTGAACAACTGTGGTATATTTCTGTTCCATTTAATTAAATTACTTGAACCAAACTACCCGTAGCTAGTAGTGGATGGAAGTGTGCTAGAGATCTGGGTTGGGATTTGTTTTTATTGCTCCTGTTAAGAGAAACCCAATTCACTCAATAATTCACAGTATTAAAATCACAAAATCCAATATGTTGCTTTGCGTCTTTCCCTAACTTCAATGGTATAAAACAAAGACCTGATTAATATTGTCGATTCTCCATGAATATGAGAACAACATTAAGGTTGTGAGTTGCTGCCAATTGTCTTCCTGTGACTAAACAGACAAATTCTCAACCGACAGACCTTTGAATATACAGGGCAGAATGAATCAGGAGGTAGTCTGACTTGCTTTCTTTTCTTTCCTTCTCTGCTGCAGCTCCGCCTCATCAATAAGACTTTATGACTCAAAGCATGATGCAGCTTGATGGATAAATTGTCATCATTTTGAGCGATTATGAGTGAGCTCCTCCCAGTCATTAGCCGCACTGCTATTGCCATTCACTGAAAGTTTCAGAGCATCTTCGTATCTTCAGAGTTTTTTCTGCACTCCTGGAAGGCTGGACATTTGGCAGTTGAGAAAAGAGGCCACAGTGAGATGTTTTATGATTATCTGAAGAGTGTTCAGCTTGTCAAAGTGAATTTTACAGGGCCTTTGCCTGAAGGCTTTGGAGCTGACTCCAGAAAGCACACTAGTGTTTGTTTGACTATTTTCCCACTGAATGTGGGGGTTATAGCAGTGGTTGTCTGATGCATAGTCCCGTACAGAAGTGTGATGGCAAACTACTTTGTAAACCAGGCATTTTGATGACACACAGAGGTTCTCATTTTCAAATGCTCAAGAAAAGTGTGGAGTTTGCATATTCTCTCTGTGTCTGCGTGGGTTTCCTTCAGGTGCTCCGATTTCCTCCCACAGTCCAAAAATGTGCAGGTTAGGTGAATTGGCCATGCTAAGTTGCCCGTACTGTTAGGTGAAGGGATGAGTGTAGGGGAATGGGTCTGGTTGGGTTGCTCTTCGGTGTGGACTTGTTGGGCCGAAGGGCCTGTTTTCACACTGTAAGTAATCTAATCTAATCTAAAAGTCCAAAGGTGTGCAGGTTTGTTGCATTGGCCATGATAAATTGCCCCATTGTGTCCTGGGATGTGTGAGTTAACTAAATTAGCCATGGAAATGTGGGGTCATGGGGATCACGTGGGGGAATGGGTTTGGATGGGATGCTCTGCAGAGTGTTGGTGGGCTGAATAGCCTCCATCTGCCCTGAAGGGATTCAATGATTCTAGGATTCCATGATTCTAGAAGGTTGAGGAGGCCCAGCTGATCTGGTGTCATCTCTCCTCATTGATGGTGGCCTTTTAAGAGAGGGCACTCACGGGGTATGGAAACTGCTCCCTTATCTCAGAGCCTCTCCTTCAACATACATTGCAGTGAAATATTTGGCTGCTCAGATGTAGGTTGATTTATAAGTTTTGCTTTGACAACAGGCCAAGTTACTTTTCTGCAGGCTTGTAGAGATCCTAAGAGTGATTTGTAAATCTGATGCAGCAACACAGTAGTTATCCACATTGGCCATGCATGGTCAGTTTACTCCTAGCCAAAATGAAACTGGGTTAACAGAATCTTTCATCAAGGTGTTACTTAATATTGCCACCAAAGGCCACTGCCCATCAAAGAGATAAATTGTAAAACATTTGAGGGCTACAATACAACCTTGCTAAAGTCTTTTCTTGGACATCAAATATTGAAGCATGATCCATAAGGCCTTGCAATTAACTGAGTCAAACACTTTGGTCAGATGGATAAGGATAATGAAGAGTTCCTGGTGGTGGTCTGAACACTTCTCTTGGATTGGTTTAGCGACAAATATCATATACGACGTTCCTTTGAAAGGTCTAAAGCCGACACTGTGTCTCTGGGAGAAGGTTCTCCAGGATAAGAAACTGGTGATTTTGGATAAAATGTGTCCGATTTCCCTGCCAAAGACAAGAGGGGCAAGCACCTCAGTAACATCCACAGCATGGTTTATCTGCCTTCCTGAAAATAGATATAACTTTCGCATCGCTGAAGGAAGGGGAGTACAGGCATCTTGATATGAGCAAAAGACCACCAGACTTAAATATCACAGGTAGAACCATTCGTGTTGGCCTTGGTTTGTTTTCATCTTTTTGATTGCTTGTTGCCATTCTCCTAATGGTATTGATTCACCATGAACTACTCATAGGGTGCCGTGGGATAGCCTGGAGAATATGAACTGCAACTGTGTATTCACATTTGACGGGTCACTGAAAGTCTTTTGTTCAGTGTTCACTGCATTGTCGTCTTTAAGAGATACCATCCTGTGCATGAAGAAAGAGGCATTTGCACCTAACCTCTAACTTTCAAAAGAAAAGCTTTGTATATCGTGATAGTGTTAGCTCTATCTCAGGCTATTTCTTCCTATTGTTTGCCCTTCAATGTTCAGATTTGTTCTAAGGTATTAACGTTAGGCTGTTGGTATGATGCCTTGACTTGTGACCTTGGATTGTTCTGCCAGGCATGAAGACCTACATTTTTTTTTGTTCTGTGAGTCCACATGCAGCTCTGTTTTCATTGAAGTGATCCATATGATGAGGGGGCCCACAATAATGGTCTGTACATGGGAATAAGGCTATATTTTGTTCCACTGTGCTGGAATTGAGTTGGATATGTGAAATTGATTGGTTGTGAATTGTAACTAGAACTCATTTGGTCAGGCTGTTTTAGAGTTGGGTCACAGATCTTCATCCTTTGGAGTTTTGGACCATGTGATGGCTTGGTGTACAGTTAATGTTCATCAATTACTCATCAAACCTATTTCCCCGTGTTGATTTTTACCACCTGGATCTTTGGTGACGTAATCATGCAAATTCTATGATTTAGGATGCTTCCATGTGGTTTTCTATTTGATCTTCAGCGGAAAAAGGATGTTTATTATAATGAGGCTAGTCAGTAGATAGAAATTATTAACAGTGCAAAGTGGCATTAGATGATGTGCACTTTAAACTATTAGATTAGATTCGCTACAGTGTGGAAACAAGCCCTTCGGTCCAACAAGTCCAAACCGACCCTCTGAACAGTAACCCACCTAGACCCATTTCCTTCTGACGAATGTACCTAACACTGTGGGCAATTTAGCACATCTTTGGATTGTGGGAGGAAACCGGAGCACCCAGAGGAAACCCACGCAGACACGAGGAAAATGTGCAAACTCCACAAGGCTGGAATTGAACCTGGGACCCTGGTGCTGTGAGGCAGCAGTTTTTTTTATGCTTTTCATGTTGATATTCTAACAGACATTTTTTTGGGAATGTCTTTGTTTTTCGATCAGGTCCGATGCACATGTCAGCTGTTTTGAAGGGTTTTTTTTACACTTAATCCACAAACATTAATCATATAATTTTCCAAAGTGCAAAGGGATACATTTGGTGGCAAGAATGAGGAAAGTCAATACAAAATAAGGGATTTATTTATAAAAGGGAATATAGCAGCAGAGGGATCCTAGGCTAGACATACACCTGTTATTTAAGCTTACAGGGTAAGCTGAGTGGGTAGTAAAGCTTGAGGGATCTTGTGTTTTATGAGGAATACAATATATAAGCAATGAAATGTTATTTGAACTTTATACAACACCTCAAGTGCTTGACATCAACTGTGGCACTGTGTCCAAATCTGACCACTGCACTGTGGGAAGGCATTAGACAGAGTGCAGGTCAGATTTATGGAAATAGTTCTAATGATGATAAAGTTCAGTGAGAGGGATTGCAGAAGCTGGGATTGTTCTCTTGAGGGAAAAGGGGATTTGGTAGAGACTTTGAAAATCATGGGAGACCTCAATAAAGTAGATACACTGCCCACTAGTGGAAAGATCAAAGAGTGTGGCACTGGAAAAGCACAGCCGGTCAGGCAGCATCCGAGGAGCAGGAGAATCGACATTTCAAGCATAAGTCCTTCCTGATGAAAGGATTATGCTTAAAACGTTGATTCTCCTGTCCCTCAGATGCTGCCTGTCCTGCTGTGCTTTTTCAGCGCCACACTCTTTGATCTCCAGCATCTGCAGTCCACACTCTCTCCACTGGTGATAGGGTCAAGAACCACAAGACACTGAAGGTAAGTGATAAAAGAACAAACCAAAGGCAATGTATAGAAAGTCTTCTTTCTGTCACATAATGTGTGGTTTGGATTTAGAATGTGCTGCCTGAGAAAATCCATATCACTACTAACATCTGAAAGCACTGCCACAATATCATGACCAATTAATTGCTCCTAAAGGTCAAGAGAAGTGTTAATCTACCCAATAAAAGATTTGAAAACCTCAAATAAATCTTTTGGAAGAATTCCAGCCAGTTTTAAAAGCAATATTTGTGTCTTCTACCATTTCCTTGATCATCTAAATTAACTCTGGGACAGCTCTGGTGGCTCAGTGGTTAGCACTGCTGCCTCACAGCACCCTGGACCCACGTTGAATTCCAACCTGGGGCACCTGTCCGTGTGGAGTTTGCACATTTTCTCTGTGTCTGCACAGGTGTTCTGCTTTCCTCCCACAATCCAAAGATGTGCAGGTTAGGTGAATTGGTTATGCTAATTTGCCTATAGTGTTCAGGGATGTGTAGTTTAGGTGCATTATTCAAGGTTAAGCCTAGGATAATGGAGGACGGGAATGGGTCTGGATGGGTTACTCTTCGGAGAGTTGGTGTGAACTTGTTGGATCAAAGGCCTGTTTCCACACTGGGGGGATTCTATTAAAAAAAACCATAGAAACAAAATCAGAATGTGCAAAATCCAAACACTGCAAGAACAGAGAAATGGAAGGGCAGTTTACCCCAATGGTCATTAAACTATTAGGACCAAGTAGGGTTGTAATCTGCACTCAATAACACCTTATAAGGTCATGATACCCATAGTTTATCATGCAAAATATCAGTACCTTAAAAGGTAGTGCAATGTCATAAAAGAAATTTCAAGTTACATTGTTCCACAACACATTGTAAGCAATATAAGTAACAGACTGACAACTAGTCAGTTGAAATAAATAATCTGTTGATAAAGCAGAGGTGAAAAAGAAAGCCATGGTTAAGTCAAGGTACCGTCAGAGGCAGAATCGTGCCCGCAAACGGTATGCTAAATCAAGGCGAACGAGAAAGCCAAAAAACAGGAGGAGGTCAAGACCACCACGTAGAATTCGGTATGCACCCAGCAAAAGACAGCCAAAGATTATGAAGCTGAAGTTAGATAATGAAGTGGATAATACTTTAAAAGCCAAAAACAAGAGTCTTAATGAAACATTGAAGAACCGACTATTGTTGAGGAAGCATGTGTGATTGGTAACTTGCACCAAAGAAGATTATTGATTTGAATACGAATAAAATAAACAAGTACCAGAGACTTGCAAACTAATCTAATTCCAATGTGTACTTCTCATTTTTTTCCCTTTATGTAGCCTCCGCGGACATGTAGACAATAGTTATTACTTTGGACAGGAGAGAATAGAAGTAGGGTAAGCGTAGTTGGACAAGGCAATTCTGACCACTGGGTCCCATTGTCCACTTACCTCAACAATACCATGAGATCATAAATATGAGGTCAGAGGAGAGGGAGACAGTGAGGGGATGATCTGATCACTGAAAGAGATATGGAAGGTTGAAATGGGACAACACGGACACACTTGAAGCTAACAAAAGGAATGGTGAGGGGGAAGTTGGACAAGATCAGCTCAGAGGAATGAGGGGAGATGAAGGTGCCAGTACACAGGGTTAGGGGAAAATCTGGGGATAATCATTGCGCATTCTAGGACAATTCTGGAAGTGAAGGTGGGATATTTGAACGTGCAGCAGGAGGGGAATATTAAGAACGTGCAGCAGGAGAGAAAAAGTTGGAGAATTGAGGAGCCACAGATTTGTCAATACAAAACATTTTCTATAGCATGCATTCTGTTTGGTAAAAGGAATGCTTGCTGTAGAAAATGTTTTGTAAAGCAGTGATCTCACACCATAGGAAATAACATCATAACATCTATATTCAACAATACCTTAAAAGGCAAGAAAATCTCCCAAAATCATTGTGTGCATCACTTCCTATGTAATACATGCTTCAAATATTTATAAATGAATCGTCATCATTTTTAAACAGGGTTTGAACACAAAAGGAAGCATGACTAAGTCAAAAACCTACACAACCTATAGTAGCTGTCGTCAGTGGCACAATAAACGCGGAAAGAAAGGAAAAGCCAACAAACACGTGTCCCCGAAAAATGTCCAACGTAGATCTCTAACAAAGGTGAAGCCTCACAAAAAGCACAAGAAGAAAGGATGGAAATAGACAACTGCCAATTACTAGGCTCCAGAAAGATTTTATGTGACACCAGGATCACAGAATTAATGAACTGCGTAAATAACATCTTACTACCATGAAGAAATCTCTGAATGCTATGGGATTGTTTGTTACCTTATGGATACTACTGTTAATTTATTGTGAATTAAAATAATTAATGCTGGAGACTTGAGAACAAAATGTTTTGCACTGCATTCCTCTTCCTTTGTATGCAGATTGGGGCTGTGACAACAAACTATGATTTACTTACTAAATTTACAGAAAAAGACTTCCTGTAATCATCTGTTACTAACTGTTCCAGAGAACAATTAAGTTGAACATCAGCATAGAAAATCTCTTCAGTCATAATTAGTGAGCATTGAATAATCAAGAGCAAATAGTGTGGAGCTTTCAAAGGCAGGTCTCATTTGACAAGTTGATTGCAGTTTCTTTGCATTAGTGACTGATTGTATTGATACAGGGAATACAGGAATTGTGGAGGACAAGATTTACAGAAGGCATTCAACAAAGTCACTTACAGGAAACTAGGAACATAAAACAGGAGGAGACCATTTTAATTGTTGCATCTATTTAATTAAACTATAGATGTCATTTATCAGTTCTTATACTCGATACAATTGTCGTTGTGCCATATTCTATGCTTTTAAAAATCTAACAAATTTAATGTTAAAATTGACAATTGAACCAACATCAATTACTATCTTTAGAAATATATTCCCAATTTCCTCTACCTTTTGTATAGAAGTGTTTCCTGATTTCACTCCTGAAAGGTCTAATTTTCTGTGAGTGCTTGACTCCACAAAAAATAATTCCTCTCTGACTATCCCTATTCGTTCTTCGTATCTCAACACCTTTATAAATTTCAGGGAGTACAAACTAAATTTGTTTAGTCTTTTTGTAGCATTTAACCCTCTGAGTCCAGGTGTTATCCTGCTAAATCTATGTTACACACGGTCCCAAGGCCTACGCATGCTACCTGAGGTGTGGTGCTGAGCGATGTGATCTAATAATACCAGTGTCAATGCCTGCTCACCTGGGTTTCAGGAATGGAAGTTATGTAACCAACTAAAGGGCTTGGACCCAAGAGTACAGATTAGGGAATGCTGAAAAACTAAAGAAATTGAGGGTGTGGTTAAGAAAAAGAAGGAAGCACATGTCAAGTATAGACAGGATAGACCGAGTGAATCCTGAGAAGAGCATAAAGGCAGTAGCAGTATACTTTAAAGGGAAATCAGGAAGGCAAAAAGGGGACATGAGGTAGCTTTAGCAAATAGAGTTAAGGAGAATCCAAAGGGTTTTTACCAATATATTATGGACAAAAGGGTAACTTGGGAGAGAATATGGCTCCTCAAAGATCAGCAAGGCGGCCTTTGAGTGGAGCTCCAGAAAAGGGGGGGAGATACTAAACGAGTACTTTGCAACAGTATTTACTGTGGAAAAGGACATGGAAAAAAAATGGGAAATAGATGGTGACATCTTGAAAAATGTCCATATTACAGAGGAGGAAGTGCTGCATGTCTTGAAATGCATAAAAGTGGATAAATTCCCAGGACCGGATCAGGTGTACCTTAGAACTCTGTGGGAAGCTATGGTAGTGATTGCTGGGCCTCTTACTGAGATATTTGTATCATCGATAGTCACAGGTGAGGTGCTGGAAGACTGGAGGTTGGCTAACGTGGTGCCACTGTTTATGAAAGGTGGTAAGGACAAGCCAGGGAACTATAGACCAGAGAGCCAGATGTCGGTGGTGGGCAAGTTGTTGGAGGGAATCCTGAGGAACAGGATGTACATGCATTTGGAAAGGCAAGGACTGATTAGGGTTAGTCAACATGGCTTTATGCGTGGGAAATCATGTCTCACAAACTTGACTGAGTTTTTTTAAGAAGTAAAAAAGAGGATTGATGAGGGCAGAGCAGTAGATGTGATCTATATGGACTTCAGTAAGGCATTCAACAAGGTTCCCCGTGGAAGACTGGTGAGTAAGATTAGATCTAGTGGAACACAGGGAGAAATCATGCATTTGGATAAAGAACTCGCACAGAGGGTGGTAGTGGCAGGATGTTTTCAGACTGGAGGCCTGTGACCAGTGGAGTACCACAAGGATCGGTGCTGGGTCCACTACTTTTCATCATTTATATAAATGATTTGGATGTGAGCATAAGAGGTATAGTTAGTAAGTTTGCTGATGACACCAAAATTGGAGCTGCAGTGGACAGCAAAGAGGGTTATCTCAGATTACAATGGGATCTTGATCAGATGGGCCAATGGGCTGAGAAGTGGCAGATAGAGTTTAATTTAGATAAATGTGAGGTGCTGCATTTTGGGAAGGCAAATCTTAGCAGGACTTATACACTTAATGGTAAGTTCTTAGGGAGAGTTGCTGAACAAAGAGAGATTGAAGGGCAGGTTCATAGCTCCTTGAAAGTGGAGTCGCAGGTAGGTAGGATAGTGAAGAGGGTATTCGGTATGCTTTCCTTTATTGGTCAGAGTATTGAGTACAGGAGTTGTGAGGTCATATTGCAGCTGTACAGGACATTGGTTAGGCCACTGTTGGAATATTGTGAGCAATTCTAGTCTCCTTCCTATCGGAAAAATGTTGTGAAACTTGAAAGGGTTCAGAAAAGATTTACAAGGATGTTGCCAGGGTTGGAGGATTTGAGCTGCAGGGAGGGGTTGAATAGGCTGGGACTGTTTTTCCTGGAACGTTGGAGGCTGAGGGGTGACCTTACAGAGGTTTATAAAATCATGAGGGGCATGGATAGGATAAATAGACAAAGTCTTTTCCCTGGGGTCGGGGAGTCCAGAACGAGAGGGCATAGGTTTATGGTGAGAGGGGAAAGATATAAAAGAGACCTAAGAGGCAACTTTTTCACTCAGAGGGTGGTATGGAATGAGCTGCCAGAGGAAGTGGTGGTGGCTAGTAAAATTGCAACATTTAAGAGGCATTTGGATGGGTATATGAATAGGAAGGGTTTGGAGGGATATGGGCTGGGAGCTGGCAGGTGGGACTAGATTGGGTTGGGATATCTGGTTGGACCGAAGGGTCTGTTTCCATGCTGTACATTTATATGACTCTATGAATAAGAAAGGTTTGGAGGGATATGGGCCAGGCGCTGGCAGGTGGGATTAGATTGGGTTTGGGAAGGGCCTGTTTCCATGCTGCATAACTCTATGACTCTATGACTTAAGTCTCATGAAACAAAAATAAATTACTGGAAAGTCTCAGCAGGTCTGGCAGCATCCGTGAGAGAAATCAGAGTTAACGTTTCAGGCCCAGAACTGATGGCAGCTAGAAAAAGCATAGCTTTTATACAGAAGATGGGGTGACAGAGAGGGGTGAAGAGTAAATAATAGAGCCCAGAGGGAAATAGCTGGACAAACAAAGGAGTGGGTAAAGGTCATCCTGGGAAAGAAAATAGCTGCTATTGGGCACTACTGGCAGCTGACAATGGATAGTGTGTGGTAGCAGCCCGTGTATGACAAGGCCTGGTGTGTGGGATTGGGGGAAAGATGATCAAGCCCAAAAATTGTTGAACTCATATTAAGTCCAGAAGGCTTCAGGGCTCCTGAGCAGAATATGAGGAATTGTTCTTCCAGCTTGTGCTGAGCTTTGCTGGAATGTCGGTCTGTCGAAGTGGAAAGCAACTGGAAGCTCAGGGTCTTTTTTTTGTGAACATAAGTGCTTTCTTTCCCCAGTATAGAGGAGACTACATTGTGAGCAGCTAATACAATAGACTAGATTGTGTGAAGTGCAGGTAAAGTGCTACTTCACCTTGAAAGTGTATTTGGACCCTTGGACACTAAGGAGGGAGGAAATACATCTTCTGGAATTGCAGGGGAAGATTCCTTAAGCCTGTGGGGATGTGTTGTGAGAGAAGGTGGAATGGACCTAGGTCTTCCATAAGTAATGATCCCTGTGGAAGGCAGACAAGGGAGAGGTGGGGAATGAGTGTCTGGTGGTGACATATCGCTGCAGACCATAAGACAAAGGAGCATAAGTTAGGACATTCATCCTATCGAGTCTGCTCCGCTATTCAACCATGGCTGATTGAGTTTCTCATCCCCATTCTTCCACCTTCTCCCTGTAACCCTTGATCCCCTTGACAATCAAGAACCTATTTATCCAAGTCTTAAATATACTCAATGACCTGGCCTCCACAGCCTTCTGTGCCAGTGAATTCTACAGATTCACCACTCTCGGTACACTGGCTCAGCGGTTCTCACTGCAGCCTCACAGTGCCAGGGACCTGGGTTCGTTTCCAGCCTTGGGGTGACTGTCTGTGTGGAGTTTGCACATTCTTCCCGTGTCTGCCTGGGTTTCCTCCGGGTGTTCTGGTTTCTTCCCACATTTCAAAGGTGTGCGTCAGGTGAATTGGTCATGCTAAAGTGCCCAAAGTGTTAGGTGCAAATAGTTAGAGGAGGATGGAACTGGGTGGGTTGCTCTTCAGAGGGTCGTGTGGACTTGTTGGGCCGAAGGGCCTGTTTCCACACTGTAGGGAATCAAATCTAATCTCTGGCTAAAGAAGTTTCTCTTTATCTCCATTCTTAAAGGCCTTCCCTTTACTCTAAGGCTGTGCCCTCAGGTCATCATCTTTCCTACAAGGGAATCACCTTCCCAACATTCAATATTCTGTAAGTTTCAATTAAATTTCCCCCTTATCCTTCTAAACTCCATTGAGTAGACACCCAGAGTCCTCACATGTTAAGCCTTTCTTACCTGGGACCATTCCTCCTGAATCTTCTCTGAACACGCTCCATGGCAAGCACTTTCTTTCTGAGATATTAGGCCAAATTCTGCACACAATACTGCAAATATGACCTAACTAGAGCCTTACAGAGACTCAGAACTACATCCCTGCTTTTATATTCAAGTCCTCTCAAAATAAATGCCAACACTGCATTTGCTTTCCTAACTACTCACTCAACCTGCAAGTTTACCTCGAAAGAATCCTGGACTAGAACTCCCAAATTTCAGACTTCTGAATCTTCTCCCCATTCAGAAAATAGTCCATGCCTCTATTCTTCCTATCAAAGTTCATGACCTCATTGTACTCCATCTGCCACTTTTTTGCCCACTCTCCCAGCCTTTCCAATCCTTCCGTCTCCTCAGTGGAGGTGGCTGTAATGGCAGTTAATGATCCCCTGGGGGGGCTATTGCTGTTGTAAAAGGAAGAGAGGGGGTGAGGGCTACAATGCAGGAGATGGGTCTGACCCAGCTGACAGCCCTGTCAACCACAGCCCTAGGAATCCTCGGTTGAGGAAGAAGGTGGACATTTTGGTGGCTCCCTTGTCAAAATTGGCATCATCAGAACAGATGTGACAGAAACAAAGGAACTGGGAGAATGAATGAAACAAGAAGCAGAGTGTGAGGATGTTAGTCAACGTAGCTGTGGGAGGTCGTGGGTTTGTACTGGCAATTGGTGGACAGCCAATCCCCAGAAATGGAAACAGAGAGGTCATGGGAGGGAAGGGAGGAGTCAGAGATGGATCAGGTGAAGGTGAAAGGGGGTGGAAATTGGAAGCGAAATTGATAAACCTTTCCAATTCTGGATGAGAGCGGAAGCAGCACTAATGATGTTATCGAAATATCAGAGAATGAGTTGTGGGGAGGGACTGGAGTTGGACTGGACCAAGGAATATAATATGTACCCCACAAAGTGGCAGGCATAACTGGGGCCCATGTGAGTATGCTCGGCCACCCTTCTGACCTGAAGAAAGCGAGAGGAGGTTCAAAGTGAGGATGGGGTCAGCCAGGCGGAGGAAGCTGGTGGCAGATGGAGCCTGTACAGGCCTTTGTTCCAGGAAGAAGTGGAGAGCCCTGAGATCCTGATGGGGGATTGGACATGTAAAGGGTTTACACATCCATGGCAGCTGGAGCCCACAAACTGGAAATTCTGAAACTGAAAGTGTCAGAGGAATCGTGGATGTAAATGGAAAGGGACTGGACAAGGGGAGAAAAACCTGAGGTGAGTTAGGAAGAACTGAGTTCTGTGGGGCAGGAGTAGGCAGAAACAATGGATCTGCCCAGGGAGTCTTGTTGTGGATTTTGGGAAGGAGGTGAAAGTGAGCTATATGGGTTGGGAGAGTGTGTGAGCTTGGTGTCAGTTAGGGGAGATCGTTAGACGAATTAAATTTAGTGACCATTTTGAAGGAGGAGTGGACCAGACTGACCCTGAGGGAAAATGGTCCTTGTAGAAGGATACCTCCTCCTATCTCTCCCTGGAATGTGACCCTACCATCAGGCCATTGTGTCCACAATGCGCACTAATCTCATTCTTTCTGCCTGTTTCTGTCCCACTCATCTCTTCCTACCTTGACTCGATTCTGTTCTCCCCTTGACCAGTCCCTTCCTACTTACATCCGCAATTCCTCTGACACTTTACTTCAGTTTCAGTTCATGGGCTCCATCACCACTCTCCTCCATCTGGCTGAGCTCACCTTTATCCTGAATAATTTCTCTTTTAACCTTCTTCAGTCCAAAGGAGTGACCATGGATACCCACATAGGTCTCAATAATGCCTGTCTCTTTGTGGGTGCAGGGAGATCAGAGAAGGTATTCTTCTACAAGGACCATTCCCTCTGGGACAGTCTGGTCCACTCCTCCTTCAAAATAGTCACTAAATTTAATTCATCTGATGATCTCCCCCCAATGACACCAAGCTCACACTCTCCTAAACCATATAGCTCACTTCCACCTCCTTCCCAAAAGATCCATTGTTTCTGCCTACTCCTGTCCCACAGAACTCAGTTCTTCCTACCTCACCTCAGGTTTTTCTCCCCTTGTTGACAGGACCCTCATCCAGGTCTGATCTGTCTCCAGCAATTTGGCCCTCACTTTCTCTCTTCCCTCCCACTAGATAGGTATGTTCCCCCTTGTCCTCACCTGTCATCCCACCCGCACCCACATCCTGAGGATTATTAGCTGCCATTTCTGCCACCACCAGACAGATATTCTTCTCCCCTCCCTTGTCCACAAGGACCGTTCCCTCCAGAACACCCTAGCCCATTCCTCCTTCACTCCCAACAACTCACAGGACCCCATAGCATCTTCCCCTGTAACTGCAAAAGGTGTAACACCTGCTAGTTTACTTTCTCCCTCCTCAGTATCCAAGGGCCCAAATGTACCTTCCAGGTGAAGCAGTGCTTTACCTGCACTTCATTCAATCTAGTCTACTACATTTACGGCTCACAATGTGGTCTTTTATATATTGGAGAAACAAAGTCCAGATTGCGCGGCAGCTTTGCAGAACACGTGTTCCTTGGCCAACACCTCTGTTTCAGGCTTGCTGCAGTACTGCAGTGAAGCTCAGCACAAGCTGGAAGAACAACACCTCATTTTCCACTTGGGGACCCTGCTGCTTTCTGGATGTAATATTGAGTTCAACACCTCTAGGGCTTGAGCACCTTTGCCCCATCCCCACACACATCAGGCTGTTTCAGATAAAGACTAATATATTCCAACAAAGTTGAAAAGAAGGCAACAAAAAAAAAAGGTGCTTCTTGAGTGACAAAGGACATGGAGATAATCTATGTCCTCCACCTGTTGTGATAATGATAGGTTATAGGAAGCATTAATAATGCTTTAATGAAAGCACATGGGGTTATGCCATTTAGCAACTATTGAAATTATTAGAATAGGTATGAACCTCTAACTTCATCAACAAGAACATTATCATCAAGCTAGTGGACACATACTTCACCAAAAACAAAACCAACGGAACACCGATGGGGTCTCCGATATCAGGGCTCTTAGCAGAGGCAGTAATGCAGAGAATTGAATAAACAGCTCTGCCAATCATCCAACCCAAACTCTGTGTCCGCGACATGGATGACACCTTTGTCATCACTAAATGAAACAAATTAGAGGAAACCTTCAAGACCATCAATAATACCCTTACTGGCATAAAATTCACTAAAGAGGAGCAAAACAACAACAAACTGCCATTCCTAGATGGCACAGTATAGCGTACAGCCATTGGGGAACTTCAAACAGCGTCTTCAGGTAAACAACACATACGGACCAAATATTGAACTACAGAAGCAATCATCCCAACATTCACAAACGGAGCTGCATCAGAACATTACTTCAATGAGCCAACACATACTGCAGCACAGAGGAACTACGCAGAGCAGAGGAAAATCACCTATACCGTGTATTCAAAAAGAATGGGTATCCAGTGAACACAGTCCGCCAATTTCTCAGCAATAAACCCAAACAAGCAGACAAAACACGTCCAGAAACCTTAGACACTTTCCCCTACGTCAAAGACATCTCGGAAATGACTATCAGACTACTCAGATCCCTTGGTATCATGGTAACCCACAAATCCAACACACTAAAACAGCAACAAATGAACTGGAAGGACCCTATACAGTCAAGCAAAACTAATGGCATTTACAAAATCCCATGCAAGGACTGTAACAAACACTACCTTGGACAAACAGGCAGAAAACTAGCCACCAGGATATATGAACACCAACTAGCCACAAAAAGATATGACCCACTCTCACTAGTATCCTCACATACGGATGAGGAAGGACATCACTTCGACTGGGACAACACATCCATCCTCGGACAAGCCAAACAAAGACATGCACAAGAATTCGTAGAAGCACGGCATTCCAACTTGAACTCTATCAACAAACACATTGACTTGGACCCCATCTACAACCCCCTGAAAAAAAGGAACAGGAAATGACTTCACCACAGGAAATAACATCACCACAGGAAATGGTATCACCAACCCAAACATATAAATAGAAAGCAGGAATTTTCATCAGTGCTTTGCCTGAGGCCCACTGAAGATGTTACCTAGTAGGGTGACAATATGTCTGGAAATGAACCTTCAAGCTCAGCGATCAAACCTACATCCAAAAGGATTGATGTAAGTTGTGTGTGAAATATATATGGATGCATATAATTTATTTCAGAGCTTGGATTTTGAAATAATGGCATGTGGGCATTAAACTTTAAGTCGAGATAGTTTAATATTAAAACTTGTCAGTATATTGGGAGCCGTGATGTTTTTGAAACCTGTACAAGATACAGACTTCCTTTGGAGTGATAATGGAATTAATTTGCATTGGGAGTGCAGTGTGTGAAAACAGAGTAAACAATGAGATACATTAGCTTGCTTTCAGTTTAACAGGATCACAAATGATCTTTTTGCCTCCAGAAAAGTAAAAAGCCAGACCTTGGGAAAGTTTTATCATCAGTTCTCAGAAGTCCTGCCTAAAATTGGTTCAGAAACAATTTCTCCCTATGGATTTTTGTTGAATTAAAATCTCACAAAATACAATGGTGGGATTCAAATTCATGTGCCTGAATATCAGTGTTTAGGATTCTGGATTACTAGTCCTTGTGAATTTACCCCACTCACCATCTCCTGCTGTTGTGTGTGTATATAGGAACAACAAAGGATTTCTTAAACCCTCCTGAATGTCAGATTAATGATTTTCTAAACGTCTTAATGCTACTTTGACATCCAGATAGCACATCTGTCTAACTCCTGCTGGAGAGTAAGTCAAAGTCCTGATCATTTTCGGTTCCCGCAGTAGGAAGCTACAGGATTTCCAAGTTTGACATTATTTTTTAAAACTGTTGTTTATCCCTCCTATGACTTTCTTGACCTGAAAACTCATTACCGAGTCCTTAGAAACAGAAATGTTGTAAACAGCTAGAAAATCCAAAGCAGCTCAAATGCATAATCACTTCCCTGCATTCAGCGTACTGTGTTCCCAATGCTGTGTGCTACACGCGGCAATAAGAAATATCGAGTCACCACTGACTTGAATTGACTGAGCTGTTTCCCTGCTGCAAATTTCCCCAATCCAAAGATGTGCAGGTCAGGTGAAATTGGCCATGCTAAATTGTCCATAGTTGTGAGGTGCATTAGTCAGAGGGAGGTGGGTTACTCTTCGGAGGGTCGGTATGGACTTGTTGGGCTGAAGGGCTTGTTTCCACACTGTAGGGAATCTAATCATCAATGCTACCCCTTGGCTTGTGCTCTTTTCCTCAGTCGAAAACCCCGCTGGACAAGCAGAGAGATGCCTGGATTGAAATAAAACAAAGAACTACGGATAAAGAGGATCTGAAACAAAAACAAACTGCGGAAAAAATTCAGCAGGTGTGGAGAGAAACCAGAGTTAACATCTCCAGAATTTAAAAGGTTAGGGGATGATCTGATCAAAGTTTTCAAGATATTAAAACTGGAAAAGACAGAGTAGACAAAGCCACGCTGTGAAAACTAAGTCACTGTTGCCTGTTTTGGCCAAGGGCATAGGTTGAAGGTAAGAGGGGAAAGATTTAAAAAGGACCTGACGGGTAACATTTTCACGCAGACGTTGGGGTGTGTGTGTGTGTCTGTGTGTGTGTCAGTGTGTGTGTGTGTAAGTAATGAGGTTCCAGGGGAAGAAATGGCGGAGGCTGGTACAGTACAATTACAATATTTAAAAGGCATCTGGATGAGTATATGAATAGGAAGGGTTTAGAGGGATATGGGCCAAGTGCGATGAGGTCAGATACCTGGTTGGTGCTGTATAACTCTAGGTGATTAGATTAGATGCCCTACAGTATGGAAACAGGCCCAACAAGTCCACACCAACCCTCCAAAGAGTAATCCACCCAGACCCATTCCCCTATCCTGTATTTACACCTGACACTATGGGCAATTTAGCATGGCCAATTCACCTGACCTGCACATCTTTGGACTATGGGAGGAAACCCGAGCACCCGGGGGATACCCACGCAGACATAGGGAGAATGTGCATACTCCACACAGACAGTCACCCGAGGCAGGAATTGAACCCAGGTCCCTGGTGCTCTGAGGCAGCAGTGCTGACCACTGAGCCACTGATTCCAGACACTAAAGAAATCTTACAGTCAGAGGGTCAGATTATTGAACATATGAAATAGAAGCAGTAGGCCATTTAGCCATCTCCAAGTCTGCTCCAGGAATTTCTGGAGATGCCGGCATTGTTTGATGTCACCCACAGGGCATTGCATTTTGGTAATTGCCACTCAGAATCATTTGGCTTCGGATTTCAAGGGCACAACATCTTTTTAATCAAATGGAAACAACTCCTCACCCATAGGTCGTCCTTCCAAAAATGATACTTGTAACAAATAGTTAGAGACCACTTTGATAGCTGTCCATTGTTAAATTAAAGGACCTAAGCTGGAGTTTGTTTCATTGCAGCAGGTTATTCAGAAATTCAGAAATATTGACTCACCAAATTAACCTGACTTATTTCCATTCTATCCCCTAACTCCTCACTGAGTTCAAAGGTTTTTCCTCACCGTTGTTTCTTTTTGCAGATCGCTTCAAACTATGTCTACTTGTCCTGATTCCTTTTAAGCGAACAATCAGAGGGCAACATTTGGGGATCATTCCGGAAACTAACGTCGCTGGAAGGCATTGCAGCTCTGGGTCAGCCTGTGTGCTGGTCCCCGGCTCTGACCCCTTTCTGCTTACAGTTACAGACCAAGCAGGAGCTGCTGCTGCTGCCTTCCACACAGGCATCAGTTGAAGTGTTCAGCAAATGCGCTGAAAGAGAAGGGGATCCATTTGCAAATGATGGATCTTGTATCAAATCAACTTGATCAACACCATTCCTGTAACCTCAAGCTCTGGGGTACTCCATGGAGTGCTCTATTTTCAGGTAATTGGAGAAGCACGTAGTCCATTTTACTGGAGTCAGCCTTCTCCCCATCCTCTATCCAGTGGAGTCCCTGTGTGGACATAGTGAGCTGCTTCACCACCAGAATTTGGATATCTCTGACATCTGGAGTTTGTGATGTGACAATTACAGCTTCCGTTTGACTATGGCTTCTTTATGACCTCACACAGCACCTTGAGTGATTTTTTTAACTATACAGAGTCACGTTGCCCCATGAATCCCTATTTGATAGTTCTATGAAGCACTGCTCTTGAAGGACACCCAGAAACATTGTTCATGTTATATAGGACTGAAAAAAAAAACAGCAGTAGGCCATTCAGCCCCTCAGGCCTGTCCTACCATTCAATGAGATCGGGGCTGATCTTTGCCTAACTCCATATATCTGCTTTTGGCCAATATTGCTCAATAAAATTATTTATCTCAGATTTAAAACTAACAATTGACTTGCATAAACTGCTGTTTAGTGGAAGAGAAACCTCTACCATGTATATAAATGCTTCCTGACATCTCTCCTGAACAGTCTGGCCCTAATTCTCAGACTACACCCTCTAGTTTCAAAAACCCCTTACTCTTCTAAATTCTAGAGAAAATTGGCCTAATTTCTATAATCTCACCTCATGACATAACTCCTGGAGTTCACGTATCATTCTTATAAACCTTGCTTGTCCTTTTTTAATACATCCTTCCTAAGGTGTGGTACCCAAATTTGGACACAGTACTCCAAGTGCGATCTTCTTCCTCCTCTGGTCTTCAATCTCTCACTCTCTTCATTGCAACCTCTCCATTTGGATGATTCCACAAACCGTTTCTTATTTTTCTTCCACGCTGGTGGGAAAAGATTGGACACGCCATCTTCCACTCAAACACACTCAGCTGATGGACTGGTTGCCTTGCGGGATATTACACATCTTGCTCAGTATATTAGGGACAGGGGTTCAGGTTCCAGTGAAGCGTAGACGTGTGCACATTTGGTGTGATTCCCTCCATGGCCGCATAGCTTGCCATTAATCACAGTCAAAGTCTGACAATGAAGAGTGATCACTTTGGATGAGGAGGTGCATATCAGCCAACATCTACAGAATTATACACAGCATGAAGCAGGGGATAAAAAACAGGAGGAAAGGTTTGTTTGAAGATCTGAAAAATCTTAGCAGGGGACCAACTGCTAAATGAACAATAACAAAGGCATGCTAAATGCTGCATGGAGATGTGTACACTCATGTGTTTCAGAAACAAAGATAGAAATCACTGGAAACCTCAACAGGTCTGGATTGTTTTTCAAGCAGCTCAGTGTGTATCACTCTGATCCCGCTGTCCGGCAGCAGTGGCTGGATGAATACTGGCCATGACACTGGGACTGAGCATCTTGTGGAGCACACAGACACATTCAATGTTAATCAGCAGCAAAGCATTGTAGATCAGAAAGAAATATTTACTAGCTGAACAAAGATTTACAAACATTTCTGTGGGCCTGTGATTATAACGGGTGGCATTTTAGCACAAGTTAATTAGGCAAAGACTAAATTAGAATGCGATGGAAGTGCAACAGGCAATAAAGATTCCTTGCAAGCAGTTAGGAAAGTTGAGGACTAACAAGTTTCTGCCTGGTTTATAATGTCAAAA
Organism: Chiloscyllium punctatum; assembly: GCF_047496795.1. Classification (NCBI taxonomy): domain Eukaryota; kingdom Metazoa; phylum Chordata; class Chondrichthyes; order Orectolobiformes; family Hemiscylliidae; genus Chiloscyllium; species Chiloscyllium punctatum. The sequence goes on from NC_092743.1 coordinate 22,526,096, forward strand.
ACACGATGCAACGATTGTGCACATTGTACATATTCCTTACCTTGTAGTAAAAAATAAAATTTCTAGGGTCAAGTTTTCTTTATAAACTGAATTTTTCAAATGCAGCTTACTGCCAAGTATTATGTCTGCTCTCACATTGAAGGGGGTGGGGTGTAAGAGAGGTGGAGGTGGGAAGAGAGTAGGGGAGTGAAGAGAGGAGGGTGGGGCAAAGAGAGAGGGCGGGGTGGAGAGGGCAGGGGAAGAGAGAGGGTCGGGGCGAAGAGAGAGGGTCAGGTGAAGAGAGAGGGTGGGGGAAGAAAGAGAGAGCGAGGGCAGGGAAGAAAGAGGGTCGGGGGGGAAGAGAGAGGGTGGGGGAAGAGAGAGGGTGGGTGCAAGTGAGAGGGTGGGGGAAGAGAGAGGGTGGGTGTAAGTGAGAGGATGGGGGTGAGTGAGAGAAAGACGGTGGGCGAAGAGATAGGGTGAGCAGAGAGAGGGGGAGAGGAGGGCAAGAGGCGGGGGAGAGAGAGAGAGAGATATGAGAGTGAAGGTGGAGAGCAGGGGTTGAGAGTGAGGGGAGTGAGGGGAGGGAGGGGAGACAGAGGGGAGAGGGGAGAGGGTGGACAGAGATGAGGGGAGAAAAATGGGAGAGGGGAGGGTGGGCAGAGGGGGAGTGGAGAGAGGAGTGGAAAGGGTGAGAGGAGAAGGGTAGGCAATATGACTGGTGGTGAGTCTTCACACCTCAGCCAAGGGGAGGACAGTCCTTCATGGCCCCAAAATTGGTGTGGCTTTCTACCACAAATCAGCCATCCAGCCAACTGAACTAACTGACAAGCTGATAAATTCAGCTCTTAGAACTAACTTTAAAAAGGTTACACAATTCTTTTTGTGCGAGCAACTTCAAACATTACCCTGAGCTCCCAGTGAACGCTGCTATAGAGGTCCATATAGCTGTGAAGTCTGTATATTGACTCAGCTTCGCAGCGTTGTGACTAGCTCTGGGCTCTGCTCTTCGGAAGGACATAAAAAGATTTGAGATAAAGATGGTGCCGAGATGATCATGAGAACGTTTTCAGGGGTGAGGAGATTCAGTTATGACGGTAGACCAGAGAATTTGGGGCAGTTTTTCTTGAAAAAGAGAAGCTTGAGAGGTTTTGTTGAGGTGTTCCAAAAGACTGAACCAGCAGGAGGCCACTCAGCCCATCAAGTCTGCTCCACCATTCAATGAGGTCATGACTGATCTGATCATCATCAACTCCACTTTCCTATCTTTTCCTCATTAGCCTTGATTGACTTTCTGACTAAAAATCTATCAATTCAAAGTCATTTGACCTCTGGACAGATAAATAGGAAGAAAATGTTCCCTTTGGTGGAAGCACTGAGGACAGGAGGGCATAGATAATTAACAAAAGATGCAATGGTGACATAAGAAAATACCATTTCATGTAGCAAGTGGTTATGACCTACTCAAGGGCAAAAAAGGAATGGGCAATAAATGCTGATCCAAACAGCCATGTCCATACTCCGTGAATGAATAAAAAGGAACTGATCAAGATGGCATTGTCAGAAAGTGTGGTAAAAACTAGTTCAATCGAAGCACTCAAGAAAGAAGTGGATTATTATCTGAAAAGGAAGAATGTACAGGGGTTCAGAAAAGAGGCAGCCAATTGACATTAGATCATAGAGTCAGTACAGGTATAAACAGCCTCTTTCTGTGCTGCAACCATTTTAAGTTCCCACAGATTTCTTATACTCCCTGGTATTTTTCCACACATCTGTACAAAGATTTTACCAAGTGTTAAAGTCATCATCACTGTCCACTTGGACTGGTTTGGCCTTCATTTTACCCGAGCATTCTATTATCAAAAAGTGAAGGAACGTTGTATTCATCACAACATGTGCCTTTCATCAGTATTTCAACTTGTGGCTTTCCCCCAGAAAAAAACAAACGGGATAACTCAGCAGTGATTTTAATCGGAGTGAACTCTCTGTCAGCTGACAGTTCACTTTGTCTCACATTGGTATACCACACCTAATTTGTTCTACAGTGGCTTCGGCTCTTAGGTGAATGAGCAATAAACATGATGTGTAAAGTAACGGTATCCATACCCCTCCTGTTAGGTTCGGGTCCAACCTCTTTGTCAACAGCAGGCGAACAATTTCATCCTTCGAATGTGCTGCAGCGATGTGTAGTGCAGTCCTTCCATCCTGAAACATGGGAAGACAAACATGTTACAAACAGGGCTTTGGAAACCATAGAAATGGAGTAACATGTAAGCCAGACAGAGCAAGGACAGCAGATTTCCTTCCTGAAAGGACATTAGCAAACTTGATGTAATTTCATGATCAGGTAATTCTAGATCTATTAATTAGTTTTGCTCAAAAAAGATACATTTTATCAAAGCTTGCACTCATCGGGACAATTATAAAGCCGTAGAGTCATAGAGATATATAGCACGGAAACAGAGCATTTGGTCCAACCATTTGCCAGTATTTAACCCATAAACCTTCCTATTCAAAAACCCATCCAGGTGCCTCCACCACTTCCTCTGGCAGCTCACTCCATACAGTCACCATCCTCTGTATGAAAAAGTTGTCCCTTAGATCGCTTTTAGATCCTCCCCTCTTGCCTTAAACATATGCCCTCTAGATCAGGACTCCCTACTCCTTAAAAATGATCTTTCCTATTTACCCAATCCATGCCCCTCATGATTTCATAAATACCTCAGCCTCCGATGCTCCAGGAAAAATAGCCCTAGCCTATTCAGCCTCTCCCAAAAGCTCTAATCCTCCAAGCCTGGCAACATCCTCGTAAATCTTTTCTGAAGCCTTTCAAGTTTCACAATACCCTCCTATAGCAGGGACACCAGAATTACATGCAATACTCGAAAAGTGGCTGAACCAATGTCCTGTACAGCTGCAACATGACCTCCCAACTCCTATACCCAATGCACTTACCAATAAAGGCAAGCATACCAACACTTTCTTCACTATTCTATCTATATGTGACTCAACTTTCAAGGAACTATGAACCTGCACACCTAGGTCTCTTTGTTTAATAACACTTCCTAGGAGCTTACCATTAAGCGTATACATCCTACCCTGATTTACCTTTCCAAAATGCAGCACCTCACATTTATCTAAATTAAGCTTCATCTGTCACTCCTTGGCCCATCTGATCAAGAGCCCATTGTACTCTGAGGTAACCTTCACTGTTCACTACAGTTCCATTTTTGGTGTTATCTGCAAACTTACTAACTATTCCTCCTATCTTCACATCTGAATCATTTACATAACACCCAAAGTAAAGGGAAAACAAAAACAAGCTCAGCAAGACTGTCAGTATCTCTGAGATGTTAATGTTTCAGTCCCAGTATGGTCAGTTTGAGTCCAGTTCTTAAACGTGAAAGCTGTCTCAAAAATGATGATTGCTATGCTATTGACAAAGGGGCAGGAGCAGGTGCTGAGGGCGCCCTGAGTAAAAGACAATGGTGATAGAGGTGGGATATAATTCAATATAGATGTTAGTAGTCAGTGGGAATAGTAGAAAACAGGTCAGCTTAGCTGAGCACAAACTATGCAAACCTACTGAGTTTATCCAGCACTTTGTGTTTATATTTCAGAACTCTAGCATCCACCGTATTTTGCTTTTATTCAATAGAAAGCAACATTGATATTATATGAAAGAAAAATGCTTTTTTGTTTGGCATGTGTACTCTGACAGGCAGAGGCATTGCCTTGCAGAATGCACTAGTTAATGATGACTGACAGTTAACGTTTGAGCTTGTTTAAATTTTATACAAGGTAGTTTATCTGATTAGTCAAGAAATTACCCCGAGAAATGAACAGGAGAATGGTTGTCACCTATTTTGTTACATTGAAACAGACATAGATTGTGCACATGTTCTTCATGTCTACAAAGAACAGGGCCCTGTCTATTAATCTGTATAGTTTCCAGGACACAGAAATTTATCATACTGTTAGCCCAACTGATAATCCTATCTCAGTTACCAGAGCAATTCTTCACACACTAAAGGTTGCCTGGTTTAAAATTTCAACAAAACTTGACTGTTAACTGTCAGTTATCATTAACCTGTCCACCCTCCATTAAAACTCCTGTAAGTAACCAAAGTCCACTCAGCAACCAGACTCCCTCTCTTACTTTATATATGTTGTTTTCCCTTTCCTTTGGCAATCTTGTTACTTGTTCTGATAAGTGCAAGTTGAGAAGTTTCAACAAAATGCATCTTTTTTTCAGAAATACTCACGTATCATACTAACAAAAGATGACTTATTCATAAGTTAAATTTAAATTCACACAGCTACAGTGGTGGGATTTGAACTTGCAATTGGCACGACATTATACTGGACCTCAAGGTTACTAATCGCATTACATCACTACCATACTACTGTGCACTGAAGATACCCTTATCGCTTCTTCAGCACAGTCTGTCTCCCCTGTATTAGTGTGTTCATCCATCAGCAAAAGCTTCCCCATCCCTATCTGATTGGGCTTGCTGCATTACTCAGATGGAAGGCTGCCAGTGATGATTTCTGCACAATTGTCATAAAAGGAAATTAATCATAGAATCCATTCCAGTGTGGAAAGAGGCCATTTGGTCCATTGAGTCTGCACCAATCCTCCAAAGAGCAGCTCACTCAGACCCAGCTCTTCATACTAACCACCTGTAACTCTGCATTTTGAAAGGGAGAGGGGACAATCGGAAGTGACAATATTTCAGTTGAATAAAAGGAACTATGGAGCTATGAGGGAGGAGCTGGCCAAAGTTCAATGGTGCAATACCCTAGCTGGGATGGCAGTGGAGCAACAATGGCAGGTATTTCTGGGTATAATGCAGAAGATGCAGGTTCAGTTCATTCCAAAAAGGAAGAAAGATCCTAAGAGGAGGCAGGGGTGGGCGTGGCTGACGAAGGAAGTTAAGAAACATATAAAGTCAAAAGAGAAAAAGTATAACATAGCAAAGATAAGTGGGAAAATGGAGGACTGGGAAGCTTTTAAAGAATAACAGAGGATAACTAAGAAGGAAATACGCAGAGAAAAAATGAGGTACAAAGATAAACTGGCCAAAAATATAAAGGAGGATAGTAAAAGCTTTTTTAGGTATGTGAAAGGAAAAAAAAAAGGTTAAGACTAAAATTGGGCCCTTAAAGACAGAAATGGGTTAATATATTATGGGGAACAAAGAAATGGCAGAAGAGTTGAATTGGTACTTCAGATCTGTGTTCACTGGGGAAGACACAAGCAATCTCCCAGAGGTAATAATGACTGGAGGACCTGAACTGAAGGGAATTTATATTTGCCAGGAATTGGTGTTGGAGAGACTGTTAGGTCTGAAGGCTGATAGTCCCTGGGACCTGATGGTTTACACCCCAGGTTACTGAAGGAGGTGGCTCTAGAAATCATGGATGCGTTGGTGATCATTTTCCAATGTTCTATAGATTCAGGATCAGTTCCTGCGGATTGGTGGGTGGCTAATGTTGTCCCACTTTTTAAGAAAAGAGGGAGAGAGAAAGCAGGGAATTATAGACCAGTTAGTCTAACCTCAGTGTTGGGAAAGATGCTGGAGTCAATTATAAAGGATGAAATTACAACACATCTGGATAGCAGTAACAGGATAGGTCAGAGTCAGCATGGATTCATGAAGGGGAAATCATGCTTGACTAATCTTCTGGAATGTTTTGAGGATGTAACTCTGAAGGTGGACAAGGGAGATCCAGTGGATGTAGTGTACCTGGACTTTCAGAAAGCCTTTGATAAAGTCCCACATAGGAGGTTATTGAGCAAAATTAGGGCGCATGGTATTGGGGGAAAAGTACTGACTTGGATTGAAAATTGGTTTACTGACAGGAAACAAAGTGTAGTGATAAATGGCTCCCTTTCGGAATGGCAGGCGGTGACCAGTGGGGTACTGCAGGGATCAGTGCTGGGACCGTAGCTTTTTACAATATACATTAATGATATAGATGATGATATTAAAAATAATATTAGCAAATTTGCTGATGATACAAAGCTGGGTGGCAGGGTGAAATGTGAGGAGGATGTTAGGAAATTACAGGGTGACCTGGACAGGCTAGGTGAGTGGACAGCTGCATGGCAGAAGCAGTTCAATGTGGATAAATGTGTGGTTATCCACTTTGGTGGCAAGAACAGGAAGACAGATTACTACCTAAATGGAGTCAAGTTAGGTAAAGGGCCAGTACAACGAGATCTAGGTGTTCTTGTATATCAGTCAATGAAAGCAAGCATGCAGGTACAGCAGGTAGTGAAGAAGGCTAATAGCATGCTGGCCTTCATAACAAGAGGAATTGAGTATAGAAGCAAAGAAATTCATCTGCAGCTGTACAGGGTCCTGGTGAGACCGCACCTGGAATACTGTGTGCAGTTTTGGTCTCCAAATTTGAGGAAAGACATTCTGGCTACTGAGGGAGTACAGCATAGATTCACGAGGTCAATTTCCGGAATGGCGGGACTATCTTACGCTGAAAGATTGGAGCGACTGGGCTTGTATACCCTTGAGTTTAGAAGGCAGAGAGGGGATCTGATTGAGACGTATAAGATTATTAAAGGATTGGACACTCTAGAGGCAGGAAGCATGTTTCCGCTGATGGGTGAGTCCCGAACCAGAGGGCACAGTTTAAAAATAAGGGGAAGGCCACTTAGAACAGAGTTGAGGAGAAACCTCTTCACCCAGAGAGTGGGAGGTGTGTGGAATGTTCTGCCCCAGAAGGCTGTGGAGGCCAAGGCTCTGGCTACTTTCAAGAAAGGTTGGATAGAGCTCTTAAGGATAGTGGAATCAAGGATTATGGGATTAAGGCAGGAACACGATACTGATTGAGGATGATCAGCCATGATCATAATGAATGGTGGTGCTGGCTTGAAGGGCAGAATGGCCTACTCCTGCACCTATTTTTTATTTACCATGGCTAATCCACCTAGCCTGCACATATCTGGACTGTGGGAAGAAACCACAGCACCCAGAGGAAGCCTGCACAAACACAGGGAGAATGTGCCAACCCCACTCAGACAGCCAACCAAGGCTGGAATTGAACCCAGGTCCCTGGCACCATCAGGCATCAGTGCTAACGAATGTGCCACTATGTACAGACTATCTATGAAAGAGAATGATTTAAATTCAAAAGGAATTGTGAGGAAGTAAAGCAGCTGCCCACTTTCTAAAGTGAAAGCACCAGTGTGGTGTTTGTCTTGCCACAATTGATATTGCACTCCCTGTTCTACCTGAAATTGCTGACAGACCATCAAGCAGAAAACTGCAGTGACTTTGCATGAGGCACGTGGGGGACCATTTTACATGGTACAGAACATACAGATCGAGTTAATGACCCAACTTTGGAGTGAATTATTTTTGAATACACTCAAACAAAGACATTAGGACCTAAACTGCCACTAAACTCGTGTTAGTAAAAACACTGGGGAGAAATTCACTGTGTGCCCAGGCACTCCATTAAAATAAATATTTTCCTCAGTGTTCACACCTGTCTTACCACCAGCGCTGAATGAAGGTATAGATTATTAGCCAGCAACTTCCACTGGTATGGCTCCCTTTGCATAACCATAGATTCAGTAGGATCACCCTTTATGCCACTTTCCCATCCAAATTTCTGCTAATGGAGGAGTAACTCCATTTGAGGAAATTCATGCCTGTTAATTTCAGAGAGAAGCCCTAAATGCTTTCCATGAAAATACTGAAATGAAAAAGCAAAAGATTGAAAAGTATATTCCAAAGTAATGATCAGATGATGGCAAGTTTGACTTTCCAAAATCTTAATATTGTCAATAGGAAGGCTGAGCTTTCGAACGTCTGTTTGTGACATTATTATACGTTTGCTTCATGCTTTATTAACTAATTTAGCTGTTTATTTAAATGAGCTAATGCCTACATTAAAATAGTCAGGAAAGTTCTGAAAATTTTAACTATTCATATGCAAATACTCTTAAAATATTCTTTATCTGTTATCATCAGGCTAATTTTCTAACAAAATCAAATGGGAAACAAACGTAATAAGAATTTCTCTGATCACATCACTGGATCATTGCCAGAAGTCACCAAGGAAACCATCCTGACCAGAGAATAATTATTTCACTTACAAAGTCACCGCTAAAGATCACATGAACAAGGTAAATAATTAGCAGCTAAAAACATGATGAAAACAAAAGCAAAATCCATACACCACCCTGACTCTGAAAGGTATCGTTGTTCCTTCACTGTCACTGGGTTAAAATCCTGGAACTCCCTCTCTAATGGCATTGCTTGTGTAACTACAGCACACATACCACAACAGTTTAAGAAGGCAGCTTACCACCACTTTCTCAATGGCAAATAGCAATGAGCAACAAAATGATGGCCCAGCCAGCGATGCCCATGTCCCAAGAAGAAACAAAACTGCAAATACTGGAAATCTGAAACAAAATATTGGACAGAATACTGTCAATGGGCAATAAATGCTGGCCCAGCCAGTGATGCCCACAATACTGTGTAGAATATAAAAAGAACAGAAGCTAAAAATGCTGGATGGACTCAGCAAGTCAGGCAGCCTTTGGGGAATGGGAAACAGAGTAAATGTGCCAGTTCAATGACCATTTTTCACATTCTGCCTGACCTACTGAGTATTTCTAGCATTTTCTGTTCTTGTTACTAATATAATGGATCTGGGACAAGTTCTTCACAAAACAGCATCTTCACTCCTCTTGCCACTCATGTGACAGCAAATAATCATCGTTGTGTCCCTGACTCATTCTCTCCCTCTCAAGACAGTTAGCTCACAAAGCTGCCAATTAAAGTCACCACTTTGGATGGGTGACACCCACCCCCACCAAACCTCTCCGGGACCTTGTATCCAGATGGCCCTGACAATCAGGTCTGCTGGATTGAGGCAAGTGACCCTCCTTGGTCTGAATATGGGTCAGAAAGGTGAAGGGCCAAGCCCTCTCTAGAGAGTTCTGGAAGGAGCCTTCTGTCAGAATAGGGTGCGGTTCACCATTGCGCTGTATGCCTCCTGGTTCTGCCCTGTCTCCCTGTAAGAAATGGAGTGGGCACCAGGTTACCCCTCCTCCATCATCATGTTTTTGGTCCTGAGGACCAATGGAGAGCAGATGGATGCAACAGCCTGGCAGACACTGAGGGTGCTGTATTTAGTTGCCATGGACTGCCATATCATCACTGCATTAAGTGGACCCAGGTGCCTATGCATGCTCCTGCCACCTGGTTAGGGGAACTTGCCTCTCTCTCTAGTTCCCTGCAGGAGGGCATTCTGGTCTTCTCCTGTGCTGAACAGGATTCTCTGCCGAATTGGAGGGTTGGGGGTGGGATGGGTTAGGTGTTTGAGTTTGGGTACCCCTGACTCTCTCTGGGTCCTCTCGTGGGGCTGCCTTCTCCTAAGAGATAAAAGTGGATTGAGTGAACTGACAGTGGGTGGCAGCATATTAGTGCTGGTACAGGTGGTGAGAAGCTGGTGCGGTGTTCAGATGGAGTGAGTTGTAGTGCAGAGGGTATAAAGGGGAGATGTAGCGAGGAGATGGAGAGTGAGCATGACTGACGAGCGATATGGCAAAAGCTGCTATTCCCATGAGCTTGAACATGTGAAACTCAAAAGGGTTCAGAAAGGGTTTTCATGGATGTTTCCAGGGTTGGAAAGTTTGAACAATAGGGGAGAGACTAAATTAGGCTGGGGCTATCTTCCCTGGAGCGTTAGAGGCTGAGGGGTGACCTTAAAGAGGTTTATAAATTCACAAGGGGCATGGAAAGGGTGACGAGCCAAAGTCTGTCCCTTGGGGTGGGTGAGTCCAAAACTGGACGGCATAGGTTTGAGGTGACAGGGAAAGATTTAAAAGGGACATAAGGAGCAACTTTTTCCTGCTGAGGTTATTGCAGGTATGAAATGAGCTGCCAGAAGAAGTGGTGGAGGTGGGTACAACATTTACAAGGAATCTGGATGGATATATGAATAGGAAGGCTTTAGAGGGAAATGGGCCAAATGCTGGCAAATGGGACAAGTTCAGTTTAGGATATGTGGTCGGCATGGACAAGTTAGGCTGACAGATCTGTTTCTGTGCTACACACTCTGTGATTCCTGTTACATATTTAATACATCTTTTAAAAATGTACTTTAGTGTTATTCTTTATCTGCATTCAGGGATAAAATAATTTACTTCATAATGTCACTTTGGAATGTATGGTCTCGTTTAATGTTTAATTTTAAAAACGGATCCATGACCCAAGGGTCAGGAAAGTAGCAAAAGCTGAATATCTCCTAGGAAGGGAAAGAGGGGCTGATTACTATTAAACTCTTGATGAAAGGTTACGTTACCTCTCAAAAAATATTTGTTATGCCTTTGAGCCTGCCTTTGAAATCCATCCACATGTAAAGAAATAAGCCTTCTCTGCCACCTATTTTTAAATGAAAGCTCAGCTTAATTTAACTCAGGGTGCAGAAGAAATCAAATTCCTTCCAAAAGATGGCTGTACAGCACGAGGCAAGGCTGGGGCTGGTCATGTTGTAAAGTGACAATCTATTCGTGCTGCACAGCAGCTCAAAAAAAAACAGCTCACCAAATGCTTCAGGGATATTCAGAATTCCTCATCATGGGAAATGCCTGGACACAAGCTCAACAACATCAAACAATTACAGAAAAATACTGTCAATCCCAAACTAAGGGAGATTTCATTCTACCAAAGACCAGCTGCCCTGACGCAAGGTTTCAGCATTGTGCACTGCGGGGTAGAGAGGCTTTTTGCAAACAGCCAGGGAGATTTGTTCATTATAAATTAACAAAAACACCTTATTGACAGAATCTAAATTTGAAAATTTAATAATATATGGACACAATCTTTCATATTTATGCTTCCTTTTCTTTCTAAAGAAGAAAGCCCTCTGCAAACAAACTGCCATGGATAAGAAAGGTGCATGACTAATGTGGCATTTAGTGCATTATCTGGCTGCATTATCTCATAAAGGAGTGAGTGAGAATAAGAAAGGAGTCCCCTGAAAACTATAAATTATCCTCCTTAAAATCAAAATGCCTCACAAAGAGCCATTTAAATTTTTTTTTTGACATTTGATTTAGTTGTTTTTAATGTTACAATGCATGTCTGGGGTAGCTGAGAGTTGAACCTAGGGCTACGACCACGGTGTCATTACAGCCCTATAAGGATTTGAATCAACCTATTCAAACATGTTATGACACACCAATGGAGTATGTAGGACTCAAATCTGGGCATCTGGTCCACAGATAGACACACTACCATTGTATCACAGGAGCCCTTGACCTTCGATCCATCCCAATATATTTAACAAGCTCACAAGCCTTAATCCCAATTTACAATTCTATCTCAATCTTATTTCTCAGAAATTTCTCAAATTGCACAGTATTACCCCATATTATCAATATGGCATCATAAAGTTGCTTGTAAGTTTTATTTATGATACCAATAAAACTTTGTGAAATCGGTCTTTAGATGAATATAAACTATTTTCATAAAACAGATTTCATCAAGAAATCCCTCACCCTAGATTTATTTGTTTAGGTTCCATAATTTTCCCTCTCCATCTGCGGCCTCTTCAATGGCTTCAAGAAACGTTCTATGTGAAAAATACCACCCTACAGAATCACAGTTTTTACTTCAACTGGCAACTTTCTGGGGTTGTCATCACCACCCCAAAGAAACCCAAGCATATAAATAGAAAGCAGGAATTATCAGCAGTGTTTTGCCTGCGGTCCACTGAAGATGTTACCTAGCAGGGTGACGAAACGTCTGGAAATGAACCTTCAAGCTCAGCGAGCAAACCTACATTCAAAAACTTTAATGTCTGTCAGTACTGTGACTGTGAGATTGCATTCATGTTACCAGAGGGTCCTTCTATGGTAGATAATCATTTTCTGATACCATGTTACTTCTGAACTCATTATCAGTATGCATTGCACCTTCTTACCCTCTAATCTATCACCCTTTACAACTAGACCGTAAATCTCAATTCCCGACTATTTGATTGAATGTTCAATTAACATTCAAACTTTCCTGTAAATCCCACAATTGTAGTATCCCTCCTTACAAAGTCTGCAATGGTCCAGCAGATTGCAAAAGGGAAAATGTAACTGCACCATTTAAGAAAGAAGGGAGCAAGAAAACAAGGGCCTATCACAGGAAAACAATGGTTAGATTGGGCAGAGTCCCATGGATTTATGAATGGGAACTCATGTTTGACAAATCTACTGGTGATCTTTTCTGAGGATGCAACTAGCAGAATAGATAAGGGGCAATTGGTGGATGCTTTAAATTTATATTTTCAGAAGGCTTTCAATAGGTTCTCACATAGATGTTGGTAAACAGAATTACAGCACATTTTGGGGCAAAGTTAGGTGGAGGGACAGGTAGCTCTGAGTGATCAGGGAGGCTGCAGAAAGACTTGGAAAGGTTGTGAGAGTGGGCAAAAAAGTGGCAGATGGAATACAATGTGGGAAAGTGTGAGGTTATGGACAGGAATAGATAGGTTCTTGCTTAGTGAGGGGATAAAGGGTTCTAGGAGAAGACAGGAGAATGAGGTTGAGAGACATATCAGGCATGACAAATGGCTGAGCAGACTTGATGGGCTGAATGACCTATTTATGCTACTATATGTTAAGGTTTTATTGTCTTATTGGGGGGAAACTGGCATGGATTGAGAATAGTGGTTAGAAAACAGTGAATAGGAAGAAATGGCTCATTTTCAAGTTGGCAGGTTATGACCAGTGGGGTACCGCAATGATCAGTGCCTCAACCCCAGCTATTCACAATCTAGATATATGGTTTGAATGTAAGGATTAATCATGACAGTTCCAAGTTTGTAGATGTCACAAAAAAATAGTTGTGAAGTGAATGCAAAGACATTTCAAGTTTATTTGGAGAGGCTAAGTGAATGGCTATAATTTTGGCAGATGGGTATAAAATGTGGCATGATGTAAAGAAAAACAATATGTGGAGTATTTCTTAAATTATGAGAGAGTTAACTTCATAAAGAGACTGCGTGTCTTTGATCATGAGTCACTGAAGGTTAACATTTAGGTTCAGCAAGATATTAAGAAGGAAATGGTATACTTGTCTTTATTAAAGGAGGATTTACATATAGGAACAAAGATGTGTTACTATATTCAAAAGCCTTGGTGAGGACACACTTAGAGTATTTTGAGCAGTTTTGATCCCCCTACTTCAGGAAAGTCACAATAGTCACAGATTAAGTTTCTATGTAAAGTACGGTGACATGATGGCTCAGTGGTTAACACTGCTGCCTCATAGTGCCAGGGACTCGGGTTCAATTCCAGCCTTGGATGACTGTGTGGAGTGTGCGCATTCTCCCAGTGTCTGCACTGGGTTCCTCCAGGGGCTCCAGTTTCCTCCCCCAGTCCAAAGATGTTCAGGTTTGGTGGACTAGCCATGGGAAATGCAGGGTTACAGGGACAGGGTGGGGGGAGGGGAGTCTGGGTGGAATGTTGTTTGGAGAATCGGTGTGCACTGGCTGGACTGAATGGCCTGTTTCCACACTGTAGGGATTCTATAAGGTTGAAATGCCTGGGATGGAGGGATCATTGTCTGAGGCCAGATTAAATACATTGGGTCTACACTCCCTGCAGCATGAGAGATAATCTCATTAAAATACACAAAATAGCCCCAAGTTAAGATGGTGTTTGACTTGGAGAGGAACTTGCAGATAATAGCTCAGCTTGCCTTCTCTGTCTCGTGGAGAGCGAGTGAGGGCTTGGAAGTTCTTTGCCAATTACCTCATATCTGCATCTTCTGATTCTTGACCTTCCACAAACGGACCAGCTTCTTTCAATTCACTTGGCTTTGTTCACTCATAATTATTAAAGTTTCCTTATAATGTCCTGAACCTGCCCCTTGATTTGCATGTTCCCTTTAATCAAGCAAATCTACTGTTCTTGAGAGCTGTGCCTGGGTATATTCAGCAGATCAACTGGAATTTTAACTGAGCGCCTATTACTCTAATGTGGTAGTTGATGGGTCACTCTTGTCATGGAAGGCTAGAATTTATAACATTTACAAATGATTATGCAGGTCAATGAAGGTGTTAAAGATGTTGACCGGTGTGGTCCCACTGACAAAAGCAGAATTTGCGCCTGTTGAGTTTCTTCACATGCACTGATTAAATTTTTAGCCAGTAAATCTGTCAGCAACGTTGAGTCAGGGCTCGATTTGGAAAGGCTCCAACATTAAGCCAACACATGACGCACTGGGTTAGCAGAGATTAACTTAGCAACACAACGCCATCAGCATTTCAAATTTCAAATGACAGCCACTACCCAAGTTGGTTGGATCTGTTGGCTCACACTGGCCTGCTATACAAGTAAGCAAATATTAGTTGGTTGACCAACACTTTCTTTTCAGTCTCTGATAAGAGCTACTGTTCATTATCACAGCACGCCCCTCAGACGGAGGCATTCTTCCTGGGAGGTTAAACAAATAGATTCCACTGACTATATTAGGATTTCACTGCGTCCACCCAGGATTTCTATTACATTGTGACCATTTATCACTTAAACAATGGCTCAGTTGCAGAACAAAATAGAAAGAAAGTGGGAGCCCCCTTCTTTAACACAATCACTTCACAAAATAATAATTTCAAACTGCATAAAATGTCGCAACCAAAGAATTAGGATGCATACATCGGATACCGATCTGCCTTTGCAACTTATTACTGATCCTTCAGAATCACTGGTTTAAATCTATTGTGTAAAGTAATAGTTCCAAAGAGGTTAATCCCCAGCATCAAGGCACTGACTACCCTTGGTCAGGGCATGTCATCTGCATAAGACTCCCCAAGTAAGGGCACTATTCCTAGCTTCAAAATGGCAGGCGAGCCCCAGGTGAAAAGAGGATGTGCTTCAGGGGTGCCCTCAAGCCCAGTGATTCCCAGATCTCGGTGGGAATCACTGGCCCAAGACCGTCCGAAGTGGAGGAGAAGCATCCAGGAAGGTGTCGAGCACCTCGAGATTTGCTACTGGAAAGCGGAAGCCGGGCAAAAACAGCTTAAGGAGCGTGCTACCACATCAACACCCCAATCACCCCTTCCCATGACAACCATCAGCCCCAAGTGTATCAGAGCTTGCAGTAACTGCATCGGTCTGTACAGCTACCTACAGACTCGCCTGGAGAGTGGAAGAGAGTCATCCTCATCTGCGAGGGACGGTTGATGATGAAAGGAGTTAATTTTCCTATAATATTAGCTTGTTAGTGAAGCATTCGAAAAGAAAACCTTCACTAACAAGCTGGTAATCAGTGGAGGGACAACAGTGTGAGCTAAGGGAAGGGTAAAACAGCCACATTGAAGAAAAAACACAGTGGTCTTAGCAAAGGGAGCTCTGTGGGGAGCATAGCGGGCTCCAGAAGCAAAGTTAGAAATCCCTCACAACATCATAGAATCAGACAGACAGGGTGGAAGGAGGCTTTTTGACCCATCATACCTACACCGGCAGGTTAAATAAACAGTATCATCACCTAGTAACATCACACTTTCTCCTCATACTCTTACACATTATTATTGTCCAAATAACCATCTAATGCCTTCTTGAATACTTCAATTAAGACTGCACCCACTGCATGTCAAGGTAGTGCATTTTAGAACCTAATTCCTCACTGAGTGAAAAGGTTTTTCCTCACTTTACCCTTGTTTCTTTTGCAGATCACGTTAAATCTATACCCCCGTGTTCTTGTTACTTTTATGATTGGGAACAGTGTCTCCCCATCTGCTTTTAGCCTTCTTCTCTCCCATGAGAATGGTTCAAACTTCTTAAATCTATCCTCATAACTGAAGTGTCTCAATCCTGGAACTATTTGTGTGAGCTACTTCTGTACTCTCTCCAATGTGTTCCCATCTTTCCTATAATGCAGTGCTCAGAACTGTACCCAGTACTCCAGCTGAAGTTTAACAAGTATCTTATACACATTCAACATCACCTCCCTGTTCTTGAACTCTATGCCTCTCTTGATAAAGCTGAGAAAGGGGAAAAAAACATGAGAGAAACTGAGCCAAGATCAGAAAAGGATGAGAAGGGAGTTAAAAAAAACGAATGCTCCTGTCTCTCAAAGACAAACATTGATATTATCATAAGTAAACAGCACAAGGCACAGTTGGAAAAGACAGTGACAAGCCGAAAAAAATAATATATATTGGGAAAGAGCAAGGGTCTAGGAAGACAAATAGTCAGAAGAAACTTAAAGTCTTCCCACCAAAACTGCAGTAATTAAACTGCCATTTGGGTGGGAAGACTTATAAAGGCTGCAGCCAGAAAACGTTCCTTAAAGACTTATTGAGAAGAAAGACCATTTGGACGATTAAAAACAGAAAATATCCATATTGCCTCAGCTTGAGAGGGAAAACACTTTAATGTTGTACAACAGTTGGCATCCTCAAGAAATCTTGATTGTTATAAAAGGCAGGAAAACTCCAGTCAACAATAAAAGAGAAATAATATTGCAAGGAATCAAATTAAAAGCTTGAAAGTTCTAAATCACTACAGGCAGCATTTAACATTACAAGGTATTTAAAGCTTCATTTAAAAACTTAATATTTACGATACTTATAAAGTAATACTGCAATACAGAATTTAAAAAGACAGAGATAAAGAAAATACAATTTTTATGTCATATACAGATATATTTTACAGATATAAAATTTAGAACAGCAATGAACAGCCTTATGACAGCAAGAAAATAAGTTGAAAAAGCAAATTATGAACAATATTGAGATGCTAGAGATTTATTATAGCTGTACAATAACCATTAATAAGTACATTGAAAGGAAATTGAATGCGAAATAATATTTTCACAGAAGTTTAATGTCAGACAGAACACATGTTTGGACATCTTGAAGGCAACAGTTCTTAAAATGCAGAACTGCTTCAAATTAATACACTATTGCACTCAATATAAACTATAACAGAAAATTGTGGGTACATTAAAGTGAGCACAGACACTTCTGGCAATGCCCTAAAAGCTACTCATGACTACTTCAGTTTGAGAGCAAAAGCTTGTGAATGAGCAATACTTAACAGGAGAGGAGTACAGCTCCTGGGGGAATCTGTAGCTAATGGCATTAAAGACCTCTACCAATGTGTGGAAAACTGTGATGATGGAGCTTTCTCATTAGAGGTTGGTCTTCTTGAAGAAACTTTGTTAGATTCACAAAGTCTAAGGAAGATTTAATTTTGGGCAAATTGTTCAAATTATATTAGAAGCAGAAATCAAAAAGACTCAGTGACAGTTCCTAAGAGGAGAAAGGTAAGCCTGCCTCAGGAAAGTAACAGTCTATTCATTTTATTAAGTATTGATACACAATAGAGGCACAGGAAAGCCACTTCACAAACACCTTCTACCTTGACCTTAAGTTCACTTGGACCATATTGGACATCTCCCTCCCCTTCCTGGACCTCTCCGCCTCCATCTCCAGCAACTGATTCAACACAGACATTTGTTTCAAAACCATCAATTCCCACAGCTACCTGGACTACACCTCATTCTACATCCCCCTCTCCAAAAGTAAAAACGTGATCCTTTACTCCCAATTCTTCCACCGTATCTGCTCCCAGGAGGAACCATTCCACTCTAGGTCTCCTATTTCCAGGACTGCAATTTCCCCTCCCATGTGATCAACAATGCCCTCCAGCACATCTCCTCCACTTCCCACACCTCTGTCCTTGAACCACACTCCTCCAACTGCAAAAAGAATTAAACCCCTCACCCGGTCCTCATCTTTCACCTCACTTATATCTGGATACAGCACATTATCATCTGCCATTTCCACCACCTACAATCAAACCCCACCACCAGAGATATATTTCGCTCCCAACCCTATCTGTGTTCCACAGAAATCATTCCATCATGATTCACTCATTAGGTCCTCACGTCTCACCAACCCACCCCCTGCACCGTACCTTCCCTTACCACTGCAAGAGGTATAAAACCTGTGCCCACACCTCCAACCCCCACATCTGTCCAAGGCCCCAAAGGATCTTTTCACATCCAGCAGAGATTTTCCTGCTTATCCACCCAGCCCACCTACTATGTTTGTCGCTCTCGATGTGGTCTCCTCTACACGGGGGAGAGAGGACATGAACTGCGGAATGTTTCAGGGAAGATCTCTGGGACACACAAACCCAACAACCCCACCGTCCAGTGGCTGACCACTTCAGCTCCACCTCCCACTCCACGAAGAACACACAAGTCCTGGTCCTCCACCACCACCAAATCCAAGCCACCTGATAAATGGAGGAAGAACATCTCATCTTCTGCCTTATACTTCAACCACATGGCATCAACATTGACTTCACTAATTTACAAATCTTCCCTCCCCCACCTCATCCTGGATACAACCCTCCAACTCGACGCTGCCCTCTTGAACTGTCCAACCTGTCCATCGTCCTTCTCACCTATCTGCTCCACCCTCCCCACCAACCTCTCACAATCACCTACCATCTGCATCCACCTATCACCTTCCCAGCTACCTTCCCCCCCAGTCCCTTATTTATCTCTCCGCCCCTTTCCTCCACGTGCCCCCACCACCTCCTCCCCAAACACTTCCTGATGAAGGGCTTATGCCTGAAACATGACACACTCAATATACCTGTCAAATTTCCTCTCATGCATCTATTTTCCAAGGAAACAGTAACAGTATTTTTCTAAAGTACCAAGGTCATGCTGTCCTTCATTGTGATGAAATTTATCTGTACCCTCTCTGAAGCCTTTGCATGTTCTGATAATAGTGCCCAGGAATAGACACAATGAGCTTGAATGTATTTTCCTTGTGGGTTTAAGACATACAAGGAACTGGGACGGGGGTGGGGGGGGGTGAAATTCTGAGGGCCCAATGCCTGTGCCCACTTTGTGCCAACAGGCTGGTGTGACCCAAATTCTAGGCTAAAGTGTCAGCTGTAAGATCATTTAAGCCATTCTGATTGATTTCTTTATTCAAAGTGTGCATTCCTTTTAATCTTGCATTTTGATCAGCATTCAAATTCAATTGAAATACTTTTATCAAAAAAAGGCTTCCATTTTCAGAAACTTCTTTCCTGAATTGGCCAAAATGGTTATATAGTTTTGTGGCTCATTTAACTGTTCTCTTTCAGAGCTTAGTGAAGTGATGCTGTTCACTGCTTTGGTTAAAATCTTTCAGAAATGACACATTGCCAATGTTGTGGACAAAAGTAGCTAACAGCATCAAAATGGGGTTTATAAGAAACTGGTTCCAGACCATCAATCCCATTCATTGACTTCAATCTTCTTCTTTCCTCCTTGTCATCTGCATTGTATGGCAGCATTATCAGCGGGGAACACAACTCCAGACTGGATACACAACACAAATACATTCATCAAAAGGTCAGTTCTACACCCAAGCTGTTTTATTGGCAGAATTTTACTTTCCCATTGACCTTTCACAGGGTGACTTTTCTTACTGAAGAAAGTCTTATTTCCATGCAGGTCATGTAAAGAACAGGAATAAAATGAAGACCAATTTGTTTCGGGGCAACAGTTCTTCCCTGAATATGCATGACATGTCTTCCAGGAGCGTAAATCTATTGTACAGCAATTTCAAGAAAAGCAGTACCAAAAGATAACAGGAGAAGTGAATATCACTGCATTCTAGACACTTATTGTTGCAATTAGTATTTTAATCTATTATTTTCATTGGAATTCCAAAGAGATACATTTTTAAAATCTGTATATACTTTTGACATTTTTTAAAAATAGCTGAACAAGTGCAAAATTGGATCCCAATTGAGCCAGAGCTGCTCTACAGATTTGCCTTACCCTTACCTATGGAGAACTCTGAAGAAACATCACTGACTGAAACATTAACACTGCTTTTTCTCCATGAATGCTGCCAGACCTGAGTTTTTCGAGCAACAATTGCTTGTGTATCTGATTTCCATTATCCACAGATCTTTGCCCTTTTTTTGTCATTTTATTGCCACATGGCTGTTCTACGGAAGTTTCAAAGAACAGTGAGAACATCTTAAACATTAACTCTGCTTCACACCCTATAGATGCTGCCAGACCTGTTTCTCCAGCACTTCCTGGTCATATTTCAGATATCCAGCATCCACATGTCTTTGCTTTTACTTTACCATTTTGCTCCCCTTCCTCATTCAAGTCACTCTCGTGATCTCTAAGTGCAATTATTGACATTTGTACTCTGGTCAATCATTGTCAGGAATTGTAATTGTGCTGATAGATTTCAAATATGCTCTACACGACAGCCTCACTGTCAAGAGAGAGAAGGGACTTCCATTTAGATTCAGATTCAGCTTTTCAGTAAAAGATCACAGACTCATCTACTAACCTACCCAGTACTCATTAGGATTGATTTTCCTCTTAGACATCAGAACATATCAAATCATTCCCACTCCAGATGGATGAAATTTTATGAAAACAGTTGGAATTCAGTACGATGTACAAAGAGCAAAGTCTCACCTTTGAAGTGTGTGATATAACTGGGAGTATATGGAACTGCATGGGACTGATCATCAACACTGAAATGATGACATTCTGATGTGAATGATGGCCTAAGGTTTGAATATTTTGAGATAAAAATAAACATCGTGTGGATAAACAAGGGTCAATGAAAGAGTTAAAATTAGCTTATATACTTTATTTTTATTCGTTCATGGGATGTGGGCATCACTGGCTAGATCGGGTATTTATTGCTAATCCCTAATTGCTCTGAGAATAGTTAAGAAATTGCCACATGTGATATTGCCACATATCACATATAGGCCAGAACAGGTAAGATGGCAGATTTCCCTCCCGTATGGTTTTTAGAACAATCAAAAAGGTTACATGCTCACCACTGAGTCAGCTCTTTATTCCAGTTTTCATTGAACTTCATTTTCACCATCTGTCATGGACAGGATTCAACCCCATGTACCCAGAAGATTAGCCTGGGTTCTGGATTGCTTTAACACTATACCACTGCCTCCCCTAAGGATCACAAAGCACCTTCCATTCAATGACCTGCTTTTGATATCTTGTCATTAATGGAGGAGTTTAGGTACAACAAGATTTGCCATTCAGTAACCAAGACAGAAAAAGTGTAAGAAACGCAAATGTCCTGATGATTTACTAGTTGCAGTTATTTTGCAAGTGGAATCGAAGTGTAGCACTGGGGTCTAACAGAAGACGACATTGACATTGGTCTATTTAACTTCTCCTAAAAGGCCTTTCAAAATTAACAGTGAATGAGAAAATTGGCAATTTCCCCAGCACTGCCATTCCTCACCTTAATGGGCACAAAGTCTTTGTTGACTAAAACCGAGTGAAATCATAAATTACATACCACTCCCAAGCAATTGCAATCATATTCACAGGTACAAGGTTACGAGGGGTTGGTGTGTGGAGGTTACATTGACTGAGACTGCACAAAGGCACGGATTTACGAGCAGAAAAAAAACTCAATTAGACCTTCACAGTAGACCAATAGAAATACCATGGATAGAATTGGTGATGGTTTTCTAATATGAACAAAGGAATTAGGAGCAGAATTAGGCCATTTGGCCCCTTGAGCCTATTCTGCCATTCAATAAGATTTGTTCTGGTTACTTCACAAGCCTTTGTGAAGTAACCTTTTCACCTTTTGCTTTTGAAGAACTTATTCACCTCTGCCTTACAGATATTCCAAGATTCTGTTTTCAACACCCATTGAAAAAGAATTCCTCCTTATCTTTGTCTCAAATAAATGACACTTTATTATTACAGTGATCCCTAGTTCTAGATTCTTCCCACAAGAGGAAACAGCCTTTTCACAACCATCCTGTCAAGACCTTTCAGGATGTTGTGTTTCAATCAAGTTGCCTCTCACTCTTCTAAACTCCAGTGAATACAAGCCTAACCTGTTTAACTATTTCTCATAAGACAATCTTCCGATTCCAGGTGTTTGTCCAGTGCATCTTCTCTGCACTGCCTCCAATGCATTTCATAAATAAAGTGAATAATTCAGTACCTGGTACTTCAGATGTGATCTCACAAATGCCCTGTATAACTGAAGTTCACCCTCCATACTTTTGAATTCAATTCCCCTTCCAACATTCCCAGAGGTGCACCACATTTGGAGATCTTGTAAGAAATTACTTAGAGTCATAGAGACATACAGCATGGAAAAAAACCCTTTGGTCCAACTTGTCCATGCTGACCATATATTCTATATAAACATAGTCGTGTTTGCCAGCATTTGGCCCATATCCCTCTAAACCTTTCCTATTCACATACTCATCCAGTTACCTTTCAAATGCTGTAATTGTACCAGCCTTCACCACTTCTCCTGGCAGTACCATGTTCTGCGTGAAAAAGTTGCCACTTAGGTCCCTTTTACATCTTCCCCCTCTTTCCTTAAACCCTTGCCTTCTAGTTTTGGACTCCCCCACTCCGGGGAAAATACCTCGCCTACCATACCCATGCCCCTCATAATTTTGTAAACCTCTGTGAGGACACCCCTCAGCCTCCGACGCTCCAGGGAAAACAGCCCCAGCCTATTCAACTTCTCCCTATTGCTCAAATCCTCCAAACCTGGCAGCAAGCTTGTAAATCTTTTCTGAACCGTTTCAAGTTTCACAATATCTTTCCTATAGGAGGGAGACCAGAATTACATGCAATACTCCAAAAGTGGCTGTACCAATGTCCTGTACAGCTGCAACATGACCTCCCAACTTCTATACCCGATGCATTGACCAATAAAAGCAAGTATACAAACGCTTTCTTCACTATCCTATTAACTGCGACTCCAATTTCAAGGAGCTATGAACCTACACTCCAACGTCTCTTTGTTCAGCAGCACTCCCCAGGACCTTACCGTTAAACACATAAGGCCTATCTTGATTTGCTTTCCCAAAATGCAGCAACTCACATTTATTAAACTCCATCTGCCACTCCTCAGCCCAATGGCCCATCTGATCAAGATCCCATTGCACTCTCAAGTAATCTTCTTCACTGTCCACTACACCTTCAACTTTAGTGTCATCTGCAAACTTACTAACCATACCTCTTATGTTCACATTCAAATCATTTACATAACGGACAGAAAGCAGTGGACGCAGCACTGGTCCTTGTGGCACATCACTGGTCACAGACCTCCAGTCTGAAAAGCAACAGTCCATCACCACCCTCTGTCTTCTTACCTTTGAGCCAGTTCTGTATCCAAATAGCTAGTTCTCCCTGTATTCCATGTGATCTGACCTTGCTAACCAGTAGGAACCTTGTAGAATGCCTTACTGAAGTCCATATAGATCACATCCACTGCTCTGCCCTCATCAATCCTCTTTGTTACTTCTTCAAAGTTCAATCAGGTTAGTGAGACATGATTTCCCATGTATAAAGCCATGTTAACTATCCCTAATAAGTCAACAACTTGTCCACCACTAATGTCTATATAGTCTATAGTTCCCTGGCTTTTCCTTACCAGCTTTCTTAAACAATGGCACCATGTTAGCCAACCTCCAGTCTTCCAGCACCTCACTTGTGACTATCGATGATACAAATATCTCAGCAAGGGGTCCAGCAATCCCATACCTAGCTTCTCACGGGGTTCTAGGATACACCTGATCAGGTCCCAGCGATTTATCCATCTTTGTGCATTTTAAGATGTCCAGCACCTCTTCCTCTGTAATATGGACATTTGCAAGATGTCACTATTTATTTCCCCATCACCTGTATCTTCCATGTCCTTCTCCACAGTAAATACTGATGCAAAATACTTGTTTAGTATCTCACCCATGTCCTGTGGTTCCAAACATAAGTGGCCTTGCTGATCTTTAAGGGGTCCTATTCTCTCCCTAGTTACCCTTTTGTCCTTAATGTATTTGCAGAATTTCTGTGGATTCTCCTTAACCCTATTTGCCAAAGCTATTTCACATCCCCTTTTTGCCCTCCTGATTTCCCTTTTAAGTACACTGCTTCTGCCATTAAACTCTTCTAGGGATTCACTCAATCTCTGCTATCTATTACCTGACACATGCTTCCTTCTTTTTCTTGACCAAAACCTCAGTTTCTCTAGTTATCCAGTATTCCCCACACCCACTAGACTTGCTTTTCACCCTCACAGGAACATACTGTCTCTGGACTCACATTATCTCATTTTTGAAGGCTTCCCATTTTCTAGCAGTCCTTTTATCTACAAACATCCACCCCCACCCTCCTCCCCCAACCTCTATCAACTTTTGAAAGTTTTTGCCTAATACTGTCAAAATTGGCCTTCCTCCAATTTAGAACTTTAACCTTTAGGCCGTCTATCCTTTTCTACAACTTTTTAAAACTAATAGAATTATGGTTACTGGCCCCAAAGTGATTAGATTCCCTACAGTGTGGGGACAGGCCCTTTGGCCCAACAAGTCCACACTGACCCTCCGAAGAGTAACCCACCCAGACCCATTTCCCTCTGACTAATGCACCTAACACTCTGGGCAATTTACCATGGCCAATTCACCTGACCCACACATCTTCGGAATGTGAGGAAACCAGAGCAAACCCATGCAGACACGGGGAGAATGTGCAAACTCCACACAGACAGTCTCCCAAGGCTGGAATCAAACCTGGGTCCCTGGCGCTGTGAGGCAGCAGTGCTAACCACTGAGCCACTGTGCCGCCCACAACTGATGCCTCAGTCACCTGCAGTGCCTTATTTCCCACGATTTAGTCAAGTTTTGCACCTTTCCTTGTAGGTACATTCAGATACTGAATCAGAATTTTTTCTTGTGCACACTTAAATTCCTCTCCATCTAAGCCCTTAACACTATAGCAGTCCCAGTCTATGTTTGGAAAGTTAAAAGTCCCCAACATAACCAGCCTATTATTCACAGAAACTGATTCTTTCCTCAAGGCCATGATTCTCTCTGGGTGGATTTTACTGGATGGAAGAGCAAATTTGTACATTAGCTTATTAATTGGAAGATCAGTTCTCCTTAATGGCGGTAAAATTCCTAATTTAAATCCACTAACATCTGTCAAACTTCTGCAATGTGCCAGCCAATATTTTTCACCTCCACAATAATTTCACTTATCCAGAATTGACTGAAAGTGTGATGTAAAGATGTTGCGTGCTACCTTTGGAAAGGAAACTGGATAATGTAAAGGTAAAGAATAGGGTTGCTCTCTCAGAGTGAGGGGAGAGGTTGAGAATAAGAAGAGTCCTTCATGACAACTTCAGCCAGCGTGAGAATTGAATTTACACGGTTGGCAGCACTCCGTATCACAAACTGGCCATCCAACCAACTAAGCTATCTGATCCCTAGCTACACTTAACAAGGCAAAAGACTACAGGAAAGAAAGGGGAGTGAAGACTAACTCAATGCAAATCAAAATATCCTGGGTGTTGGAAGTTTGAAATAGAAACAGAAATTGTCAGAAATAATCTGAGACTGATACAAAGTTTTATGATATGCTGTTTATTAAAATAAAAGGGACTGGAAGCCTTTCATTTGATAAGGATGAAAACTTTTAAAGTGGTCCATCTTTTAGGTTTTCTGAATTATGAGATTTCATATCAGACAGGAAAATAGTATTGTGACAGATTTACCTTAATATTGATGACTAGAAATAGAGAGGATGCTATACACTCAATTTCTAATAATTCTGTTAGACACCACACTCCTGACTGTAACAGAAATTTGGTGGGAAAAATTCTATCAATTCTCCTTTCCCACTAGGCACAGGTAACAGCAACCAACAAGGGTGACAGAATTATACTGAAACCTTATACTCCTGACCAACTCCACCATTATCAACCAGCTGGGAGCAGCACCAAGAATATCTAAAACTGGAGCTGTTAACCTGGTGAAGCTACAAAAGAGGACTACTTGCATGCCAAAGCACATAAGCAGCAAGTGATACAGCTAAGTGATCCCATAACCAATGGCTCAGATCTCAGTTCTGCAAGCCTGACATAAGGCATTGTAAATGTGCATTGTGGACCTCAAACTTTGGAGGAGGAGATTCCACAAACATCCCAATCTTTAATGATGCAGGAACCCGTCATAGCTGCATAAAAAAAAAGGCTGAAGTGTTGAGTGGTTGATCCATCTTGGCCTCCTCCAGAAGTCTGTTGTATCACAGATGTCAGTCTTCAGCCAATTCTATCACTCTGGATGGTACCAGGAAACAGTTAGAGGCACTGGATACTACAAAGGCTGTGGACCCTGATAATGAAGATGTGTCATCCAGAACTTGCCTCACCGCTATCCAAGCTGTTCCAGCACAATTACAACACCTGAAAGTGGAAAATTGTCCAGTTATATACACAAAAGCTTGACCATTCCAACATGGCCAATTATCACCCATCAGTCTATTCTCAATCACTGGTAACGTGATGGAAGGTGTCATAGTTAGTGCTTTCAAGCAGCACCAGCTCAGCATTAACCTGCTCAGTGATGCCAGGGTTATTGTTTGGGTTTCACCAGGGCCATTCAGCTCCTGACCTCATTGCAGCCTCTGTTCAAGTATGTCCAAAAGAGCTGAATTCCAGAGGTAAGGTGACATCATGGCTACATTTGACCAAGTGTGGCATCAAGGATCCCAAACAAGTCTGGAATCAGATATTAATCAGATGGAATCCCTATTCCAGTTGAAATCATATCTGGCAGACAGGAAGATGGTTGTGGTTGTTGGAGGTCAGTCACTTTAGTTCCAGGACATTTCTGCAGGAGTTCCTCAGAGTAGTGTCCTAGGCGCAACCATCAAAAGGTCTGAAATGGGGATGTTTGCTGACGATTGCCAAAATGTTTAACACCATTCACAACTCCTCAGATATTGAAGCAGTAAATGTACAAGAATGTACAATATGTAGACTTGGGGTGACAAGTGGCACATAACAGTCGTGCCACATAAATGCCAGGCAATGACCATCTCCAACAAGAGAGAATCTAACCACTGTCCCTTGACATTCAATGGTGTGATCATCACTGAATCTAACATTATCAACATCCCAGGATTACCAGTGACCAGAAACTGAAATGGACTAGCCATATAAATATTATGGATACAAGTGCAGATCAAAGGCAGTGAATAAATCAACTCCTGTCTCTTCAGAGCCTGTCCACCATCTCCAAGGCACAAGTCAGGAGCGTGATGGAATACTTCCTATATGTCGGGGGTGGGGGGGTGGGGGTGGGGGGGGCGTGGAGTACAGCTCTAACACTGAAGAAGCTTGATACCTTCCAGGACAAAGCAGCTCATTTGACTGGCATCACACCCAGAAATATCCACTTCTTCCAGCACCGACACTCAGTAGTAGTGTCTATCACTTACAGGAAGCACTGCAAAAATTCACCGAAGTTCCTTAGAAAGTGTTTTCCAACCCGTTGCCACTTCATGTAGAAGGACAAGGAAGCCAATACGTGGGAGTACAGCCATCTGCAAGTTCCCCTCCAAGTCACTCACCATCCTGACTTGGAAATATATCAATTTTCCTTCAATGTTACTGGGTCAATATCCTGCAATTTCCTCACTGACAGAATCTTAAGTGTAACTGCACCAAATCAACGGCAGTAGTTGAAACAAGAAGCACATAAATCTATGGGATGAATTTGCATTTGCAGAATTGTATTTGCAGATCCATTCTATTTTGTTCAAAAAGCACACAATCTGTAAGCGGTCAAAATTTTTAAAAACCATATGATGTTTTACAAATTCTGACTTTGGAAATAGAACCAGTCTGACTCAAGATTGGAATACATACAGACTCTATCCTCACACCTTTAATGCATTGTCTGAGCTGAGATGTCACTTTTCTAAAATAAAACCTTAAGTTATCTCAGGAATATGACTTGAAAGAAGTTCTGGGATTTACATATTAATGAATTGAAACCTGCAACCCCATTCTAAAAGATGAAAGACGTAAAGCACTCTAGGTTTGTTCAATATATCGCATCAGTTGTATGTCACTGTGATCTTTTGCTATAAATTCTGTATCCTATGATCCTGCTCCACCGGATGAAGGAGAAGCGCTCCAGAAGCTTGTACTTCCAAATAAACCTGTTGGACTATAACCTGGTGTTGTGTGATTTTTAACTTTGCCCAACCCAGTCCAACACCGGCACCTCCACATTGTAGTTGAAGTAGGCAGCTCACCAGTACTTTAAGAGCAACTCCAGAGGTGTAATAAATCCTGGCCAAGCCAGTGGGTCCAAATATCATGAATGAATAAAAAGTGCTACATGCAGAGGATCTATATTGGAAGAGTTAAGTAGCTTCTGTTCTGATAATCAGATTACAGGCTGTATCATGATTTAAATATCTCTACTTTTAGGAGTTAATAATAGACAGTGATGATATTTCCCCTACATGAATAAACTTGAGCAGATGTCTGACTGCTTCAAACATTGACTACACTAAGGCCACACCAATTGCTCTTGAATTCCCTGTTGCCGCTGAATATTACCGATTTGCTGCTGATTGTTTACTGGAAGTGTTCTAGTTAATATTGCGAGGCCCCTCCAGGGATTAAGAAAGACCCGATCATAATAAGGAGATGGCTGGCCTTCCTTTTAAAACTACCTCACAACTAATGTTGGCCTGCACCTCTGTTTCAATGTGCCTGCTTTGCCGATTCTGTGGAATTTTAGCAAAATTTAAAAACAAATCATTAGGCACACATATGATTTACTTTTTGTTTTAAATCAGAGACAGTGCATCTGTAGATGCACCTCTTCAGAGATACAAGAGATTTGTGCCTTTTATTCTTTGCCTCCTACTCACAATTTCACCCACTGTTTTGGGAAGGTGGTAACATCAATTGCTCTTCAGATCGACAATCCCCAGTAGCTCGACAATATCTCATTGAACTATCCATTCATTCAGGGACCATGTTGGGGTGCCCTGACTGTCTATTATATCACGGAGTGAATCAGCTGAGCCTGACCCTGTCTGCAACTAAAGTAGCTGAACCACCTGTGAGAAGAAACACTGGCCGTTTTCATTTGTCATCTTGCATTGTTTGTTCCCTCCTTCTCTATAAACTGAGGTCTGGTTTACCCAGAGCAGTTTTTGAAAATGGACCACTTCCTGGATAACTCCGGAGATTAATAGTACGGTAATTATTTAGTGCTGCAGTGCAGAGTCCAGCCAACATTGTTTCTAGGTTGTATCTGCTTCTGAAATGTTGACATGATTTCAAATATGACTGTGCCCCATGCTCTTTAATTGCCTCAACAAAAGAACCAAGACTCACTGTCACATTGTGCTCAAGATAAGGAAATGTAATTAATTTATGGGAACACTAGTAAAGGGGTCATAAAATAATTCTAATGCAGGTTAATTAGCACAACCGGAGATACCACTAAGAAAATTGAGAATAGAGGGTTATGGGCAATTTTTTGTTCCAAGTGCCAGGAAGAACAGATCAAGAAAGACAAAAGAGTTTATTATAGGAAAGGGGCGGGTATTCCATTACATAAAATTGTATTGAATTAACAGGGCAGAAACAAGCCAATCAACCCAATTGATTTATACTGTGCGCTTCTTATGAGTCTACTCCATCTAGTTCATCCAACCCTTTGTGCATATCCATGTATTTCTTTCTCCTTCATGTACTTTCCTAGCTTCCCTTTTGATACATGTTCCTCAATTGCTCTTAGACAATGCAAATTCTACATTCTCACCACCCTCTGGGTAAAACAGGACAACAGTTCAATTGTGCCTACTGCAGCAAAGTAAGGCTTAATGTTTTTACAACTGATTCTGTTTTGGAGCATGCTTTAAGTCAGTGGCCTGTACACAATCTGTCCCGGTGGCTAATAAAAATCACCAACAAACACAGCAAACAGAAATAAATCAATGAACTGTGGTGATTCCAGCTGATGGTGATACAACTACTTAGACACTGAAATATATTCATATGAGGTTGCAGATAGTCTTTAATATCAGAACATAGGTGTAATATGCAGTAGAGAGAAAAGCAAATAAAACATATGTACATAAAGAAAGCTCTTAACACAAATAATAAACAGAGTTTCAAACTGTTTTCCAGCACAATTCACTTACTGATGCTCATTACAGAGAGCAATTACTCCTATCCTAACTCTAAAATTTTACTCCACACAGTTTCCTTTCCTTGGATTGCAGAGCCAGTTTTACATTGCCTTTCTAAATCCTCTGGTATGAATTCTGATGGCTTAAGCTTTTACAGTTCTAACAACTTGAAGATTCCTATTCAAACTCTCCTGGCTCAAAAACTCCACAAACTAAACCACTTTGGCTAAGGGTAAGGTGACTGATATCCCTGGTTAACAGCTCAAGTTGTCCTTTCGGAGAAACTTGCCTTCGTTCTGAACTGAACTCCCGATTCTTCTGGACTGAGACTTTGCAACTTCTGTTCTGAACTCAAAACTGAGCTAGTGGTTTTCTGGTCTGTTACAGACTCAGTGCTTCTAAACATTACATTCATTCACACTGCAGGAGCACTGCCAAGTGTTTGACAACAGTAACATACGTTATTGTAATAAAACAGAGAACTGTGGATGCTGGAAATCTAAAACAAAAACAGAAACTGCTGGGAGAAACTCAGCAGATCTGGCAGCATCCGTGGAGAGAAAGCAGAGCTAACATTTCGGGTTGAGTGACCTGAACTATCCACAGAAGCCAGTTTTCTGTCACCAACTCGCTCTTCATTTACACGTGGACAGTCCTTGACACTGGTCCAGCTTTCTCAGAGCCAGCTCTCAGAGTGAATATATATTAATATGTATCAAAAAGGAAGCCAGGAAAGTACATGAAGGAGAAAGAAATACATGGATATGCACATAGGGTTGGATGAACTAGATGGGAGTAGACTCATAAGAAGCATAAACACAGTATAGATCAATTGGGTTAATTGGCTTGTTTCTGCCCTTTAATTCAATACAATTTTATGTAATGGAATATCCGCCCCTTTTCTATAATATATCTGTCAGCCAAGGCTCCTTGATTGAATCAGATTAACAGCCCAAATCAGGGAACTTATATTCTATGAGGTCTACCAGATGACCTCATTACAATCACTACAACTTTCTTCAGTACATTCTGACTATTCTAAACAAGAATCACTGGACTTGAAACATTAACTCTGCTTTCTCTCCGCCTATGCTGCCAGACCTGCTGAGTTTGTCCAGCAATTTCTGTTTTACTTTACAATCCTTCGTAGTATCGAATCATTTAGGTCATTGTTCCAAATGACTTTCTGATCTGCCGTAAAAAGAAATTTCCTTCTCAGAATTGACACACATACATCTACAATATTTTACAATACAAATTCCTAAATGCATAGATTTTCCTTTCATCACAGAATAAAAAGCATTCAAATGGTATAGAAAAAAAGTCAGTATAAACATCAAAACATTAAAGATATACTGGGCATTGAATTATATACAATTCAGTGCTGAAACAGGCCAATCTCAGAAAATGGATGGAATGGGCAAGAACATTCAGCCCATCAAGTACATTGTCTTCACTGATTTGATACAATCCTCATCAGTTAAAGATGTATTTAGTTTGACTCTACACTAGCCATACGATTTCCTGAAATCTTTCCCTGCCAGCCAAGAAAGTTAAACTCAACAACATCCATCCACAAGCACATTTATGCAGCATTTACCTTCATTATTCATCTCCACTCATTTCCTTCCCATTGAAATTACTGCATAGCAAAATTCTCATTTGAAGCTACCATCAGCTTCAATATCATCAACAGGATAGAGAATGATAAAGAATGGTAAAGATAAAGAAACAACAGAGCTAAGGAAAATGAATTCGATATTCAAGCTTTTTGTTAAAATACATTTGAAAACTCATTTACTTCACTGTATTGTCTCCTGAAAACTGGAAACACATGGAGACCATTCACAATACAGGAGAATGCGATGCAGAGTCTTTTAAAGAAAATCAGGAAACTGTTTTAGAACTTGATCCAGACACATTACTTATGATAAATTTTGGACAGAAAAGAGAACACTAAATGTATAGTTGCCCATTTATCGGTACTAGAAATGCAGTCATTCATATTGCTGGAAGTGTGGCTCGCTCCATTTTAACTAGGACAATTTTTAGTCATCTGGGGTGCCTGTCAGGACAGACCATCAATTTCTTAAATGTGCAAATTAGATCCTATGCTCGTAGCAGGTACATGAGTGCAAAATTGTAATCAATTCTGTAGGAAGTCATAGCAGCATATTTAGAAAACATTATCTAACCAAATACAGTCAGCATCGCTTCACAAAAGGAAAATCAGCATAGAATCCCTGCAATGTTGGAGCAGCCCACAGTGTCCACACCAACCCTCTGAAGAACATCCCACTCAGACTCACTCCCCTGTAATCCTCCATTTCCCATGGCCAATCCACCTAATCTTTGCACCACGAGAAGAAACTGGAGCACCAGAGGAAACACACGCACAACACAGGGAAAACATACAAATTCCACATAACTGCCTGAGGCTGAAATTGAACCCAGGTGCTTGGCACTGTGAGACAGCAGTGCTAACCACTGAGCCACTGTGCTGTCCCTAATCATGTCTGTCTAATTATTTAGAGATTTTTGAGGAAGTCTCAACCAGTGTGCGGACAGGTATACTAGTAGATGTATTTAGATTTCAAGAATATTTTCAACAAGATACCTCACAAAAGGTCAAGTCACTTAGTTCCTTGAAACTGGAGTCACAGATACAGGATATACAAGGAGGAATTTGGTGCACTTGCCTTCATTAGTCAGTTCGTTGAGTACAGGAGTTGCTGCTGTACAGTACATTGGTTAGATGGGATGTTCTTTGGAGGGTCGGTTTGGACATGATGGGCTGAATAGCTTTTTTCCAAAATCTAGGGATTCTATGTTCTATATTCATCTGGATGGGAAAATAAGTAGGAAGGGTTTAGAGGGATGTGGGCAAAATGCTAACAAATGGGACTAGATCAGTTCATGGACTGAAGGATCTGTTTCTATGCTTTATGACCCTCTGACAAGAAGCCCATGGTGTTGCAGGTAGTATATTGCCATTGATATAGAACTGGCTCGTAAGCAGGAAATAGCAAGTTGAGACACAGAACCAGTTGAGACAAACTAGCTCTGCTGGTTGGCAGCTTATGAGCAGTAGGATTCTACAAGGATCAGTATTAGATCCATAAATAGAACACAGAACATAGAACGTTACAGCTCAGTACAGGCCCTTCGGCCCGCGATGTTGTGCCGACCTATGAAATTAATCTGATACCCATCTAAGCTACACCGTTCCATTATTATCCATATATATGCCCAATATCCATTTAAACACCCTTAACGTGGGTGAATCTACTACTGTTACAGGCAGGCCATTCCATGCCCCTATTTCTCTCTGAGTAAAGAAATTACCCGAAATCTGTCCATTATCTATCACCCCTCAATTTAAAGCTATGTCTTCTCGTGTTAGCCTTCACCATCCTAGGAATAAGGGTCTCACTGTCTACCCTATCAAACCCTCTGATTATCTTATATGTCTTGATTAAGTCACCTCTCAACCTTCTTATCTCTAATGAAAACAGCCTCAAGTCCTGCAGCCTTTCCTCATAAGATCTTCCCTCCATACCAGACAACATCTTAGTAAATCTCCTCTGAACACTTTCCAAAGCATTAACATCTTTCCTATAATGCGGTGACCAGAGCTGCACGCAATATTCCAGGTGCAGCCTTACCAGTGTATTGTACAGCTGAAGCATAACCTTATGGCTCTGAAACTCAATGCCCCTACACATGTGATGCCAACACATCATATGCCTTCTTAACAACCCTATCAACCTGTGTGGCAACTTTCAGGGATTTATGCACCTGGACACAGAGATCTCTCTGTTCATCTACACTGCCAAGAATTTGACCATTAGCCCAGTAGTCTACATTTCTGTTACTTCTTCTGAAGTAAACTACCTCACACTTTTCCACATTAAACTCCATTTGCCACCTCTCAGCCCAGCTCTGCATCTTATCTATGTCCCTCTGTAACCTGCGACATCCTTCAGCACTATTCTGCCTACCTTAATGTCATCCACAAATTTACTAATCCATCCTTCTATGCCCACCTCCAGATCATTTATAAGTATGACAAACAGCAGTAGTCCCAAAACAGATCCTTGCAGCACACCACTGGTAACTCATTCCAGAATGAACATTTCATATCAACTGTCTTCTTTCAGCTAGCCAATTTCTGATCCAAACCACTAAATCACCTTTAATCCTGAAACTCCGTATTTTGTGCAATAGCCTACTATGTGGAACTTTATCAAACGCCTTACTGAAGTCCATATACACCACATCAACTCTTTTACCTTCATCCACCTGCTTTATCACCTTCTCAAAGAACTCAATAAGGTTAGTGAGGCACGATGTACCCTTCACAAAACCGTGTCGATTATCCCTAATCAAGTTATGCCTTTCCAAATGATTATAAATCCTATGCCTTATAACCTTTTCCAACACCTTACCCACATCCGAAGTAAGGCTCACTGGCCTATAACTACCAGGGTTGTTCTGATTCCCCTTCTTAAACAAGGGAACAACATTTGCTATCCTCCAGTCTTCTGGCACTACTCCTGTTGACAATGATGACATAAAGATTGAAGCCAAAGGCTCTGCAATCTCCTCCCTGGCTTCCCAGAGAATTTGAGGATAAATTCCATCCGGCTTAGGGGTCTTATCTATTTTTAGTTATTCCAAAATTGCTAAAACCTCCTCTTTGT
Source organism: Chiloscyllium punctatum (assembly GCF_047496795.1). Lineage (NCBI taxonomy): Eukaryota > Metazoa > Chordata > Chondrichthyes > Orectolobiformes > Hemiscylliidae > Chiloscyllium > Chiloscyllium punctatum. Next base: position 22,560,810 of record NC_092743.1, read on the forward strand.
CAACCTCAATCCCATCTAATCTTGTGGCCTGTAAATATTTTCACTAACATTGCCCCTTTCCGACATGAATACTGGCGAAAAGTATTCATTCAGCGCATCATTATGTCCTCAGATTCCACACACAACTTTCCACTACTATCTTTGATTGGCCCTAATCTTACTCTATCATTTTTTTATTCCTGATATTCCTGTAGAAGGACTGAGGGTTTTCCTTGATCCTATCCACCAACAACTTCTCATATCCCCTCCTGGCTCTTCTTAGCCCTCTCTTTAGATCTTTTCTGGCTAACTTATAACTCTCAAACCCCTTAACTGAGCCTTCACTGACCAGTAGCTGGTCCTTGAGTAAGTTCCACATTTCAAGTGTGTCCATCCCCTGCAGTTTCCTTGCTCATCCTATGCATCCTAAATCTTGCCTAATCGTATCATAATTGCCTTTCGCCAATTATACCTCTTTCCCTGCAGTACATACCTATTCCTGCCCATTGCTATTGTAAACATGTTCATAATATATATTAATGACTTGGTGCTGTGAGCAACTTCTCTAAGTGAGGTACATTGTTGAACAAGTTACCTTGATCAGTAGGGTAATGGGATAAAGTAGAAAAGTGGACATGAGGAATGATGGATCAACCATGATCCTTTTGAAGTGGGCTCGAGGGGACAAACGGCTTACTGTTGTTCCTTTCTTGTATCAAGTGTACACTCTGACTGACTTAGTGTTTGATACTCAAAGGGAGGAACTTAGGGAAGGGACCCATAAAAGGGTTTTATTTTCATGTTTGAATGTCTGAGACAGACAGAAGGGACTCCTCTGAGCCTATGTGAGAAAATCAAAGCTTGTTGTTATCCCCTTCTCTCTAGTTCACCTCCCATGTTCCAGAGTTGAAAAACTACTCCACTCACACCAAGATGCTACTGCTGATGAACAACCTCCAGACAGGTACATGTGTGATTTAGGCTCACCCTGCAGCCATTCTGCCCAATGTGAATGCAAGTCACACATCACAACTCTTTATTTAGCTTAGTTGCATGACATTTGGATTGCACATGTACAGCCTCACTTTTTTCAACAATCAAAAGATCATCAATGTGAAATATCAGTATGATGGGCAGGGCTCTTTACAAACATGCATCTGAATTATGTGCAGAATAAGGTGCTGAGCCCGTCAACTTTGTACCACCATACAAAACAATAATGGCTGACCTGCTTCCTCCATACGCTCACATGACAACCTGTCACCTGTGTGCTCATCAAAAACCTGTCTGCCCCACCTTAACAATATTCAAAAACACTGCTTCCACAGCTTTTTGAGGAAGGGAGGTTGAAAATGTTTTTCTTGACAAAAAGCATTCTCTCCCTCACCATTTTTGACAAGTGATCTCACTTCCATGAGAGGCTACTTCCAACATGCCTTCTGGATGTTATGTACAATGAGAAATTGATCATAAGCACACCACATAACAAGGGTAAATAGGCAAAGTCTTTTCTCTGGGGTGGGGGAGTCCAGAACTAGAGAGCATAGATTTAGGGTGAGAGGGGAAAGATATAAAAGAGACCTAAGGGGCAACTTTTTCACACAGAGGGTGGTACGTGAATGGAATGAGCTGCCAGAGGATGTGGTGGAGGCTGGTACAATTGCAAGATTTAAGAGGCATTTGGATGGATATATGAATAGGAAGGGTTTGGAGGGATATGGGCCAGGTGCTGGCAGGTGGGACTAGATTGGGTTGGGATATCTGGTTGACATGGACGGGTTGGACCGAAGGGTCTATTTCCATGCTGTACATCTCTATGACTGTATGACTCTAAGAGGTGATGATCAGAGGAGGTGATCTTTCATTTCTCACCCTTCCACAATGCTCAAAAAACTGAATGTAATCATTTGGTTTCTGGAAATGTTCCAGAACCTACCTTTGACCGATCGATTTGATTACCTCCTAACTCAAACAGCTTTTCCACAATCGTCAACTTGTTTTCTCGAACAGCAATCAAAAATGGAGTCAGACCGGATTCCTGTAATTTAAAAAAAGCATCAAGCTGAACAAAGCAAATATGCTTAAAGGCATGTGGATATGAAGATATAACATCATCAAATGAAAGTGCCACATTCTCTGACTGTGCCATGTTGAACTTGACAGCATTAGCTGAAATATATAAGAATATCAAACACAATAGAAAATACTGACTGGCGTTTAACACAGAGAATTGGAGCAAGGCTTTAGTGAAGTCATGAGCCCAGTAGCCAGGGCAGAACTTGAGTGTTCATGAGCACTATAACAGAATGTTTTTTCTTATAAACCAAGTTTGCTATTTGGCTATTTCGTCATGAAGACTGCAATGAACAGACACAGCAGTTCATGTTTTTCTGAAATTAATAACTTGTAATAAAAGTTATATTTAAAATTTTTAATAAAACAAAATTCCTTTCAGACTCTTCATGAAATCAATGCTTTTCCCTAGGCAAATATTTAACTTGATTTGTTTTGATGTAGTAAATATGACTGTACAAAATTTTATCCTTTCATCTGCCACTAAATTACAATCATTATTTAGGAGTTGATTTTCTGTGGCATTTCACATAACAAATCAAAGACTTTCAAAGGAAATAGGGTTCCAGAGCAATTAACAAGACAACCAGGCTGTTCGAATATGATTAAACTCTATTTTACAGGGATATATTCTGTTTTTATTCATATACCTCCACTGATATTCCTAGGCCCAAATTTAAGCTTTCTATGCTAACTTTTCATCTTGTATTTAAACTCTTCTTGCCTCAACATCTCCATAGGTAAGGGGACATAATTACAATACGATACCCTTCCATACCTGGGTTTTACCAGCAGTTGGGAGCTGGGGAAATTAAATGTAGAGGAAAGTTTGCTCCTGTTTTAGCAGATTGCCCCATTAACAATGAACCCAGCTGGCTTTGAGCTGTGCTTTCCACCCTCATGCAGAGGACAGTGCACCCTCCTAGAACTGGTAGCCAGTCAATTAATTGGCAGCAATACCATTACTGGACGCAGTGTCCACTAATGGTGATTGTGAATGGAGTCAGACACCAAGTAAAGTTGTTGGAGGTTGTGGTCATATGACCATGGTTACACCAGCACACCCAGTGAGAGAGACGTGGTATATGGGGTCCAAGGAGGAAGGAATTGCGGAGACTGAGGAAGTTTGTTAGGGGTGGGATATGCTTCTGAGGGAGGAAGCATAGCTTAAAGGAGTCACCTTCCAGCTTCCATTGCCAAGTCACATACTGGCAGTGAATGCTGACAGGCTGCACACTTGGAGGGACCTTTCCGGTCACAGGTTACATATTTTTCTTCTTTATTCTTCCATCAGATACAGACATTGCTGGCAACGTCAGCAATTGTTTCCCCTTCCCTGAACTGTGTGGTTTGCTGGGCTATTACAACGGACTAACAGGCAACATGCTGTATGCCTGAATTCACATGGAGGTCAGACCAGGTAAAGACAGCAGATCTCCGTCCCTGAAGGCTATCAGTGATTCATATGGATTTTAATAAAATTTGAGGATTGTTTTGTGATCAAAACTACTGCGATGAGTTTAATTTAGATTTTAAAAAATTAATTGAATTTAAATTCAAGTAGCTGCTGTCATGGGATTTGAATGCATTGGCCTGGGCCCATAGGTTACCAGCCCAGTAAGGCAGAAGCAGATGCTGAACATTAGAGTCAAGATTAGAGTGGTGCTGGAAAAGCAAAGAAGGTCAGGCAGCATCTGAGGAGCAGGAAAAATCAATGTTTTGGGCAAAAGCCCTTCAACAGAATGCTCATTCCAGATGAAGGGCTGTTGCCCGAAATGTTGACTTTCCTGCTCCTCAGATGCTGTCTGACCTGCTATGCTTTTTCAGCACCACTCTAATCTTGATATAAGCCCTGTAACATTGTCACTCCATCACCATCTTTCCAGATCATAGTGGTGGTCAGAGTAGCTCATTAAGTCATTGCTAATTTGTCAATTAAAAGCCTGAATTGGTCCATGAGCAATCAGACTTCCTGACACTTCCTCTGACACTGCTAACGTCCCCTGCCCCCAGCTGCATACATACTCTTGGGGTGGGGCGGGGGGAGCATAGGGAGCAAATGCAGATGTAAGACATTTAATAGAGTGCTTTCCTTAATGATTAGAGGGAAAAGTGTATGAGAAATGGGAGTTTTGTTTTATGCAGTAACTTGTTATGATCTTAAAAGTGCTGCCTGAAATGGTGATCATAACAATTCAATAATAACATTGTTATATTTGGGTGAAATATGGACAATTAAATTTTAATTTTCATCATCTAATCATTGATCCATTTCATGAACTCAAATGGTTTTAAAAGGAAAAATAGACCTAACATCTTTGTGGTGGTTTCCTGATCATAAATTGATGAAGTTTGGTGAGACCGATGAGGAATAAACAAAATTTGTGATAGTCTCATGATCACAATTCAAATTTAAATTAAATTCAAGTGGCTGTCATCATGAGATTTGAACCTGTTACCCCAAAGTCTGCGCTGAAATTATGATTTTATCGACAGACATCAAAACCAAGGAACTGAGTTAGTGTCAAAAGACTCACATCTCCTGTTTTAATGCAGAGTTGGATGATAATTTCATAGATTGGCTGATTAAAGGCAGGCATACCGGTTAGCCAGTTTAGCAAGACAATGGAGCTGGACTCAAAGACATACTGAACTATATTTGCACAGCTGCTTTTCAGCAGCAGAGAGGGAGAAAGAAAAATTAACAATAATATCAGCATGGTTGGAAACCAGTCATAAAAGGGCCACCTTCTAGTTGGCAAGATGTAACAATGGTATGCTACAGGGATCAGAACTGGGATTTTTACAATTTAGAAAAATGAGTTGGTTGAAAGGACCAAAGGTATGGATATTAAATTCAATAATTACACAAAGACAGTCAAGCTGTGAAGTGGAATAGGAAATCTGTAAAGGATATAGTTAAGTGAGTGAACAAGGATCTGGCTAATGGAGTATAGCGCAGGAAAAAGTGAAATTGTCTATCTTGCTGGAAGGACTAAAGTGGTAAGAGATTGCAGAGCACTGAGATCTGGGTGTCCAGGTGCTTGATTTATAAATGGTTGGTATACAGATACAACCAGATAATGGAATGTTATCATTAATTGCATTTGGTCAGATTGGGATAGCTGGTTGGTGCAAATGAGTTGAATCAAAGAGTCTGTTTTCATGCTGTATGACTATGACTCTACAGAGTTCACTGTTAAAATGTTAGGGGTTGTCCAACTAAAACAGATGAGGAGTTCTTTTTCCTCAGTGTGATGAGACATTTTTAACAGCAAAGGAAGGTAGATTACTGATAAGCAAGTGAGCGAAGGCTTATCATGACTAATCACATCAACTATGGGTCATACTAAATGGTATTTAACAAACTCAAGGGCTGAGTAACTAATGTCTACTCCTATTTTATATGTTTGCTTGCATACAATTATATTTCCAGTTGGAACTTTCACCCTCCTTCCCTGTATACCTCTCATTATTTCAGAAGCCAGTATCCGGTGGAAAATCAACAATTCAGCAAAAATTCTAGATTCCATTACTGCTCAGAATACAAGGCAAACAGTAAACTACAGTGTTTTCAAGTTAAGAATCTAATTCCTAAAGGACTCTAAGGACTTTTTAAAAATGTGTCACATGTATTTGCCCTGTCCATGCTTGATGTAGTACATTTACTCTTTTACTTTCTCTGGTGTTTGTGTATGAAGTTTTTGTTGTGATGTTATCATCTTTCTTGGGGATAGAAGGTCATAAAATTCTTTTCTTTCACTCAAGAAAAACTTGGTAATTGGCTCCTTCATTTTCTAGTAAATTTTAATTGAAGTTTTTTTGGTTGCGGGGTAAAAGGAAATAAAAACATTTATTACAATTGACCAAGAGGAGAATTAATTCCCAGTCCACATCTGATTGTAAAACATTCCCATAGATAAAAGATAGAATTGGAGTGATGGTCGTGGTGGTGGTGGTGGTGAGTTAAATTGCTCCTTTCAGAACTGTTTAAAAAGAGAAAGTGGAATAAAAGTCTTCTTGAACCTCTAAAAGTAAAAGTGCTAACAATTCTATGTTTAATATTAATGCTTTCATGGATAACTTATGAAATATTGAAAGCCCTGTCCTTGGGAGAATTAAAAAAGGTGCAGATCGACACTTAGAGGTGGAGATCACCTCGAAAGCTAGAAAAACAGAAATTACAATACAAGTGTCTACTTAGAGGTGGAAAGTGAACCAGATAAACTGAAATTGGAAAGGCAGAGATTAGAGATTAAAACAGAGAAAAGAAAAAGAGAAAGAAAATTCCAGGAAAGGAAACAAGAGTGCGAGAGATGAATGGAAAGGAGAGAGAGATATTGAATGTTAAAAATCACACAACACCAGCTTATAGTCCAACAGGTTTAATTAGAAGCACACTAGCTTTTGGAGTGATGCTCCTTCATCAGGTGAAGTGTGCTTCCAATTAAACCTGTTGGACTATAACCTGGTGTTGTGTGATTTTTAACTTTGTACACCCCAGCCCAACACCGGCATCTCCAGATATTGAATGTGTGTGTGTGTGTGTGTGTGTGTGTGTGTGTGTGTGTGTGTGTGAGAGAGAGAGAGAGAGAGAGAGAAAAAGAATTCAAAGAAAGAGAAAGTGAAAATGAGTTCCAAATGAAATAGCTCCAGCTCAGAAGAGAGACAGAATGCAGACAGTTCTGGTAAGGGAAACACACCTAGCTCAGATTTAAAGGGTGGAGAATTCACGTTTGCCCCTTTAATTCCAAGAGTTTAAGAGGATGGGCTTCAAAGTTTGGGAGAAGATTTGTAGCTCGGGTGCTCATTGTTATGGTTCTGTTCGCCGATCTGGGAATTTGTGTTGCAAACGTTTCGTCCCCTGTCTAGGTGACATACTCAGTGCTTGGGAGCCTCCTGTGAAGCGCTTCTGTGCTGTTTCCTCCTGCATTTATAGTGGTTTGTCTCTGCCGCTTCCGGTTGTCATGTTGCTTGTCATCTGCATGTGTGGCTACTAAGGATAGCTGGTTGTGTCATTTCGTGGCTCGTTGGTGTTCATGGATACGGATCGTTAGCTGTCTTCCTGTTTGTCCTATGTAGTGTTTTGTGCAGTCCTTGCATGGGATTTTGTACACTACATTGGTTTTGCTCATGCTGGGTATCGGGACCCCAAGCAACATGAATTCGACTGGGACAACACTACTGTTATAGGACAAGCCAAACAGAGAACAGCCAGGGAATTCCTAGAAGCATGGCACTCATCCACAGATTCAATCAATAAGCACATCGACCTGGACCCAATATACCGGCCACTCTAATGGACAGCTGGAACTGACAACCGGAAGCGGCAGAGACAAACCACTATAAATGCCGGAGGAAACAGCACAGAAGCGCTTCACAGGAGGCTCCCAAGCACTGAGGATGTCACCTAGACAGGGGATGAAACGTTTGCAACACAAATTCCCAGCTCGGCGAACAGAACCACAACAAGGATGGGTTTGTCAGTTTCCTTATATCCCTTGAAGGTTAGCACAGCAGATGAAGTGGCTACTCTAATGCGAGGCATTGGACAGGTTGAGAGGGGAAGCTCATGAAGGTTACTCTCTCTTACTCGAGGATGTGCCACTCACAATGAGGCAAAAAAAGGGGCTGATTCAAGAGCAGACCAGTTAGAGTTCCATAATCGTTAGAAAAAAGCCTGACCAAACTAATTTAGACAGCTTTAGCAGCTCGTTTTTGACCTGTGGGTGTGGACACTTCACATTGAGGATACCTGTGAAAACCTTTGTGAAGTAATTCTTGGTGCATTGAAAAATCTACACCCTTTGAAATTCAAACATACATCGTGGAAAACAGATAAGTAGGGTCCAGAAAGGCAGCAATTCCAGCTGATGACTATGATTTGCCATACAGACCCATAAAATCAGAGAAATTGGGGTCTGAAAGCTGTCACTGACCAGAGGGGGCTAAATATCTCTGAGACAAGCTGGAGAGAAAGGAGAGGCCAGGCAGAGAAGGCAGGAATATCCTAACCACTAACAGCAGGGATTCAGATGGAAGACAGGTATGCGGCACGGTGGCACAGTGGCTAGCACTGCTGCCTCACAGCGCCAGACACCCGGGTTCAATTCCCGCCTCAGGTGACTGACTGTGTGGAGTTTGCACGTTCTCCCCGTGTCTGCATGGGTTTCCTCCGGGTGCTCCGGTTTCCTCCCACACTCCAAAGACGTGCAGGTTAGGTGAATTGGCCATTCTAAATTGCCCGTAGTGTTAGGTAAGGGGTAAATGTACGGGTATGGGTGGTTTGCGCATCGGCGGGGCGGTGTGGACTTGTTGGGCCGAAGGGCCTGTTTCCACACTGTAAGTAATCTAATCTAAATCAACCTCAAATTCTTTCACTCAGGAAATTAGAGTATGTGAAAGGAAAGAGTTAGCTCCTCTGTTCCTCAGAAGCTCGAGCTGCAGGGCTAGATTCTGGAGCATTAAAAGTGGCCCATCAGCACTAACACGAATAGCTGGCATTCATAGGGATGGTAACCCTTGGTACAATAAAGCAGCTGCACAGAAATTAGCATTCCTGAGAAACTGGCTGCTCACAAACCTTGCCAGTGGGGAAGAGAAAAGATTTTCCACCAGCAGTCAATTTAAGCTCCAGCGTGCTAGAAGGACTCTGGGAAAGTATACAGAGGTGCCACTGAATAAGGTTTACTTCATGAATGTGTTGTGACCTTTGAGCCATGGGTGTCACCCCAAGTTTTGCAATGCCAAAGATATATAGTTTATTGGGAAACAATGGGCTGGCAGCCAAACCTACCCCTAGAATGGAAAAAAAAGCTCAGATAACTGGAAAGACTGGACCAAGCCAGTAGCAGAAAGGCTGGGAGTATTGCGAGTGGATCTGGACACCACATATTAGGACAGATATATTGGCCTTTGAGAGAGTACCCCATGGATTTGCAAGAATGATACCAGGATCTCAGGGGTTAAATTTGAGGAGAGAGTTTACAAACAAGACCTATTTTCTCAAGAATTTAGAAGAAATAGGGGCAATGGGATCGAAGCTTTCAAGCTAATAAGAGGGAAAGACAATGCACATAAAAGTAAAGTATTTGTCACTGGTTGGGAATTCTAGAACTAGGGGACGTGGTCTGAAAATTAGGGTCAGACCGTTCAGAAGTGATTAGGAAGCTCTTGTCCACATAAAGGATGGCAGCTGTTTGGCAACCTCTTCCACAAATGGCAATGGATACTAGATCAGTTGTTGATTTGAAATCTGAGAATCAATAAATTTTTGTAAAGGTGAGGTATTAAGGAACGCGGGCAAAGTCTCATTTAATTGTGGAACAAGCTAGAGGGGTGGAATGGCCTACTCATCTTCCTATGTTCCCAAACTTTACAGTGGGCAGTAAAACTCATGAATTAGGTGTGGATCAGGAAGTCTCCCTTGAATTAAACAGGACTGAGGTCAGGCCAGCAATATCAGAACAGGTCAGGACCAGACCCAAATATGTTGAGTCAATAGATTAAAAACAAGGTGAAGCAGGGCCAGGGAAAGGGCAATTGAGGCAGAGATCTGTTTAACAGGTACCTTCATGGTAAAAGTACTGGAGGACCAGATGATTTCTCTGGCAGGGAAAGAGAAAGTGAAAGAGCCACAGGACAGGATAGCATGATGGTAGGTGTGATCTAAAGAAAGTGAAACGGATTATTGGAAAGACCCATTGCCAAAACAAAGGGGGAAGGAAATGAAACATGCTCTACAGCTGACACGACCAATGGAGGTCACCTCAGGCATATCCAGGAGTTTACCACAGAATTATCTATTAGGAAGTCCAAGGAACAGAACCTAGACTGAAATTTCAAACAGTTAAATCAAATTGATGCAAGAAGGCGTTTGGTATGCTTTTATTTATTGGTCAGAGTATTGAGTACAGGAGTTGGGAGGTCATGTTGCAGCTGTACAAGACATTGGTTAGGCCACTGTTGGAATATTGTGTGCAATTCTGCTCTCCTTCCTATTGGAAAGATGTTGTGAAACTTGAAAGGGTTCACAAAAGATTTACAAGGATGTTGCCAGGGTTGGAGGATTTGAGCTACAGGGAGAGGCTTAACAGGCTGGGGCTGTTTTCCCTGGAGCGTCTGTGGCTGAGGAGTGACCTTATAGAGGTTTACACAATTATGAGGGGCATGGATAGGGTAAATAGGCAAAGTTCTTTTCCCTGGGGTCAGGGAGTCCAGAACTAGAGGGCATAGGTTTAGGGTGAGAGGGGAAAGATATAAAACAGACCTACGAGGCAACTTTTTCACACAGAGAGTGGTACGTGTATGGAATGAGCTGCCAGAGGAAGTGGTGGAGGCTGGTACAATTGCAACATTTAAGAGGCATCTGGATGGATATATGAATAGGAAGGGTTTGTAGGGATATGGGCCGGGTGCTGGCATGTGGGACTAGATTGGGTTGGGATATCTGGTCGGCATGGATGGATTGGACCAAAGGGTCTGTTTCCATGCTGTGCATCTCTATGACTCTAAATGAGAGAGAGGTGAAGAATGCAAAACCTAGACAACCCACAAGAGGTAAATCTCAGATTATTGCACACTGACTTCAAGAAATCAACCTTGTAAAATGCCTGAATCCAGTACGTGGGTTAAAATTTGGGAGCATAGCCCAGTGAACAAGTCCAAATGTTAATTCCAAAGGAGGTTGTGAATCCAGGTTAGGACAATGCAGAATGTGTGTATTTTTAATTAGATTTCCTACAGTGTGGAAACAGGCCCTTTGACCCAACAAGCCCACACCAACCCTCCGAAGAGTAACCTAGCCAGACCCATTCCCCAACCCCATATTTACCCCTGACTATTCTACCTAACAAAGGAGGGTGCACTCAAGCAATGCTGCTTTTGCCAAAACCCGGGATTGAACCAGGGACCTTTAGATCTTCAGTCTAATGCTCTCCCAACTGAACTATTTTGACTGTTATTTTATAAGTACCTTGTAATGGAAAGCTCATCACAAACTGAAAAGATCAATACTGCTCACATTTGTCCTTCGTGGTGGTGAGATGTTAAAACAGTACTAAATATAAACTGTAAAATTCTAACTCGCATGTTTGTTATAACAGACGTTCCATGGACCACAATGGTGTTTTAAAAGAAAGGAAAAAATACACCTGAAATGACTTTGAATGTTACCTGAGGAAGGCTTCAGAAACCCCATGTGGAATAAATAAGCCATCTGCATTGAAATTACCATTTTATTCTAAAGACGTCAATACCAAGCAACTAAGACACCGCATCAAGAAATTCACATCTCTTTTTTTAAATTCACAATTGTTCAATAATTTCACATGATGAGGTGAAAGGTAGGCCTGCTAGCTAGCAGAAAGACAATGGAGCTGGATTCAGGAATACACACCAAATTATATTTCAACAGCTACTTTTGAGTAGCAAGGAGAAAGAATGAAAAATGATTTTGTGCTAACAAGATCCGGAGTCTCCCTGAGCGTATCTCATCATCCCACTGAAAAAGCAATGGGAGAGAAAACTATGCAACAAGATGCAGTACTCCAGGCTCCACCATTGGTCAACACACAGTCAACCATTAAACAACTGTGTTCTCATGTGAAGAATTTAACACCTAAAAGTCTGTAAGATTTTTTAAACCTGTGTAATCTTTATGCTCCCTGTCTGTACGAGACGTTCTCTCTTTTAAACTTAATACGTGTGTTGGATTTCACATTTTTAAAAATTGAACTAGTAAGCAATAGACTTTCTCCCTCTTTGACTCACTCAAGAAAACTTCGGTGCATTGCTGCTTCTTTTCAGCATGATCTCCAGTTCGATCTAAACATGACAGCTACGTGCTAAAACAACATTAAAATATTTGTTGCTTCTGCCCCACACAGAGGGAAGCCAATTTCCCTCTTTCTTGCCCATCCTCAAAAAGTTCTGGGAGAGGAAAAAAGCGAGTGAGTGCCCTGGGCTTTCGGGGAGGCGATGGGCCGAATGTTCTCCTCTATTAGTGAGCGATTGGCCATAGAAAATCGCTGAAAACCCAACAAAAGTATCTTCAGAGGATGATCGCTGTGATTTACTAGTTTATTTAAAGCAGTTTAGTTCTTTTTTTAACGAAAAAAGGGGGAACTACCTCAAGATAGAATGAAATGCGGAATAAAATGTTGACTTGGTGATTGCAGCCCTGCGTTAAATCCAATTTATTTCGCTTTGGTAGAGTTACTCTTGAACTCATTACTTCATCAATAATCAACTGCTCTTGGAAACACACCACGACAAAGCTCCGATTTTAAAGTTCATTCAGTCAGTTAGTTAGGGAACTGGGGTCCGATTGCCATGAAAAAAGAAAATAATTACCATAATAATGTAAATAATAACTTGGCTCCTTTGATCCTGCAGCAGTAAAGAGAATGAATAGCAAGTAGGAACAGAAAGTTAAATAAGTTACACACTTCGTCGGTGAGAGTGATGTGTCGGTCTCCTTTGTCCATACTCCTCAGACTATGTTCCAGCGCACCCCATTCTCCTCTGTGTGCTAGCTGCAACAGCCGGCTGCCTGAGCCCACTGTTGAGCCGGAGCTGACCGAACTCGTCTCGGACATCTCCCCCACATCAAACCGCAGTTCCCCAGGCCGCCGGCCCTGCTCCTGTCCCTGCACTGTCCCAGTGGCTGTGACTGCAGGCGGGTTCCGTTGTCTGACCCCCCCCACCCCACCCCCCCTTCCTCCCCTTCCCTTGCCTTCACTTCATCCTCCCGCTGCCTCTGCAGGAGGTCGGGGTTGCTGGAGATTGGAGCTGAGCTTCTGTTCAGGCTCGGCACCAATCAGGGAGTCAACTTCTCTAACTCCGCCTTTGCAACCCGTTACCTTGGATTCTGTGTGAAGATTTCATTTCGCCCCCATTCCTCATAATATTGCTGTCTCCAAAGTCGCTTTACACTTTCACCTATTCCCTTTCAAGGTGTGAAATCGATTTCGTTTGTCAGTTAATCCTGATCTTTTATTTTCATTTATTAAACGCTAGAAGTCTAATGGGCTTGTTGTGGAGATACTGTCTGTAACTTCAATCTTACAGTTTCAAACTTTAGGAGAAACTTTTACCTTCAAGATTTGCCTTGAGTCCCCAAAATGTTAAGATTTCTAATTTTTGGGAAGAATTTGCTGGGGACTGCAAGTTCTCTGTAATTACTTGGAGAACTGATTGTTGCAAATAATAACTGAAGTGGACTTTAATCAATACTAAAAGGAAATCTCAGGCACAGGACCAAAGCCAGTTTTCACACAGTTCAGGGGAGAATCCTTACCTGTAACATGCTCGTGTTTTGCTCTATTTTAGGCCCCAGCCAACAACCCGTCTTAAGTATTTTGCCAAATTAATAGAACAGAGGGAGTTGGGAACCTGGAATGTTCTGCCTGAGTGGGTAGTTGAGAAGGGATACGTCACAACATTTAAGTAGTACTTGGATGAGAACCTGAAGTATCATAAATTCCTTTGTGTCATAACAAAACGTTTTGCCGTAATATGACAACAATAAATAATAAATCAAATCAAATCCTTCACTGCTTTCGGCCTAATGTGGGAAATGGTATTAGTGAAGGCAGTAGTAAATTCTTGGTGGCACAGTTTTGATTGCCTGAAGGGCCTCTTCTGTACTTTGTGATTCTATGATAATCCGAATGACAAAAGTACAGAAAGAAGTCATTTGACCAATGCTCCTTATGTCTGCTCACAACCTTTTCTTTCCTGTAGTCCTGCAATCTTCTGCTCTGGATAGAGTGTCACATATGAACACAACATTCATTGGCATCCTTCTTGTTGCCATTAGTTCTTCTGTCAATCCCCTTAAACCTATTGCCTCTTGTTGATCTTTCACCATTACAAATAGTTTCTACCCAACAACTCTGTCCAGGCTCCCTCATGATTTTGAAAGCCTATATCAATTCTCCTCTCAGTTTTCTCCCAGGAGAATAGCCCCCAGTTTCCCCAATCTATGCACATGACTGAAGTCCTTCATCCACAAAACCATTCTATCAACCTCTTTTGCACTTGCCTCCCCATTTACCCTAAAGTATTGGTCCCAGATTTTGACCCAACATTCAAGCTGAGGCAGAGACAATGTTTAAGAAAGATGCGCAGGCTGGGTGCCTCAGGGATCAGTAACCTATACTCCGGCTATACCCCTAACGATAGAGCTCATGATTCCACACATTCTTTTAATCACATTCTCTGTCAGCTATCCTGCAAATCCCCAGGTCTCTCTGCATCTGCAACCTCTTTAAGAACTGAACTGTTTATTTTATGTTGTCTCTCCTTGCTTTTCCTCGCAAAATTCATCACACTTTGCTTTGAATTTCATTAGCCATTTGTCCACCTATCCTCTCAACCTGCTTATGTCCTTTAGATCCTCCTCATGGGGTACAATACTGAGAAGATATGCATAATCTGCAAATTTTGAAATTTTACCATGTGTATCCCTGTCTAGATGATCAATGAAAAGCCAAGATTATAACACAACCTTTGGAAAGCTCCACTGTATGTCTTCCCTCATCAGAGAAACAACCATTCAGTCTTACTTGTTGCTTACTATCACTCACCCAACTGCATACCTATACCGCTACTGATTTTTTTCTTCTATGGTTTCCAATTTTGACATTAAGCCCACTGTGTAGCACTTGTCAATGGTATTTTGAAAACCCAAATACACCAAATCAACCACATGACCAACATTGACACTTTTTGTTGTATCAAAAAAGCTCAATCCACTTAGTTAAATGCAATTTGTCTTCAAGAAACCCTTGCTTGCTGACTGTTCTTAATCAATGTCACTTGCCCAAGTGACTGTATTCTTTGGGCAAAAGTCAGGACTACAGATGTTGGAAATTAGAGTCAAGTGTATGGTGCTGGAAAGGCACAGCAGGTCAGACAGCATCCGAGGAGCAGGAGAGTTGATGTTTTGGGCAAAAGCCCTTCATCAGGACTGTATATTTTATCCTGGAACAACATTTTGAGGAGATGGTGCTTTAACAATAATGTCTATTAATCCATTATATTATCACATTTCATTCCTATTAATTTCCCCAGCATTTATTTTTAAACTATCAGTCATTCCTCCTTCTCAGTAGACTCTGATTCCTAGCATTTCTGGGGCATTTCATTAAGACAGAACTGAAGTGTTCAATTGGTCTGCAATTCCGGGTTTTCCATTCTCAATTCTCCCATTTGCAAGACGGTAAGGGACCTACACCGGCTTTCACTAATATTTTTTACCTATTTATGTAAGTTTTTATAGTTCACTGTTATGTGCCTTGAAATACTTTGTTTACTCTCATATTACGTTACCCACTTTAATCAATCAATCTCTTGGTTCTCCTTTGCTTAATTCTAAATTATTTCCACCCTTCAAGCTTGCTGCTGTTGTATCAACATTATAAAACACCCTTTTTGGACCTGATATTATACTAATTTCTTTTGTTCGTGATGGTTGGGCCATATTTCCTTTTGTGTTTTCATGCATGCATTCATTCCTTCAATCTTAGAATTGTATATCCACTGTTTGTTAATGAAGTTGGCCAATCTTAATCAACCCAACACTTGTATCTTTGTAGTTTCCTTTGTTTGTATTTGGGACCCAGCTTTGGATTGGACTTCTTCACTTCCTACCCAAGTGAATAATTATATCCTGTTATGTTAACTTTTTCCTAAAGCACCCAGCACAAAATGATTATTAATTAACCATTGCACAAAACCAAATCTAGGATAATCTAAATTGGTTCCTCAGTGTGCTATTCTTCAAAACGTCTTGTGCACATTCTGGGAATTCAACCATCGCAGTATAATTACTCATGTACATTGCTCAGTCAACAAATGAAAATGACCTATGATTACTGGTGTTCCTTTATTACCCACATCTCTAATTTCCCATTTGGTGCCATCTAATTTAATACAACTTTCTGGAAGGCCATAGATAACTCCCACTAATCTTTTCCACCATCACTACTTCTTAGTTCCCTCTAGACGGATTCTACATTTAAATTTTATGAACCAATATATTTTTTCATTACTGTCCTGATTTTATCCTTTACAATCAGAGTCGCCACATTTTGTTTTTTTTACTCTCTCCTTCCTAAATATGGAATTCCCATGGATATCCTTGGACACCCTGTAGTCATGTCCTCCATAATCACAATCATATCATACTTGTGCAGAACTATTTGCACTGTTAGTTCATTTACTTTACTGCAAATATTCTGTGCATTCAGATATAATACCTTTAGATTTGACTTTAAAATAGTCTTATACATCCTTTTAATATTTTTGCACAATTATTTTGTATTGTAGTACTATTTGCTGCCTACTGTCATTTCCTCTGCCTCCCATTTTTACTTTCTGCTTTGCAACCTTTCATTTTTACCATGGTTCCCCTCGCTTGTTTCTGCCCATTCAAGTCCCCATCCTCTCCAGTTTAACCTCTGCCTGACAGTTCTAGCAAATGCCGCTGCAAGAATATGGTTTCAGCTCTGCTCAGAAGCAACACACCCAGCTTGTTCAGCGAAAATGTAGAGACAGCAGCTACATAAACTTAAACCCTGGGTTCTCAAGTTTGCGTAGTGGCTGGAGTTACTTTGACACACATCTGTGAGACTGACTTGCTATGGATAGCATGCTCAGTGAGAAGGGTCACACCACAGACTAGCAGAATAGAGGCAGAAGCAGAAATGGAATGGGTGACTGGGAGAAAGTGAGGACTGCAGATGCTGGAGATTAGAAGCGAGGTTGTGTTGCTGGAAAAGCACAGCAGATCAGGTAGCATCTGAGGTGCAGGAGAATCAACATTTTGGCCATAAGCTCTTTATCAGGAATGTGGGAAGGGCCCAACCTGTCCATCTTTCTTCCCACCTATTTCCTCCACCTTCTGCTCCAACCTGTCACATCATCCCTTCATCTACCTACTCAATTCCCAGCTACCTTTGCCTCAGCCCCAAACCCCTCCCATTTACCTCTCAGCCCTCTTGATCCCCTCCCACATTCCTGATGAAGAGCTTATGCCAAAATGTCGATCCTCTTTCTCCTCGGATGCTGCCTGACCAGCTGTGCTTCTCCAGCACCACACATTTTGACTCTGATCTCCAACATTTGCAGTCCTCACTTTCTCCCAGTGAACACGCCACTTATTCCAGGTATTAGTCTGGTAAATCTTTTCTGAACTGCCTTCAATGAAGTAGAACTGGTAAGTGATGACTGGGGAATCACTATCTCCGAGTGAAGCTGGTGAGTGAGGACCCTGAGGTAGGGAGTCACATATGTGAGTGATGACCCTGAGATAGGGAGTCACTATCTCCAAGCAGACTGGCAAATGAGGAGAGGTCCATAGGGATGCAGTTACTATTTCTGAGTAGAATTGACAAGGAGAGGGCCCTGAGGTGGTCTGTCAGAGGGCTGGCACAGTGGCTCAGTGGTGGCTCTGGTGACTGTATGTGTGAAGTTTGCACAGTCTCTCCATGCATGTGTGGGTTTCCTCCAGGTACCACAGTCCAAACATATGCAGGTTAGGTGGACTGGCCATGGGAAATATAGAGGTACAGGGATAGGATAGGGGATGTGTGTGTCTAGGATGTTCTTTAGAGGGTCAGCGTGAACTTGATGAATCAAATGGCCTATCTCCATTCTGTAGGGATTGTATGATTTCAGACAGACCTCAATTTATTGGAATTGATTCTTGCTCCAGTACAGAGAAAGAATCCAAATGTTTGGTGAGGTCCTGAGAAACGTTTTAGATCATTTTTTTATTTTTAAATTTTAATAGTTCAGAAATTGGTGTAAAGTTTATATTATTTATAAAAGGCAACATAAGTAAGTGGATAATACAGTTGAATAATTAAAATCACTTAAGGATAGCAGTTTAGGTGATGTGTTAAAGCTGCAGTATGTGGGAGTTCCTGGATTCTGGTGTGATCCAAGGCAAGTAGGTCTGTACAGGGCATTTCAGCTGAGAGTTTAAGAGTTGGAAGCTGAACAATAGTCACTGGAATGCATCAGGGACAGCAAAGTTTACTGGGATCCTTTACACCAGAAAGCAGTCACAGCAATTAGGATCGAATCCCCTGATTTAGCAAGTGACCAGGGATAGGAGGGTGTGACTGTGAGTGAAACAGGTAAGGGGAGTCAGACGGGAGGTATGCACTGTTGTCAGCCTCTGCATTGCACAACAGATTTAAGGTTTTCCCAGCCTGTACAAACAAGAGCAGAATGTGCAGACTGGCCATGGCACCATGGTAGAGGAAGCCACTCAAATAGCAACAAGGAATGTAATGACTGGTGGGAGTATAATGAGGAGGTTTGACACCGTGCTCTGCAGTAAGCAGCTGTGTGACTGATGAGGTGGCAACGTTCAGGATTTCTGCTCAGAGCTCAAAAGGCACCTACTGTGGGAGGGAAACAATACAGTCGTCACGGCCAACATTTGATATAGATTAAATTATAAAAGTGATTCTGCATAGACAGTATGAGGAGCTTGGCATTAAATTGAAAAGCACAATTTCAAAGGTTATAATCTCTCAATTATTACTTCAGCCACATGTAAATTAGCATAGAGTACATAAGATTAGAAAAATGAATACATTGGTCAAAGTGTGGAGGAAGTGAGTTCTTGTTATGGGCCACCATTAAAATGGAATGTGAGGGCTGCACTATTGGGATGTTCTACACCTAACTGGCTGGGGCCAGCATTCTTATGAAGAGCATAATTAGGGCAAAAGAATAATTTTAAACTAAACAGTGGGGAAAGGGATCCAATGCTGAAAGATGTGACATAGCAAAGTGTAAGAGGAAAATTGTAATCTGGGAAATGAGGATCAGAGAGTGGCAGCAACAGGCAAAATGAAAACAAATTAGGACTACACTGACAATCAACACTAGAGATCAAAAAGATAACAAAAAGATAATACTAATAGTTCTGTATCTGAATATGTGCAGCATTCATAGCAATGTAAACAAAAAGACCATTTACATTGAAGTAAATAAATATGATCTAAAAGCCATAACTATGACATGGCTTAAGAATGACAAAGATTGAGCCCTGAATATTGAAAGGTATGTGACATTAAAGGAAAGTAAGAAATTAGATAAATTTGGAGAGGTAGCATTGTTTATCAAGATTGGCATTAGAACTTACTTTAGCTCATGAGATCATTATGGAGAATCAATTTGGATGGAGATGAGGAATAATTAGGGAAATTAATCACCAGTGAGTTTGGGTCTACAGGGCCTCTAATAGTTACCATGATGTTGGACAAAGCAGACCAGAAAACAAGGATTGGATGCTTATGATAAAACGTTAGCAATAAGTGTGAGTGACTTTAGTTTTCATATAAACTGGAAAAAAATCAGATAGGCAATTGTAGCTTGAATTAGGAGTGCATAGAATTCTTTAGGGATAGCTTCTTAGAGCGACATGGTATGGAACCAACCAGAAAGCGGTTTACATTAGACTTGGTATTGTGGAATATGACTCAATTGGTCAATGGCCTCTGAGTTAAGACAGCAGTGTCAATATTATCATTTAGTTTTATGTCCAGCCTGAAAGGGAGAAGTTTAGGCCTAAGACTAGTATTGTAAACCTAAATGAAGGCAGCTAAGAACATGAAAGCTGAGCTAGCTGAAATGAAATGGCATACACAATATTAGGGGAGAGATGAATAGAAACATAGTAACAGACATTTAAGGGGATCTATCAGAATACCCTGAATAAGTATATGCCTGCTGCAAAACAAATTCTAAAGGGAGAAGCCCCCATCCATGAAAAGTTAGGGAATATGAATCTTAAGGAAAAAATATTTAAGGAATGATGTGAGTGCATTGGAGATGATTCTGAAGACATTTACTTGATTGTTGCCAGGAATGAGCAGGTTATCGTTTGAGTTACAAGTCACACAATGGGAGAGAAAAAGAAGTAACAATATCCACCTGACCCTATTCAGCACTATCTTAAAAATCCTACATCCTCCACCTCCTGAGGCAGAGAGTTGGATCGCCCTTTGAGAAATATAAAATCCACTCATCCTCATCTTAAATACAATGACACTTAAATTTAAAGCAATGCCCCTCATTCCAGACTGACCTAAAAGGGGGAACCCCCTTATCAAGATCATTCCGGATCAAATGCAATTCAATCAAGTCAGCCTTCACTGTTCTAAACTCAAGTGAAACAAACCCAGTCTGTTGAACCTTTCCTCAAAAGATAATAGTCATGGTTTGGAGATGTCGGTGTTGAACTGGGGTGTACAAAGTTACAAATCACACAAGACCAGGTTATAGTCCAACAGGTTTATTTGGAAGCACTAGCTTTTGGAGCGTTGCTCCTTCATCAGGTGGTTGTGAGCAGCGCTCCGAAAGCTGGTGCTTCCAAATAAACCTGTTGGAATATAACCTGGTCTTGTGTGATTTGTAACTTTGTACACCCCAGTTCAACACCGACATCTCCAAACCATGACTATTAACTTTTGAGGAAAGGTTCAACAGACTGGGTTTGTTTCACTTGAGTTTAGAAGGGTGAAGGCTGACTTGATTGAATTGCATTTGATCCGGAATGATCTTGATAAGGGGGTTCCCCCTTTTAGGTCAGTCCGGAATGAGGGGCATTGCTTTAAACTTAAGTGTCATTGTATTTAAGACGAGGATGAGTGGATTTTATATTTCTCAAAGGGCGATACAACTCTCTGCCTCAGGAGGTGGAGGATGTAGGGATGTAGGATTTTTAGGATAGTGCTGAATAGGCTCATGCAGATACAGTTACTTCTTTTTCTCTCCTATTCCCTTTATAAATAGTGAGGTACCTTCCAATCCACAGCAATCATCCCAGAATCCATAGAATTTTGGAGGATAATCTGCTGAGTTTCTCCACAATGTTTGTATTTGGTTTCAGATTTCCAGCAGTACTTCACTTTCGGATCCAACTTGCCACTTACTCTTGGAACCTATGGACTGTGAATTCCTGGCTTCTCTGCTAAATATGACTCTACCCAGTAGCTCCTATATTCCTATTAACACTCCAGAAAATTCCTCGAGAGCAGATATATTTCAATGAGATCATCTCTCATTTTCCAATCTCCAATATATACAGACCCAGCCTGACCAACCATCAACATAAGATCACAGAATCACTGAACTGTTACAGCACAACAGGAGGCTGCACTGGCTCCTTAAATAGGCATCATTATCTATTGCCAATGTCCTGCTTTTTCATCGTACTCTTGAATGTTAGTTTTATCCAAATAACCATCCATTGCCGAGGATACTGAATGCTTTACTTACTGCTGTCTCTACCTATCCTGCCACTAAGGAAGGAAATGTTAATTTTATCCAATATTTCACAAAACTCCCCCTTAATTAAAATGTCAGCATTATCCCCCTCTTTTAGACAGACAGGAACAAAATACACATTAAGCTCCAGGCTCAAGGCTTGGTAAGGCTTTCCATTCTCATTCCCTCACTGCTCCCATATAGCGCTTAGTGAACTTCAGAAATTACAGGAACAAAATGCACAAAACAAACAGACTTTTTGGCTCAACCTTTGATTTGTTTTATGAATTCACAGGATTCCCTCAAGTCCCCTGCAACTTGTTCAGATTTTTACATTTTACCCTTAGACAAGGCTGACTCAAACTTACCACAGTTCAGGCCCAAGCAGGAGGGGGGTGCCACTTAAAATCCCGTCACAGTGCAAACTGCTGTTCGATTTGACTAAAGACCCTTATTACTGGTATTTATTAATGTTGATCATAAGTCTAGATCAAAAGATCTCTGTCCTCCTTCTCCCAACTGTGGTAACCATGCTCTGGTGTTCTTCTCTTGTTACAACTATTCATATCACAAACATGAATGTTGTGAAACTTGAAAGATTTACAAGGATGTTGCCAGGGTTGGAGGATTTGAGCTACAGGGAGAGGTTGAACAGGCTGGGGCTGTTTTCCCTGGACAGTCAGAGGCTGAGGGGTGACCTTATAGAGGTTTATGAAATCATGAGGGGCATGGATAGGATAAATGGACAAAGTCTTTTCCCTGGGGTGAGGGAGTCCAGAAGTAGAGGGCATAGGTTCAGGGTGAGAGGGGAAAGATATAAAAGAGACCCAAGGCGCAACATTTGCATGCAGAGAGTGGTGCATGTATGGATTGAGCTGCCAGAGGAAGTGACGGAGGCTAGTACAATTACAACATTTAAAAGGCATCTGGAAGAGTTTGGAGGGATCTGGGCCATGTGCTGGCAGGTGGGACGAGATTGGGTTGGGATATCTGGTCAGCATGGACGAGTTGGACTGAAGGGTCTGTTTCCGTGCTGTACATCTCTATGTCTCTATGAAAGTACACCTCTTGATGTTAACTTACTGAATCCTCTTTCATTCTTAGTTTAGACAGAGCTGGATGACCGCAATATTATTTCCTGATCAGAAACCCATTCAATCCTTTCTGTACAGTAGGTGATAATTGGTTCTGGGATCGATGGATGTGCAAATGCTCCTTTTGATTTGATTTGATTTGATTTATATTGTCACATGTATATAGGTACACCAGAGATGGAGATAGAGAGGTCCAGCAAGAAGAGGGAGGTGTTTGAGATGGTCCAGGTGAATTTGAAGTCAGGGTGGAAGGTGTTGGTAAAGTTGATGAACTGTTCAACCTCCCTGTGGGAGCACAGGGCTGTGACAATACAGTCATCGATATAGCAGACGAACAGGTTGGGAGTGGTGCTGGTGCAACTGCAGAAGATGGACTGTTCCGCATACCCGACAAATGGATGTGTCAAATTTACTTAGCCTCCTGCAGAAGAACAGGTGAGAGTTTGCTTGCTTGACCGTCACATCTACGCTGGTGGTCCTGGACAGATTGTTGGTGATCATCACTGCCAGGAACTTGATGCACTTGACCATTTGCATTCCAACTCCAGTGATGTCGAGAGGGACGTACCCTCCTCGTTTCTTCCTGAAATTGATGATCAGCTCTTTCGTTTTGCTGATGTTCAGGGAGAGATTGTTATCTTTACACCGTGCCACTGAGCAGTCTCACTCTTTCCTATATTCTGTACCATTGTTTGTGAGAATGTCTCTTCCAATTTCTTAAATGCATTAGGTAATTGCAATTAACATGTACCATTGGAAGTAATGTTTTCACAAATGGTCATCTAGTAAGACAAGTTCAGTTTGGTCATGCCGATGTGAGGCTAACCTTTTTACACACGTATGCTGTGTGAGGTGTGGCTACTCAATGTCATGGACATGATTTGGGTTTTTTTTTTCAGATCTGATTTCAGGGAGGTCATGTCCTTTTTCTTCTACCTCTACACATTAATATGTTTTGGTCAATAATTCGCCCATCTCTTCCACAGTTAAACACTTTTCTTCCTGTATTTCTAGAACAGCTTTGGGTTTCCTCAATTTCACTTGCCAATACATGCCTTCTCTTTGTTTTTCAATCTTTTTAAACTGCAATCTCTGACTTTCCATGTTGCTTCTAGGCTTTCTGTAGTATTGACCTCTTAGTGTCTGACATAAGATTCCCTTTCGTTTAAGCTTATTCTTCACTACATACTCTTCGACACCCAGGGGAGTCTAGATTTTTTGAGTCTCATCATTTGTTACATGGTAACATATTTATTCTGAACTTTCTGTAACTCCCACTGCTCTGCCAGTGATTTTATTTCTAGGACACGAGCTGTCCCTCGGCCATAAATGTATTTTTTAAAGCATTTTTAAAAAGATTAACTTTAAAGGTTAATGTTCTTGATGGACTTGGGTGTACTTATATAAGGAACACAAAGTTAATTGGGGGTACAGCAAGCACTTAAGAAAACAAATCCTTTACACCGAGGGTGGTTTGATTATGGAATGAACTTTAGGGCAGCACGGTGGCACAGTGGTTAGCACTGCTGCCTCACAGCGCCAGGGACCCGGGTTCAATTCCTGCCTTGGGCAACTGTCTGTGTGGAGTTTGCACATTCTCCCCGTGTCTGCGTGGGTTTCCTTCGGGTGCTCCACTTTCCTCCCATAGTCTAAAGATGTGCAGGTTAGGTAAATTGGCCATGCCAAATTACCCATAGTGTTAGGTGTAGGGGAAATAGGTCTGGGTGCGTTGCTCTTCGGAGGGTCGGTGTGGGCTTGTTGAGCCGAAGGGCCTGATTCCATACTGCAGGGAATCTAGTCTAATCAAACTTCCTAATGGAGTCGTGGTTGTGGGCACAATGACCACATTTAAAAGACACTTGGATAGATATGTGAATGGGAAAGGTTTGGAGGGATATAGTCCATGAGCAGGACTAGTTTAGTTTGGGATTGTGTTTGACATGGACTAGTTGGACCGAAGGGTCTGTTTCCATGCTGCAAATTTACCTTTATTACAAGTAGATTAAAATATAGTGAAGAAAGCATTTCAAAAGAATTCCTGGCTGGATTACTGTGTACAGTCTTACTCTCCATACTTAAGGCAAGATACACTTCCATTGGAGATGGTGCAGAGATGCTCACTGGATTGATTTCTGGATGAGAAGATTGTATAATATAAGAGGCAATGCAAGTTGAGCCTCTATTCTCTAGGACTTAGCAGAACAAGGGGTGATATAATGAAACAGACATGATTCCGAAGCAGCTTGACACAGTCAATACAGAAAGGTTGTTTTCCCTGTTTAGGAGATCCAGACTGAGGAAGCTGACTAAGTATCAGGATGAGAGGACAATATTTAGGACTGAAATGAGAGGAAACTTTATGACTCAAAGCATTGGAAATATTTGGAATATTCCTCTCTCCACTGGATAAAATCC
This sequence comes from Chiloscyllium punctatum, assembly GCF_047496795.1. Lineage (NCBI taxonomy): Eukaryota > Metazoa > Chordata > Chondrichthyes > Orectolobiformes > Hemiscylliidae > Chiloscyllium > Chiloscyllium punctatum. Next base: position 22,585,664 of record NC_092743.1, read on the forward strand.
CCCTGTGCATTCTATGGTCTGGAAACTCAGTAATGAATGTGTGTTGTGGATCCTGGGATTTGATTTTGACGTTGGTTTAATGTCTTGACATCTGCTGTAGCTTTTAAGATTCCTTTCAATATCCTCAAGTAGTAATGACAAGCCTTCACAATGCTCATGAAACTTAAAAAGATAAATCAGACACTCAAATCAGACACTTTGGAGAAGAACCTCTTATCTTCTCATAAAACTATCAATAAAACAGTTCGTGAAAATCATATTGAAGAATTTTTTTCCCAAATAATCACAGGCTCTTTTTTGGAAGAGATTATTATAGTGTTTCAAGGATGACTTTCAGTTAAATGGATAGCTTGGAGAGACATGGACAGGCATGGACTTGGAGAGGAGAAAGTTGAGGGGATATTTGAATAGAGGCATTCAGTAAGAGTAGATAAAAGAAACCGTTCCCATTGGTGGAAGAATCCAGAATGGTGGGATAATGATCTAAAGTGATTGACAGAAGCAACTGGTGACTTGAGGTGAAACCTTTTTACACAGTGAGTGGCTAGAATTGGAAAATTCTACCTGAAAGTTTGGTAGAACCATTTCTCATTGAGACCCTCAAATGAGCAGCCAGCAGAACCAAACCCATTTGCAGGATTCTAGAGAAGAGGTCATGGAGTGGGACAGGATGAATTGTTCTTGAAGGTAGATGGCATGGAGACGATGGGCCAAATTGTCTCCTTCTGTACTGTAACCATTCGGGGATTCTAGAGTTACAAAGAATGAAAGATAAACTCATTGTAACATACAAGATTCTGAATGATACACACAGAGTAGTTTTTGCTTGTTGGGAAATTCAGAACATGGAAATACGGGCTTGTGTTAACAGGATAGATATTTGGACTGAGAGGAGTAGACATTACATGACTAAAGGTGCTTCTAAGTCTTTGGAATTCTCTCCCTCAAAAGATTATGAACGTACCATCATTAAATACATAAGGAGATTGCTCTAGACAGATTCTTGATGGCTCAGGGAATTGAGGAATAATTGAAGGAAATGAATTCCCTGAACGTTCTGGAATATGAAAATCCCAGAACTCAGGGATCCGGAGTGTAGGATGAAAAGTAGAGTTGAAGCCCAAGATCAGCCATGATTGTTTTTAATATCAAACCAAGATGGTTGGATGATACAGTCAAGTGCTGCTCCAATCTCTGTGTTTGATTCTGTGATCATCATGGCTATTATTGGGAGCTGGGTAAGTGTATGTGATAAAATAATAGTTAATATTTAATAAAGTTGACATATCCTTGTAGCCCTAGTATCAGTGACAACAACTACAGTCAGGCAAAGATGATCAAATAATTTGCCTGTCCTTAAACTCTGAAAGGTGAATATTTTTTAAACGGAGATAAAAAATTGTGTGGGGGATGGAATGCCAATCAAAATCTGGACATGAGCTGACAATTAAGAGCGGCACGGTGGCACAGTGGTTAGCACTGCTGCCTCACAGCGCCAGAGACCTGGGTTCAATTCCCGCCTCAGGCGACTGACTGTGTGGAGTTTGCACATTCTCCCCGTGTCTGCGTGGGTTTCCTCCGGATGCTCCGGTTTCCTCCTACAGTCCAAAGATGTGCAGGGCAGGTGAATTGGCCATGCTAAATTGCCCGTAGTGTTAGGTAAGGGGTAGATGTAGGGGTATGGGTGGGTTGCACTTTGGCGGGGCGGTGTTGGGCCGAAGGGCCTGTTTCCACACTGTAAGTAATCTAATCTAATTGAAGGTTCAAATCTGCTCAGTTCTGCTTCAGTAGAACCCATTGGGCTAATTTCCAACAACTCGTCAACCTGTTTTGCACAATGGATCGTCTGCAGTTAATGATGGCTGGGAGTTGATACAGACTAAGTCGAGGATGCCTGAGATATGCACAGTACAACATTCTAATAGACCTGTAATGGGTGAACAACGCACTTGCCCAAAATAAATGAGTGGCTATTCAAACATGTCACAAAAGGGGACTGAACATTACACACTGGCTAGCAAATATCCCCACTTCTGACATATTGATAGATAGAAGTTCATTGATGAATAGCTGAAAATAGGTATTGTCAGCCCAACTATCTTTGACTGCCTCATCACTGACCTTCCCTCCATCATAGGCTCAGTGGTGGGGATATGCGCTGGTGAGTTTGCAATGCTCAGTGCCATAAAAGTGAGCATAGTCATATGTTCTACTGACTGAAATGAGGAGGAATTGCTTCTCTTGGAGGGTTCTGAGTCTTTGGAACTTCTTGTCACATCAAGCTTTGTTTATATTGAAGTCTGAGATAGATTATTGATTAGATTAGATTCCCTACAGTGTGAAAACAGGCCCTTCAGCCCAACAAGTCCATACCAACCCTCTGAAGAGTAACCCACCCCCCTCTGACTAATGCATCGAACACTACGGACAACTTAGCATGGCCAATTCACCTGGCCTGCATATCTTCGGAATGTGGGAGGAAACCGGAGCACCCGGAGGAAACCCACGCAGACATGGGGGAGAATGTGGAAACTCCACACAGTCGCCCAAGGCTGGAATCGAACCTGGGATCCTGGCACTGTGAGGCATCAGTGCTAACCACTGAGCCACCATGCTGGCCTGCTCAGAGGTGGGGATATTGGCTGGTGAGTTGGCAATACTCAGTGCCATATAAGCGAGGCCTTCTATTGCTCTACTGACTAAGATGAGGAGGAATTGCTTCTCTTAGAGGGTTCTGAATCTTTGGAACTTCTTGCCACATCAAGCTTTGGGAGCAGAAACCTTGTTTATATTGAAGTCTGAGATAGATTATTGATCATTGGAGAATCCAGGATTGCAGGGAAAGGACAGAAAAGGATCAGCTAAGATTGGGTGGAGTAGGCTCGAGGAGCTGAAAGGGCTATTCGCATTTCTATTTCATATGGTCATGTGGTCCGACATTAACTGCAATTCATTAGTACAAATGAATAAGCATCTGTGTCCGAGAAGTGAGCAAACTAATGGAGTCATCGATGACTGTACTCAAAATAGGTTTAAAATGTACTTTGTACTTTCTTTTTATAGGTTAGTAGGAACAATAATACCACCCATGGCACTGCTGTAAGATTGTAGTTTGCTGCTGATTCATGCCCTTCCTCTTGCTCCATTTTCATCAGCTCCCATTTCTCAAGTCTGAACTGCAGATCACTTTAACGAATGATATCCTAACCTAATGAGTGACATCAGAGTGACATCAGACACCATTGGTGTTTATTGTGTCCTGACTCTCTCATACACCCACCTATCCCTTATCTCTGTACTTACTATTGGCTCCTGGTCCAGCAACATCTCAAGTTCCTTCTTGTTTTGAAATCTCTTTCCCATCTTGTGTAATTCCATCCAGTTTCTCAGAGGTATCTGTGCTCCTCTGTTTTAGCATATTGTTTCTAGTCAGTGTCATAGTGGCTTTTCCACAAATGCTTGGGGTCCAGGGTCTGGAATCCTTCTCTCTCTCTGTCTCTCTCTTCCTTTAAGACACTGTTTCAAACTGACCACGTTTGGTAATCCGAGTTACAGTACTGGTTAGAGTGGAAAAAAAAATCTTTCACATGGTTAATGAATCACTTTAACACTGCACCTCTCTGGCAGAATCACCAGAGAGTTACCACAAATAAATAAAGGTTGATTTATATTGTGCCTTTCAGAATCATCAGATGAATCAATGTGCTTTAAAACCAATTAAGTACTTTTGAAGTATTGTCACTGTTGTCATATTTTAATCTGCAGACAGTAAACAGAAACATGGCTTTGTCATATTGATTGAGAGATAAATATTGGTCTGAAGACTTGGGAGAACTTTCTACTCTTCCCTGCCATTGTACCAAGGCATTCTTTCTTTACATCCACCTGAGAGGTGCAGACTGAGCTGTCCTGGCTGCGAATTTGATCTGAAATGACAGGAATTGATTCAAGAGGAGAGACTGAAGCAGCTAGGACTGTATCCCTTTGAGTTTGGTAAAATGCGGGGCGGGGCAGGGTCTCATAGAAATCTATCAAATTCTGACAGGACTAGACAGGCTTAATGCAGGGAGGATGTTCCCAATGGGTGGAAAGACCAGAACTAGAGAACAAAACATCGAACGTTTCCAAGAAGGAGTTAGATATAAATCTTGGGGATAAAGGGATCAGAGTGTGGAAAAAAAGTGGGAACAAGGGACTGAGTTGGCTGACCAGCCATGATCATACTGAATGACAGCAGACTTGAAAGGGTGAATGGTAAATTCCTGCTCCTATTTTCAAAGTTTCTATATAATGGAACCATGGCTGATACAGTAACGACAAAACCCTGCTACTTACTCATCTTTGCTAATGTTTACAAAGGTTCCTTTGTCAGGGAAAGGTGTTGAGGAGAGATAGTTGCACCTGCATTGTAAATATTCCTGGTTAATTACCAGTAAATATCACCACTAATGGTAGACATTTGAAACATGTAAATGAAGTTTGGTCCCAACAACACTCAAGGATACGCAACAATACTGAGTGGCTAAGCAGAAACTGATAGCCAAGTTCAGTGAGGATGGCCTCAACCGTGACCTTGGATTCATGTCGCATTACAGGTGACCCCAGTACACTACGCACTCTTTCTCTCACACACACACATACACACAGGCTTGTACTCCATCATACTCACGGATACACTCTACTAAGCATGCACACACGCAAACACACGCTATTTCATGCGCACTCACACTCCTATGCACACATAGGAGTGCATAGAGCACACACACACATACATACAAGTCTATGGGGTGAATTTGCATTTGCAGAATTGTATTTGCAGACCCATGCTATTTTGCTCAAAAAACATACCATCTGCAGGCGGTCAATGCAGTTAATCTATATAACATTTTATAAATTCCTACTTTGGAAATACAGCCAGTCTGACTCAAGACTGGGATACTGACATGATATGGAGGAGCCAGTGTTGGACTGCGGTGAACAAAGTTAAAAAAAAATCACACAACACCAGGTTATAGTCCAACAGGTTTAATTGGAAGCACTAGCTTTCGGAGCGCTGCTCCTTCATCAGGTAACTAGTGGGGCAGGATCATAGGACACAGAATTTATAGCAAAAGATCACAGCATCATGCAAGTAAAATGATATATTTAACAAACAGCCAACCAAATATAACCTGGTGTTGTGCGCTTTTTAACTTTGAACACTCAAGAAGCTCAACACAATCCAGGACAAAGCAGCCCTTTTGGTGCCATAAACATCCACTCCCACCCCAACAACACTCAGTAGCAGCACAGTAGCTGCCTCCAAGTTGCACTGGGAGAAATTACCAAAGATCCTGAGACAGAACCTTCGAAATGCTCACAGCAGGACAAGGACAGCAGACACATGGGACCACCACCATCTGCAAGTTCCTTTGTAGAAACATAGAAACATAGAAGATTGGAGCAAGGGGACGACATTCAGCCCTTCAAGCCTGCTCTGCCATTCATCATGATCATGGCTGATTGTCCAACTCCATAGCAGTTCAGGCAGCATCCAACGAGCAGCAAAATCGACGTTTCAGGCAAAAGCCCTTCAAAGGCTCTCTGCCTTTATTCCTGATGAAGGGCTTTTACCCGAAACGCCAATTTCGCTGCTCGTTGGATGCTGCCTGAACTGCTGTGCTCTTCCAGCAACACTAATCCAGTATTTGGTTTTCAGCATCTGCAGTCATTGTTTTTACCTTGTCCAACTCCATAGCCTAATCCTGCTTTCTCCCCAGTATCTTTGATCCTATTCACCCCAAGTGCTATATCTAGCCATCTCTTGAATACATTCAATGTTTTGGCATCAACTACTTCCCGTGCTAATGAATTCCACAGGCTCAGCACTCACTGGTCTTATTTCAAAACTGTAATAACATCATATTTCTATACATATATAATCACTAGAGCAGTTCAATCCTATATATAGTCTTTGAAGATTGCGAACTAAACAAGACTTTTCTTTTTGCTTCTACAAGGATATATTTACATACATTTGAGGCATTGGGAGGGTCTGAACTTGGACAAAAAGACATTAGGCAGTAGTCTTTCCCCACCGCACCTTGGTGGCAGCTAGCCCAAGCTTTACTCCGTCCCACAGCACGTAGCCCTGGATCTTGGAATGTGCCAATCTGCAACACTCAGTTGGGGCCAACTCCTTGCTCTGGAAAACTAACAAGCTTCAGGCAGACCAAATAGCATCTTTCATCGGGATGATGGTCCGTCAATGTTTGTCTCAGTGTACATCCTGGGGAAGACTGTAAAGCAGAGAGTTCTGTGTCACTCAGGATGAACCTCGACATAAACCACTGCAACTTTCTCCAGACTTCCATGGCAAAGGCATATTGCAGATGTGTGACAGTCTCAGCATATCCCCCACCCCTCCAGTTGCTTGGAGGGCAGCATGCAGAGAGTCCGGGTGCTCATGAAGGATCTCACAGGTGGTGCCCTTCTCACCACCAAGTGATGTCTTGGTACTTGTTGGAAAGTTCTGGTGATGAGGCATTTTACCAAATGACTTTGACATTCTGCTCAGGCACAAACTGACAGAGAAGGTGGATCCTGTTTCCTATCAGGGTCTCAAGGCCACTATGTGCTAACTGACTACTGCCTCCTGCTGGCTGATTGTTACTTAGAGGGCAACCAGTTTGCCGGGAAGGGAACATGGAAGCTCAACATGAAACTGTTGACTCCAGAAAACATTGAGGAGCTGAAAAGGGATTACATGGATTGGAGAACCATGAAGCCCCTCTTTTGTCAGTCTATAAGACACAAAGCCCACAGACCGTGTGATCTCCTAGTTTCCTGATGTCTATCACAGAGGTTTTCTCTAACAGGGTGCAGGAGAGGCTGGACTAGCCATTATGCCTGGATAAGTTGATCAAAGCCTTGGAGTCCTTAGAAAACAATAAAACTCACGAAAGTGACAGCTCACTGGCCAAGTTGTATTCAGCTCTGTGGGACCTACTGGGGGGTGTATGACAGGTAGCATGTGTGAATCCATGAGAAATTGTATCATCACCCTCATCTACAAGAGTATGGGGAGAGAGGGAGGAAATGAGGAAATAACAGATTGGTGTTGAATTTTACTGCTGAATGGAGATTACAAAATCCTGTCTAAAGTCATCGCCAACCCTGGATAAAGTGGTGGGGGGAGGGGAATGAATGTACCCGATAGCATCCTTACCCTGATGGCAACCTTTATGTGCAGCTGCATCAAGCTGTGCATAGACCCTCAGTACGCAAACACCAAGTGTCACTACGTTCGGAGGTTTTACCTGACCCCAGTGTTGCGAAGGATGGGTCTGGCCGCGTTGTCGCAGAACACTCCAAGTTGTTGGACCATTTCGTATCACCAGTCCATTGTGGAGACATTTGCAAGTCCTTCAGGAAGTAGTCAGCACATAGCATCCTCGAGCCCTGTGGAAAAAGGAGAGAGGGAACCTGTTAGTCTGCTCAAGGAACAACCTTCCAATGTCATTTGGCAGAATGCCTCATCACCAGAACTTTCCAACAAGCACCAAGATGTCGCTTGGCTGGTGGTGAGACAGGCACTACCTGTGAGGTCCTTCATGCATGCCTGGTCAGTTTGTGTCAATACACGCTGCCCTCATAGGGGCATGGGGGGGGGGGGGGGGGGGGGGGGGGGGGGGTGGGCGGGGGGGTGGGATGAGATTGTCACACATCTCCTTCTGGAATTCTGGAGAAAGATGCTGGAATCTGTAGTGGAAACAAAAACTGCTGCAGATCACAGCGGGTAAGAGAGCATCCAGAGCATGAGAGAGCGCACGAGAGAGAGAAGTGGGGTGTCACTGGTGCTAATGGGTGTAGGGTGCTGGTATGACTATGGTTTCTTTGGATGGAGTCAAACACCAATATTTTTGGTTCTTCGATATGCTACTGTACAGAACTGCACCACATTTGTGACTAAGGTATTGAACTGAATAAAGTATATTTTTGAAATAAAAAAATTCTCTGGTTTGCTTTTCAGACTCTCCAGGTGCCTCAGTTACATGTAAATATAGTCTTATAGGTGTAAGAGATGCCTTTCATTTCTTTGGATAGAATCAAACTAGAATGGATTTGTTCCTTGATATGCTACTGTACAGAACCAAACTGTGTTTGTGACTATATAACTTTTTTTTGAATACAGTATATTTTTGAAAAAAAGAGGGGAAAACTGCCAATTGGGTCAGGTTTGCTCTGGGATGACTGATTCTCTTTGACCAAACCTGTGTTGTACCAGGCAGGATACTCTCGGAGAACCTCACGCTCCTCAGTGAAATGATTGCCTACGTGTGGGACAGGGACATGGATGCTTGCCTCATCAACCTGGACCAGCAGAAGGTCTTTGACACGATATCACCTATATGTCTCCACTATGGGCTTTGGGGAGGGAATCCTCAATGGGATCCCACTGCTCGACACCAACATCGTTAGTGCAGTCTCAGTGAATGGTCGGGAATCAGAAGCTTCCCGATCAGACCCGGAGTCAGGCTGCCCACTCTCTCCTGCCTTGTTAATGTGATGTATACAGCCTTTTGCTGAGTCCATCAGGAAGGAGGTGAACCTGAGAAGGGTGACTAATCCAGGCAGCAGAGGTGAGCAGGTCAAATGCTCCCCATACTTGGATAATGCAGGTTTTTGGAAATATATCACCATTCCATTACTGTCTCCGGATCAAAATCCTGGAACCCCCGATTAAGAGCACAGTATGTGTCTCCATTCCACATGGACCCCAGCAGTTGATGAAAGCAGCTCCCTGCCATCGTCACAAATTCAATTAGACACAGGCAATAAATGCTAGCCTAGCCAATGACACCATATCCCATGGGTAACCTTTTTACAAGATGAAGGGTTATACTGGAATGGGATTGTGTGTGTATGAAGGTCCGCATTTTACAAAGTCTCATTGACACTCACCACGTTAGCTTGACTTGAGCAAAGGGGTTAAGTCTCCCATCAAATTCTCCCAATTGTCGACCTGCTTTGAGGGGAGACAGCTAACTATTATCTGTTCAAATGGAACACAGAGAATGAAATGTTAACAATTATTAATTGCATATACCCAAAAGGGCCACCAGATGGAAGTAAAGTTGTAGCATTTACAATGGCATCTTTCTAAGTCCTTTCTAAGGACTTCCGTGTGTAGTCCTTAATTATAGACTAAAACAGTAGACATTGGAAACTGCCATTCAGTTGTGGTATAATGATACATTACAGGTGCTATATAAATACCAGACATAGCTCCAACACCACTAAGGTAGGGCTCTGAGAAGGAGCTAGAGTTTGGGATAGAAACACGTAGAATCCTGGGCAGTATGAAGTGAGGTGTCAAAAGCTAAACTATTTTGCAAGGCACAGAAAACGGTGTTAAGAAATTGTCGTGTTTTCCATTATACATCTGAAGCTCTGCTGTCTCTATCCTAACTCGTAAGAAATCCTATTTACTTCTCAGCCCTGTGTTTGCTGACATACCTGAGCTCCTGGTTAAACAATGTCTTGACTTTAAAATTCTTGAGCTACCTCGGTTTAATCCCTCGTGGCACCACCACTCCCCACCTCTGTAATCCTTTCCACCCCCACAACCCTCTGAACATCGCCTGGTCTATAATTATGGCCTGTAATCTGAGGGACCAATTCAGGAAATCTTTGCTGTGCTGCCTCTTGTGGAAGTATTGTGGTCAAGTGATCATGGGCCCAAAATCGGATATTTTAAATTGACTCAACAGGGAAATCAGGCCTGACAGAAAATTGGTCAAACTGAATTAAACAGCAGTCAGTAGCTATCAGCTACAGAGAACACTGGGAGCCAAGGTTGAAGAAGTTACAAAGGTTTGGGGAACCAGTTCCAACCCGTCTGAGGGTTGTGATTTGGAGAAGAATCATTGACTTTCTGGCACCTTGACATCCTACCAGAGCCCGAGGCTGCGCACTTTGCACCTCCCTGGCATGGCAACAATAAAGGGCGTTGGCACGACCCCATGTGGATGTTTTGAACCAAGTAATAACAACACAAACCTGGAAGCTACCCCTCAGCGAAGGCTCAGGAAGACTCATGATGAAAGACCATGAGGCATCCCAATAAGATCCAGGAGAAGATTGGCCCTGACCTGAAAGGCGTTCCTTCATGGAAGACAGCCAGCCCTGTGTCAGACAGGGAGGAGATTCCAATGGCCCAACTCTAACATGTGGATCATTGTGGAATATGGGTAGAGCTAGACAGAGAGTAAATATTGTGGGAATGTGGGAAATGCTCACATGGTGTTTTAAATATGGAATATTTGGTTAATAAAATAGAGTTCAACAGCAAATCGAATTCTGTGCTCACTGACAAGCGTGATTGGATAAAAGGATTTTAATACATAACTGGTCAAAGTATCCAAAGCACAGACATTACATTCTTCCATCACCAAATGCACCTTGCCCTCTTAGAAGATGCTGCTCCCTCCAGCCATCCTGGTCCATTGTTAAATCACCCCAACACTCTGTCCCCTTCCCACTACACCTTTTATGACAACGTAGGAAATATAACAACGTGCCTCTTGCTTATCACTGTCCACAGCCCAGACACTCCCTTCAGGTGAAATAGCAGGTTACATGTATTTCTTCCGATTTAGTATAGTGGGCGATTTGGGCCTACACTTTCTAGAGTTTTGTAGAATGAAAGGACATCAAGTTAAGTATCGAAGATGTGAAAGGATTGGCAAACCTTTGGGGCAACCTAGAGCATGAGATCATAGCTTTAGGTTAAGGAGTAGAGATGAAGAGAAATTATTTCTCTCAAAAGGGTCATGATTTTGTGTGATGGATGTTGGGACACTGAGTAACTTAAAGAAGGAGATTGACACACATTTAATTTGTGAGGGGTTAAGGGTTTATAGAGAGCAGACAGGAATGTGGAGTTGAGGCTGAGATAAGATTGGATGAAATGGTGGAGAGTTGAATTACCTGCTCCTAGTTCTTATAATCTTACGTATACAATGCTTACAATAACATCTCATGGACAGATCAAACACAATTTTGCTGACTGTTTTCTGAAATGCAATCATTCAGTTTGTGAATGTGACCTTGATTCCATGTCATTTTAATTCTTCGCCTCCAGTCCCATCTCCGATTCAATTCACTCTCACCCTGTGCCAGTAACTCCTACATTTCCACCACTAGCTTATAGTGACGTACTCTACTTATGATCTTCTCCACAAGAGGAAACATTCACATCATATTATTTATTCTATCAGGACCTACTTATTTGGAGCAGATTGATGATATAATCAAATGCTGGGTTATTAAATTTCACATAAAAACAAAGTTTAAAGCCCTTTGGCATGGCTCTCAGGGCTTTGAAATTGCTGGTATTACTAGTGTCAGAGTGTCAACATGGATACCACCATTACATGTGGGGACACCACCCACCATGTACGCAGCAGGTACTCATGTGACTTGGCCAACGTTGTTTATCTCATATGCTGCTGGCAAGGATGCCCTGAGGCATGGTACATTGGCAAGACCGAGCAGATACTACAACAATGGACATTGCACAACAATCGAGACGGGAGTGCACTCCTCCAGTCAGGGAACACTTCAGCGTTCAGGGACATTCGGCCTCATATTTTCAGGTGACCATCCTCCAAGGTGGACTTCGGGATAGGCAACAACGCAGAGTGGCGGAGCAGAGGCTGATAGCCAAGTTCGGAACCCAAAAGGTTGGCCTCAACGGGGACCTTAGGTTCATATCACATTACAGGTGACACACATACACATACACATAAAACACACTCACATACTCACACTCAGGCAGAGCCTTTCTCATACACATACATACACTCCCCACACACCCTCTCACAGGCTTATACTCCATCACACTCTCTCACATACACTTTACCAAGCATGCATACATGCAAACACACACACACACACACACACACACACTCTCATGCTAACTCACACGTATACACGCTCTCTCTCCCATGCACAAACACACACACATACAACTATGGGGTGAATTTGCATTTGCAGAATTATATTTGCAGATACATTCTATTTTGCTCAAAAAGCATATGATTTGCAGGCAGAATTTATAAATTCCTATTTTGAAAATAGAACCACTCTGACTCCAGTTTGGGATACAGACCAACTTTAACCTCATACCTTTAATACATTGTCTGAGCTGACATGTCACCTTTTTTGATAAAACTTTAAGTTATCTCGAGAATGTGACTTAAAAGAAGTGCTTGGATTAATAGATGGATGAACCAAAATCTGCAACCCATTCTAAAAGATGAAAAACTTAACAGCAGTCTAGGTTTGTTCAATATATCATTTTAGTTGCATGACACTGTAATCTTTTTCTACGACTTCTGTGTCTTAATTCCTGCCCCACAACCACCTGATGAAGAAGCAGTGCTCCGAAAGCTAGTGCTTCCAAATAAACCTGTTGCACTAAAGCCTGGTGTTGTGCGATTTTTTTAAACTTTGTCTACCCCAGTCCAACACCAGCACTGCCACATCATGGTAATCTTTTATGAATAGTAAATAATCAAAAGCTTTTGGTATATTGCACCAGCATCTGACACTGCTGCAATTTGGCATGCATTCAATAGCACTAGTTCTAGATTGAGGAAACAGGAAATAAGTGTTCTCAAGTCAGATGCAGGACAACAGGAGCTCCAGACTTTATGATGATTCATTTCACCAGTGGCGGTTATATGCTGACACAGTTCTGCATTTTCTCCAGATGGTACAGGAATCCCTACAGACATGAAGGGATGACCAGAATCCAAAATCTATCACGTTAAAGACTCAAATGTATCCAGTTTCCACTTCCTTCCCTCTCTTCATCACAACATGACATCAGTACAATTTACGAGCTGTAGGAAGGAAGGGGTAAACTGCAGTCAAAAGGATTCATAATCAATCTTCTTCAGCCACCCACATTGACTTGCACATGTCTGGGTTGAATTCCAAGCTCAATGGGCTTTCTGATGTTAATGGTTAACATTTGGTTCCGTTTCTGCTTTTGAGGACTTCTTACACAGGGATAGTCAGATTGGGGGGAGGGGGTCTGTCCCAGGTAGTGTAAGCTTCCTTAGCACCTCAAGAACTTTCTTCAAATGATTACTTCATGCAAAGAAAAACACATACTTTGCCAAAAAAAAAAAAGCACTTGCAGATGAATATCCAATTTAGGCAGTAACTTCACGTTTTAAGTTTCACTCAGTGCTGGATATATTAATTTCAGAATATATTCATTGTGCAGAGAAATCCTTGCATTATGACCTGCACAAGACTTCACCCTCTTCTTCAAGAGTGTCAGTGACCAAGGTTCAGGAATGGGGGATATCTGTGGGGCTTGCCCTGTGTCCAAGCAATGACACAGTGGCTGCTATAAACTTCTTCCCTTATGTACAGGACAACGGCAATATATACAGAAAACTCATCACGTTGGCAGTTAGAGAAAGCCTAGTGCACCAGGTAGTAAGGCAAAAACCAAGTACTATCCTATGAAAGGAAAGGTTAACATAGGAATCAGAGGCAAGCAAATAAACACCTCTGATGTGCAAGGAGATTGCTCAATAATGGCTGGGGCCATGCAGATGCAATGAGGCAGCTCTTCCATTTACTCTGTACTGCAGTGTCACTACTGGTGGCACCACATTCTAATATTGCTTGGAGAAAACTCCCACCTGTTCTTACTTCCCTAGCTAAGATTGACTGCTCAATTATCAGAGCTGACCTTAACAGGCAGTTGGGTTTGACATTTAACATAGCCCAGTTAGATCAGCTCCAGCACCTTTTAGTTTCAGTGGGAACTCTTTGTGCTCATGGTCAGATGATGCCTTTAATGAAACTCCTTGGAAGCTTTTGCTACATGAAAGACACCACATAAATACAGGCCGTCATTGCTGCTGTCTTGTATGTGTGCAAATAAAAGCTACTGAAACAATCAGATTTGGGGACAGAGGTTAAGATTAAAAGAGAAAGCAAGCTGCTACTTTATCAGTTGTTTATCTCAAATTGGTTATCAGAATCCAGCTCTCATCTTTTCTAATACGGAGACAGTGCCTAGAGTGACCGTCAGTGTGTAGAGGGTCTGTTGTCCCTGTTCCCAGTGATTGGCACTGGGGAGCAGGTGCTAGACTTTCAATGTTTATTATGTGGGTCTTTAGATTTTATTAGATTAGATTCCCTACAATATGGAAACAGGCCTTTTGGCCCAGCAAGTCCACACCGACCCTCCAAAAAGCAACCCATCCATACCTATTCCCCTACCTCATATTTACCCTTGACTAATGCACCTAACTCTATGGGCAATTCAGCATGGTCAATTTACCTGATCTGCACATCTCTGGATTGTGGGAGGAAAAAGGAGCACCCAGAGGAAACCCACACAGACACGGGGAGAACATGCAAACTCCACACAGCCAGTCACCCGAGGCGGGAATCGAACCTGGGCCCCTGGTGCTGTGTGGCAGTGCTAACCACTGAGCCACCAGGTGATGAGTTAACAAAATATAACTGCCTACTCAAGGTGGAATTGTTGCATAATTCTGTATAAAAAGGAGAGGGTCCCTTTAACTCGAAATTGGGCTTTGCAATGACAAGAGGCAAGAAAACCAGAATGGAAAATCAATAGAAAGGCAAGCAGTACAAATTGCAACAGGAACATCCTGCAGCAAGTCACCTGGGTCTAAGGGAAAACTTGTCAGTGACCAATATTTAACACTACGCTGTCTTTCTGGTGTATGAGAGAAAACAGATGGGTTCCAGGCACTGTTTTTAAACTTCAAACAGAAATCCTGCCCAGATTAGATGAATGAGTGCCACTTGCTCCATTCTGCTGCGATGTGTATGTGTAAAGCAGAACACAGACACAAACACATGGAAACAGACATCTTCCTCCTGAACTCAGCTGAACTTTGTCCTTGAAGGCAGGAAGGATGCCGATTGAAAAATATCAACCAGGGACCAGGAAACAGACTTAACAGTCAGCCACTGCCAAACACTTTGTGCTCGTGACTGAACTCCCAATGACCCTGGGAGGCCTCACGTTGGGATCCAGCTCAAACCAAGGCCCCCCTCTCTTCCTGATGATAACAGATGGGAGATTCTCTCCGATCCACACGCAGAATAATGAGGATTCACAGAGCATTGGATTGTTATGGTGCAGGGAGAGGCTATTAGGCTCATTGGTATCCGCCCTTCAAACAAGCAACTCACTTCCCATCATTCTCCTGCCTTCTCCCCGTAGCCCTGCACTTCTTCCTTTTTCAGATCACCAACGTTGAAAGTCTCCATTGAAACTTCCTCCATCACACACTCAGGAAAGGCAGTTCAGATCTCAACCATTCATTACGTGAGAAAGATTTTCCTCAGCTTCTTCGCTTCTTTTACTAAATTACTTTAATCTCTCATTCTCAGTGCTATTACAAATGGGAACAGTTTCACCCTCTGTTGCTCAGTCTAGACCACTCAGATTTTGAATACCACTCTCAGATTTGCTCCCCAATCTATCTTCATAAACAAAATTCTTCATCCCTTGAACCATTCTCATGATTTCTTCATAACACCTTCACATTTTCCCTAAAGTGTGGTGCCCAGAACTGAATGGAATACTCCTTACGTTTGTACTGTATGACCACATTTATTAAAATTTGAATACTGTATGCATTATAGAATTCCTACAGGGCAGATAGAGGGCACTTGGGCCATAGAGTCTGCACTGACCATCAGAAGAGCATCCCACCCAAACCTTTTTGCATGCAAATAGACTTGCAGACAGGCTCAAGAAAGGAGTCCATTCACAATCCAGGACTGCCTGTATTTTATATTGTCACCTTATTCTTCCTACCAGAAGAGATCACTTAGCATTTCTTTTCATTATTTGGAGATACCGGTGTTGGACTGGGGTGTACAAATTTTTATTTATCATCTAGTTACAGGTTGCCATCCTGAAAATGATTGCCCCAATCCTAACTCGAACTTCTTTATGTTGGGTGATCTGTTATCTTATTAAGTAAGCGGTTACCTTAATAAATAGTCTGATACTTAATACTTCATCAAATTCCTTCTGCGAATCCAAATACATTACATCCATTGCTTCTTCTTTATATATCCTCCTTGTTATCACGAGTGACAGTATATTTGTCAGGCATGATTTCCCCTTTGTGAAACTATAGTGACTGTGCTTGATCATATATATTTCTACATGCTGTGTTATTACATCCCTTTTTAATAGGGTCTAATGTTTTCCTAATTACGCAAATCGGTCTACAATTATATGATGCATGCTCCCCCTCACCCACTTTTGAATAAACAATGTTATATTGGCAGTTTACCAATTCTGTAGACCTTAGATGCTGGATAAGGTTTCTTGAACAATTAAGACCAGCGCACCCACTATCTCAATAGCCTCTTCCCTTAACATCCTAGGATCCATCCCCTCAGGTCATTGAAACTTATTGGTTTTTAGTCCCATTAGTTTCTCTAGCAATAATAATTGTTTCCTCTTCTTCCTTGAATATTTAGTAATTTTGAAACACTAATAGTGTCTTCTACCATAAAGACTGATGCAAGATATTTATTCAACTCCTCTCCGGTTTCCTGGTTCCCTGTTATTGCTTCCCCATTTTAATGAGGGACATATGTTCACGTCATTGCACTCTTGCAATCGCCAGAACATCAATCCTTAGAGGAGACCAAAACTGCACATAACAATCCAGGTGTGGTCTCACCAAGGCCCTATAACTGCTGCAAGAGGTCCCTGCTCCTGGTTTCAAATCCTTTCACTATGAAAGTCAACAAACTATTTGCCTCTTGCACTTCCATGCTTACTTTTTGCAACTAGTATACAAAGACTAGCAGGTGTCATTGCCAGTATCTTTTGGAATATTGCATGCAATTCTGGTTTCCTTCTTATGGGAAGGATGTTGTGAAACCTGAAAAGGTTCAGAAAAGATTTAATGATGATTGCCAGGGTTGGAGGATTTGAGTTATAAGGAGAGGCCGAATAGGCTAGGGCTATTTTCCTGGAGCATCAGAGACTGTGGTTTATAAAATCATGAGTGACATGGATAGGGCAAATAGACAATGTCTTTTCCACAGAGTGGGTAAGTCCAGAACTACAGGGCATTGCTTTAGGGTGAAAGGGGAAAGATATAAAAGAGACCTAAGGGGCAACATTTTCACACAGACAGTGGTGCGTGTGTAGAATGAGCTGCCAGAGGAAGTGGTGGAAGCTAGTACGATTGCAACATTGAAAAAGGCATCTGGGTTTGGAGGGATGTGGGCCAGGTTCTGGCAGGTGTGACTAGATAGAGTTGGGATATCTGGTCAGCATGGACAACTTGTCCCGAAGGATGCACGTCTCTATAAACTTTATTTGCCTTTGAATCTCAACCAACTTTGTTGATAAACCCCTTTCCCAAACGTTTCATCCAACTTTGCTCTTATTCCTTTGAAAATACCCATATTTAAGTTTCTGATCCAAGGTCCTCCTGCTCAAACCGAATGCTAAATTTGGCCATGTTATGGTCATTGACACCCAGGAAATCTTTACCCTAACATCTTTTATGAAACTGCCTTATTACACATTGCTAGATATAAAATAGTCCGATCCCTTGTTCAATTCACAGCACACTGTTCTCAGAAGCTGTACTGAAAACACTAAGAATTCTTCCTCTACCAATCGGACTATCCCAATCGACATGAAGATCAAAGTCAACCATGATTAATGTCCTACCTTTTCTTCAAGCCCTCATCATCTGACAATCTGAGTTTACTCCAACTTGTCTCTTCTTTCTCACCTTTGCCCGCATCAATATATCTTCTAATTCAAGACCATTTCTTGCTATTGTGATTATTCCAACTTGTACTAATAATGCTACCCTACCAATCTTTCCTTCCTGGTTCTTCTTACAAGGAAACCAAAGGTGAAAACTAAATATTCAGGGGAATGTGACTTTTTGTAAGTGTGTCTCTCTATTTATAACCTGTACTTGCCATTAATTCATTAATTGCGTTCAAATACTAAATGCATTCAATTAAAAAAAACATTGACTTTAGCATATCCATTCAGTCCATTGACCACTGACTTTCAATGCTTGTGCATTAAAGATAAGACATCTTTTTCAAGGATGGAGTTCAGCACAATGTTGGGATCACAACATTGTACGCTAATGACCTGGAGAAAGGAATGGAGAGTATTGTTGCTAGGTTTGCAGATGACACAAAGGTAGGTGAAGGGGTAGGTAGCGTTGAAAAGACAGCAAAGCTGCAGAAAGACTTGGACAGGCTAGAAAAATAGGCAAAGTTGCAGCAGATGGAATACACTGAGAAAAAGTGTGAAGTTGCGTACTTTGGTAGGAAGAATAGAGGCACAGACTATTTTCCAAGTGGGGAAAGGCTTTGGAAATCTGAAGCACAAAGGAACTAGGGAGTCCTATTTCAGGATTCTTTTCAGATTCAAATAGAAGCTCAGTTGGCAGTTAGTAAGGTAAATACAATGTTAACATTCATTTCAAGAGTAGAAGAGCAGATATGCACTGCTGAGGCTGCAGAAGGCCAGACCACATTTTGAGCTCCATATCTAAGGAAGGATGTGCTGGCATTGGAGGGGTCAAGGGGATTATGAGAATGATTCTGAAGATGAAGTATTGTCAGATCAGAAGCGGTTCAGAACTCTGTGCTCAATGGAGCTTAGATGGATGGGGGGGATGGGGTGGGTGGGTGGGAACAGGGAATCTGATTGAAATTTACAGAATGCTGAGGCCTGGATAGAGTGGATGCAGAGACTGTTTCCACCAATAGGAGAAATGAGGACATGAAGGCATAGCCTCTTTGGAACTGAAGATGAAGAATTTCTTCAGCCAGATGGTGGTGAATCTATGAAGCTCATTGTCACAGAGAACTGTGAAGGCCAAGTCAATGAGTATATTTAAGACAGAGCTAGATTGATTCTTTATTGGTAAGAGGGTCAAGGATGAAGGCCAGAGAATGAGGCTGAAAAACTATGAGCTAGGATTGAATGATGGAGCAGACATGATAGTGGAATTAGGTCATTCAGCCTCATTTATTGTACTATGTTCAACCACTGGCTCCAGCAGGTTGAAGCGAAGCCCACAGAAAAGTGCTATCCTATCGCCCAGTATTGATGTCAGAATCCATGAACAGAAACCCACTTCATCTGTATCAATCTTTGATTTACATATTTAACTCTTTGACTTCATTTACCCAATGCCAGTTTGCCCATGACTCAGGATCTGCATCCAGGAGCTGTACTGATGTCAGGATTTTAAATGGCCCTGGTGGAATTCAATCTAAGCACCAATGAGTAGGCTATTACGAGGTAAGTGTGATTTGGTAACACTATTAATGACAACGTCTATCATGTTACCACTGATCAAGAAGAGACTGATGCTGTTGTAATTTGCCAAGTTACATTTGTCCTGTTGTTGTGTACTTGGGCAATTTTCCATATTGTCGGGTAGATGCCAGTGTTGGAGCTGCTCTGGAAGAGCTTGCCAAGAAGCATGGTATGTTGTGGAGATAAGACTTTACAAGTATTGCTACAACATTGTCAGGCCTTTGTAATACTCAATCCCTTTCTTGATGTCATGTGTAGTGAATCAAACATAGAACACATCATCATAGGAACAGGCCCTTTTGCTCACCATGTCTGTGACTGATCACAATGCCATTCTGAACTAATCCTACCTGCCCACATGTGGTCCACATCCCTCTGTTCCCTGCCTGTTCATGTTTCTGTCTAAATGCCATTTAAAATATTGCTAACGTATTGGCTTCCATCACCTGCCTGGACTGTGTAAACTGAGAGGGTGCTGAAAAGATTTTCAAGGATTCTGCTGGCACTGAGGGTTTGAGTTATTAGGGAGAGGCTGAATAGACTGGGGCTATTTTTCCTGGAACGCCAGAGGCGGAGGGTTGACCTTACAGAGGTTTATAAAATTATGAGCATGGATAGGGTGAATAACAAAGGTCTTCTCCCTAAGGTGGGTGAGTCAAAGACTAGAGGGCATAGGTTTATAAAGGTGAAAGGGCAAAGATATAACAAGCACAGGAGGGATAACTTTTTTAATGCAGAGGGTCATAAAAGTGTGTATGGAACGAGCTGCCAGAGGAAGTGGTGACGGCAGGAACAATTACAATATGGTTGGGTATAGGAATAGAAAGAGTTTAAAAGGATATGGGGCAAATAAGACTGGGTCAGATTGGGTGTCTGATCTGTACAGATGTGTTGGAACAAAGGGTCTGTTTTCAGGCTGTATAATCCTTTCTCCTTTAAACTTCAATTCTCTCACCATAAACCTATGCTCCCTAACATCTGACATTTCCACATTGGGTAAGAGTCCCAACCATCCACCCTTCCCATAATTTTATACTTTTCTACCAGGTCATCCCTCAGCATCCGATACTCTAGTGAAAGCAGTCAGAGTTTGTCCAGTGTCTCCTTCCAGCTAAAACCTTCCAGTTCTGGCAACACCCTGGTAAACCTCTTCTCCAAAGCCTCCACATCCTTCCCATAGTGTGGTGACCAGAAGAGCGCACACAATGCAGTCTAACTAAAAAGTTTTATACAACTGCAACATCTTGCCCACTTTTATACTCAATGTGCCAAACCAATGAAGGCAAGAATGCCATACACCTCCTTTACCATCTTATTCACTGTGTTGCCATTTCAGAGAGGTATAGACATGCATCCCAAGATCCCTCTGCATAATCAATGCTCCCAAGGGTCTTTCCCTTTATTGTATATTTCCCTCTTGCATTTGACTCCCAAAATTCATCACCTCTTACTTATCTGGATTAAATTCCATCGCCCATTTCTCTGAGCACTGATCCTTGAGGAACACCATGGTCACAGACCTCTCGTCAGAAAAACACCCCTCACAACTTAAGGTAAGATTCTTAGTCTGATCCTTACAGACTAAACATCTGCCCCAGCTCATAACAATCCATTAGGAAATGAATAGCTTTTTAAAGCAAATAAAAACTTTAATGAAATCAACTAGATACAAAACTTTAACAGAGCATAAAGTTCTTACTAGAAAGTTGGAATTTACAGAATTTAAGAAACAAACATACACTTTGAAAACAAGAGCCCTTTTAAAAGTTGCCCAACTGGATGTAAATTGAAACTCCGATCACTTTTCTTTTTGAAAGTCCAAAAATGTTCATTCAGAAAAATCATGGTGGGTCAAAAAAAATCCTATAAAGGATATGGATCTCAGTTCTCAGCCACTCTGAACTCCATCCAGGGTCCACTAAACAAGTTCAGATCTACCTTTAAATAGGAGAGTTCTTTTTGGAGTAGGATCAACCTTTTCCACAAATACAGAAAAAAAAATTGAAGAAGTTGTTTGTCTATAGTGGTTCTGAGCAGTGTATAGGACTTGAGAACATCACAATAGCAGAGCATTTGCAGCTATCAACCAGAAACACATTAAAATAATTGGATTCTACAGTTATTGAATGTAACTATGCAATAACATTCTATTAATACATTTCAAATTTTACAGAAACAATTTATTAATCTTTCTATCAGCTAACTGTACAAGTATCGCAGTTTCTCTTTATCAATGTGGAACCTGTTTCAAGGAGGGGTGAGGTTTGAATATCGGTGTCACAACTTCATTGGATTTTTAAAATAATTTTTGTAAAGCAAAATTCAACTGACTGCAGAGGGCAGTCATACTTAACATTGCTTTTCCTCGCTGACTGGAATAATGGAGATGTTGGAACTGATCATGCCCTTTAAAGTAATTACTGGCAGAACACCATTTACTTCAATGAACTGCAAACTACATCTTGAACATCCCAACCCAGCTTTTTTCCCTGTCTTTCCTTCCCGCAAACGAAAATTAAAATCAATACACAGACACGGATACTATTTAATAAAAATAACTGGCACCTGGATCAAACTAATAGGATTACTAATCATATTTTTTGAAAGATTAACATTTTCCTTTAGGATATTATTGTAGACACTATTTTGAAATACTATACAGTTCCATGAATCTATGCACTCAACACAATATGAACAATTAGATTCCCTACAGTGTGGAAACAGGCCCTTTGGCCCAGCAAGTCCACACCAACTCCAAGGAGTAACCCACCCAGACATTTCCTTCTGACTAATGCACCTAACACTTTGGGCAATTTACCATGGCCAATTCACGTGGCCTGCACATCTTTGGATTGTGGGAGGAAACCAGAGCACCCAGAGGCAACCCATGCAGACATGGGGAGAATGTGTAAACTCCACACAGTTGCCTGAGGAGAGAATCGAACTAGGGCCCCTAGCGCTATGAAGCAGCAGTGCTAATTGCTGAGTCATCATGGCACCCATAAATTCTAATGCACATTTTAATATACATTCATTACAAACACTATTTTGATGAGTTCATGAGCAGTGTGCTGAAACTTTGTTGTGCAATACTTGTGGCTGAAGAGTGACCTTAGAGGTTTATAAAATCATGAAGGGCATGAATAGAATAAATAGACAAGGTCTTTTCCCTGGAGTGGGGGAGTCCAGAACTGGAGGGGTAAGAAGGGAAAGATATAAAATAGACGTAAGGGGCAACTTTTTCATGCAGAGTGTATGGAATGAGCTTTCCAAAGGACATGGTGGCAGCTGTTACAATGACAAACCTTTTAAATATGTGTATGAATAGAAAGACTTGAAAGAGGTATGGGCCAAGTGCTGGGAAAGATTGGGTAGGATATTTCGTTAGCATGGGCGAATTGGATTGAAGGGTCTGTTTCTGTGTTGTATATCTAATTAGGCCTAATTTAATGTACCACTTTTAGTACAGGTTAGGGTTGAGCACCAATACTAAAACTAGTAAACTTTTTCTTAATTTAAAGAACATGTTTACATAAAGGAAATTATTTGATCCTAGATGATTAAATGAAGGAATAAATATATTTATTAAACAGGTACATCTGGGTACTTCTACTGGCCACAGAACTTCCATCTGCAAATCTACACAATACTAACATGAGCTTGACAACTAAGTTAGCTAATTAAACAACTAAGAGAATATCACTACTGTTAAAATAAGGAGTTCATTTATTTACTAGATCTAAAATTTCAATCATGCAAATTAACATATTAAACAAATCTAATAATATAAAATACTTGGCATAATTTCAATTCTGACTGCAAACCTCTGATAACTTAAGGCCTATAGATTTAAAAAGATGTAGCTAATTTCATTGATATATTCCAGTGGTTTCAAAACATTCTCTCCTCTCATGGGTATCCACATTTTTCTGGATACATTGCTGTTTCTCCATAATTCTTTTGTGTATGGATACAAAGAGTTGCAACTGCATTTTGTTTGAGACTCAACTATACATTTAATCCCTTTAATTCTGCACAACATCAGAAACACTGTTTTGATCTACCACACAATATTGAGAGATTTCTGGGGACTATTAGCAAAGATGGGATGAACTATAAATCTACTATATTTCCATAATTACCAAGACCAAAAGTAAAAAACTTTCTTCAGCAAATACTTCAACTCACCAGAAGACAAATCTAATCAACTTCAATGTAGTTGCAATACATAAATAAAACCACTACAAATTTTGAAGAAATACACAAAAATATAACCGTTTCCAGGTAGTATTTAAATTTATTTTTCATCCAAATTGTCCTTTATAAGCTTGGTCTCCCCCAGTGAAATCCTCCTTAACCTTGACAGCGGTGAATTATGAACGAAATGCTTTTCCACAATGTTTCAACAGGAAGCACAATTCAATTGAACCAAGTTTGGCTCATAAAGCTATTTCCAATTCTAGCTCCTATATGGCATTCTACTGCATGTAATGCACTAACTAAACTCAATCATTTATTTAGCATGAGATAACGGAGTGCCTGGGACTCATAACTGGGCTTATCATCAAAGAGGTGAGATTTCAGTTACGTACAGCGCTAATTTACAGTTATACGCTGAAACTTTGAACCTTTTGTGCAAAAGAAAACAAACAAGAAGAATAGCATTACCTGAACAAAATAACCAAATTATTACTTTCATTTTCTCATTCAAATCTCTTCATTTCTTGCAGTCTGGGTGGAAAATGGTATTTACTCTTCACTTTCCTTTTAAGTTGTTAAAACTGTATGAGTTCTAATAATTAAATGGAATTTGTTATACTAATGTGCTTAAAAAGCCAACCAAGCTTAATCTGCAGGCTTGAACAAAGAAACATCAAGTCTGTTAGTAAAACAGGCAAGAATTCCCTATTATTGAAATACATCGACAGTACTAATAGAGGGGCAGTGTTTCTGGTTATGCTAAAGCCCCTGCTATGGAATTTTCACCACATGCTCTCAATTTTTGTTTACCACCAGGACAGATACCTGTTTATCGGGTAAATATAGCATAAAATATGGCAAAGTAAGTTGAAAGCCCAATGATACCCTGCTTAGCCTGGTCCACCTTTCATCATAGCAGAAAATAAAAAAGTGGCCCGAGTGTAGTCTAATGATGACATACGGCTGGGTATAACCAACAGACCTATATTAAAAAGAACACTGAGCACATTTGTTAAACTGAATAATTGAAAAATTGTGTGGATAAGTTGTCAACTGCAGAAAATAGGAGTTTGATTTTGATCTTCTGTTCTGAACCCATTTACAGCTTGAAATCTGACAGGATATTCATGATTGTTGCTAAGTGTGGATTGCATTATCTTTCTCCCCCAAACTTGCCCCATTACGTTGAAAAGAATAAATAAATATATATTTCTAAAGCAATCTGCAACAAATTAATTACATTTGAAGTGCAACCACTATTGTTATGTAGAGCAATGTTGCACTAATTCGCAGACAGCACACTTGCACAAATGACCAAAGTGACTTTTTAAATTTAAAAATTGGTTACGTCGAAAGATCAATATTGATTACCACAGCAGAATTTCTTTCATCCTCTTTGAATAGTGGCTTGGATTCTTTTTCACCCATCTCAAAGCCAACAAGACAGCAATCTAATGCAACTGCTTTGTCACAAACCTAAGGAAACCTAAACACAAACAGAAAGTGGGCCATGCCATCAGTGCTTCATCCGGAGACTCACTGATGATGTTACCTAGGATAGTGATGAAACGTCTGAAAACGAACCTCCTAACTCAGCGAGCAAACCTACATGCAGAACCGCAACCTGAGCTACAAATCGTCTCAAAACTCACTAACTTTGTCACAAAGGCAACTTGAATCATGCACTGAATTCATAAAGTGGGGTTTGAATCCATAACATACTAATTCAGAGTCAAGTTTGCAACCAGTGAACTGAGACATTGAGGGTTACATCTTTATTGGAAATGTATATTTTTTGATCTGCCTCTATACCCCCAAAAATATTCTCTCAAAAAAGTTAATAGATTAAAACTGTGAAAGTCTGCTCAAAAATATAACATTTTCCTGCACGAGACCAACATTAGGTAGCTTAGCATAGACCTGACATCAAAGGGATTGAAGTTTCCTTTCTGCATTCAACACAGCAAATAAATTTTTAAATGACAGCGCTATTACCCAGAACAGCATATTTGGATCAAATCTACAGTATTACATTTATCAGCTGAAGCAAAGTATATAAAAAAGGAAAGACTTTTTTTTTGTAGAGAGCTGTAACAGCTTTTGGAAATACAATATGAGGGTAATTGCAAAATATATTGTCATGTTACACCAGTCACTGACATGATTAGAGCTACAGTAAAATGCTATAAAAATGCACTTCAAATTGACTTTTCATAAATCACTGATTGCCTGACATTTTAAAAAAAGTTAATTAACGTCAATAAATTGATGCATGATCAATTTGTATTGCTGTGTTTGACTTTAGACCATATTGATGAGTATGTATGCATCAATAAGTATTAAAATTGAAGAGAACAGTTACATTATTGAATGTTGCCTTACAATTGAGCAGATAGTCACCAAATTGATCTGTTTTAAGGTAAATTGCATTTTTTCTATTAAAGGGAAAGGCGAGTTTATTCATGAGCTGTATGATCAACATTTTTATTTGTAATGCTTCAGCAATTTATGCAGTCACATAAGAAATACAAATTATTCAGCTGGAAACTTCATAGAAACCTCACCAATGCTTGTGAAAGAAGTAGCTGCTTTAAATAAATGAAATAACATTTGATGCTGTAATTAAAGAATTGGTTTGAGAGAAAGATAGTTTAACAACACTTGTAAGGTGGTGTAAATGGAACCTATAAAGGGCAGATCTCTTGATGGCACAGGGTAGGTTAGAAGCTAGTATTTTCCTTAAAGTATTGCGGACTGATTTTCAAAGCACGTGGTATATGAATCATTTCACTTATTCATTGCAATCATACAAGCACAAAGCAAATTAATGTACCTTGCCTTAACGATCATGAATTTTGATACTTTTATTACCACAGTAAAATTGGAGATTATACGAAATACAACAATGACATAATAAAAGCAAAATACTATGGATGCTGGGGGTCTGAAATACAAACACTGTTGGGGAAACTCAGCAGGTCTGGCTGCATCTGTGGAGAAGGAAACAGAATGAATGAGTGTTCAGTTGACTCTTCTTCAGAACTAAAGAATAACTTCAGTCATTGAACACAAATCATTAACCATTTCACTCCGCAGATGCTGCCAGAGTTACTGTGTTTTCCCTGCACTTTCCATCTTTACAATGATGATAACAAAATTTTATTTGCCCCCAGAGAGCGCAGAGTTCTCAACTCAGATCTCCACGTTGAATGATCACCCAGTGTCACTGCTTTGAATATTATGATGCAAACCAAAAAAATGAATGAATGTTAAGTCTTTGTCTCTCCTTCTGCCAATTGCACACTGGATGTTGATAGCAGAGAACATAAGAAAGAGAAGATAAATACATAACTAGTTATCTATCTTAGGAACTTGGCGATTGGAGAACTGAATCTGTATTACACCATCATTGTATGCTGCAACTTGTTATGTAATCAAACTATTGCATCATGTATTTAAAACGTGAACCATTATTACAGGGTTTATACAAAATGACACTGAATCCCATGCATGCCAAATACTGAGTTGTTGACATTTACATTTGACATTTACAATCTTCAGTTTTTACCTTTTCAATCGCATTTAAAGCCTCAAAAATAAGAGTGAAGTGATCAAATCACTACACTCAAAGCTTTGAAGTTACACATTTTACACACAAAATATCGGACACCAACTTTATCCCAAGATCAAAAATGTAATTTTAATTCATTGCAAAAAGAAAATTCAGCAAATCTTCCATTGATTTGATTTTTTTTGGACTTTCTTGAATGTTTCATTTTTAAAACAGCTGATAATCTAACCTTTGTGTGAACAGACTTTGATGCAGGGTTCAAAGAAAGGTGCCGCTGTTTTAAATTTCCTGTAGATATTATAAAAAAAAACCAAACTTGTACCACCTAAGATTGATGTCACTTCAAGTAACCTTTCTCATAGTCAGGTTTGTTACCAGTACTATCTTGGAGGTTTGTGTCTCTCTTATTCTCAGTTTTCTTTCATCACGCACAAAATAATTAACCCAGAGTGATACAGAAATTAAACAGATGGAATGAGCATAAAAATAAGAATACGAAATGCTATTTTTACTTCCTAAATGAGACCTTCCAAAATGTTTGCAAATTACAAAATTTTTCAGAATCATTACATGGGTATTTCACTATTTCCCAGACTTAACCAATTAGAAATGGCTAACTTACATGTTTCCTCATTTATTAAAAGTTACTATTAACGACAATAACATTGCATGGAGGGGGATGGGGTTTAGGTGGGAGAATGTCAAGGCTTTACATGGCATTCATAGAACACATTTAACTTCAGTGTAAACAGGCCTCATTTCCCCACTAATGTTAACACTAACAAGACCTGTACAGTAAAGTGAAATGCCTTTCTATAGGGATTCGCACTCCATTCTGAAATCGAACGAGGCTGAACAAAGGCTACAAAACCAGTTGGCAATGACATTACACTCGCTGTATGAATGCACTCTGATCTGTTCTATACTTTTTCTGCAAGCAGAACTTGGGATACTGAACTTAAGTCACAAAATCCTTTTGTACTTAAAAATGACCAATACATTTGTGCTCTATACTCAACCCCTGTGAATCATTATGGTTTTTAGAAAATGATATAGAATTGCATTGTGCACATGCACGTTTTAGTGAATCTCCAACGGACTTCTACTTAAACTGAGAATTATTTTTAAGAAAATCAAAATCACCCTTTACCTTTGGAATGTTCAAAATTTAAAACTATTTTGCTCTCTCCTGCCACACCCCCTACCATTCCCCTTATCGAGCTTTCTTAAACCTTCAGTAACCTGTTAAAAGAGTATTTGGAAACGACTGTTTAATTAAGGATTAGCACACTTGTGAAAATATTCAATATGAAACTGGGGCAAAAAAAAAAAGTGCGCTTATGGAACAAATCTTCCCCAGTAAAAAATGGTTGCAATACCAACTCCAGGCTAGAAACATAATATATTGGTTAGTAGCTCTAATAAGATGATGATATTATTTATAAAAAGACAGGAAAGATGCGCCCTTCAGACAAGACATGGACCATACTATTGCAAATCACTATCTGCAATTAGTGAATTTAGGCATTACGGAGGTAATTTACCGAAGACATTGGTTCACCAGAATATCTATATCAGTTAATTGGTAGAACAATGGATAATTAAGTCAATTTGCATCCTATTTACAATTAATTTCCTAGTTCCATTTCTTCAGGTCATCACACAACCTACCATTAAATATAAGCCATACAGACAAATATCTTGTAGGATTTTTCATTTATGGTGTATAGTAAATTGTTGAAGTATTAGCATGCCTCTAAAGGCAACCACTCTTACAACTTGAAACCAAAGTCAACGAGCCTCCAAAAGAAAAGAATTGTGCTTCATCCTAGTTGGTGATTTTAGTATAAATAAATATTCAAGTTACTAAAGGCAGACAAAAAAAAACATCCAATTGGATTTGAAGACAGGAAACCCAATGGCATTTTATTTTTTATAAAAATCACTGTAAACCATTGTTGGCTGAAAGTGTTCAAATTCATACAATGGCGCAACTGTTCTTGTGATTATTATGGGCCTTGAATCGAAGTCTCATCTTTGGCCGATACTTTTCCAAGTATAAGAGCTGTTTACTGTTGATGGCACCTCTGCGTTTCCTGTTTCAAAAAAGACAGAAAAAAAGTGAAAAGAGTGTTAGCAGATATGATCTGTTTAAAGACAGATGTCCTTGTTGTTCTAACGGAGGAGAATTTGCCAAGGACACCTCTGGCAGCTTGTTTAAACAAGTTTTTTTCTTCATTGTACTGGCTGAGAATAATTAAATTTAAAATGATTTGGAGATGCCAGCGTTGAACTGGGGTGTACAACAGGTTTAATTGGAAGCACACTAGCTTTCGGAGGGTCGCTCCTTCATCAGGTGGTTGTGGAGGGCTCAATCCTAACAGAATTTATAGCAAAAATTTATAGTGTGATGTAACTGAAATTATACATTGAAAATCTGATTGTCTGCTAAGCCTTTCATCTGTTAGAATACCATGACAGTTTCACTTCTTTCATGTGTAAATCACAAAACCTTTTTTTAAAAAAAAAAGTTGCATTCTCAGGTTAGCTGTTAACAATGGTGATAGCTGGACAATATGTTGAAGGTGTTAGCCCCGTGTTCTCTGTCTATGCCATGATGTTTAGATCGATTCTAATCTAAAAAGAGAGATAACGAAGTTTAATATGAATTCATGCAGTTTTTGAGCAAAGTACAATGTAACCCTGCAAGTACAAATTCACCCCACAAAATATTTGCGCGCATGTGGGTCTTTGTCTGTCTGCGTGTGCGCGTGTGTGTGTACGCGTGCAGTGAGTGCAGAATATCTGAAGTCTGTAAGGGGGTGCATGTGAGAGTGTGGGAGTGTGTCTGTAAGGGTATGGGTGCCTACACTACCTACAGACACCCATACACACCCTTACAGACACACACACACTCCCACACAGACTAAAGACACTCTGCACTCACTACACACACATACACTTACTCACTCCCAACCTCCAACCCAGACAGACACACAGATTGACAAAGACCCACATGCACACACATTCTGTGGGGTGAATTTGTATTTGCAGGGTTACATTGTACTTTGCTCAAAAACTGCATGAATTCACGTAAAACTCCATTATCCCACTTTTTAGATTAGAATCAATCATGGCATAGACAGAAAACACGGGGCGAACACCTTCAACATATTGTCTAGCTCTCACCATTGTTAACAGCTAACCTGAGAATGCAACTTTTTTTAAAAGAGGTTTTGCGATTTACACATGAAAGAAGTGAAACTGTCATGGTATTCTAACAGATGAAAGGCTTAACAGACAATCAATTTTTCAATGTATAATTTCAGTTACATCACATTGTAAATTTTTGCTATAAATTTGGTGTTAGGATTGAGCCCTCCACTACTACCAGGGAGTGTTGCTGAACAAAGATCTTGGAGTGCAGGTTCATAGCTCCTTGAAAGTGGAGTTGGAGGTAGGTAGGAAGGAG
Source organism: Chiloscyllium punctatum (assembly GCF_047496795.1). Taxonomy (NCBI): domain Eukaryota; kingdom Metazoa; phylum Chordata; class Chondrichthyes; order Orectolobiformes; family Hemiscylliidae; genus Chiloscyllium; species Chiloscyllium punctatum. The sequence continues at coordinate 22,616,291 of NC_092743.1, forward strand.
AGTGAAGGCGTTTGGTATGCTTTCTTTTATTAGTCAGAATATTGAGTACAGGAGTTGGGAGGTTATGCTGCGGCTGTACAGGACATTGGTTCAGCCACTATTGGAATATTGCGTGCAATTCTGATCTCCTTCCTATCGGAAAGGATATTGTGAAAATTGAAAGGGTTCAGAAAAGATTTACAAGGATGTTGTCAGGGTTGGAGGATCTGAGCTACAGGGAGAGGCTGAACAGGCTGGGGCTGTTTTCCCTGGAGCGTCGGAGGCTGAGGGGTGACCTTATAGAGGTTGACAAAATTATGAGGCGCATAGATAGGATAAGAGGAGAGAGGATGAGAGGAGAAAGATATAAAAGAGACCTAAGGGGCAGCGTTTTCACGCAGAGGATGGTACGTGAATGGAATGAGCTGCCAGTGGTGGAGGCTGATACAATTGCACCAGTTAAGAGGCATTTGGATGGGTATATGAATAGGAAGGGTTTGGGATACCTGGTCAGCATGGACCGAAGGGTCCATTTCCATGCTGTACATCTCAATGACTCTACCACCTGATGAAGGAACGACGATCCGAAAGCTTGTGTGCTTCCAATTAAACCTGTTGGACTATAACCTGGTGTTATGTGATTTTTTAAATTTAAAATGCTGCAGCTGAATTTTAAAATGCTCCAGTGTGGGCTGAGTAACGAAACACTAATTCAATTGGGCATAAGTGTCTTACTATTACAGAAGGCTCGGTTTCCATGCTTTATAACCCTATGAATCTATGACTGAGGGAAAGGCTGTGTACTTTAAGGCTAAACAAAACAACAATTCTGGCAGATCTGCAATGGAAAGAGGACACAGCTTGTATGTTTTATTGCATCAAAAGAGGATCATGTTGCACACTGGGGGTGGGGGAAGAGAGAATGAGTGGGTGGAGCAGTTTTAGCAACAGCTGGGTATTCAAAAGACTTTCCTGCCTGTTCAGTTGGGAGGGGGGGGGGGGGGGGGGAAATCCCAATATGGGAGGCCCACCTGCAACTTTACGTTGATGAAAATGTCAGTGTGTCCCCGTGCATGCAGAAGTTAATATCAGAAACTGACACTCTCTGCGCACTGTACAGTTTATTTGTCAAAAACAGCAAAGATAAAGTTTTTCTTCTGAAGGTTTGATAGCATTGAACACTAGAATAATTCAGACATTAATATAGACCAGTTGCCCAACATCTGTAGCAGGGTAAATGCTAGAGTCAATAATACAAGATTTAATAGCAAAACTCTTAGAAAACAGTGACAGAATCAGATAAGAGTCAGCACGGAATTTTAAAAATTTATTCATTGGACTGAGATGTTGCTGGCTAGGCCAGTATTTATTGCTCATCCCAATAACGCAGAGGACAATTAGGACTCATCCACATTGCTGTGGGTCTGGAATCACATGTAAGGTGGCAGTTTCCTCCCATCAAAGGGCATTAGGGAACCAGGTGGATATTTTTGACAGTCGACAATGGATTCACGATCATTATCAGATCCCTAATTCCAGATTTTTTTATTGAATGCAAATTCCACCATCTGCTGTCGTGGGATTTGAATCCAGGTTCTCAAAACATTACTTGGGTCTCTGGGTTAACAGTCCAGCAATAATACCACCAGGTCATCACCGCTCCATCAATCTATGAAAGGGAAATCATCTTTCACAAAGCTGGAATTTGTCAAGGATGCAACTAATTGAGTTGACATGGGGCAGCAGTGGATGCAGGTTTTTTGGTATTTCAGAAGGTTTTCGATAAGGTTCTATGTAAGAAATTAGTAAGAAAGATTCAAGCTCTTGGCACTTGGTATAGTGCACTGACATGGATAGAGTAGTAGTTGGAGACAGGAAACAAAAAGAAAGGAATAAACAGGCTTTTTGAGTAGCAGCCATTGACTAGCGGGATTCTGCAGCAATCAGCACTTGAACCCCAGCTATTCACAATATATATTAATGATTTACTGATGATTTATTAACGACGGAACTAAATACCCAACATCACAAGTTCACAGATGACACAAAGTTGGGTGAGACGTTGAGCTGTAAGCAGGATGCAGGAGATACTTCATTGTGATTTGGACAAGTTGAGTGAGTGGGCAAATGCATGGCAGCTGCATTATAATATGAAGAAGTGCGAGGTTCACTACTTTGTAGCAAAACCAGAAAGGCAGATTTTATGAATGCTAACAGATTGGGAAAGGGGGAAAGTGCAACGAGACCTAGGTGTCGTTGTATACAAGTTGCTGAAAGTAAGTATGCAGGTGTAGCAGACAGCGAAGGTGGCAACTGGCATGTTGGCCTTCATAGCAAGAAAATTATAGATGCAAGTATGTCTTGCTGCAGTTGTACAGTGCCTTGGAGAGACCACTCTTGCTCATTGTGCGGAGTTTCGGTCTCCTTACCTCAGGATAGATGTTATGGCAATGAAGGAAGTGCAATGAAGATTTACCAGACTGATTCCTGGGATGGCATGGCAGGCCAGACATAGAAAGCAGACTAGATCATTTAGGATTAAACTCCAGCTCCGTAGTTAAGAAGAAAGAATCTCATAGAAGCCTATAAAATTCTAGCAGAACTAGACGAGATAAATGCAGGAACAATGTTCCCAATGACCCTGGAATCAGAATCAGGAGTTACAATTTAAGAATACAAGATAGGCCATTTAGGACTAAGATGAGGAGAATTTTTTTTAAACCCAAAATCAACCTGTGGAAATTTCTACCACAGAAAGCAGCTGATGCCAAAACACAATGTATTCAACAAGGAATTGGATATAGATCTTAGGGCTCAAACAATCATAGGGTGGAGGGAGAAAAAGGGAACAGGCTACTGAGTTGGATAACCAGTCATGAACATATTGAAAGGTGGAGTAGGCACCAAGGGTCAAATGGCCTACTCCTGTTCCTATGTTTGCCTGTTTGTATAAAATAGTTAATATTTTTTCCAGGAATAAATGGCTCTTACTGTCTGATGAACTGAATCGCATCTTCATACTTCATTCCACTTTCAATAAGAGCAACTGCTACCAATACAGGAGCCCTGTGTGTTTAAAACAAGTTACTGTAAGCACAGGAAAAGAAAAGAAACAAAAGGCTTGTATTTACATAGTGCCGTTCACAATCCTCTGATATCCGAAAAGCATTTTCCAAATTATTAAAGTAAAATTCTGAAATGGATTACATCAACCCAAGAAAGCAGCAGCAATAATGACTCTTAGTTTTAAATCAGTTAAAATCTCAGCTTTAAAAAAAAGGACCTGCGAATGAAGTGAGGCTAAACAAAGAAAAGCTTTTTCAGTTAGGAAGTAGTTAGCTTACAGAAGGCTGTGTGTGGTGAAGGCAGGTTCAGTTGAGGGCACTGAATGATTACTTGGCTAAAAACAAATGTGCACTAGGGTTATGATGCTCATTTAATGAGCTTGCACAGGCACAGTGGGTTGAATGACCTCTTGCTACACCATAACACTTCTATGATTCTTCAATATCCTGACAGTATACTACTCTTAGCAGTGCGATGCAGCATCAGCTGACATTTTTTATTATCAAATCAAACAGGATTTGAAGCCACAATCTTTTTTACTCAAAGATGAAAATGATATCAAATGAGTCGCACTGCCTACTTTTATTGACTACATAAAAATAATCTGACATATTGATGAGGCAGATTAATTTTAAACAAACAGTGTTGGAGAAATTTATCAGGTCTGGCCAGTATGATTCCTCCTCTTCAGAACTTCAGTTAACTCTGTTTCTCTCTCCACAGATACTGTCAAACTTGCTGAGTTTCTTCAGCATCTTCAGTTTGTTTCAGATTTCTAGCACTCGAGTGTTTTGCATACAAATGAATATGAATACAGATAAAGATCATGAACAGTACATCAGCAGATTGTAAATGTATACATAACAAAAAGATCTGCTTTAAGACAAGACGAGGAAGGAAAACACCAGAATACCATTACTGACCACTCGAGATACAACTGTTGGGAAAAAACCACATTCCAGCACTTTATTGTATTTCTAAACAAATAAGTTACATTAATCCTGTATATATCATTGGTGAAACCACATATGGGATGTTGTAGAATCATACCATTTCAAAACCCGGAGGGGAAGCCAGCTAGTTCATTGGGATAGTGGGAGACCTTGTGTGAGATCAAACTTACATCCATTTGAGAGAGTCAAAATCTACCTCATCCTGTGCCAGATTCTTGCAAAATACAATTATAATGCCACAGCTCCACTTCAACTCCATAGATTGTACCTACATTTACTTCTTTTAAAAAGATCACATCTGTATATTCTACTGATCCAGTAAAACTCAGGGAAAATAAACTAATTTCAGCGTCTTATTCACCTTATGATTATTCTATATTGCTGATTTCAACCCCTAACCCCCACCCAATCACTGAAATGCAAATTAGGTGGTGTAGGGCACTCAGCCCCTTCAGCCTGCTCTCCATTCAATAAGATTATGGCGGATCTAATTACAATACATTCTCATCTACTCCTGATAATTTTTCACCACTTTGCTCATCAAGAATCTATCTTCCATCGCCATGAAAACATTCAAAGGTTCTGCAAGACATTATCTTTGCAGCAGGAATTCCAAAGTGGTTAAAAGACATTTGGCACACTTGCCTTTATTGCTCAGTCCTTTGAGTATAGGAGTCAGTAAGTTTTGTTGAGGTTGTACGGGACGTTGGTGAGGCCTCTTCTGAAATACTGTATCCAGTTCTGGTTGCCCAATTATAGGATGGATATTAACAAGCTGGAGAGGGTTCAGAAGAGATTTACCAGAATGTTGCTGTATATGGAAGGTTTGAGTTATAAAGGCAGGCTGGATAGACTGGGACTTTTTCCACTGGAGTGTAGGAGGTTTAGAGGTGACCTGATAGAAGTTTAATGAGTGATAAAAGGTAGAGTTGATCGTAGTTGTCTTTTCCGTAAGATGGGAAATTTCAAGAATAGGGAGCACATTTTCAAGGTGACAGGAGAGAGATTTAAAAAAGATAGGAGGCAAGTTTTTTTAAACAAAGGTGGTTTGCATGTAGAATGAACTTCCTGAGGAAGTGGTGGATGCAGGTACAATTACAAATGTTTAAAAGACATTTGGATGGATACATGAATAGGAAAGGTTTGGAGGGATATGGGCCAAGAGCAGGCAAGTGGGACTACTTTAGTTTGGAATTATGTTTGGCAAAGACCAATTGGACCAAAGAGTCTGTTTCTGTATTGTATAACTATGACTCAGGACTAATCATAATGAAAAATATTCTCTCATTTGTTTCTTAGTTGGGTAATCTCGCCATTTATTGTTCAACCTATTCCCAGTTTTAGATTTTGCCACAGTACAAATGGTCTTTTCAAAAGCCATCTTCTCAAGATCCCTCAGGATTTGCTATGTTTCAATCAAGTCAAGTCATCTCTTATTCTTCTAGTCTCCAATGGACACAAGCCTAGACTGTCTAACCGTTTCTCATAAGAAAACCCACCCACGCTAGCTTTAATTTTAGTGAACTCTCTCAGATTAATACTATACATGAAATGCAGATGTCATCTCACCAAAGTCTTCTGTACCTGTATATCTCTATGACTCTATAATTGAAGGATAACCTCCTTGCTTTTGACTTCAATTTCTCTCGCAATAAATAATATACTGTTAATCTTCCTAGTTACTTGCCATATCTGCACATTAACCTTAGATGATGCTTACACTAGTACACCCAGATCCCTTTACATCTCAGAGATCTGTCGTCTCTCACCATGAAGATAATCTGCATTTTTAAAAAAACTTCCTGCCAAAGTGGACAATTTTCACATTTCCCCAGATTGTACTCCATTTGGTAGTTCTTTGTCTACCTAATTTATCTACAGCCATTTGTAGCCTTGTTCTGTCAAATTCTGAACTTACTTTCCGAACTATCTTCCAGGAGTCAACAAATCCAGCAACCAGATCTCTGGTATCTTTATCCAAGGCATTTATATAAATTGTAAAATTAGATGCCTGGCATGGATTCCTGTGACAACACTCCTTACATCTTCCCAATCAGAAAATAATCCATTTATACCACTTTCCTTGGAGCTAACCAATCTTCTACTCCTACACCATAAACCTTTTTTTTCCAAAAACCCTTGATGCAGGAACGTAACAATTGTCTTTCAGAATTCACAATATAGGACATTATTTTTTCTCCTTTTAATCAGAGTGTTATTTCCTCAAAGAATTTCAACAAATTCATAAGACATTTATTAAACCAAGTTGGCTTTGCTCAATAACCATGAATTTTTCCAAGTGCCTTGCTATAGTTCACTAATAGCTTCTAACATCTCCCTTATGACAGGTGTAAAGCCAACTAGTGTATAGTTTCCTTCTTTCTGTCTCCCTCTATTTTACACTCTAATGGAACCTCAAGGGAGGTTTGAAGAATTGAAACCAATATATCAGTTATTTCACAACTACTGTTTTTAAAAGCTGGAATGAAGTATATTAGAAGATGGGGCAACGGGTTGGCAAGACCCTAACAGTTTGCTCAGTACCACTTCACCCGTAATTTTGAGCTCCACCCTCCCCCTCTTATTTCCCGATTTCAAACAAATTTTTAAAAATCTGGAATTAAAAGTGTTTGCCTAACCATTGTTCTAAAAACCCATCTGGTACATGAATGCCCTTTCGGGAGGGAAGTGTCATCCTTACCTGATCTGGTCTACAATGTAGTTGACTGTAAACTATTCTCTGGGCAAGTCAGTATGGACAATAAGCACTGGCTTAGCCATGCCCACATCCCATGAATGTTCTCTTAAAATTACAGCTATTCCTAGGACGTTGCTCATTTTTGCAAGTGCAGACTGATGCAAAATATGCTAATTAATTTGCCTCATTATGTTTCATTACTAAATTTTCTAGACTCACTTGTAGTAGGATCATTCATTGTTAATTTAGGGGGAAAAGTTAGCGATCTGCTTTTATATTTTCAGCTAGCTTTCACTCATTTTCTAATATTTTCTCTCCTTATTAATCGTTTAGCAATCTTCAAACCTTCAATCTTTTTGTTTTTGATGTTTTCATATTCTATCCAATCTTCTGACCTGCCATCTTTGAAACTATATGCGTTTCTTTAATTTTGATACTATCTTTAACATTTTTAGTGAACTACGGATGTGGCTCCTTCAAAATGTTCATTTCCCACTGGAATGTACCTACTTTGCACATTTTGAAATTTCAAGAATCTGCCACTGCACCTCTACTGACATATGCCTTAACCTACTTTGACACCACTTTAGCAAACTATTTTTGTTTCCACTTAAATGCCTTTAAATAACGGAAATATTAGCCTCATATGTGAATGAATTTTTACTATTTCTTTATTTCCCATCTCTAATTGGCCTTTAAAAGATGGTGATCAGCAACGGTTTTAAATTCTGGAATGTGTGTGTGATGCAAGTACACCCAGTGTTGTTGGGTAGATATTTCCAGGATTTTGGCAATGACCATGAAGAACCACTAATATATATCCCAGTCAGGACAATAAATGACTTGAGGTGAATTCGAGAAGTGATTTTCCTATGTGCCTGCTGCCTTTGATCTTTGAGACGGCAGAGTTTTGGAAGGTGCTGTTGACAAATCCTTCGTCTTTCTTGTACAGCACTGTAGTCATATTGCTCTATTTTGGCAGAATAGATTGCAAATCACTTTTTAGAATTGCCTCTTTAAATTCTTCCACTTACTACTTGCCAAGTCTTGCTTCTTTGACCATATAGATTCACGTTCTCCCTTTTCCTTTACCTTGTCTGAGTTACTCCTCTAAGCCATTGTTGTTATGCTTAGTCAGTTTAAGGACATTATATAAGATTTTCTAAATGTTGTTTTGTTGATAAAGAAACAGCCTCTTTATTGTTACATGGAAAAGCAACTTCCCCTCGATAAAGACATAACTAATGTTCGACATTTCCCAATGCTCACATACTTACCGCCCAAGGCCAGCAACACAATGGACTGCTATACAGCTACCAGGCTGTTCGGTGAACTTAGTTTTAAGCAAATTAAGCCAGTCATCCACAATTTTGTTTGGAGGTGGATCACCATCATCATACGGCCAATCCTTAAAAAGTTAAGAATACACGTGAAACAGATGATTTATGTCGCAATAAAGATGACTTTGTTATCAACATGGTCTGATATACAACATAAGCTACTTCTAAGAACAGCACACATTAATATGAAACCATTATTAAATATCTAAGGCATCACGTCTTTCATAATGAAGACATTTGAAAATAATCTAGACTGGTATCCCAATATTTGAACTTGAAATAACAAGTAGTGCTTTTAATTCGTTCCATAGCATTTTTTTTTTGTGTATTTTGACACCCACTAACTTTTCACCACCACCAGCGGCTTGCTTGAATAGGTTTCCTCTTAGCAAAATTGCTTTCTGTTATTACCAAGTTCCATTAACTCCTACTTCAGATCTACCCCTATTAGTGCTCTCTTTTCCTTTTGAGCACTTTTCCTTTCTTGCCCATCTCTCCTCATATTACCCATCCATCCCACACCCATTCTACATTATAACAGCCTCCTTCAACTCCAAAAAAAAAGCAACATTGGACTTGCAAAGTTAACTTTGGTTTTCTCTCTCCACAAATGCTGCCTGACTTATTGATTTTCTCCAGCATCTGCATTAACTTGCTATTACTTTCGGTACTATGTAGGATTTGTCAAAAAAGGATACAATTAAGCTATAATTTAGGTTCACAAACAACAGTAAATGAGGTTGGTGAGCTGCAAAACTCAGTAGTTTATAGCAATTCAGGAAATCTGATTGAAAGAAGCACAAGTGGATTTTCCAACATCCCCTAAGCTCTAGAGTATCTGCACATATTTTGATCATAGATTCTGAAGTGAAACTTGAAAAAACTTTTTAACTTAGTGGCAAAAGGTGCGACTGACCTAAGTTATGGCTGGTATGGTCAGTGCAAATGCCATGAGCTGGGTTGGGAGTTTGCTGGGGAGTGGGTGGAGTTTTTTTTTAAAAGAGATAATGGGCAGGTTAAGCTCATATACATTGGTTGGGTAAGAATCAAGAGAAGTGCAAAACCTCTGGAGTTTTCAGCAAAGGCCACCAGGAAGGAAAGCTGGATGCTCGGGGCCTCACCGACACATTGTGTGGAGGCTGGAAGCTACTGGCTTTCTTCTCCAACAAATCAGGAGGATCGCTAAGCCACATGCTAGAAAATAAAGTCCTGACTTCCTGTAGCAAGAACCAGCCGCATTCTTTCAAGAAACCACCGTCCCTCTCCAACACTTACCACCCTGTCAATGCCCATTCTATTATCTAACAGCCAGCCCAGTTTTCAGCAACCCAGACTGAGATGGTGCAGTCTGAAGCTGGATCTCGACCCAGAACTTCAAGGGTGTCTTAGTAAGTCATCTGCAGTCTCCTTTGTAGAAGGTAGACTATTCATGCTGCAGTCACTAAGGAACCCATTTGTACATGAATTCAGATAAACATGGGTAGTTGGAAGGCAAGCAGGGAAATGAGCAAAGCTGGTTACATTATTTTTGTGTTCATCATGTCATTGTAAACTTGAAACAACTATCTCAATAATCTAAGAGACCCGAAATGACCTGTTTTCGATACGGTCAGATGTGTTGAGAGTTTCTAACATTTTGTGTTTATTTCAGATTTTTAAGCATCAACAGTATTTTGCTCATCTGTAATTGATCATTCTTGTTGAAGAGCAATTGCTGTCGACTCTTATTCACAGTCTCGAGTTACTGTGTATGCACTGTTTATAGTCGTTGAGGGCATGCCACACTAATGACCTCACCACAATTAAATGGCTTCTGGGGGAGGTAGCTAAGTGTAGAGGACTCACGCTCGCATATCGCACAATAGGGAACACCCCGCTTTCACCCCTCTACAGTTAAGCCGCATGGACCAAATAGCCTGTGCTCTAAATTGAATGCACACCCTCTTCCTTCGTGAATTAAGCAGCTTTCAGTTATCTTTCACATTTTCTCTACTGATCTTGTGTTGTGCAATTTTAAAGTAAATCTGATGCATCAATTATAGTCAAACCTCACGTGCTAACAGCACATTCAGCTCTCTCTTATTCAAAAAGATTAATGTGATTTCAGCAGGCTTGTTTCATTTGGACAAAGTATATTAGTGCAAAAATATTGTTGTTTTAGCTCAGGTAGAGCTATATTATATGTATATACCAGTCACACTTCTGTTCCCATGAAGTGATGCCTTGCTTACATGATTAGGTTTTGACATAGCATCTGAACAATTAATAGCCCAAAAATGTAATGGGAGTGCTTCATTTTTGTTTAGGACCAAAGGCTCAGTTAACAGCACACAGACTGATTTGTGAAAATAAGCAAAAATACAAGTTCAACTGCTGAAAGGAAATTTGTCTTCAAACCACAGTTTGTTGAAATTGCACAGGGCAGAAAAATTGCAAGTCTGACAACACCATAACTGAATTTCCTGTATGTGATAACTTGCAGTTTAACAAATAGCAGCTGACTAATGTATCAAAAGGGTACAAGCTAACCTCATTGGACATTAGAGATTTTGCATCCAGGTTCAATGGAAATTTTAACCAGTTCAGATATTACATTTTATAGTACAAATATTTCATTAGAAATAAGGAATCGCAGTTTTGAATAGTTATTTAAGCTGCATTGAAAAGTAACTGTAAAGAACTGCCCATAACTGAATGTGGTTTTCAGCTTAACATAAAATGGCTGAAGATTTGTAGCTGAAACAGCAGCTTACAGCTTGCTGGTTAAAGTCAGGCTATAAAGGCTAAAGTAATTAGATGCCTTCATAGAGAAAGTATATTCAGGGTAACTAGGTAAAGGTAACAAAGGCTCCTGTGAATCAGTCTGCGTGCTGTTAGTTGAGTTTTTGATCCCAAAAAAAATGGAGCACTCCCATTACATTTTTGGGATCTGTTACACAGAAGCAAATGTAGCTACATCACAGAGACAGAGACAGTTTGATAAGAAACATCTTTGAGAAATGTTGATAGAAACCCCTTTTCAGGCTGGTCCAAAGTCTGGTATAGCTCATCGAACCGACATCAGTTAAGACGCCCAGTACTTGTTGCCACAGGTGATAAATCAACAAAAAAAAAAGAGGAGTTTTAATTATACAGGCAGTAAGGGATTTAAACAGCATTCAGTCTGAAGCAGAGAAGCTTTAGCTATTAGCGGGGAAGAACTGAATAATTAGCACAAGAGCTAAAGCCTGAAATGTGGTTGACAGGTTGAAAGGCCCAAAGAGAAAAAAAAAGTGATTTAAATTAGATTAGATTACTTACAGCGTGGAAACAGGCTCTTTGGCCCAACAAGTCCACACTGACCCTCCAAAGAGCAACATTTACCCCTTCACCTAACACTACAGGCAATTTAGCATGGCCAATTCACCTAACCTGCACATTTTTGGACTGTGGGAGGAAACCGGAGCACCCGGAGGAAACCCACGCAGCCTGGAGAGAATGTGCAAACTCCACACAGAATCTAGATTAGAGTGGTACTGAAAAAGCACAGCAGTTCAGGCAGCATCCGAGGAGCAGTAAAATCGACGTTTCGGGCAAAAGCCCTTCATCAGGAATACAGGCAGACAGCCTGAAGGATGGAGAGATAAGTGAGAGGAGGGTGGGGGTGGAGAGAAAGTAGAGTAGAGTGCATCCCTGCCCCCCCAGAACCCAGAGGGGAACACCATCCATGCTCATGACTCCACCCCCATTCCCCCCACCACCACACTCACTCCAGTTACCGGCTCCACCCCACTCCCAGCTCCACACCCACACCAGATGCCAGCCCTGCCGAGTTTTCACCATTTCCCCTGACTGCCCCCTCACTGACAACGAACAATCAGTCCTCAGCAAAGGACTCCCCTTCATCCCCCTCCGCCCACACAATTAATTTAATTCACGCCGTGACGTCGAACACTTCTTCCGCTGCCTCCGAGCTTACTTTCACAATCAGGACTCCCGCCCACCTTCCAAGGACCCCTTCGCCCACTTCCAACACACTGCATCCACCTGGACACCCCCTGCTGGCCTATTACCCGCCCTCGACCTCTTCATTTCCAACTGCCGCTGGGACATTAATCGCCTCAACCTGTACCCCTCTCCCCCACTCCAACCTCTCACCCTCAACGCACAGCCCTCCAATCCTGACCTCACCAACAAGCCAGCAGAAAAAGGGGGCGTAGTGGTGGTCTGGCACACAGACCTCTACACTGCTGATGCCAGACGCCAACTCAAGGACACCTCTTCCTACCGCCTCCTTGACCATGACCCCACCCCCCAATCACCAAACCATCATCTCCCAGAACATACGGAACCTCATCATCTCAGGAGATCTCCCACCAAACTCAGTTTGGTAACCCCGAACTGCCTGGTTCTAACTCCTTCCCAAGATCCACAAACCTGACCACCCTGGCCGACCCATTGTCTCAGCATGCTCCTGCCCCACTGAACTCATTTCTCGACACTGTCCTATCCACACCCCCCCCCCCCCCCCCCCACAAAGTCCAGGAATGCCCCACATACGTTCGAGACACAACCCACGCCCTCCACCTCCCCCAAGACTTCTGTTTCCCCAGCCTCCAACGCCTCATCTTCACCATGGATATCCAATCCCTCTACACCTTCATTCGCCATGACCAGGGCCTCCAAGCCCTCAGTTTCTTCCTCTCCCAAAGTCCCCAACAGTACCCTTCCACTGCCACACATTCGTCTGGCCAAACTGGTCCTCACCCTAAACAATTTCTCCTTCGAATCCTCCCAATTCCTCCATGGGGTAGCCATGGGCCCCAGCTATGCCTGTCACTTTGCTGGCTATGTAGAACAGTCCATCTTCTGTAATTACACCGGTACCACTCCCCAAGTCTTCCTCCGCTACACTGACGACTGCATTGGCGCCACCTCGTGCTCCCACGAGGAGGTTGAGCAATTCATCAACTTCACCAACACATTCCACCCTGACCTTAAATTTACCTGGACCTCTCCATCTCCATTAATGACGACAGACTTGACACCATTTTTTTTAAAACAAACCCACCGACTCCCACAGATACCTAGATTACACCTCCTCCCACCCTATCCCCTGCAAAAATGCCATCCCATATTCCCAATTCCTCCAAATCCACTGTATCTGCTCCCAGGAGGACCAGTTCCACCACAGAACACACCAGATGGCCTCCTTCTTTAGAGACCGCAATTTCCCTTCCCACGTGGTTAAAGATGCTCTCCAACGCATCTCGCCCACATCCCGCACCTCCGCCCCCAGACCCCACCCCTCCAACTGTAACAAGGACAGAACGCCCCTGGTGCTCACCTTCCACCCTACCAACCTTCACATAAACCAAATCATCCTCCGACATTTCCGCCACCTCCAAACGGACCCCACCACCAGGGATATATTTCCCTCCCCACTCCTTTCTGCCTTCCGCAAAGACCTTTCCCTCTGAGACTACCTGGTCAGGTCCACGCCCCCTTACAACCCACCCTCCCATCCTACCACCGCAGGAATTGCAAAACCTGCACCCACACCACCTCCCTCACCTCCATCCAAGGCCCTAAAGGAGCCTTCCACATTGATTAAAAGTTTTACCTGCACATCCACCAATATCATTTATTGTATCTGTTGCTCCCAATGCGGTCTCCTCTACATTGGGGAGACTGGACGCCTCCTAGCGCAGCACTTTAGGGAACATCTCTGGGACACCCGCACCAATCAACCATACCACCCCATGGCCCAACATTTCAACTCTCCCTCCCACTCTGCCGAGGACATGGAGGTCCTGGACCTCCTTCACCACTGCTCCCTCACCACCAGACGCCTGGAGGAAGAATGCCTCATCTCCCACCTCTGAACACTTCAAACCCAGGGCATCAATGTGGACTTCACCAGTTTCTTCATTTCCCCTTCCCCCACCTCACCCCAGTTCCAAACTTCCAGCTCAGCACTGTCCCCATGACTTGTCCTACCTGCCTATCTTCTTTTCCACTCACCCTCCCCCCTAACCTATCACCTTCATCCCCACTCACCTATTGTACTCTATGCTACTTTCTCCCCACCCTCCTCTCACTTATCTCACCATCCTTCAAGGCTCTCTGCCTGTATTCCTGATGAAGGGCTTTTGCCCGAAACGTCGATTTTACTGTTCCTTGGATGCTGCCTGAACTGCTGTGCTTTTCCAGCACCACACTAATCTAGACTCTGGTTTCCAGCATCTGCAGTTATTGTTTTTACCTAGTTGATCCACACAGACAGTTGCCTGAGGCAGGAATTGAACCCGGGACTCTGGCACTGTGAGGCAGCAATGCTTACCACTGTGCCGCCCATAATTGGATTTATTTTTGTCAGATGCACTGAGATAGTGAAAATAGTTTTACATGCTATCCAAGCAAATCACACCTTTGCAGAAGTATGTCAAAGTAATAGAACAGATTGCAGAATATAGTGTTACAGCTGTAGAGGAAGATCAACTTTAACCAGAAGTCTCTTCACAAGTCTGAGGAAGAAGCTGTTCTTGAAATTGTTGGCATGTGTTTTCAAACTTTGCATCTTCTGCCTGACAGAAGGTGGTGGGACAGAGTATAACTGGTCCTTGATTATGTGACTGCTTTCCCAAGGCAATGGGAAGTATTGATGGAGTCAATGGATGGAAGGCTGGCTTGTGAGAAGAACTGGGCTCTGCTCAAGTCTAATTTCTTGCAGTCTTGGGCGTAGCAGTTGCCATACCAAACTTTGATGCATCTACACAGGATGCTTTCTATGATGCAAATATAAAAATGCTAAGAATCATTTGTGGACATGCCAAATTTACCTAGCCTTCTGAGGAAGTACAGGCATTGGTGCGTTTTCTTGACCATAATATCGGTGTGGATGAGCCAGGACAGATTATTGTGGAACCATCATGGAATCATGGGAAGACCTAGAACTGTCTATTGACTGAACAGGCAGTCACAACATTAATCTGATTAGATAAATAGGTAATCAAGTAATAACATGATTGCTTTAAGCCCACTTTTAGCTGTTACAAACCAATATACAAAAAGTGTCTGCTTTCTTTTGTTCAGTGAAATGCTTCTGTACTCCCTGAGATTTTCTTCCCACTAATGCAAGACAATAACGCCCTTTGACAATGAAGCACATTTGGATGTCAAGTGATTCATTTAGTCATACTGCCCTACCAATTTGGCACTTCAAGCAGCGTATGAGAAGTGTGGACCAATGGGTAAAGTGATCAGATTGCGCGAGTACCATCGTAACGTGTAACCCTGGCTTCTTCAGTGTCCCCTTACAGTGTCATGTCTGAACTTTAAAAAGGGTCTGCTGGGTGTCAAAGAGCAGTAGGTGCTGAAATAATAAGTGTTGCGACTCCAGGATGATCATAGCCACTTTAATGTAATGGCTAGGTGAGGAACCTCTTGGGTGGTTATGTAAACTAAGAGACACTCTCGAGACATGTCGAGGGTGGGGTGGGGCTCCTCAGAGGTGCGGTCAACTGCACAGTCTGATGTAAATGAAACAGTTGGATAGTGTACTCCAGGACACAGTCACAGGCCACCTAGAGACATACCTTGATTGCAAGGTAGGGTCCTCTTGGATGGCTAAGTTAGCTGGCAAGACAATTCAAGTCACGGCTTGAGGAAAGGGAGAGGTCCCCAGAGTTGTCATCTGTGCATTAGCACTTATCTGAATTGGGTTAACTAGTGTGACCCGACAAATTATTCCTCATAGGAGTGCTTACAATTTCCTGCAACTATACATTCAGTCCTCAAGTCATTGATACAGATTATATGACGCCCCAGCATTGATCAGTGTGCCATGCCTCGGCTTACATCTTGCCAAACCAAAAAGTGACCCATTTATCTGCAACAAAATAGATAGCTGGAAAAGCTCAGCAGGTCTGGCAGCACCTGTGGACAGAAATTAGAGTCAACAGTTTGGGTCAAGTGAGCCTTCCTCAGAACATTTCTCTCCATTGTTTCTTGCTAGCTCGCTTTTCACCTTGAACACATCAGGACAAATGCAAGTATGCCAACTGGCAAATGATCACAACAATTTACTTTAGAAAAGATTGGCTATTGGTTAGTAAACTGTTCAAGGTGTGGACATTATAAAGCAACAGGGAACTAAAGGTTCTCCTTGCTCCTGAGTAACACCAACCCCATGCAAGACTTGAACACATTCTTTTTGTTTGTAGAGAACCGTGACTACTTCTTGCAAGATCAAGCCTGTCTTGATCAGAACATTGTTAGCTGTATAATGAGTAAAGCTGCAAATGGGCAAAAGGCTATCACATTCGCTTGAAAAGTGCCTGGTCTACCTCCAAATACTCTTGAAAGGCAAAATATCTCAGAAATTTCCACAAGTAGTTAAGGAAGCTGTTGCACACTGCAACTAAGCAGTGGTGATGTGAATGCTACTTTCCACTAATCAGATGCTGCAGTCAGTCCAAAAAAACAATTGAAAAGGTCTCGTCTGAACTTCAGTACCAGCTTTGCCAATTAAACAGGATGTTATGTCCCAACGATTGTCTCACCAAATCAAACTTGTTCCTTTGGCTGGTTGTAATAGAAAGAGTACAGTCTGTACTCAACCAGCAAAACCCAAGTTAATTGTCTACTGTTAGAGGTGATTCTAAAAATAGGCAACAGACGTTGAACAATCTGGATTGTAGTTATAGCCACAATGACAATTAGTTTAAGGTAATCAAATCAAATTTAAGCATGGTGCATTTAAGCTTGCTGGAAGTGATATTTATACGCATGAATGCGTTCTCTGCAAAGGAGTGTGTAAGTTTTGCACCTTGCACCTTTTTCTGAATTACCTGGAGGCCTAGGAAAGCTGGGTTTCTCTAATGGCAACACATCAGCCAATCAGAGTTGACATGCCAGTTAATCAAGTGTCCCTTTTTCTCCTGTAGTATAAATTGTTATGATGGTTTGAAACTTGGCATTCTTGCATTTGTTAGAATGAATACAAGATGAAAAGTTTCAGCAACAAGTTTTTTTTTAAAACAGTAGTATTACACACGGCTTTTTATTCCCCCCATGAAGTATAAATTTTATTTTCATAGAATGAGCCAAAGTAGTTAACTGATAATTTCTAACTTGTTAAAAAGTTCTCAATTTTGACAGATTGAGGAATGCAAATTTTAAACCAGTCGAGTTCCAGACATTTGGCACAGTAATTTAAAAACTTAAATCCCAGATACAAAAAAATTCCTTTCTGCTAATAATGCATTAACAACTGAGAATTGAAACTTCTTGGAAGGGTTACCATAAAAATAGGATTATTTAAAATTAAAAAGTGATTTGGAATGAAAATTGGTTTAAGTAGATAAGGTGAATAGAAAGATGGGAAACTGGATCCTCAGCTTCCTGACCCACTGGCCATAATGTGAAGATTGAGGACAATATTTCATTCTCACTTACACACTACACTGCAGCCCCCTATGACAGTCACCAAATACCAGACTAATGCCATTTACAAGTTCGCTGATGACACCACCATAGTCAGCCGAATCTCAGATGGTGACGAAACAGACTGCAGATGGGAGTGGAAGACCTGGAAAAATGGTGCACTGAGAACAACCTGGCTCGCAGTGATGGCAAAACCAAAGGAACTCATTATTGACTTTCGGCGGGATGTTACTCATGCCCCCCCCTACACATTAACAGCAGAGAGGTGGAACGAGTGAAGAGTGTCAAGCTCCTGGGAGTGGTCATCCACAACGAGCTTTCTTGGACTTCTCACGTGGACGCACTGGTTACAAAGGCTCAATGTGTCTTCTTTCTCAGGCAGCTGAGGAAATTTGGCATGACAACAAATACCCTTGCCAACTTTTATAGGTGCGCCATTGAGAGCATTCTGTCTGGATGTATCACTACCTGGTATGGCAACTGCACCATTCAAGATCGGAGATGGTTACAGATAGTGGTGAATTCACCCAGACAATCACAAAGGGTAACCTCCACTCTAAAGGATCCACCTACCAGGCCTACTGTCAAGGAAAGGGTGCCAGTATTCTCAAAGATCATCCCACCCTGGCAATGTTTTTCTATAACCTCTACCATAGGGTACAAGGTACAGAAGCCTGAACACACGCACCAGCAGGTTTTGAAACAGTTTCTACCCTACTGTTGTTAGAATACTGAATGAACTCTCAAACTCTAACTGAGTTTTTATTTTTGCCGCTGTTTACCTATTATTTACTATCTATGTTACTTAACTCGGATCTGCCTGTATTGCTCGCAAGACAAAGCTTTTCACTGTGCCTCGGGACAGGTGACAATAGTTTAAATTCAATTCAAATTCAAATTCAAAACTGGGGGACGTATTGTTATGGTGAGAGGGGAAGTTGTAAAAAGGATAAGAAGGGCAGCTTTTTTTTTAAAAAAAGAAAGCACAGAAGGTGGTGAGTCTGTGGAATGAACTGCCAGAGGAAGTGGTGGATGCAAATACAATTTCAATATTTAGAAGATATTTGGCTAAGAATGAATATATGAATAGAAAGAGTTTGGAGGGATATGGGCGAAATGCAGGCAAGTGGGATTAGATTTTTGGAAACATCATTGGCATGGACTAGTTGGACTGAAAAGTCTGTTTCCATACAGTGCGACTGTATTGGTCATTTTTAATGAGGATGGAAATATCCCAATTAACTTACAATGTGTTGTGAGTGCTAAAGTCGGGTCTTGGCATGTAAAGATACAAAATGGAATATTTCCCTAGATAAATCCAGTTCAGCATTTACTAAGACTCCAAAAATGCGCCTCTACAGCACGTTGTTCTATGGCGCAACTAAGAATGATCTGTGAGAACTTAATCATCTCTGTTGAGATCAAAGTGACTGCAAACTTTAAAAAAATTACAACTAACCTATTCTTCTGAAAAAAAAGTGTCTGATAATCTTAACTACTATTCATAAACATGAGCACAAACAGGACGACATCGGTGGTGAGATACCAGCATAATGACATCAAAAGCTGGCTGTTTGGGAGACTTGTGAACAGAAGTAGTAAACTAAACAGATTAGCTCAGTTGGTTAGACGGCTGGTTTGTGAGGCAATGTTCAATTCCCACACCTTTTGAGGTTATTATGAAGGATTCTGCTTCTTAATCTCTCTTCTTGCTAAAGGCTTGGTGAACCTCAGGTTAAATAGCTACCAGTCATTTCTCTCTCTCCCCGATGAGTGCAGCCCTAACATCCTCGAAGATTATGACGACTTTACATATATCCTTGATTGAAACATACAAAATTCTAAATGGACTGGATATACTAGATGCAAGGAGGATATCTTCCCTGGTTGGAGATGATAAAATCCATAAATATGGGAAATTTGGGGTATTGTGTGCAGTTCAGGGCTGTATATCTCAAAGGATATACTTACCCTGCAGTGTATTCAGAGGTGGTTCATGAGAATGGTCTGAGGAATGAAAAGCTTAACATATGAGGAATGTTTGAGGACTTAGGGTTTATACTCTATGGAGTTTAGAAGGATGGGGGTGGGGGTGGGGGAGGTGAGATCTAATTGAAAACATACAGAAGAATACTGAATGGCCTGGACAGTAGATGTTGGGAAGATGTTTCCATTGGCAGGAGAGACTAGGACCCGAGGACATAGCCGTACAGTAAAGGGAAGACCCTTTAGAACAGAGATAAAGAGAAATTTCTTCAGCCAGAAAGTGGAGTCTATAGAATTTATTGCCAAGGAAGGTTGTGAAGGCCAAGTCATTGAGTATATTTAAGACTGAGATAGATAGGTTCTGGAGTATCAAGGATTACTAGGAGAAGGCGAGAGAATGGGTTGAGAAACTGATCAGCCACGATTGAATGGCAAAGCAGACTCGATGGGCTAAATAGTCTAATTTCTGCTCCTATGCCTTACAGGACAGAATTAGGCATTCGGTGATCGAACCTGCTCTGCCACGCATTCATGGTTGATCTGTTCCTCAAAGCTCTTCTCCTACCTTCTTGTAACCCTTGATCCCCTCACTAATCAAAAGCCTAACCATCTCGGTCTTAAATACACTCAATATTTTAGCCTTCACTGCCTTCTGTGGCAATGAGTTCCATAGATTCATCACCCGCTGGCTGAAGAAATTCCTTCTCATTTCAGATCTAAAGGATTGTCCTTTCACTCAGAGGTTGGTCCCTCAAGTCCTAATCTCTGCTACTAGTGGAAGCAACTTCTCCAAATCTACTCTATGCGGGACACTCACTATTCTATAAATTTCAATGAGATCATCCTTCTAAACTGTATCAAGTATAGACCCAGAGTCCTTAATGGTTGCTCATATGACAAGTCCCTCATCCCTGTGATCATTTTTAGAAACCTCCTCTGGAACCACTCCAACTCTAACATGTCCTTTCGATACAAAGCCTAAAGCAGCTCACAATATTCTAAATGAAGTCTGATCATAGTCTTACATAGCCTCAGCAGTGCATCCTTGCTCTTGTATTCTAGACTTCTCAAAATGAATGCGAAATTGCACTTGCCTTTCTAACTGCAAATTGAACGCGCATGTTAACCTTAAGAAGTCCCTGTTCAGGATTTTCTAAGTCCCTTGAGCTTCCAAAGCATTTCCCCATTTAGAAAATAGTCTTATGCCTTGATTCTTTTGAACAAAGTGCAAAACCTTACACTTTCCCACATTCAATTCCATCTGCCTCTATTATGCCCATTCTTCTAGCCTGGAGAACCAAAGGGTCAAAGTCTTAAAATATGGAGCAGGCCATTTAGTGAAGAAACAAAAATGTTTCTTCACTTAGAGGGTACTCAATCTACAGAATTCTCTGCCACAGAAGACCGTGGGGGATAGGTCACTAAATATATTCGAGAGATAGATAACATTTTTAGATACTAAAGCCATCATAGGGTATGGGGAGAAAGTGCAACATGGCAATATGATAGAGAATCAGCCACAATCATATTATATGGTGGGGTAGGCTTGAAGGGCTGAGTGACCTACTCCTGCTCCTAGTTTGTGCCCACATTTCTATGTGAAAGGGCAAAAGCAAGTTTGGTCATGTTTTAGTGGTTTATATTAGTTCAGTGAATATTACATAGCAATGAAAATGAATAAATCCAACACTCAAAAAAATCCTGATCTGCAAAGAGGCACTTACTTGCGAAGTTTGGCTTAGGGCTAATAGGTTTGAGTCATTGTGCTGAATATAAGCATAGTGCATTGGATATGACAAATTTCTGAGATTGCAAGCTTCCAAATGTTCACTTCATTCACAATTCATTAACAGCAGGTTTTTGTTGTTTTGCTCAGTTCAATATTTGGATTTTTTCGCTTTATCTGGAAAAGTTCATACGATTGCTTTAACCAAATGGAAATTAACGTGAAACTTCATACTTACGATTACATCAATACCTTCATTCTCCAGTGGAGTCTTGTCATACGTGGCGTCACATACTCTCACAAGAGTGGTCACACCATATTTTTGCAGTTCCTAAAGGAGTGAAGAGCACATGAAACATTTCAGACAATACAGAAAAAAAAACAGATGACTGAAAGAATCAGAGATACTTTTGTTTTTATTCTGCTTGAAAGTTGGGTCTTCCCCAATTTTAAAAAAACTCCAAATTTAACAAATTCAGATCTTTTGGATCTTTTAATTAAAAAAAATTCAAATGTAGCTGGAGTTGGCCCTTATTTCAGAAACAGGAACAAGTAGGTTTATTCATTTTGGCCACATTCAAAATTTCTCACTGGTTGGATGATAGGTTGAAAAGCAAATACTTATTTTTAATAGGAAAGAGTTAGTTAATTTTCATTAAGAGTCTGACTGATATTCTTCTAAAAGTGCTTGCACAAATTTATTGTCCATTCCTAATTACCCTGAAGATGGTGTTGAGTAACTTTCTTGAACTGCTGCAGTCTAAATCAGTCTAGGTATGTCCTGCTGTCAGGAAGATGCCCAAGGATTAACCCAGTGACAGTGAAAACATGTCAATAAAAAGGCCCAAGGTAGGGTAGAGAGCAATGTGGAAGGGATACATGACATTCCCCATGTGTCTGCTGCCCTGCTGATTCTAGGTGGTGGAGGTCACAGGTTCTGTCAAAGTAATCTGTGAATTACAGGGCTGGCCTAGAAAACTTCCAAACTACTGGCGTTTTGGGATTTAAGTACTGGATTGGAGGGATATTTGCTGACTATGTCTACCTCTTATCTGTGACTTATCTCCGCACTAAACCCAGTCCAGTAGCTGCTGAATTCCCCCTTCCAAACTGATGTTGTCTCCAGGCTTGACTATTCCGATGCTGCCCTGGTTAGCTGGCAATCTGCCACCCACCAATAACTTGAACTCAATTAAAACTTTACTGTTCAAATTTGCACCATCACCTGTCTGGGTTCTCACCCTCATCTTTGATTCTTTCAATGGACTTTTCTCCTCACATCTATAATCTCATCTAATAATACAACCTTCCTTGAGCCACACCTTCTCCAATTCTAGTCTTTTACACCTCAGAATGCCTTCATTCTACTATTAACATTGTGCTTTCAGCTAACTCTGAAATTTTCTTAATATCTTTGCTTCTTACCCTTCCTGAAGACACTCAAGATTTACTTAGTCTCCTGTCCTTTCATGAAGTTCCTTGTTTTATTTTGTTCGAAAGGTATCTGTGAAGTGCTTTGGAATGACATTAAGCCAGTAATTGTTGTCAAGGTATAGCCTCATTGATCAATATGAATCAGGCTCAAATACCTGTAAGCCTACTGACTTCAACAATTTAAACCTGGAGATTTTAATAGCCAACAGCATTGATACCATAGCACAGAAAATGGTCATTTAGTCCATCACGTCAATTTCAACTCGTTGAAAAAGCGATCATAGGTTTCACATCCTTGCTCCCACAACCATAAAATATTTTCCTTTTCTCGAGTACATTTTTTTTATTTCTGAAAATTACTTAAATTTGTTTCTATGTTTCCATAGGTAATACAGTTCCAATCATCAACCTTATTGGCAATGGAAATTAATTCTTCTCATTTACTTCAATTTTTTCATGACTTCAGTAAATTTCCCTTCAGCCTTGTCCGCTCTAAGTCCAAATGTTTCCCAGCTTCTCCAAGCTCCCTGCGTGACTGATGCTTTTAATCTCTGGTAAAATCCTAGTGCATCTCCTTGGTGCAGTATCTAAAACCTTGATGTCCTTCCTATAGAGTAATATCTAGAATTGATAGGCAATATTTCAGCCGAGGCTTCACCAGTAATTTATAAAAGGTTCAGCACAATGATCTTAATTTTGTACAGCATACCTCTTTCTAAAAAGATACAAATTAGAACCAGCTATCTGCCACAATGTGCATGCAGGCCTGCCCCTGTAATTGACCCTAAAACACTAAGTTTGCAGTTTGTCACTGACATTAGTTAAATCAATGTTGTTAAGGGACACATGATCAGAAGGCCCTGCTCTCAGGTTCCTGCAACACCACAAAAGTCAGACGAAAGAAAACCTAGTTGGTGCAACAGAAATACTCCTTGAAAATAATTACTCCCCCAAATTTACTGCTTTTACTCGTGTAAAAGTCGATTTTGCATAAAAGTCGACCCCTTACTTTTGGCCAAAACTATTTGTATCTTCCATATATCCCATGTAAACACTGACCCTACTATATCACATTATAAACCTCTTACAACCATTAATTCACTTAAATGAAATCGCATTCACTCATTCATACCAGCAACTCTGATCATCACTATTTACTATATTACATCTCTACTCATTCATAACTGTATTTAGCCCACTTGGTTTACCACAGCACGTTCTGATTCATTCATTCATTCATTCAGACTGGTACTAAGTCTATCAGTACTTATTATACTTTGCTCACTATACATCCAAATGTTAACATAGTTAAAAAGCTAATCATTTTAATTGAGCCATTAGATCTGAATTTAAAAAGAGAGATATATTAGCTACATATATCTTCATTTTTTTGACAAATTGGTTAATGTTGCCGATGTTCATTACATAAGAGTGTAAATGGGAGGGAAACTGAAGAATTTGGCAGGAAAGTTCAAGACGCTTACACATGCAGAATTTAATAAATGTTTCATTTTAAAACGGTGCCATTATACCAGGCCATGACTATGTTGAACAGTGTGATTTTGCAGGATTTCAATGAATCTTTGACATTAAAATTTTCATACAGACTGTATAAATAAAATTTACTACCAGTAATTCATTGTTTCTCTTGCTTTCATCCGGTAATTACCTTTATTGTAATTCATTGTGTTTTTCTTCTTTACCTGGGATTAGTTGAGCAATCAAATTGACTTCTGCTAATAATATAGTATTTCGAACTGCAGCATGAATTTCAACCCCTCAAAACTAGTTCCCCGTGCAAGGCGACCTTATAAATTGAGCCTTTAAAAATAGTCTAAAAGATTTGACTTTTACACTAGTATACACAGTATTTGGAACCCTTTAGCAATGATTCTTCTACTTTTCTAGGTAAACCAAGAGGCTTCACAGAATCTTACAATCATTAAAAAGTGTAGAAGGAAATCATTGCCTGCACAAGCTGTATGATCTCGTGCCAATTTCCTGCTACTCCCCTAACCCCATATCTCTGCGCACCATCAATATCCAAAAAATCCACTGATCTCTTGAATGGCTCGATCCAACCTGCCTTTACAATTTGTTGGGGTATACCAATTGCTATGTGAAAGAATTTTTTTTTCTAGTATCACTCTTGCTTTGTTTGCACATCACTTTAAATCTCTCTCATTATTGCTTTTTTTACAAATGCAAACTGCTTCATCCAATCTCTGTTCAGTTCACTCATGATTTTGAAAAACTCAACTGGATCTCCTCTCAGCCTTCTTTTCTCCCATGAGAGCAGTCCCAACTTTATTAATCTATCCTCAAACTAAAATTCTCCCTCATGTGAGAAACTTTAGTTAATTGTTTCTGTACTCTTTTCAATGTATTCTCATCTTTCTTAAAGTGCAGAACCCATAACTGAACAGAATACAGTTGAAGTTTAACAAGTGTCTTGTACAACATCACCTCCTTGTACTCTTATGTTCCTACTTATAAAGCGGAGAACACTGCATGCTTTATTTACAGTCCTCGCCACCTATTCTGCCACCTTCAAATGATCTGTGTACCCAGATTCTTCTGCAGCTACACTCCCTTTATAACCGTACCCTTACTTTATGTTGTCTTTCATTGTTCTTCCAACCAAGGTGCATTACTTCACACTTCTCTGCATTGCACCTTATCTGCTCACTCCACAAACTTGTCAATGTCCTTTCGTACAATATTATTTCCCTCCTCGTTTTTCCTCTAAGATCTCTGTGGGGCATTTTCCTAATGTTCAAGTTTAATTTTCCTTCTGTATTTCAATATTTAAGAAAAAGTGTACAATTTATTCTGCAATGCTTGTGAAAACTAAACCATTACTTCCTTCAGATAACAATGGGCTCCTTAAGTTAGGGAAATTTAGACAGTATTTGAAGGATGTTTGTTAAACCTAGAGGTTTGTGGGTATATGGAATATATTTCCATTAAATAAGCTGGGCTGCAGGACAAAATCTTAACATTCAACCTGATAATCATGAACAAAATGATTGGCAAAACAAAACTTTGTTTTCTAATGCAATCTGCAACAGCTGTCCAACTTAGGAAGTTGGATCATTCAAATGAGCAAAACTTGACTGATGAGAATAAACAGCTCAGTTGTCATCAGCTTCAAGAGATGTGAACCCTCTAGATACTGAAGAGCCATGTAGATGAACACTTCATATGCCATACCTTATAAGTTTACTGGACAAGTGCTGAAAATTGGGATTAGAATTGATTATTTTGGAAGAAAGGTATGGGCACAATGAATTGCTGTAACAACTCAGACTGATGATATCTTTTTAAATTAGCCTTCAATTCTCAATTTTTGGGACTGACATAGGAGAAAACAGCCAACAATGCATCAACTATCACAATTACCATGAAACTGAGCATTACACTAGCTCAGAAGCTGCACCATCCCATTTAGCTTGGCAATTTATATTACTCAAATTTGAAACCACTTCACAGTATTCTTACTGACCATAGCTATACAGAGTCAGAGTCACTTAGCATGGAAACAAACTCTTTGGTTCAACTAGTCCACTCTGATCATATTCCCAAATTAAACTAGTCCCACTTGCCTGCATTTAGCCCATGTCTCTCCAAACCTTTCCCATTCATGTAGTTTACCAAAATGTCTTTTAAATGTTGTAACTGTACCTGCATCCACTCCTTCCTCTGGCAGCACATCCCAAAGCCGAACCACCCTCATGAAAATGTTGCCCCTTATGTCCTTTGTAAAACTTTCTCCTCTCACCTTAAAACTATGTTCCGTAGTTTTGAACTCCTCACCTTAGAGAAAAGGCACTTGCTACTCACCTTATCTCTGCCCCTCATGATTTTATAAACCTCTGGAAGGCACCCCTCAACCTCCTACACTCCAGTGAGAAAAGTCCCAACCTAGCCAGTCTAATTTTTTAACTCAAATTCCTGGCAACATCCTGGTAATTCTTTTCTCAAAACCTCTACAATTTCATGATAATCTTTCTATAGCAGAACGATCAGAATTTCACATAGTACTCCAGAAGAGGCCTCAGCAATGTCAATTCATGCCCTAACGCCTTTACTCAAAGGTCTGAGCAAGTGTATGATTAGTGTCAAAGTATAGCAAACTGCCAAAATTGTAAATACGAAAAATATTTTCAACTGTTCATGATTCATGTTGCAGTATAGAGTATTTTTCAATCCGAGATGAAACTGCATTATTGCTTAAGTGGCAAATTGAATTGAAGCAGATCCAAGATTAAACCTCCAAGGAGTCTTAAGTTGGATGATGTTTGAGTCTTGGCTTTGGTCTTCAGTCAATATCCAAAAAAAAATTTAGAATTACTGTGTGAACATCTTTGGGATCCATAACTAAAACCCAATTGTCTTATAATAAATTTGGTAGGTTACATTAGGCTTCTGAGGGTTAGTTTGGAGAGCTCATGAAACTCTGAACGACAGGGCTGTCTATGTACAAAAGATGGAATAGTTAGCTGTTCATAAAATGTTACATTTGTAGATGTAACAAAACTACTTTCATTTGGAAAAATGCCTCCACTATTGTAACCTGCCTCAGTTCTTTATCTTTAAAATGAGATTTTCTTCGGACTTAATCAGGCATTTTCTCCATTTACTCTAAGAAAACAATAAAGGTTTTGACAATCAAAAATTGAGAAATTTTCATTACACTAAAATAATCTTATTGCCAGTTTCCTACGACAACAAATGAGAAACAACTCTGTGCCTCTCTCTCATTGGTTTAGTGTCAGACTTGCTCAAAATTCTACTTTCTTCAATGGAGATGGCTTCAATTTAAAATGAACATATCATCTGCAGTTCAAAGTTCCTGGTAAGTGTATTCTGATGTAATCAGATTGGAATTGCAGTACAGGAACTAGTTAAAGAATACTAAGGAATAGAACTATTTATTACATTAGCACAGCCCTCTGCATCACAGAAATGGTTTCAAATTAGACCAGATAATGTGTCAATAGTAACACCTGATGAAATCAATTTGTGGGCAGATCAGGATATCATGCCTGATAAATTTTGAGTGGATCATTTCAGAAGAAAGCATCTGGAATCTGAAAGGAAAGTTTAAAACTTCACTTTAGGTTACTGGACATTCATTATTTCGCTGCTCCTTGGATGCTGCCTGAACTGCTGTGCTCTTCCAGCACCACTAATCCAGAATTCATTATTTTATTCTACAGGAACCGTTTATCCCCACCTCAGAATTGTGATAATTTTTACACATGACGTATTTATACAGAATCAAATTAAAAGATCAAACCCCAAAAGTTATTTCTCCTTCAGATGTGAAGGAGACTTAAGCTATTACACACCCAATGGCTTCTACTTGCATATTTGTGTGTACTCAGACAGGTCTACAGCACAGAAGAATGCCCTTCAGCCAGTCATGTCCATGCCAGTCAAAAGCCATCTATTCTAATCCCATTTTCCAGCACATGGTCTTGTATACCTTGGCATTGTGAGTACACATCTAAATGTTTCTTAAATGTTATGAGTGTATCTGCCTTTTCCAGACAGTAGGCTCTAGATTCTAACCACCTTCTGGGTGAAAAATCTTTTCCTCCAAACCTTCTGCCCTTTACCTTAAATCTATACCCCAAGTCACTGAATAGTGTCTTCCTGTATACCCTACCCATGCCCCTCAACTTTATACATCTTAATTGTGTACCCTCTCAATCTCCTCTGCTGCAGGGAAAACAACCCCAGTTTGTTCAATCTCTCTTCATAACAGACTCTCCAGCCTAGGGAAGATTTGCACTCACTTCAGTACTATCACATCCCTCTTATAACTTGGATTCCAGAAATGCACAAACACTCAAGCTGCGACTACATTTATCCAGACGGAATTCCATTTGCCACTGATCATCTGTATCCTCTTACAGTCAAAGGTTGTCCTCACTATTAACCATCGCGCTAATTTTTGTGTCATCCATGAACTTGCTCATCAACCCTCCTACATTAGACTCTAAGTCATTCATTTAAACCACAAAATAGCAAAGGGACCCAAAATATGTATGCTTTGAACTTATGAAGGTTGAGGATGAAGGAGTGCAAGATGCTTCAATTCAGATTAAGACAATGCAAATTGCTCTACTTGAGTAACTTGAGATCTTCACATTAAATATTAGTTTAAACTTAAAAAATTCATTCACGGGATGAGGGCATCACTGGCTAGGCAGCATTTATTGCTCATTATTGTGCCAAATGTCAAAAACAAAGTCTTCATCTGGGAAATAGACATTAAGAACTGATGAAACAAGAGAAAGAGTAGATAAAACATAAGGCACCTTGAACCTGTTCTGACATTCAATAACACAATTGCAGATCTGATTCTGGCCTCAGTTCCACTTTTCTGCCTATTCCCCATAACCATAGACTCCCCTATGCTTCAAAATCTGTCCACTGTGGCAATAAATAGATTTCATGGTTCAGCTGTCGCAGCTACCTGGAACAGAGAATTCCAAAGGTTCACAACTGCGCTGATGTTGCTCTTTATTTCCATTTTAAATAACGGATTCCTTATTCTACAACTACATAACCGAGCTCAAGATTCCTCCTCAAGGATATACCTTTCATTCTGCTCAACTCCAATGAGTATCAGCACAACTGGCCTAACCTTTCCTCAAAGGCAAGTGACTTTCAACCTGGGTATCAAACTACCAAATCTCTTCTGAACTGCCTCAAATATAAATATACCCCTTAAGGAAGAAGGCTTAACCAGCATGTAGTACTTAAGGTGTGTTCACATCCACGGCCTGTAAAGTTGTAGTAAGATTTCCCAACATCTGTACTCCATTCCTCTTACATTAAAGGCCAACTTTCCTTTTGCCTCCTTAATTATACACTTTCACAAACGTTTGAGATTCAACATCTTGAACAAAACCTGAACTGGACTAACCATATAAGCACTACAGTTATAAGAGCAAGCCCAAGGTTAGGAATTCAGTAGTTACCTACCTCCGTCCCTCATGCCCACTTGAAAATACCCATCTAACACCTTCAAGATTTACTCCCTCCATATTAGAGCACTGCATCCTAAACACCACCTTCCAAATCTGTGAATTCTACTACCTAGAAGGATAAGGGCAGCAGGTGCACAGGAACACCATCATCTGCACGTTTTACTCCCAAATATGTACCATCATGATATAATCCTACACCACCATTCCTTCAGTATCACCTGGGACTCCCTGCCTAACGTCACTGCTGGTGTACCTTGTGGATTGTTGTGGTTTTAAAGGAGGGGAACTGAAATCAGTTTGTGCAAGAGAAAGATAAGCATTTGTTTCCTGCGCTGCAATATTTTTGTAATTATCAATGTTAATAATGATGCACAGCTATTTGGTTATTATTTTTAATCCTCGGAAACCATTAATACACAAAATCCAAACAGAAATCACTCAAACTCCATTTTGGGGTTAGCAAAAAGGCACTACCTTAAGTATGCATTGGTGGGAGCCAAATGTTCTGGTCATGCAATCATTCTTCATGCAACCACAATCAGAGTCATAATTTGACCCATCGGCATACTTTGAATGTTGTAAACATGTTTAGCACTTCAAGACTCACCTCTATAAATGCACTCAGTGTAGCATTTGTAGGATTGTGGGTAATGAGAAACCTCATGTGCTTATAACTAACTTCCACGGGCGCAGGGCGATTTATCCGAGCCATGGGGGTCAGAATCAGCGGCACAAAGAAGTATTAGTACAAGGTCGGTATATGATCCCAATCTCTCCAAGTTAATACATGCGCACAGTCTTCATAGGATTGTATGTTTCTGACTGCAGCAAGGAAATATTCTTCTTTGAACCTTCTCAAATCAGCCTCCTTTGTTCACTTGTTATGCACTCTCCTTCAAACCATGTATAATTCTAAATTCAGCAGTTCAGTCACCCCATTTGGAGATGCATTTCAAGGCAGTAGGAATACAACTGGAGATCCTGAACAGGCCAAGTCTGTTATTTCTCCTATTCTTGCCAAAAATAAAGTTCTGATGGTTAATCCAAAGTGGTGGTCTTCAAGTTCTTGCTCAAATTTACTTGTCTGAGAAGATGCTATGTTGTGCTGGGCAATAGCCACTGCTGTTTCTCACAAACTCCATAAAAGTGTGCTGAAAGGAGCTGTTGAACCACTAGAGAGAGAGAGAAAATTTGTTATTTTAAAAGAGTTGCATAAACAGGTAGATTAGACACAAAAAATTGTCTTAAGTAGCTGCCCACAATCAGGAAGGTAATATAGCAGTTGAGCAAGATGACTTGTGCCCCATTTCAATTTTAAGATTACTTAACTACTGAATGCATCTAAACCACTGAATGACAAGGCAATTTGTTCATGCCACATCTAAAATGTTAACCTTCAGATAATTTTATTTAAACTGTGATGAATCCTTGTTGCTTTCACAAAGGAAATATCAGCATTAGCATAAACAAACTAGACATACTGTCATGTGCCACAGTAAGAATTTATGCTGTGACTAACTCATCCTTCAGTTATATTACATGCTTGCAATACAACTGAGCAAATTTCCCAATTTTCTACTGCCTTTTAAGTATTGTACTTTAGCACTTCCTGTACCTTTTCCTCAGCAATGTGGTGCAATCAAGAGTTTCAGCAGTAACTACCTTAACTGATATTGTGGGTTTGTTTGTTGGAATTCATAAAGTCATTAAATCATATGTCTAGTACACACCTAACTAATGTTTAATTTTATGATTCTGACCGAATAAGCTGGTAGTAATAGGATAAAACAAAAAAGTGAACAAAGCTTCTTTAGAAGGGGGTTAGAAACAAAGTAAAATCTTTTGATTGCCGCCAACTGAATTTACTAAAATAATCTTTCGAAGCAGTAATTATTCATTAATGGAAGGCTATGCCTTCTTTGACTTTCAGATATTGTAAGTAATTACATATGTATGTTTCATACATGACACAACCTGCATGAATTAAAACAAATAGTTGATGCACCAACTCACATATACAGTAAATACTGCCAAATCATACCACTTGAGTTGTAAGCTGTACATGAAGGAGT
Organism: Chiloscyllium punctatum; assembly: GCF_047496795.1. Taxonomy (NCBI): domain Eukaryota; kingdom Metazoa; phylum Chordata; class Chondrichthyes; order Orectolobiformes; family Hemiscylliidae; genus Chiloscyllium; species Chiloscyllium punctatum. The sequence goes on from NC_092743.1 coordinate 22,647,975, forward strand.
GAAACAGTAGTCAAAGTCTGATTCAGGACAAAGAAAATAATCAGATTAGATGACCCATAAGCAAACTGGTAAATTTTTTTATTCAGTTCTCCAGCAACATTTATTAAGTCAAAATAGAAAAAAAGTAGCAAAAACAGAAATTGCTGGAAAATCTCAGCAGGTCTGGCAGCATCTGTGGAAAGAAATCAGAGTTAACATTTTGGGTCCAGTGATCCTTCTTCAGAACTGATGATAGCTAGGAAGAAGTTTTTTTTTTAAATGTAGAAGATCAGGAGGATAGAGGAGAGAAAAACAGTTGGGGATTAGAGTGGTGCTGGTAAAGCACAGCAGTTCAGGCAGCATCCGAGGAGCAGGGAAATCGATGTTTCGGGCAAGAGCCCTTCATCAGGAAAACAGCTGTTGATTTCCCTGCTCCTCGGATGCTGCCTGAACCGCTGTGCTTTTCCAGCACCACCTTTATCCAGAATCTGGTTTCCAGCATCTGCAGTCATTGTTTTTACCTAGAAAAACAAACAGTTAGACAGTCAAAAGAGTTTATAATGGTCAGTTTAGGAGAATGAGTAGCTATGTTGAATCCGTGCTGAACACCACCTGAAAGATGAATGGAAGGCAAAAAAAAAGACAGCAGAATGAACTTTGGATGGAAGACTTCAACGTAACACCAAGTTGGCAATCGTAAAGGACATGGCTGTCTGCCATGTGCATTATGGGAACCAAAGGGACAAAACCTACATTATCTTACCCTCACCAATCAACCTTTTGGAGCTGCATATGTCCATTGCTGTAACGACAGTATTGAACACTGCAACAATTGTGTTATGTAGCACTACCTCTGCTAAACAGAGCAAATTTCAAACAGATCTAGCAAATAGAGATCAGATACAAGATGCTGCCAGCCATTAGCAACAGCATTACTCAGTACTAATTGGCAAGCAGGCCTATACGCCACTCTACTAGTACCATCACACCAAGGGGCTAATTCTGGATTCAATGTGTACAGGACGGCATGCCTGGACCAGGACTAAGTTAAAAAAAAATTCAGAACATGAAAGTATAACAGAACTACCTGCATGCCAAACTGTGGAAAATTAGGAGAAAGTGAGGACTGCAGAGGCTGGAGACCAGAGTAGATTGCGGTGCTGGAAAAGCACAGCAGTCAGACAGTATCCGAGCAGGGAGAATCGACATTTCGGGCATAAGCCCTTCATTAGGAATGAGGCTTGTGGGTTGGGGGGCCGAGAGATAAATGGGAGGGGGTGGGGAAAGGTACATGAAAACGCAATAGGTAGATGAAGGTGGGGGATAAGGTGATGGGTCGGAGAGGAAGGTGGTGCGGATATTTGGAAAAGACAGGTCAAGAGCATGGTACAGAGTTGGAGGCTTGGGACTGGGATAAGGTGACAATAGACAATAGGTGCAGGAGTAGGCCATTTTGCCCTTCGAGCCTGTACCACCATTCAATATGATCATTGCTGATCATCTTTAATCAGTATCCTGTTCCTGCCTTATCTCCATAACCCTTGATTCCACAATCCTGGAGACCTCTATCCAACTATTACTTAAATGAATCCAGAGACTGGGCCTCCACTGCCCTCTGGGGCAGAGCATTCCACACAGCCACCATTCTCTGGGTGAAGAGGTTTCTCCTCATTTCTGTCCTAAATGGTCTACCCCGTATTTTTAAGCTGGTTCGGCAGGTGGAGGGAGAGGAAATGAGGAAAGTGTTGAAATCCACATTAATTCCACGTGGTTGCAGGGTCCCAAGACAGAAGATGTTCTTCCTCCAGGCACTGGGTGGTAGATGAGGCCCAGGACCTGCAGGTCCTTGGTGGAGTGGGAGAGGGAGTTGTAGTGATGGGGTCTGTTGTAGGTGGTGAAAGTGATGGAGGATGATGCAATATATACAGAGGTTGGTGGGGTGGAAGGTGGGTTCTGTCCTTGTTGCATTGGGAAGAGTGGGGTTCAAGGGCAGAGGTGCAGGGAAGTATACATCGCATACATTGCATCATCCTCCACCACTTCTGCCACCTACAAACAGACCCCACTCCAATCAGTGCTTCAGAGAGACCATTTCCTCTGCAATTCCCTTGTCTGATTCAGATCCCCCCCCCCCCCCCCCCCCCCCCCAGCCCTCACCCTACTCCTAGCATCTTCTCCTGCCACCGCAGGAAGTTCAAAACCTGTGTCCACACCTCCCTCCAAGGCCCCAAAGAATCCTTCCACATTTGACAGAAATTTACTTGTACCTCCAATTATGTCATCTACTGTTTTTGTTGCACTTGACGTGGTCTCCTCTACATCAGGGATACAGAACATTTCAGAGAACATCTCTGGGCCACCGATACTAACCAAGCCCACTACCCCTTGGCTGAACACTTCAAAGTCCCCCACCCCCCCCACTTCACCAAGGACATCGCCAATCCCTAACCACCCGATGCCTGCAGGAAGAACACCTCATCTTCCACTTGGGATACTGCAACTACATGAGATTAAATGCGGATTTCACCAGTTTCATTTCCCGTAACCCCATTTTAGCCCAGTCCTAAGCTTCCAATCTGGCACCGCCCTCTTGACCTGTCCATCATCATTCCCATCTATCCACTCCACCTTCTTCTCCGACCTATCATCTTCTCCCTCACCTTCATCTACCTACTGCATTCTTAGCTACCTTCGCCCCACACCCCCCCCACCCCATGCCCACCCTCCCTCCCATTTATCTCTCAAGCTCACCTTTCCCCCCCCCCCCACCCCCCCACACCCCCCAACGACCTGGCCCACAAGCCTCATTCTCCTGTTCCTTGGATGGTGCCTGACCTGCTGTCCTTTTCCAATACCACACTCTCGAAACTATGGAAAGTGCATGCAATAGGCAGGGTTACGACATCCCACAACCAATGGAGTCAGATCTGCTGCATTCAGTCGTAAATGGCAGAGAACAACAAAACCAACTCATAGAGCCTCAACAAATATCTTTAAGCTTTAAGATGGGACAGCCCAGCACAGAGGAGAAATCTGAAGTATTTACAACCACCTTCAGCGAAAACTACCAACTGGGTTATTTACTTCAGGCACCTCCTGAAATCCCAGCATTACAAGGGGAAAGAAAATCTGGTCTATTGACTCTGCCAGTTTTTTCTAAAAACAAATCTAGTTACTTTCATAGAGTCATAGAGATGTACAGCATGGAAACAGACCCTTCGGTCCAACCTGTCCATGCCGACCAGCTATTCCAACCTAATCTAATCCCACCTGCCAGCACCTGGCCCATATCCCTCCAAACCCTTCCTATTCATATACACATCCAAATGCCTTTTAAATGTTGCAATTGTACCAGCCTCCACCACATCCTCCGGCAACTCATTCCATACACGTACCACCCTCTGCGTGAAAAAGTTGCCTCTTAGGTCTCTTTTATATCTTTCCCCTCTCACCCTAAACCTACGCCCTCTAGTTCTGGACTCCCCGAACCCAGGGAAAGGACTTTGTCTATTTACCCTATCCATGCCCCTCATGATTTTATAAACCTCTATAAAAGGTCAACCCTCAGCCTCCAACGCTCCAGGGAAAAAAAACAGCCCCAGTCTGTTCAGCCTCTCCCTATAGCTCAAATCCTCCAACCCTGGCAACATCCTTGTAAATCTTTTCTGAACCCTTTCAAGTCACACAACATCTTTCTGATAGGAAGGAGACCAGAATTGCACACAATATTCCAACAGTGGCCGAACCAATGTCCTGTACAGCCGCAACATGACCTCCCAACTCCTGTACTCAATACTCTGACCAATTACAGAAAGCAAACCAAACAACCTCTTCACTATCCTACCTATCTGAGACTCCATTTTCAAGGAGCTATGAATCTGCACTGACTCTTTGTTCAGCAACACTCCCTAGGACCTCACCATTAAGATTTGCTTTCCCAAAATGCAGCACCCCACATTTATCAGAATTAAACTCCATCTGCCACTTCTCAGCCCAGTGGCCCAACTGGTCCAGATCCTGGTGTAATCTGAAGTAACCCTCTTTGCTGTCCACTACACCTCCAATTTTGGTGTCATCTGCAAACTTACTTACTATACCTCTTATGCTCGCATCCAAATCATTTATGTAAATGACAAAAAGTAGAGGGCCCAGCACTGATCCTTGTGGCACTCCACTGGTCACAGACCTCCAGTCTGAAAAACAACCCTCCACTAGAACCCTGTCTTCTACCTTGGAGCCAGTTCTGTATCCAAATGACTAGTTCTCCCTACATTCGGAGAGATCTAACTTTGCTAACCAGTCTCCCATGGGGAACCTTATCGAAATCCTTACTGATGTCCGCATACATCACATCGACTGCTCTGCCCTTCATCAATGTTCTTTGTTACTTCTTCAAAAAACTCAATCAAGTTGGAGAGACAGGATTTCCCAAGCACAAAGCCAAAGTTGACTATCCCGAATCAGTCCTTGCCTTTCCAAATACATGTACATCTTGTCCCTCAGGATTCTCTCCAACAACCTGCCCACTACCGACATCTGGGTCACTGGTCTATAGTTCCCTGGCTTCTCCTTACCACCCTTCTTAAATAGTGGCACCACGTTAGCCAACGTCCAGTCTTCAGGCACCTCACTCGTGACTATCGATGATACAAATATCTCAGCAAGAGGCCCAGCAATCACTTCTCTAGCTTCCCACAGAATTCTAGGGTACACCTGATCAGGTCCTGGGGATTTATCCACTTTTAACCATTTCAAGACATCCAGCACTTCCTCCTCTGTAATCTGGACATTTTGCAAGTTGTCACCATCTATTTTGCTACTTTCCATATCTTCCAAATCCTTTTCCACAGTAAACAGATGCAAAATACTCATTTAGTACCTCCCCCATTTTCTGCGGCTCCACACAAAAGACGCCTTGCTGATCTTTGAGGGGCCCTATTTTCTCCCTCGTTATCCTTTTGTCCTTAATGTATTTGTAAAACCTCTTTGGATTTTCCTTAATTCTTCAAAGTTTGAGAGAAGATTTGTAGCTCGGGTGCTCGTTGTTGTGGTTCTATTCGCCGAGCTGGGAATTTCTGGTGCAGACGTTTCGTCCCCTATCTAGGTGACATCCTCAGTGCTTGGGAGCCTCCTGTGAAGCACTTGTGATCTTTCCTCCGGTATTTGTAGTGGTTTGAATCTGCCACTTCCGGTTGTCAGTTCCAGCTGTCTGTTGCAGTGATCAGTATGTTGGGTCCAGGTTGATGTGCTTAGTTGGTGAGCCACCTAGCCACGAAACGACACGACCAGCTATCCTTAGTAGCCACACACACAGAGGACAAGCAACATGAGTTCGACTGGGACAACACTACTTTTATAGGACAAGCCAAACAGAGAACAGCCAAGGAATTCCGAGAGGCATGGCACTCATCCACAGATTCAATCAATAAGCACATCGACCTGGACCCAATATACCGACCACTGCAATGGATAGCTGGAACTGAACCGGAAGCGGCAGATTCAAACCACTATTATACCATTGGAGACCATGGGCTGTAGGGACAGCTACTGTGTTGCTGAAAGAGTTCTAAGACTGGATAGCTTGTCACTTGAATGAGAATTTTCAACTGGTGATGTTCCCATATATCTTCTGCCCTGGCGCTTCTAGGTGGTATAAGTTGCAGGCTTTGAAAGTACCGTTGAAGAAGCCTTGCTAAGTTGCTGTATTGCAGCTGTAAATGCTCCCACTGTATACTGGTGGTGGACAGAGTGAATGTTTACATTGGTGGCTGCGAATCGAGCAAGCCGCTTTGTCCTGGATGGTGTCAAGCTTCCAGAGAGTGGTCATTCTTTTGCCTCTAGATAAGTCTTCCAGCTAGTGACCATTGGAAGCAGTTTCTTTGTTTACTCTCTCTAGCTCCATTGAGATTTTTTATCTCTTCCTGGCTGCCTCTGCTCCAAGGAGAACAATCCCATCGTCTCCAACCTAACCATTTTAATGTGATACTTCATCTCTGGAGCCATTCTGGTAAAGTGCCTCAACACCCTTTCCAAAAGCCTTCCTTGACAATTTCCCAAAGCCTGCTGTCCAAAATTGAACACAAGTTTCATATGAAATCTAAATACTTTATGCTGGTTTACCATAGCTTCCTGGCTTTTGTACTCCATATTGCCGTTAAAAAGGCTAGAATCCAATACATTGAGTGCTTAATTAACTTGTCTTGTTTGCAAGGAAATTTGGACAAAACACTCCTGAATCCCATTTCTTGGGTCTATGTAAAATCACTTTTAGCATGTATCTTTTCAACTCAGTTCCTGGCACCCAGACATCATCACAGAGAGGTGCACAAAGTTAAAAATCACACAACACCAGGTTATAGTCCAACAGGTTTAATTGGAAACACACTAGCTGTTGGACTATAACCTGGTGTTGTGTGATTTTTAAACTTTGTACACCCCAGTCTAACACCGGCATCTCCAAATCATCACAGAGGTGGCATCGAAAGTACAGCACCCGTGACCATTCTCTCATACATCTCTTTTGAACTGGTTTCAAAGCAGCAATGTGCACTCACATGTTTCCAAGGAGATCCAAGATAATGGGGGAAAATGCTTTTACTTTTTCCTTTTGGTCATCAAATGTTGAGGCAAAGACAACTGTAACTGGTAGCAGTTACAGTGACAATAACGACAAAATAAATAGATATTAAAATTATTAAACAAAAGCATTTAATTCATATTTATACTTCAGAAACATTACTTACTCTGTTCATTCTACATCATTTCCAATACCATATTTTGGGGTAATGAAAACAATCTTTCTTGCCAGGTATTTGTTATAAAGCATTATATCTACATATTAAAATGAATAATTTGGCTGATTTCAATTTCCCATACTAATGTGCAAAGAAAATTGTAGACTGCTCACATACTATGTAAAGAGAATAGAAACAATGCATGAAGACAGCATTACATACTCTAAAATGTTTCACGTTCAATTAAAAATGGATCCATATTAGCCTCAAAAAAACCCTCAACACAACAGCGAATAATCAACAGTGCTATCACAACAGGCTCCTGATACACGGCAGAATTTTTTTTTTCATTTGTATGAACCAGATGTTTTTAATAGGTGCAAGTTTTTAAGTTATCATTTAACTATTTCCTTTTGATGGAAATGCTTCATATAACCTCATATAAAGATAGATATGCAACTGAAGATAACAGTTAGCAGCTTTTCATTGTTGCGCACTATGATTTTTCTCAAAATGCAAACATCTGTAAAATTGTCACATAGCTGTACTGTGGGTATGAATTTTGATGAGATTTTTAATAAAGCATATTCTGTTAACGTGGAATAAAACTGGATAAGTGCAATTTTGGACTCAATATTATTGACTCTGTCTGCTCACAGATGCTACCAGTTCTTCAATGTTTCTAGCACTTCACTTCATTTGATTTTTGGTTTGGGCAGACTTTGCTTTTATTCCTGCTAACTTGTGTTTGCTTGAAAGGAAGATTTGAAGCTGTTCAACACTATAGTGGTCAGATCAGCAGGAATAATTTGAATTAAACTCAAACAAAACCATATTCTTTCCAGAATTTACAAATGAATTGAGTATGCAATTCCATTATAGCACTTTATAGAAATAAGTCAAAACTAGTAGAGTTCTTCATTCACACAAAGTCTACTAAAGTTAAAGTGTACAGGCAGTACCCGGGAGAAAAATTAATTTGCACCCAAGTTGGAACACCCACGCAGGACAATATAAAACAACCATTCGTAAATACAGGAAACATTTGTATATGGGTCTTTAAAATTAAACCCCTATACAAAGGAGCGTGTTCATAAGTATGAATGTTCCTACACTGACACTTGTAGATCCAGAATCTCCTGTATGTACATGCAGTCTTATTTGATGGGCTAATGTAGCAGTACAATAATTGTAAAAGAAAACAAATAACCAATAGATATTTCTTCCATAAAAATTTTAGTTAATAAATCAAAATACCATCTCAGAGCTACCCAAATTGTGGGTAGTCATCCCCAGTGAGGCCATGAGACAAAGTTTTGGATTAGCATGGTCTAAGACAGCAACAGCTGCCTTGGAACTCACCGATTTCTAGTAGCTACAAGGCATCTATGAATCCTTTCCCAAAGCTTTTTTCAATTGGTGGACACAGCCTACCAGAAGGATCCTCTAAACCTAATTAATGCAGCCAAAACTAAGCTCATGAAACAACAGGTTTTGTTTGTTGCAGAAACTTCCCAAACTCCCCTCCCTTCACTTCTCCTTCCTAACACTGGTCAACACCTAAAAGCTACCCAGTCATATTTCTTGTACTATTATTAAGTACTATATATAGTACAGTAAAAGTCGATCACATGTAGAAGTTGACCCCCTATTTTTGGCCAAAAGTCAACCCTAGTTCTTCACAGACATAAGGTCAATATTTGTGAATCAAGGTATTAAGCTGTGCATAAATGTTACAATGAGGAAGTTTTTTTTTTCATGCTATTGTGTTTTGATGTACAATTTGCACCAATTTGGCACGAATGTTTAAGATGTATTAGGTCAGAGGCAGGTGACAACCTCCCCTTGTGTGCAGCTCAGTAGAACTCAGTTCCCCATAGCACTCATGGAATACAATCATATTACCATGATGTGTGTGTTCTTTTCCTTTATTCGTTTAGATATATGTTCATAAGATATCGGAACAGAATTAGGCCATTCGGCCCAAAGAGTCTGCTCTGCCATTCAATCATGGCTGATATGCTCTTCAGCCCCATTTTCCTGCCTTCTTTCCACTTCAAACCATCAAATTACAAATCTGTCTAACTCCTCCTCAAATTTACTCACTGTCCCAGCATCCACCACACTTTTGGATAGCAAATTACACAGATTCTCATCACTTTGGGAGTAGTCGTTTCTCCCCAACTATTTTAAATTTGCTACCCGTTATCCTAAAGAATGCCACCCAAGAGGAATGATCTGCTGCATGTCTATTTTATCCATACCTTTTATCATCTTGATTACTTCAATTTGACCTTCCCTCATTCTAATAAACTCCAGACAGTATAAGCCTAAACTGTTCAAACTCTTTTCATACGATAAACCCCTCATATCTCTGGGATCAATCTAGCAAACCTCCTCCAATGCCAGTACATTTTTCCTCAAATAAGGGGGCCAAAATTGTATATAATACTACCGGTGCAGTCTCACCAATGCCTTGTATAGTTACAACAAATACTTCCTTACCTTTATATTCTATTCCATTAGCTATAAAAGCCAACATTCCATTCGCTTGATTATCTGCTATACCCGTTTGCTAGATCAATTGGGCTTCTGCTAACAATGGTATTTTGGACTGTAGCATGAATTTCAGCCCCTCAAAAGTAGCATCCATGTAATAGTCGACCCATAAATTTAACCGTTAAAAAAAGTTTTAAAAATTCAACTTCTTTTCGAGTATCTCGTAACAGAATGTATATTGCTGATTCAGGTTACTTGATATTTAATAGCTCAGACTACTACTTGCCGTGACAGATTTAAATACTTATGCATCATCCTTTTGTAAGCATGCTTTTGCAGGTCTGCAAATGGTTGCTGGTTATGTAGTTCTATTCTGGTCCTTGGCTTATTAGTAAATCAAGCTCATCCAGCAACACAGCTCTTAGAAGTAATGACATGACATATTCCTTTTCTTTCCCAATGATAAAATTACATAAATTCAAGAATGGACATATTAGGATGGTTGTAAAACCATTTACGCATAAATAAGAATTGAAACTTTGAGGGTTTAAAAGGTTAGGAATCTGTGTAATATGTAGCTAGTTTGACAATCCTTCTGGAACTTGTAATAGTGTGACGACCTAGAGATTTAGACTTCATACTTGGGTGTTCTGCACTTGCAGAAGTGTTGAAATCTAATGCGTTGTTGATGCGTTTGTTGTTGTCCTGATAAGAATCTAAGACCTAGGAACAGGAGTAAACAATTCAGCATTTAAGCCTGCTCAGCCATTCAATACGATCATGGTTAACCACATCTTGGGTCATCTGGACCTCATAACCCTTTACGCATTAAAAATCCACAAACCTCCACCTTAAATTTATTCAGTGATCACCACATTCTGGGACAGAAAATTCCACATGTTCACAACTTTGAGAAGTAATTTCTCCGCATCTGTAATTTAAATATCCTTTATCCTAAAACTATGATGTCTTGCTCTAGATTGACCCACAAGAGGATACATCCGATATATGTTTACTTTGTGAAATCCCCTTGGATTCTTGTGGATCTCAATTAGGCCTCTTTCAATCTTGTAAACTCCAAAGTAAACTCCAAAGAAAATAGGAACTATTCAACTTCTTTTCATAAGACAAACCCCTCACTCTGGAATCAACCTGGTTAATTTGCTTCCAATGCAACTACATCCCTCTTCAAGTAAGGAGACCAAAACTGTATACAATACTCTAAACGCAATCTCGCTATTAAAGAAATGCTGACTAAAGCATTTGTTTCGCTTTAAAGCCCTTCATCGGCATCTTCAGCAGGGTGAGCGCTGGCCGAGCCCCCTGAGCATATTCAGCAGCAGCAGCAACAGAGGAGGCTTCTTCAAGCAGAAGTGTGCAGAGACAGAGTCCACTCATCCTGGCAATAGGTGGCAGTTTGAGCAACAGCAAAGGCATCAGTATTTTCATTTTTATTTTACCTTGCAGGGGAGTCGGTTGGGATTAGGCCACGCGCAGCCCCAGATCCATGGGGCGCTCTGGTGCTGAGATCACAGAAGCTTCAGAATTGGCAGCATCTGGGAGGAACAAGAGGTAAGGGATCAAGGTCATGGCTCCAGTTCACCATGGCAGTTGTGGGAGTGGCAGCGATGGTGGAGGTGAGCACTTAAGAGACCCAGAAGCCGTTAGAGACCCCAGCCAATATGAAATAGCAAATGGAGGACTAGGGAAAGGTAACAAGAGGAAAATATGAACTCTATTGCAATAAAGTCTTGCATTATGTTCAGTGTTTCAGAGCATGGTGACACTTCACGTTTTGCATAGGATAAAATGCTTTTCACTATTTTTATATACGTGACAATAAATCTAAACCTACTCTTTGCTTTAATCCACATTAACTACATCAACTGCATTATTCTCATCTACACACCTGATCACCACCTCAAAAAAAATGCAATCAAATGTGTTAGGTAGGATCTTCCCCTGAAAGTTTTGCTGACTATGTCTGATCAAAGCCTAGCTCCCAAACTGGGGATTAATTCTCTCCTTCAGATTTTTATACAGTGGTTTCCCTACCACTGACAGGAGACTCACTAGCTTGTTACTACTTATCTCTAACACCGTTCTCAAAAGACTGAAGCACATTAGTGGTCCTGCAGTCCTCTGGCAGCTCATCAGTGGCCAGAGAAGAATGACAAATTTGGATCAGAGCACCTGTACTTTTCCTCCCTCACCTCCCACAGGAGAGGCGATGAAATCGCCAACTATTGCCAGAAGTCATCGTCTCTGCCACTGGAAGCAGCTCAGTCACACTTGGGGGTGTCTACTTTTAAGCCCGGTAAAACCTCAAACACCACCTCACTCTCCATTTCAAACATTGGAATCTCTTTTGGGGTAGAAACGACCTGTACAAGAAGGACGGATTGCACCTAAATTGGAAGTGGACTAACATACTGGCAGGGAAATTTGCTACAACTGCTTGGGAGGATTTAAACTGGTGGTGGTGGTGGTGGTGGTGGGGGGGGGCGCACCCAAGGAGACAGTGAGGAAAGAGATCAATCTGAGATAGGTACAGTTGAGAACAGAAGTGAGTCAAACAGTCAGGGCAGGCAGAGACAAGGTAGGACTAATAAATTAAACTGCATTTATTTCAATGCAAGGGGCCTAACAGGGAAGGCAGATGAACTCAGGGCATGGTTAGGAAGACGGGACTGGGATATCATAACAATTACAGAAACATGGCTCAGGGATGGGCAGGACTGGCAGCTTAATGTTCCAGGATACAAATGTGATCTCAGCAAGAGGAAAGAGAGGAGGGGAAGTGACTTTTTGATAAGGGATAGCATTACAACTGTGCGGAGGGAGGACATTCCCGGAAATACATCCAGGGAAGTTATTTGGGTGGAACTGAGAAATAAGAAAGGGATGATCACCTTATTGGGATTGTATTATAGACCCCACAGCAGTCAGAGGGAAATTGAGAAACAAACTTGTAAGGAGATCTCAGCTATCTGTAAGAATAAGAGGGTAGTTATGGTAGGGAATTTTAAACTTTCCAAACATCAACTGGGACTACCATAGTGTTAAAGATTTAGATGGAGAGGAATTTGTTAAGTGTGTACAAGACAATTTTCTGATTCAGTATGTGGATGTACCTAATAGAGAAGGTGTAAAACTTGACCTACTCTTGGGAAGCCAGGCAGGGCAGGTGACTGAGGTGTCAGTGGGGGAGCACTTTGGGGCCAGCGATTGTAATTCTATTTGTTTTAAAATAGCGAGGGAAAGGCCAATTTTGACGGTATTAGGCAAGAATTTTCGAAAGCTGATTGGAGGCAGATGTTCGCAGGTAAAGGGATGGCTGGAAAATGGGAAGCCTTCAAAAATGAGATAACAAGAATCCAGAGAAAGTATATTCCTGTCAGGGTGAAAGGGAAGGCTGGTAGGTATAGGGAATGCTGGATGACTAAAGAATTTGAGGGTTTGGTTAAGAAAAAGAAGGAAGCATGTGTCAGGTATAGACAGGATAGATCGAGTGAATCCTTAGAAGAGTATAAAGGAAGTAGAAGTATACTTAAGAGGGAAATCAGGAGGGCAAAACGGGGACATGAGATAGCTTTGGCAAATAGAATTAAAGGAGAATCCAAAGGGTTTTTACAAATATATTAAGGACAAAAGGGTAACTAGGGAGAGAATAGGGCCCCTCAAAAGATCAGCAAGGCAGCCTTTGTGTGGAGCCACAGTAAGTGGGAGAGATACTAAATGAATATTTGGCATCAGTATTTACTGTGGAAGATATAGACTGTAGGGAAATAGATGGTGACATCTTGCAAAATGTCCAGATTACAGAGGAGGAAGTGTTGGATGTCTTGAAATGGTTAAAAGTGGATAAATCCCCAGGACCTGATCAGGTGTACCCGAGAACTCTGTGGGAAGCTAGAGAAGTGATTGCTGGGCCTCTTGCTGAGATATTTGTATCAATAGTCAAATGTGAGGTGCTGGAAGACTCGAGGTTGGCAAACATGGTGCCACTGTTTAAAAAGGGAGGTAAAGACAAGCCAGGGAACTATAGACCAGTGAGCCTGACCTCTGTGGTGGGCAAGTTGTTGGAGGGAATCCTGAAGGACAAGATGTACATGTATTTGGAAAGGGAAGGACTGATTCGGGATAGTCAACATGGCTTTGTGCGCGGAAAATCATGTCTCAAAAACTTGATTGAGTTTTTTGATGAAGTAACAAAGAAGATTGATGAGGGCAGAGCAGTAGATGTGATCTATATGAACTTCAGGAAGGCGTTTGACAAGGTTCCCCATGGGAGACTGATTAGCAAGGTTAGATCTCATGGAATACAGGGAGAACTAGCCATTTGGATACAGAACTGGCTCAAAGGTAGAAGACAGAGGGTGGTGGTGGAGAGATGTTTTTCAGACTGGAGGCCTGTGACCAGTGGAGTGCCACAAGAATCGGCGCTGGGCCCTCTACTTATTGTCATTTACATAAAATGATTTGGATGCAAGCATAAGAGGTACAGTAAGTAAGTTTGCAGATGACACCAAAATTGGAGGTGTAGTGGACAGCAAAGAGGGTTATCTCAGATTACAACAGGATCTGGACTAGATGGGCCAATGGGCTGAGAGGTGGCAGATGGAGTTTAATTCAGATAAATGTGGGGTGCTGCATTTTGAGAAAGCAAATCTTAGCAGGACTTATACACTTAATGGTAAGGTCCTAGGGAGTGTTGCTGAACAAAGAGACCTTGGAGTGCAGGTTCATAGCTCCTTGAAGGTGGAGTCACAAGTAGATAGGATAGTGAAGAAGGCGTTCCTTTACCGGTCAGAGTACAGGAGCTGGGAGGTCATGTTGCAGCTGTACAGGACATTGGTTAGGCCACTGTTGATATATTGCGTGCAATTCTGGTCTCCTTCCTATCAGAAAGATGTTGTGAAACTTGAAAGGGTTCAGAAAAGATTTACAAGGACGTTGCCAAGGTTGGAGGATCTGAGCTACAGGGAGAGGCTGAACAGGCTGGGGCTGTTTTCCCTGGAGCATCGGAGGCTGAGGGGCAACCTTATAGAGGTTTACAAAATTATGAGGGGCATGGATAGGCTAAATAGGCAAAGTCTTTTCCCTGGGGTTGGGGAATCCAGAACTAGAGGGCATAGGTTTAGGGTGAGAGGGGAAAGATTTAAAAGAGACCTAAGGGGCAATTTTTTCACGCAGAGGGTGCCAGAGGACGTGGAGGTGGCTGGTACAATTGCAGCATTTAAGAGGCATTTGTATGGGTATGTGAATAGGAAGGGTTTGGAGGGATATGAGTCAGTTGCTGGCAGGTGGGATTAGATTGGGTTGGATTGGCTGGTCAGCATGAACAGGTTGGACCGAAGGGTCTGTTTCCATGCTGTACATGTCTATGACTCGAAGTACCTCACCGTCTCTCCTTTCCTGAATTCCATACCAATATTTTTGACCACCTGAGGGAAGATGGAGCAAAGTACTGGTTTAACACCTTATCAAAGTGCTCTACTCCACATACAGATCGTCCCCTTAGTACCTAATTGGCCCTCTTTCCTTGGGTTATCTCAATATATCAAGGAGGAGAGAATAATGTCTTGAGACTCTCCGAATTGCTTCAAGATCTACCATGCACTTCCTAAACTCTACTACAGCCTCTCTTGATTTGCACCCTTTATACTTGTTAAAAGCCTCTTTTCGATCCCATCTAGCCTTGAATATTCCTATCTATAGTCAGGGCTCTCAGAGCTTGTTGCATCCATATTTGACCTGAAAAAGGGGCTGTACTCTCCTCAGTTCATTTCTAAAGGCCCCCTATAGTTCTGCTGCAAATTTATCTGCAAATAGCTGTTTCCAAACTACCTTGACCAGATCCTGCCTTAATTTAACAACATCTGCCTTCTCCTTGGCCTCCTCCATCGCCAGACCATGGCAACACGATACCTGGAGGAAGAGCGACTCATCTTCCGCCTAGGAACTCTCCAACCACAAGAGATGAATGCAGATTTCTCCAGCTTCCTCATTTCCCCTCCTTACCTTACCTCAGTCCCAACCCTCTGACTCAGCACCGCCTTCTTGACCTGCAATCTTCTTCCCGAACTCTCCAATCCCACCCCCTCTCCGGCCGATCACCCTCACCTTAACCTCCTTTCACCTATCGCATTCCCAACGCCCTCCTCCCTACCTTTTTCTAAGCCTGCTTGGCACACCTTCCTCATTCCTGAAGAAGGGTTTATGCCCGAAACGTCGATTCTCCTGCTCCTTGGACGATGCCTGACCTGCTGCGCTTTTCCAGCAACACATTTTTCAGTTTAGCCCATATCCCTCTAAACCCTTCCCATTCATGTATCCATCCAGATACCTTTTAAAATGTTGTAATTGTACCAGCCTCCACCACCTCTATTGGCAGCATATTCCAAATGCCAACAAATCCAGTCCCTTTTAAATCTTTCCCCTCTCACCTTAAACTTGAGACTCTAGCTTTAGCCTCCCCTACCCTGGGGGAAAAGACCTTTGATATTCACCCTATGTCCTTCATGATCTTATAAACCTCTATAAAGTCAACCCTCAGCCTCCGAAGATTAAGGGAAAATACCCCAACTTAAGTCTCTCCAAGTGGTTCAAACCCTTCACCCTGGCAACATTCTTGTAAATCTTTTCTTAACCCTTTCAAATTTCACAACATCTTTCCTATAGCATGGAGACCAGAACTGAACACAGTATTCAGAATGTGGCCTAATGAATGTTGTGTACAGCTGCAACATGACCTCTCAATTCACTCAATGCACTGACCAACAAAGGCAAGCACTCAAAACACCTTCACTACTCTGTAATTCTACTTTCAAGGATCTATGAATCTGCACCCAAAGGTCTGTTTGTTCTGCAACACTCTCCAGGACTTTACCATTAAGTGTATAAGTCGTGCCCTGATTTGACATACCAAAATGCATCACCTCACATTTATATAAATTTAACTCCATCTGTCATTCCTCAGCACATTTGCCCATCTGATCAAGGCCCCGTTGTAGTCTGAGGTAACTTCTTCGCTTCAGATTCTTTTTGCATAGGCACCTAGAGTGACCCTTTGCACCATAAAACTTGTAATGATCTAAAACTGCAAGTTGGTGTTGCAGTGCTTGAAACTGACCCACTTCTCACACAGCTTGCTCACTTTCTGCATCATGGCTACTATTCTGATAACTGTACCTAATGCTTGCAAGTTTTGTCGTCTGGCTACAATAGCTTCAATGCTCTGCCATCTTTAAGGCCACATGTTCATGTTGTGACCTTTGTTAAGTTCTGAAGCTATACTTAACTTAATTAATTGTTCAGATAGCTCCGCTTCTGAAAAATAAAACTTCACCCTTGTCACTGCACCTATGACAACCTGATCAATCAAGTCTTGTCGCTGTTGTCTGTAAGACATCAACTCTACATGGTGAATGTTCAAGTTTTCCTTATATGAAGCAGATATTCTAGCCCTTCTTATTGCTTAGTGGGATCACTCTCAGACCCTCAAGAATATTTTTGACTATGCGATTCTTGTTTCTGATTTCTTTATTTTCACTATGTGGTTTGCAATCGCTAAGTTTGAAATTCATAGCCCTATTCTTTGTTTAAACAGTCTACGTTCAGACAGGATATCTGTGGCTTTTCAGTTCATACTCTGATATTTGGACAAAGTTAATCTGATATTTCTGGTCTTTTGTCAAAGCAATTGACACCTAACAAATATATGGTAGTCTTGCTACTTTAAGGTGACTCAGTGGAGACATGCAGTTGCTGATTTTGTTTAAAAGATCATTTTGTTTTGTGCTATTTTTGACAATAGGTAGAATTTCTTTTAATTTTATTTCAACAACACTGCATAGTGATTTTCTTTCTTGGTTCTGTTGTAGATACAGCTTTTGTACTGCTTCAAGGCTCGTCTGAGGTTTTGAGATTTTCAGAACCTTGTTTTTTTAAGGAAAAATCCAACCACTCCCATCATGTTGCATTTCTTGTGCTATTGTTGCCATCAGGGATGTACTTCTGAGGCTTTATGAGGCATTGGTCAGATCACATTTAGGGTATCGTAGCAACTTTGGGCCCCATACTTCAAAGGATGCACTGGCCCTGGAGCTGGTCCAGAGGAGGTTCACAAGAATGATCCCTGGAATGAAAGGCTTAACATGAGAAACATTTGAGGACTATGGAACTTCCTCAATGGAGTTCAGAAGGACATTGGATTGAAACTTAAAGAATACTGAATGACTTGGACAATATGGACATTGGGAAGATATTTCTATTAGCAGGAGAGATGAGGATTCGAAGGCACAGCCTCAGAGGAAAGGAAAGACCCTTTAGAACAGAGATAAGGAGAAACTTCTTTAGCCAGAGAGTGGTGCATCTGTGGAATTCATTGTCACAGAGTGTGGAGGCCAGGTCATTGAGTATATTGAAGAAAAAATAGACAAGCTCTTGATTGCCAAGGGGATCAAAGGTTATGGGCAAAAATTCAGGAAAATGGAGTTGAAACACTTAGCAGCCATGACGGAGCAGACTCAATAGACCAAATGGCCTAATTCCTGCTCTTATAATCTTATCATAGTTAACGTAGCATGGATTCAGGCTGCATGAAAATTATACAAAGCTCATTGAAATTTATCTGCAACTATACACAAAAATATCCCTCTAGCATGTTTCTATTGGACTACAGTTGGTCATATCCTAATGAAGAGCTTACCCTCGAAATGTCGACTCTCCTGTTCCTTGGATGATGCCTGACCGGCTGTGCTTTTCCAACACCACACTTTTTGACTCTCATCTCCAGTCCTCACCTTCTCCTACACTTGGTCATGTGGTTAAGTCCTGGTTAGGGCAGAGCTCCTAAAATATACATAACCCCTGCAAACGAAGACACCTCCCACTCTACTGTGGCAACTGTTTATTCCGAAAACAATGCAGTACCATTATATTCATGGTTGAATCTCTAGAAATCGAGGGAGCTGAATCATGCATAGTTTCTGTTTAGAATTGTAAATCAGAGCAGCAATGTGTCAAGTTAGGAAGTAAATGCCTGATTATAATGTGAGATTGGAACCTTAAATATCAAATTTGCAAGCTTATTAGGGTGGCTGGTTCAGCTGTTCCATTAAACATTTGAGCATAGCCTAGCTCGTGAAAATATGACTTCTACAAGAAACAACATGCTTTAAAAATAATCTTTTTAGTTTCAAGAAAAAAATTGTAAAGGGAAGTCAATCTGACAGTAAACATTTCACGCATCAGCACAAATCAGGTGCAGAGTTTATACCATTTCCATTTTAACAAGAATGTGTCCCAAATTAGGACGGATAGACTAAATATTGCTTTTAGAAACACAAGTGTAACAAGCCAAAGGCAGATTTTCTATACTAAACAGGTTCTCTTCTGTTTAACTACCCAAATCCCCAATAATTGGACTACCGTATAGCAACTGCCAGGCAGCATGTGTAATATGTTGTTGAATTTAAGCAAGACAATACCATAGTATCATTATGAAAACTAATTCCATTCTCCTGACATTTATAATACACTCACTTAGTTACATATTTTCCAGTCATAAACTGGAAATCAATGCAAGGAATCTCATTAGAAGGAAAGCACTAACAAAAAATTAGATCCAGTTCTAGTAAATCTCATTCACTTGCACCTGTGCTACCCTAAGTTTGATACAAGTCCACAAATATACTGCTACCGAAGTTGAAACCACTAAATTGTCAAATATCAACATCTTCCTTCATCTGCAAATCTCTACTTACCTTACTACTCAGGTGCTAGAAATGAAATCTTCAGAGAATGCTCTGCCTGCAAACCTGGCTTCTAATGACTGTGACTGCTCCAAACCAGTTGTGACTGCATGTACCAAACCATACGATACTGACAGCAGGTTTTGTTAATGTCAGAAACAAATGGCCCCTTAATGCTATTAGGCTGGCCTGCTGACAACAGAGAATAGTCAAATCATATAACTGTTCTCATCCCAAGCAATTTTGAAACTAATAATAGATATTTTTGTATATAATAAAAGATGATTTATATTTAGATCAGTATTACCGTGAATTCAGGAAGGAAATAAGTTATAGCGGCTCCAAATTTAACTACCTACATTCACTTTCATTTGCTATTTTAAGTAGACTCCAAGTTGTTCAGTTCTTAAACTTTTTTGTAGTTAAAAGATAATAAAGACATGAATAGGATTATACAAATTTAGCTAATTGAAATAAGACCATAAGACCCCAAGACATAGGAGTGGAAGTAAGGCCATTCGGCCCATCGAGTCCACTCCGCCATTCAATCATGGCTGATGCGCATTTCAGCTCCAATTACCAGCGTTCTCCCCATAGCCCTTAATTCCTCTAGACAACAAGAATCTATCAATCTCGGCCTTGAAGACATTTAGCGTCCAGACTTCCACTGCACTCCGTGACAATGAATTCCACAGGCCCACCACTCTCTGGCTGAAGAAATGTCTCCGCATTTCTGTTCTGAAATGACCCCCTCTAATTCTAAGGCTGTGTCCACGGGTCCTAGTCTCCTTGTTTAACGGAAACAATTTCCTAGCATCCACCTTTTCCAAGCCATGTATTATTTTGTACGTCTCTATTAAGTCTCCCCTTAATCTTCTAAACTAAAATATATTATCTAATCACTCTGAGGTGGTATCGTTAACAATACAGTAGCGATTCAGATGGAGAATCATCCCATTTGTAGCAGTTCCAATAACTTAGAATCCCATTTGTAACAAGAACAAAATACTACAAATGCTACCAATTTTAAATGTCAAACAAAAAATGCTGTAAACACTCACTCAGCGAGTCAGGCACTATCTGTGGATACAACACTAAATTAATGCCACAAAATTCCATGTTTCTTCCCTCTTTAAGCCCTTAAAAAGGTTTCTGGACAATCACCTATGTAGTTTGCTCTACATACTGACCATTCTTTCAAATAAAAGAAATCCTCCTTCATTTCTACTTCCTTTTGTTGACCTTAATTTGCAAATATTGTTTTTTGTGATTCAGTTCTGGATACAACCTAAGGTTTAGTAAATTGTGTTAAGATGCAGTTATTCATCATAGAACCACAGGAAGAAATTCATGAAGGCACTGAAAGGGCAGACTAGTTGGATCCACTGTTCTTCATGGTCCAAACGTTTTTAGACTTTAAGCTTTTAGAACTATACCAAACATGCTTGCCAATAACAAACAAAACCTGCAAATTTTAGAGATCAGAAATGAAAACAAAGTGTTCGAGAAACTCAGCATATCTGACATCTGTGGAAAGAGAAACAGTTAATATTTCAAGTGCAATACGACTTTTCTTTAAACTTACTTTTGTCAAGATTGTGACAATACTACGGCTTTTAGTGGTGTACTTTGCGAAGAAAGGTTGAGGCATAGAGAGAGTGGTCTACTCAAAGCCAATAAAGTAAACAGCTTGAAAGGCTTTGGGCTTTTTTTAAAAAAAAAGCAGGAACAATAGAAGCAGCCTGAATGGGTGGGGTCAAGCTCCCACAGAACCAGGATTTTTGGTTCTAGCTTTCTGAAGTTGCTGGGGGTCTTGAAGCAGAATGTGGAAGCTTTTTTTTCCCTTCTCTCTGGTACAACTAAAAGCTTGGGTTCTCTTCATGCTGTTAAAATTGCACATGAGACAATTTTACTGAACTTGCCTTTGCCAAGTATGTGTGTTTATGGGATGTGACTATATTGGAACAGTTAATTAGTAGCTAATATGTATATTATTTTGTTAAGCATTTCAACGGAGTTACAGTTAAGCCAATTCTTTTCTTTTTTCATGTTGTCTATATTTACGCTGAGGTTAAAATACAAACTGTTTAAAGTCAAATAGTTTGACAAATTGAATTGTATCTGGAACGAAATGCCTTACACTTACTTGCAAAAATAAGTTAGGGTCTAGGCTGTCTCCTTAATATATTTTGAGGGGTTTAGTCTCATCCATAACAAGATTAAAGTACAATGATAGTAATTGCCACAACATAAAACAAATACTAGAAGGACAAGGGAGGCAGATTCATGGGAGTGTGACCATTGCAATTTTCCTTCCAAAAAGCGCACGATCCTGACCTGGAACTAACTATATTCTTATTTCTTCATGTCACTGGATCCAAATTTGGAAGCTCCCTTCCAAACAGCACTTTCAGTGGACAGAAACCATGTCAGAAAAAGCAGCTCTTCACCACCGTTAAAGGCAATCAGGGATGGGCAATAATAAATGCTGACCCAGACAGTGACACCCACATTCTGTGAATACAATTCAATCTTAAAGAATGTTTCATTTCCCTATCGCTCCGATAAGTCACTGAATAATAGAATGATAATACAGGATCATTTGAATCAACATGTTCACAAACGATCGTTACAAAAATAGTTAGTCGGGCAGCTGTCCTTTACAACAATAGCTACAGCTTCTTTAATTTCTCTACCATATTGGTATCTTCAAGTTCTGGCACCACACACATAAATCTTGCTTGCCTTCACACCTTTTCTAAGTTTTGATGCTCAGATCTGTACACAATATTTCAGCTAAGCTTATTTAGCATTTTATAAATTCCACTAATTCTTCCATACTCTGTACTCAGGTCATTTATAAAGCAGAGGACCACATATACCTTATTAACACCTTTCTCAAATTCCCTGCCAACTTGAATGATTTGAGCAAAAACATCTTAGACCCCTTATAATATTCTTATAATCTTACAGAAACACACTTATTACTTTGTATTGCTGTACTGTACATCCCTTCAATATTACTTTACAGACCTTTAACATGCCTGTAATGTCTACATCTTAAAGAATGCTGCTTATGATATCCAGTTTGTCCCCATGTGGCACATCCCAACTGCTATGTCACTGCACACCTGTTCAGATTCATAGAAACCTTATTTCCAGGCAGTGGCGAGGGAGCAACAACAGAATATTGCAACATTGCAAGCAATTCCACATCTTGTCAGGATAGATCAATGGAAATCCAGTAGTAAGCATTTTTGTCTTATTCAACTTAAAAAAGTCACATAAAACTGTGATTGGAATAGAAGCATTTTGAAATATCATTGGCTCCCAAACTTCTAATCTTCCTCCACACTCACCCAAAGAATTAAAAATTGTAAACTACAATTATTCTTTAAAATCAGTTGACGATAGAGACCTCACGCTGTACACCCTACCTTGTGCTCAATATACCATTACTCAGAATGGAAAAGCACCTTATTCTTTTCATATTTAAAAGAGTAACAGAGCATGTGGTAACTGTATCATCTGTACAGCCATCTACAGACTCACCAAGAGTGGAAGAGAATCATTCTCATCTGAGGGAGTGCAGAGGATTGAAAACAAAAGGGGTAGAATGTCCTGTCATGGCATAACTGACAATTGGCACTAAATATATTTGTTTTGTCACCAATCTTGCCAATGTGAAGTTGGACCAAAGTATTCAATGGTCCTCATGTGAATTTCCAGAGCACAAGAGTCAGTGCAAAATAAAAATCAGTATGAATCATGCATAGTCACTGAGTGAAAAAGGAACTCAAGAGCGGCCGGCCTTATGAAAGGAAAGAAGGAAAACAGCTTTTTTCCCCCTAAACTTGGCAGTTCAAAACTAGTGGACAGTGCCCAGTCCATTTCTTTTCAGAAGTCTCCCCCAGAGATTTTCAAGTAGTTCAAAGCATTTCACTTCTCTCAAACAATCACATACAAATGGTTCTCCTATAATGCCACTGTTGCATTCCTGCAAAACCTCGCTTAATATAAATAATGGGGCCTATGGGAAAAATGTGGTTGGAGCAGACCAATAAAAATATCACGAGTGATTATTAGGCTTTTGGGTGATTTTTGAGCAAAGTGTAGCACAGCCAAATGAAGGTTGAAATCATATTTATTAATGAAACAAAAATAAATTTAGCACAGTACATTTACAAAATATAAAGAAAGCTGCTCTGTGTACAGAAAGCTGCTCTTACAGTTGACATTAAGCATGCACAGAATGACATGAACATTGGTGCTGACATTGTGCATGCACAGAACAATGCGGTGACTTCAGCACGGACATCGGCGCATGCGGAGAATGAAGCATATGAAGCAATCATTGCTGGGCTCATGCTATTGCGAACAGTGGTAAGCAGTCTCGAAAATACCGTTCACTAATTCTTCAGCAACGTTATTGCCAAATTGCACTGCCAGAATATGCATTATCCAAAAACTACCTGCCCATCATAGGCCAAAGTTGGCTGGAAGAGACCAAAAGAATGCGGATGCTGTAAATTAGAAACAAAGACAGAAACTGCTGGAAAGGCTCAGCAGGTCTAGCAGCATCTGGGGAGAGAAATCAGATTTAACGTTTTGAGTCAAGTGACACCCCCCTTCCCCACCCCCAAAGCAGGACAGCATAATCTTGAACTAGATCTTGACCATTCGACAGAAATCGGAAAGCACGTTTTCTACACAGGAGGTAATAAAAATCCAGAATGTTCATCCTCAAAAGGCTATGGAGGCTAGGACCAACTTAATTTAAGACTGAGATTAGTATCAATCAATCAATTATATCACAAATGAAGGTAATTAGAGTTATGGTCTAGATCAAAGATGATCAAAATTGAATGGCAGAAGGCTCAAGGGCTGAGTTAGTAACTTAGAGTTTTACTCAAGTCTAATGTGATGGGTAACTCCTTGGAGAGACTGGGAATATTGACGCACCCACACAAACACAATTTTGCTTATTATTACACTGCAAAATAAAAATTGAAAAAATTATGTTTCTAGATAAGCTTTAGATTTTACAGGCATCTTCACCACAAACAAGGTTATAAACATGAATGATTGATTCCGAAATAAAGTAGCGTGATTAATGGTCCAATAACTGCTTTAATGATAAATCCGACAATGTGCTGTAATCAATATTTTAGCAGGCACAGGAAAAATCATTTAATTTCCAATGACAAAAAAAATGGTAAAGTCTCAACGTCTATTCCTGGAGCACTTATACCCATTTGTGATATTCATACTCGTGCATTTTTAGTTCATGCTTACAGATATCATACTGCTCTGGAGTCAGATTTGCGTGTGCTAATAGACACCCAGTGTTAATTGAGTACACTAGAGATCCAACCTCCTCTTAAAAAAAAAAATCAATCTGCAAGTTTTGAGAGGGAGAAAAAAAAAAGCAAACTTTGACATAGGAATTATTTTTTAAAAAGTTACATATTAGAGCTGTGGAACCACTAACCCCATTAATCACAATAAGGTCTCAGCTTGCAGAAATTCAACCTACAAAGCTCTCCAGGCTCCAGTACAGAGTGAGCATAATGCGACCCGAAATTTGTTTTACTTTTGCAGGTCTGAGCATTAGTTTTTAAAAAACTAAAATCTGCAACATACAATGTCTTATTTTTATGTAGAAATATTACAATCAAATTGCATATTTTTGTAAGTTGCAAACAGAAAGTAGTAGTTATGAAAAATCTACAAAACTTTGCAGCAAAAGTTAACTTTCATAAATATCGTGGTACAACACACTAATAATTTCAAATGTACAAACTGGATCAATATGTATAAAGCACAGGAATCTGTGTGGTATTTCCTTGGAGGGTTTCTACAGGAAATTTTGGAAGTAAGGATTTTTTTTAAAGAAAAGAACAACATGATACTGAGCCCGATATAATAAGAGAGCTTAAGCAGTATGGCACTATGTTATAGCAGAAAATTCACTGGTAATTCACAGCCATAGCAGTGAACACCTATTTTCGGCAAGTCTTCGTTTAGTATAATCTTCGACAAATCATATCAGTAAACTGTCCTTACTCTTCTGTCGTTTTACAATCAAAACACCTGAATTACAAGGTTAAACTCTAGAAAGTGGTTTGACTATTCTAGTTGGGTTTTGAACTTTGCATTCCAGTTTACATTCAACATATTTGAAGAAATATTTAGCTTTAGAGGATCACAATAAAGCCCTCTAGAATCTCACAAAAACAAATGAAAGCAGATATTTATTGACAGAAGTATATTAGTACTCAGTACAGCCCAGTGGTAATGGTACTGGATAGCAATCCAAGTTATGAACTCAGTGCACCATGGCAGGCCTTGAAAGAAAACTTAATGGTAGCCATTTACGCAAAAAGATGGTTGAATGCCCTGCCAGATTATATCTAAAGGTTATTTTCTCTGGGGTTGTCTTCCAAAATAAAAGGTTGTTTATTGAAATCATAAGCACTCCCATCCTCGTGTCAATAAACAGAATGGCTCAAGTGCAACCAATTTTGCAATCCGCCCATCATTCCATCATGACTTCCTGGCACCTTCCGAGATCCTGTTTTCAATAGGTTTAATTGCTAAAAAATCTACCCAATCAGGCAGATAGTAACAGTAAACATAGTTTAGTAATGATCTGGGATAAATAGAACTGCGTGAGTAATTTGTCCTCGACAACCTTTTTGTCCTTATTAATATTGTGCTATTGATGAAAAAAAAAGGGTTCAAACTTTGCACCTTAGAACATGGTCTTAATCCAACTTATTTAAAGTATAGTATTACAGTTTTAGGTGAGATCCTGCAAGTTAAACTCCTGCTTTCAGATGAATCTCATATTGCACTGAAAACTAATTCCTGGCAGGGATTTAAGTATGCCAATGTGAAAGCAGCAAAGTTAATCTGGTAATTCCAACTTTTTCCCAAGCAAAATTCAATAGCATTAATTTCATACAACTTGAATATGCTGCATTTTTAAACAGAATTCAGTAACTAACACTAAAATCAAAGAGAAACAGTGGCCCAAACCAAATTCTATTTTGGAATTAATTGTAGAGAAACTGTTGTTTCTGAATTGCTGAAATGTGAAGTCCCATTATCTTTGCACCGCTTCAAGGACAATGACCATTTGCAACTCCTCTGATATTGAAGCAGTCTATATCCAGATCTTAGCTGACAAATGGAAAGTATTTGTAACACACAAGTGACAGACAATGATCATCTCCAAAGGAGGATCTAACTACTTTTCCAAGGTATTCAATGTTATTATCATTACTGAATCCCTACTATCAATATCCCGGTATTGCCACTGAACAGAAACCAAGCTGTACAAATCAGAAATACTGTGGCAATAGAAGCAAGTCAGGGGTTAGAAATTCTGCTGAAGGTAACTCACCTTCTGACTCCCCAAGCCTGTTCACAACCTATAAAGGCATAAAGATAAGAGAAATAGAATATTCCCCACTTGCCTGGATGAGTGCAGCTTCAATAACACTCAAGCAGCTTGACATTATAGAGGACAAAGCAGTCCAGTTAACTGGCAACCATTCCACCAGCTCCAGCATTATTTCCCTCCACCACCATATATTGACAGCAGTGCATACCATTAACAAGATGTAGTGCAGCATCTCACCAAGTTCCCTTCAACAACATTGCTAAAATATTAAACTTCTATCACCTAGAGGGACAAGGGCAACAGGTGCACAACAATACCATCAACTTTAGATGTCCATGCAGAAGAACAAAAAATTTGCAGGAATACTGAACACCACCACTTGTAAGTTTACCTCTAAACCACATATCATTATGACTTGGAACTATATCACCAATCTTTCACTGTCAGAGTCAAAACCATGAAATAACCTTCCTGATAGCACTGTGGGGGTGTACCTACCTCCCATGGACTGCAGCAATTCAAGGTGGCAGCTCACCACCACCTTCTCAGGGGTAATTACGGATGGTCAATAAATGCTAGCCCAACCAGCGACATCTGCAGTAGGAAGAAATGTTCAAATTTTTAAAATTTAAGAACCCCCAGATGAATAGTATCGCAAAGTCAAGGAGATGCAAAATGTGAAGGTTCCATTGTCCTTGAAACAGTGCAACGATAATGACCATTTGCAACTTCTCAGATATTGAAACAGTCTATGTCCATATCTGAGCTGACCAATGGCAAGCAATACTTGTGCCACACAAATGACAGTCACTGATCATCTCTAAAAAAGAATCTAACCACTGAAATCTACTAACTCCAGGTTTTTTTATAGAAGTTCCAAGAAATGTACAGCTTTTCAGTTACCAATCAAAATCAGACGTGGAAAACATTTTACAGATGTTTTAAACATTCTTAACCTCCTTTTACATTCATATTTGGACAGTTGGAAAAGGTTTTCTCTTATGTGCAATATCAGGTGGTTTAGTTAGCGTACAGAATTTAGTTGCTTCTCCACAATGCTCTCACATTTAAGAGCTCAAGTAGTACTATACACTTTCTTTTGTTCCACCACTGCTAAGTCTAGCACAGGCATGAGCTGTACTTCAGTTAGTAGAATTCTTGCCAAGTCAGAAGGTTGTGAACTTGAGTTCAAGGCCAAATACTTCAATTTAAAACATTCTTGGCATTCTAGTACTGCAGCAATGGAGGTGCCTTCTTTGAGAGATATTAAACCACAGCTTTGTCCACAGTACAATTTGAACTGCAACAGTGGGACGTTTTCTTTTACTCTTTGGGATGTCAGCATTGCTGGCAAACACATGATTGGTCACTCATCTGATCATCAGATGCAGGTACACCCACAGTGTTGGTAGGGAGAAAGTTTCAGG
The DNA here is from genome assembly GCF_047496795.1 of Chiloscyllium punctatum. NCBI lineage: Eukaryota > Metazoa > Chordata > Chondrichthyes > Orectolobiformes > Hemiscylliidae > Chiloscyllium > Chiloscyllium punctatum. Next base: position 22,675,780 of record NC_092743.1, read on the forward strand.
ATTTAGACCCAGAGGTCTAATAGTCTTTAGCTCATCAGGACAAATCCAACAGTGTCAAAATTTTAACAGGTGACATCAATTTGTATTATAGGAGAAAAAGATGCTGGTGGTTGGCAAGCTGATTCTGATTTTCCACAGCAATACCTCATCCAATGCAACCAGGAGCTACCCATGTCAATTTGTTTGTAGTGAACAGGTCAATCTGTATGAGTGTATACAACTCTTAGCAAATGTAAGAGTTGAGCCACATTACAAGCTCAATCAATAATCTTAAATTAGCATAATTACTAGCACAGTTAGGAATTTTCAGGAAGTGTTGAGATGTGATTCTACTATTCACATCACATGGCCTTTTGGGATCTGTAGCCACAGGATGTTTGGAGTACAGCCAATTATGATTACCCAGAGAAACATTGTGTTTGATTCAATAAACTTGAGAGACATGCAGACCACAGAGTCAGAGCACAGAAACACCCTTCGATCCAACTCGCCCATACCGATCAGATATCTCAATCCAATCTAGTCCTACCTGCCAGCACTCGGCCCATATCCCTCCAAACTCTTCCTATTCATATACCCATCCGGATGCCTTTTAAATGTTGCAATTGTACCAGCCTCCACTATTTCCTCTGGCACATTCTTGGGTTCACACTGGCAATAAAACTTATACACTATGGTACTTAATTAGTGGGAGGCAAGATGTAATGTTTAGACTGATGACTCCATTCAGTTAGTGAAACACACCACTTGCGTTGACATTGCATGATAGCAAAGTGGAGTGTTTTGTTTTAATCATTACCCAATTCAGAGATACTTGACCTTTCCAGAGTAATTTCATTTTTGAAATTGGTGGACTTTGGCCCAAGTTAGATTTTGCACAATGGAAAATGAATAATGATCCAATCAAGATCTACTGATCTGAAGGTTAGCTATGATACCATCTATTCCCATAGAAAGCCTACAGAACAAACAAATGGTTAGACTGCCACTGAAAAGCTTGCTGATCAATTCAATCTTTTGCATATGGAGTTTATACAAATTCCAAATCAAATGCAAATTATTGAGATCGACTTTTGGCAAACAGAAGTGAAGAAACCAAACTTTCAACTAACATATGGGGGGAAAAGGGAAGGTATGAAATTTCTCTATATCAAAAGGGAATTTGAACAAAGTGCCATTTTATAGTCTAGCCTTCAAGTGCAAGCATGTCCTTCCATAACACCACTTTCTTTTTCAGTCCTCAATCACCCCAACACTCTGTCCCGTCACACTGCATCTTTTGTAAGCAGAATTACTTATTACGATGGTCTGGTCAAGTCAGAAACCAGAGTGGAACCTGGCTGATCGGTCAAATGTTTAACTTTTGCAGTTGATTACGGTGTTGGCAAATCACTGAACATGTGCTCTCAGGGCTACAAATGTTCCTTAAATGAAATGACAATCTTATTAAACAAAAAATGAGGACAATTATACGTATAGAAGATAGTTCAGAAATATCTTAATATAAAATGGCAAAACAAAAAGTTTCGATCTATATCCCAACAGTATTCTTTTACAGATACTAAATTTCCAGAAAAATATAATTCCTCTAACTGACTCTTTCCACTTTTTTCCTTGGACTGCTGAAACAGTTTTAGAATCTTTCTAGTTCTGCTGGCTGAAAACTCATCAGTTCTCAACTTGATTTTTAAAAAAAAATAAATTCCAATCATTTGGATACCTCTTTCCACTAGTGTGAAAATTGTACCCTTGAACCAAAAACTTCATTAATCTGCTAGGGAGCAACTGAAGCCATAACTAAATCAAAGGCCTCTAACTTATTTTCTCTTTGGCAAATTCAGCAGTACAAACTTCTTTATTTAAAAAGGAGGCAACTGCCTATGATAATTATTACTAGCTTATTAATCCAAAGACCCAAGCAATATTCTGGAAACCTGGGTTCAGATTCCACCATAGCAGATGGTAGCATATGAATCGTAAGGAAAACCGATGTGTTTTGCTAATGCTCTTTAGGATGGAAACTGCCATCCATGCGTGATCTGGCTTACATGTAGCTTGTGGGTGACTCTTAAGTACCCTATGCACTGTAGGGGATGGGCAACAAATGCTGTCCTAGTCAGCAGTGCTCATATCTCATGAAAGAGTTAAAGAAAAAAAAAAATCAGGTATATAGGCATTCTGCGAGGCAGTTAACTGAACCACACTTTTTTCAAAAATGATTCCAGTTTTAGATAAATATCTGAATTACTTTCTAAATTCAAAGTTATCCTGACAACCAAAAGCAAAATCCCAAGTGGGAATTTTAATGTCACGGAGTGAGTTTGTAAATCTCTGGCTCGAACGGACATTTCTGGAAATAGCTGAGTCAGAGTTATAGAGGTCTGTTGTTTTCCTTTGAGCAGTGAAGATGGAGAATGCACGTGAATAATATATGACTACGGCATGATTAAAGTCCAAGTTGGCTGGCGGTGAGAATGGAAGCAAACATTCTGAGATGGCAAGGCAACAAGAGCAGGCTGCCCGCGGTAGCAGTGGAGGGGAGGTCAAACCCCGAAGTAGCAGAGGTTGAGCCCTTGAGGACTGAAGTCTAGCATGGGTAGGTATTTATGGACTATGGCGTTGAACTGTTACCGTATATACTAGTGTACAGGTGGTACTTTGAAATTAGGGGGTCAACTAATACACAAGTTATTGTTTTTGAGGGGATGAAATTCATGTTTTTCCATTTTTTTTGACTCATACCAAGCAAGAGCCAGATCGCTACGTAAATTAATAGAACAAAAGGAAAAAGAATTATGGCCATTATTGAATATTTATCTATAAAATAACTGTCTCCATTCTGCCCGCTACAGTAGAATAATACAGTAGTGTCCCCACCATCACCGTACCCACAGGGTATGTGTTCCAAGATCTACTAAGGAAGCCCGAAACTGCGGATAGGTGCGAACCCATTCATTTAAATGGGAAATTTACCTTTCCAGCAGCCCCTGGTCCTGGAATGTTCCCTGTAATATGTTCAGGCTGTGGTAAACCACGGGTAACAAACAGTGGAAACAGACTCTGCGGATTGGCGGTCGTCCAGTACTGTCATTCTGAAAACCTGGAGCAGCGTGTGACATCTGGAGGACTGGAAGGCTCTGAACAGAGCTATATGGCCAACAAACTGAAAAACTGGAGCAAAGCACAACGGGCAGGTACACAGACTCAAATTCTGATCTGTAACTGTGAAGAACTCGGGTTGACGTATACACGAGATTTGAAAAATACATGATTTTTGGTTAAAATACATGAGATCGACCTATTCACGAGTATATATGGTAAATGTTTCGATTTGTTTTTCAACTTTTTAAGAAGGACTGTAATGCTTAACATCTTAACCTTTGTTTTCTTTATCCTTCTGCTTTATACAGAGATTTCTGTATCAGAGTACCTTTGTACTTAAGATGGTACCATAAGTGATAACTTGTGATACATGTGACAGTAAACCTGAATGGAATTGAATTAGTTTGTCTACCTTTATTTCATAAGTACAAATCCCAAAAATGATAATAGCCTTAAGTATTTTTCACAATGTGTATTTCTTTTAATTTAGGGCACAGTATCCCCTGCTCACAAAGCAGTGTTGGAGAGACTGAACACTTTTCTGAATTGCCTTTGTTCAGTCTGCAAATATGACCCCAAATGCCTGCCATTTTAATTCTCTGCCTGATGCCCAGTCTTCTGCCTCCAGTTTCTGCTGTATCTACTATTTAATTCAGCAAATCCCTCCAATGGCAAATTCCACATATTCACCACTCCATACATGAAAGAGGGTTCTTCTGTATTTCCTACTGGATTCCTTGTTGATTATTTATGTTGAAGCACTCCAGTTATAAATTTCCCCACAAAAGCAAACACTCTTTGTATTATTAATTCTATCAAGATCCATTTAAGTAGATTGATGATGCAATAAAATTGTAGTTTAATTGAGGGTTTTGAAATTACTGGCATCTTTTGTGAACAGGTAATAATTAGAATATTATACTACTATCAGTAACAGCGTATGACACTATCAACGAAGCATTCAATATAGTCAGATCTAGGACAACTGGGTTCTAGACTTTACTGATTATTCATTTCACCAGCGTCTTTATGTACTGATACAGTTCACCATTCTTTCTAAAAGGTAAAGGAATCCCTACTGGCATGAAGGGACATCTCCTGCTAACCTATTATTCAACCTTCATTCCCCCACATTTCAAAATGAAACAAGCAATGAAAAAAATAATCCAGATCTTCCCAGTCATTTGATTGAGTTTCTGGGTCTGTATCCCAATTTTTCAGGACAACAAAATAAATACTTGGCTTATAATTTGCAAGAAGTTAAATATAGTTTCACCCTCAGAACAATTGAGTATTGGATTGAGGTGAACAGTAAGAAATAGTAATTATTGTGCGATAATGTAAGAAAATCAAGTTTTTGAAGTATATGCAAACGCATCAGGGTTTTCCAATGTTTCAGCCACTAATATTTCTGTGGGAAGTGAACTCCAGTGAAATCATTCTCACAGGTAACTGCACTTCTGCTTCTCTTAGTCTACAATATTCTTTCAGACTCAATTTCATCATCTACACTGTCTTAGAAATTTTTTATCACAGTTTTTGAATCAGCTAGTCTTTCTTTTCCACTTTTGACTAGCTTCATCAATTTAGCTCCTTTATCCAGATATTCCAAATTTTAAATTTTCCTACCATGCATAGTTTTTCTGGAATAGCTCAATTCATACTTCGACCTATTAAAAGCTCAAGACAAGCACCAAGAAGGCAGGCCACATGCCATCAGCCTTCACTCATTGCAATCCTTGTCCCTGCCTTCAGCACTTTTCCAAAAGCTTTCTTGTCCTCTTAAATATCCTCACTATGAACTCTTAAATGTCCTACGATATAAAATTAAACATCTAGCTTAGAAAATACAGGTTAGACAGAGTAAATGATGACTGCATGCATTTTTCTAAGAATGTAGCACAGCATCAGTTAGAAACATAAAAAAGGAAGTTTGATGATCACGTGGCAGCCAGAATCCTGGATAGAGGAGGATGGCAAAGGTGGTCACAATTCAGTCAGCATGATTGATAATAGTTGTAGTTTCCTTGGACATTGGGGCATCCTAAAACAGACTAACAAGATACACAGAAAACTTTGTTTGAAGAGACGGAGTTACTCAAGCTCTTTTCCGGTGGACAAACTTAAAAATCACATAACACCAGCTTATGGTCCAACAAGTTTATTTGCAAGTACTAGCTTTCGGATGAAAGAGAAGCACTCCGAAAGCCTGCTGGACTATAACCTGGTGTTGTGTGATTTTTCACTTTGTCCATTCCAGCCCAACACCAGCACCTCCTCATCTGTTTCGCTTATGCTATTTCCTCATGTATGACATGACCATATGTTTCTAATAGGCATTGTTACATCAAAGTTAAAAACAAATTCCTCAAACAAGTCCAACTGGGCTTACAATTGACGACCGTGGCAATTCTACAAATGCAGAGAGTATAAATATTGGAAACAGAAACAAGAGTAGGCTATTTGGTTCAGCAGAACCAATCCACCATTCAACATAATCATAGCTAATCCTCTGTCTTGCTTTTTTCTCACAGCCCTCAACATGGTTAGCTTCCAGAAATCTCTTTTTCTTTCTTAAATACATTCAATTATTTCAGCTCCACAGCCTCTTGTGGGAGAAAATTCTGAGGGTTCACTACTATGTAAGTGAAGTATTTCTTGTCATCTCCCCTATTGCACATCCTGAGACAGTGAGCCTTTGATCTGGACCCAGGCCATGGTATACTTCTGCCTCAGGTGATGGTATACTTTATCCAGCCCAAGAATTTCACACTTTTCAAAAGACACCTTCTCACCTTTCAAAACACCAGTGAATATAGGTCCAGTCAACTCAATTTCTCACCATATGAGAAATCATCCATCCTAGACCCAGGTGAACCTTTGTTGCACTCCATCTATGGCAAATACATCCTTCCTTGGGTAGGGAGGCCAAAGCAGCTGCCAATAGTTTAGTTCTGGTCTCATCAATGCTCTAAACATTTGCAGTGGGACTTCCTTGCTCTTGTATTCAAACCGTCTCACAATACAGGCCAATATTACATGTACCTTCCCACTGCATGCTGCACCTACATACTTGCTGTTGATGAGGAGTGTACTTTGTTCCTTCATGCATCAACCGTTTCCAATCTATCACCATTTAAACAATACTGTCTCCCTACAAAAGTTGACAAATTGAATGCTATGATATACTAATGCAAATCAGTTTTGAAATATATGGTACCATTCACTAACAGTTTAGTAATTTAACACAAGCAAGCTACTCTTTTTGGCACTGAAGTCATTTATCCAATAACTTTTTTTTTTGTAATTCCTTCTTGGGATGTGGGCTGGTCAACATTTATTACCCATCCTTCGTTGCCCTTGAGAAGGTATGGTGAACTGCCTTCTTGAACCACCGCAGCCTACATACTGTAGGTTGATGCACAATGTCATCAGGGAGGGAATTCCATGATTCTGATTCAGTGATGAAGAAACAGTGATATATTTCACATTAAGGATGATGGGCGGCTTTGAAGGGAATTGGCAGTGGTGGTGTTCCCATGCATTTGTGTCCCTTATCCTTTAGATGGAAGGGGTCATGGTCATACATTAATTATTAATCTGCAATTGCTGCTGCTATAAAGGAATCATGATGCAGAATCTTAAGTTGCTATTAAAAAGAAACCAAAACACACTACGTGCTGGTTAATTCCCCTACAGGGAATTTTCCTCCATAGCCACCAGGTGAAAATATGCTCTGTAAATGACAAATTGAAAAATCAGAAATTCATAATATCAAACATTTAGCAAGTCCAAAAATTTTAATTCTTCTATATGGGGGTAGGAAAGAGAAAGCTAGAAAAAGAGACACAGAGATAAACACACACAGATCACAGCCTAAACTCCACCTTTTTTTGGCTTTTCATCAAACCCCTGCAGTGTGGAAACAGGCTATTCAGCCCAACAAGTCCACACAGATTGCGATTCTCCAAACAGCATCCCACCCAGATCCATCTCCTCCATTCAACACAACCCTGTACCTCCCATGGCTAATCCACCCAAACTCCACAACCCCAAATACAAGCAATTTAACATGACCAATCCACCTAACCTGCACAGCTTTGGACTGTGGGAGGAAACCAAAGCACCGAGAGGAAATCCACACAAATATGGGTAGAATGTGCAAACTCTACACAGGCAGTCGTCAGAAGGTAGAATTGAACCTGGGTCACTGGCTCTGTGAAGCAGCAGTGCTAACCACTGAGCGACTATGTCGCTAATTAAAAACTAGACACCAAGCATGATTAATACTAAAACATGAGTAAGCAGGCAGTGAAAGTAGAAGTACTTTTATTTAAGCAGCATTAAGGAATACGAATTCACTTTGCTCATCTGAAATTAATATGTCAAAAGCTAAATAAGCACCAATATTTTACTTTTAACGCTTACGAAATATGCTATGACTTAGCACTGCAAATACTAGTTTCTTGATCGATTAGATTCCCAACAGTGTGGAAACAGGCCTTCGGCCCAACAAGTCCACACTAACTCTCTGAAGAATAACCCACCCAGACCCATTTCCCTCTGACTAATGCACCTAAAATTATGGGCAATTTAGCATGGCCAATGCACCTGACTTGCACATCTTTCGATTATGGGAGGAAACCGGAGCACCCAGAGGAAAGCCATGCAAACACTGGGAGAATCTGCAAACTTCACACAGACAGTCGCCAGAGGCTGGAATCGAACCTAGGTCCCTGGTGCTGTGAGACAGCAGTGCTAACCACTGAGCCACCGTCATGCTAAATTGCCCATAGTGTTAGATGCATTAGTCAGAGGGAAATAGGTCTGGGTAGGTTCAGAGGGTCGGTGTGGACTTGTTGGGCCAAAGGCCTGTTTCTACACTGTATGGAAGCTATTCAGTTCTTTTGAAGTGGAGAGGTGGGAATTGAATCAACTCAACATAGGAGGATATAGTTCAGGTAATAAATTGTCAGTTCAGTCCCGAAAAAGAATCTAGGCAACAAGGAGCTACAATCACCTTCATTGCATGCTCTTTGTATTATTTTTTGTGATGAATGCTCTTGCCAGATCCAAAAATGTCCTTGCCTTTTATTGCTTGGATTCATATAACTGATTCAAAATTACCACACAAAAAAAATCAAACTGTTCAAAAGAATCAGACTGCCTTTTTGGAAAGCTAGGTTTTGTCTCTGTAGAGAGTAGGAAATAATTTAGGCGATTTTAAAAAAAATTCTCTTAAGTCTCAATTCACTCTTTTGCAATATGTCAGTTTTGATTGCCTCATTTCATAAGGAGGTTCAACTGAATACATTTTCCAGGAAGATTGTTGATTTTTAAGACAGATTTATTACTGTACTTGCAGCCTTTGAGTGTTTTGGGAAGAATAAGTAAAAAAGATGGTTTAAAATGGGTTTCCAGCAATCAGCTACAATCAGTGAAGCTCATCTTATGTTCATTAATACAGCAAATATTAGCTGAAATTATATTCAAAACAAGTTTGCTGCTTCATGATACAATCTTCTGTCCACAAATAATCAAGTACATATCATCTCAGTTTTTGTATCTTTTATCAAGCAACTAGATACTTCACATGCTCAATAGTTCAGCAGACAAGGGACAAAGGCACTACAAAATGAAAGGAACAGATATAATGTTGCAAGATAACTGTAAACTCCATTTCAATATAACTTTACATCTGCAAACATCATTCAATAACTTTTGATATTTCAGTGCTGTCACAGGTCTTTAAATATTTCTGACAATGAAGAAAATGTCTTTCTTAAATCACATCAGATATGACAACAGAATCACAAAGTGAGGAAAAGGATTTTTAGTAGGCTTTTTGAATAGTTTGGAGGTGTAAACTCCTCAACATGGCTAATGTATCAACCAGATTGGAATTGCGATAAGTGGGAAGATAATTAACGACAGGAAAACCGATTTGACCTCATCCTCAACCAACCTATCACAGATGTATTTGTTCATCACATCACTTGTTTAAGTTACAACTGCATAATCCTTGTGGAGAGGAAGAGGGGTCTTCACACTAACGAGCAACCATGTTATGTGATCTTAACATCATATAAATGGATTAGATTCAAATCAAAAGGAAGGCACTTTTAGCCAAAAGCAGAGTTCTACATCATCTCAATCTTCTGCTCATCGCACAGCACCTCGTTTTATTCAAGATAGGGATCAACCCTGGTTCAATGAGGCCTGGTTCAGAAGAAGCGCTGACCATACCCAAAATGCCTAAATACCAACCTGTGAAACTATAAAACAGGACAACAAGCTCAGGGTAAGCAACATCTGATATATGGAGAAAAAAAAATGTTCCCACAGATAAGATCAAAGTCTATAGTCTTGCCATAACCAGTTCTCAAATAATAAAAAAAATTAACAGGATCACGAAGTTCAAAAAACATTTCTACCTTGATTGATAACAAAACCCAGCATGTCAGTGCCAAAGGAAAGCTTGTGATTGCAATGCAATTCAGAAGTGCCGAGTGGATGATCCCTCTTGGCCTCCTTCCAAGGTCACCCAGCTTCAAACTTGCTAATCTTCAATTAACTTGATTCATTCCATATGATAGCCACAAAAAATATCTAAGAACACTAGGCATAGCAAAGGTCATGAAACCTGGGAATATTGCAATGAAAACTTTAGAAACGAAGATGTAAAAGACTCTAAAATCTAGTCAAAACCCTAACGGCTGTGGGCAATTAGATAGTTATGCCCTGCCCACAACAAGCAGGCCAAATCTGCTCAATTAATTACCATCCAATTTGTCTACTTTCCATGACCAGTGAAATGATGTAAGGTGTTGAAACAAAGAAAATAACACATTCACTACATTGAAGAGATGATGTAAAACACCAAAAACCTTCACAGTGCCATAATTAAAGCAAATGATACCCAGTTTGGCACCAATTCTTCCTTTTGAAGGGTCCTCTGGTTATGAATGCTGTCACATAAAAGCCAAGCCTACCTTCCCTCTAGGATCCCAAAGGCCTTTCAGGAGGGTTTATTGGAAAAGAACAGTGTGCAATATTCTAAAAGACTAGAAATAATTCCTTTGAAAAGTCAATTCTGATTTTATCTCTACAAATGCTGTGGGGCCTGCTACCTGATTTTTATTTCTACTTTTCAGCAACTGCTGTATTTCACTTTTAAATTACTGTTCCTACTCCACTGGTATGTAGATGCAGAAATTAGTCATCAGATGCCAGTCCCAGTATAATTGCACACACTTTTATGCTGCTAAGTTTAGATATAAATTGTCAACTAAAACATAACATCCAAAACCTCATAAATCTTCATATTCTTTGATATAATTATATGCAAGTTAAGAAAAGTCTTAACATTCAAACTAATATTTCTTCCTGGTAGCGTGTCATGATGGGAAAAATGTTTGACCCCCCACATACTGATATCTGACATTCATCATAAGTCTTTTACAAATTGAGGCCAAAAACTTTTCAAAAGCAGCTAACAAGCCTCATGCTCTTCTAACAGCTGGTTTGCAACAACCCTGAAGCAGCCAAAGAATGGAGACTTTATCCTCTTGTTTGAAAGGGGCAGGGAGAAGAAAGGATTGCTCAAAGTATTAAACAAAAACAGGATCAGTATTGCGTTTTTTCCCCTAAATTTTAAACATTGTCCAAAGATTCTTACCTAAAAACCAGTATTGACAGACTATGAGTACTTAAGCAATGATCATTTACTAAAGGAACGCAGCAGGCATAAAAACTATTCTCCCAGAATCAAGTATATAATACAGTCAAGTACAAAACACGCCATTTATTCCACTATTGGTTTCAGGTAAGATACCATTTCATTCAGAAACTTCTGCCTCAAGACAGCTCTCAAAGCTCCAGATGTACAATTTGAAATCTTACCATGCAACACTTCAGAGACTTACAGCCATCTGAGTTTATGTTTAAAAATTGTCAAAGTTGAAATCTTTCAGATATGGAAAAGTCAACTAATGTTTGCTATTCTTCTGCATCAACATGTAGATCTGAACAGGCCAAATCCAGATTAAAGGCTGGATCTGGTCTGGAACCCACTTGCAACCTCAAGTATTCATGATAGTTGACAACTAAAGTGAAGTGTGGATTTTAGAACACCATTGTTCATTGTGACAAAGCAGAAGGGATAATAAAGGTATACCACACATTTATTATGAACAACAAATAGGAAATGTGTTTCAGACTTGCTTTAAAAGGTTAAGGGATTAAAAGAAGCAAACTTATTGTAGTCTAGCCTAACATTTTCAGTTCCTTTGTAATTGGGGTTCACTATTGAACACCTGAATTTGAATAAAGAATATTCTTTTACAATGACAACTTCACAGTTTACCAATATAATTTACAAAAAAGTCTGATATAATATAACACTTTATGACATGCTCGAAATATACCAAAATGCTTCACAGTCAATGAATTAAATTCGGCTGTTGGAATTGTTGCCAGACAAGGTAACCTGGCAACAACTTGAAAAAGTTGGCACACAGCAAGGTTTACAACAGGAAGTTAAACAAATCACCAGTTGATCAATCTCTCAGGGTGCAGATTGAGAGGTGACTGCTAGTTAAAACACTCAAAAGATATTAACTGATTTCCTCCAAATACTGTCATGGGTTTTTTCATAAGTACCAATGAGAAGGTGTATAGGGTATAAGCAGGTAAGGAAAGAGTTACATTTTTAGTTTTGTGAAACAAGAGATTCAGCTGAGTATGACTCAGATCAGATAAGAACTTGCAGTTTACAATGGGGTGCTGGAGGCCAGGGTAATGGGGTAACAAGGTGGAAAAACATTCATTGTGTAGGGCCATTTAACAATATAGGAAGCATTCAGTATGTAAGGTCAGTTTAACAAGGCAAAAAAGTACTCATTATGTGAAGCGAGTGAAGGTTAAGAACATGCATTGTGTAATAGCAGATGGCTTAATTGTTACTTTTGACACTTGCTGATTGTAAGCGGTAACACAATCAATATGTACGTTGCCTTATCTAGATGCTTCTCCCTATAAAGTGACTATATAATTCATTAAAAAACTGCTGTTTGAGAGAAGACGACCAGGAACCCATGTGCCTGCGGACATGGGTGATTGTTCTCTCTCCCACCAGGGCCCAAAATAAAGATGAAGGAGGAAAACTATACTGTGTCCAAGTGCTTTGTTTCGACTGAGGGGGAAAATGGGACGACACCAAAACAGAGAACTGAGCAGCATTGGTTTAACCTCCAAAAGAAAAATGAGCAATCCCTCAATACTACATTCACATAAAAGTTGAGAAGTAGGTCTTGAACCTATAATTTTCCAATTCATTAGTTTGACAATTTATGAAAAAAAATTACTCCAATATCACCACTAAACTGTAATGAACTCGCAAGTTTATTTGCAAAGAAATGAAGTACTCATGCTTGTACTCAAAAAGGCATCTGGTATATTTTAGACACAAAGCCATCACAAATTAAAGTTACAGTAGAATATGTTTCAAATGCACAAACTTGGCATGTAAGTTAGCATTCTAAGCTTCGAAAGGGCCATCTGTTCAGGAGTTCCGTTTTGCTGTCATGCTATTTGGTCTACAGTTTGTGGTTGCCAAGTCGATAGTCACATGCTACATTTGCATTCTTCAAGTGAACATTGATTTTGCTTGCACACAAAGCTGGTGATAGAGCTGCAAGAAACTTCACATCATAACATGCTAAAAGCTCTTAAAAAGGTTTTGAATTATTTCAATTTTAACTTGGAGGCATTTAAACTAAAAAAAGATTGTTGCTAACATTTGAAGCCTTAGACAAGTTTTGACATAAACCCAGCTTTTTTTGGGGGAGAGAAAAAAAAAATCAGTCACAAATTTAAAACAAAACATGTCTGAAAAAGTTAAAGTTGTTTTACAGAAAAATGTGCCAGGGATCCCCATGTTCTTGAATGGTCCCATCTAAACTTAGGGATGACACAGTCACAAGCAAAACAGGGTGTTCAAGTGATGCAAGGTACACATTTTCAAGCGATGTATCTTGCAGGTTGTCAGCTAGAACCCATGAAAAGTCAGTACAGTATTGCTTTCACGAATGAACAAGCAGAAGAAGTCTTGCTTTTTTCACTTGCATTGAGTTTCCTTCAATGGAGAGATTGGCACTATAGAGTGCAAATTTTGCAGTTTTGCTTATCTAATCGTCTCAAACGTATTCCCAAATTTTTGCATCACTTTGAGTTGGTATTTTCAAGGTTGAGTCATTACAGTCAAATTAGACACCCTGACACTTCATTCAAGAACAGAGATCAGATGTAGTCTTACTAAATACAAACTCATGTTAACATTATGTTTTCCAAGGATCCAATTCACATAAGGGCGACTTACACACGGATGCTCAGTTCAGGTTCCTCCAAGACCATTTGGCTCCACAAGCCTCACTGCTGTCTTGGGCCAAAGATGGAGTAGAGCTGAAACCCAGAGAGAAAAAAAATGGAGTGACTAACCTTGATTTTGAGGATTTGATAAAGCACGACATCAAGAAGACACAATAAAACCGAAATGAAGTGAAATGAAGAGAAAATTCTCTACTGGTTTGGTAGTCAAGCTTAAAATGTGCTTCTGGTTGATGGAGGCTATTCATCACAGCCTTAAGAAACTGCTGCAGGAGAGTTCATCAGGACAACGTCCAAGACCCAAAATGTCTTAATTACCAGAGGAGTCATGAAATGGTACTGACCATTGATGTTTGCATAGTGAACATGCCCACCTTTGATCAATTGATGGAAGCAATAGTATTGTTCAACCAGCTTCAGCTGCTTCAAAGACCTTTCTCCAAAACAAAGTCAAAAATGGGATGATCACTGATGTTCAGTGTTTACAATCCTTCAGATATTGAAGCAGTCTATATCCAAGTAAAGCAAGATCTGGACAATCTGTGGTAAGTTATATTTGTACAAAGTGCTGAACAATGAGCATCTTTAACAAGAGAGAATCCAACCCACAGCCACTTGAAATTCAGTGACTAAATGTCCCACTTGCAACATCCTGAGGTTCAACACTGGCAAGGAACTGAACTGAACTAGCCATATAAATGGCTAGAAGAGCCGTAAGGCTCGGCATGCTGGCGGTAGTTGTTCATCTCCAACACTAAACCTGTCCACCAAGTTTAAGACACTGAGATGGAACATTCCCCAGCTCAAGATGCTTAACAGAAAAAACAAAAGCAGCATTCGAGACTGGCAGTACATCCAAAAATATTCACTTCCTCCACCATTGACACCTAGTAATGGTAATGAGTACTTTCAATAAGATGAATTGCATAAATTCACAAAGTCTCCTTAGACAACACTTTACGAGAAAGTGAGGACTGCAGATGCTGGAGTACCAGAGTTGAAAAATATGGTGCTGGGAAAAAAAAAATAGCAGGCCAGGCAGCAGAGGAGCAGGAGAATCGACGTTTCGGGCATCAGCCCTTCTTCCTGAAGGGGGGCTGATGCCCGAAACATCGATTCTCCTGCTCCTCGGATGCTGCCTGGCCTGCTGTGTTTTTCCAGCACCACATTTTTCAACTCTTAGACAACACTTAGCAAACGCTAGAACAATAAAACCATTACCAGCTGGGGGCGGGGGGAAAACAAGGACAGCAGATACAGGGAACACCACCACTTACAACTTTCCCTACAAGCTATTCATCACCCTGACTTGGAAATATTTTGATATCCCTTCAGTATTGCTCAGTTAAAATCCCCAAACTCCACCCCTAACAGCAAAGTGAGGGTAGTTATTCCAAATGAACTGCAGTGATTCCAGACAGTAGCTCACCACCATCTTCCCAAGGGCAACAAGGGACAGGCAAAATGTGCTGGGCCCAGCCAGCAAGGACCACATCCAGTGAATGAAGGAACATTATCGTCCAGCCAGCTTCAGCTGCTTCTTCCATTGTAAGAACCAAAAACTGGGCATTTGGGTATGTTTGATGATGACTGCAGTGTTTCATTCCATTCACTACTCCTTAGATAAAAGAAATGGCTAATACTTACATGTAGCAAGACCTGGGTGTGGCTTGTGTTAAATGTAACTTCCCATTTATCCTTACAAATACCAGGAAATGATCGTCTTCCAACTTCCATTGACATTCAACATCATCACAACAATATGACTGTCATAATTGACAGGATATCTAATTGGACTTGACAAACACTGCAGCTACAAGAGGTGAGAGACTGGATTATTCTACAGTGAGTGAATAAGACAAACCTTGACACAGTTTTTTGACCATTAAGAATTCAAATCTCAAAGTACGATGCAAGGTCACTGACATGAAGAATCATCTTGTTTCGCTCTACATGGACTTGGAGCATTTCCCAATTTTCTATTTTTATTTTTGATTTCCAACATCAGTAGCATTTGCCTTGTGTTACAAATGGAACTATCTCCACTTGACTGATGTGTCAATCCAATAACAAATTGAGAAGCTCAACACAAATACAAAGCAGTCCACTTGATTGGCATCCCATCCACAACATTAAATATTCACTTCCTCCAGCACAGTGGCGGTGCATAGCCATTAGTGCATCTTGTAAATGTCTACTTTGTGCCTGTGACTTCTAACAGCTAGAAGAACAAAAGCAGTATTCACATAAGAACTAACCATTGCCATGTTCCTTTCCAAGTCTCTCACTATGCTGAATTGGCACTATAAAAATCATTCTTTCACTGCTGCTCAGTCAAAATTGTGGAACTGCCTAACGTTACTGTGGGAAATACCTTCACATGTGCAATGGTTCAAGAAGGCTCATTTCCGCTGCCATTATTGGTGATGGACAATAAATGCTGGCTTGCCAATAATGCCAATGTCATATGAATAAATAATTTTTGTTCATTAAAAAAAAGAGCATGTTTAACTTGTGTAGGGTTATTAGGATTACTGTCATTCATCTAAGGAATGGTAAATGAAATTATCGAATGCAATCCTGATAGACTGTCAAAGTTTATGAAATGTGATTTGCTCAGTCAACATAAACATATAGAGAAGTCAGTTGGCACACAGTGAGCTTTCATGAACAGAAATGTGACTGTGATCAATCTGATTTAATGATGTTGGAAGAAGGATATCCAGAATCCAAAATATGCAGTTAGGAAAGCATTTAATGTAAACCTGGTGCATATATTATAGTGTTGGCCACTAGCATACAATAAATGAGTCTGGAAGTCTTCAAACTATAAAATTAGGAGAAACTGCTTCCACTGACAGTTGAGTTAGTAACAAGATGATACAGATTTCTGATAATTTGTAAAATAGCAGAGGGGGGGTTTTCTTTTTAACAGGTTGTGATCTAGAATGAATTGAAAAGTGAGGCACTGGAAAAGCACAATAGGACAGGCAGCATCTGAAGAGCAGGACTGTCAACATTTTGGGCATAAGATCTTCATCAGGAATTCCTGAAGGGCTTATCCCTGAAACATAGACTCTCTGGCTCTTCAGATGTTGCTTGACCTGCTGTGCTTTTCGACTAATTCTCCATTATCTACAGTCCTCACTTTCTCCGTGAGCTTTGATGTACTGCCTGAAAAGGTAATAAAAGCAGATTCAATCATTAGTTAAAAATTGACTTGGATATGTTATCGATAGGAAACATTTGCAGGATTAAGGGAAGAGCAGGATAATATAACTAATTGCATGGTTCTTTCAAAACATTCAGCACAGTTATGGATTAAATGGCCTCCTTTCAAACTGTAAGATTCTACATCACAATTGCTATTAATCAGAGTTAGCTAGCTGTGTGTTGGTGGAAGACAAAATATATATTTGATATTATTTAGTCTAACAAAGGCTCAAGATATATAAATCGGTGGAACGCTACCTCCAAGTAGTAGAATCTCAGCAGTGAAATGTATACTGTAATTTACACTATTTTCACTGATGTTTCAGTGGGTTTTGTTGACCAGACTAATATTTATTGCCAACCCCTCAATGTCCTTCAGAACGTGATAAGTTGCCATCTTTAAAGCACTGAAATCCACTTGGTATAGGTACCCCTATTATCTAATTGGAAGGAGGCTTCAAGATTTTTCACCCAACAGGATTGAACTAAACCTGATGCAAACCCAGTGACAGCTGAGTCAGTCAATTCCACTGCTCATCCACTAGTATATACATTTTATTCAGGACTGTCCCAGGACTTTCCTGCAAGAGAATAAATAACATTTTTTGAATCCACAGAAAGTCATATATGGAAAACCTGGCTTCTCAAATGAAAATGAATAAATTCATTACTGAAATGTTAAGTCAAGATATTTTTGTAAAACCTTTGTTCTACCACAGAGAATGATGTCAGTTTTGAAAAAGGGGGAATAACAGAAGAATGGCAGGACAATGACAGGAGAAGAACTTAATTTGGAATTCATTTGAAATTGCCATTTTTTTTAAAAACACTGAATACCTCTGCTTTGTGTAAAATAAACTGATTGCAACTGGGTGAGATAAATTATTGGTCAACTAGCATTTAGCAATTAAAATTGATTTTATTTCAGCAATAAAAATCTGGGTCACTGGCTACCAAGGGCCCCTGTTATAAGATACCCACCTGCAGAAAGAAAGCAATTGCAATTCAAAGAGTTCTGCAACTGTCACTGTTTTGACTATGAATGCAGTTATAGCAATAAACTCGTAATAGTTTTAGTCAGGGTTCAGACAGGGCAAAGTGTCTCAGGATATTTTGGTATGGTGAAATAACAAAGTGCCTCACTTGAAGCACAAACTTTTTTGAAATCCTGTGCTCGGCTAACACAGTAGCTACAGAACAGTTACAATAGTGGTGTTCAGGAAATTCTAGGTCATGGAACCCGGTCATTGCTCAGGCAGCCATTCATGTACCTTCACCAGCACAACTATCTGCTAGGAGCAGAAGTACCATTTAATTTGCACAACAGCTTTACTAACGAAGTCAATAGTAGTAACGTAACTTCTTTTTTAGATCTTCAGTGCAGCAATGTACAACTATTCAATTTAAATGCTGAGTAAACTTCATGATGGCGACTTCAGTCGTACAAGGGGCATAATGTCATTGGAACTTAAAATATTAATTTGAAATTTATATACTCAATCTAATGCTGTCTCTGTCAAGCTGGTGCTTCTTAAAGAAGAGACAAACTTGTAAATATAATTATGCATGACTCCAACCATATAGATTAAGGGATGGAATAATTACAAGCAGCACAAGAACAAATTATGCTCAAATCCTTCTGAATGATCGCCCCACTCCTGCAAAAGCATGCATGTGATCATTCACATGCTTTCCTAAGTCACTAAGATTTTTGTAGGATGGAATTAAAAATAATTACTTTATAATAAACAGATCATGCTCAGTTAGCCTCCTTAACTAACCTCACTTAAATTAATTGCAGTAATTCTATCAGTCCAATTAAGCAGGCAGCAGTATTTTGCAAGCAACCTTGGCCTCAATCTATGTACACTGATAGTCCATTTCTAATTAGCTATTTATTGTTCATTAAGAAATCAGCATAGTGAGAACTTTAACTGGAAATTCATTTCAAAGACTAATAATTCTGGACTTTGTGCAGGAAAAGAGTTTATAGTTTAGAAAGATGATTTTAAAAGTCATGCTTTAGATAGACAGCAGTCACTACAACTCAATTAGAATTAATTCCAGGATGTTAAATTAAATGATAAAAGCATGCTATAAGTGAAGGAAAAAGAATTAAATATTATAACCACCCAAGTAAAGTAGCTTAAGTCGACAGAAACATCAAAAAGAAATTCTCAGAAGTTCATCTCATTGTGCACAAAGTCACTTGAGTAAATATCACTTTATGATGTAGGCTATATTGTTCAATCTGCACAATAAACACAAATTTATTTTTTATTGAATTATTTTAGTTTCCCTTCCCGGCATATCAGTACCTAGTAAATGCTTAGACTTGGACAGCTGTTTCCTTTTCAGCTGCACTATAGGAAACCACACATGAAAACAAAAAATGTTTCCTTAGCAACTGCACAACTACCAACACACACGGGACTAAGGTAGCCACCTGAGGCCATACCATTTTACCCTTGGTCACAACAACACCATCAATAATTCGTTTTTCTGCTTTGACAGAATATCATGGCTCAGATTTTGCAGTCTGTGCTCAAGGAACATGATTTGTTATTGATCCTTGAAAGTGGAGTTGCAGGTAGATAGGATAGCGAAGGTGGTGTTTGGTATGCTTTTCTTTATTGGCCAGAGTGTGGAGTACAGAAGTTGGGAGGTCATGTTGTGGCTGTACAGGATATTGGTTAGGCCACTGTTGGAATACCTTGTTCAATTCTGGTCTCCTTCCGATCAGAAAGAGGTGGTGAAACTTGAAAGGGTTCAGAAAAGATTGACAAGGATGTTACCAGGGTTGGAGCATTTGAGCTACGGGGAGAGGCTGAACAGGCTAGGGCTGTCTTCCCTGGAGCATCAGAGGCTGAGGGGTGACCTTATAGAGGTTTACAAAATTATGAGGGGCATGGATAGGGTAAATAGACATAATCTTTTTCCTGGGGTGGGGGAGTCCAGAACTAAAGGGCATAGGCTTAGGGTGAGGGGGGAAAAGATTAAAAAGGGACCTAAGGAGCAAAGTTTTTCATGCAGAGGGTGATACATGTATGAAATGAGCTACCAAAGTGGTGGAGGCTACTCCAATTGCAACATTTAAAAAATGCATCTGGATGGGTACATGAGTAGAAGGGTTTGGAGGGATATGGGCCAGGTGCTGGCAGGTGGGACTAGATTGGGTTGGGATATCTGGTTGGCATGGACAGGTTGGACCAAAGGATCTGTTTCTGTGCTGCATGTCCCTACAACTCTGACTCCAAAGAAAGCTGGCCATAATATTTAACATTTTGTGTTAAATCAATTCCATTATGGTGTCAGCTACATGGGATTGCCTGAACCCAGCGACTGAAATCAAGTAAAAACTGACATACCAATCAATTGCTAAATTCAGACAACAAACCAGGAAATAAAGAAAATACAGATATCCTTCCCTACTTTTAAAAATAACTTTACTGAGAAGCAATTCAGATTGGGAACTACTCATGTGCTGGAAGCAGATACTGAAATTTAAGAAACATGTTGCAAAAAGTTAAAATTGGTTTTAAAAATCTCTAACATTTATCACAGAATGAGACTTAAAATGACTTTCAAAGACAAGAGACACTGTTTAGTAATAATTATGACCGAGTACACCAATACCAATTTAGTTACACTTCAAACATTAAGTCTTTACTTTTAGTAAGTTTATAAGGAGGACAGTGCATAAATAGTGGACGTCTGCATCCAATCACAGAAGCTGTGCTGATTACAACAGTGAAGAGTAAATTAAACCCATCTAAAGCATCAAGGTTAAACAATGGTAATGGCAAATGTTATGACATTGCTACCATTTCAGATCACATTATCGCTTTTTGAACTAGCCCTTAAACTAATGGTATTAATATTCAATTTATTTCCACAGCAAACAGATGTAACTATCTGCTATACATTATGCAATCTAAGTTTAATCTGACAACAGTGGTGAGAAAGTTTCATAAGACATTGCTAATAATTTTAAACACATTTGTGTTAAATGCAGTCTTTAAGAATTCAAAAAAGTTATTTTACTTTTAGTTTGAAAAAAAAAAGGTACAAATGATCAGATTTAAAAGTTTTGTCGAAAGGGCTCAGTTAGATAGCATCTGGTCTGAACAGCATCTAAACAGACATTTTGATCTCCCCTACCTTATCTACTAACTTTCAAGGCTATGGGGTAAAAACAATGACTGCAGATGCTGGAAACTAGATTCTGGATTAGTGGTGCTGGAAGAGCACAGCAGTTCAGGCAGCATTCAAGGAGCTTCGAAATCGACGTTTCGGGCAAATGCCCTTCATCAGGAATAAAGGCAGTAAGCCTGTAAGGTGGAGAGATAAGCTAGAGGAGGGTAGGGGTGGGGAGAAAGTAGCATAGAGTACAATGGGTGAGTGGGGGAGGAGATGAAGGTGATAGGTCAGGGAGGAGAGGGTGGAGTGGATAGGTGGAAAAGGAGATAGGCAGGTAGGACAAGTCCGGACAAGTCATGGGGACAGTGCTGAGCTGGAAGTTTCGAACTAGGGTGAGGTGGGGGAAGGGGAAATGAGGAAACTGGTGAAGTCCACATTGATGCCCTGGGGTTGAAGTGTTCCGAGGCGGAAGATGAGGCGTTCTTCCACCAGGCGGCTGGTGGTGAGGGAGCAGCGGTGAAGGAGGCCCAGGACCTCCATGTCCTCGGCAGAGTGGGAGGGGGAGTTGAAATGTTGGGCCACGGGGCGGTGTGGTTGATTGGTGCGGGTGTCCTGGAGATGTTCCCTAAAACGCTCTGCTAGGAGGCGCCCAGTCTCCCCAGTGTAGATGAACCACATCGAGAGCAACGGATACAACAAAATGATATCAGTGGATGTGCAAGTAAAACTTTGATGGATGTGGAAGGCTCCTTTAGGGCCTTGGATAGAGGTGAGGGAGGAGGTGTGGGCGCAGGTTTTACAGTTCCTGCGGTGGCAGGGAAAAGTGCCAGGATGGGAGGGTGGGTTGTAGGGGGGCATGGACCTGACCAAGTAGTCACGGAGGGAACGGTCTTTGCAGAAGGCGGAAAGGGGTGGGGAGGGAAATATATTCCTGGTAGTGGGGTCTGTTTGGAGATGGAGGAAATGTCGGTGGATGATTTGGTTTGTGTGAAGGTTGGTAGGGTGGAAGGTGAGCACCATGTGCGTTCTGTCCTTGTTACGGTTGGAGGGGTGGGGTCTGAGGACGGAGGTGCAGGATGTAGACAAGATGCGTTGGAGGGCACCTTTAACCACATGGGAAGGGAAATTGCGGTCGCTAAAGAAGGAGGCCATCTGGCGTGTTCTGTGGTGGAACCGGTCCTCTTGGGAGCAGATCCGGCAGAGGCGGAGAAATTGGGAATACGGGATGGCATTTTTGCAAGAGGTAGGGTGGGAAGAGGTGTAAATCAGGTAGCTGTGGGAGTCGGTGGGTTTGTAAAAAAATGTCAGCGTCAAGTCGGTCGTCATTAATGGAGATTGAGGTGTCAGAGATGGTCCAGGTAAATTTAAGGTCAGGGTGGAATGTGTTGGTGAAGTTGATGAATTGCTCAACCTCCTTGCAGGAGCAAGAGGTGGTGCCAATGTGGTCATCAATGCAACGGAGGAAGAAGAAGAAGAGGTGGGGAGTGGTGCCGGTGTAATTACGGAAGATCAACTGCTCTACGTAGCCAACAAAGAGACAGGCATAGCTGGGCCCATACGTGTGCCCATGGCTACCCCTTTGGTCTGGAGGAAGTGGGAGGATTCAAAGGAGAAATTGTTAAGGGCGAGGACCAGTTCGGCCAAACGAAGGAGAGTGTCGGTGGAAGGGTACTGTTGGGGACGTCTGGAGAGGAAAAAACGGAGGGCTTGGAGGCCCTGGTCATGGCGGATGGAGGTGTAGAGGGATTGGATATCCATGGTGAAGATGAGGCATTGGGGGCCGGGGAAATGGAAGTCTTGGAGGAGTTAGAGGAGGTGGAGGGCGTGGGTGGTGTCTTGAATATATGTGGGGAGATCCTGGACTAGGGGGGATAGGACAGTGTCGAGGTAGGTAGAGATGAGTTCAGTGGGGCAGGAGCATGCTGAGACAATGGGTCGGCCGGGTGGTCAGGCTTGTGGAACTTGGAAGCTGTGGTTGGGAGATCTCCTGAGGTGATGAGGTTCTGTATGGTCTGGGAGATGATGGTTTGGTGATGGGGGGTGGGGTCATGGTCGAGGGGGTAGTAGGAAGAGGTGTCCTCGAGTTGGCGTTTGGCTTCAGCGGTGTAGAGGTCAGTGCACCAGACTACCACTGCGCCCCCTTTATCCGCTGGCTTGATGGTGAGGTTGGGATTGGAGCAGAGGGATTGGAGGGCTGCGTATTGTGAGGGTGAGAGGTTGGAGTGGGGGAGGGAGGTAGACAGGTTGAGGTGGTTAATGTCCTGGCAGCAGTTGGAAATGAAGAGGTCGAGGGCAGGTAATAGGCCAGCGCAGGGTGTCCAGGTGGATGCAGTGTGTTGGAGGTGGGCGAAGGGGTCCTCAGAAGGTGGGCGGGAGTCCTGATTGTGAAAGTAAGCTCCGAGGCGGAGGCGACAGAAGAATTGTTCAACGTCACGACATGTATTAAATTCATTGATGCGTAGATGGAGGGGAATGAAGGGGAGTCCTTTGCTGAAGACTGATCGTTCGTCCTCAGTGAGGGAGAGGTCTGGGGGGGGTTGATGGTGAAAACCTGGCAGGGCTGGGATCTGGTGTCGGTGTAGAACTGGGAGTGGGGGCGGAACTTGTAACTGGAGTGGGTGTGATGGTGGGGAGGAATGGGGTGGAGTCATGAGCAGGGGTAGTGCTCCCCTCGGGGATAGTGACAGTAGGGTCGGGGGGGGGCGCATGTCAGCAGAATGCAGGTGAGTGGCGCTGGTGGGGGTGGAGACCACGGCAGTAGGGGTGGCGGAAGTCACTGAACATGTGGCATCAGCGATGATGTGAAGGGCAGAAGTGATGTCACGTGTGATGCATGAGGAATGGAAGTGGTTGTGGGAGTGGCCATGATGGGGCGGAAGTGACATCAATCAGCATGGGGGTGGGCCAAGTGCTGGAAAATTTGATTAGAATAGATAGATGGTTGATAACCAACATGGACATGGCAAAACGACCTTTTCACCATGCTGTAAAAATTCTGACTCGACTACTACACTTACTGCTGCATGTGTTTGTACTAAACAAAAACAAAGTGCTGGAGAAACTCAGCATCTATGAAGAAAAAGCAGAGTCAGAATTAACATTTTGGGACCAGTGACTCTCCTTCAGAATCAGTTCGGGGCAAAAAAAAACTTACTGGATCAAAAATATTGACTCTGTTTTCTCTCAATGGATGCTGTACTTATTTACATATCACCACTGACAGTAAAGTGACCAAAGCGCAGAAGACTTTAGGTCAGGATACATGCTTTCATTAAGAAACTTCTCAAAAAGTAAGGCAGGCTTATGGGGGGAATTTGAGAGGTTAAGATCTGGACAATGCAATGAACAGTGGCCAATGACAAACTAGTTCATATCAGGAATTGAAGAGGCCAGAAATGGAGGAGTGTAGTCTACTCCAAGAGTTGTAGGAATAGAGGATGTTACACAGATTGATAGGTCAAGGTTAAATTGGTATTCACACATATGCAAGTATTTATATACATTCTGTATGTGCAGTGTCTACACCTACACAGTGTATTAGGATGAGAAACAGGTTATCTGAACAAAGTATTCTTGCACTTTTCTATAGCTTAGTCCTGCAATTCAAGGTTTCACACTGACTTAAAACATATAAAACAAAGTCATTGTCAAGCAAAATTATTGATCTAAACCCAGCTTTATGGAACAGACATTGAAACTTTTGTGAAACTGGAGTGGAATATTAAAAACTTTGGTTTTCAAAAATTATAGGTTAGGAGACCACAGAAAAAGATATTTGCAGTACCTTTAGCCTTGTCGTTTACAATGCTGTGAATATATTCTAAAAACTTTTGCAAAACAATTTACAGGTGTATATATTTTTCATGGTCAACAGCTCACAGTAATTTCTGAAATAAGCTCTTTTTTAAAAAAAAGTCAGAAGCAAAATATATTGCAGTAATCTATTGTATAAGTTAATTGAACAATTTCTCATGGCAGTCAGTCAATCACCTATGTGCCAAATGGAGCCTTCTAGCTAAAGAAAATCAAAATGTTTTTCCACTCAGCATGTCACAAGAACAATGTGCCAGATACTGTTTGTAGTTAAACTAATGTTGTTGCATACATTACAACAACTAATAGATACAGTGTGATTTCAATGTAATCACTGCAACTACTTTCTCACTGGGTCAGTCAGATTAAATATAGGATGTTGGATGACTTGTTAGTGACTCTTACAAAGCTACAATTCAAATCACTGAATTCTAACAGTACATGCTTTAATGTGTAAATGACTCTAATTCAAATTTTGATCAGGTAATTTAAATTACTACCTAAAGTCTACTGCCAAACATTTTGATTGCAATGTGTTTTAGCCTGTTCCCAGGCTATTTAATTTGACAGTTGGTCTGACCTCTAGGATGTGCACAAGAGTAGTTCCCTTCAGTTTTCCCTCACTTACTTGTGGGAAGCATCTGTTTGGCTCCTCCGTACACAGTTGCAACTTGGAAATCAACAATAAGAATTCCACATCTCATAAGCTAAATGCTCCAAAATTCAGCTTTAAAAGAAATATAATGAAAAGGATAACAAATAAAATATGAAGATATTTCATCTTTGCCAACAATGTACTTTCAAATATTTGTTGTTCCAATTTGAGGGGTTGTTAAAATCGAAGCCATCTGAAGAGGGCAACCAAACTCCTGACTAGTGGTGCCCTGTAAAGATCTGAATTGAGATCTTGATGATTCACTGTGTTACTCACTTAGATGATGAGAGAGAAAGCCACACATTCAAATTTGCAGGCCACGATGTACATGGAATTACAAATAAATTACAGAAATTGATATGTTAAACAAATAGGCAAAATGGCTTCAAATTCATTTCAGATCAGGCAAATATGAGCTCATCCCTTTAAGGCCTGAGGATAGAAGATGGAACTTTCTAAATGTTAAGAAGCTAGAAGTAGTGGAGGTCTAAACAGACTTGAGGTCCAGGAATGCAGATCATTTAAATGCTATGAATACATACAGAGGGGGAGAGGGAGGGAGAGAGGAAGAGACAACAATGGAGAGCAATAGCAAGAGAGCGAGAGAAGGGGAGGGAGGAATACAAAGAGACACTCTCTTTGACACCCTGTGATAGAATACAAGGAGTCTTGTCAGAACTGCAGTGAAGGAGAATTGGAGAAAACAGAGTCTGCTGGATAGGAAATCAGCTGCGTTATTTTAGGTCAGTAATTTCAGTCCTATGTTGGCAGAAACACTTCAGGATTGTTTCCTAGGCCGAACCATCTTCAACTGCTTCATGGATGACCTTCCCCTCCATGGGATCATAAAAGTGGGGACGTTTGCTAATGGCTGCACAATGTTCAGGACCATTTAAGACAACTCCGATATTAAAGCTGACTATATCCAAGGGCAGTAAGACCTGGACAGCATTTAGGCTTGGACTCACAAACAGGAAGCAACATTCCCACCACAGAAGTACTGCTCAACGATCATCAAGCTATCACCCTCTATATTCAATGGCAATATCACCATTAAACTCTCATTTACAAAATTCTGAATGTTACCATTGACAAAAAGTTGAACAGGACCAGTCATATAGAGGTTGTGACTACAAGAACAGGTCAAAAGGAATCAATTCCCAAGCCCCCACACCTTTCCACCATGGGTGGCAAGTTGGTTCAATGGTAAGCACTGCTGACTCAGCATCAGGGAGGTGGGTTTGATTCCAGCCTTGGCAAAAAAGTGAGGACTGCATCCGAGGAGCATCCGACTGCATCCAGTGTGTCCACCCTAGAGGCTTCCTGCCTCTATTTGTGATGAAGGGCTTTTGCCTGAAACGCCGATTTTCCTGCTCCTCGGTGGATTCCAGCCTTGGCTGCTTGCGTGGAGTTTGCATATTCTCCTCACATCTGTATGGGTTTCCACTGCAAGATTCGGTTTCCTCCCACAGTCCAAAGATGTGCAGGTTAGGTGACCTGATTGGTGTGTCCAAGATCCTAAACTATTTCAACAAAATGGACGTGGAAGTGACGCGTCCTCTTGTGGGCAAACTAGGGGGTGCTGTTTTAAAATGAGGTGCCTTCTTTTTTAGGGCAAAGATTCTCATTAGGCAAGGGAACCAAAAAGGTCATCAAGAATAGACATGAATGTGGATTTTTAGATTAGATTACTTAGTGTGGAAACAGGCCCTTCGGCCCAACAAGTCCACACCAACCCGCCGAAGCGTATCCCACCCAGACCCATTCTCCTACATTTACCCCTTCACCTAACACTACGGGCAATTTAGCATGGCCAATTCACCTAACCTGCACACTTTTGGACTGTGGGAGGAAACCAGAGGAAACCCATGCAGACACGGGGAGAATGTGCAAACTCCGCACAGAGTCGCCTGAGGCGGGAATTGAACCGGGTCTCTGGCGCTGTGAGGCAGCAGTGCTAACCACTGTGCCACCCACATTTTGAAATGTTAACAGGTCAGTCATGATCTTCTTGCATTGCGAAGCACACTTGAGGGGCCAAATGCCTATTTCTGCTCTCAATTCAAATGTTTGTTAATTTTGTATATCCTGTGGATCAATGTGATATGCATTTGGAGATCTATAACATCTCAAAGTACTTCACAGGAGCCTTGACAAACTTTACATCAACAACAAACAGCAAAATTCACAACTGATCTTGGAACTGCCAGAGGAAGGTACAATTGCAACATTTAAAAGGCATCTGGATGGGTATGTGAATAGGAAGGATTGAGAGAGATATGGGCTAAGTTCTGTCAAATGGAACTAGATTAGGTTGGGATATCTGGTTGGCATGGATGAGTTGGACTGAAGGGTCTGTTTCCGTGTTGTGCATCTCTATGACTCGAACATAAGGATATGGAATTGAAGATGACCAAAACAGGATAAAAGTGGGAGAATTTAGGAATAGTTTAAAAGGAGAAGAGTCAAAAGGGGTGAAGAGGTTATGAATTCAAGACTTTGTGCCTTAGTATTCAAAAGAGCAATCGCTATTGGAAGCGCAATTAAAATTGATGAAGTGATAGAAATGGAGAAGATCACATAATCTGAGGATTGTAGGGCCGAATGATGTTAGACAGAGGAAGGCCATGGAAATGAATGGTTATGAAAACAAGGAATGGCCAATCTCAACATTTTATAATCAGGAGTCAATAAGAGTAAGTGAATTCAGTGATGTGGGTGTAGAGAAGGTTGAAAGATGTAGAAATCTGCCAAGCCCATCTGGCATACATGTAACTCCAGAAAAACAGCAACGTGATTGAATCTTAAATGGCCTTTCAAATCACTCAGTTCACATGCACCTAAGTATGGGCAACAAATGCTGACCCAGACAGTGATAACTCAATCCACAAAAGAATAAAGAAATAAATATTTTAAGAAAATTACAGGGTCTTTGTTTTAAACTTAGAGAATGGCACTGCAACAAAACTACATCAATAAAAAGTGCTGGGAAATGCAATTACTCGTCATTCAGACAATGCACATGACGAATGTTTTAAGGGTTAATCATTTTAAGTGCATATTATATACCTAAACTAGATAATCCACTTCATCCTGAATCCCGTTCGAATAAATATGAAATTGCATCACCAGCAGTCACCAGCTAATTAAATTTAATAACTACATCTTTCTAATTACCTAGCCTTCACTGTATAGTTTAAGTTTGCATTTTTTAAAACTTGGCACTATGGCATATAGTTGATGACTTCAGAAGATATGGTTGTTTCAGATGCCTATATTTTCCAGAAGTGGCCATGCACAACAAGAATGTACACTTTAATGCTACAGTTAGGAGAGTAGCAGGAAAGCTAGACTAGAAAACAATGCAGACAGAGTATAATGTTCTTAAAGAAACTGCAAGTGTTGGAAATCAGAAACAAAAACAAATTGCAAGAAAAAAATCTGGCAACGTATGTAGAGAGAAAGCAGAGTTAACATTGCAGGTCCAGTGTCCTTCCTTCAGATAAGTTGCTGATTTCCAGCAAATTTTCCAGCAATTTGTTTTTGTTTTAATTTTTTTCAGTATTAATTTTCTAGGACTGAATATAGATTAACATTGTCTTTTACATCAATTAGAGAAAGCAATCATCCCTGTATATAAGCAGACCAATGCTAAAAAAAACACTTCAAGAAGGTGAGCAAATGATAAAAATTACCAGGATCATAACAAACTCCACTTTTTCCACTAACTGTTTCAGACTGAACTAGTTTGTTCAAAACATTCAAAAGCCCATCAAACCCCAGACCCATATTGCCTACATTAAAAAGCCTGCCCATTTCCAACTTCATAATATTGCTCAACTTACCTTGGCTGAACCACCACCACCTAAATTCCTGTCCATATCAGTCTTCCCTGGGTTCAACTATCCCAACACTCGCCTGCCTGGTTTCTCATTTGTGAAAATAAATTCATCTGAATTCTGTTGCCCTTAACTTATCCTGCATTAAGTACTGTTCAACCCATTTCTACTGTTCTCTAAAGACTCTCCCTCATTCAAAGCCCAAACCACACAATGACTCAAAATAAGAAAAAATTCTCTTCATGACCTCACTCCTTCAATCCTGAACTCAGAACAGTTTTAGTTCTAGTGCAGTCATTTTGAGTTCATGTTCTACCATAAGTAGTTGTAATTTAGTTAACCTGATATTGTTATCATAGAATCGTAGAGATGCAAAATACAGAAACAGACCTCTTGGTCCAACTTGTCCATGCTGACCAGATATCCCAAGTTAATTCAGCCAGCATTTGGCCCATATCCCTCTAAACCCTTCCTATTTATGTACCCATCCAGATGCCTTTTAAATGTTGCAATTGTACGAGCCTCCGCCACTTCCTCTCCTACAGATTTGCACATTCGACAATTAACTGATTAGTACACTATGAATGGGAAGGAATAGCCTTAAATGAATTAATTTTGGAACCTGATTGAATAATCATTTTAATACCTAGACTGAATTACAGGGAAAAGGCAAGAAATGTGCATCCAATCAAGATTCACAGAAAACTGGTAGAAACACGATTGGCCAAATGGCCTTCTTCTGTGTTATAACAATTCTGTGATTAGAGAACTGTGGCAAATAAAATATACACAGAATTCAACAGTACAATTAATTTTGGCATTATTCTGATGTGTTACATTATTGTAGGCAAAATTCATTTACAGCAATGCACTTTTACGTGATACCCAAAATTGAACACAAGTACTGGAGAAGGTGCAGAGACTATGATGACTGATCCAATATAAAAGGTGACAAGAGCAAGAAGCTCAAACACTGGAGCCCAGGTTATTTCCGACATCTTAAAATATTCTTTGGTAAATACACACTAAGTCTTGAAACTAAAACTTAAAACTATTTGGGTTTA